>NC_080108.1:51454391-52728724 GCF_950005125.1 Chionomys nivalis
GCCATTCATGTACCTCATAGAGGAGGTCTAGGCAAATTGTTTCACTGGCTTTAAATTGGTTAAGCTTTTTTTGGTGTTTGTTCCTTTGTATGTCTTGGATGTGAGTTCTTCTTCAGGCACATGAACATGCTATTATTTTCTTCTTCTAACCATCCTGCCTTACTCTGCTTGGTGATGTCTCTGAAGCATGCTGGCTCGTGGTGATAGAGCTGTGAGTCTTTATTATCCTAACAAAATGTTTTGCCTGATTCACTCCCAACAACCTGGGCCCTGGCTGTATGTCTGCACTTGGCCTCATCAAACTCAGCAGGCATGCTCTTAACCACCAAGACATCTCTCCTGCCTCTTCCATCTGCTTCCAGTAGAGGGCACCAAACCTCATTTTGAAGCAATTATGTGATGTACAGGAATCGAACTTCTGATCTTTGGAAGAGCAGGCAATGCTCTTTACCACTGAGCCATCTCTCCGACTCGTTTTTCAACTTCTTTAACTAAACAAGGTTTACTCAATGTGGTGTGTGGATCACATCTGCTTTCGCCTAACATGTGGAGTACAGGGGTCTCCATGGACCTCTTGGCTGTTCATGTACCTCATAGAGGAGGCCAGGATAAATTGTTTCTCTGGCTTTAAATTGGTTAACATTTTGCTGGTGTTTGTAGTCCTTTGATTGTCTTGGATGTGAGTTCTCTTTAAGGCACATGAACATATCAGTGTTTTCTTCTTCTTGCCCTCTTGCCTTACTCTCCTTAGTGTTGTCTCTGAAGCACTATGGCTCATGGTTATAGAGCTGTGAGTCTTTAACATCCTAAACATCGTTTTCCTAATTCAGTCACAATAACGTGGGCCCTGGCCTTTCCCCTGACTCTATGTCTGCACTTGGCCTCATCAAACTCAGCAGCCAATGCTCTTAAGCACTGAGCCATCTCTCCTGCCTCTTCCTTCTGTTGCCAGTAGATGGTACCAAATCTCATTTTGAGAGCAAAACTGGGGTTGCCAGGAATCGAACTTCTGACATTTAAATGGGCAGCCAGTATTCTTAACCACTGAGCTATCTCTCGAGCGCTTCTTTCTGCATCCAAAACACGGCACAAGACCTCAGTGCAGATGGTTGTGAGCCATTATGTGGTTGCTTGAAATTGAATACAGGAAGATGAAAGAGCACGAAATGCTCTTAAACACTGAGCCATCTCTCCAACCCGTTTTTCTACTTATTTACCTAAACCAGATGTACTCAATGATGTGTGGATCACAAAAGCATTTTCTCAACCTTTGAAGTACAGGGGTCTCCATGGATCTGTTGGCCATTCGTGTACCTCATAGAGGAGGTCTAGACAAATTGTTTCACTGGCTTTAAATTGGTTAAGCTTTTGTTGGTGTTTGTTCCTTTGTATGTCTTGGATGTGAGTTCTTCAGGCACATGAACATGCTAGTATTTTCTTCTTCTAACATTCCTGCCTTACTCTGCTTGGTGGTGTCTCTGAAGCATGCTGGCTCATGGTGATAGAGCTGTGAGTCTTTATTATCCTAACAAAATGTTTTGCCTGATTCAGTCCCAACAATCTGGGTCCTGGCTGTATGTCTGCCCTTCGCCTCATCAAACTCAGCAGGCATGCTCTTAAGCACCAAGACATCTCTCCTGCGTCTTCCTTCTGCTTCCAGTAGAGGGCACCAAACCTCATTTTGAAGCAATTATGTGATGTCCAAAAATCGAACTTCTGATCTTTGGAAGAGCAGACAATGATCTTAACCACTGAGCTATCTCTCCGACACGTTTTTCAACTTCTTTACATAAACCAGATGTACTCAATGATGTGTGGATCACATCTGCATTTTCCTAACATTTGAAGTACAGGGGTCTCCATGGATCTGTTGGCCATTCGTGTACCTCATAGAGGAGGTCTAGACAAATTGTTTCACTGGCTTTAAATTGGTTAAGCCTTTGTTGGTGTTGGTTCCTTTGTATGTCTTGGATGTGAGTTCTTTTCAGGCACATGAACATGCTAGTATTTTCTTCTTCTAACCATCCTGCCTTACTCTGCTTGGTGGTGTCTCTGAAGCATGCTGGCTCATGGTGATAGAGCTGTGAGTCTTTATTATCCTAACAAAATGTTTTGCCTGATTCAGTCCCAAAAACCTGGGCCCTGGCTGTATGTCTGCACTTGGCCTCATCAAACTCAGCAGGCATGCTCTTAACCACCAAGACATCTCTCCTGCCTCTTCCTTCTGCTTCCAGTAGAGGGCACCAAACCTCATTTTGAAGCAATTATGTGATGTCCAGGAATCGAACTTCTGTTCTTTGGAAGAGCAGGCAATTCTCTTAACCACTGAGCCATCTCTCCGACCCGTTTTTCAACTTCTTTAACTAAATCAGGTTTACTCAATGTGGTGTGTGGATCACATCTGCATTCCCCTACCTTGTGGAGTACAGGGGTCTCCATGGACCTATTGGCTGTTCATGTACCTCATAGAGGAGGTCAGGATAAATTGTTTCTCTGGCTTTAAATTGGTTAACCTTTTGCTGGTGTTTGTAGTCCTTTGATTGTCTTGGATGTGAATTCTCTTTAAGGCACATGAACATGCCAATGTGTTCTTCTTCTAGCCATCTTGCCTTACTCTCCTTAGTGTTGTCTCTGAAGCACGATGTCTCATGGTGATAGAGCTGTGAGTCTTTAACATCCTAAAAAAATGTTTGCCCAATTCAGTCACAATAACGTGGGCCCTGGCCTTTGCCCTGACTCTATGTCTGCACTTGGATTCATCAAACTCAGCAGCCAATGGTCTTAAGCACTGAGCCATCTCTCCTGCCTCTTGCTTCTGTTGCCAGTAGATGGTACCAAATCTCATTTTGAGAGCAAAACTGGGGTTGCCAGGAATCGAACTTCTGAAATTTAAATGGGCAGCCAGTATTCTTAACCACTGAGCTATCTCTCGAGCGCTTCTTTCTGCATCCAAAACACGGCACAAGACCTCAGTGCAGATGGTTGTGAGCCATTATGTGGTTGCTTGAAATTGAATACAGGAAGATGAAAGAGCACGAAATGCTCTTAAACACTGAGCCATCTCTCCAACCCGTTTTTCTACTTCTTTACCTAAACCAGATGTACTCAATTATGTGTGGATCACAAAAGCATTTTCTCAACCTTTGAAGTACAGGGGTCTCCATGGATCTGTTGGCCATTCGTGTACCTCATAGAGGAGGTCTAGACAAATTGTTTCACTGGCTTTAAATTGGTTAAGCTTTTGTTGGTGTTTGTTCCTTTGTATGTCTTGGATGTGAGTTCTTCAGGCACATGAACATGCTAGTATTTTCTTCTTCTAACCATCCTGCCTTACTCTGCTTGGTGGTGGCTCTGAAGCATGCTGGCTCATGGTGATAGAGCTGTGAGTCTTTATTATCCTAACAAAATGTTTTGCCTGATTCAGTCCCAACAACCTGGGTCCTGGCTGTATGTCTGCACTTCGCCTAATCAATCTCAGCAGGCATGCTCTTAACCACCAAGACATCTCTCCTGCCTCTTCCATCTGCTTCCAGTAGAGGGCACCAAACCTCATTTTGAAGCAATTATGTGATGTCCAGGAATCGAAATTCTGATCTTTGGAAGAGCAGACAATGATCTTAACCACTTAGCTATCTCTCCGACACGTTTTCAACTTCTTTACATAAACCAGATGTACTCAATGATGTGTGGATCACATCTGCCTTTTCCTAACATTTGAAGTACAGGGGTCTCCATGGATCTGTTGGCCATTCGTGTACCTCATAGAGGAGGTCTAGACAAATTGTTTCACTGGCTTTAAATTGGTTAAGCTTTTGTTGGTGTTGGTTCCTTTGTATGTCTTGGATGTGAGTTCTTTTCAGGCACATGAACATGCTAGTATTTTCTTCTTCTAACCATCCTGCCTTACTCTGCCAGGTGGTGTCTCTGAAGCATGCTGGCTCATGGTGATAGAGCTGTGAGTCTTTATTATCCTAACAAAATGTTTTGCCTGATTCAGTCCCAACAACCTGGGCCCTGGCTGTATGTCTGCACTTGGCCTCATCAAACTCAGCAGGCATGCTCTTAACCACCAAGACATCTCTCCTGCCTCTTCCATCTGCTTCCAGTAGAGGGCACCAAACCTCATTTTGAAGCAATTATGTGATGTACAGGAATCGAACTTCTGATCTTTGGAAGAGCAGGCAATGCTCTTTACCACTGAGCCATCTCTCCGACTCGTTTTTCAACTTCTTTAACTAAACAAGGTTTACTCAATGTGGTGTGTGGATCACATCTGCATTCCCCTAACATCTGGAGTACAGGGGTCTCCATGGACCTCTTGGCTGTTCATGTACCTCATAGAGGAGGCCAGGATAAATTGTTTCTACAGCTTTAAATTGGTTAACATTTTGCTGGTGTTTGTAGTCCTTTGATTGTCTTGGATGTGAGTTCTCTTTAAGGCACATGAACATATCAGTGTTTTCTTCTTCTTGCCATCTTGCCTTACTCTCCTTAGTGTTGTCTCTGAAGCACTATGGCTCATGGTTATAGAGCTGTGAGTCTTTAACATCCTAAAAATCGTTTTCCTAATTCAGTCACAATAACGTGGGCCCTGGTCTTTCCCCTGACTCTATGTCTGCACTTGGCCTCATCAAACTCAGCAGCCAATGCTCTTAAGCACTGAGCCATCTCTCCTGCCTCTTCCTTCTGTTGCCAGTAGATGGTAACAAATCTCATTTTGAGAGCAAAACTGGGGTTGCCAGGAATCGAACTTCTGACATTTAAATGGGCACCCATTATTCTTAACCACTGAGCTATCTCTCGAGCGCTTCTTTCTGCATCCAAAACACGGCACAAGACCTCAGTGCAGATGGTTTTGAGCCATTATGTGGTTGCTTGAAATTGAATACAGGAAGATGAAAGAGCACGAAATGCTCTTAAACACTGAGCCATCTCTCCAACCCGTTTTTCTACTTCTTTACCTAAACCAGATGTACTCAATGATGTGTGGATCACAAAAGCATTTTCTCAACCTTTGAAGTACAGGGGTCTCCATGGATCTGTTGGCCATTCGGGTACCTCATAGAGGAGGTCTAGACAAATTGTTTCACTGGCTTTAAATTGGTTAAGCTTTTGTTGGTGTTTGTTCCTTTGTATGTCTTGGATGTGAGTTCTTCATCAGGCTATGAACATGCTAGTATTTTCTTCTTCTAACCATCCTGCCTTACTCTGCTTGGTGGTGTCTCTGAAGCATGCTGGCTCATGGTGATAGAGCTGTGAGTCTTTATTATCCTAACAAAATGTTTTGCCTGATTCAGTCCCAACTACCTGGGTCCTGGCTGTATGTCTGCACTTGGCCTCATCAAACTCAGCAGGCATGCTCTTAAGCACCAAGACATCTCTCCTGCGTCTTCCTTCTGCTTCCAGTAGACGGCACCAAACCTCATTTTGAAGCAATTATTTGATGTCCAGGAATCGAACTTCTGATCTTTGGAAGAGCAGGCAATGCTCTTAACCACTGAGCCATCTCTCCGACTCGTTTTTCAACTTCTTTAACTAAACCAGGTTTACTCAATGTGGTGTGTGGATCACATCTGCATTCCCCTAACATGTGGAGTACAGGCGTCTCCATGGACCTATAGGCTGTTCATGTACCTCATAAAGGAGGCCAGGATAAATTGTTTCTCTGGCTTTAAATTGTTTAACATTTTGCTGGTGTTTGTAGTCCAACGATTGTCTTGGATGTGAGTTCTCTTTAAGGCACATGAACATGCCAGTGTTTTCTTCTTCTAGCCATCTTGCCTTACTCCCTTAGTGTTGTCTCTGAAGCACGATGTCTCATGGTGATAGAGCTGTGAGTCTTTAACATCCTAAAAAACCTTTGCCCAATTCAGTCACAATAATGTGGGCCCTGGACTTTGCCCTGACTCTATGTCTGCACTTGGCCTCATCAAACTCAGGAGCTAATGCTCTTAAGCACTGAGCCATCTCTCCTGCCTCTTCCTTCTGTTGCCAGTAGATGGCACCAAATCTCATTTTGAGAGCAAAACTGTGGTTGCCAGGAATCGAACTTCTGACCTTTAGAAGGGCAGCCAGGATTCTTAACAACTGAGCTATCTCTCGAGCGCTTCTTTCTGCATGCAAAAGAGGGCACAAGACCTCAGTGCAGATGGTTGTGAGCCATTATGTGGTTGCTTGAAATTGGATACAGGAGGAAGAAAGAGCAAGAAATGCTCTTAAACACTCAGACATCTCTCCAACCCGTTTTTCTACTTCTTTACCTAAACCAGATGTACTCAATGATGTGTGGATCACATCTGCATTATCCTAACGTTTGAAGTACAGGGGTCTCCATGGATCTGTTGGCCGTTCGTGTACCTCATCAAGGAGGTGTAGACAAATTGTTTCACTGGCTTTAAATTGGTTAAGCTTTTGTTGGTGTTTGTTCCTTTGTATGTCTTGGATGTGAGTTCTTCTTCAGGCACATGAACATGCTAGTATTTTCTTCTTCTAACCATCTTGCCTTACTCTGCTTGGTGGTGTCTCTGAAGCATGCTGGCTCATGGTGATAGAGCTGTGAGTCTTTATTATCCTAACAAAATGTTTTGCCTGATTCAGGCCCAACCACCTGGGCCCTGGCTGTATGTCTGCAATTGGCCTCATCAAATGTTGAAATAAGAGCGGCGGGGCTGCATCCCCGCCACCCGGCTGCCCACATGGCTAGCTTATGCCCCTAAGTTATTACATGGAAACTGTTCTTTTAAACACTGCCTGGCCCATTAGTTCCGGCCTCTTATTGGGTAGCTCTTACATATTTGTCTCACCCATTCCTAATATTCTGTGTAGTACCACGAGCTGGCTTACCTGGAAATATCTTAACCTGCGTCTGTCTGGAGTGGGAGAATCATGGCGACTCCTTTACTCGGCTTCTTTCTCCCAGCATTCTGTCTGTTTACTCCACCCGCCTAATTTTCTGTCCTATTAAAGGGGCCAAGGCAGTTTCTTTATTACTTAACCAATGAAACAACAGATAGAAAGATGACCCACCTCCATCCTTTCTCCTTTTTCTGTTTAAACAATAAAGAAAGGCTTTCACTTTAACATAGTAAGATTACATATAACAAAACAGTTATCAAACAAGAATTCCAGTTACAATATTTATATCTATTTTATCTTTTATCATAACTAAGGAAAACTATAACTATAACTAACCTTTCTTCAACTCCATCAAAGACTCCAGAAGGATATAATATTACCTAAGTAAACAAGAAATAAGAAACATCAAACTTTAGAAATGACAGAGACATCTCGCTGCCTGGACAGTCACCCAAAGTTCTTTTGTACCGTTGGGGCATCCATCTTCGGCCTACAGGCCCATAGTATCCAGCAGACACATTTTCATGTAGCAGGAAATTCCAAAGACAGTTCAGTCATTTTCTGCTGTGTCCTGCAGAATGTCTCGCAGACTCTACCCCGAAAGATCATCTCACCTTTAGGCAAGTTCAGCAGTCCTTTCTGCGGGTTCTCTGTGTCCAGTTTATGCAACAGTCCAGGCAAGAGCAGTTTCTTGCCCAAATGGCTATCAAACTCCATAAGGAGCCTCTTCGGTGCCCATCTTCCTCTTGAAGTAGATTGGTACTGCCAGTAGCAGATGTGTCTCATTATCATGAAAAGCCCTAAGTTATTAAAATATTAAATGCCATATTCTGCAGTCTTTGAAAGATATGAAGAATGCCTATCTAGCTGAAATATATCTATGCACATCTAGAAAATCTAACTAACATGACTAAAAGCTTGACAATTATCGATGATTATCCATTAACAACCTATATACATTACATTTTTAAATGAACTATACAGTCACAATACCTTAATCAAGATTAGAAATATGCATATACATATAACAAAATTGACCTTCAAATCCACACCAAAGCAAATTATTCATATCTATATCATATCCCCCTTTAACTGTAAAAGAACATTTATAAACAATTTTGGGAACATGGGCGCAGTTTTTTCTCTCCAAACTGCTTCCTGCTGAATGGGGGCGCTGTTATTCAGATCTTTCATGGTGTAACCTGTGTGTCAGGGTCATCTCGGTTGGCAGTTGAGTGAAGTAATTTTCTGAAGGTGTTCACAGCAACCTTTCAGGAGGGCGTGGTCTATCATACCATATTGGGATAGACGCAATCCACAGAGTCTCATCCTCTGTGAAAACAAAAGAAGACCTTCTCCAAAGCATCATATCCTTAGACCCATATTCTGAAATCATAATACCCTTATGTCCATTCTGGTTTAGCTTGGCAGCCCATATAATGAAATGTCTCTCTGTACTTAGCTCCTTTACAGTCAAAAATTTTAAAGAAAACACAATAATACAAAGTATCCAGACTCTCTGTGAATTTTCCATTTTTACATGGCTTATTTTTCTTTATTTCTTTTAATCTATAACTATCTGTACTCTGTCTCTTTAAAGACTTAACCCTTTTTTTAAGACATTAACTTTATTCTTTATATATATATTTTTCTCTCTCTCAAGCCTACGTACATTCATCCAACAGTGTATGAATCAGTTCTATTGTGAATCTGTAATTTTTTTACTATCCAGGAGCATTTTTTTAAAATGTTAAGCGCTTCTTAAAAACGTAAGTTGCAACATTTAGAGGTATTATGGTACTGCCTGTGTCCTGCCCAGTCTAAACCTTAACTGCGCTGTTATTATGGTAATTATGGTAGTTCCTGCCTGAGACCAGCAGAGTTCCTCATGGCAGAGCTGAGCTGCTCCTGCATAAGAACCATTTGGTGCCCCTGAGTCACACACAGTTCCAGGCACACAGCAGTCCACATTGCCATCAAGCAAGCCGTAGCACTTTACTCCAAATGCTCCATTCAAAAGCTCTGTCTCCTACAGGAGCCAGACAGAGATCGTAATGGCGGCACACCCCAGAAAGCCGGCATTTTAAAACAGCCAGTTTATTCCTGTTGCTGAGTCAGGACAATTTCTTTGCCGCACGCAACCAACAAACAGCAAAAAGCTGTCTTAAATTCTCTCTGTGTCCTTTTTAAGCCCTCTCAGGTTTTACGTGGAGTTCATTAGCACGTTGGGTTCCACTCTGTTGAAATAAGAGCGGCAAGGCTGCATCCCCGCCACCCGGCTGCCCACATGGCTAGCTTATGCCCCTAAATAATTACATGGAAACTGTATTCTTTTAAACACTGCCTGGCCCATTAGTTTCGGCCTCTTATTGGCTACCTCTTACATATTGATCTAACCCATTCCTAATATTCTGTGTAGTACCACGAGATGGCTTACCAGGAAAGATCTTAACCTGTGTCTGTCTGGAGTGGGAGAATCATGGCGACTCCTTTACTCGGCTTCTTTCTCCCAGCATTCTGTCTGTTAAATCCACCCACCTAATTTTCTGTCCTATTAAAGGGGCCAAGGCAGTTTCTTAATTATTTAACCAATGAAACAACAGATAAAAAGATGACCCACCTCCATCAATCAAACTCAGCACGCATGCTCTTAACCACCAAGACATCTCTCCTGCCTCTTCCTTCTGCTTCCAGTAGAGGGCACCAAACCTCATTTTGAAGCAATTATGTGATGTCCAGGAATCGAACTTCTGATCTTTGGAAGAGCAGGCAATTTTCTTAACCACTGAGCCATCTCTCCGACCCGTTTTTCAACTTCTTTAACTAAACCAGGTTTACTCAATGTGGTGTGTGGATCACATGTGCATTCCCCTAACATGTGGAGTACAGGGGTCTCCATGGACCTATTGGCTGTTCATGTACCTGATAGAGGAGGTCAGGATAAATTGTTTCTCTGGCTTTAAATTGGTTAACATTTTGCTGGTGTTTGTAGTCCTTTGATTGTCTTGGATGTGAGTTCTCTTTAAGGCACATGAACATGCCACTGTTTTCTTCTTCTAGCCATCTTGCCTTACTCTCCTTAGTGTTGTCTCTGAAGCACGATGTCTCATGGTGATAGAGCTGTGAGTCTTTAACATCCTAAAAAAACGTTTGCCCAATTCAGTCACAATAACGTGGGCCCTGGCCTTTGCCCTGACTCTATGTCTGCACTTTGCCTCATCCAACTCAGCAGCCAATGCTCTTAAGCACTGAGCCATCTCTCCTGCCTCTTCCTTCTGTTGCCAGTAGATGGCACCAAATCTCATTTTGAGAGCAAAACTGTGGTTGCCAGGAATCGAACTTCTGACCTTTAGAAGGGCAGCCAGGATTCTTAACCACTGAGCTATCTCTCGAGCGCTTCTTTCTGCATGCAAAAGAGGGCACAAGACCTCAGTGCAGATGGTTGTGAGCCATTATGTGGTTGCTTGAAATTGGATACAGGAGGAAGAAAGAGCACGAAATGCTCTTAAACACTGAGCCATCTCTCCAACCCGTTTTTCTACTTCTTTACCTAAACCAGATGTACTCAATGATGTGTGGATCACATCTGCATTTTCCTAACATTTGAAGTACAGGGGTCTCCATGGATCTGTTGGCCACTCCTGTACCTCATAGAGGAGGTCTAGACAAATTGTTTCACTGGCTTTAAATTGGTTAAGATTTTTTTGGTGTTTGTTCCTTTGTATGTCTTGGATGTGAGTTCTTCTTCAGGGACATGAACATGCTAGCATTTTCTTCTTCTAACCATCCTGCCTTACTCTGCTTGGTGGTGTCTCTGAAGCATGCTGGCTCATGGTGATAGAGCTGTGAGTCTTTATTATCCTAACAAAATGTTTTGCCTGATTCAGTCCCAACAACCTGGGTCCTGGCTGTATGTCTGCACTTGGCCTCATCAAAATCAGCAGGCATGCTCTTAACCACCAAGACATCTCTCCTGCCTCTTCCTTCTGCTTCCAGTAGAGGGCACCAAACCTCATTTGGAAGCAATTATGTGATATCCAAGAATCGAACTTCTGATCCTTGGAAGAGCAGGCAATGCTCTTAACCACTGAGCCATCTCTCCGACCCGTTTTTCAACTTCTTTAACTAAACCAGGTTTACTCAATGTGGTGTGTGGATCACATCTTCATTCCCCTAACATGTGGAGTACAGGGGTCTCCATGACCTATTGGCTGTTCATCTACCTCATAGAGGAGGTCAGGATAAATTGTTTCTCTGGCTTTAAATTGGTTAACATTATGCTTGTGTTTGTAGTCCTTTGATTGCCTTGGATGTGAGTTCTCTTTAAGGCACATGAACATGCCAGTGTTTTCTTCTTCTAGCCATCTTGCCTTACTCCTTAGTGTTGTCTCTGAAGCACGATGTCTCATGGTGATAGAGCTGTGAGTCTTTAACATCCTAAAAAAACGTTTGCCCAATTCAGTCACAATAACGTGGGCCCTGGCCTTTGCCCTGACTCTATGTCTGCCCTTGGCCTCATCCAACTCAGCAGCCAATGCTCTTAAGCACTGAGCCATCTCTCCTGCCTCTTCCTTCTGTTGCCAGTAGATGGCAGCAAATCTCATTTTGAGAGCAAAACTGTGGTTGCCAGGAATTGAACTTCTGACCTATAGAAGGGCAGCCAGGATTCTTAACCACTGAGCTATCTCTTGAGCGCTTCTTTCTGCATGCAATAGAGGGCACAAGACCTCAGTGCAGATGGTTGTGAGCCATTATGTGGTTGCTTGAAATTGGATACAGGAGGAAGAAAGAGCACGAAATGCTCTTAAACACTGAGCCATCCCTCCCACCCGTTTTTCTACTTCTTTACCTAAACCAGATGTACTCAATGATGTGCGGATCACATCTGCATGTTCCTAACATTTGAAGTACAGGGGTCTCCATGGATCTGTTGGCCATTCGTGTACCTCATAGAGGAGGTCTAGACAAATTGTTTCACTGGCTTTAAATTGGTTAAGCTTTTGTTGGTGTTTGTTCCTTTGTATGTCTTGGATGTGAGTTCTTCTTCAGGCACATGAACATGCTAGTATTTTCTTCTTCTAACCATCCTGCCTTACTCTGCTTGGTGGTGGCTCTGAAGCATGCTGGCTCATGGTGATAGAGCTGTGAGTCTTTATTATCCTAACAAAATGATTTGCCTGATTCAGTCCCAACAACCTGGGTCCTGGCTGTATGTCTGTACTTGGCCTCATCAAACTCAGCAGGCATGCTCTTAACCACCAAGACATCTCTCCTGCCTCTTCCTTCTGCTTCCAGTAGAGTGCACCAATCCTCATTTTGAAGCAATTATGTGATGTCCA
The DNA here is from genome assembly GCF_950005125.1 of Chionomys nivalis. Classification (NCBI taxonomy): domain Eukaryota; kingdom Metazoa; phylum Chordata; class Mammalia; order Rodentia; family Cricetidae; genus Chionomys; species Chionomys nivalis. The sequence goes on from NC_080108.1 coordinate 51,466,586, forward strand.
GGAATCGAACTTCTGATCTTTGGAAGAGCAGGCAATGCTCTTAACCACTGAGCCATCTCTCCGACCCGTTTTTCAACTTCTTTAACTAAACCAGGTTTACTCAATGTGGTTTGTGGATCACATCTTCATTCCTCTAACATGTGGAGTACAGGGGTCTCCATGGACCTATTGGCTGTTCATGTACCTCATAGAGGAGGTCAGGATAAATTGTTTCTCTGGCTTTAAATTGGTTAACATTTTGCTGGTGTTTGTAGTCCTTTGATTGTCTTGGATGTGAGTCCTCTTTAAGGCACATGAACATGCCAGTGTTTTCTTCTTCTAGCCATCTTGCCTTACTCTCCTTAGTGTTGTCTCTGAAGCACGATGTCTCATGGTGATAGAGCTGTGAGTCTTTAACATCCTAAAAAAACGTTTGCCCAATTCAGTCACAATAACGTGGGCCCTGGCCTTTGCCCTGACTCTATGTCTGCACTTGGCCTCATCCAACTCAGCAGCCAATGCTCTTAAGCACTCAGCCATCTCTCCTGCCTCTTCCTTCTGTTGCCAATATATGGCAGCAAATCTCATTTTGAGAGCAAAACTGTGGTTGCCAGGAATCGAACTTCTGATCTTTAGAAGGGCAGCCAGGATTCTTAACCACTGAGCTATCTCTCGAGCGCTTCTTTCTGCATGCAAAAGAGGGCACAAGACCTCAGTGCAGATGGTTGTGAGCCATTATGTGGTTGCTTGAAATTGGATACAGGAGGAAGAAAGAGCACGAAATGCTCTTAAACACTGAGCCATCTCTCCAACCCGTTTTTCTACTTCTTTACCTAAACCATATGTACTCAATGATTTGTGGATCACATCTGCATGTTCCTAACATTTGAAGTACAGGGGTCTCCATGGATCTGTTGGCCATTCGTGTACCTCATAGAGGAGGTCTAGACAAATTGTTTCACTGGCTTTAAATTGGTTAAGCTTTTGTTGGTGTTTGTTCCTTTGTATGTCTTGGATGTGAGTTCTTCTTCAGGCACATGAACATGCTAGTATATACTTCTTCTAACCATCCTGCCTTACTCTGCTTGGTGGTGGCTCTGAAGCATGCTGGCTCATGGTGATAGAGCTGTGAGTCTTTATTATCCTAACAAAATGTTTTGCCTGATTCAGTCCCAACAACCTGGGTCCTGGCTGTATGTCTGCACTTGGCCTCATCAAACTCAGCAGGCATGCTCTTAACCACCAAGACATCTCTCCTGCCTCTTCCTTCTGCTTCCAGTAGAGGGCACCAAACCTCATTTTGAAGCAATTATGTGATGTCCAGGAATCGAACTTCTGATCTTTGGAAGAGCAGGCAATGCTCTTAACCACTGAGCCATCTCTAGGACCCGTTTTTCAACTTATTTAACTAAACCAGGTTTACTCAATGTGGTGTGTGGATCACATGTGCATTCCCCTAACATGTGGAGTACAGGGGTCTCCATGGACCTATTGGCTGTTCATGTACCTCATAGAGGAAGTCAGGATAAATTGTGTCTCTGGCTTTAAATTGGTTAACATTTTGCCGGTGTTTGTAGTCCTTTGATTGTCTTGGATGTGAGTTCTCTTTAAGGCACATGAACATGCCAGTGTTTTCTTCTTCTAGCCATCTTGCCTTACTCTCCTTAGTGTTGTCTCTGAAGCACGATGTCTCATGGTGATAGAGGTGTGAGTCTTTAACATCCTAAAAAAACGTTTGCCCAATTCAGTCACAATAACGTGGGCCCTGGCCTTTGCCCTGACTCTATGTCTGCACTTGGCCTCATCAAACTAAGCAGCCAATGCTCTTAAGCACTGAGCCATCTCTCCTGCCTCTTCCTTCTGTTGCCAGTAGATGGCACCAAATCTCATTTTGAGAGCAAAACTGTGGTTGCCAGGAATCGAACTTCTGACCTTCAGAAGGGCAGCCAGGATTCTTAACCACTGAGCTATCTCTCGAGCGCTTCTTTCTGCATGCAAAAGAGGGCACAAGACCTCAGTGCAGATGGTTGTGAGCCATTATGTGGTTGCTTGAAATTGGATACAGGAGGAAGAAAGAGCACGAAATGCTCTTAAACACTGAGCCATCTCTCCAACCCGTTTTTCTACTTCTTTACCTAAACCAGATGTACTCAATAATGTGTGGATCACATCTGCATTTTCCTAACATTTGAAGTACAGGGGTCTCCATGGATCTGTTGGCCACTCCTGTACCTCATAGAGGAGGTCTAGACAAATTGTTTCACTGGCTTTAAATTGGTTAAGCTTTTGTTGGTGTTTGTTCCTTTGTATGTCTTGGATGTGAGTTCTTCTTCAGGCACATGAACATGCTAGTATTTTCTTCTTCTAACCATCCTGCCTTACTCTGCTTGGTGGTGTCTCTGAAGCATGCTGGCTCATGGTGATAGAGCTGTGAGTCTTTATTATCCTAACAAAATGTTTTGCCTGATTCAGTCCCAACAACCTGGGTCCTGGCTGTATGTCTGCACTTGGCCTCATCAAACTCAGCAGGCATGCTCTTAACCACCAAGACATCTCTCCTGCCTCTTCCTTCTGCTTCCAGTAGAGGGCACCAAACCTCATTTTGAAGCAATTATGTGATGTCCAGGAATCGAACTTCTGATCTTTGGAAGAGCAGGCAATGCTCTTAACCACTGAGCCATCTCTCCGACCCGTTTTTCAACTTCTTTAACTAAACCAGGTTTACTCAATGTGGTTTGTGGATCACATCTTCATTCCTCTAACATGTGGAGTACAGGGGTCTCCATGGACCTATTGGCTGTTCATGTACCTCATAGAGGAGGTCAGGATAAATTGTTTCTCTGGCTTTAAATTGGTTAACATTTTGCTGGTGTTTGTAGTCCTTTGATTGTCTTGGATGTGAGTTCTCTTTAAGGCACATGAACATGCCACTGTTTTCTTCTTCTAGCCATCTTGCCTTACTCTCCTTAGTGTTGTCTCTGAAGCACGATGTCTCATGGTGATAGAGCTGTGAGTCTTTAACATCCTAAAAAAACGTTTGCCCAATTCAGTCACAATAACGTGGGCCCTGGCCTTTGCCCTGACTCTATGTCTGCCCTTGGCCTCATCCAACTCAGCAGCCAATGCTCTTAAGCACTGAGCCATCTCTCCTGCCTCTTCCTTCTGTTGCCAGTAGATGGCACCAAATCTCATTTTGAGAGCAAAACTGTGGTTGCCAGGAATCGAACTTCTGACCTTTAGAAGGGCAGCCAGGATTCTTAACCACTGAGCTATCTCTTGAGTGCTTCTTTCTGCATGCAAAAGAGGGCACAAGACCTCAGTGCAGATGGTTGTGAGCCATTATGTGGTTGCTTGAAATTGGATACAGGAGGAAGAAAGAGCACGAAATGCTCTTAAACACTGAGCCATCCCTCCCACCCGTTTTTCTACTTCTTTACCTAAACCAGATGTACTCAATGATGTGTGGATCACATCTGCATGTTCCTAACATTTGAAGTACAGGGTTCTCCATGGATCTGTTGGCCATTCGTGTACCTCATAGAGGAGGTGTAGACAAACTGTTACACTGGCTTTAAATTGGTTAAGCTTTTGTTGGTGTTTGTTCCTTTGTATGCCTTGGATGTGAGTTCTTCTTCAGGCACATGAACATGCTATTATTTTCTTCTTCTAACCATCCTGCCTTACTCTGCTTGGTGGTGGCTCTGAAGCATGCTGGCTCATGGTGATAGAGCTGTGAGTCTTTATTATCCTAACAAAATGTTTTGCCTGATTCAGTCCCAACAACCTGGGTCCTGGCTGTATGTCTGCACTAGGCCTCATCAAACTAAGCAGGCATGCTCTTAACCACTGAGCCATCTCTCTGACCCGCTTTTTCAACTTCTTTAACTAAACCAGGTTTACTCAATATGGGATGTGGATCACATCTGCATTCCTCTAACATGTGGAGTACAGGGGTCTCCATGGACCTATTGGCTGTTCATGTACCTCATAGAGGAGGTCAGGATAAATTGTTTCTATGGCTTTAAGTTGGTTAACATTTTGCTGGTGTTTGTAGTCCTTTGATTGTCTTGGATGTGAGTTCTCTTTAAGGCACATGAACATGCCAGTGTTTTCTTCTTCTAACCATCTTGTCTTACTCTCCTTAGTGTTGTCTCTGAAGCACGATGTCTCATGGTGATAGAGCTGTGAGTCTTTAACATCCTAAAAAAACGTTTGCCCAATTCAATCTCTATAACATGGGCCCTGGCCTTTGCCCTGACTGTATGTCTGCACTTGGCCTCATCAAGCTCAGCAGCCAATGCTCTTAAGCACTGAGCCGTCTCTCCTGCCTCTTCCTTCTGTTGCCAGTAGATGGCACCATATCTCATTTTGAGAGCAAAACTGGGGTTGCCAAGAATCGATCTTCTGACCTTTAGAAGGGCAGCCAGGATTCTTAACCACTGATCTATCTCTCGAGCGCTTCTTTCTGCATGCAAAAGAGGGCACATGACCTCAGTGCAGATGGAAGTGAGCCATTATGTGGTTGCTTGAAATTGGATACAGGAGGAAGAAAGAGCCCGAAATGCTCTTAAACACTTAGCCTTTTCTGCCACCCGTTTTTCTACTTCTTTACCTAAACCAGATGTACTCAATGATGTGTGGATCACATCTGCATTTTCCTAACATTTGAAGTACAGGGGTCTCCATGGACCTATTGGCCGTTCGAGTACCTCATAGAAGAGGTCTAGACAAATTGTTTCACTGGCTGTAAATTGGTTAAGATTTTGTGGATCACATCTGCATTCACCTAACATTTGAATTACAGGGGTCTCCACGGACCTATTGGCCGTTCGAGTACCTCATAGAAGAGGTCTAGATAAATTGTTTCACTGGCTTTAAATTGGTTAAGCTTTTGTTGGTGTTTGTTCCCTTGTATGTCTTGGAGGTGAGTTCTTCTTCAGGCACATGAACATGCTAGTATTTTCTTCTTCTAACCATCTTAGCTTACTCTGCTTGGTGATGTCTCTGAAATATGCTGGCTCATGGTGATAGAGCTGTGAGTCTTAATTATCCTAACAAAATGATTTGCCTGATTCAGTATCAACAAACTGGGCCCTGGCCTCATCAAATTCAGGAGGCATGCTCATAACCACCAAGACATCTCTCCTGCCTCTTCCTGCTGCTTCCATTAGAGGGCACCAAACTTCATTTTGATGCAATTATGTGATGTCCAGGAATCGAACTTCTGATCTTTGGAAGAGCAGGCAACGCTCTTAACAACTGAGCCATCTCTCCGACCCGTTTTTCAACTTCTTTAACTAAACCTGGTTTACTCAATGTGGTGTGTGGATCACATCTGCATTCCCCTAACATGTGGAGGACAGGGGTCTCCATGGACCTATTGGCTGTTCATGTACCTCATAGAGGAGGTCAGGATAAATTGTTTCTCTGGCTTTAAATTGGTTAACATTTTGCTGGTGTTTGTAGTCCTTTGATTGTCTTGGATGTGAGTTCTCTTTAAGGCACATGAACATGCCAGTGTTTTCTTCTTCTAGCCATCTTGCCTTACTCTCCTTATTGTTGTCTCTGAAGCACGAAGTCTCATGGTGATAGAGCTGTGAGTCTTTAACATCCTAAAAAAACGTTTGCCCAATTCAGTCACAATAACGTGGGCCCTGGCCTTTGCCCTGACTTTATGTCTGCACTTGGCCTCATCCAACTCAGCAGCCAATGCTCTTAAGCACTGAGCCATCTCTCCTGCCTCTTCCTTCTGTTGCCAGTAGATGGCACCAAATCTCATTTTGAGAGCAAAACTGTGGTTGCCAGGAATCGAACTTCTGACCTTTAGAAGGACAGCCGGTATTCTTAACCACTGAGCTATCTCTCGAGCGCTTCTTTCTGCATGCAAAAGAGGGCACAAGACCTCAGTGCAGATGGTTGTGAGCCATTATGTGGTTGCTTGAAATTGGATACAGGAGGAAGAAAGAGCACGGAATGCTCTTAAACACTGAGCCACCTCTCCAACTCTTTTTTCTACTTCTTTACCTAAACCAGATGTACTCAGTGATGTGTGGATCACATCTGCATTTTCCTAACGTTTGAAGTACAGGGGTCTCCATGGATCCTTTGGCCATTCATGTACCTCATAGAAGAGGTCTAGATAAATTGTTTCACTGGCTTTAAATTGGTTAAGCTTTTGTGGATCACATCTGCATTCACATAACATTTGAAGTACAGGGGTCTCCACGGACCTATTGGCCGTTCGAGTACCTCATAGAAGAGGTCTAGATAAATTGTTTCTCTAACTTTAAATTGGTTAAGCTTTTGTTGGTGTTGGTACCCTTGTATGTCTTGGAGGTGAGTTCTTCTTCAGGCACATGAACATGCTAGTATTTTCTTCTTCTAATCATCCTGCCTTACTCTGCTTGGTGGTGTCTCTGGAGCATGCTGGCTCATGGTGATAGAGCTGTGAGTCTTTATTATCCTAACAATTGTTTTGCCTGATTCAGTCCCAACAACCTGGGTCCTGGCTGTATGTCTGCACTTGGCCTCATCAAACTCAGCAGGCATGCTCTTAACCACCAAGACATCTCTCCTGCCTCTTCCTTCTGCTTCCAGTAGAGGGCACCAAACCTCATTTTGAAGCAATAATGTGATGTCCAGGAATCGAACTTCTGATCTTTGGAATAGCAGGCAATGCTCTTAACCACTGAGCCATCTCTCCGACCCGTTTTTCAACTTCTTTAACTAAACCAGGTTTACTCAATGTGGTGTGTGGATCACATCTGCATTCCCCTAACATGTGGAGTACAGGTTTCTCCATGGACCTATTGGCTGTTCGAGTACCTCATAGAAGAGGTATAGATAAATTCTTTCACTGACTTTAAATTGGTTACGCTTTTGTTGGTGTTGGTTCCCTTGTATGTCTTGCAGGTGAGTTCTTCTTCAGGCACATGAACATGCTAGTATTTTCTTCTTCTAACCATCTTAGCTTACTCTGCTTGGTGATGTCTCTGAAGCATGCTGGCTCATGGTGATAGAGCTGTGAGTCTTTATTATCCTAACAAAATGATTTGCCTGATTCAGTCCCAACAACCTGGGTCCTGGCTGTATGTCTGCACTTGGCCTCATCAAACTCAGCAGGCATGCTCTTAACCACCAAGACATCTCTCCTGCCTCTTCCTTCTGCTTCCAGTAGAGGGCACCAAACCTCATTTTGAAGCAATTATGTGATGTCCAGGAATCGAACTTCTGATCTTTGGAAGAGCAGGCAACGCTCTTAACCACTGAGCCATCTCTCCGACCCGTTTTTCAACTTCTTTAACTAAACCAGGTTTACTCAATGTGGTGTGTGGATCACATCTGCATTCCCCTAACATGTGGAGTACAGGGGTCTCCATGGACCTATTGGCTGTTCGTGTACCTCATAGAGGAAGTCAGGATAAATTGTTTCTCTGGCTTTAAATTGGTTAACATTTTGCCGGTGTTTGTAGTCCTTTGATTGTCTTGGATGTGAGTTCTCTTTAAGGCACATGAACATGCCAGTGTTTTCTTCTTCTAGCCATCTTGCCTTACTCTCCTTAGTGTTGTCTCTGAAGCACGATGTCTCATGGTGATAGAGCTGTGAGTCTTTAACATCCTAAAAAAACGTTTGCCCAATTCAGTCACAATAACGTGGGCCCTGGCCTTTGCCCTGACTCTATGTCTGCACTTTGCCTCATCCAACTCAGCAGCCAATGCTCTTAAGCACTGAGCCATCTCTCCTGCCTCTTCCTTCTGTTGCCAGTAGATGGCACCAAATCTCATTTTGAGAGCAAAACTGTGGTTGCCAGGAATCGAACTTCTGACCTTTAGAAGGGCAGCCAGGATTCTTAACCACTGAGCTATCTCTCGAGCGCTTCTTTCTGCATGCAAAAGAGGGCACAAGACCTCAGTGCAGATGGTTGTGAGCCATTATGTGGTTGCTTGAAATTGGATACAGGAGGAAGAAAGAGCACGAAATGCTCTTAAACACTGAGCCATCTCTTCAAACCCGTTTTTCTACTTCTTTACCTAAACCAGATGTACTCAATGATGTGTGGATCACATCTGCATTTTCCTAACATTTGAAGTACAGGGGTCTCCATGGATCTGTTTGCCACTCCTGTACCTCATAGAGGAGGTCTAGACAAATTGTTTCACTGGCTTTAAATTGGTTAAGATTTTTTTGGTGTTTGTTCCTTTGTATGTCTTGGATGTGAGTTCTTCTTCAGGGACATGAACATGCTAGCATTTTCTTCTTCTAACCATCCTGCCTTACTCTGCTTGGTGGTGTCTCTGAAGCATGCTGGCTCATGGTGATAGAGCTGTGAGTCTTTATTATCCTAACAAAATGTTTTGCCTGATTCAGTCCCAACAACCTGGGTCCTGGCTGTATGTCTGCACTTGGCCTCATCAAACTCAGCAGGCATGCTCTTAACCACCAAGACATCTCTCCTGCCTCTTCCTTCTGCTTCCAGTAGAGGGCACCAAACCTCATTTTGAAGCAATTATGTGATGTCCAGGAATCGAACTTCTGATCTTTGGAAGAGCAGGCAATGCTCTTAACCACTGAGCCATCTCTCCGACCCGTTTTTCAACTTCTTTAACTAAACCAGGTTTACTCAATGTGGTTTGTGGATCACATCTTCATTCCTCTAACATGTGGAGTACAGGGGTCTCCATGGACCTATTGGCTGTTCATGTACCTCATAGAGGAGGTCAGGATAAATTGTTTCTCTGGCTTTAAATTGGTTAACATTTTGCTGGTGTTTGTAGTCCTTTGATTGTCTTGGATGTGAGTTCTCTTTAAGGCACATGAACATGCCACTGTTTTCTTCTTCTAGCCATCTTGCCTTACTCTCCTTATTGTTGTCTCTGAAGCACGATGTCTCATGGTGATAGAGCTGTGAGTCTTTAACATCCTAAAAAAACGTTTGCCCAATTCAGTCACAATAACGTGGGCCCTGGCCTTTGCCCTGACTCTATGTCTGCCCTTGGCCTCATCCAACTCAGCAGCCAATGCTCTTAAGCACTGAGCCATCTCTCCTGCCTCTTCCTTCTGTTGCCAGTAGATGGCACCAAATCTCATTTTGAGAGCAAAACTGTGGTTGCCAGGAATCGAACTTCTGACCTTTAGAAGGGCAGCCAGGATTCTTAACCACTGAGCTATCTCTTGAGTGCTTCTTTCTGCATGCAAAAGAGGGCACAAGACCTCAGTGCAGATGGTTGTGAGCCATTATGTGGTTGCTTGAAATTGGATACAGGAGGAAGAAAGAGCACGAAATGCTCTTAAACACTGAGCCATCCCTCCCACCCGTTTTTCTACTTCTTTACCTAAACCAGATGTACTCAATGATGTGTGGATCACATCTGCATGTTCCTAACATTTGAAGTACAGGGTTCTCCATGGATCTGTTGGCCATTCGTGTACCTCATAGAGGAGGTGTAGACAAACTGTTACACTGGCTTTAAATTGGTTAAGCTTTTGTTGGTGTTTGTTCCTTTGTATGCCTTGGATGTGAGTTCTTCTTCAGGCACATGAACATGCTATTATTTTCTTCTTCTAACCATCCTGCCTTACTCTGCTTGGTGGTGGCTCTGAAGCATGCTGGCTCATGGTGATAGAGCTGTGAGTCTTTATTATCCTAACAAAATGTTTTGCCTGATTCAGTCCCAACAACCTGGGTCCTGGCTGTATGTCTGCACTAGGCCTCATCAAACTAAGCAGGCATGCTCTTAACCACTGAGCCATCTCTCTGACCCGCTTTTTCAACTTCTTTAACTAAACCAGGTTTACTCAATATGGGATGTGGATCACATCTGCATTCCTCTAACATGTGGAGTACAGGGGTCTCCATGGACCTATTGGCTGTTCATGTACCTCATAGAGGAGGTCAGGATAAATTGTTTCTATGGCTTTAAGTTGGTTAACATTTTGCTGGTGTTTGTAGTCCTTTGATTGTCTTGAATGTGAGTTCTCTTTAAGGCACATGAACATGCCAGTGTTTTCTTCTTCTAACCATCTTGTCTTACTCTCCTTAGTGTTGTCTCTGAAGCACGATGTCTCATGGTGATAGAGCTGTGAGTCTTTAACATCCTAAAAAAACGTTTGCCCAATTCAATCTCTATAACATGGGCCCTGGCCTTTGCCCTGACTGTATGTCTGCACTTGGCCTCATCAAGCTCAGCAGCCAATGCTCTTAAGCACTGAGCCGTCTCTCCTGCCTCTTCCTTCTGTTGCCAGTAGATGGCACCATATCTCATTTTGAGAGCAAAACTGGGGTTGCCAAGAATCGATCTTCTGACCTTTAGAAGGGCAGCCAGGATTCTTAACCACTGATCTATCTCTCGAGCGCTTCTTTCTGCATGCAAAAGAGGGCACATGACCTCAGTGCAGATGGAAGTGAGCCATTATGTGGTTGCTTGAAATTGGATACAGGAGGAAGAAAGAGCCCGAAATGCTCTTAAACACTTAGCCTTTTCTGCCACCCGTTTTTCTACTTCTTTACCTAAACCAGATGTACTCAATGATGTGTGGATCACATCTGCATTTTCCTAACATTTGAAGTACAGGGGTCTCCATGGACCTATTGGCCGTTCGAGTACCTCATAGAAGAGGTCTAGACAAATTGTTTCACTGGCTGTAAATTGGTTAAGATTTTGTGGATCACATCTGCATTCACCTAACATTTGAATTACAGGGGTCTCCACGGACCTATTGGCCGTTCGAGTACCTCATAGAAGAGGTCTAGATAAATTGTTTCACTGGCTTTAAATTGGTTAAGCTTTTGTTGGTGTTTGTTCCCTTGTATGTCTTGGAGGTGAGTTCTTCTTCAGGCACATGAACATGCTAGTATTTTCTTCTTCTAACCATCTTAGCTTACTCTGCTTGGTGATGTCTCTGAAATATGCTGGCTCATGGTGATAGAGCTGTGAGTCTTAATTATCCTAACAAAATGATTTGCCTGATTCAGTATCAACAAACTGGGCCCTGGCCTCATCAAATTCAGGAGGCATGCTCATAACCACCAAGACATCTCTCCTGCCTCTTCCTGCTGCTTCCATTAGAGGGCACCAAACTTCATTTTGATGCAATTATGTGATGTCCAGGAATCGAACTTCTGATCTTTGGAAGAGCAGGCAACGCTCTTAACAACTGAGCCATCTCTCCGACCCGTTTTTCAACTTCTTTAACTAAACCTGGTTTACTCAATGTGGTGTGTGGATCACATCTGCATTCCCCTAACATGTGGAGGACAGGGGTCTCCATGGACCTATTGGCTGTTCATGTACCTCATAGAGGAGGTCAGGATAAATTGTTTCTCTGGCTTTAAATTGGTTAACATTTTGCTGGTGTTTGTAGTCCTTTGATTGTCTTGGATGTGAGTTCTCTTTAAGGCACATGAACATGCCAGTGTTTTCTTCTTCTAGCCATCTTGCCTTACTCTCCTTATTGTTGTCTCTGAAGCACGAAGTCTCATGGTGATAGAGCTGTGAGTCTTTAACATCCTAAAAAAACGTTTGCCCAATTCAGTCACAATAACGTGGGCCCTGGCCTTTGCCCTGACTTTATGTCTGCACTTGGCCTCATCCAACTCAGCAGCCAATGCTCTTAAACACTGAGCCATCTCTCCTGCCTCTTCCTTCTGTTGCCAGTAGATGGCACCAAATCTCATTTTGAGAGCAAAACTGTGGTTGCCAGGAATCGAACTTCTGACCTTTAGAAGGACAGCCGGTATTCTTAACCACTGAGCTATCTCTCGAGTGCTTCTTTCTGCATGCAAAAGAGGGCACAAGACCTCAGTGCAGATGGTTGTGAGCCATTATGTGGTTGCTTGAAATTGGATACAGGAGGAAGAAAGAGCACGGAATGCTCTTAAACACTGAGCCACCTCTCCAACTCTTTTTTCTACTTCTTTACCTAAACCAGATGTACTCAGTGATGTGTGGATCACATCTGCATTTTCCTAACGTTTGAAGTACAGGGGTCTCCATGGATCCTTTGGCCATTCATGTACCTCATAGAAGAGGTCTAGATAAATTGTTTCACTGGCTTTAAATTGGTTAAGCTTTTGTGGATCACATCTGCATTCACATAACATTTGAAGTACAGGGGTCTCCACGGACCTATTGGCCGTTCGAGTACCTCATAGAAGAGGTCTAGATAAATTGTTTCTCTGACTTTAAATTGGTTAAGCTTTTGTTGGTGTTGGTACCCTTGTATGTCTTGGAGGTGAGTTCTTCTTCAGGCACATGAACATGCTAGTATTTTCTTCTTCTAATCATCCTGCCTTACTCTGCTTGGTGGTGTCTCTGGAGCATGCTGGCTCATGGTGATAGAGCTGTGAGTCTTTATTATCCTAACAATTGTTTTGCCTGATTCAGTCCCAACAACCTGGGTCCTGGCTGTATGTCTGCACTTGTCCTCATCAAACTCAGCAGGCATGCTCTTAACCACCAAGACATCTCTCCTGTCTCTTCCTTCTGCTTCCAGTAGAGGGCACCAAACCTCATTTTGAAGCAATAATGTGATGTCCAGGAATCGAACTTCTGATCTTTGGAATAGCAGGCAATGCTCTTAACCACTGAGCCATCTCTCCGACCCGTTTTTCAACTTCTTTAACTAAACCAGGTTTACTCAATGTGGTGTGTGGATCACATCTGCATTCCCCTAACATGTGGAGTACAGGTTTCTCCATGGACCTATTGGCTGTTCGAGTACCTCATAGAAGAGGTATAGATAAATTCTTTCACTGACTTTAAATTGGTTGCGCTTTTGTTGGTGTTGGTTCCCTTGTATGTCTTGCAGGTGAGTTCTTCTTCAGGCACATGAACATGCTAGTATTTTCTTCTTCTAACCATCTTAGCTTACTCTGCTTGGTGATGTCTCTGAAGCATGCTGGCTCATGGTGATAGAGCTGTGAGTCTTTATTATCCTAACAAAATGATTTGCCTGATTCAGTCCCAACAACCTGGGTCCTGGCTGTATGTCTGCACTTGGCCTCATCAAACTCAGCAGGCATGCTCTTAACCACCAAGACATCTCTCCTGCCTCTTCCTTCTGCTTCCAGTAGAGGGCACCAAACCTCATTTTGAAGCAATTATGTGATGTCCAGGAATCGAACTTCTGATCTTTGGAAGAGCAGGCAACGCTCTTAACCACTGAGCCATCTCTCCGACCCGTTTTTCAACTTCTTTAACTAAACCAGGTTTACTCAATGTGGTGTGTGGATCACATCTGCATTCCCCTAACATGTGGAGTACAGGGGTCTCCATGGACCTATTGGCTGTTCGTGTACCTCATAGAGGAAGTCAGGATAAATTGTTTCTCTGGCTTTAAATTGGTTAACATTTTGCCGGTGTTTGTAGTCCTTTGATTGTCTTGGATGTGAGTTCTCTTTAAGGCACATGAACATGCCAGTGTTTTCTTCTTCTAGCCATCTTGCCTTACTCTCCTTAGTGTTGTCTCTGAAGCACGATGTCTCATGGTGATAGAGCTGTGAGTCTTTAACATCCTAAAAAAACGTTTGCCCAATTCAGTCACAATAACGTGGGCCCTGGCCTTTGCCCTGACTCTATGTCTGCACTTTGCCTCATCCAACTCAGCAGCCAATGCTCTTAAGCACTGAGCCATCTCTCCTGCCTCTTCCTTCTGTTGCCAGTAGATGGCACCAAATCTCATTTTGAGAGCAAAACTGTGGTTGCCAGGAATCGAACTTCTGACCTTTAGAAGGGCAGCCAGGATTCTTAACCACTGAGCTATCTCTCGAGCGCTTCTTTCTGCATGCAAAAGAGGGCACAAGACCTCAGTGCAGATGGTTGTGAGCCATTATGTGGTTGCTTGAAATTGGATACAGGAGGAAGAAAGAGCACGAAATGCTCTTAAACACTGAGCCATCTCTCCAACCCGTTTTTCTACTTCTTTACCTAAACCAGATGTACTCAATGATGTGTGGATCACATCTGCATTTTCCTAACATTTGAAGTACAGGGGTCTCCATGGATCTGTTTGCCACTCCTGTACCTCATAGAGGAGGTCTAGACAAATTGTTTCACTGGCTTTAAATTGGTTAAGATTTTTTTGGTGTTTGTTCCTTTGTATGTCTTGGATGTGAGTTCTTCTTCAGGGACATGAACATGCTAGCATTTTCTTCTTCTAACCATCCTGCCTTACTCTGCTTGGTGGTGTCTCTGAAGCATGCTGGCTCATGGTGATAGAGCTGTGAGTCTTTATTATCCTAACAAAATGTTTTGCCTGATTCAGTCCCAACAACCTGGGTCCTGGCTGTATGTCTGCACTTGGCCTCATCAAAATCAGCAGGCATGCTCTTAACCACCAAGACATCTCTCCTGCCTCTTCCTTCTGCTTCCAGTAGAGGGCACCAAACCTCATTTTGAAGCAATTATGTGATGTCCAGGAATCGAACTTCTGATCTTTGGAAGAGCAGGCAATTTTCTTAACCACTGAGCCATCTCTCCGACCCGTTTTTCAACTTCTTTACTAAACCAGGTTTACTCAATGTGGTGTGTGGATCACATGTGCATTCCCCTAACATGTGGAGTACAGGGGTCTCCATGGACCTATTGGCTGTTCATGTACCTGATAGAGGAGGTCAGGATAAATTGTTTCTCTGGCTTTAAATTGGTTAACATTTTGCTGGTGTTTGTAGTCCTTTGATTGTCTTGGATGTGAGTTCTCTTTAAGGCACATGAACATGCCACTGTTTTCTTCTTCTAGCCATCTTGCCTTACTCTCCTTAGTGTTGTCTCTGAAGCACGATGTCTCATGGTGATAGAGCTGTGAGTCTTTAACATCCTAAAAAAACGTTTGCCCAATTCAGTCACAATAACGTGGGCCCTGGCCTTTGCCCTGACTCTATGTCTGCACTTGGCCTCATCCAACTCAGCAGCCAATGCTCTTAAGCACTGAGCCATCTCTCCTGCCTCTTCCTTCTGTTGCCAGTAGATGGCACCAAATCTCATTTTGAGAGCAAAACTGTGGTTGCCAGGAATCGAACTTCTGACCTTTAGAAGGGCAGCCAGGATTCTTAACCACTGAGCTATCTCTCGAGCACTTCTTTCTGCATGCAAAAGAGGGCACAAGACCACAGTGCAGATGGTTGTGAGCCATTATGTGGTTGCTTGAAATTGGATACAGGAGGAAGAAAGAGCACGAAATGCTCTTAAACACTGAGCCATCTCTCCAACCCGTTTTTCTACTTCTTTACCTAAACCAGATGTACTCAATGATGTGTGGATCACATCTGCATTTTCCTAACATTTGAAGTACAGGGGTCTCCATGGATCTGTTGGCCACTCCTGTACCTCATAGAGGAGGTCTAGACAAATTGTTTCACTGGCTTTAAATTGGTTAAGATTTTTTTGGTGTTTGTTCCTTTGTATGTCTTGGATGTGAGTTCTTCTTCAGGGACATGAACATGCTAGCATTTTCTTCTTCTAACCATCCTGCCTTACTCTGCTTGGTGGTGTCTCTGAAGCATGCTGGCTCATGGTGATAGAGCTGTGAGTCTTTATTATCCTAACAAAATGTTTTGCCTGATTCAGTCCCAACAACCTGGGTCCTGGCTGTATGTCTGCACTTGGCCTCATCAAAATCAGCAGGCATGCTCTTAACCACCAAGACATCTCTCCTGCCTCTTCCTTCTGCTTCCAGTAGAGGGCACCAAACCTCATTTTGAAGCAATTATGTGATGTCCAGGAATCGAACTTCTGATCTTTGGAAGAGCAGGCAATTTTCTTAACCACTGAGCCATCTCTCCGACCCGTTTTTCAACTTCTTTAACTAAACCAGGTTTACTCAATGTGGTGTGTGGATCACATGTGCATTCCCCTAACATGTGGAGTACAGGGGTCTCCATGGACCTATTGGCTGTTCATGTACCTGATAGAGGAGGTCAGGATAAATTGTTTCTCTGGCTTTAAATTGGTTAACATTTTGCTGGTGTTTGTAGTCCTTTGATTGTCTTGGATGTGAGTTCTCTTTAAGGCACATGAACATGCCACTGTTTTCTTCTTCTAGCCATCTTGCCTTACTCCCTTAGTGTTGTCTCTGAAGCACGATGTCTCATGGTGATAGAGCTGTGAGTCTTTAACATCCTAAAAAAACGTTTGCCCAATTCAGTCACAATAACGTGGGCCCTGGCCTTTGCCCTGACTCTATGTCTGCACTTGGCCTCATCCAACTCAGCAGCCAATGCTCTTAAGCACTGAGCCATCTCTCCTGCCTCTTCCTTCTGTTGCCAGTAGATGGCACCAAATCTCATTTTGAGAGCAAAACTGTGGTTGCCAGGAATCGAACTTCTGACCTTTAGAAGGGCAGCCAGGATTCTTAACCACTGAGCTATCTCTCGAGCGCTTCTTTCTGCATGCAAAAGAGGGCACAAGACCTCAGTGCAGATGGTTGTGAGCCATTATGTGGTTGCTTGAAATTGGATACAGGAGGAAGAAAGAGCACGAAATGCTCTTAAACACTGAGCCATCTCTCCAACCCGTTTTTCTACTTCTTTACCTAAACCAGATGTACTCAATGATGTGTGGATCACATCTGCATTTTCCTAACATTTGAAGTACAGGGGTCTCCATGGATCTGTTGGCCACTCCTGTACCTCATAGAGGAGATCTAGACAAATTGTTTCACTGGCTTTAAATTGGTTAAGCTTTTGTTGGTGTTTGTTCCTTTGTATGTCTTGGATGTGAGTTCTTCTTCAGGCACATGAACATGCTAGTATTTTCTTCTTCTAACCATCCTGCCTTACTCTGCTTGGTGGTGTCTCTGAAGCATGCTGGCTCATGGTGATAGAGCTGTGAGTCTTTATTATCCTAACAAAATGTTTTGCCTGATTCAGTCCCAACAACCTGGGTCCTGGCTGTATGTCTGCACTTGGCCTCATCAAACTCAGCAGGCATGCTCTTAACCACCAAGACATCTCTCCTGCCTCTTCCTTCTGCTTCCAGTAGAGGGCACCAAACCTCATTTTGAAGCAATTATGTGATGTCCAGGAATCGAACTTCTGATCTTTGGAAGAGCAGGCAATGCTCTTAACCACTGAGCCATCTCTCGGACCCGTTTTTCAACTTCTTTAACTAAACCAGGTTTACTCAATGTGGTGTGTGGATCACATGTGCATTCCCCTAACATGTGGAGTACAGGGGTCTCCATGGACCTATTGGCTGTTCATGTACCTGATAGAGGAGGTCAGGATAAATTGTTTCTCTGGCTTTAAATTGGTTAACATTTTGCCGGTGTTTGTAGTCCTTTGATTGTCTTGGATGTGAGTTCTCTTTAAGGCACATGAACATGCCAGTGTTTTCTTCTTCTAGCCATCTTGCCTTACTCTCCTTAGTGTTGTCTCTGAAGCACGATGTCTCATGGTGATAGAGCTGTGAGTCTTTAACATCCTAAAAAAACGTTTGCCCAATTCAGTCACAATAACGTAGGCCCTGGCCTTTGCCCTGACTCTATGTCTGCACTTGGCCTCATCCAACTCAGCAGCCAATGCTCTTAAGCACTGAGCCATCTCTTCTGCCTCTTCCTTCTGTTGCCAGTAGATGGCACCAAATCTCATTTTGAGAGCAAAACTGTGGTTGCCAGGAATCGAACTTCTGACCTTTAGAAGGGCAGCCAGGATTCTTAACCACTGAGCTATCTCTCGAGCGCTTCATTCTGCATGCAAAAGAGGGCACAAGACCTTAGTGCAGATGGTTGTGAGCCATTATGTGGTTGCTTGAAATTGGATACAGGAGGAAGAAAGAGCACGAAATGCTCTTAAACACTGAGCCATCTCTCCAACCCGTTTTTCTACTTCTTTACCTAAACCAGATGTACTCAATGATGTGTGGATCACATCTGCATTTTCCTAACATTTGAAGTACAGGGGTCTCCATGGATCTGTTGGCCACTCCTGTACCTCATAGAGGAGGTCTAGACAAATTGTTTCACTGGCTTTAAATTGGTTAAGCTTTTGTTGGTGTTTGTTCCTTTGTATGTCTTGGATGTGAGTTCTTCTTCAGGCACATGAACATGCTAGTATTTTCTTCTTCTAACCATCCTGCCTTACTCTGCTTGGTGGTGTCTCTGAAGCATGCTGGCTCATGGTGATAGAGCTGTGAGTCTTTATTATCCTAACAAAATGTTTTGCCTTATTCAGTCCCAACAACCTGGGTCCTGGCTGTATGTCTGCACTTGGCCTCATCAAACTCAGCAGGCATGCTCTTAACCACCAAGACATCTCTCCTGCCTCTTCCTTCTGCTTCCAGTAGAGGGCACCAAACCTCATTTTGAAGCAATTATGTGATGTCCAGGAATCGAACTTCTGATCTTTGGAAGAGCAGGCAATGCTCTTAACCACTGAGCCATGTCTCCGACCCGTTTTTCAACTTCTTTAACTAAACCAGGTTTACTCAATGTGGTGTGTGGATCACATGTGCATTCCCCTAACATGTGGAGTACTGGGGTCTCAATGGACCTATTGGCTGTTCATGTACCTCATAGAGGAGGTCAGGATAAATTGTTTCTCTGGCTTTAAATTGGTTAACATTTTGCTGGTGTTTGTAGTCCTTTGATTGTCTTGGATGTGAGTCCTCTTTAAGGCACATGAACATGCCAGTGTTTTCTTCTTCTAGCCATCTTGCCTTACTCTCCTTAGTGTTGTCTCTGAAGCACGATGTCTCATGGTGATAGAGCTGTGAGTCTTTAACATCCTAAAAAAACGTTTGCCCAATTCAGTCACAATAACGTGGGCCCTGGCCTTTGCACTGACTCTATGTCTGCACTTGGCCTCATCCAACTCAGAAGCCAATGCTCTTAAGCACTGAGCCATCTCTCCTGCCTCTTCCTTCTGTTGCCAGTAGATGGCACCAAATCTCATTTTGAGAGCAAAACTGTGGTTGCCAGGAATCGAACTTCTGATCTTTAAAAGGGC
The DNA here is from genome assembly GCF_950005125.1 of Chionomys nivalis. Lineage (NCBI taxonomy): Eukaryota > Metazoa > Chordata > Mammalia > Rodentia > Cricetidae > Chionomys > Chionomys nivalis. The sequence continues at coordinate 51,485,506 of NC_080108.1, forward strand.
AGCCAGGATTCTTAACCACTGAGCTATCTCTCGTGCGCTTCTTTCTGCATGCAAAAGAGGGCACAAGACCTCAGTGCAGATGGTTGTGAGCCATTATGTGGTTGCTTGAAATTGGATACAGGAGGAAGAAAGAGCACGAAATGCTCTTAAACACTGAGCCATCTCTCCAACCCGTTTTTCTACTTCTTTACCTAAACCATATGTACTCAATGATGTGTGGATCACATCTGCATTTTCCTAACATTTGAAGTACAGGGGTCTCCATGGATCTGTTGGCCATACGTGTACCTCATAGAGGAGGTCTAGACAAATTGTTTCACTGGCTTTAAATTGGTTAAGCTTTTGTTGGTGTTTGTTCCTTTGTATGTCTTGGATGTGAGTTCTTCTTCAGGCACATGAACATGCTAGTATTTTCTTCTTCTAACTATCCTGCCTTACTCTGCTTGGCGGTGTCTCTGAAGCATGCTGGCTCATGGTGATAGAGCTGTGAGTCTTTATTATCCTAACATGTTTTTCCTGATTCAGTCCCAACAACCTGGGTCCTGGCTGTATGTCTGCACTTGGCCTCATCAAACTCAGCAGGCATGCTCTTAACCACCAAGACATCTCTCTTGCCTCTTCCTTCTGCTTCCAGTAGAGGGCACCAAACCTCATTTTGAAGCAATTATGTGATATCCAAGAATCGAACTTCTGATCCTTGGAAGAGCAGGCAATGCTCTTAACCACTGAGCCATCTCTCCGACCCGTTTTTCAACTTCTTTAACTAAACCAGGTTTACTCAATGTGGTGTGTGGATCACATCTTCATTCCCCTAACATGTGGAGTACAGGGGTCTCCATGACCTATTGGCTGTTCATCTACCTCATAGAGGAGGTCAGGATAAATTGTTTCTCTGGCTTTAAATTGGTTAACATTTTGCTTGTGTTTGTAGTCCTTTGATTGCCTTGGATGTGAGTTCTCTTTAAGGCACATGAACATGCCAGTGTTTTCTTCTTCTAGCCATCTTGCCTTACTCCTTAGTGTTGACTCTGAAGCACGATGTCTCATGGTGATAGAGCTGTGAGTCTTTAACATCCTAAAAAAACGTTTGCCCAATTCAGTCACAATAACGTGGGCCCTGGCCTTTGCCCTGACTCTATGTCTGCCCTTGGCCTCATCCAACTCAGCAGCCAATGCTCTTAAGCACTGAGCCATCTCTCCTGCCTCTTCCTTCTGTTGCCAGTAGATGGCAGCAAATCTCATTTTGAGAGCAAAACTGTGGTTGCCAGGAATTGAACTTCTGACCTATAGAAGGGCAGCCAGGATTCTTAACCACTGAGCTATCTCTTGAGCGCTTCTTTCTGCATGCAATAGAGGGCACAAGACCTCAGTGCAGATGGTTGTGAGCCATTATGTGGTTGCTTGAAATTGGATACAGGAGGAAGAAAGAGCACGAAATGCTCTTAAACACTGAGCCATCCCTCCCACCCGTTTTTCTACTTCTTTACCTAAACCAGATGTACTCAATGATGTGTGGATCACATCTGCATGTTCCTAACATTTGAAGTACAGGGGTCTCCATGGATCTGTTGGCCATTCGTGTACCTCATAGAGGAGGTCTAGACAAATTGTTTCACTGGCTTTAAATTGGTTAAGCTTTTGTTGGTGTTTGTTCCTTTGTATGTCTTGGATGTGAGTTCTTCTTCAGGCACATGAACATGCTAGTATTTTCTTCTTCTAACCATCCTGCCTTACTCTGCTTGGTGGTGGCTCTGAAGCATGCTGGCTCATGGTGATAGAGCTGTGAGTCTTTATTATCCTAACAAAATGATTTGCCTGATTCAGTCCCAACTACCTGGGTCCTGGCTGTATGTCTGTACTTGGCCTCATCAAACTCAGCAGGCATGCTCTTAACCACCAAGACATCTCTCCTGCCTCTTCCTTCTGCTTCCAGTAGAGTGCACCAATCCTCATTTTGAAGCAATTATGTGATGTCCAGGAATCGAACTTCTGATCTTTGGAAGAGCAGGCAATGCTCTTAACCACTGAGCCATCTCTCCGACCCGTTTTTCAACTTCTTTAACTAAACCAGGTTTACTCAATGTGGTTTGTGGATCACATCTTCATTCCTCTAACATGTGGAGTACAGGGGTCTCCATGGACCTATTGGCTGTTCATGTACCTCATAGAGGAGGTCAGGATAAATTGTTTCTCTGGCTTTAAATTGGTTAACATTTTGCTGGTGTTTGTAGTCCTTTGATTGTCTTGGATGTGAGTCCTCTTTAAGGCACATGAACATGCCAGTGTTTTCTTCTTCTAGCCATCTTGCCTTACTCTCCTTAGTGTTGTCTCTGAAGCACGATGTCTCATGGTGATAGAGCTGTGAGTCTTTAACATCCTAAAAAAACGTTTGCCCAATTCAGTCACAATAACGTGGGCCCTGGCCTTTGCCCTGACTCTATGTCTGCACTTGGCCTCATCCAACTCAGCAGCCAATGCTCTAAAGCACTCAGCCATCTCTCCTGCCTCTTCCTTCTGTTGCCAATATATGGCAGCAAATCTCATTTTGAGAGCAAAACTGTGGTTGCCAGGAATCGAACTTCTGATCTTTAGAAGGGCAGCCAGGATTCTTAACCACTGAGCTATCTCTCGAGAGCTTCTTTCTGCATGCAAAAGAGGGCACAAGACCTCAGTGCAGATGGTTGTGAGCCATTATGTGGTTGCTTGAAATTGGATACAGGAGGAAGAAAGAGCACGAAATGCTCTTAAACACTGAGCCATCTCTCCAACCCGTTTTTCTACTTCTTTACCTAAACCATATGTACTCAATGATGTGTGGATCACATCTGCATGTTCCTAACATTTGAAGTACAGGGGTCTCCATGGATCTGTTGGCCATTCGTGTACCTCATAGAGGAGGTCTAGACAAATTGTTTCACTGGCTTTAAATTGGTTAAGCTTTTGTTGGTGTTTGTTCCTTTGTATGTCTTGGATGTGAGTTCTTCTTCAGGCACATGAACATGCTAGTATTTTCTTCTTCTAACCATCCTGCCTTACTCTGCTTGGTGGTGGCTCTGAAGCATGCTGGCTCATGGTGATAGAGCTGTGAGTCTTTATTATCCTAACAAAATGTTTTGCCTGATTCAGTCCCAACAACCTGGGTCCTGGCTGTATGTCTGCACTTGGCCTCATCAAACTCAGCAGGCATGCTCTTAAACACCAAGACATCTCTCCTGCCTCTTCCTTCTGCTTCCAGTAGAGGGCTCCAAACCTCATTTTGAAGCAATTATGTGATGTCCAGGAATCGAACTTCTGATCTTTGGAAGAGCAGGCAATGCTCTTAACCACTGAGCCATCTCTCGGACCCGTTTTTCAACTTATTTAACTAAACCAGGTTTACTCAATGTGGTGTGTGGATCACATGTGCATTCCCCTAACATGTGGAGTACAGGGGTCTCCATGGACCTATTGGCTGTTCATGTACCTCATAGAGGAGGTCAGGATAAATTGTGTCTCTGGCTTTAAATTGGTTAACATTTTGCCGGTGTTTGTAGTCCTTTGATTGTCTTGGATGTGAGTTCTCTTTAAGGCACATGAACATGCCACTGTTTTCTTCTTCTAGCCATCTTGCCTTACTCCTTAGTGTTGACTCTGAAGCCCGATGTCTCTTGGTGATAGAGCTGTGAGTCTTTAACATCCTAAAAAAACGTTTGCCCAATTCAGTCACAATAACGTGGGCCCTGGCCTTTGCCCTGACTCTATGTCTGCACTTGGCCTCATCCAACTCAGCAGCCAATGCTCTTAAGCACTGAGCCATCTCTCCTGCCTCTTCCTTCTGTTGCCAGTAGATGGCACCAAATCTCATTTTGAGAGCAAAACTGTGGTTGCCAGGAATCGAACTTCTGACCTTTAGAAGGGCAGCCAGGATTCTTAACCACTGAGCTATCTCTTGAGTGCTTCTTTCTGCATGCAAAAGAGGGCACAAGACCTCAGTGCAGATGGTTGTGAGCCATTATGTGGTTGCTTGAAATTGGATACAGGAGGAAGAAAGAGCACGAAATGCTCTTAAACACTGAGCCATCCCTCCCACCCGTTTTTCTACTTCTTTACCTAAACCAGATGTACTCAATGATGTGTGGATCACATCTGCATGTTCCTAACATTTGAAGTACAGGGGTCTCCATGGATCTGTTGGCCATTCGTGTACCTCATAGAGGAGGTCTAGACAAATTGTTTCACTGGCTTTAAATTGGTTAAGCTTTTGTTGGTGTTTGTTCCTTTGTATGCCTTGGATGTGAGTTGTTCTTCAGGCACATGACCATGCTATTATTTTCTTCTTCTAACCATCCTGCCTTACTCTGCTTGGTGGTGGCTCTGAAGCATGCTGGCTCATGGTGATAGAGCTGTGAGTCTTTATTATCCTAACAAAATGTTTTGCCTGATTCAGTCCCAAAAACCTGGGTCCTGGCTGTATGTCTGCACTAGGCCTCATCAAACTAAGCAGGCATGCTCTTAACCACTGAGCCATCTCTCTGTCCCGCTTTTTCAACTTCTTTAACTAAACCAGGTTTACTCAATATGGGATGTGGATCACATCTGCATTCCCCTAACATGTGGAGTACAGGGGTCTCCATGGACCTATTGGCTGTTCATGTACCTCATAGAGGAGGTCAGGATAAATTGTTTCTATGGCTTTAAGTTGGTTAACATTTTGCTGGTGTTTGTAGTCCTTTGATTGTCTTGGATGTGAGTTCTCTTTAAGGCACATGAACATGCCAGTGTTTTCTTCTTCTAACCATCTTGTCTTACTCTCCTTAGTGTTGTCTCTGAAGCACGATGTCTCATGGTGATAGAGCTGTGAGTCTTTAACATCCTAAAAAAACGTTTGCCCAATTCAATCTCTATAACATGGGCCCTGGCCTTTGCCCTGACTGTATGTCTGCACTTGGCCTCATCAAACTCAACAGCCAATGCTCTTAAGCACTGAGCCGTCTCTCCTGCCTCTTCCTTCTGTTGCCAGTAGATGGCACCAAATCTCATTTTGAGAGCAAAACTGGGGTTGCCAGGAATCGATCTTCTGACCTTTAGAAGGGCAGCCAGGATTCTTAACCACTGATCTATCTCTCGAGCGCTTCTTTCTGCATGCAAAAGAGGGCACATGACCTCAGTGCAGATGGAAGTGAGCCATTATGTGGTTGCTTGAAATTGGATACAGGAGGAAGAAAGAGCCCGAAATGCTCTTAAACACTTAGCCATTTCTGCCACCCGTTTTTCTTCTTCTTTACCTAAACCAGATGTACTCAATGATGTGTGGATCACATCTGCATTTTCCTAACATTTGAAGTACAGGGGTCTCCATGGACCTATTGGCCGTTCGAGTACCTCATAGAAGAGGTCTAGACAAATTGTTTCACTGGCTGTAAATTGGTTAAGATTTTGTGGATCACATCTGCATTCACCTAACATTTGAATTACAGGGGTGTCCACGGACCTATTGGCCGTTCGAGTACCTCATAGAAGAGGTCTAGATAAATTGTTTCACTGGCTTTAAATTGGTTAAGCTTTTGTTGGTGTTTGTTCCCTTGTATGTCTTGGAGGTGAGTTCTTCTTCAGGCACATGAACATGCTAGTATTTTCTTCTTCTAACCATCTTAGCTTACTCTGCTTGGTGATGTCTCTGAAATATGCTGGCTCATGGTGATAGAGCTGTGAGTCTTAATTATCCTAACAAAATGATTTGCCTGATTCAGTATCAACAAACTGGGCACTGGCCTCATCAAATTCAGGAGGCATGCTCATAACCACCAAGACATCTCTCCTGCCTCTTCCTGCTGCTTCCATTAGAGGGCACCAAACTTCATTTTGATGCAATTATGTGATGTCCAGGAATCGAACTTCTGATCTTTGGAAGAGCAGGCAACGCTCTTAACAACTGAGCCATCTCTCCGACCCGTTTTTCAACTTCTTTAACTAAACCTGGTTTACTCAATGTGGTTTGTGGATCACATCTGCATTCCCCTAACATGTGGAGTACAGGGGTTTCCATGGACCTATTGGCTGTTCATGTACCTCATAGAGGAGGTCAGGATAAATTGTTTCTCTGGCTTTAAATTGGTTAACATTTTGCTGGTGTTTGTAGTCCTTTGATTGTCTTGGATGTGAGTTCTCTTTAAGGCACATGAACATGCCAGTGTTTTCTTCTTCTAGCCATCTTGCCTTACTCTACTTAGTGTTGTCTCTGAAGCACGATGGCTCATGGTGATAGAGCTGTGAGTCTTTAACATCCTAAAAAAACGTTTGCCTAATTCAGTCACAATAACGTGGGCCCTGGCCTTTGCCCTGACTCTATGTCTGCACTTGGCCTAATCAAACTCAGCAGGCAATGCCATTTGAATGCACTGAGCCATCTCTCCTGCCTCTTCCTTCTGTTGCCAGTAGATGGCACCAAATCTCATTTTGAGAGCAAAACTGGGGTTGCCAGGAATCGAACTTCTGACCTTATAAGGGCAGCCAGTATTCTTAACCACTGAGCTATCTCTCGAGCGCTTCTTTCTGCATCCAAAAGAGGGCACAAGACATCATTGCAGATGGTTGTGAGCCATTATGTAGTTGCTTGAAATTGAATACAGGAGGATGAAAGACCACGAAATGCTCTTAAACACCGAGACATCTCTCCAACCCGTTTTTCTACTTCTTTACCTAAATCAGATGTAATCAGTGATGTGTGGATCACATCTGCATTTCCCTAACATTTGAAGTACAGGGGACTCCATGTATTCTTTGGCCATTCGTGTACCTCATAGAAGAGGTCTAGACAAATTGTTTCACTGGCTTTAAATTGGATAAGCTTTTGTGGATCACATCTGCATTTACCTTACATTTGAAGTACAGGGGTCTCCACGGACCTATTTGCCGTTCGAGTACCTCATAGAGGAGGTCTAGATAAATTGTTACTCTGACTTTAAATTGGTTAAGCTTTAGTTGGTGTTTGTTCCTTTGTATGTCTTGGATGTGAGTTCTTCTTCAGGCACATGAACATGCTAGTATGTTCTTTTTCTAACTATCTTGCCTTACTCTGCTTAGTGGTGTCTCTGAAGCATGCTGGCTCATGGTGATAGAGCTGTGAGTCTTTATTATCCTAACAAAATGATTTGCCTGATTCAGTCCCAACAACCTGGGCCCTGGCCTCATCAAACTCAGCAGGCATGCTCTTAACCACAAAGACATCTCTCCTGCCTCTTCCTTCTGCTTCCAGTAGAGGGCACAAAACCTCATTTTGAATCAATTATATGATGTCCAGGAATCGAACTTCTGATCTTTGGAAGAGCAGGCAACGCTCTTAACCACTGAGCCATCTCTCAGACCGGGTTTTCAACTTCGTTAACTAAACCAGGATTACTCAATGTGGTGTGTGGATCACATCTGCATTCCCCTAACATGTGGAGTACAGAGGTCTCAATGGACCTATTGGCTGTTCATGTACCTCATAGAGGAAGTCAGGATAAATTGTTTCTCTGGATTTATATTGGTTAACATTTTGCTGGTGTTCGCAGTCCTTTGATTGTCTTGGATGTGAGTTCTCTTTAAGGCACATGAACATGCCAGTGTTTTCTTCTTCTAGCCATCTTGCCTTACTCTCCTTATTGTTGTCTCTGAAGCACGAAGTCTCATGGTGATAGAGCTGTGAGTCTTTAACATCCTAAAAAAACGTTTGCCCAATTCAGTCACAATAACGTGGGCCCTGGCCTTTGCCCTGACTTTATGTCTGCACTTGGCCTCATCCAACTCAGCAGCCAATGCTCTTAAGCACTGAGCCATCTCTCCTGCCTCTTCCTTCTGTTGCCAGTAGATGGCACCAAATCTCATTTTGAGAGCAAAACTGTGGTTGCCAGGAATCGAACTTCTGACCTTTAGAAGGGCAGCCGGTATTCTTAACCACTGAGCTATCTCTCGAGCGCTTCTTTCTGCATGCAAAAGAGGGCACAAGACCTCAGTGCAGATGGTTGTGAGCCATTATGTGGTTGCTTGAAATTGGATACAGGAGGAAGAAAGAGCACGGAATGCTCTTAAACACTGAGCCACCTCTCCAACTCTTTTTTCTACTTCTTTACCTAAACCAGATGTACTCAGTGATGTGTGGATCACATCTGCATTTTCCTAACGTTTGAAGTACAGGGGTCTCCATGGATCCTTTGGCCATTCGTGTACCTCATAGAAGAGGTCTAGATAAATTGTTTCACTGGCTTTAAATTGGTTAAGCTTTTGTGGATCACATCTGCATTCACATAACATTTGAAGTACAGGGGTCTCCACGGACCTATTGGCCGTTCGAGTACCTCATAGAAGAGGTCTAGATAAATTGTTTCTCTGACTTTAAATTGGTTAAGCTTTTGTTGGTGTTGGTTCCCTTGTATGTCTTGGAGGTGAGTTCTTCTTCAGGCACATGAACATGCTAGTATTTTCTTCTTCTAATCATCCTGCCTTACTCTGCTTGGTGGTGTCTCTGGAGCATGCTGGCTCATGGTGATAGAGCTGTGAGTCTTTATTATCCTAACAATTGTTTTGCCTGATTCAGTCCCAACAACCTGGGTCCTGGCTGTATGTCTGCACTTGGCCTCATCAAACTCAGCAGGCATGCTCTTAACCACCAAGACATCTCTCCTGCCTCTTCCTTCTGCTTCCAGTAGAGGGCACCAAACCTCATTTTGAAGCAATAATGTGATGTCCAGGAATCGAACTTCTGATCTTTGGAATAGCAGGCAATGCTCTTAACCACTGAGCCATCTCTCCGACCCGTTTTTCAACTTCTTTAACTAAACCAGGTTTACTCAATGTGGTGTGTGGATCACATCTGCATTCCCCTAACATGTGGAGTACAGGTTTCTCCATGGACCTATTGGCTGTTCGAGTACCTCATAGAAGAGGTATAGATAAATTGTTTCACTGACTTTAAATTGGTTACGCTTTTGTTGGTGTTGGTTCCCTTGTATGTCTTGCAGGTGAGTTCTTCTTCAGGCACATGAACATGCTAGTATTTTCTTCTTCTAACCATCTTAGCTTACTCTGCTTGGTGATGTCTCTGAAGCATGCTGGCTCATGGTGATAGAGCTGTGAGTCTTTATTATCCTAACAAAATGATTTGCCTGATTCAGTCCCAACAACCTGGGTCCTGGCTGTATGTCTGCACTTGGCCTCATCAAACTCAGCAGGCATGCTCTTAACCACCAAGACATCTCTCCTGCCTCTTCCTTCTGCTTCCAGTAGAGGGCACCAAACCTCATTTTGAAGCAATTATGTGATGTCCAGGAATCGAACTTCTGATCTTTGGAAGAGCAGGCAACGCTCTTAACCACTGAGCCATCTCTCCGACCCGTTTTTCAACTTCTTTAACTAAACCAGGTTTACTCAATATGGTGTGTGGATCACATCTGCATTCCCCTAACATGTGGAGTACAGGGGTCTCCATGGACCTATTGGCTGTTCGTGTACCTCATAGAGGAAGTCAGGATAAATTGTTTCTCTGGCTTTAAATTGGTTAACATTTTGCTGGTGTTTTTAGTCCTTTGATTGTCTTGGATGTGAGTTCTCTTTAAGGCACATGAACATGCCAGTGTTTTCTTTTTCTATCCATCTTGCCTTACTCTCCTTAGTGTTGTCTCTGAAGCACGATGTCTCATGGTGATAGAGCTGTGAGTCTTTAACATCCTAAAAAAACGTTTCCCCAATTCAGTCACAATAACGTGGGCCCTGGCCTTTGCCCTGACTCTATGTCTGCACTTGGCCTCATCCAACTCAGCAGCCAATGCTCTTAAGCACTGAGCCATCTCTCCTGCCTCTTCCTTCTGTTGCCAGTAGATGGCACCAAATCTCATTTTGAGAGCAAAACTGTGGTTGCCAGGAATCGAATTTCTGACCTTTAGAAGGGCAGCCAGGATTCTTAACCACTGAGCTATCTCTCGAGCGCTTCTTTCTGCATGCAAAAGAGGGCACAAGACCTCAGTGCAGATGGTTGTGAGCCATTATATGGTTGCTTGAAGTTGGATACAGGAGTTAGAAAGAGCACGAAATGCTCTTAAACACTGAGCCATCTCTCCAACCCGTTTTTCTACTTCTTTACCTAAACCAGATGTACTCAATGATGTGTGGATCACATCTGCATTTTCCTAACAATTGAAGTTCAGGGGTCTCCATGGATCTGTTGGCCATTCGTGTACCTCATAGAGGAGGTCTAGACAAATTGTTTCACTGGCTTTAAATTGGTTAAGATTTTGTTGGTGTTTGTTCCTTTGTATGTCTTGGATGTGAGTTTTTCTTCAGGCACATGAACATGCTAGTATTTTCTTCTTCTAATCATCTTGCCTTGCTCTGCTTGGTGGTTTCTCTGAAGCATGCTGGCTCATGGTGATAGAGCTGTGAGTCTTTATTATCCTAACAAAATGTTTTGCCTGATTCAGTCCCAACAACCTGGGTCCTGGCTGTATGTCTGCACTAGGCCTCATCAAACTAAGCAGGCATGCTCTTAACCACTGAGCCATCTCTCTGACCCGTTTTTCAACTTCTTTAACTAAACCAGGTTTACTCAATATGGGACGTGGATCACATCTTCATTCCACTAACATGTGGAGCACAGGGGTCTCCATGGACCTATTGGCTGTTCATGTACCTGATAGAGGAGGTCAGGATAAATTGTTTCTCTGGTTTTAAGTTGGTTAACATTTTGCTGGTGTTCGTAGTCCTTTGATTGTCTTGGATGTGAGTTCTCTTTAAGGCACATGAACATGCCAGTGTTTTCTATTTCTAACCATCTTGTCTTACTCTCCTTAGTGTTGTCTCTGAAGCACGATGTCTCATGGTGATAGAGCTGTGAGTCTTTAACATCCTAAAAAAAACGTTTGCCCAATTCAATCACTATAACATGGGCCCTGGCCTTTGCCCTGACTGTATGTCTGCACTTGGCCTCATCAAACTCAGCAGCCAATGCTCTTAAGCACTGAGCCGTCTCTCCTGCCTCTTCCTTCTGTTGCCAGTAGATGGCACCAAATCTCATTTTGAGAGCAAAACTGGGGTTGCCAGAAATCGAACTTCTGACCTTTAGAAGGGCAGCCAGGATTCTTAACCACTGATCTATCTCTCGAGCGCTTCTTTCTGCATGCAAAAGAGGGCACATGACCTCAGTGCAGATGGAAGTGAGCCATTATGTGGTTGCTTGAAATTGGATACAGAAGGAAGAAAGAACCCGAAATGCTCTTAAACACTTAGCCATTTCTGCCACCCGTTTTTCTACTTCTTTACCTAAACCAGATGTACTCAATGATGTGTGGATCACATCTGCATTTTCCTAACATTTGAAGTACAGGGGTCTCCATGGACCTATTGGCCGTTCGAGTACCTCATAGAAGAGGTCTAGACAAATTGTTTCACTGGCTGTAAATTGGTTAAGATTTTGTGGATCACATCTGCATTCACCTAACATTTGAATTACAGTGGTCTCCACGGACCTATTGGCCGTTCGAGTACCTCATAGAAGAGGTCTAGATAAATTGTTTCACTGGCTTTAAATTGGTTAAGCTTTTGTTGGTGTTTGTTCCCTTGTATGTCTTGGAGGTGAGTTCTTCTTCAGGCACATGAACATGCTAGTATTTTCTTCTTCTAACCATCTTAGCTTACTCTGCTTGGTGATGTCTCTGAAATATGCTGGCTCATGGTGATAGAGCTGTGAGTCTTAATTATCCTAACAAAATGATTTGCCTGATTCAGTATCAACAAACTGGGCCCTGGCCTCATAAATTCAGGAGGCATGCTCATAACCACCAAGACATCTCTCCTGCCTCTTCCTGCTGCTTCCATTAGAGGGCACCAAACTTCATTTTGATGCAATTATGTGATGTCCAGGAATCGAACTTCTGATCTTTGGAAGAGCAGGCAACGCTCTTAACAACTGAGCCATCTCTCCGACCCGTTTTTCAACTTCTTTAACTAAACCTGGTTTACTCAATGTGGTGTGTGGATCACATCTGCATTCCCCTAACATGTGGAGGACAGGGGTCTCCATGGACCTATTGGCTGTTCATGTACCTCATAGAGGAGGTCAGGATAAATTGTTTCTCTGGCTTTAAATTGGTTAACATTTTGCTGGTGTTTGTAGTCCTTTGATTGTCTTGGATGTGAGTTCTCTTTAGGGCACATGAACATGCCAGTGTTTTCTTCTTCTAGCCATCTTGCCTTACTCTCCTTAGTGTTGTCTCTGAAGCACGATGGCTCATGGTGATAGAGCTGTGAGTCTTTAACATCCTAAAAAAACGTTTGCCTAATTCACTCACAATAACGTGGGCCCTGGCCTTTGCCCTGACTCTATGTCTGCACTTGGCCTAATCAAACTCAGCAGGCAATGCTATTTGAACGCACTGAGCCATCTCTCCTGCCTCTTCCTTCTGTTGCCAGTAGATGGCACCAAATCTCATTTTGAGAGCAAAACTGGGGTTGCCAGGAATCGAACTTCTGACCTTATAAGGGCAGCCAGTATTCTTAACCACTGAGCTATCTCTCGAGCGCTTCTTTCTGCATCCAAAAGAGGGCACAAGACATCATTGCAGATGGTTGTGAGCCATTATGTAGTTGCTTGAAATTGAATACAGGAGGATGAAAGACCACGAAATGCTCTTAAACACCGAGACATCTCTCCAACCCGTTTTTCTACTTCTTTACCTAAATCAGATGTAATCAGTGATGTGTGGATCACATCTGCATTTCCCTAACATTTGAAGTACAGGGGACTCCATGTATTCTTTGGCCATTCGTGTACCTCATAGAAGAGGTCTAGACAAATTGTTTCACTGGCTTTAAATTGGATAAGCTTTTGTGGATCACATCTGCATTTACCTAACATTTGAAGTACAGGGGTCTCCACGGACCTATTTGCCGTTCGAGTACCTCATAGAGGAGGTCTAGATAAATTGTTACTCTGACTTTAAATTGGTTAAGCTTTAGTTGGTGTTTGTTCCTTTGTATGTCTTGGATGTGAGTTCTTCTTCAGGCACATGAACATGCTAGTATGTTCTTTTTCTAACTATCTTGCCTTACTCTGCTTAGTGGTGTCTCTGAAGCATGCTGGCTCATGGTGATAGAGCTGTGAGTCTTTATTATCCTAACAAAATGATTTGCCTGATTCAGTCCCAACAAACTGGGCCCTGGCCTCATCAAACTCAGCAGGCATGCTCTTAACCACAAAGACATCTCTCCTGCCTCTTCCTTCTGCTTCCAGTAGAGGGCACAAAACCTCATTTTGAATCAATTATGTGATGTCCAGGAATCGAACTTCTGATCTTTGGAAGAGCAGGCAACGCTCTTAACCACTGAGCCATCTCTCAGACCGGGTTTTCAACTTCGTTAACTAAACCAGGTTATTCAATGTGGTGTGTGGATCACATCTGCATTCCCCTAACATGTGGAGTACAGAGGTCTCAATGGACCTATTGGCTGTTCATGTACCTCATAGAGGAAGTCAGGATAAATTGTTTCTCTGGCTTTATATTGGTTAACATTTTGCTGGTGTTCGCAGTCCTTTGATTGTCTTGGATGTGAGTTCTCTTTAAGGCACATGAACATGCCAGTGTTTTCTTCTTCTAGCCATCTTGCCTTACTCTCCTTATTGTTGTCTCTGAAGCACGAAGTCTCATGGTGATAGAGCTGTGAGTCTTTAACATCCTAAAAAAACGTTTGCCCAATTCAGTCACAATAACGTGGGCCCTGGCCTTTGCCCTGACTTTATGTCTGCACTTGGCCTCATCCAACTCAGCAGCCAATGCTCTTAAGCACTGAGCCATCTCTCCTGCCTCTTCCTTCTGTTGCCAGTAGATGGCACCAAATCTCATTTTGAGAGCAAAACTGTGGTTGCCAGGAATCGAACTTCTGACCTTTAGAAGGGCAGCCGGTATTCTTAACCACTGAGCTATCTCTCGAGCGCTTCTTTCTTCATGCAAAAGAGGGCAAAAGACCTCAGTGCAGATGCTTGTGAGCCATTATGTGGTTGCTTGAAATTGGATACAGGAGGAAGAAAGAGCACGGAATGCTCTTAAACACTGAGCCACCTCTCCAACTCTTTTTTCTACTTCTTTACCTAAACCAGATGTACTCAGTGATGTGTGGATCACATCTGCATTTTCCTAACGTTTGAAGTACAGGGGTCTCCATGGATCCTTTGGCCATTCGTGTACCTCATAGAAGAGGTCTAGATAAATTGTTTCACTGGCTTTAAATTGGTTAAGCTTTTGTGGATCACATCTGCATTCACATAACATTTGAAGTACAGGGGTCTCCACGGACCTATTGGCCGTTCGAGTACCAAACCTCATTTTGAAGCAATAATGTGATGTCCAGGAATCGAACTTCTGATCTTTGGAAGAGCAGGCAATGCTCTTAACCACTGAGCCATCTCTCCGACCCATTTTTCAACTTCTTTAACTAAACCAGGTTTATTCAATGTGGTGTGTGGATCACATCTGCATTCCCCTATCATGTGGAGTACAGGTTTCTCCATGGACATATTGGCTGTTCGAGTACCTCATAGAAGAGGTATAGATAAATTGTTTCACTGACTTTAAATTGGTTAAGCTTTTGTTGGTGTTTGTTCCCTTGTATGTCTTGCAGGTGAGTTCTTCTTCAGGCACATGAACATGCTAGTATTTTCTTCTTCTAACCATCTTAGCTTACTCTGCTTGGTGATGTCTCTGAAGCATGCTGGCTCATGGTGATAGAGCTGTGAGTGTTTATTATCCTAACAAAATGATTTGCCTGATTCAGTCCCAACAACCTGGGTCCTGGCTGTATGTCTGCACTTGGCCTCATCAAACTCAGCAGGCATGCTCTTAACCACCAAGACATCTCTCCTGCCTCTTCCTTCTGATTCCAGTAGAGGGCACCAAACCTCATTTTGAAGCAATTATGTGATGTCCAGGAATCGAACTTCTGATCTTTGGAAGAGCAGGCAACGCTCTTAACCACTGAGCCATCTCTCAGACCCGTTTTTCAACTTCGTTAAGTAAACCAGGTTTACTCAATGTGGTGTGTGGACACATCTGCATTCCCATAACATGTGGAGTACAGAGGTCTCAATGGACCTATTGGATGTTCATGTACCTCATAGAGGAGGTCAGGATAAAATGTTTCTCTGGCTTTAAATTGGTTAACATTTTGCTGGTGTTCGCAGTCCTTTGATTGTCTTGGATGTGAGTTCTTCTTCAGGCACATGAACATGCTAGTATTTTCTTCTTCTAACCATCCGGCCTTACTCTGCTTGGTGGTGTCTCTGAAGCATGCTGGCTCATGGTGATAGAGCTGTGAGTCTTTATTATCCTCACAAAATGTTTTGCCTGATTCAGTCCCAACGACCTGGGTCATGGCTGAATGTCTGCACTTGGCCTCATCAAACTCAGCAGGCATGCTCTTAACCACCAAGACATCTCTCCTGCCTCTTCCTTCTGCTTCCAGTAGAGGGCACCAAACCTCATTTTGAAGCAATTATGTGATGTCCAGGAATCGAATTTCTGATCTTTGGAAGAGCAGGCAATGCTCTTAACCTCTGAGCCATCTCTCCGACCCGTTTTTCAACTTCTTTAACTAAACCAGGTTTACTCAATTTGGTGTGTGGATCACATCTGCATTCCCCTAACAAGTGGAGTACAGGGGTCTCCATGGACCTATTGGCTGTTCATGTACCTGATAGAGGAGTTCAGGATAAATTGTTTATCTGGCTTTAAATTGGTTAACATTTTGCTGGTGTTTGTAGTCCTTTAATTGTCTTGGATGTGAGTTCTCTTTAAGGCACATGAACATGCCACTGTTTTCTTCTTCTAGCCATCTGCCTTACTCTCCTTAGTGTTGTCTCTGAAGCACGATGTCTCATGGTGATAGAGCTGTGAGTCTTTAACATCCTAAAAAAACGTTTGCCTAATTCAGTCACAATAACGTGGGCCCTGGCCTTTGCCCTGACTCTATGTCTGCACTTGGCCTCATCCAACTCAGCAGCCAATGCTCTTAAGCACTGAGCCATCTCTCCTGCCTCTTCCTTCTGTTGCCAGTAGATGGCACCAAATCTCATTTTGAGAGCAAAACTGTGGTTGCCAGGAATCGAACTTCTGACCTTTCGAAGGGCAGCCAGGATTCTTAACCACTGAGCTATCTCTCGAGCGCTTCTTTCTGCATGCAAAAGAGGACACAAGACCTCAGTGCAGATGGTTGTGAGCCATTATGTCATTGCTTGAAATTGGATACAGGCGGGCGGTGGTTGCGCACGCCTTTAAACCCAGCACTCGGGAGGCAGAGGCAGGCGGATCTCTGTAAGTTCCAGGCCTGCCTGGTCTACAAAGGGAGTTCCAGGAAAGGCTCCAAAGCTACAGAGAAACCCTGTCTCGAAAAACCAAAAAAAAAAAATTTAAAAAAATTTGAAATTGGATACAGGAGGAAGAAAGTGCACGAAATGCTCTTAAACACTGAGCCATCTCTCCAAAACGATTTTCTACTTCTTTACCTAAACCAGATGTACTCAATGATGTGTGGATCACATCTGCATTTTCCTAACATTTGAAGTACAGGGGTCTCCATGGATCTGTTGGCCATTCGTGTACCTCATATAGGAGGTCTAGACAAATTGTTTCACTGGCTTTAAATTGGTTAAGCTTTTGTTGGTGTTTGTTCCTTTGTATGTCTTGGATGTGAGTTCTTCTTCAGGCACATGAACATGCTAGTATTTTCTTCTTCTAACCATCCTGCCTTACTCTGCTTGGTGGTGGCTCTGAAGCATGCTGCCTCATGGTGATAGAGCTGTGAGTCTTTATTATCCTAACAAAATGTTTTGCCTGATTCAGTCCCAACAACCTGGGCCCTGGCCTCATCAAACTCAGCAGGCATGCTCTTAACGATCAAGACATCTCTCCTGCCTTTCCTTCTGCTTCCAGTAGAGGGCACCAAACCTCATTTTGAAGCAATTAAGTGATGTCCAAGAATCGAACTTCTGATCTTTGGAAGAGCATGCAATGCTCTTAACCACTGAGCCACCTCTCCGACCCGTTTTTCAACTTCTTTAACTAAACCAGGTTTACTCAATGTGGTGTGTGGATCACATCTGCATTCCCCTAACATGTGGAGTACAGGGGTCTCCATGGACCTATTGGCTGTTCATGTATCTCATAGAGGAGGTCAGGATAAATTGTTTCTCTGGCTTTAAATTGGTTAACATTTAGCTGGTGTTTGTAGTCCTTTGATTGTCTTGGATGTGAGTTCTCTTTAAGGCACATGAACATGCCAGTGTTTTCTTCTTCTAGCCATCTTGCCTTACTCTCCTTAGTGTTGTCTCTGAAGCACGATGTCTCATGGTGATAGAGCTGTGAGTCTTTAACATCCTAAAAAAACGTTTGCCCAATTCAGTCACAATAACGTGGGCCCTGGCCTTTGCCCTGAATCTATGTCTGCACTTGGCCTCATCAAACTCAGCAGCCAATGCTCTTAAGCTCTGAGCCATCTCTACTGCCTCTTCCTTCTGTTGCCAGTATATGGCACCAAATCTCATTTTGAGAGCAAAACTGTGGTTGCCAGGAATCGAACTTCTGACCTTTAGAAGGGCAGCCAGGATTCTTAACCACTGAGCTATCTCTCGATCGCTTCTTTCTGCATGCAAAAGAGGGCACAAGACCTCAGTGCAGATAGTTGTGAGCCATTATGTGGTTGCTTGAAATTGGATACAGGAGGAAGAAAGAGCACGAAATGCTCTTAAACACTGAGCCATCTCTCCAACCCGTTTTTCTACTTCTTTACCTAAACCAGATGTACTCAATGATGCGTGGATCACATCTGCATTTTCCTAACATTTGAAGTACAGGGGTCTCCATGGATCTGTTGGCCATTCGTGTACCTCATAGAGGAGATCTAGACAAATTGTTTCTCTGGCTTTAAATTGGTTAAGCTTTTGTTGGTGTTTGTTCCTTTGTATGTCTTGGATGTGAGTTCTTCTTCAGGCACATGAACATGCTAGTATTTTCTTCTTCTAACCATCCGGCCTTACTCTGCTTGGTGGTGTCTCTGAAGCATGCTGGCTCATGGTGATAGAGCTGTGAGTCTTTATTATCCTCACAAAATGTTTTGCCTGATTCAGTCCCAACGACCTGGGTCATGGCTGAATGTCTGCACTTGGCCTCATCAAACTCAGCAGGCATGCTCTTAACCACCAAGACATCTCTCCTGCCTCTTCCTTCTGCTTCCAGTAGAGGGCACCAAACCTCATTTTGAAGCAATTATGTGATGTCCAGGAATCGAAGTTCTGATCTTTGGAAGAGCAGGCAATGCTCTTAACCACTGAGCCATCTCTCCGACCCGTTTTTCAACTTCTTTAACTAAACTAAGTTTACTCAATGTGGTGTGTCGATCACATCTGCATTCCCCTAACATGTGGAGTACAGGGGTCTCCATGGACCTATTGGCTGTTCATGTACCTCATAGAGGAGGTCAGGATAAATTGTTTCTCTGGCTTTAAATTGGTTAACATATTGCTGGTGTTTGTAGTCCTTGGATTGTCTTGGATGTGAGTTCTCTTTAAGGCACATGAACATGCCAGTGTTTTCTTCTTCTAGCCATCTTGCCTTACTCTCCTTAGTGTTGTCTCTGAAGCACGATGTCTCATGGTGATAGAGCTGTGAGTCTTTAACATCCTAAAAAAACGTTTCCCCAATTCAGTCACAATAACGTGGGCCCTGGCCTTTGCCCTGACTCTATGTCTGCACTTGGCCTCATCCAACTCAGCAGCCAATGCTCTTAAGCACTGAGCCATCTCTCCTGCCTCTTCCTTCTGTTGCCAGTAGATGGCACCAAATCTCATTTTGAGAGCAAAACTGTGGTTGCCAGGAATCGAAATAATGACCTTTAGAAGGGCAGCCAGGATTCTTAACCACTGAGCTATCTCTCGAGCACTTCTTTCTGCATGCAAAAGAGGGCACAAGACCACAGTGCAGATAGTTGTGAGCCATTATGTGGTTGCTTGAAATTGGATACAGGAAGAAGAAAGAGCACGAAATGCTCTTAAACATGAGCCATCTCTCCAACCCGTTTTTCTACTTCTTTACCTAAACCAGATGTACTCAATGATGTGTGGATCTCATCTGCATTTTCCTAACATTTGAAGTACAGGGGTCTCCATGGATCTGTTGGCCATTCGTGTACCTCATAGAGGAGGTCTAGACAAATTGTTTCACTGTCTTTCAATTGGTTAAGCTTTTGTTGATGTTTGTTCCTTTGTATGTCTTGGATGTGAGTTCTTCTTCAGGCACATGAACATGCTAGTATTTTCTTCTTCTAACCATCCTGCCTTACTCTGCTTGGTGGTGTTTCTGAAGCATGCTGGCTCATGGTGATAGAGCTGTGAGTCTTTATTATCCTAACAAAATGTTTTGCCTGATTCAGTCCCAACAACCGGGGTCCTGGCTGTATGTCTGCACTTGGCCTCATCAAATTCAGCAGGCATGCTTTTAACCACCAAGACAGCTCACGTGCCTCTTCCTTCTGCTTCCAGTGGAAGGCACCAAACCTCATTTTGAAGCAATTATGTGATGTCCAGTAATCGAATTTCTGATCTTTGGAAGAGCAGGCAATGCTCTTAACCACTGAGCCATCTCTCCGACCCGTTTTTCAACTTCTTTAACTAAACCAGGTTTACTCAATGTGGTGTGTGGATCACATCTGCATTCCCCTAACATGTGGAGTCCAGGGGTCTCCATGGACCTATTGGCTGTTCATGTACCTGATAGAGGAAGTCAGCATAAATTGTTTCTCTGGCTTTAAAGTGGTTAATATTTTGCTGGTGTTTGTAGTCCTTTGATTGTCTTGCATGTGAGTTCTCTTTAAGGCACATGAACATGCCACTGTTTTCTTCTAGCAATCTTGCCTCACTCTCCTTAGTGTTGTCTCTGAAGCACGATGTCTCATGGTGATAGAGCTGTGAGTCTTTAACATCCTAAAAAAACGTTTGCCCAATTCAGTCACAATAACTTGGGCCCTAACATTTGCCCTGACTCTATGTCTGCACTTGGCCTCATCAAACTCAGCAGCCAATGCTCTTAAGCACTGAGCCATCTCTCCTGCCTCTTCCTTCTGTTGCCAGTAGATGGCACCAAATCTCATTTTGAGAGCAAAAACTGTGGTTGCCAGGAATCGAACTTCTGACCTTTAGAAGGGCAGCCAGGATTCTTAACCACTGAGCTGTCTCTCAAGCGCTTCTTTCTGCATGCAAAAGAGGGCACAAGACCTTCGTGCAGATGGTTGTGAGCCATTATGTGGTTGATTGAAATTGGATACAGGAGGAAGAAAGAGCACGAAATGCTCTTAAACACTGAGCCATCTCTCCAACCCGTTTTTCTACTTCTTTACCTAAACCAGATGTACTCAATGATGTGTGGATCACATCTGCATTTTCCTAACATTTGAAGTACAGGGGTTTCCATGGATCTGTTGGCCATTCGTGTACCTCATAGAGGAGGTCTAGACAAATTGTTTCACTGTCTTTCAATTGGTTAAGCTTTTGTTGGTGTTTGTTCCTTTGTATGTCTTGGATGTGAGTTCTTCTTCAGGCACATGAACATGCTAGTATTTTCTTCTTCTAACCATCCTGCCTTACTCTGCTTGGTGGTGTCTCTGAAGCATGCTGGCTCATGGTGATAGAGCTGTGAGTCTTTATTATCCTAACAAAATGTTTTGCCTGATTCAGTCCCAACAACCTGGGCCCTGGACTCATCAAACTCAGCAGGGATGCTCTTAACCACCAAGACATCTCTCCTGCCTCTTCCTTCTGCTTCCAGTAGAGGGAACCAAACCTCATTTTGAAGCAATTAAGTGATGTCCAGGAATCGAACTTCTGATCTTTGGAAGAGCAGGCAATGCTCTTAACCACTGAGCCATCTCTCCGACCCGTTTTTCAACTTCTTTAACTAAACCAGGTTTACTCAATGTGGTGTGTGGATCACATCTGCATTCCCCTAACATGTGGAGTACAGGTTTTTTCATGGACCTATTGGCTGTTCATGTACCTGATAGAGGAGGTCAGGATAAATTGTTTCTGGCTTTAAATTGGTTAACATTTTGCTGGTTTTTGTAGTCCTTTGATTGTCTTGGATGTGAGTTCCCTTTAAGGCACATGAACATGCCAGTGTTTTCTTTTTCTAGCCATCTTGCCTCACTCTCCTTAGTGTTGTCTCTGAAGCACGATGTCTCATGGTGATAGAGCTGTGAGTATTTAACATCCTAAAAAAACGTTTGCCCAATTCAGTCACAATAACGTGGGCCCTGGCCTTTGCCCTGAATCTATGTCTGCACTTGGCCTCATCAAACTCAGCAGCCAATGCTCTTAAGCACTGAGCCATCTCTCCTGCCTCTTCCTTCTGTTGCCAGTAGATGGCACCAAATCTCATATTGAGAGCAAAACTGTGGTTGCCAGGAATCGAACTTCTGACCTTTAGAAGGGCAGCCAGGATTCTTAACCACTGAGCTATATTTCGAGCGCTTCTTTCTGCATGCAAAAGAGGGCACAAGACCTCAGTGCAGATGGTTCTGAGCCATTATGTGGTTGCTTGAATTTGGATACAGGAGGAAGAAAGAGCACGAAATGCTCTTAAACACTGAGCCATCTCTCCAACCCGTTTTTCTACTTCTTTACCTAAACCAGATGTACTCAATGATGTGTGGATCACATCTGCATTTTCCTAACATTTGAAGTACAGGGGTCTCCATGGATCTGTTGGCCATTCGTGTACCTCATAGAGGAGATCTATACAAATTGTTTCACTGGCTTTAAATTGGTTAAGCTTTTGTTGGTGTTTGTTCCTTTGTATTTCTTTTATATGAGTTCTAATCAGGCACATGAACATGCTAGTATTTTCTTCTTCTAACCATCCTGCCTTACTCTGCTTGGTGGTGTCTCTGAAGCATGCTGGCTCATGGTGATAGAGCTGTGAGTCTTTATTATCCTATCAAAATGTTTTGCCTGATTCAGTCCCAACAACTTGAGCCCTGGACTCATCAAACTCAGCAGGGATGCTCTTAACCACCAAGACATCTCTCCTGTCTCTTCCTTCTTCTTCCAGTAGAGGGCACCAAATCTCATTTTGAAGCAATTATGTGATGTCCAGTAATCGAATTTCTGATCTTTGGAAGAGCAGGCAATGCTCTTAACCACTGAGCCATCTCTCTGACCCGTTTTTCAACTTCTTTAACTAAACCAGGATTACTCAATGTGGTGTGTGGATCACATCTGCATTCCCCTAACGTGTGGAGTCCAGGGGTCTTCATGGACCTATTGGCTGTTCATGTACCTCAAAGAGGAGGTCAGGATAAATTGTTTCTCTGGCTTTAAATTGGTTAACATTTTGCTCGTGTTTGTAGTCCTTTGATTGTCTTGGATGTGAGTTCTCTTTAAGGCACATGAACATGCCAGTGTTTTCTTCTTCTAGCCATCTTGCCTTACTCTCCTTAGTGTTGTCTCTGAAGCACGATGTCTCATGGTGATAGAGCTGTGAGTCTTTAACATCCTAAAAAAACGTTTGCCCAATTCAGTCACAATAACGTGGGCCCTGGCCTTTGCCCTGACTCTATGTCTGCACTTGGCCTCATCCAACTCAGCAGCCAACGCTCTTAAGCACTGAGCCATCTCTCCTGCCTCTTCCTTCTGTTGCCAGTAGATGGCACCAAATCTCATTTTGAGAGCAAAACTGTGGTTGCCAGGAATCGAACTTCTGACCTTTAGAAGGGCAGCCAGGATTCTTAACCACTGAGCTATCTCTCGAGCACTTCTTTCTGCATGCATAAGAGGGCACAAGACCTCAGTGCAGATGGTTGTGAGCCATTATGTGGTTGCTTGAAATTGGATACAGGAGGAAGAAAGAGCACGAAATGCTCTTAAACACTGAGCCATCTCTCCAACCCGTTTTTCTACTTCTTTACCTAAACCAGATGTACTCAATGATGTGTGGATCACATCTGCATTTTCCTAACATTTGAAGTACAGGGGTCTCCATGGATCTGTGGGCAATTCGTGTACCTCTTAGAGGAGGCCTAGACAAATTGTTTCACTGGCTTTAAATTGGTTAAGTTTTGTTGGTGTTTGTTCCTTTGTATGTCTTGGATGTGAGTTCTTCTTCAGGCACATGAACATGCTAGTATTTTCTTCTTCTAACCATCCTGCCTTACTCTGCTTGGTGGTGGCTCTGAAGCATGCTGGCTCATGGCGATAGAGCTGTGAGTCTTTATTATCCTAAGAAAATGTTTTGCCTGATTAGGTCCCAACAACCTGGGCCCTGGCTGTATGTCTGTAATTGGCCTCATCAAACTCAGCAGGCATGCTCTTAACCACCAAGACATCTCTCCTGCTCTTGCTTCTGCTTCCAGTAAAGGGCACCAAACCTCATTTTGAAGCAATTATGTGATGTCCAGGAATCGAACTTCTGATCTTTGGAAGAGCAGGCAATGCTCTTAACCACTGAGCCATCTATCCGACCCGTTTTTCATCTTCTTTAACTAAACCAGGTTTACTCAATGTGGTGTGTGGATCACATCTGCATTCCCCTAACATGTGGAGTCCAGGGGTCTCCATGGACCTATTGGCTGTTCATGTACCTGATAGAGGAAGTCAGCATAAATTGTTTCTCTGGCTTTAAAGTGGTTAATATTTTGCTGGTGTTTGTAGTCCTTTGATTGTCTTGCATGTGAGTTCTCTTTAAGGCACATGAACATGCCACTGTTTTCTTCTTCTAGCAATTTTGCCTCACTCTCCTTAGTGTTGTCTCTGAAGCACGATGTCTCATGGTGATAGAGCTGTGAGTCTTTAACATCCTAAAAAAACGTTTGCCCAATTCAGTCACAATAACTTGGGCCCTGGCATTTGCCCTGACTCTATGTCTGCACTTGGCCTCATCAAACTCAGCAGCCAATGCTCTTAAGCACTGAGCCATCTCTCCTGCCTCTTCCTTCTGTTGCCAGTAGATGGCACCAAATCTCATTTTGAGAGCAAAAACTGTGGTTGCCAGGAATCGAACTTCTGACCTTTAGAAGGGCAGCCAGGATTCTTAACCACTGAGCTGTCTCTCGAGCGCTTCTTTCTGCATGCAAAAGAGGGCACAAGACCTCAGTGCAGATGGTTGTGAGCCATTATGTGGTTGCTTGAAATTGGATACAGGAGGAAGAAAGAGCACGAAATGCTCTTAAACACTGAGCCATCTCTCCAACCCGTTTTTCTACTTCTTTACCTAAACCAGATGTACTCAATGATGTGTGGATCACATCTGCATTTTCCTAACATTTGAAGTACAGGGGTCTCCATGGATCTGTTGGCCATTCGTGTACCTCATAGAGGAGGTCTAGACAAATTGTTTCACTGTCTTTCAATTGGTTAAGCTTTTGTTGGTGTTTGTTCCTTTGTATGTCTTGGATGTGAGTTCTTCTTCAGGCACATGAACATGCTAGTATTTTCTTCTTCTAACCATCCTGCCTTACTCTGCTTGGTGGTGTCTCTGAAGCATGCTGGCTCATGGTGATAGAGCTGTGAGTCTTTATTATCCTAACAAAATGTTTTGCCTGATTCAGTCCCAACAACCTGGGCCCTGGACTCATCAAACTCAGCAGGGATGCTCTTAACCACGAAGACATCTCTCCTGCCTCTTCCTTCTGCTTCCAGTAGAGGGCACCAAACCTCATTTTGAAGCAATTAAGTGATGTCCAGGAATCGAACTTCTGATCTTTGGAAGAGCAGGCAATGCTCTTAACCACTGAGCCATCTCTCCGACCCGTTTTTCAACTTCTTTAACTAAACCAGGTTTACTCAATGTGGTGTGTGGATCACATCTGCATTCCCCTAACATGTGGAGTACAGGTTTCTCCATGGACCTATTGGCTGTTCATGTACCTGATAGAGGAGGTCAGGATAAATTGTTTCTCTGGCTTTAAATTGGTTAACATTTTGCTGGTTTTTGTAGTCCTTTGATTGTCTTGGATGTGAGTTCCCTTTAAGGCACATGAACATGCCAGTGTTTTCTTTTTCTAGCCATCTTGCCTCACTCTCCTTAGTGTTGTCTCTGATGCACGATGTCTCATGGTGATAGAGCTGTGAGTCTTTAACATCCTAAAAAAACGTTTGCCCAATTCAGTCACAATAACGTGGGCCCTGGCCTTTGCCCTGACTCTATGTCTGCACTTGGCCTCATCAAACTCAGCAGCCAGTGCTCTTAAGCACTGAGCCATCTCTCCTGCCTCTTCCTTCTGTTGCCAGTAGATGGCACCAAATCTCATTTTGAGAGCAAAACTGTGGTTGCCAGGAATCGAACTTCTGACCTTTAGAAGGGCAGCCAGGATTCTTAACCACTGAGCTATCTCTCGAGCACTTCTTTCTGCATGCAAAAGAGGGCACAAGACCTCAGTGCAGATGGTTGTGAGCCATTATGTGGTTGCTTGAAATTGGATACAGGAGGAAGAATGAGTACGAAATGCTCTTAAACACTGAGCCATCTCTAAACCCGTTTGTCTACTTCTTTACCTAAACCAGATGTATTCAATGATGTGTGGATCACATCTGCATTTTCCTAACATTTGAAGTACAGGGGTCTCCATGGATCTGTTGGCCATTCGTGTACCTCATAGAGGAGGTCTAGACAAATTGTTTCACTGGCTTTAAATTGGTTAAGCTTTTGTTGGTGTTTGTTCCTTTTTGTGTCTTCGATGTCAGTTCTTCTTCAGGCACATGAACATGCTAGTATTTTCTTCTTCTAACCATCCTGCCTTACTCTGCTTGGTGGTGTCTCTGAAGCATGCTGGCTCATGGTGATAGAGCTGTGAGTCTTTATTATCCTAACAAAATATTTTGCCTGATTCAGTCCCAACAACCTGGGCCCTGGACTCATCAAACTCAGCAGGGATGCTCTTAACCACCAAGACATCTCTCCTGCCTCTTCCTTCTACTTCCAGTAGAGGGCACCAAACCTCATTTTGAAGCAATTATGTGATGTCCAGGAATCGAACTTCTGATCTTTGGAAGAGCAGGCAATGCTCTTAACCACTGAGCCATCTCTCCGACCCGTTTTTCAACTTCTTTAACTAAACCAGGTTTACTCAATGTGGTGTGTGGATCACATCTGCATTCCCCTAACATGTGGACTACAGGTTTCTCCATGGACCTATTGGCTGTTCATGTACCTGATACAGGAGGTCAGGATAAATTGTTTCTCTGGCTTTTAATTGGTTAACATTTTGCTGGTGTTTGTAGTCCTTTGATTGTCTTGGATGTGAGTTCTCTTTAAGGCACATGAACATGCCAGTGTTTTCT
This sequence comes from Chionomys nivalis, assembly GCF_950005125.1. Lineage (NCBI taxonomy): Eukaryota > Metazoa > Chordata > Mammalia > Rodentia > Cricetidae > Chionomys > Chionomys nivalis. Next base: position 51,511,829 of record NC_080108.1, read on the forward strand.
TCTTCTAGACATCGTGCCTCACTCTCCTTAGTGTTGTCTCTGAAGCACGATGTCTCATGGTGATAGAGCTGTGGGTCTTTAACATCCTAAAAAAACGTTTGCCCAATTCAGTCACAATAACTTGGGCCCTGGCATTTGCCCTGACTCTATGTCTGCACTTGGCCTCATCAAACTCAGCAGCCAATGCTCTTAAGCACTGAGCCATCTCTCCTGCCTCTTCCTTCTGTTGCCAGTAGATGGCACCAAATCTCATTTTGAGAGCAAAACTGTGGTTGCCAGGAATCGAAATAATGACCTTTAGAAGGGCAGCCAGGATTCTTATCCCCTGAGCTTTCTCTCGAGCGCTTCTTTCTGCATGCAAAAGAGGGAACAAGACCTCATTGCAGATGGTTGTGAGCCATTATGTGGTTGCTTGAAATTGGATACAGGAGGAAGAAAGAGCACGAAATGCTCTTAAACACTGAGCCATCTCTCCAACCCGTTTTTCTACTTCTTTACCTAAACCAGATGTACTCAATGATGTGTGGATCACATCTGCATTTTCCTAACATTTCAAGTACAGGGGTCTCCATGGATCTGTGGGCCATTCGTGTACCTCATAGAGGAGGTCTAGACAAATTGTTTCACTGGCTTTAAATTGGTTAAGCTTTTGTTGGTGTTTGTTCCTTTGTATGTCTTGGATGTGAGTTCTTCTTCAGGCACATGAACATGGTAGTATTTTCTTCTTCTAACCATCCTGCCTTACTCTGCTTGGTGGTGTCTCTGAAGCATGCTGGCTCATGGTGATAGAGCTGTGAGTCTTTATTATCCTAACAAAATGTTTTGCCTGATTCAGTCCCAACAACCTGGGTCCTGGCTGTATGTCTGCACTTGGCCTCATCAAACTCAGCAGGCATGCTCTTAACCACCAAGTCATCTCTCCTGCCTCTTCCTTCTGCTTCCAGTAGAGGGCACCAAACCTCATTTTGAAGCAATTATGTGATGTCCAAGAATCGAACTTCTGTTCTTTGGAAGAGCAGGCAATGCTCTTAACCACTGAGCCATCTCTCCGACCCGTTTTTCAACTTCTTTAACTAAACCAGGTTTACTCAATGTGGTGTGTGTATCACATCTGCATTCCCCTAACATGTGGAGTACAGGGGTCTGCATGGACCTATTGGCTGTTCATGTACCTGATAGAGGAGGTCAGGATAAATTTTTTCTCTGGCTTTAAATTGGTTAACATTTTGCTGGTGTTTGTAGTCCTTTGATTGTCTTGGTTGTGAGTTCTCTTTAAGGCACATGAACATGCCAGTGTTTTCTTCTTCTAGCCATCTTGCCTTACTCTCCTTAGTGTTGTCTCTGAAGCACGATGTCTCATGTTGATAGAGCTGTGAGTCTTTAACATCCTAAAAAAACATTTGCCCAATTCAGTCACAATAACGTGGGCCCTGGCCTTTGCCCTGACTCTATGTCTGCACTTGGCCTCATCAAACTCAGCAGCCAATGCTCTTAAGCACTGAGCCATCTCTCCTGCCTCTTCCTTCTGTTGCCAGTAGATGGCACCAAATCTCATATTGAGAGCAAAACTGTGGTTGCCAGGAATCGAACTTCTGACCTTTAGAAGGGCAGCCAGGATTCTTAACCACTGAGCTATATTTCGAGCGCTTCTTTCTGCATGCAAAAGAGGGCACAAGACCTCAGTGCAGATGGTTCTGAGCCATTATGTGGTTGCTTGAATTTGGATACAGGAGGAAGAAAGAGCACGAAATGCTCTTAAACACTGAGCCATCTCTCCAACCCGTTTTTCTACTTCTTTACCTAAACCAGATGTACTCAATGATGTGTGGATCACATCTGCATTTTCCTAACATTTGAAGTACAGGGGTCTCCATGGATCTGTTGGCCATTCGTGTACCTCATAGAGGAGATCTATACAAATTGTTTCACTGGCTTTAAATTGGTTAAGCTTTTGTTGGTGTTTGTTCCTTTGTATGTCTTTTATATGAGTTCTAATCAGGCACATGAACATGCTAGTATTTTCTTCTTCTAACCATCCTGCCTTACTCTGCTTGGTGGTGTCTCTGAAGCATGCTGGCTCATGGTGATAGAGCTGTGAGTCTTTATTATCCTAACAAAATGTTTTGCCTGATTCAGTCCCAACAACTTGAGCCCTGGCCTCATCAAACTCAGCAGGGATGCTCTTAACCACCAAGACATCTCTCCTGTCTCTTCCTTCTTCTGCCAGTAGAGGGCACCAAATCTCATTTTGAAGCAATTATGTGATGTCCAGTAATCGAATTTCTGATCTTTGGAAGAGCAGGCAATGCTCTTAACCACTGAGCCATCTCTCTGACCCGTTTTTCAACTTCTTTAACTAAACCAGGATTACTCAATGTGGTGTGTGGATCACATCTGCATTCCCCTAACGTGTGGAGTCCAGGGGTCTTCATGGACCTATTGGCTGTTCATGTACCTCAAAGAGGAGGTCAGGATAAATTGTTTCTCTGGCTTTAAATTGGTTAACATTTTGCTCGTGTTTGTAGTCCTTTGATTGTCTTGGATGTGAGTTCTCTTTAAGGCACATGAACATGCCAGTGTTTTCTTCTTCTAGCCATCTTGCCTTACTCTCCTTAGTGTTGTCTCTGAAGCACGATGTCTCATGGTGATAGAGCTGTGAGTCTTTAACATCCTAAAAAAACGTTTGCCCAATTCAGTCACAATAACGTGGGCCCTGGCCTTTGCCCTGACTCTATGTCTGCACTTGGCCTCATCCAACTCAGCAGCCAACGCTCTTAAGCACTGAGCCATCTCTCCTGCCTCTTCCTTCTGTTGCCAGTAGATGGCACCAAATCTCATTTTGAGAGCAAAACTGTGGTTGCCAGGAATCGAACTTCTGACCTTTAGAAGGGCAGCCAGGATTCTTAACCACTGAGCTATCTCTTGAGCACTTCTTTCTGCATGCAAAAGAGGGCACAAGACCTCAGTGCAGATGGTTGTGAGCCATTATGTGGTTGCTTGAAATTGGATACAGGAGGAAGAAAGAGCACGAAATGCTCTTAAACACTGAGCCATCTCTCCAACCCGTTTTTCTACTTCTTTACCTAAACCAGATGTACTCAATGATGTGTGGATCACATCTGCATTTTCCTAACATTTGAAGTACAGGGGTCTCCATGGATCTGTTGGCCATTCGTGTACCTCATAGAGGAGATCTATACAAATTGTTTCACTGGCTTTAAATTGGTTAAGCTTTTGTTGGTGTTTGTTCCTTTGTATGGCTTTTATATGAGTTCTAATCAGGCACATGAACATGCTAGTATTTTCTTCTTCTAACCATCCTGCCTTACTCTGCTTGGTGGTGTCTCTGAAGCATGCTGGCTCATGGTGATAGAGCTGTGAGTCTTTATTATCCTAACAAAATGTTTTGCCTGATTCAGTCCCAACAACTTGAGCCCTGGCCTCATCAAACTCAGCAGGGATGCTCTTAACCACCAAGACATCTCTCCTGTCTCTTCCTTCTTCTGCCAGTAGAGGGCACCAAATCTCATTTTGAAGCAATTATGTGATGTCCAGTAATCGAATTTCTGATCTTTGGAAGAGCAGGCAATGCTCTTAACCACTGAGCCATCTCTCTGACCCGTTTTTCAACTTCTTTAACTAAACCAGGATTACTCAATGTGGTGTGTGGATCACATCTGCATTCCCCTAACGTGTGGAGTCCAGGGGTCTTCATGGACCTATTGGCTGTTCATGTACCTCAAAGAGGAGGTCAGGATAAATTGTTTCTCTGGCTTTAAATTGGTTAACATTTTGCTCGTGTTTGTAGTCCTTTGATTGTCTTGGATGTGAGTTCTCTTTAAGGCACATGAACATGCCACTGTTTTCTTCTTCTAGCCATCTTGCCTTACTCTCCTTAGTGTTGTCTCTGAAGCACGATGTCTCATGGTGATAGAGCTGTGAGTCTTTAACATCCTAAAAAAACGTTTGCCCAATTCAGTCACAATAACGTGGGCCCTGGCCTTTGCCCTGACTCTATGTCTGCACTTGGCCTCATCCAACTCAGCGGCCAACGCTCTTAAGCACTGAGCCATCTCTCCTGCCTCTTCCTTCTGTTGCCAGTAGATGGCACCAAATCTCATTTTGAGAGCAAAACTGTGGTTGCCAGGAATCGAACTTCTGACCTTTAGAAGGGCAGCCAGGATTCTTAACCACTGAGCTATCTCTTGAGCACTTCTTTCTGCATGCAAAAGAGGGCACAAGACCTCAGTGCAGATGGTTGTGAGCCATTATGTGGTTGCTTGAAATTGGATACAGGAGGAAGAAAGAGCACGAAATGCTCTTAAACACTGAGCCATCTCTCCAACCCGTTTTTCTACTTCTTTACCTAAACCAGATGTACTCAATGATGTGTGGATCACATCTGCATTTTCCTAACATTTGAAGTACAGGGGTCTCCATGGATCTGTGGGCAATTCGTGTACCTCTTAGAGGAGGCCTAGACAAATTGTTTCACTGGCTTTAAATTGGTTAAGTTTTGTTGGTGTTTGTTCCTTTGTATGTCTTGGATGTGAGTTCTTCTTCAGGCACATGAACATGCTAGTATTTTCTTCTTCTAACCATCCTGCCTTACTCTGCTTGGTGGTGGCTCTGAAGCATGCTGGCTCATGGCGATAGAGCTGTGAGTCTTTATTATCCTAAGAAAATGTTTTGCCTGATTAGGTCCCAACAACCTGGGCCCTGGCTGTATGTCTGTAATTGGCCTCATCAAACTCAGCAGGCATGCTCTTAACCACCAAGACATCTCTCCTGCTCTTGCTTCTGCTTCCAGTAAAGGGCACCAAACCTCATTTTGAAGCAATTATGTGATGTCCAGGAATCGAACTTCTGATCTTTGGAAGAGCAGGCAATGCTCTTAACCACTGAGCCATCTATCCGACCCGTTTTTCATCTTCTTTAACTAAACCAGGTTTACTCAATGTGGTGTGTGGATCACATCTGCATTCCCCTAACATGTGGAGTCCAGGGGTCTCCATGGACCTATTGGCTGTTCATGTACCTGATAGAGGAAGTCAGCATAAATTGTTTCTCTGGCTTTAAAGTGGTTAATATTTTGCTGGTGTTTGTAGTCCTTTGATTGTCTTGCATGTGAGTTCTCTTTAAGGCACATGAACATGCCACTGTTTTCTTCTTCTAGCAATTTTGCCTCACTCTCCTTAGTGTTGTCTCTGAAGCACGATGTCTCATGGTGATAGAGCTGTGAGTCTTTAACATCCTAAAAAAACGTTTGCCCAATTCAGTCACAATAACTTGGGCCCTGGCATTTGCCCTGACTCTATGTCTGCACTTGGCCTCATCAAACTCAGCAGCCAATGCTCTTAAGCACTGAGCCATCTCTCCTGCCTCTTCCTTCTGTTGCCAGTAGATGGCACCAAATCTCATTTTGAGAGCAAAAACTGTGGTTGCCAGGAATCGAACTTCTGACCTTTAGAAGGGCAGCCAGGATTCTTAACCACTGAGCTGTCTCTCGAGCGCTTCTTTCTGCATGCAAAAGAGGGCACAAGACCTCAGTGCAGATGGTTGTGAGCCATTATGTGGTTGCTTGAAATTGGATACAGGAGGAAGAAAGAGCACGAAATGCTCTTAAACACTGAGCCATCTCTCCAACCCGTTTTTCTACTTCTTTACCTAAACCAGATGTACTCAATGATGTGTGGATCACATCTGCATTTTCCTAACATTTGAAGTACAGGGGTCTCCATGGATCTGTTGGCCATTCGTGTACCTCATAGAGGAGGTCTAGACAAATTGTTTCACTGTCTTTCAATTGGTTAAGCTTTTGTTGGTGTTTGTTCCTTTGTATGTCTTGGATGTGAGTTCTTCTTCAGGCACATGAACATGCTAGTATTTTCTTCTTCTAACCATCCTGCCTTACTCTGCTTGGTGGTGTCTCTGAAGCATGCTGGCTCATGGTGATCGAGCTGTGAGTCTTTATTATCCTAACAAAATGTTTTGCCTGATTCAGTCCCAACAACCTGGGCCCTGGACTCATCAAACTCAGCAGGGATGCTCTTAACCACGAAGACATCTCTCCTGCCTCTTCCTTCTGCTTCCAGTAGAGGGCACCAAACCTCATTTTGAAGCAATTAAGTGATGTCCAGGAATCGAACTTCTGATCTTTGGAAGAGCAGGCAATGCTCTTAACCACTGAGCCATCTCTCCGACCCGTTTTTCAACTTCTTTAACTAAACCAGGTTTACTCAATGTGGTGTGTGGATCACATCTGCATTCCCCTAACGTGTGGAGTCCAGGGGTCTTCATGGACCTATTGGCTGTTCATGTACCTCAAAGAGGAGGTCAGGATAAATTGTTTCTCTGGCTTTAAATTGGTTAACAGTTTGCTCGTGTTTGTAGTCCTTTGATTGTCTTGGATGTGAGTTCTCTTTAAGGCACATGAACATGCCAGTGTTTTCTTCTTCTAGCCATCTTGCCTTACTCTCCTTAGTGTTGTCTCTGAAGCACGATGTCTCATGGTGATAGAGCTGTGAGTCTTTAACATCCTAAAAAAACGTTTGCCCAATTCAGTCACAATAACGTGGGCCCTGGCCTTTGCCCTGACTCTATGTCTGCACTTGGCCTCATCCAACTCAGCAGCCAACGCTCTTAAGCACTGAGCCATCTCTCCTGCCTCTTCCTTCTGTTGCCAGTAGATGGCACCAAATCTCATTTTGAGAGCAAAACTGTGGTTGCCAGGAATCGAACTTCTGACCTTTAGAAGGGCAGCCAGGATTCTTAACCACTGAGCTATCTCTTGAGCACTTCTTTCTGCATGCAAAAGAGGGCACAAGACCTCAGTGCAGATGGTTGTGAGCCATTATGTGGTTGCTTGAAATTGGATACAGGAGGAAGAAAGAGCACGAAATGCTCTTAAACACTGAGCCATCTCTCCAACCCGTTTTTCTACTTCTTTACCTAAACCAGATGTACTCAATGATGTGTGGATCACATCTGCATTTTCCTAACATTTGAAGTACAGGGGTCTCCATGGATCTGTGGGCAATTCGTGTACCTCTTAGAGGAGGCCTAGACAAATTGTTTCACTGGCTTTAAATTGGTTAAGTTTTGTTGGTGTTTGTTCCTTTGTATGTCTTGGATGTGAGTTCTTCTTCAGGCACATGAACATGCTAGTATTTTCTTCTTCTAACCATCCTGCCTTACTCTGCTTGGTGGTGGCTCTGAAGCATGCTGGCTCATGGCGATAGAGCTGTGAGTCTTTATTATCCTAAGAAAATGTTTTGCCTGATTAGGTCCCAACAACCTGGGCCCTGGCTGTATGTCTGTAATTGGCCTCATCAAACTCAGCAGGCATGCTCTTAACCACCAAGACATCTCTCCTGCTCTTGCTTCTGCTTCCAGTAAAGGGCACCAAACCTCATTTTGAAGCAATTATGTGATGTCCAGGAATCGAACTTCTGATCTTTGGAAGAGCAGGCAATGCTCTTAACCACTGAGCCATCTATCCGACCCGTTTTTCATCTTCTTTAACTAAACCAGGTTTACTCAATGTGGTGTGTGGATCACATCTGCATTCCCCTAACATGTGGAGTCCAGGGGTCTCCATGGACCTATTGGCTGTTCATGTACCTGATAGAGGAAGTCAGCATAAATTGTTTCTCTGGCTTTAAAGTGGTTAATATTTTGCTGGTGTTTGTAGTCCTTTGATTGTCTTGCATGTGAGTTCTCTTTAAGGCACATGAACATGCCACTGTTTTCTTCTTCTAGCAATTTTGCCTCACTCTCCTTAGTGTTGTCTCTGAAGCACGATGTCTCATGGTGATAGAGCTGTGAGTCTTTAACATCCTAAAAAAACGTTTGCCCAATTCAGTCACAATAACTTGGGCCCTGGCATTTGCCCTGACTCTATGTCTGCACTTGGCCTCATCAAACTCAGCAGCCAATGCTCTTAAGCACTGAGCCATCTCTCCTGCCTCTTCCTTCTGTTGCCAGTAGATGGCACCAAATCTCATTTTGAGAGCAAAAACTGTGGTTGCCAGGAATCGAACTTCTGACCTTTAGAAGGGCAGCCAGGATTCTTAACCACTGAGCTGTCTCTCGAGCGCTTCTTTCTGCATGCAAAAGAGGGCACAAGACCTCAGTGCAGATGGTTGTGAGCCATTATGTGGTTGCTTGAAATTGGATACAGGAGGAAGAAAGAGCACGAAATGCTCTTAAACACTGAGCCATCTCTCCAACCCGTTTTTCTACTTCTTTACCTAAACCAGATGTACTCAATGATGTGTGGATCACATCTGCATTTTCCTAACATTTGAAGTACAGGGGTCTCCATGGATCTGTTGGCCATTCGTGTACCTCATAGAGGAGGTCTAGACAAATTGTTTCACTGTCTTTCAATTGGTTAAGCTTTTGTTGGTGTTTGTTCCTTTGTATGTCTTGGATGTGAGTTCTTCTTCAGGCACATGAACATGCTAGTATTTTCTTCTTCTAACCATCCTGCCTTACTCTGCTTGGTGGTGTCTCTGAAGCATGCTGGCTCATGGTGATAGAGCTGTGAGTCTTTATTATCCTAACAAAATGTTTTGCCTGATTCAGTCCCAACAACCTGGGCCCTGGACTCATCAAACTCAGCAGGGATGCTCTTAACCACGAAGACATCTCTCCTGCCTCTTCCTTCTGCTTCCAGTAGAGGGCACCAAACCTCATTTTGAAGCAATTAAGTGATGTCCAGGAATCGAACTTCTGATCTTTGGAAGAGCAGGCAATGCTCTTAACCACTGAGCCATCTCTCCGACCCGTTTTTCAACTTCTTTAACTAAACCAGGTTTACTCAATGTGGTGTGTGGATCACATCTGCATTCCCCTAACATGTGGAGTACAGGTTTCTCCATGGACCTATTGGCTGTTCATGTACCTGATAGAGGAGGTCAGGATAAATTGTTTCTCTGGCTTTAAATTGGTTAACATTTTGCTGGTTTTTGTAGTCCTTTGATTGTCTTGGATGTGAGTTCCCTTTAAGGCACATGAACATGCCAGTGTTTTCTTTTTCTAGCCATCTTGCCTCACTCTCCTTAGTGTTGTCTCTGATGCACGATGTCTCATGGTGATAGAGCTGTGAGTCTTTAACATCCTAAAAAAACGTTTGCCCAATTCAGTCACAATAACGTGGGCCCTGGCCTTTGCCCTGACTCTATGTCTGCACTTGGCCTCATCAAACTCAGCAGCCAGTGCTCTTAAGCACTGAGCCATCTCTCCTGCCTCTTCCTTCTGTTGCCAGTAGATGGCACCAAATCTCATTTTGAGAGCAAAACTGTGGTTGCCAGGAATCGAACTTCTGACCTTTAGAAGGGCAGCCAGGATTCTTAACCACTGAGGTATCTCTCGAGCACTTCTTTCTGCATGCATAAGAGGGCACAAGACCTCAGTGCAGATGGTTGTGAGCCATTATGTGGTTGCTTGAAATTGGATACAGGAGGAAGAAAGAGCACGAAATGCTCTTAAACACTGAGCCATCTCTCCAACCCGTTTTTCTACTTCTTTACCTAAACCAGATGTACTCAATGATGTGTGGATCACATCTGCATTTTCCTAACATTTGAAGTACAGGGGTCTCCATGGATCTGTGGGCAATTCGTGTACCTCTTAGAGGAGGCCTAGACAAATTGTTTCACTGGCTTTAAATTGGTTAAGTTTTGTTGGTGTTTGTTCCTTTGTATGTCTTGGATGTGAGTTCTTCTTCAGGCACATGAACATGCTAGTATTTTCTTCTTCTAACCATCCTGCCTTACTCTGCTTGGTGGTGGCTCTGAAGCATGCTGGCTCATGGCGATAGAGCTGTGAGTCTTTATTATCCTAAGAAAATGTTTTGCCTGATTAGGTCCCAACAACCTGGGCCCTGGCTGTATGTCTGTAATTGGCCTCATCAAACTCAGCAGGCATGCTCTTAACCACCAAGACATCTCTCCTGCTCTTGCTTCTGCTTCCAGTAAAGGGCACCAAACCTCATTTTGAAGCAATTATGTGATGTCCAGGAATCGAACTTCTGATCTTTGGAAGAGCAGGCAATGCTCTTAACCACTGAGCCATCTATCCGACCCGTTTTTCATCTTCTTTAACTAAACCAGGTTTACTCAATGTGGTGTGTGGATCACATCTGCATTCCCCTAACATGTGGAGTCCAGGGGTCTCCATGGACCTATTGGCTGTTCATGTACCTGATAGAGGAAGTCAGCATAAATTGTTTCTCTGGCTTTAAAGTGGTTAATATTTTGCTGGTGTTTGTAGTCCTTTGATTGTCTTGCATGTGAGTTCTCTTTAAGGCACATGAACATGCCACTGTTTTCTTCTTCTAGCAATTTTGCCTCACTCTCCTTAGTGTTGTCTCTGAAGCACGATGTCTCATGGTGATAGAGCTGTGAGTCTTTAACATCCTAAAAAAACGTTTGCCCAATTCAGTCACAATAACTTGGGCCCTGGCATTTGCCCTGACTCTATGTCTGCACTTGGCCTCATCAAACTCAGCAGCCAATGCTCTTAAGCACTGAGCCATCTCTCCTGCCTCTTCCTTCTGTTGCCAGTAGATGGCACCAAATCTCATTTTGAGAGCAAAAACTGTGGTTGCCAGGAATCGAACTTCTGACCTTTAGAAGGGCAGCCAGGATTCTTAACCACTGAGCTGTCTCTCGAGCGCTTCTTTCTGCATGCAAAAGAGGGCACAAGACCTCAGTGCAGATGGTTGTGAGCCATTATGTGGTTGCTTGAAATTGGATACAGGAGGAAGAAAGAGCACGAAATGCTCTTAAACACTGAGCCATCTCTCCAACCCGTTTTTCTACTTCTTTACCTAAACCAGATGTACTCAATGATGTGTGGATCACATCTGCATTTTCCTAACATTTGAAGTACAGGGGTCTCCATGGATCTGTTGGCCATTCGTGTACCTCATAGAGGAGGTCTAGACAAATTGTTTCACTGTCTTTCAATTGGTTAAGCTTTTGTTGGTGTTTGTTCCTTTGTATGTCTTGGATGTGAGTTCTTCTTCAGGCACATGAACATGCTAGTATTTTCTTCTTCTAACCATCCTGCCTTACTCTGCTTGGTGGTGTCTCTGAAGCATGCTGGCTCATGGTGATAGAGCTGTGAGTCTTTATTATCCTAACAAAATGTTTTGCCTGATTCAGTCCCAACAACCTGGGCCCTGGACTCATCAAACTCAGCAGGGATGCTCTTAACCACGAAGACATCTCTCCTGCCTCTTCCTTCTGCTTCCAGTAGAGGGCACCAAACCTCATTTTGAAGCAATTAAGTGATGTCCAGGAATCGAACTTCTGATCTTTGGAAGAGCAGGCAATGCTCTTAACCACTGAGCCATCTCTCCGACCCGTTTTTCAACTTCTTTAACTAAACCAGGTTTACTCAATGTGGTGTGTGGATCACATCTGCATTCCCCTAACATGTGGAGTACAGGTTTCTCCATGGACCTATTGGCTGTTCATGTACCTGATAGAGGAGGTCAGGATAAATTGTTTCTCTGGCTTTAAATTGGTTAACATTTTGCTGGTTTTTGTAGTCCTTTGATTGTCTTGGATGTGAGTTCCCTTTAAGGCACATGAACATGCCAGTGTTTTCTTTTTCTAGCCATCTTGCCTCACTCTCCTTAGTGTTGTCTCTGATGCACGATGTCTCATGGTGATAGAGCTGTGAGTCTTTAACATCCTAAAAAAACGTTTGCCCAATTCAGTCACAATAACGTGGGCCCTGGCCTTTGCCCTGACTCTATGTCTGCACTTGGCCTCATCAAACTCAGCAGCCAGTGCTCTTAAGCACTGAGCCATCTCTCCTGCCTCTTCCTTCTGTTGCCAGTAGATGGCACCAAATCTCATTTTGAGAGCAAAACTGTGGTTGCCAGGAATCGAACTTCTGACCTTTAGAAGGGCAGCCAGGATTCTTAACCACTGAGCTATCTCTCGAGCGCTTCTTTCTGCATGCAAAAGAGGGCACAAGACCTCAGTGCAGATGGTTGTGAGCCATTATGTGGTTGCTTGAAATTGGATACAGGAGGAAGAATGAGTACGAAATGCTCTTAAACACTGAGCCATCTCTAAACCCGTTTGTCTACTTCTTTACCTAAACCAGATGTATTCAATGATGTGTGGATCACATCTGCATTTTCCTAACATTTGAAGTACAGGGGTCTCCATGGATCTGTTGGCCATTCGTGTACCTCATAGAGGAGGTCTAGACAAATTGTTTCACTGGCTTTAAATTGGTTAAGCTTTTGTTGGTGTTTGTTCCTTTTTGTGTCTTCGATGTCAGTTCTTCTTCAGGCACATGAACATGCTAGTATTTTCTTCTTCTAACCATCCTGCCTTACTCTGCTTGGTGGTGTCTCTGAAGCATGCTGGCTCATGGTGATAGAGCTGTGAGTCTTTATTATCCTAACAAAATATTTTGCCTGATTCAGTCCCAACAACCTGGGCCCTGGACTCATCAAACTCAGCAGGGATGCTCTTAACCACCAAGACATCTCTCCTGCCTCTTCCTTCTACTTCCAGTAGAGGGCACCATACCTCATTTTGAAGCAATTATGTGATGTCCAGGAATCGAACTTCTGATCTTTGGAAGAGCAGGCAATGCTCTTAACCACTGAGCCATCTCTCCGACCCGTTTTTCAACTTCTTTAACTAAACCAGGTTTACTCAATGTGGTGTGTGGATCACATCTGCATTCCCCTAACATGTGGACTACAGGTTTCTCCATGGACCTATTGGCTGTTCATGTACCTGATACAGGAGGTCAGGATAAATTGTTTCTCTGGCTTTTAATTGGTTAACATTTTGCTGGTGTTTGTAGTCCTTTGATTGTCTTGGATGTGAGTTCTCTTTAAGGCACATGAACATGCCAGTGTTTTCTTCTTCTAGACATCGTGCCTCACTCTCCTTAGTGTTGTCTCTGAAGCACGATGTCTCATGGTGATAGAGCTGTGGGTCTTTAACATCCTAAAAAAACGTTTGCCCAATTCAGTCACAATAACTTGGGCCCTGGCATTTGCCCTGACTCTATGTCTGCACTTGGCCTCATCAAACTCAGCAGCCAATGCTCTTAAGCACTGAGCCATCTCTCCTGCCTCTTCCTTCTGTTGCCAGTAGATGGCACCAAATCTCATTTTGAGAGCAAAACTGTGGTTGCCAGGAATCGAAATAATGACCTTTAGAAGGGCAGCCAGGATTCTTATCCCCTGAGCTTTCTCTCGAGCGCTTCTTTCTGCATGCAAAAGAGGGAACAAGACCTCATTGCAGATGGTTGTGAGCCATTATGTGGTTGCTTGAAATTGGATACAGGAGGAAGAAAGAGCACGAAATGCTCTTAAACACTGAGCCATCTCTCCAACCCGTTTTTCTACTTCTTTACCTAAACCAGATGTACTCAATGATGTGTGGATCACATCTGCATTTTCCTAACATTTGAAGTACAGGGGTCTCCATGGATCTGTGGGCCATTCGTGTACCTCATAGAGGAGGTCTAGACAAATTGTTTCACTGGCTTTAAATTGGTTAAGCTTTTGTTGGTGTTTGTTCCTTTGTATGTCTTGGATGTGAGTTCTTCTTCAGGCACATGAACATGGTAGTATTTTCTTCTTCTAACCATCCTGCCTTACTCTGCTTGGTGGTGTCTCTGAAGCATGCTGGCTCATGGTGATAGAGCTGTGAGTCTTTATTATCCTAACAAAATGTTTTGCCTGATTCAGTCCCAACAACCTGGGTCCTGGCTGTATGTCTGCACTTGGCCTCATCAAACTCAGCAGGCATGCTCTTAACCACCAAGTCATCTCTCCTGCCTCTTCCTTCTGCTTCCAGTAGAGGGCACCAAACCTCATTTTGAAGCAATTATGTGATGTCCAAGAATCGAACTTCTGTTCTTTGGAAGAGCAGGCAATGCTCTTAACCACTGAGCCATCTCTCCGACCCGTTTTTCAACTTCTTTAACTAAACCAGGTTTACTCAATGTGGTGTGTGGATCACATCTGCATTCCCCTAACATGTGGAGTACAGGGGTCTGCATGGACCTATTGGCTGTTCATGTACCTGATAGAGGAGGTCAGGATAAATTTTTTCTCTGGCTTTAAATTGGTTAACATTTTGCTGGTGTTTGTAGTCCTTTGATTGTCTTGGTTGTGAGTTCTCTTTAAGGCACATGAACATGCCAGTGTTTTCTTCTTCTAGCCATCTTGCCTTACTCTCCTTAGTGTTGTCTCTGAAGCACGATGTCTCATGTTGATAGAGCTGTGAGTCTTTAACATCCTAAAAAAACATTTGCCCAATTCAGTCACAATAACGTGGGCCCTGGCCTTTGCCCTGACTCTATGTCTGCACTTGGCCTCATCAAACTCAGCAGCCAATGCTCTTAAGCACTGAGCCATCTCTCCTGCCTCTTCCTTCTGTTGCCAGTAGATGGCACCAAATCTCATATTGAGAGCAAAACTGTGGTTGCCAGGAATCGAACTTCTGACCTTTAGAAGGGCAGCCAGGATTCTTAACCACTGAGCTATATTTCGAGCGCTTCTTTCTGCATGCAAAAGAGGGCACAAGACCTCAGTGCAGATGGTTCTGAGCCATTATGTGGTTGCTTGAATTTGGATACAGGAGGAAGAAAGAGCACGAAATGCTCTTAAACACTGAGCCATCTCTCCAACCCGTTTTTCTACTTCTTTACCTAAACCAGATGTACTCAATGATGTGTGGATCACATCTGCATTTTCCTAACATTTGAAGTACAGGGGTCTCCATGGATCTGTTGGCCATTCGTGTACCTCATAGAGGAGATCTATACAAATTGTTTCACTGGCTTTAAATTGGTTAAGCTTTTGTTGGTGTTTGTTCCTTTGTATGTCTTTTATATGAGTTCTAATCAGGCACATGAACATGCTAGTATTTTCTTCTTCTAACCATCCTGCCTTACTCTGCTTGGTGGTGTCTCTGAAGCATGCTGGCTCATGGTGATAGAGCTGTGAGTCTTTATTATCCTAACAAAATGTTTTGCCTGATTCAGTCCCAACAACTTGAGCCCTGGCCTCATCAAACTCAGCAGGGATGCTCTTAACCACCAAGACATCTCTCCTGTCTCTTCCTTCTTCTGCCAGTAGAGGGCACCAAATCTCATTTTGAAGCAATTATGTGATGTCCAGTAATCGAATTTCTGATCTTTGGAAGAGCAGGCAATGCTCTTAACCACTGAGCCATCTCTCTGACCCGTTTTTCAACTTCTTTAACTAAACCAGGATTACTCAATGTGGTGTGTGGATCACATCTGCATTCCCCTAACGTGTGGAGTCCAGGGGTCTTCATGGACCTATTGGCTGTTCATGTACCTCAAAGAGGAGGTCAGGATAAATTGTTTCTCTGGCTTTAAATTGGTTAACATTTTGCTCGTGTTTGTAGTCCTTTGATTGTCTTGGATGTGAGTTCTCTTTAAGGCACATGAACATGCCAGTGTTTTCTTCTTCTAGCCATCTTGCCTTACTCTCCTTAGTGTTGTCTCTGAAGCACGATGTCTCATGGTGATAGAGCTGTGAGTCTTTAACATCCTAAAAAAACGTTTGCCCAATTCAGTCACAATAACGTGGGCCCTGGCCTTTGCCCTGACTCTATGTCTGCACTTGGCCTCATCCAACTCAGCAGCCAACGCTCTTAAGCACTGAGCCATCTCTCCTGCCTCTTCCTTCTGTTGCCAGTAGATGGCACCAAATCTCATTTTGAGAGCAAAACTGTGGTTGCCAGGAATCGAACTTCTGACCTTTAGAAGGGCAGCCAGGATTCTTAACCACTGAGCTATCTCTTGAGCACTTCTTTCTGCATGCAAAAGAGGGCACAAGACCTCAGTGCAGATGGTTGTGAGCCATTATGTGGTTGCTTGAAATTGGATACAGGAGGAAGAAAGAGCACGAAATGCTCTTAAACACTGAGCCATCTCTCCAACCCGTTTTTCTACTTCTTTACCTAAACCAGATGTACTCAATGATGTGTGGATCACATCTGCATTTTCCTAACATTTGAAGTACAGGGGTCTCCATGGATCTGTGGGCAATTCGTGTACCTCTTAGAGGAGGCCTAGACAAATTGTTTCACTGGCTTTAAATTGGTTAAGTTTTGTTGGTGTTTGTTCCTTTGTATGTCTTGTATGTGAGTTCTTCTTCAGGCACATGAACATGCTAGTATTTTCTTCTTCTAACCATCCTGCCTTACTCTGCTTGGTGGTGGCTCTGAAGCATGCTGGCTCATGGCGATAGAGCTGTGAGTCTTTATTATCCTAAGAAAATGTTTTGCCTGATTAGGTCCCAACAACCTGGGCCCTGGCTGTATGTCTGTAATTGGCCTCATCAAACTCAGCAGGCATGCTCTTAACCACCAAGACATCTCTCCTGCTCTTGCTTCTGCTTCCAGTAAAGGGCACCAAACCTCATTTTGAAGCAATTATGTGATGTCCAGGAATCGAACTTCTGATCTTTGGAAGAGCAGGCAATGCTCTTAACCACTGAGCCATCTATCCGACCCGTTTTTCATCTTCTTTAACTAAACCAGGTTTACTCAATGTGGTGTGTGGATCACATCTGCATTCCCCTAACATGTGGAGTCCAGGGGTCTCCATGGACCTATTGGCTGTTCATGTACCTGATAGAGGAAGTCAGCATAAATTGTTTCTCTGGCTTTAAAGTGGTTAATATTTTGCTGGTGTTTGTAGTCCTTTGATTGTCTTGCATGTGAGTTCTCTTTAAGGCACATGAACATGCCACTGTTTTCTTCTTCTAGCAATTTTGCCTCACTCTCCTTAGTGTTGTCTCTGAAGCACGATGTCTCATGGTGATAGAGCTGTGAGTCTTTAACATCCTAAAAAAACGTTTGCCCAATTCAGTCACAATAACTTGGGCCCTGGCATTTGCCCTGACTCTATGTCTGCACTTGGCCTCATCAAACTCAGCAGCCAATGCTCTTAAGCACTGAGCCATCTCTCCTGCCTCTTCCTTCTGTTGCCAGTAGATGGCACCAAATCTCATTTTGAGAGCAAAAACTGTGGTTGCCAGGAATCGAACTTCTGACCTTTAGAAGGGCAGCCAGGATTCTTAATCACTGAGCTGTCTCTCGAGCGCTTCTTTCTGCATGCAAAAGAGGGCACAAGACCTCAGTGCAGATGGTTGTGAGCCATTATGTGGTTGCTTGAAATTGGATACAGGAGGAAGAAAGAGCACGAAATGCTCTTAAACACTGAGCCATCTCTCCAACCCGTTTTTCTACTTCTTTACCTAAACCAGATGTACTCAATGATGTGTGGATCACATCTGCATTTTCCTAACATTTGAAGTACAGGGGTCTCCATGGATCTGTTGGCCATTCGTGTACCTCATAGAGGAGGTCTAGACAAATTGTTTCACTGTCTTTCAATTGGTTAAGCTTTTGTTGGTGTTTGTTCCTTTGTATGTCTTGGATGTGAGTTCTTCTTCAGGCACATGAACATGCTAGTATTTTCTTCTTCTAACCATCCTGCCTTACTCTGCTTGGTGGTGTCTCTGAAGCATGCTGGCTCATGGTGATCGAGCTGTGAGTCTTTATTATCCTAACAAAATGTTTTGCCTGATTCAGTCCCAACAACCTGGGCCCTGGACTCATCAAACTCAGCAGGGATGCTCTTAACCACGAAGACATCTCTCCTGCCTCTTCCTTCTGCTTCCAGTAGAGGGCACCAAACCTCATTTTGAAGCAATTAAGTGATGTCCAGGAATCGAACTTCTGATCTTTGGAAGAGCAGGCAATGCTCTTAACCACTGAGCCATCTCTCCGACCCGTTTTTCAACTTCTTTAACTAAACCAGGTTTACTCAATGTGGTGTGTGGATCACATCTGCATTCCCCTAACGTGTGGAGTCCAGGGGTCTTCATGGACCTATTGGCTGTTCATGTACCTCAAAGAGGAGGTCAGGATAAATTGTTTCTCTGGCTTTAAATTGGTTAACATTTTGCTCGTGTTTGTAGTCCTTTGATTGTCTTGGATGTGAGTTCTCTTTAAGGCACATGAACATGCCAGTGTTTTCTTCTTCTAGCCATCTTGCCTTACTCTCCTTAGTGTTGTCTCTGAAGCACGATGTCTCATGGTGATAGAGCTGTGAGTCTTTAACATCCTAAAAAAACGTTTGCCCAATTCAGTCACAATAACGTGGGCCCTGGCCTTTGCCCTGACTCTATGTCTGCACTTGGCCTCATCCAACTCAGCAGCCAACGCTCTTAAGCACTGAGCCATCTCTCCTGCCTCTTCCTTCTGTTGCCAGTAGATGGCACCAAATCTCATTTTGAGAGCAAAACTGTGGTTGCCAGGAATCGAACTTCTGACCTTTAGAAGGGCAGCCAGGATTCTTAACCACTGAGCTATCTCTTGAGCACTTCTTTCTGCATGCAAAAGAGGGCACAAGACCTCAGTGCAGATGGTTGTGAGCCATTATGTGGTTGCTTGAAATTGGATACAGGAGGAAGAAAGAGCACGAAATGCTCTTAAACACTGAGCCATCTCTCCAACCCGTTTTTCTACTTCTTTACCTAAACCAGATGTACTCAATGATGTGTGGATCACATCTGCATTTTCCTAACATTTGAAGTACAGGGGTCTCCATGGATCTGTGGGCAATTCGTGTACCTCTTAGAGGAGGCCTAGACAAATTGTTTCACTGGCTTTAAATTGGTTAAGTTTTGTTGGTGTTTGTTCCTTTGTATGTCTTGGATGTGAGTTCTTCTTCAGGCACATGAACATGCTAGTATTTTCTTCTTCTAACCATCCTGCCTTACTCCGCTTGGTGGTGGCTCTGAAGCATGCTGGCTCATGGCGATAGAGCTGTGAGTCTTTATTATCCTAAGAAAATGTTTTGCCTGATTAGGTCCCAACAACCTGGGCCCTGGCTGTATGTCTGTAATTGGCCTCATCAAACTCAGCAGGCATGCTCTTAACCACCAAGACATCTCTCCTGCTCTTGCTTCTGCTTCCAGTAAAGGGCACCAAACCTCATTTTGAAGCAATTATGTGATGTCCAGGAATCGAACTTCTGATCTTTGGAAGAGCAGGCAATGCTCTTAACCACTGAGCCATCTATCCGACCCGTTTTTCATCTTCTTTAACTAAACCAGGTTTACTCAATGTGGTGTGTGGATCACATCTGCATTCCCCTAACATGTGGAGTCCAGGGGTCTCCATGGACCTATTGGCTGTTCATGTACCTGATAGAGGAAGTCAGCATAAATTGTTTCTCTGGCTTTAAAGTGGTTAATATTTTGCTGGTGTTTGTAGTCCTTTGATTGTCTTGCATGTGAGTTCTCTTTAAGGCACATGAACATGCCACTGTTTTCTTCTTCTAGCAATTTTGCCTCACTCTCCTTAGTGTTGTCTCTGAAGCACGATGTCTCATGGTGATAGAGCTGTGAGTCTTTAACATCCTAAAAAAACGTTTGCCCAATTCAGTCACAATAACTTGGGCCCTGGCATTTGCCCTGACTCTATGTCTGCACTTGGCCTCATCAAACTCAGCAGCCAATGCTCTTAAGCACTGAGCCATCTCTCCTGCCTCTTCCTTCTGTTGCCAGTAGATGGCACCAAATCTCATTTTGAGAGCAAAAACTGTGGTTGCCAGGAATCGAACTTCTGACCTTTAGAAGGGCAGCCAGGATTCTTAACCACTGAGCTGTCTCTCGAGCGCTTCTTTCTGCATGCAAAAGAGGGCACAAGACCTCAGTGCAGATGGTTGTGAGCCATTATGTGGTTGCTTGAAATTGGATACAGGAGGAAGAAAGAGCACGAAATGCTCTTAAACACTGAGCCATCTCTCCAACCCGTTTTTCTACTTCTTTACCTAAACCAGATGTACTCAATGATGTGTGGATCACATCTGCATTTTCCTAACATTTGAAGTACAGGGGTCTCCATGGATCTGTTGGCCATTCGTGTACCTCATAGAGGAGGTCTAGACAAATTGTTTCACTGTCTTTCAATTGGTTAAGCTTTTGTTGGTGTTTGTTCCTTTGTATGTCTTGGATGTGAGTTCTTCTTCAGGCACATGAACATGCTAGTATTTTCTTCTTCTAACCATCCTGCCTTACTCTGCTTGGTGGTGTCTCTGAAGCATGCTGGCTCATGGTGATCGAGCTGTGAGTCTTTATTATCCTAACAAAATGTTTTGCCTGATTCAGTCCCAACAACCTGGGCCCTGGACTCATCAAACTCAGCAGGGATGCTCTTAACCACGAAGACATCTCTCCTGCCTCTTCCTTCTGCTTCCAGTAGAGGGCACCAAACCTCATTTTGAAGCAATTAAGTGATGTCCAGGAATCGAACTTCTGATCTTTGGAAGAGCAGGCAATGCTCTTAACCACTGAGCCATCTCTCCGACCCGTTTTTCAACTTCTTTAACTAAACCAGGTTTACTCAATGTGGTGTGTGGATCACATCTGCATTCCCCTAACGTGTGGAGTCCAGGGGTCTTCATGGACCTATTGGCTGTTCATGTACCTCAAAGAGGAGGTCAGGATAAATTGTTTCTCTGGCTTTAAATTGGTTAACATTTTGCTCGTGTTTGTAGTCCTTTGATTGTCTTGGATGTGAGTTCTCTTTAAGGCACATGAACATGCCAGTGTTTTCTTCTTCTAGCCATCTTGCCTTACTCTCCTTAGTGTTGTCTCTGAAGCACGATGTCTCATGGTGATAGAGCTGTGAGTCTTTAACATCCTAAAAAAACGTTTGCCCAATTCAGTCACAATAACGTGGGCCCTGGCCTTTGCCCTGACTCTATGTCTGCACTTGGCCTCATCCAACTCAGCAGCCAACGCTCTTAAGCACTGAGCCATCTCTCCTGCCTCTTCCTTCTGTTGCCAGTAGATGGCACCAAATCTCATTTTGAGAGCAAAACTGTGGTTGCCAGGAATCGAACTTCTGACCTTTAGAAGGGCAGCCAGGATTCTTAACCACTGAGCTATCTCTTGAGCACTTCTTTCTGCATGCAAAAGAGGGCACAAGACCTCAGTGCAGATGGTTGTGAGCCATTATGTGGTTGCTTGAAATTGGATACAGGAGGAAGAAAGAGCACGAAATGCTCTTAAACACTGAGCCATCTCTCCAACCCGTTTTTCTACTTCTTTACCTAAACCAGATGTACTCAATGATGTGTGGATCACATCTGCATTTTCCTAACATTTGAAGTACAGGGGTCTCCATGGATCTGTGGGCAATTCGTGTACCTCTTAGAGGAGGCCTAGACAAATTGTTTCACTGGCTTTAAATTGGTTAAGTTTTGTTGGTGTTTGTTCCTTTGTATGTCTTGGATGTGAGTTCTTTTTCAGGCACATGAACATGCTAGTATTTTCTTCTTCTAACCATCCTGCCTTACTCTGCTTGGTGGTGTCTCTGAAGCATGCTGGCTCATGGTGATAGAGCTGTGAGTCTTTATTATCCTAACAAAATGTTTTGCCTGATTCAGTCCCAACAACCTGGGTCCTGGCTGTATGTCTGCACTTGGCCTCATCAAATTCAGCAGGCATGCTTTTAACCACCAAGACTTCTCACCTGCCTCTTCCTTCTGCTTCCAGTAGAGGGCACCAAACCTCATTGTGAAGCAATTTTGTGATGTCCAGTAATCGAATGTCTGATCTTTGGAAGAGCAGGCAATGCTCTTAACCATTGAGCCATCTCTCCGACCCGTTTTTCCACTTCTTTAACTAAACCAGGTTTACTCAATGTGGTGTGTGGATCATATTTGCATTCCCCTAACGTGTGGAGTACAAGGGTCTCCATGGACCTATTGGCTGTTCATGTACCTCATAGAGGAGGTCAGCATAAATTGTTTCTCTGGCTTTAAATTGGTTAACATTTTGCTGGTGTTTGTAGTCCTTTGATTGTCTTGGTTGTGAGTTCTCTTTAAGGCACATGAACATGCCAGTGTTTTCTTCTTCTAGCCATCTTGCCTTACTCTCCTTAGTGTTGTCTCTGAAGCACGATGTCTCATGGTGATAGAGCTGTGAGTCTTTAACATCCTAAAAAAACGTTTGCCCAATTCAGTCACAATAACGTGGGCCCTGGCCTTTGCCCTGACTCTATGTCTGCACTTGGCCTCATCAAATTCAGCAGGCAATGCTCTTAAGCACTGAGCCATTTCTCCTGCCTCTTCCTTCTGTTGCCAGTAGATGGCACCAAATCTCATTTTGAGAGCAAACTGTGGTTGCCAGGAATCGAACTTCTGACCTTTAGAAGGGCAGCCAGGATTCTTAACCACTGAGCTATCTCTCTAGCGCTAATTTCTGCATGCAAAAGAGGGCACAAGACCTCAGTGCAGATGGTTGTGAGAAATTATGTGGTTCCTTGAAATTGGATACAGGAAGAAGAAAAAGCACGAAATGCTCTTAAACACTAGCCATCTCTCCATCCCGTATTTCTACTTCTTTACCTAAACCAGATGTACTCAATGATGTGTGGATCACATCTGCATTTTCCTAACATTTGAAGTACAGCGGTCTCCATGGATCTGTGGGCCATTCGTGTACCTCATAGAGGAGGTCTAGACAAATTGTTTCACTGGCTTTAAATTGGTTAAGCTTTTGTTGGTGTTTGTTCCTTTGTATGTCTTGGATGTGAGTTCTTCTTCAGGCACATGAACATGCTAGTATTTTCTACTTCTAACCATCCTGCCTTACTCTCCTTGGTGGTGTCTCTGAAGCATGCTGGCTCATGGTGATAGAGCTGTGAGTCTTTATTATCCTAAGAAAATGTTTTGCCTGATTCAGTCCCAACAACCTGGGCCCTGGCTGTATGTCTGTATTTGGCCCCATCAAGCTCAACAGGCATGCTCTTAACCACCAAGACATCTCTCCTGCCTCTTGCTTCTGCTTCCAGTAAAGGGCACCAAACCTCATTTTGAAGCAATTATGTGATGTCCAGTTATCGAACTTCTGATCTTTGGAAGAGCAGGCAATTCTCTTAACCACTAAGCCATCTCTCCGACCCGTTTTTCAACTTCTTTAACTAAACCAGGTTTACTCAGTGTGGTGTGTGGATCACATCTGCATTCCCCTAACATGTGGAGTACAGGGGTCTCCATGGACCTATTGGCTGTTCATGTACCTGATAGAGGAGGTCAGCATAAATTGTTTCTCTGGCTTTAAAGTGGTTAATATTTTGCTGGTGTTTGTAGTCCTTTGATTGTCTTGGATGTGAGTTCTCTTTAAGGCACATGAACATGTCAGTGTTTTCTTCTTCTAGCCATCTTGCCTTACTCTCCTTAGTGTTGTCTCTGAAGCACGATGTCTCATGGTGATAGAGCTGTGAGTTTTTAACATCCTAAAAAAACGTTTGCCCTATTCAGTCACAATAACGTGGGCCCTGGCATTTGCCCTGACTCTATGTCTGCACTTGGCCTCATCAAACTCAGCAGGCAATGCTCTTAAGCACTGAGCCATCTCTCCTGCCTCTTCCTTCTGTTGCCAGTAGATGGCACCAAATCTCATTTTGAGAGCAAAACTGTGGTTGCCAGAAATCGAACTTCTGACCTTTAGAAGGGCAGCCAGGATTCTTAACCACTGAGCTATCTCTCGAGCACTTCTTTCTGCATGCAAAAGAGGGCACAAGACCTCAGTGCAGATGGTTGTGAGCCATTATGTGGTTGCTTGAAATTGGATACAGGAGGAAGAAAGAGTACGAAATGCTCTTAAACACTGAGCCATCTCTCCAACCCATTTGTCTACTTCTTTACCTAATCCAGATGTACTCAATGATGTGTGGATCACATCTGCATTTTCCTAACATTTGAAGTACAGGGGTCTCCATGGATCTGTTGGCCATTCGTGTACCTCATAGAGGAGGTCTAGACAAATTGTTTCACTGGCTTTAAATTGGTTAAGCTTTTGTTGGGGTTTGTTCCTTTGTGTGTCTTCGATGTCAGTTCTTCTTCAGGCACATGAACATGCTAGTATTTTCTTCTTCTAACCATCCTGCCTTTTATGCTTGGTGGTGTCTCTGAAGCATGCTGGCTCATGGTGATAGAGCTGTGAGTCTTTATTATCCTAACAAAATATTTTGCCTGATTCAGTCCCAACCACCTGGGCCCTGGACTCATCAAACTCAGCAGGGATGCTCTTAACCACCAAGACATCTCTCCTGCCTCTTCCTTCTGCTTCCAGTAGAGGGCACCAAACCTCATTTTGAAGCAATTATGTGATGTCCAGGAATCGAACTTCTGATCTTTGGAAGAGCGGCAATGCTCTTAACCACTGAGCCATCTCTCCGACCCGTTTTTCAACTTCTTTAACTAAACCAGGTTTACTCAATGTGGTGTGTGGATCACATCTGCATTCCCCTAACATGTGGACTACAGGTTTCTCCATGGACCTATTGGCTGTTCATGTACCTGATACAGGAGGTCAGGATAAATTGTTTCTCTGGCGTTAAATTGTTTAACATTTTGCTGCTGTTTGTAGTCCTTTGATTGTCTTGGATGTGAGTTCTCTTTAAGGCACATGAACATGCCAGTGTTTTCTTCTTCTAGCCATCGTGCCTCACTCTCCTTAGTGTTGTCTCTGAAGCACGATGTCTCATGGTGATAGAGCTGTGAGTCTTTAACATCCTAAAAAAACGTTTGCCCAATTCAGTCACAATAACGTGGGCCCTGGCCTTTGCCCTGACTCTATGTCTGCACTTGGCCTCATCCAACTCAGCAGCCAATGCTCTTAAGCACTGAGCCATCTCTCCTGCCTCTTCCTTCTGTTGTCAGTAGATGGCACCAAATCTCATTTTGAGAGCAAAACTGTGGTTGCCAGGAATCGAAATAATGACCTTTAGAAGGGCAGCCAGGATTCTTAACCCCTGAGCTATCTCTCGAGCGCTTCTTTCTGCATGCAAAAGAGGGCACAATACCTCATTGCAGATGGTTGTGAGCCATTATGTGGTTGCTTGAAATTGGATACAGGAGGAAGAAAGAGCCCGAAATGCTCTTAAACACTGAGCCATCTCTCCAACCCGTTTGTCTACTTCTTTACCTAAACCAGATGTACTCAATGATGTGTGGATCACATCTGCATTTTCCTAACATTTGAAGTACAGGGGTCTCCATGGATCTGTGGGCCATTCGTGTACCTCATAGAGGAGGTCTAGACAAATTGTTTCACTGGCTTTAAATTAGTTAAGCTTTTGTTGGTGTTTGTTCCTTTGTATGTCTTGGATGTGAGTTCTTCTTCAGGCACATGAACATGCTAGTATTTTCTTCTTCTAACCATCCTGCCTTACTCTGCCCGGTGGTGTCTCTGAAGCATGCTGGCTCATGGTGATAGAGCTGTGAGTCTTTATTATCCTAACAAAATGTTTTGCCTGATTCAGTCCCAAAAACCAGGGTTCTGGCTGTATGTCTGCACTTGGCCTCATCAAACTCAGCAGGCATGCTCTTAACCACCAAGACATCTCTCCTGCCTCTTCCTTCTGCTTCCAGTAGAGGGCACCAAACCTCATTTTGAAGCAATTATGTGATGTCCAAGAATCGAACTTCTGATCTTTGGAAGAGCAGGCAATGCTCTTAACCACTGAGCCATGTCTCCGACCCGTTTTTCAACTTCTTTAACTAAACCAGGTTTACTCAATGTGGTGTGTGGATCACATCTGCATTCCCCTAACATGTGGAGTACAGGGGTCTCCATGGACCTATTGGCTGTTCATGTACCTGATAGAGGAGGTCAGCATAAATTGTTTCTCTGGCTTTAAAGTGGTTAACATTTTGCTAGTGTTTGTAGTCCTTTGATTGTCTTGGATGTGAGTTCTCTTTAAGGCACATGAACATGCCAGTGTTTTCTTCTTCTAGCCATCTTGCCTTACTCTCCTTAGTGTTGTCTCTGTAGCACAATGTCTCATGGTGATAGAGCTGTGAGTCTTTAACATCCTAAAAAAACGTTTGCCCAATTCAGTCACAATAACGTGGGCCCTGGCCTTTGCCCTGACTCTATGTCTGCACTAGGCCTCATCCAACTCAGCAGCCAATGCTCTTAAGCACTGAGCCATCTCTCCTGCCTCTTCCTTCTGTTGCCAGTAGATGGCACCAAATCTCATTTTGAGAGCAAAACTGTGGTTGCCAGGAATCGAACATCTGACCTTTAGAAGGGCAGCCAGGATTTAACCACTGAGCTATCCCTCGAGCGCTTCTTTCTGCATGCAAAAGAGGGCACAAGACCTCAGTGCAGATGGTTGTGAGCCCTTATGTGGTTGCTTGAAATTGGATACAGGAAGAAGAAAGAGAACGAAATGCTCTTAAACACTGAGCCATCTCTCCAACCCGTTTTTCTACTTCTTTACCTAAACCAGATATACTGAGTGATGTGTGGATCACATCTGCATTTTCCTAACATTTGAAGTACAGGGGTCTCCATGGATCTTTTGGCCATTCGTGTACCTCATAGAAGAGGTCTAGACAAATTGTTTCACTGGCTTTGAATTGGTTAAGCTTTTGTGGATCACATCTGCATTCACCTAACATTTGAAGTACAGGGGTCTCCATGGACCTATTGGCCATTCGAGTACCTCATAGAAGAGGTCTAGATAAATTGTTTCTCTGACTTTAAATTGGTTAAGATTTTGTTGGTGTCTGTTCCCTTGTATGTCTTGGATGTGAGTTCTCCTTCAGTCACATGAACATGCTAGTATTTTCTTCTTCTAACCATCTTGCCTTACTCTACTTGGTGGTGTCTCTGAAGCATGCTGGCTCATGGTGATAGAGCTGTGAGTCTTTATTATCCTAACAAAATGATTTTCCTGATTCAGTCCCAACAACCTGGGCACTGTCCTCATCAAACTCAGCAGGCATGCTCTTAACCACCAAGACATCTCTCCTGCCTCATTTTGCTTCCAGTAGAGGGCACCAAACCTCATTTTGAAGCAATTATGTGATGTCCAGGAATCGAACTCTGATCTTTGGAAGAGCAGGCAATGCTCTTAACCACTGAGCCATCTCTCCGACGCGTTTTTCAACTTCTTTAACTAAACCAGGTTTACTCAATGTGGTGTGTGGATCACATCTGCATTCCTCTAACATGTGGAGTACAGGGGTCTCCATGGACCTATTGGCTATTCATGTACCTCATAGAGGAGGTCAGGATAAATTGTTTCTCTGGCTTTAATTTGGTTAACATTTTGCTGGTGTTTGTAGTCGTTTGATTGTCTTGGATGTGAGTTCTCTTTAAGGCACATGAACATGCCAGTGTTTTCTTCTTCTAGCCATCTTGCCTTACTCTCCTTAGTGTTGTCTCTGAAACACGATATCTCATGGTGATAGAGCTGTGAGTCTTTAACATCCTAAACAAACGTTTGCCTAATTCAGTCACAATAACGTGGGCCCTGGCCTTTGCCTTGACTCTATGTCTGCACTTGTCCTCATCAAACTCAGAGGCAATGCTCTTTGAATGCACTGAGCCATCACTCCTGCCTCTTTTTTCTGTTGCCCATAGATGGCACCAAATCTCATTTTGAGAGCAAAACTGTGGTTGCCAGGAATCGAACTTCTGACCTTCAGAAGGGCAGCCGGGATTCTTAACCACTGAGCTATCTCTCGAGCGCTTCTTTCGGTATCCAAAAGAGGGCACAAGACATCATTGCAGATGGTTGTGAGCCATTAAGTAGTTGCTTGAAATTGAATACAGGAGGATGAAAGAGCACGAAACGCTCTTAAACACTGAACCATCTCTCCAACCCGTTTTTCTACTTCTTTACCTGAACCAGATGTACTCAGTGATGTGTGGATCACATCTGCATTTTCCTAACATTTGAAGTACAGGGGTCTCAATGGATCCTTTGGCCATTCGTATACCTCATAGAGGAGGTCTAGACAAATTGTTTCACTGGCTTTAAATTGGATAAGCTTTTGTGGATCACATCTGCATTCACCTAACATTTGAAGTACAGGGGTCTCCACGGACCTATTGGCCATTCGAGTACCTCATAGAAGAGGTCTAGATAAATTGTTTAGCTGACTTTAAATTGGTTAAGATTTTGTTGGTGTCTGTTCCCTTGTATGTCTTGGATGTGAGTTCTCCTTCAGTCACATGAACATGCTAGTTTTTTCTTCTTCTAACCATCTTGCCTTACTCTACTTGGTGGTGTCTGTGAAGCATGCTGGCTCATGGTGATAGAGCTGTGAGTCTTTATTATCCTAACAAAATGATTTGCCTGATTCAGTCCCAACAACCTGGGCACTGGCCTCATCAAACTCAGCAGGTATGCTCTTAACCACCAAGACATCTCTCCTGCCTCTTCCTTCTGCTTCCAGTAGAGGGCACCAAACCTCATTTTGAAGCAATTATGTGATGTCCAGGAATCGAACTCTGATCTTTGGAAGAGCAGGCAATGCTCTTAACCACTGAGCCATCTCTCCGACCCGTTTTTCAACTTCTTTAACTAAACCAGGTTTACTCAATGTGGTGTGTGGATCACATCTGCATTCCCCTAACATGTGGAGTACAGGGGTCTCCATGGACCTATTGGCTGTTCATGTACCTGATAGAGGAGGTCAGCATAAATTGTTTCTCTGGCTTTAAAGTGGTTAACATTTTGCTAGTGTTTGTAGTCCTTTGATTGTCTTGGATGTGAGTTCTCTTTAAGGCACATGAACATGCCAGTGTTTTCTTCTTCTAGCCATCTTGCCTTACTCTCCTTAGTGTTGTCTCTGTAGCACAATGTCTCATGGTGATAGAGCTGTGAGTCTTTAACATCCTAAAAAAACGTTTGCCCAATTCAGTCACAATAACGTGGGCCCTGGCCTTTGCCCTGACTCTATGTCTGCACTAGGCCTCATCCAACTCAGCAGCCAATGCTCTTAAGCACTGAGCCATCTCTCCTGCCTCTTCCTTCTGTTGCCAGTAGATGGCACCAAATCTCATTTTGAGAGCAAAACTGTGGTTGCCAGGAATCGAACATCTGACCTTTAGAAGGGCAGCCAGGATTTAACCACTGAGCTATCCCTCGAGCGCTTCTTTCTGCATGCAAAAGAGGGCACAAGACCTCAGTGCAGATGGTTGTGAGCCCTTATGTGGTTGCTTGAAATTGGATACAGGAAGAAGAAAGAGAACGAAATGCTCTTAAACACTGAGCCATCTCTCCAACCCGTTTTTCTACTTCTTTACCTAAACCAGATATACTGAGTGATGTGTGGATCACATCTGCATTTTCCTAACATTTGAAGTACAGGGGTCTCCATGGATCTTTTGGCCATTCGTGTACCTCATAGAAGAGGTCTAGACAAATTGTTTCACTGGCTTTGAATTGGTTAAGCTTTTGTGGATCACATCTGCATTCACCTAACATTTGAAGTACAGGGGTCTCCATGGACCTATTGGCCATTCGAGTACCTCATAGAAGAGGTCTAGATAAATTGTTTCTCTGACTTTAAATTGGTTAAGATTTTGTTGGTGTCTGTTCCCTTGTATGTCTTGGATGTGAGTTCTCCTTCAGTCACATGAACATGCTAGTATTTTCTTCTTCTAACCATCTTGCCTTACTCTACTTGGTGGTGTCTCTGAAGCATGCTGGCTCATGGTGATAGAGCTGTGAGTCTTTATTATCCTAACAAAATGATTTTCCTGATTCAGTCCCAACAACCTGGGCACTGTCCTCATCAAACTCAGCAGGCATGCTCTTAACCACCAAGACATCTCTCCTGCCTCATTTTGCTTCCAGTAGAGGGCACCAAACCTCATTTTGAAGCAATTATGTGATGTCCAGGAATCGAACTCTGATCTTTGGAAGAGCAGGCAATGCTCTTAACCACTGAGCCATCTCTCCGACGCGTTTTTCAACTTCTTTAACTAAACCAGGTTTACTCAATGTGGTGTGTGGATCACATCTGCATTCCTCTAACATGTGGAGTACAGGGGTCTCCATGGACCTATTGGCTATTCATGTACCTCATAGAGGAGGTCAGGATAAATTGTTTCTCTGGCTTTAATTTGGTTAACATTTTGCTGGTGTTTGTAGTCGTTTGATTGTCTTGGATGTGAGTTCTCTTTAAGGCACATGAACATGCCAGTGTTTTCTTCTTCTAGCCATCTTGCCTTACTCTCCTTAGTGTTGTCTCTGAAACACGATATCTCATGGTGATAGAGCTGTGAGTCTTTAACATCCTAAACAAACGTTTGCCTAATTCAGTCACAATAACGTGGGCCCTGGCCTTTGCCTTGACTCTATGTCTGCACTTGTCCTCATCAAACTCAGAGGCAATGCTCTTTGAATGCACTGAGCCATCACTCCTGCCTCTTTTTTCTGTTGCCCATAGATGGCACCAAATCTCATTTTGAGAGCAAAACTGTGGTTGCCAGGAATCGAACTTCTGACCTTCAGAAGGGCAGCCGGGATTCTTAACCACTGAGCTATCTCTCGAGCGCTTCTTTCGGTATCCAAAAGAGGGCACAAGACATCATTGCAGATGGTTGTGAGCCATTAAGTAGTTGCTTGAAATTGAATACAGGAGGATGAAAGAGCACGAAACGCTCTTAAACACTGAACCATCTCTCCAACCCGTTTTTCTACTTCTTTACCTGAACCAGATGTACTCAGTGATGTGTGGATCACATCTGCATTTTCCTAACATTTGAAGTACAGGGGTCTCAATGGATCCTTTGGCCATTCGTATACCTCATAGAGGAGGTCTAGACAAATTGTTTCACTGGCTTTAAATTGGATAAGCTTTTGTGGATCACATCTGCATTCACCTAACATTTGAAGTACAGGGGTCTCCACGGACCTATTGGCCATTCGAGTACCTCATAGAAGAGGTCTAGATAAATTGTTTAGCTGACTTTAAATTGGTTAAGATTTTGTTGGTGTCTGTTCCCTTGTATGTCTTGGATGTGAGTTCTCCTTCAGTCACATGAACATGCTAGTTTTTTCTTCTTCTAACCATCTTGCCTTACTCTACTTGGTGGTGTCTGTGAAGCATGCTGGCTCATGGTGATAGAGCTGTGAGTCTTTATTATCCTAACAAAATGATTTGCCTGATTCAGTCCCAACAACCTGGGCACTGGCCTCATCAAACTCAGCAGGTATGCTCTTAACCACCAAGACATCTCTCCTGCCTCTTCCTTCTGCTTCCAGTAGAGGGCACCAAACCTCATTTTGAAGCAATTATGTGATGTCCAGGAATCGAACTCTGATCTTTGGAAGAGCAGGCAATGCTCTTAACCACTGAGCCATCTCTCCGACCCGTTTTTCAACTTCTTTAACTAAACCAGGTTTACTCAATGTGGTGTGTGGATCACATCTGCATTCCTCTAACATGTGGAGTACAGGGGTCTCCATGGACCTATTGGCTGTTCATGTACCTGATAGAGGAGATCAGGATAAATTGTTTCTCTGGCTTTAAATTGTTTAACATTTTGCTGCTGTTTGTAGTCCTCTGATTGTCTTGGATGTGAGTTCTCTTTAAGGCACATGAACATGTCAGTGTTTTCTTCTTCTAACCATCTTGCCTTACTCTCCTTAGTGTTGTCTCTGAAGCACGACGTCTCATGGTGATAGAGCTGTGAGTCTTTAACATACTAAAAAAACGTTTGCCCAATTCAGTCACAATAAAGTGGGCCCTGGCCTTTGCCCTGACTCTATGTCTGCACTTGGCCTCATCAAACTCAGCAGCCAATGCTCTTAAGCACTGAGCCATCTATCCTGCCTCTTCCTTCTGTTGCCAGTAGATGGCACCAAATCTCATTTTGAGAGCAAAACTGTGGTTGCCAGGAATCGAACTTCTGAACTTTAGAAGGGCAGCCAGGATTCTCAACCACGGAGCTATCTCTCGAGCGCTTCTTTCTGCATGCAAAAGAGGGCACAAGACCTCAGTGCAGATGGAAGTGAGCCATTATGTGGTTTCTTGAAATTGGATACAGGAGGATGAAAGAGCACGAAATGCTCTTAAAAACCGAGACATCACTCCAACCCGTTTTACTACTTCTTTACCTAAGCCAGATGTACTCAATGATGTGTGGATCACATCTGCATTTTCCTAACATTTGAAGTTCAGGGGTCTCCATGGGTCTGTTGGCCATTCGTGTACCTCATAGAGGAGGTGTAGACAAATTGTTTCACTGGCTTTAAATTGGTTAAACTTTTGTTGTTGTTTGTTCCTTTCTATGTCTTGGATGTGAGTTCTTCTTCAGGCACATGAACATGCTACTATTTTCTTCTTCTAATCATCTTGCCTTGCTCTGCTTGGTGGTGTCTCTGCAGCATGCTGGCTCATGGTGATAGAGCTGTGAGTCTTTATTATCCTAACAAAATGTTTTGCCTGATTCAGTCCCAACAACCTGGGTCCTGGCTGTATGTCTGCACTAGGCCTCATCAAACCAAGCAGGCATGCTCTTAACCAATGAGCCATCTCTCCGACCCGTTTTTCAACTTCTTTAACTAAACCAGGTTTACTCAATATGGTGTGTGGATCACATCTGCATTCCCCTAACATGTGGAGTACAGGGGTCTCCATGAACCTATGGCTGTTCATGTACCTGATAGAGGAGGTCAGGATAAATTGTTTCTCTGGCTCTAAATTAGTTAACATTTTGCTGGTGTTTGTAGTCCTTTGATTGTCTTGGATGTGAGTTCTCTTTAAGGCACATGAACATGCCAGTGTTTTCTTCTTCTAGCCATCTTGCCTTACTCTCCTTAGTGTTGTCTCTGAAGCACGATGGCTCATGGTGATAGAGCTGTGAGTCTTTAACATCCTAAACAAACGTTTGCCTAATTCAGACACAATAACGTGGGCCCTGGCCTTTGCCTTGACTCTATGTCTGCACTTGTCCTCATCAAACTCAGCAGGCAATGCTCTTTGAATGCACTGAGCCATCACTCCTGCCTCTTTTTTCTGTTGCCCGTAGATGGCACCAAATCTCATTTTGAGAGCAAAACTGTGGTTGCCAGGAATCGAACTTCTGACCTTCAGAAGGGCAGTCCGGATTCTTAACCACTGAGCTATCTCTCTAGCGCTTCTTTCGGCATCCAAAAGAGGGCACAAGACATCAGTCTAGATGGTTGTGAGCCATTAAGTAGTTGCTTGAAATCGAATACAGGAGGATGAAAGAGCACGAAATGCTCTTAAACACTGAACCATCTTTCCAACCCGTTTTTCTACTTCTTTACCTAAACCAGATCTACTCAGTGATGTGTGGATCACATCTGCATTTTCCTAACATTTGAAGTACAGGGGTCTCCATGTATCTGTTGGCCATTCGTGTACCTCATAGAGGAGGTGTAGACAAATTGTTTCACTGGCTTTAAATTGGTTAAGCTTTTGTTGGTGTTTGTTCCTTTGTATGTCTTGGATGTGAGTTCTTATTCAGGCACATGAACATGCTAGTATTTTCTTCTTCTAACCATCTTGCCTTGCTCTGCGTTGTGTTGTCTCTGAAGCATGCTGGCTCATGGTGATAGAGCTGTGAGTCTTTATTATCCTAACAAAAAGTTTTGCCTGATTCAGTCCCAACAACCTGGGCCCTGGCCTCATCAAACTCAGCAGGCATGCTCTTAACCACCAAGACATCTCTCCTGCCTCTTTTTGCTTCCAGTAGAGGGCACCAAACCTCATTTTGGAGCAATTATGTGATGTCCAGGAATCGAACTTCTGATCTTTGGAAGAGCAGGCAATGCTCTTAACCACTGAGCCATCTCTCCGACCCGTTTTTCAACTTCTTAACTAAACCAGGTTTAATCAATGTGGTGTGCGGATCACATCTGCATTTCCCTAACATGTGGAGTACAGGTGTCTCCATGGACCTATTGCCTGTTCATGTACCTCATAGAGGAGGTCAGGATAAATTATTTCTCTGGCTTTAAATTGGTTAATATTTTGCTGGTGTTTGTAGTCCTTTGATTGTCTTGGATGTGAGTTCTCTTTAAGGCACATGAACATGCCAGTGTTTTCTTCTTCTAGCCATCTTGCCTTACTCTCCTTAGTGTTGTCTCTGAAGCACGATGTCTCATGGTGATAGAGCTGTGAGTCTTTAACATCCTAAAAAAACGTTTGCCCAATTCAGTCACAATAACGTGGGCCCTGGCCTTTGCCCTGACTCTATGTCTGCACTTGGCCTCATCCAACTCAGCAGCCAATGCTCTTAAGCACTGAGCCATTTCTCCTGCCTCTTCCTTCTGTTGCCAGTAGATGGCACCAAATCTCATTTTGAGAGCAAAACTGTGGTTGCCAGGAATCGAACTTCTGACCTTTAGAAGGGCAGCCAGTATTCTTAACCACTGAGCTATCTCTCGAGCGCTTCTTTCTGCATGCAAAAGAGGGCACAAGACCTCATTGCAGATGGTTGTGAGCCATTATGTGGTTGCTTGAAATTGGATACAGGAGGATGAAAGAGCACGAAATGCTCTTAAACACCGAGACATCACTCCAACCCGTTTTTCTACTTCTTTACCTAAACCAGATGTACTCAATGATGTGTGGATCACATCTGCATTTTCCTAACATTTGAAGTTCAAGGGTCTCCATGGATCTGTTGGCCATTCGTGTACCTCATAGAGGAGGTGTAGACAAATTGTTTCACTGGCTTTAAATTGTTTAAGCTTTTGTTGGTGTTTGTTCCTTTGTATGTCTTGCATGTGAGTTCTTCTTCAGGCACATGAACATGCTACTATTTTCTTCTTCTAACCATCTTGCCTTTCTCTGCTTGGTGGTGTCTCTGAAGCATGCTGGCTCATGGTGATAGAGCTGTGAGTCTTTATTATCCTAACAAAATGTTTTGCCTGATTCAGTCCCAACAACCTGGGCCCTGGCTGTATGTCTGCACTTGGCCTCATCAAACTCAGCAGGCATGCTCTTAAGCAACAAGACATCTCTCCTGCCTCTTCCTTCTGCTTCCAGTAGAGGGCACCAAACCTCATTGTGAAGCAATTATGTGATGTCCAGAAATCGAACTTCTGATCTTTGGAAGGGCAGGCAATGCTCTTAACCACTGAGCCATCTCTCCGACCCGTTTTTCAACTTCTTTAACTAAACAAGGTTTACTCAATGTGGTGTGTGGATCACATCTGCATTCCCAGAACATGTGGAGTACAGGTGTCTCCATGGACCTATTTGCTGTTCATGTACCTGATAGAGGAGGTCAGGATAAATTGTTTCTCTGGCTTTAAATTGGTTAACATTTTGCTGGTGTTTGTAGTCCTCTGATTGTCTTGGATGTGAGTTCTCTTTAAGGCACATGAACATGTCAGTGTTTTCTTCTTCTAACCATCTTGCCTTACTCTCCTTAGTGTTGTCTCTGAAGCACGACGTCTCATGGTGATAGAGCTGTGAGTCTTTAACATACTAAAAAAACGTTTGCCCAATTCAGTCACAATAAATTGGGCCCTGGCCTTTGCCCTGACTCTATGTCTGCACTTGGCCTCATCAAACTCAGCAGCCAATGCTCTTAAGCACTAAGCCATCTATCCTGGCTCTTCCTTCTGTTGCCAGTAGATGGCACCAAATCTCATTTTGAGAGCAAAACTGTGTTTGCCAGGAATCGAACTTCTGAACTTTAGAAGGGCAGCCAGGATTCTCAACCACGGAGCTATCTCTCGCGCGCTTCTTTCTGCATGCAAAAGAGGGCACAAGACCTCAGTGCAGATGGAAGTGAGCCATTATGTGGTTTCTTGAAATTGGATACAGGAGGATGAAAGAGCACGAAATGCTCTTAAAAACCGAGACATCACTCCAACCCGTTTTACTACTTCTTTACCTAAGACAGATGTACTCAATGATGTGTGGATCACATCTGCATTTTCCTAACATTTGAAGTTCAGGGGTCTCCATGGGTCTGTTGGCCATTCGTGTACCTCATAGAGGAGGTGTAGACAAATTGTTTCACTGGCTTTAAATTGGTTAAACTTTTGTTGTTGTTTGTTCCTTTCTATGTCTTGGATGTGAGTTCTTCTTCAGGCACATGAACATGCTACTATTTTCTTCTTCTAATCATCTTGCCTTGCTCTGCTTGGTGGTGTCTCTGCAGCATGCTGGCTCATGGTGATAGAGCTGTGAGTCTTTATTATCCTAACAAAATGTTTTGCCTGATTCAGTCCCAACAACCTGGGTCCTGGCTGTATGTCTGCACTAGGCCTCATCAAACCAAGCAGGCATGCTCTTAACCACTGAGCCATCTCTCCGACCCGTTTTTCAACTTCTTTAACTAAACCAGGTTTACTCAATATGGTGTGTGGATCACATCTGCATTCCCCTAACATGTGGAGTACAGGGGTCTCCATGAACCTATGGCTGTTCATGTACCTGATAGAGGAGGTCAGGATAAATTGTTTCTCTGGCTCTAAATTAGTTAACATTTTGCTGGTGTTTGTAGTCCTTTGATTGTCTTGGATGTGAGTTCTCTTTAAGGCACATGAACATGCCAGTGTTTTCTTCTTCTAACCATCTTGCCTTACTTTCCTTAGTGTTGTCTCTGAAGCACGATGTCTCATGGTGATAGAGCTGTGAGTCTTTAACATACTAAAAAAACGTTTGCCCAATTCAGTCACAATTACATGGGCCCTGGCCTTTGCCCTGACTCTATGCCTGCACTTGGCCTCATCCAACTCAGCAGCCAATGCTCTTAAGCACTGAGCCATCTCTCCTGCCTCTTCCTTCTGTTGCCGGTAGATGGCACCAAATCTCATTTTGAGAGCAAAACTGTGGTTGCCAGGAATCGAACTTCTGACCTTTAGAAGGGCAGCCAGGATTCTCAACCACTGATCTATCTCTCGAGCGCTTCTTTCTGCATGCAAAAGAGGGCACAAGACCTCAGTGCAGATGGTTGTGAGCCATTATGTGGTTGCTTGAAATTGGATACAGGAGGAAGAAAGAGCCCGAAATGCTCTTAAACACTTAGCCATCTCTGCCACCCGTTTTTCTACTTCTTTACCTAAATCAGATGTACTCAATGATGTGTGGATCACATCTGCATTTTCCTAACGTGTGAGTACAGGGGTCTCCCTGGATCTGT
Source organism: Chionomys nivalis (assembly GCF_950005125.1). Lineage (NCBI taxonomy): Eukaryota > Metazoa > Chordata > Mammalia > Rodentia > Cricetidae > Chionomys > Chionomys nivalis. Next base: position 51,548,823 of record NC_080108.1, read on the forward strand.
TGGCCATTCGTGTACCTCATAGAGGAGGTGTAGACAAATTGTTTCACTGGCTTTAAATTGGTTAAGCTTTTGTTGGTGTTTGTTCCTTTGTATGTCTTGGATGTGAGTTCTTCTTCAGGCACATGAACATGCTGGTATTTTCTTCTTCTAACCATCTTGCCTTACTCTGTTTGGTGGTGTCTCTGAAGCATGCTGGCTCATGGTGATAGAGCTGTGAGTCTTTATTATCCTAACAAAATGTTTTGCCTGATTCAGTCCCAACAACCTGGGCCCTGGCCTCATCAAACTCAGCAGGCATGCTCTTAACCACCAAGACATCTCTCCTGCTTCTTCCTTCTGCTTTCAGTAGAGGGCAACAAACCTCATTTTGAAGCAATTATGTGCTGTCCAGTAATCGAACTTCTGTACTTTGGACGAGCAGGCAATGCTCTTAACCACTGAGACATCTCTCCGACCCGTTTTTCAACTTCTTTAACTAAACCAGGTTTACTCAATGTGGTGTGTGGATCACATCTGCATTACCCTAACATGTGGAGTACAGGGGTCTCCATGGACCTATTGGCTGTTCATGTACCTCATAGAGGAGATTAGGATAAATTGTTTCTCTGGCTTTAAATTGGTTAACATTTTGCTGGTGTTTGTAGTCCTTTGATTGTCTTGGATGTGAGTTCTCTTTAAGGCACATGAACATGCCAGTGTTTTCTTCTTCTAGCCATCTTGCCTTACTCTCCTTAGTGTTGTCTCTGAAGCACGATGTCTCATGGTGATAGAGTTGTGAGTCTTTAACATCCTAAAAAAACGTTTGCCCAATTCAGTCAAAATAACGTGTGCCCTGGCCTTTGCCGTGACTCTATGTCTGCACTTTGCCTCATCAAACACAGCAGCCAATGCTCTTAAGCACTGAGCCATCTCTCCTGCCTCTTCCTTCTGTTGCCATTAGATGGCACCAAATCTCATTTTGAGAGCAAAACTGTGGTTGCCAGGAATCGAACTTCTGACCTTTAGAAGGGCAGCCAGGATTCTTAACCACTGAGCAATCTCTCGAGCGCTTCTTTCTGCATGCAAAAGAGGGCACAAGACCTCAGTGCAGATGGTTGTGAGCCATTATGTGGTTTTTTGAAATTGGATAGAGGAGGATGAAGAGCACGAAATGCTCTTAAACACCGAGACATCACTCCAACCCGTTTTACTACTTCTTTACCTAAACCAGATGTACTCAATGATGTGTGGATCACATCTGCATTTTCCTAACATTTGAAGTACAGGGGTCTCCATGGATCTGTTGGCAATTCGTGTACCTCATAGAGGAGGGGTAGACAAATTGTTTCACTGGCTTTAAATTGGTTAAGCTTTTGTTGGTTTTTGTTCCTTTGTATGTCTTGGATGTCATTTCTTCTTCAGGCACACGAACATGCTAGTATTTTCTTCTTCTAACCATCCTGCCTTACTCTGCTTGGTGGTGTCTCTGAAGCATGCTGGCTCATGGTGATAGAGCTTTGAGTCTTTATAATCCTAACAAAATGTTTTGCCTGATTCAGTCCCAACAACCAGGGCCCTGGCCTCATCAAACTCAGCAGGCATGCTCTTAACCACCAAGACATCTCTCCTGCCTCTTTCTTCTGCTTCCAGTAGAGGGCTCCAAACCTCATTTTGAAGCAATTATGTGATGTCCAGGAATCGAACTTCTGATCTTTGGAAGGGCAGGCAATGCTCTTAACCACTGAGCCATCTCTCCGACCCGTTTTTCAACTTCTTTAACTAAACCAGGTTTACTCAATGTGGTGTGTGGATCACATCTGCATTCCCCTAACATGTGGAGTACAGGTGTCTCCATGGACCTATTGGCTGTTCATGTACCTGATAGAGGAGGTCAGGGTAAATTGTTTCTCTGGCTTTAAATTGGTTAACATTTTGCTGGTGTTTGTAGTCCTTTGATTGTCTTGGATGTGAGTTCTCTTTAAGGCACATGAACATGCCAGTGTTTTCTTCTTCTAGCCATCTTGCCTTACTCTCCTTAGTGTTGTCTCTGAAGCACGATGTCTCATGGTGATAGAGCTGTGAGTCTTTAACATCCTAAAAAAACGTTTGCCTAATTCAGTCACAATAACGTGTGCCTTGGCCTTTGCCCTGACTCTATGTCTGCACTTGGCCTCATCAAACTCATCAGCCAATCAATGCTCTTAAGCACTGAGCCATCTCTCCTGCCTCTTCCTTCTGTTGCCAGTAGATGGCACCAAATCTCATTTTGAGAGCAAAACTGTGGTTGCCAGGAATCGAACTTCGGACCTTTGGAAGGGCAGCCAGGATTCTTAACCACTGAGCTATCTCTCGAGCGCTTCTTTCTGCATGCATAAGAGGGCACAAGACCTCAGTGCAGATGGTTGTGAGCCGTTATGTGGTTTCTTGAAATTGGATACAGGAGGATGAAAGAGCACGAAATGCTCTTAAACACCGAGACATCACTCCAACCCGTTTTTCTACTTCTTTACCTAAACCAGATGTACTCAATGATGTGTGGATCACATCTGCATTTTCCTAACATTTGAAGTTCAGGGGTCTCCATGGATTTGTTGGCCATTCGTGTACCTCATAGAGGAGGTGTAGACAAATTGTTTCACTGGCTTTAAATTAGTTAAGCTTTTGTTGGTGTTTGTTCCTTTGTATGTCTTGTATGTGAGTTCTTCTTCAGGCGAATGAACATGCTAGTATTTTCTTCTTCTAACCATCTGCCTTGCTCTGCTTGGTGGTGTCTCTGAAGCATGCTGGCTCATGGTGATAGAGCTGTGAGTCTTTATTATCCTTTCAAAATGTTTTGCCTGATTCAGTCCCAACAACCTGGGCCCTGGCCTCATCAAACTCAGCTGGCCTTCTCTTAACCACCAAGACATCTCTCCTGCTTCTTCCTTCTGCTTTCAGTAGAGGGCAACAAACCTCATTTTGAAGCAATTATGTGCTGTCCAGTAATCGAACTTCTGTACTTTGGACGAGCAGGCAATGCTCTTAACCACTGAGACATCTCTCCGACCCGTTTTTCAACTTCTTTAACTAAACCAGGTTTACTCAATGTGGTGTGTGGATCACATCTGCATTCCCCTAACATGTGGAGTACAGGGGTCTCCATGGACCTATTGGCTGTTCATGTACCTCATAGAGGAAATTAGGATAAATTGTTTCTCTGGCTTTAAATTGGTTAACATTTTGCTGGTGTTTGTAGTCCTTTGATTGTCTTGGATGTGAGTTCTCTTTAAGGCACATGAACATGCCAGTGTTTTCTTCTTCTAGCCATCTTGCCTTACTCTCCTTAGTGTTGTCTCTGAAGCACGATGTCTCATGGTGATAGAGCTGTGAGTCTTTAACATCCTAAAAAAACGTTTGCCCAATTCAGTCACAATAACGTGGGCCCTGGCCTTTGCCCTGACTCTATGTCTGCACTTGGCCTCATCAAACTCAGCAGCCAATGCTCTTAAGCACTGATCCATCTCTCTGCCTCTTCCTTCTGTTGCCAGTAGATGGCACCAAATCTCATTTTGAGAGCAAAACTGTGGTTGCCAGGAATCGAACTTCTGACCTTTAGAAGGGCAGCCAAGAATCTTTTTTTTTTTTTTTTTGATTTTTCGAGACAGGGTTTCTCTGTGGCTTTGGAGCCTGTCCTGGAACTAGCTCTTGTAGACCAGGCTGGTCTCGAACTCACAGAGATCCGCCTACCTCTGCCTCCCAAGTGCTGGGATTAAAGGCATGCCCCACCACCGCCCGGCAGCAGCCAAGATTCTTAACCACTGAGCTATCTCTGGAGCGCTTCTTTCTGCATGCAAAAGAGGGCAAAAGACCTCAGTGCAGATGGTTGTGAGCCATTATGTGGTTGCTTGAAATTGGATACAGGAGGAAGAAAGAGCACGAAATGCTCTTAAACACTGAGCCATCTCTGCCACCCGTTTTTCTACTTCTTTACGTAAACCAGATGTACTCAATGATGTGTGGATCACATCTGCATTTTCCTAACATTTGAAGTACAGGGGTCTCCATGGATCTGTTGGCCTTTTTTACCTCATAGAGGAGGTGTAGACAAATTGTTTCACTGGCTTTAAATTGGTTAAGCTTTTGTTGGTGTTTGTTCCTTTGTATGTCTTGGATGTGAGTTCATCTTCAGGCACAAGAACATGCTAGTATTTTCTTCTTCTAACTATCCTGCCTTACTCTGCTTTGTGGTGTCTCTGAAGCATGCTGGCTGATGGTGATAGAGCTGTGAGTCTTTATTATCCTAACAAAATGTTTTGCCTGATTCAGTCCCAACAACCTGTGCCCTGGCCTCATCAAACTCAGCAGGCATGCTCATAACCACCAAGACATCTCTCCTGCCTCTATCTTATGCTTCCAGTAGAGGGCATCAAACCTCATTTTGAAGCAATTATGTGATGTCCAGGAATCGAACTTCTGATCTTTGGAAGAGCAGGCAATGCTCTTAACCACTGAGCCATCTCTCCGACCCGTTTTTCAACTTCTTTAACTAAACCAGGTTTAATCAATGTGGTGTGTGGATCACATCTGCATTCTCCTAACATGTGGAGTACAGGGGTCTCCATTGAACTATTGGCTGTTCATGTACCTGATACAGGAGGTCTGGATAAATTGTTTCTCTGGCTTTAAATTGGTTAACATTTTGCTGGTGTTTGTAGTCCTTTGATTGTCTTGGATGTGAGTTCTCTTTAAGGCACATGAACATGCCAGTGTTTTCTTCTTCTAGCCATCTTGCCTTACTCTCCTTAGTGTTGTCTCTGAAGCACGATGTCTCATGGTGATAGAGTTGTGAGTCTTTAACATCCTAAAAAAACTTTTGCCCAATTCAGTCACAATAACGTGGGCCCTGGCCTTTGCCCTGACTGTATGTCTGCACTTGGCCTCATCCAACTCAGCAGCCAATGCTCTTAAGCACTGAGCCATCTCTCCTGCCTCTTCCTTCTGTTGCCAGTAGATGGCACCAAATCTCATTTTGAGAGCAAAACTGGTTGCCAGGAATCGAAATAATGACCTTTAGAAGGGCAGCCAGGATTCTTATCCCCTGAGCTATCTCTCGAGCGCTTCTTTCTGCATGCAAAAGAGGGCACAAGACCTCATTGCAGATGGTTGTGAGCCATTATGTGGTTGCTTGAAATTGGATACAGGAGGAAGAAAGAGCACGAAATGCTCTTAAACACTGAGCCATCTCTCCAACCCGTTTTTCTACTTCTTTACCTAAACCAGATGTACTCAATGATGTGTGGATCACATCTGCATTTTCCTAACATTTAAAGTACAGGGGTCTCCATGGATCTGTGGGCCATTCGTGTACCTCATAGAGGAGGTCTAGACAAATTGTTTCACTGGCTTTAAATTGGTTAAGCTTTTGTTGGTGTTTGTTCATTTGTATGTCTTGGATGTGAGTTCTTCTTCAGGCACATGAACATGGTAGTATTTTCTTCTTCTAACCATCCTGCCTTACTCTGCTTGGTGGTGTCTCTGAAGCATGCTGGCTCATGGTGATAGAGCTGTGAGTCTTTATTATCCTAACAAAATGTTTTGCCTGATTCAGTCCCAACAACCTGGGTCCTGGCTGTATGTCTGCACTTGGCCTCATCAAACTCAGCAGGCATGCTCATAACCACCAAGACATCTCTCCTGCCTCTTCCTTCTGCTTCCAGTAGAGGGCACCAAACCTCATTTTGAAGCAATTATGTGATGTCCAAGAATCGAACTTCTGTTCTTTGGAAGAGCAGGCAATGCTCTTAACCACTGAGCCATCTCTCCGACCCGTTTTTCAACTTCTTTAACTAAACCAGGTTTACTCAATGTGGTGTGTGGATCACATCTGCATTCCCCTAACATGTGGAGTACAGGGGTCTGCCTGGACCTATTGGCTGTTCATGTACCTGATAGAGGAGGTCAGGATAAATTGTTTCTCTGGCTTTAAATTGGTTAACATTTTGCTGGTGTTTGTAGTCCTTTGATTGTCTTGGATGTGAGTTCTCTTTAAGGCACATGAACATGCCAGTGTTTTCTTCTTCTAGCCATCTTGCCTTACTCTCCTTAGTGTTGTCTCTGAAGCACGATGTCTCATGGTGATAGAGCTGTGAGTCTTTAACATCCTAAAAAAACGTTTGCCCAATTCAGTCACAATAACGTAGGCCCTGGCCTTTGCCCTGACTCTATGTCTGCACTTGGCCTCATCCAACTCAGCAGCCAATGCTCTTAAGCACTGAGCCATCTCTCCTGCCTCTTCCTTCTGTTGCCAGTAGATGGCACCAAATCTCATTTTGAGAGCAAAACTGTGGTTGCCAGGAATCGAAATAATGACCTTTAGAAGGGCAGCCAGGATTCTTATCCCCTGAGCTATCTCTCTAGCGCTTCTTTCTGCATGCAAAAGAGGGCACAAGACCTCATTGCAGATGGTTGTGAGCCATTATGTGGTTGCTTGAAATTGGATACAGGAGGAAGAAAGAGCACGAAATGCTCTTAAACACTGAGCCATCTCTCCAACCCGTTTTTCTACTTCTTTACCTAAACCAGATGTACTCAATGATGTGTGGATCACATCTGCATTTTCCTAACATTTAAAGTACAGGGGTCTCCATGGATCTGTGGGCCATTCGTGTACCTCATAGAGGAGATCTAGACAAATTGTTTCACTGGCTTTAAATTGGTTAAGCTTTTGTTGGTGTTTGTTCATTTGTATGTCTTGGATGTGAGTTCTTCTTCAGGCACATGAACATGGTAGTATTTTCTTCTTCTAACCATCCTGCCTTACTCTGCTTGGTGGTGTCTCTGAAGCATGCTGGCTCATGGTGATAGAGCTGTGAGTCTTTATTATCCTAACAAAATGTTTTGCCTGATTCAGTCCCAACAACCTGGGTCCTGGCTGTATGTCTGCACTTGGCCTCATCAAACTCAGCAGGCATGCTCATAACCACCAAGACATCTCTCCTGCCTCTTCCTTCTGCTTCCAGTAGAGGGCACCAAACCTCATTTTGAAGCAATTATGTGATGTCCAAGAATCGAACTTCTGTTCTTTGGAAGAGCAGGCAATGCTCTTAACCACTGAGCCATCTCTCCGACCCGTTTTTCAACTTCTTTAACTAAACCAGGTTTACTCAATGTGGTGTGTGGATCACATCTGCATTCCCCTAACATGTGGAGTACAAGGGTCTCCATGGACCTATTGGCTGTTCATGTACCTCATAGAGGAGGTCAGCATAAATTGTTTCTCTGGCTTTAAATTTTTTAACAATTTGCTGGTGTTTGTAGTCCTTTGATTGTCTTGGTTGTGAGTTCTCTTTAAGGCACATGAACATGCCAGTGTTTTCTTCTTCTAGCCATCTTGCCTTACTCTCCTTAGTGTTGTCTCTGAAGCACGATGTCTCATGTTGATAGAGCTGTGAGTCTTTAACATCCTAAAAAAACGTTTGCCCAATTCAGTCACAATAACGTGGGCCCTGGCCTGTGCCCTGACTCTATGTCTGCACTTGGCCTCATCCAACTCAGCAGCCAATGCTCTTAAGCACTGAGCCATCTCTCCTGCCTCTTCCTTCTGTTGCCAGTAGATGGCACCAAATCTCATTTTGAGAGCAAAACATTGGTTTCCAGGAATCGAACTTCTGACCCATAGAAGGGCAGCCAGGATTCTTAACCACTGAGCTATCTCTCGAGCGCTTCTTTCTGCATGCAAAAGAGGGCACAAGACCTCAGTGCAGAAGGTTGTGAGCCATTATGTGGTTCCTTGAAATTGGATACAGGAGGAAGAAAGAGCACGAAATGCTCTTAAACACTCAGCCATCTCTCCAACCCGATTTTCTACTTCTTTACCTAAACCAGATGTACTCAATGATGTGTGGATCACATCTGCATTTTCCTAACATTTGAAGTACAGGGGTCTCCATGGATCTGTGGGTCATTCGTATACCTCATAGAGGAGGTCTAGACAAATTGTTTCACTGTCTTTAAATTGGTTAAGCTTTTGATGGTATTTGTTCCTTTGTATGTCTTGTATGTGAGTTCTTCTTCAGGCACATGAACATGCTAGTATATTCTTCTTCTAACCATCCTGCCTTACTCTGCTTGGTGGTGGCTCTGAAGCATGCTGGCTCATGGTGATAGAGCTGTGAGTCTTTATTATCCTAACAAAATGTTTTGCCTGATTCAGTCCCAACAACCTGGGCCCTGGCTGTATGTCTGCACTTGGCCTCATCAAACTCCGCAGGCATGCTCTTAAGCACCAAGACATCTCTCCTGCCTCTTCCTTCTGCTTCCAGTAGAGGGCACCAAACCTCATTTTGAAGCAATTTTTTGATGTCCAAGAATCGAACTTCGGATCTTTGGAAGAGCAGGCAATGCTCTTAACCACTGAGCCATCTCTCCGACCCGTTTTTCAACTTCTTTAACTAAACCAGGTTTACTCAATGTGGTGTGTGGATCACATCTGCATTCCCCTAACATGTGGACTACAGGTTTCTCCATGGACCTATTGGCTGTTCATGTACCTGATAGAGGAGGTCAGGATAAATTGTTTCTCTGGCTTTAAATTGTTTAACATTTTGCTGGTATTTGTAGTCGTTTGATTGTCTTGGATGTGAGTTCTCTTTAAGGCACATGAACATGCCAGTGTTTTCTTCTTCTAGCCATCTTGACTTACTCTCCTTAGTGTTGTCTCTGAAGCACGATGTCTCATGGTGATAGAGCTGTGAGTCTTTAACATCCTAAACAAACGTTTGCCTAATTCAGTCACAATAACGTGGGCCCTGGCCTTTGCCCTGACTCTATGTCTGCACTTGGCCTCATCAAACTCAGCAGGCAATGCACTTTGAATGCACTGAGCCATCACTCATGCCTCTTTTTTCTGTTGCCCACAGATGGCACCAAATCTCATTTTGAGAGCAAAACTGTGGTTGCCAGGAATCGAACTTCTGACCTTCAGAAGGGCAGCCGGGATTCTTAACCACTGAGCTATCTCTCAAGCGCTTCTTTCGGTATCCAAAAGAGGGCACAAGACATCAGTGCAGATGGTTGTGAGCCATTAAGTAGTTGCTTGAAATTGAATACAGGAGGATGAAAGAGCACGAAACGCTCTTAAACACTGAACCATCTCTCCAACCCGTTTTTCTACTTCTTTACCTAAACCAGATGTACTCAGTGATGTGTGGATCACATCTGCATTTTCCTAACATTTGAAGTACAGGGGTCTCCATGGATCCTTTGGCCATTCGTATACCTCATAGAGGAGGTCTAGACAAATTGTTTCACTGGCTTTAAATTGGATAAGCTTTTGTGGATCACATCTGCATTCACCTAACATTTGAAGTACAGGGGTCTCCACGGACCTATTGGCCGTTCGAGTACCTCATAGAAGAGGTGTAGATAAATTGTTTCACTGACTTTAAATTGGTTAAGCTTTTGTTGGTGTTTGTTCCCTTGTATGTCTTGGAGGTGAGTTCTTCTTCAGGCACATGAACATGCTAGTATTTTCTTCTTCTAACCATCTTAGCTTACTCTGCTTGGTGATGTCTCTGAAGCATGCTGGCTCATGGTGATAGAGCTGTGAGTCTTAATTATCCTAACAAAATGATTTGCCTGATTCAGTATCAACAAACTGGGCCCTGGCCTCATCAAATTCAGGAGTCATGCTCTTAACCACCAAGACATCTCTCCTGCCTCTTCCTGCTGCTTCCATTAGAGGGCACCAAACCTCATATTAAAGCAATTATGTGATGTACAGGAATCGAACTTCTGAAATTTGGATGAGCAGGCAACGCTCTTAACCACTGAGCCATCTCTCCGACCCGTTTTTCAACTTCTTTAACTAAACCAGGTTTACTCAATGTGGTGTGTGGATCACATCTGCATTCCCCTAACATGTGGAGGACAGGGGTCTCCATGAACCTATTGGCTGTTCATGTACCTCATAGAGGAGGTCAGGATAAATTGTTTCTCTGGCTTTAAATTGGTTAACATTTTGCTGGTGTTTGTAGTCCTTTGATTGTCTTGGATGTGAGTTCTCTTTAAGGCACATGAACATGCCAGTGTTTTCTTCTTCTAGCCATCTTGCCTTACTCCCCTTAGTGTTGTCTCTGAAGCACAATGGCTCATGGTGATAAAGCTGTGAGTCTTTAACATCCTAAAAAAACTTTTGCCTAATTCACTCACAATAACGTGGGCCCTGGCCTTGGCACTGACTCTATGTCTGTACTTGGCCTCATCAAACTCAGCAGGCAATGCTCTTTGAACGCACTCAGCCATCTCTCCTGCCTCTTCCTTCTGTTGCCAGTAGATGTCACCAAATCTCCTTTTGAGAGCAAAACTGGGGTTGCCAGGAATCGAACTTCTGACCTTATAAGGGCAGCCAGTATTCTTAACCACTGATCTATCTCTCGAGCGATTGTTTCTACATCCAAAAGAAGGCACAAGACATCATTGCAGATGGTTGTGAGCCATTATGTAGTTGCTTGAAATTGAATACAGGAGGATGAAAGAGCACGAAATGCTCTTAAATACTGAGCCATCTCTCCAACCCGTTTTTCTACTTCTTTACCTAAACCAGATGTAATCAGTGATGTGTGGATCACATCTGCATTTCCCTAACATTTGAAGAACAGGGGACTCCATGGATCCTTTTTCCATTCGTGTACCTCAGAGAGGAGGTCTAGACAAATTGTTTCACTGGCTTTAAATTGGATAAGCTTTTGTTGATCACATCTGCATTCACCTAACATTTGAAGTACAGGGGTCTCCATGGACCTATTGGCCGTTCGAGTACCTCATAGAAGAGGTCTAGATAAATTGTTTCTCTGACTTTAAATTGGTTAAGATTTTGTTGGTGTCTGTTCCCTTGTATGTCTTGGATGTGAGTTCTCCTTCAGTCACATGAACATGCTAGTATTTTCTTCTTCTAACCATCTTGCCTTACTCTACTTGGTGGTGTCTGTGAAGCATGCTGGCTCATGGTGATAGAGCTGTGAGTCTTTATTATCCTAATAAAATGTTTTGCCTGATTCAGTCCCAACAACCTGGGCACTGGCCTCATCAAACTCAGCAGGTATGCTCTTAAACACCAAGACATCTCTCCTGCCTCTTCCTTCTGCTTGTAATAGAGGGCACCAAACCTCATTTTGAAGCAATTATGTGATGTCCAGGAATCGAACTCTGATCTTTGGAAGAGCAGGCAATGCTCTTAACCACTGAGCCATCTCTCCGACACGTTTTTCAACTTCTTTAACTAAACCAGGTTTACTCAATATGGTGTGTGGATCACATCTGCATTCCCCTAACATGTGGAGTACAGGGGTCTCCATGAACCTATGGCTGTTCATGTACCTGATAGAGGAGGTCAGGATAAATTGTTTCTCTGGCTTTCAATTAGTTAACATTTTGCTGGTGTTTGTAGTCCTTTGATTGTCTTGGATGTGAGTTCTCTTTAAGGCACATGAACATGCCAGTGTTTTCTTCTTCTAACCATCTTGCCTTACTTTCCTTAGTGTTGTCTCTGAAGCACGATGTCTCATGGTGATAGAGTTGTGAGTCTTTAACATACTAAAAAAACGTTTGCCCAATTCAGTCACAATTACATGGGCCCTGGCCTTTGCCCTGACTCTATGCCTGCACTTGGCCTCATCCAACTCAGCAGCCAATGCTCTTAAGCACTGAGCCATCTCTCCTGCCTCTTCCTTCTGTTGCCAGTAGATGGCACCAAATCTCATTTTGAGAGCAAAACTGTGGTTGCCAGGAATCGAACTTCTGACCTTTAGAAGGGCAGCAAGGATTCTCAACCACTGAGCTATCTCTCGAGCGCTTCTTTCTGCATGCAAAAGAGGGTACAAGACCTCAGTGCAGATGGAAGTGAGCCATTATGTGGTTGCTTGAAATTGGATACAGGAGGAAGAAAGAGCCCGAAATGCTCTTAAACACTTAGCCATCTCTGCCACCCGTTTTTCTACTTCTTTACCTAAACCAGATGTACTCAATGATGTGTGGATCACATCTGCATTTTCCTAACATTTGAAGTACAGGGGTCTCCATGTATCTGTTGGCCATTCGTGTACCTCATAGAGGAGGTGTAGACAAATTGTTTCACTGGCTTTAAATTGGTTAAGCTTTTGTTGGTGTTGTTCCTTTGTATGTCTTGGATGTGAGGTCTTCTTCAGGCACATGAACGTGCTAGTATTTTCTTCTTCTAACCATCCTACCTTACTCTGCTTGGAGGTGTCGCTGAAGCATGCTGGCTCATGGTGATAGAGCTGTGAGTCTTTATTATCCTAACAAAATGTTTTGCCTGATTCAGTCCCAACAACCTGGACCCTGGCCTCATCAAACTCAGCAGGCATGCTCTTAACCACCAAGACTTCTCTCCTGCCTCTTCCTTCTGCTTCCAGTAGAGGGCACCAAACCTCATTTTGAAGCAATTATGCGATGTCCAGGAATCGAACTTCTGATCTTTGGAAGGGAAGGCAATGCTCTTAACCACTGAGCCATCTCTCCGACCCGTTTTTCAACTTCTTAACTAAACCAGGTTTACTCAATGTGGTGTGCGGATCACATCTGCATTTCCCTAACATGTGGAGTACAGGGGTCTCCATGTACCTATTGGCTGTTCATGTGCCTCATACAGGAGGTCAGGATAAATTGTTTCTCTGGCTTTAAATTGGTTAACATTTTGCTGGTGTTTGTAGTCCTTTGATTGTCTTGGATGTGAGTTCTCTTTAAGGCACATGAACATGCCAGTGTTTTCTTCTTCTAGCCATCTTGCCTTACTCTCCTTAGTGTTGTCTCTGAAGCACGATGTCTCATGGTGATAGAGCTGTGAGTCTTTAACATCCTAAAAAAACGTTTGCCCAATTCAGTCACAATAACGTGGGCCCTGGCCTTTGCCCTGACTCTATGTCTGCACTTGGCCTCATCAAACTCAGCAGCCAATCAATGCTCTTAAGCACTGAGCCATTTCTCCTGCCTCTTCCTTCTGTTGCCAGTAGATGGCACCAAATCTCATTTTGAGAGCAAAACTGTGGTTGCCAGGAATCGAACTTCTGACCTTTAGAAGGGCAGCCAGGATTCTTAACCACTGAGCTATCTCTCGAGCGCTTCTTTCTGCATGCAAAAGAGGGCACAAGACCTCATTGCAGATGGTTGTGATCCATTATGTGGTTGCTTGAAATTGGATACAGGAGGATGAAAGAGCACGAAATGCTCTTAAACACCGAGACATCACTCCAACCCGTTTTTCTACTTCTTTACCTAAACCAGATGTACTCAATGATGTGTGGATCACATCTGCATTTTCCTAACATTTGAAGTTCAAGGGTCTCCATGGATCTGATGGCCATTCGTGTACCTCATAGAGGAGGTGTAGACAAATTGTTTCACTGGCTTTAAATTGTTTAAGCTTTTGTTGGTGTTTGTTCCTTTGTATGTCTTGCATGTGAGTTCTTCTTCAGGCACATGAACATGCTAGTATTTTCTTCTTCTAACCATCTTGCCTTTCTCTGCTTGGTGGTGTCTCTGAAGCATGGTGGCTCATGGTGATAGAGCTGTGAGTCTTTATTATCCTAACAAAATGTTTTGCCTGATTCAGTCCCAACAACCTGGGTCCTGGCTGTATGTCTGCACTTGGCCTCATCAAACTCAGCAGGCATGCTCTTAAGCAACAAGACATCTCTCCTGCCTCTTCCTTCTGCTTCCAGTAGAGGGCACCAAACCTCATTGTGAAGCAATTATGTGATGTCCAGAAATCGAACTTCTGATCTTTGGAAGGGCAGGCAATGCTCTTAACCACTGAGCCATCTCTCCGACCCGTTTTTCAACTTCTTTAACTAAACAAGGTTTACTCAATGTGGTGTGCGGATCACATCTGCATTCCCAGAACATGTGGAGTACAGGTGTCTCAATGGAACTATTCGCTGTTCATGTACCTGATAGAGGAGGTCAGGATAAATTGTTTCTCTGGCTTTAAATTGGTTAACATTTTGCTGGTGTTTGTAGTCCTCTGATTGTCTTGGATGTGAGTTCTCTTTAAGGCACATGAACATGTCAGTGTTTTCTTCTTCTAACCATCTTGCCTTACTCTCCTTAGTGTTGTCTCTGAAGCACGACGTCTCATGGTGATAGAGCTGTGAGTCTTTAACATACTAAAAAAACGTTTGCCCAATTCAGTCACAATAAAGTGGGCCCTGGCCTTTGCCCTGACTCTATGTCTGCACTTGGCCTCATGAAACTCAGCAGCCAATGCTCTTAAGCACTGAGCCATCTATCCTGCCTCTTCCTTCTGTTGCCAGTAGATGGCACCAAATCTCATTTTGAGAGCAAAACTGTGGTTGCCAGGAATCGAACTTCTGACCTTTAGAAGGGCAGCCAGGATTCTCAACCACTGAGCTATCTCTCGAGCGCTTCTTTCTGCATGCAAAAGAGGGCACAAGACCTCATTTCAGATGGAAGTGAGCCATTATGTGGTTTCTTGAAATTGGATACAGGAGGATGAAAGAGCACGAAATGCTCTTAAAAACCGAGACATCACTCCAACCCGTTTTACTACTTCTTTACCTAAGCCAGATGTACTCAATGATGTGTGGATCACATCTGCATTTTCCTAACATTTGAAGTTCAGGGGTCTCCATGGGTCTGTTGGCCATTCGTGTACCTCATAGAGGAGGTGTAGACAAATTGTTTCACTGGCTTTAAATTGGTTAAACTTTTGTTGTTGTTTGTTCCTTTCTATGTCTTGGATGTGAGTTCTTCTTCAGGCACATGAACATGCTACTATTTTCTTCTTCTAATCATCTTGCCTTGCTCTGCTTGGTGGTGTCTCTGCAGCATGCTGGCTCATGGTGATAGAGCTGTGAGTCTTTATTATCCTAACAAAATGTTTTGCCTGATTCAGTCCCAACAACCTGGGTCCTGGCTGTATGTCTGCACTAGGCCTCATCAAACCAAGCAGGCATGCTCTTAACCACTGAGCCATCTCTCCGACCCGTTTTTCAACTTCTTTAACTAACCCAGGTTTACTCAATATGGTGTGTGGATCACATCTGCCTTCCCCTAACATGTGGAGTACAGGGGTCTCCATGAACCTATGGCTGTTCATGTACCTGATAGAGGAGGTCAGGATAAATTGTTTCTCTGGCTTTAAATTAGTTAACATTTTGCTGGTGTTTGTAGTCCTTTGATTGTCTTGGATGTGAGTTCTCTTTAAGGCACATGAACATGCCAGTGTTTTCTTCTTCTAACCATCTTGCCTTACTTTCCTTAGTGTTGTCTCTGAAGCACGATGTCTCATGGTGATAGAGCTGTGAGTCTTTAGCATACTAAAAAAACGTTTGCCCAATTCAGTCACAATTACATGGGCCCTGGCCTTTGCCCTGACTCTATGCCTGCACTTGGCCTCATCCAACTCAGCAGCCAATGCTCTTAAGCACTGAGCCATCTCTCCTGCCTCTTCCTTCTGTTGCCAGTAGATGGCACCAAATCTCATTTTGAGAGCAAAACTGTGGTTGCCAGGAATCGAACTTCTGACCTTTAGAAGGGCAGCCAGGATTCTCAACCACTGAGCTATCTCTCGAGCGCTTCTTTCTGCATGCAAAAGAGGGTACAAGACCTCAGTGCAGATGGAAGTGAGCCATTATGTCGTGGCTTGAAATTGGATACAGGAGGAAGAAAGAGCCCGAAATGCTCTTAAACACTTAGCCATCTCTGCCACCAGTTTTTCTACTTCTTTACCTAAACGTGATGTACTCAATGATGTGTGGATCACATCTGCATTTTCCTAACATTTGAAGTACAGGGGTCTCCATGTATCTGTTGGCCATTCGTGTACCTCATAGAGGAGGTGTAGACAAATGTTTCACTGGCTTTAAATTGGTTAAGCTTTTGTTGGTGTTGTTCCTTTGTATGTTTTGGATGTGAGGTCTTCTTCAGGCACATGAACATGCTAGTATTTTCTTCTTCTAACCATCCTACCTTACTCTGCTTGGAGGTGTCTCTGAAGCATGGTGGCTCATGGTGATAGAGCTGTGAGTCTTTATTATCCTAACAAAATGTTTTGCCTGATTCAGTCCCAACAACCTGGGCCCTGGCTGATGTCTGCACTTGGCCTCATCAAACTCAGCAGGCATGCTCTTAAGCAACAAGACATCTCTCCTGCCTCTTCCTTCTGCTTCCAGTAGAGGGCACCAAACCTCATTGTGAAGCAATTATGTGATGTCCAGAAATCGAACTTCTGATCTTTGGAAGGGCAGGCAATGCTCTTAACCACTGAGCCATCTCTCCGACCCGTTTTTCAACTTCTTTAACTAAACAAGGTTTACTCAATGTGGTGTGCGGATCACATCTGCATTCCCAGAACATGTGGAGTACAGGTGTCTCAATGGAACTATTCGCTGTTCATGTACCTGATAGAGGAGGTCAGGATAAATTGTTTCTCTGGCTTTAAATTGGTTAACATTTTGCTGGTGTTTGTAGTCCTCTGATTGTCTTGGATGTGAGTTCTCTTTAAGGCACATGAACATGTCAGTGTTTTCTTCTTCTAACCATCTTGCCTTACTCTCCTTAGTGTTGTCTCTGAAGCACGACGTCTCATGGTGATAGAGCTGTGAGTCTTTAACATACTAAAAAAACGTTTGCCCAATTCAGTCACAATAAAGTGGGCCCTGGCCTTTGCCCTGACTCTATGTCTGCACTTGGCCTCATGAAACTCAGCAGCCAATGCTCTTAAGCACTGAGCCATCTATCCTGCCTCTTCCTTCTGTTGCCAGTAGATGGCACCAAATCTCATTTTGAGAGCAAAACTGTGGTTGCCAGGAATCGAACTTCTGACCTTTAGAAGGGCAGCCAGGATTCTCAACCACTGAGCTATCTCTCGAGCGCTTCTTTCTGCATGCAAAAGAGGGCACAAGACCTCATTTCAGATGGAAGTGAGCCATTATGTGGTTTCTTGAAATTGGATACAGGAGGATGAAAGAGCACGAAATGCTCTTAAAAACCGAGACATCACTCCAACCCGTTTTACTACTTCTTTACCTAAGCCAGATGTACTCAATGATGTGTGGATCACATCTGCATTTTCCTAACATTTGAAGTTCAGGGGTCTCCATGGGTCTGTTGGCCATTCGTGTACCTCATAGAGGAGGTGTAGACAAATTGTTTCACTGGCTTTAAATTGGTTAAACTTTTGTTGTTGTTTGTTCCTTTCTATGTCTTGGATGTGAGTTCTTCTTCAGGCACATGAACATGCTACTATTTTCTTCTTCTAATCATCTTGCCTTGCTCTGCTTGGTGGTGTCTCTGCAGCATGCTGGCTCATGGTGATAGAGCTGTGAGTCTTTATTATCCTAACAAAATGTTTTGCCTGATTCAGTCCCAACAACCTGGGTCCTGGCTGTATGTCTGCACTAGGCCTCATCAAACCAAGCAGGCATGCTCTTAACCACTGAGCCATCTCTCCGACCCGTTTTTCAACTTCTTTAACTAACCCAGGTTTACTCAATATGGTGTGTGGATCACATCTGCCTTCCCCTAACATGTGGAGTACAGGGGTCTCCATGAACCTATGGCTGTTCATGTACCTGATAGAGGAGGTCAGGATAAATTGTTTCTCTGGCTTTAAATTAGTTAACATTTTGCTGGTGTTTGTAGTCCTTTGATTGTCTTGGATGTGAGTTCTCTTTAAGGCACATGAACATGCCAGTGTTTTCTTCTTCTAACCATCTTGCCTTACTTTCCTTAGTGTTGTCTCTGAAGCACGATGTCTCATGGTGATAGAGCTGTGAGTCTTTAGCATACTAAAAAAACGTTTGCCCAATTCAGTCACAATTACATGGGCCCTGGCCTTTGCCCTGACTCTATGCCTGCACTTGGCCTCATCCAACTCAGCAGCCAATGCTCTTAAGCACTGAGCCATCTCTCCTGCCTCTTCCTTCTGTTGCCAGTAGATGGCACCAAATCTCATTTTGAGAGCAAAACTGTGGTTGCCAGGAATCGAACTTCTGACCTTTAGAAGGGCAGCCAGGATTCTCAACCACTGAGCTATCTCTCGAGCGCTTCTTTCTGCATGCAAAAGAGGGTACAAGACCTCAGTGCAGATGGAAGTGAGCCATTATGTCGTGGCTTGAAATTGGATACAGGAGGAAGAAAGAGCCCGAAATGCTCTTAAACACTTAGCCATCTCTGCCACCAGTTTTTCTACTTCTTTACCTAAACGTGATGTACTCAATGATGTGTGGATCACATCTGCATTTTCCTAACATTTGAAGTACAGGGGTCTCCATGTATCTGTTGGCCATTCGTGTACCTCATAGAGGAGGTGTAGACAAATGTTTCACTGGCTTTAAATTGGTTAAGCTTTTGTTGGTGTTGTTCCTTTGTATGTTTTGGATGTGAGGTCTTCTTCAGGCACATGAACATGCTAGTATTTTCTTCTTCTAACCATCCTACCTTACTCTGCTTGGAGGTGTCTCTGAAGCATGGTGGCTCATGGTGATAGAGCTGTGAGTCTTTATTATCCTAACAAAAGGTTTTGCCTGATTCAGTCCCAACAACCTGGACCCTGGCCTCATCAAACTCAGCAGGCATGCTCTTAACCACCAAGACTTCTCTCCTGCCTCTTCCTTGTGCTTCCAGTAGAGGGCACCAAACCTCATTTTGAAGCAATTATGTGATGTCCAGGAATCGAACTTCTGATCTTTGGAAGGGAAGGCAATGCTCTTAACCACTGAGCCATCTCTCCGACCCGTTTTTCAACTTCTTTACCTAAACCAGGTTTACTCAATGTGGTGTGTGGATCACATCTGCATTCCCCTAACATGTGGAGTACAGGGGTCTCCATGGACCTATTGGCTGTTCATGTGCCTCATACAGGAGGTCAGGATAAATTGTTTCTCTGGATTTAAATTGGTTAACATATTGCTGGTGTTTGTAGTCCTTTTATTGTCTTGGATGTGAGTTCTCTTTAAGGCACATGAACATGCCAGTGTTTTCTTCTTCTAACCATCTTGCCTTACTCTCCATAGTGTTGTCTCTGAAGCACGATGTCTCATGGTGATAGTGCTGTGAGTCTTTAACATCCTAAAAAAACGTTTGCCCAATTCAGTCACAATAACGTGGGCCCTGGCTTTTGCCGTGACTCTATGTCTGCACTTGGCCTCATCAAACTCAGCAGCCCATGCTCTTAAGCACTGAGCCATCTCTCCTGCCTCTTCCTTCTGTTGCCAGTAGATGGCAACAAATCTCATTTTGAGAGCAAAACTGTGGTTGCCAGGAATCGAACTTCTGACCTTTAGAAGGGCAGCCAGGATTCTCAACCACTGAGCTATCTCTCGAGCGCTTCTTTCTGCATGCAAAAGAGGGCACAAGACCTCAGTGCAGATGGTTGTGAGCCATTATGTGGTTGCTTGAAATTGGATACAGGAGGAAGAAAGAGCCCGAAATGCTCTTAAACATTTAGCCATCTCTGCCACCCGTTTTTCTACTTCTTTACCTAAATCATATGTACTCAATGATGTGTGGATCACATCTGCATTTTCCTAACGTTTGAAGTACAGGGGTCTCCCTGGATCTGTTGGCCATTCGTGTACCTCATAGAGGAGGTGTAGACAAATTGTTTCACTGGCTTTAAATTGGTTAAGCTTTTGTTGGTGTTTGTTCCTTTGTATGTCTTGGATGTGAGTTCTTCTTCAGGCACATGAACATGCTGGTATTTTCTTCTTCTAACCATCTTGCCTTAGTCTGCTTGGTGGTGTCTCTGAAGCATGCTGGCTCATGGTGATAGAGCTGTGAGTCTTTATTATCCTAACAAAATGTTTTGCCTGATTCAGTCCCAACAACCTGGGCCCTGGCCTCATCAAACTCAGCAGGCATGCTCTTAACCACCAAGACATCTCTCCTGCCTCTTCCTTCTGCTTCCAGTAGAGGGCACCAAACCTCATTTTGAAGCAATTATGTGATGTCCAGGAATCGAACTTCTGATCTTTGGAAGGGCAGGCAATGCTCTTAACCACTGAGCCATCTCTCCGACCCGTTTTTCAACTTCTTTAACTAAACCAGGTTTTCTCAATGTGGTGTGTGGATCACATCTGCATTCCCCTAACATGTGGAGTACAGGGGTCTCCATGGACCTATTGGCTGTTCATGTACCTCATAGAGGAGGTCAGGATAAATTGTTTCTCTGGCTTTAAATTGGTTAACATTTTGCTGGTGTTTGTAGTCCTTTGATTGTCTTGCATGTGAGTTCTCCTTAAGGCACATGAACATGCCAGTGTTTTCTTCTTCTAGCCATCTTGCCTTACTCTCCTTAGTGTTGTCTCTGAAGCATGATGTCTCATGGTGATAGAGTTGTGAGTCTTTAACATCCTAAAAAAACGTTTGCCCAATTCAGTCAAAATAACGTGTGCCCTGGCCTTTGCCGTGACTCTATGTCTGCACTTGGCCTCATCAAACACAGCAGCCAATGCTCTTAAGCACTGAGCCATCTCTCCTGCCTCTTCCTTCTGTTGCCATTAGATGGCACCAAATCTCATTTTGAGAGCAAATCTGTGGTTGCCAGGAATCGAACTTCTGACCTTTAGAAGGACAGCCAGGATTCTTAACCACTGAGCTATCTCTCGAGCGCTTCTTTCTGCATGCAAAAGAGGGCACAAGACCTCAGTGCAGATGGTTGTGAGCCATTATGTGGTTTTTTGAAATTGGATAGAGGAGGATGAAGAGCACGAAATGCTCTTAAACACCGAGACATCACTCCAACCCGTTTTACTACTTCTTTACCTAAACCAGATGTACTCAATGATGTGTGGATCACATCTGCATTTTCCTAACATTTGAAGTTCAGGGGTCTCCATGGATCTGTTGGCCATTCGTGTACCTCATAGAGGAGGTGTAGACAAATTGTTTCACTGGCTTTAAATTGGTTAAGCTTTTGTTGTTGTTTGTTCCTTTGTATGTCTTGGATGTGAGTTCTTCTTCAGGCACATGAACATGCTACTATTTTCTTCTTCTAATCATCTTGCCTTGCTCTGCTTGGTGGTGTCTCTGAAGCATGCTGGCTCATGGTGATAGAGCTGTGAGTCTTTATTATCCTAACAAAATGTTTTGCCTGATTCAGTCCCAACAACCTGGGTCCTGGCTGTATGTCTGCACTAGGCCTCATCAAACTAAGCAGGCATGCTCTTAACCACGAAAACATCTCTCCTGCCTCTTCCTTCTGCTTCCAGTAGAGGGCACCAAACCTCATTTTGAAGCAATTATGTGATGTCCAGGAATCGACCTTCTGATCTTTGGAAGAGCAGGCAATGCTCTTAACCTCTGAGACATCTCTCCGACCCGTTTTTCAACTTCTTTAACTAAACCAGGTTTACTCAATGTGGTGTGTGGATCACATCTGCATTCCCCTAACATGTGGAGTACAGGGGTCTCCATGGACCTATAGGCCGTTCATGTACCTCATAGAGGAAGTCAGGATAAATTGTTTCTCTGGCTTTAAATTGGTTAACATTTTGCTGGTGTTTGTAGTCCTTTGATTGCCTGGATGTGAGTTCTCTTTAAGGCACATGAACATGCCAGTGTTTTCTTCATCTAACCATCTTGCCTTACTCTCCTTAGTTTTGTCTCTGAAGCACGATGTCTCATGGTGATAGAGCTGTGAGTCTTTAACATCCTAAAAAAACGTTTGCCCAATTCAGTCACAATAACGTGGGCCCTGGCCTTTGCCCTGACTCTATGTCTGCACTTGGCCTCATCAAACTCAGCAGACAATCAATGCTCTTAAGCACTGAGCCATCTCTCCTGCCTCTTCCTTCTGTTGCCAGTAGATGGCACCAAATCTCATTTTGAGAGCAAAACTGTGGTTGCCAGGAATCGAACTTCTGACCTTTAGAAGGGCAGCCAGGATTCTTAACCACTGAGCTATCTCTCGAGCACTTCTTTCTGCATCCAAAGGAGGGCACAAGACCTCAGTGCAGATGGTTGTGAGCCATTATGTGGTTGCTTGAAATTGGATACAGGAGGAAGAAAGAGCCCGAAATGCTCTTAAACACTTAGCCATCTCTGCCACCCGTTTTTCTACTTCTTTACCTAAACCAGATGTACTCAATGATGTGTGGACACATCTTCATTTTCCTAACATTTGAAGTACAGGGGTCTCCATGGATCTGTTGGCAATTCGTGTACCTCATAGAGGAGGTGTAGACAAATTGTTTCAATGGCTTTAAATTGGTTAAGCTTTTGTTGGTTTTTGTTCCTTTGTATGTCTTGGATGTGAGTTCTTCTTCAGGCACATGAACATGCTAGTATTTTCTTCTTCTAACCATCCTGCCTTACTCTGCTTGGTGGTGTCTCTGAAGCATGCTGGCTCATGGTGATAGAGCTGTGAGTCTTTATAATCCTAACAAAAGGTTTTGCCTGATTCAGTCCCAACAACCAGGGCCCTGGCCTCATCAAACTCAGCAGGCATGCTCTTAACCACCAAGACATCTCTCCTGCCTCTTCCTTCTTCTTCCAGTAGAGGGCACCAAACCTCATTTTGAAGCAATTATGTGATGTCCAGGAATCGAACTTCTGATCTTTGGAAGAGCAGGCAATGCTCTTAACCACTGAGCCATCTCTCCGACCCGTTTTTAAACTTCTTTAACTAAACCAGGTTTACTCAATGTGGTGTGTGGATCACATCTGCATTCCCCTAACATGTGGAGTACAGGTGTCTCCATGGACCTATTGGCTGTTCATGTACCTGATAGAGGAGGTCAGGATAAATTGTTTCTCTGGCTTTAAATTGGTTAACATTTTGCTGGTGTTTGTAGTCCTTTGATTGTCTTGGATGTGAGTTCTCTTTAAGGCACATGAACATGCCAGTGTTTTCTTCTTCTAGCCATCTTGCCTTACTCTCCTTAGTGTTGTCTCTGAAGCACGATGTCTCATGGTGATAGAGTTGTGAGCCTTTAACATCCTAAAAAAACGTTTGCCTAATTCAGTACAATAACGTGTGCCCTGGCCTTTGCCCTGACTCTATGTCTGCACTTGGCCTCATCAAACTCAGCAGCCAATCAATGCTCTTAAGCACTGAGCCATCTCTCCTGCCTCTTCCTTCTGTTGCCAGTAGATGGCACCAAATCTCATTTTGAGAGCAAAACTGGGGTTGCCAGGAATCGAACTTCGGACCTTTGGAAGGGCAGCCAGGATTCTTAACCACTGAGCTATCTCTCGAACGCTTCTTTCTGCATGCAAAAGAGGGCACAAGACCTCAGTGCAGATGGTTGTGAGCCGTTATGTGGTTTCTTGAAATTGGATACAGGAGGATGAAAGAGCACGAAATGCTCTTAAACACCGAGACATCACTCCAACCCGTTTTTTTACTTCTTTACCTAAACCAGATGTACTCAATGATGTGTGGATCACATCTGCATTTTCCTAACATTTGAAGTTCAGGGGTCTCCATGGATTTGTTGGCCATTCGTGTACCTCATAGAGGAGGTGTAGACAAATTGTTTCACTGGCTTTAAATTAGTTAAGCTTTTGTTGGTTTTTGTTCATTTGTATGTCTTGTATGTGAGTTCTTCTTCAGGCGAATGAACATGCTAGTATTTTCTTCTTCTAACCATCTGCCTTGCTCTGCTTGGTGGTGTCTCTGAAGCATGCTGGCTCATGGTGATAGAGCTGTGAGTCTTTATTATCCTAACAAAATGTTTTGCCTGATTCAGTCCCAACAACCTGGGCCCTGGCCTCCTCAAACTCAGCAGGCCTTCTCTTAACCACCAAGACATCTCTCCTGCTTCTTCCTTCTGCTTTCAGTAGAGGGCAACAAACCTCATTTTGAAGCAATTATGTGCTGTCCAGTAAACGAACTTATGTACTTTGGAAGAGCAGGCAATGCTCTTAACCACTGAGACATCTCTCCGACCCGTTTTTCAACTTCTTTAACTAAACCAGGTTTACTCAATGTGGTGTGTGGATCACATCTGCATTCCCCTAACATGTGGAGTACAGGGGTCTCCATGGACTTATTGGCTGTTCATGTACCTCATAGAGGAGATCAGGATAAATTGTTTCTCTGGCTTTAAATTGGTTAACATTTTGCTGGTGTTTGTAGTCCTTTGATTGTCTTGGATGTGAGTTCTCTTTAAGGCACATGAACATGCCAGTGTTTTCTTCTTCTAGCCATCTTGCCTTACTCTCCTTAGTGTTGTCTCTGAAGCACGATGTCTCATGGTGATAGAGCTGTGAGTCTTTAACATCCTAAAAAAACGTTTGCCCAATTCAGTCACAATAACGTGGGCCCTGGCCTTTGCCCTGACTCTATGTCTGCACTTGGCCTCATCAAACTCAGCAGCCAATGCTCTTAAGCACTGATCCATCTCTCTGCCTATTCCTTCTGTTGCCAGTAGATGGCACCAAATCTCATTTTGAGAGCAAAACTGTGGTTGCCAGGAATCGAACTTCTGACCTTTAGAAGGGCAGCCAAGAATCTTTTTTTTTTTTTTTTGATTTTTCGAGACAGGGTTTCTCTGTGGCTTTGGAGCCTGTCCTGGAACTAGCTCTTGTAGACCAGGCTGGTCTCGAACTCACAGAGATCCGCCTAACTCTGCCTCCCAAGTGCTGGGATTAAAGGCATGCGCCACCACCGCCCGGCAGCAGCCAAGATTCTTATCCACTGAGCTATCTCTGGAGCGCTTCTTTCTGCATGCAAAAGAGGGCAAAAGACCTCAGTGCAGATGGTTGTGAGCCATTATGTGGTTTCTTGAAATTGGATACAGGAGGAAGAAAGAGCACGAAATGCTCTTAAACACTGAGCCATCTCTGCCACCCGTTTTTCTACTTCTTTACGTAAACCAGATGTACTCAATGATGTGTGAATCACATCTGCATTTTCCTAACATTTGAAGTACAGGGGTCTCCATGGATCTTTTGGCCTTTTTATACCTCATAGAGGAGGTGTAGACAAATTGTTTCACTGGCTTTAAATTGGTTAAGCTTTTGTTGGTGTTTGTTCCTTTGTATGTCTTGATGTGAGTTCTTCTTCAGGCACAAGAACATGCTAGTATTTTCTTCTTCTAACCATCCTGCCTTACTCTGCTTGGTGGTGTCTCTGAAGCATGCTGGCTGATGGTGATAGAGCTGTGAGTCTTTATTATCCTAACAAAATGTTTTGCCTGATTCAGTCCCAACAACCTGTGCCCTGGCCTCATCAATCTCAGCAGGCATGCTCATAACCACCAAGACATCTCTCCTGCCTCTTTCTTATGCTTCAGGTAGAGGGCATCAAACCTCATTTTGAAGCAATTATGTGATGTCCAGGAATCGAACTTCTGATCTTTGGAAGAGCAGGCAATGCTCTTAACCACTGAGCCATCTCTCCGACCCGTTTTTCAACTTCTTTAACTAAACCAGGTTTAATCAATGTGGTGTGTGGATCACATCTGCATTCTCCTAACATGTGGAGTACAGGGGTCTCCATGGAACTATTGGCTGTTCATGTACCTGATAGAGGAGGTCTGGATAAATTGTTTCTCTGGCTTTAAATTGGTTAACATTTTGCTGGTGTTTGTAGTCCTTTGATTGTCTTGGATGTGAGTTCTCTTTAAGGCACATGAACATGCCAGTGTTTTCTTCTTCTAGCCATCTTGCCTTACTCTCCTTAGTGTTGTCTCTGAAGCACGATGTCTCATGGTGATCGAGTTGTGAGTCTTTAACATCCTAAAAAAACTTTTGCCCAATTCAGTCACAATAACGTGGGCCCTGGCCTTTGCCCTGACTGTATGTCTGCACTTGGCCTCATCAAACTCAGCAGCCAATGCTCTTAAGCACTGAGCCATCTCTCCTGCCTCTTCCTTCAGTTGCCAGTAGATGGCACCAAATCTCATTTTGAGAGCAAAACTGTGGTTGCCAGGAATCGAACGTCGGACCTTTGGAAGGGCAGCCAGGATTCTTAACCACTGAGCTATCTCTCAAGCGCTTCTTTCTGCAGGCAAAAGAGGGCACAAGACCTCAGTGCAGATGGTTGTGAGCCATTATGTGGTTGCTTGAAATTGGATACAGGAGGATGAAAGAGCACGAAATGCTCTTAAACACCGAGACATCACTCCAAACCGTTTTTCTACTTCTTTACCTAAACCAGATGTACTCAATGATGTGTGGATCACATCTGCATTTTCCTAACATTTGAAGTTCAGGGGTCTCCATGGATTTGTTGGCCATTCGTGTACCTCATAGAGGAGGTCTAGACAAACTGTTTCACTGGCTTTAAATTAGTTAAGCTTTTGTTGTTGTTTGTTCCTTTGTATGTCTTGGATGTGAGTTCTTCTTAAGGCGAATGAACATGCTAGTATTTTCTTCTTCTAACCATCTGCCCTGCTCTGCTTGGTGGTGTCTCTGAAGCATGCTGCCTCATGGTGATAGAGCTGTGAGTCTTTATTATCCTAACAAAATGTTTTGCCTGATTCAGTCCCAACAACCTGGGACCTGGCTGTATGTCTGCACTTGGCCTCATCAAACTCAGCAGGCATGGTCTTAACCACCAAGACATCTCTCCTGCCTCTTCCTTCTGCTTCCAGTAGAGGGCACCAAACCTCATTTTGAAGCAATTATGTGATGTCCAGGAATCGAACTTCTGATCTTTGGAAGAGCAGGCAATGCTCTTAAGCACTGAGCCATCTCTCCTATCTCTTCCTTCTGTTGCCAGTAGGTGGCACCAAATCTCATTTTGAAGCAATTATGTGATGTCCAGGAATCGAACTTCTGATCTTTGGAAGGGCAGCCAGGATTCTTAACCAATGAGCTATCTCTCAAGCGCTTCTTTCTGCATCCAAAAGAGGGCACAAGACCTGAGTGCAGATGGTTGTGAGCCATTATGTGCTTGCTTGAAATTGAATACAGGAGGATGAAAGAGCACGAAATGCTCTGAAACTCTCAGCCATCTCTCCAACCCGTTTTTCTACTTTTTTACCTAAACCAGACGTACTCAATGATGTGTGGATCACATCTGCATTTTCCTAACATTTGAATTACAGGGGTGTCCATGGATCTGTTGGCCATTCGTGTACCTAATAGAGGAGGTTTAGAGAAATTGTTTCACTGGCTTTAAATTGGTTAAGCTTTTGTTGGTGTTTGTTCCTTTGTGTGTCTTGGATCTCAGTTCTTCTTCAGGCACACGAACATGCTAGTATTTTCTTCTTCTAACCATCTTGCCTTACTCTGCTTGCTGGTGACTCTGAATCATGCTGGCTCATAGTGATAGAGCTGTGAGTCTTTATTATCCTAACAAAATGTTTTACCTGATTCAGTCCCAACGACCTGGGCCCTGGCTCTATTTCTGCACTTGGCCTCATCAAACTCAGCAGGCAATGCTCTTAACCACTGAGCCAACTCTCCGACCCGTTTTTCAACTTCTTGAACTAAACCAAGTTTACTCAATGTGGTGTGTGGAGCACATCTGCATTCCCCTAACATGTGGAGTACAGGGGTCTACATGGACCTATTGGCTGTTAATGTACCTCATAGAAGAGGTCAGGATAAATTGTTTCTCTGACTTTAAATTGGTTAACATTTTGCTGGTGTTTGTAGTCCTTTGATTGTCTTGGATGTGATTTCTCTTTAAGGCACCAGAACATGCCAGTGTTTTTTTCTTCTAGCCATCTTGCCTTACTCTCCTTAGTGTAGTCTCTGAAACACGCTCTCTCATTGTGATAGAGCTCTGGGTCTTTAACATCCTAAAATATCGTTTGCCTAATTAGGTCACAAAAACGTGGGCCCTTGCCAGGCCTTGACTCTATGTCTGCACTTGGCCTCATCAAACTCAGCAGGCCATGCTCTTAAGTACTGAGCCACCTTTCCTGCCTCTTCCTTCTGTTGCCAGTAGATGGCACCAAATATCACTTTGAGAGCAAAGCTGTGGTTTCCAGGAATCGAACTTCTGACCTTTAGAAGGGCAGCCAGGATTCTTAACCACTGAGCTATCTATCGAGCGCTTCTTTCTGCATTCAAAAGAGGGCACAAGACCTCAGTGCTGATGGTTGTGAGCCATTATGTGGTTGCCTGAAATTGAATACAAGTGGATATAAGAGCACTAAATGCTCTAAAAACTGAGCCATCTCTCCAACCCCTTTTTTCTACTTCTTTACCTAAACCAGTTGTACTCAATGATGTGTGGATCACATCTGCATTTTACTAACATTTGAAGTACAGGGGTCTCCATGGATCTGTTGGCCATTCGTGTACCTCATAGAGGAGGTCTAGAGAAATTGTTTCACTGGCTTTAAATTGGTTAAGCTTTTGTTGGTGTTTGTTCCTTTGTATGTCTTGGATGTGAGTTCTTCTTCAGGCACACGAACATGCTAGTATTTTCTTCTTCTAACCATCTTGCCTTACTCTGCTTGGTGGTGTCTCTGAATCATGCTGGCTCATAGTGATAGAGCTGTGAGTCTTTATTATTCTAACTAAATGTTTTGCCTGATTCAGTTCCAACAACCTGGGCCCTGGCTGTATCTATGCACTTGATCTCATCAAAATCATCAAGCATGCTCTTAACAACCAAAACATCTCTACTGCCTCTTCCTTCTGCTTACAGTAGAGGGCACCAAACCTCATTGTGAAGCAATTATGTGATGTCCAGGAATCGAACTTCTGATCTTTGGAAGAGCAGGCAATGCTCTTAACCACTGAGCCATCTCTCCGACCCGTTTTTCAACTTCTTTAACTAAACCAGGTTTACTCAATGTGGTGTGTGGATCACATAGGCATTCCCCTAACATGTGAGGTACAGGGGTATCCTGGACCTATTGGCTGTTCATGTACCTCATAGAGGAGGTCAGGATAAATTGTGTCTCTGGCTTTAAATTGGTTAACATTTTGCTGGTGTTTGCAGTCCTTTGATTGTCTTGGATGTGAGTTCTCTTTAACACACGTGAACAAGCCAGTGTTTTCTTCTTCTAGCCATCTTGCCTTACTCTCCTTAGTGTTGTCTCTGAAGCACGATGGCTCATGGTGATAGACCTGTGAGTCTTTAACATCCTAAAAAAATTTTGCCTAATTCAGTCCAAATAACGATGGCCCTATCCTTTGTCCTGACTCTGTGTCTGCACTTGGCCTCATTAAACTCAGCAGGCAATCCTCTTAAGCACTAGGCCATCTCTCCTGCCTCTTCCTTCTGTTGCCAGCAGATGGCACTAAATCTCATTTTGAGAGCAAATCTGTGGTTGCCAGGAATCGAACTTCTGACCTTTAGAAGGGCAGCCAGTATTCTTATCCACTGAGCCATCTCTCCTGCCTCTTCCTTCTGTTGCCAATAATGGCACCAAATCTCATTTTGAGAGCAAAACTGTGGTTGCCAGGAATCGAACTTCTGACCTTTAGAAGGGCAGCCAGGATTCTTAACCACTGAGCTATCTCCCGAGCTCTTCTTTCTGCATCCAAAAGAGGGCACAAGACCAGAATGCAGATGGTTGTGAGCCATTATGTGGTTGCTTGAAATTGAATACAGGAGGATGAAAGAGCACGAAATGCTCTTAAACACTGAGCCATCTCTCCAACCCGTTTTTCTACTTCTTTACCTAAACGTGATGTACTCAATGATGTGTGGATCACATCTGCATTTTCCTAACATTTGAAGTCCAGGGGTCTCCATGGATCTGTTGGCCATTCGTGTACCTCATAGAGGAGATCTAGACAAATTGTTTCACTGGCATTAAATCGGTTAAGCTTTTGTTGGTGTTTGTTCCTTTGTATGTCTTGGATGTGAGTTCTTCTTCAGGCACATGAACATGCTAGTATTTTCTTCTTCTAACCATCTTGCCTTACTCTGCTTGGTGGTGTCTCTGAAGCATGCTGGCTCATGGTGATAGAGCTGTGAGTCTTTATTATCCTAACAAAATGTTTTGCCTGATTCAGTCCCAACAACCTGGGCCCTGGCTGTATGTCTGCATTGGCCTCATCAAAATCAGCAGGCATGCTCTTAACGACCAAGACATCTCTCCTACCTCTTCCTTGTGCTTCCAGTAGAGGGCACCAAACCTCATTGTGAAGCAATTATGTGATGTCCAGGAATCGAACTTCTGATCTTTGGAAGAGCAGGCAATGCTCTTAAACACTGAGCCATCTCTCTGACCCGTTTTTCAACTTCTTTAACTAAACCAGGTTTACTCAAAGTAGTGTGTGGATCACTTCTGCATTCCCCTAACATGTGGAGTACAGGGGTCTCCTTGGACCTATTGGCTGTTCATGTACCTCATAGAGGAGGTCAGCATAAATTGTTTCTCTGGCTTTAAATTGGTTAACATTTTGCTGGTGTTTGTAGTTCTTTGATTGTCTTGGATGTGAGTTCTCTTTAACGCACGTGAACATGCCAGTGTTTTCTTCTTCTAGCCATCTTGCCTTACTCTCCTTAGAGTTGTCTCTGAAGCACGATGGCTCATGGTGATAGACCTGTGAGTCTTTATCGTCCTAAAAAAACTTTTGCCTAATTCAGTCAATATAACGAGGGCCCTGTCCTTTGCCCTGACTCTCTGTCTGCACTTGGCCTCATCAAACTCAGCAGGCAATGCTCTTAAGCACTGAGCGATCTCTCCTGCCTCTTCATTCTGTTGCCAGTAGGTGGCACCAAATCTCATTTTGAGAGGAAAACTATGGTTGCCAGGAATCGAACTTCTGACCTTTAGCAGGGCAGCCAGTATTCGTAACCACTGAGCTAACTCTCGAGCGCTTCTTTCTGCATACATTAAAGGGCACAAGAACTCTGTGCAGGTGGTTGTGAGCCATTATGTGGTTGCTTGAAATTGAATACTGGAGGATGAAAGAGCACGAAATGCTCTTAAACACTGAGCCGTCTCTCCAACCCGTTTTTCTACTTCTTTACGTAAACCAGATGTACTCAATGATGTGTGGATCACATCTGCATTTTCCTAACATTTGAAGTACAGGGGTCTCCATGGATCTGTTGGCCATTCGTGTACCTCATAGAGGAGGTCTAGACAAATTGTTTCACTGGCTTTAAATTGGTTAAGCTTTTGTTGGTGTTTGTTCCTTTGTATGTCTTGGATGTGAGTTCTTCTTCAGGCACATGAACATGCTGGTATTTTCTTCTTCTTACCATCTTGCCTTACTCTGCTTGGTGGTGTCTCTGAAGCATGCTGGCTCATGGTGATAGAGCTGTGAGTCTTTATTATCCTAACAAAATGTTTTGCCTGATTCAGTCCCCAAAATCTGGGCCCTGGCTGTATGACTGCACTTGGCCTCATCAAACTCAGCAGGCATGCTCTAAGCACCAAGACATCTCTCCTGCCTCTTCCTTCTGCTTCCAGTAGAGGGCACCAAACCTCATTTTGAAGCAATTATGTGATGTCCAGGAATCGAACTTCTGATCTTTGGAAGAGCAGGCAATGCTCTTAACCACTGAGCCATCTCTCCGACCCGATTTTCAACTTCTTTAACTAAACCAGGATTTCTCAATGTGGTGTGTGGATCACATCTGCATTCCCCTAACATGTGGAGTACAGGGGTCTCCTTGGACCTATTGGCTGTTCATGTACCTCATAGAGGAGGTCAGCATAAATTGTTTCTCTGGCTTTAAATTGGTTAACATTTTGCTGGTGTTTGTAGTCCTTTGATTGTCTTGGGTGTGAGTTCCCTTTAAGGCACATGAACATGCCAGTGTTTTCTTCTTCTAGCCATCTTGCCTTACTCTCCTTAGTGTTGTCTCTGAAGCACGTTGTCTCATGGTGATAGAGCTGTGAGTCTTTAACATCCTAAAAAAACGTTTGCCTAATTCAGTCACAATAACGTGGGCCCTGGCCTTTGCCCTGACTCTATGTCTGCACTTGGCCTCATCAAACTCAGCAGGCAATGCTCTTAAGCACTGAGCCATCTATCCTGCCTCTTTCTTCTGTTGCCAGTAGATGGCACCAAATCTCATTTTGAGAGCAAAACTGTGGTTGCCAGGAATCGAACTTCTGACCTTTAGAAGGGCAGCCAGGATTCTTAACCAATGAGCTATCTCTCGAGCGCTCCTTCTGCACCCAAAAGAGGGCACAAGACCTCAGTGCAGATGGTTGTGAGCCATTATGTGGTTGCTTGAAATTGAATACAGGTGGATGACAGAGCACGAAATGATCTTAAACACTGAGCCATCTCTCCAACCCGTTTTTCTACTTCTTTACCTAAACCAGATGTACACAATGAGGTGTGGATCACATCTGCATTTTCCTAACATTTGAAGTACAGGGGTCTCCATGGATCTGTTGGCCATTCGTGTACCTCATAGAGGAGGTCTAGACAAATTGTTTCACTGGCTTTAAATTGGTTAAGCTTTTGTTGGTGTTTGTTCCTTTGTATGTCTTGGATGTGAGTTCTTCTTCAGGCACATGAACATGCTAGTATTTTCTTCTTCTAACCATCTGGCCTTACTCTTACTCTGCTTGGTGGTGTCTCTGAAGCATGCTGGCTCATGGTGATAGAGCTATGAGTGTTTCTTATCCTAACAAAATGATTGGCCTGATTCAGTCCAAACAACCTGGGCCCTGGCTGTATGTCTGCACTTGGCCTCATCAAACTCAGCAGGCATGCTCTTAAGCACCAAGACATCTCTCCTGCCTCTTCCTTCTGCTTCCAGTAGAGGGCACCAAACCTCATTTTGAAGCAATTATGTGATGTCCAGGAATCGAACTTCTGATCTTTGGAAGAGCAGGCAATGCTCTTAACCACTGAGCCATCTCTCCGACCCTTTTTTCAACTTCTTTAACTAAACCAGGTTTACTCAATGTGGTGTGTGGATCACATCTGCATTCCCCTAACATGTGGAGTACAGGGGTCTCCTTGGACCTATTGGCTGTTCATGTACCTCATAGAGGAGGTCAGGATAAATTGTTTCTCTGGCTTTTAATTGGTTAACATATTGCTCGTGTTTGTAGTCCTTTGATTGTCTTGGATGTGCGTTCTTTTTAAGGCACATGAACATGCCAGTGTTTTCTTCTTCTAGCCATCTTGCCTTACTCTCCTTAGTGTTGTCTCTGAAGCACGATGTCTCACGGTTGTAGAGCTGTGAGTCTTTAACATCCTAAAAAAACGTTTGCCCAATTCAGTCACAATAACGTGGGCCCTGGCCTTTGCCCTGACTCTATGTCTGCACTTGGCCTCATCCAACTCAGCAGCCAATGCTCTTAAGCAGTGTGCCATCTCTCCTGCCTCTTCCTTCTGTTGCCAGTAGATGGCACCAAATCTCCTTTTGAGAGCAAAACTGTGGTTGCCAGGAATCGAACTTCTGACCTTTGAAGGGCAGCCAGGATTCTTAACCACTGAGCTATCTCTCGAGCGCTTCTTTCTGCATGCAAAAGAGGGCACAAGACCTCAGTGCAGATGGTTGTGAGCCATTATGTGGTTGCTTGAAATTGGATACAGGAGGAAGAAAGAGCACGAAATGCTCTTAAACACTGCCCATCTCTCCAACCCGTTTTTCTACTTCTTTACCTAAACCAGATGTACTCAATGATGTGTGGATCACATCTGCATTTTCCTAACATTTGAAGTACAGGGATCTCCATGGATCTGTTGGCCATTCGTGTACCTCATAGAGGAGGTCTAGACAAATTGTTTCACTGGCTTTAAATTTTTAAAGCATTTGTTGGTGTTTGTTCCTATGTATGTCTTGGATGTGAGTTCTTCTTCAGGCACATGAACATGCTAGTATTTTCTTCTTCTAACCATCTTGCCTTGCTCTGCTTGGTGGTGTCTCTGAAGCATGCTGGCTCATGGTGATAGAGCTGTGAGTCTTTATTATCCTAACAAAATGTTTTGCCTGATTCAGTCCCAACAACCTGGGTCCTGGCTGTATGTCTGCACTTGGCCTCATCAAACTCAGCAGGCATGCTCTTAACCACCAAGACATCTCCCCTGACTCTTCCTTCTGTTTCAAGTAGAGGGCACCAAACCTCATTTTGAAGCAATTATGTGATTTCCAGGAATCGAACTTCTGATCTTTGGAAGAGTAGGCAATGCTCTTAACCACTGAGCCATCTCTCCGACCCGTTTTTCAACTTCTTTAACTAAACCAGGTTTACTCAATGTGGTGTGTGGATCACATCTGCATTCCCCTAACATGTGGATTACAGGTTTCTCCCAGGACCTATTGGCTGTTCATGTACCTGATAGAGGAGGTCAGGATAAATTGTTTCTCTGGCTTTAAATTGGTTAACATTTTGCTGGTGTTTGTAGTCCTTTGATTGTCTTGGATATGAGTTCTCTTTAAGGCACATGAACATGCCAGTGTTTTCTTCTTCTAGCCATCTTGCCTTACTCTCCTTAGTGTTGTCTCTGAAGCACGATGTCTCATGGTGATAGAGCTGTGAGTCTTTAACATCCTAAAAAAACGTTTGCCCAATTCAGTCACAATAACGTGGGCCCTGGCCTTTGCCCTGACTCTATGTCTGCACTTGACCTTCAAACTCAGCAGCCAATGCTCTTAAGCACTGAGCCATCTCTCCTGCCTCTTCCTTCTGTTGCCAGTAGATGGCACCAAATCTCATTTTGAGAGCAAAACTGTGGTTGAGAGGAATCGAACTTCTGATCTTGAGAAGGGCAGCCAGGATTCTTAACCACTGAGATATCTCTCGAGTGCTTCTTTCTGCATGCAAAAGAGGGCACAAGACCTCAGTGCAGATGGTTGTGAGCCATTATGTGGTTGCTTGAAATTAAATACAGGAGGAAGAAAGAGCATGAAATGCTCTTAAACACTGAGCCATCTCTCCAACCCGTTTTTCTTCTTCTTTACCTAAACCAGATGTACTCAATGATTTGTGGATCACATCTGCATTTTCCTAACATTTGAAGTACAGGGATCTCCATGGATCTTTTGGCCATTTGTGTACCTCATAGAGGAGGTCTAGGCAAATTGTTTCACTGGCTTTAAATTGGTTAAGCTTTTGTTGGTGTTTGTCCCTTTGTATGTCTTGGATGTGAGTTCTTCTTCAGGCACATGAACATGCTAGTATTTTCTTTTTCTAACCATCGTGCCTTGCTCTGCTTGGTGGTGTCTCTGAAGCATGCTGGCTCATGGTGATAGACCTGTGAGTCTTTATTATCCTAACAAAATGTTTTGCCTGATTCAGTCCCTACAACCAGGGTCCTGGCTGTATGTCTGCACTTGGCCTCATACTACTCAGCAGGCATGCTCTTAACCACCAAGACATCTCTCCTGCCTCTTCCTTCTGCTTCCAGTAGAGGGCACCAAACCTCGTTTTGAAGCAATTATGTGATTTCCAGGAATCGAACTTCTGATCTTTGGAAGAGCAGGCAATGCTCTTAACCACTGAGCCATCTCTCCGACCCGTTTTTCAACTTCTTTAACTAAACCAGGTTTACTCAATGTGGTGTGTGGATCACATCTGCATTCCCCTAACATGTGGAGTACAGGGGTCTCCATGGACCTATTGGCTGTTCATGTACCTCATAGAGGAGGTCAGGATAAATTGTTTCTCTGGCTTTAAATTGGTTAACATTTTGCTGGTGTTTGTAGTCCTTTGATTGTCTTGGATGTGAGTTCTCTTTAAGGCACATGAACATGCCAGTGTTTTCTTCTTCTAACCATCTTGCCTTACTTTCATTAGTGTTGTCTCTGAAGCACGATGTCTCATAGTGATAGAGCTGTGAGTCTTTAACATCCTAACAAAACGTTTGCCCAATTCAATCACAGTAACATGGGCCCTGGCCTTTGCCCTGACTCTATGTCTGCACTTGGCCTCATCCAACTCAGCAGCCAATGCTCTTAAGCACTGAGCCATCTCTCCTGCCTCTTCCTTCTGTTGCCAGTAGATGGCACCAAATCTCCTTTTGAGAGCAAAACTGTGGTTGCCAGGAATCGAACTTCTGACCTTTAGAAGGGCAGCCAGGATTCTCAACCACTGAGCTATCTCTCGAGCGCTTCTTTCTGCATGCAAAAGAGGGCACAATACCTCAGTGCAGATGGAAGTGAGCCATTATGTGGTTGCTTGAAATTGGATACAGGATGAAGAAAGAGCCCGAAATGCTCTTCAACACTTAGCCATCTCTGCCACCCGTTTTTCTACTTCTTTACCTAAACCAGATGTACTCAATGATGTGTGGATCACATCTGCATTTTCCTAACATTTGAAGTACAGGGGTCTCCATGGATCTGTTGGCCATTCGTGTACCTCATAGAGGAGGTCTAGAAAAATTGTTTCACTGGCTTTAAATTGGTTAAGCTTTTGTTGGTGTTTGTTCGTTTGTATGTCTTGGAAGTGAGTTCTTCTTCAGGCATATGAACATGCTAGTATTTTCTTCTAACCATCCTACCTTACTCTGCTTGTTGGTGTCTCTGAAGCATGCTGGCTCATGGTGATAGAGCTGTGAGTCTTTATTATCCTAACAAAATATTTTGCCTGATTCAGTCCCAACAACCTGGGTCCTGTCTGTTTGTCTGCACTGCGCCTCATCAAACTCAGCAGGCATGCTCTTAACCACCAAGACATCTCTCCTGCCTGTTTCTTCTGCTACCAGTAGCGGGCACCAAACATCATTTTGAAGCAATTATGTGATGTCCCGGAATCGAACTTCTGATCTTTGGAAGAGCAGGCAATGCTCTTAACCACTGAGCCATCTCTCCGACCCATTTTTCAACTTCTTTAACTAAACCAGGTTTACTCAATGTGGTGTGTGGATCACATCTGCATTCCCCTAACATGTGGTGTACAGGGGTTTCCATGGACCTATTGGCTGTTCATGTACCTGATAGAGGAGGTCAGGATAAATTGTTTCTCTGGCTTTAAATTGGTTAACATTTTGCTGGTGTTTGTAGTCCTTTGATTGTCTTGGATGTGAGTTCTCTTTAAGGCACATGAACATGCCAGTGTTTTCTTCTTCTAGCCATCTTGCCTTCCTCTCCTTAGTGTTGTCTCTGAAGCACGATGTCTCATGGTGATAGAGCTGTGAGTCTTTAACATCCTAAAAAAACGTTTGCCCAATTCAATCAAAATAACGTGGGCCCTGTCCATTGCCCTGACTTTATGTCTGCAGTTGGAATCATCCAAATCAGCAGCCAATGCTCTTAAGCACTGAGCCATCTCTCCTGCCTTTTCCTTCTGTTGCCAGTAGATGGCACCAAATCTCATTTTGACAGCAAAACTCTGGTTGCCAGGAATCGAACTTCTGACCTTTAGAAGGGCAGCCAGGATTCTCAACCACTGAGCTATCTCTCGAGCGCTTCTTTCTGCATCCAAAAGACGGCAGAAGACCTCAGTGCAGATGGTTGTGAGCCATTATGTGGTTCTTGAAATTGGATACAGGAGGTTGAAAGAGCACGAAATGCTCTTAAACACCGAGACATCACTCCAACCCGTTTTTCTACTTCTTTACCTAAACCAGATGTACTCAATGATGTGTGGATCACATCTGCATTTTCATAACATTTGAAGTACAGGGGTCTCCATGGATTGGTTGGCCACTCGTGTACCTCATAGAGGAGGTGTAGACAAATTGTTTCACTGGCTTTAAATTGGTTAAGGTTTGTTGGTGTTTGTTCCTTTGTATGTCTTGCATGTGAGTTCTTCTTCAGGCACATGAACATGCTAGTATTTTCTTCTTCTAACCATCCTGCCTTACTCTGCTTGGTAGTGTCTCTGAAGCATGCTGGCTCATGGTGATAGAGCTGTGAGTCTTTATTATCCTAACAAAATGTTTTGCCTGATTCAGTCCCAACAACCTGGGCCCTGGCCTCATCAAACTCAGCAGGCATGCTCTTAACCACCAAGACATCTCTCCTGCCTCTTCCTGCTGCTTCCAATAGAGGGCACCAAACCTCATTTTGAAGCAATAATGTGATGTCCAGGAATCGAACTTCTGATCTTTGGAAGAGCAGGCAATGCTCTTAACCACTGAGCCATCTCTCCGACCTTATTTCAACTTCTTTAACTAAACCAGGTTTACTCAATGTGGTGTGTGGATCACATCTGCATTCCTCTGACATGTGGAGTACAGGAGTCTCCTTGGACCTATTGGCTGTTCATGTACCTCATAGAGGAGGTCTGGATAAATTGTTTCTCTGGCTTTATATTAGTTAACATTTTGCTGGTGTTTGTAGTCCTTTGATTGTCTTGGATGTGAGTTCTCTTTAAGGCACATGATCATGCCAGTGTTTTCGTCTTCTAGTCATCTTGCCTTACTCTCCTTATTGTTGTCTCTGAAGCACGATGTCTCATGGTGATAGAGCTGTGAGTCTTTAACTACCTAAAAAAACGTTTGCCTAATTCAGTCACAATAACGTGGGCCCTGGCCTTTGCCCTGACTCTATGTCTGCACTTGGCCTCATCAAACTCAGCAGCCAATGCTCTTAAGCACTGAGCCATCTCTCCTGCCGCTTCTTTTTGTTGCCAGTAGATGGCACCAAATCTCATTTTGAGAGCAAAACTGTGGTTTCCAGGAATCGAACTTCTGACCTTTAGAAGGGCAGCCAGTATTCTTAACCACTGAGTTATCTCTCGAGCGCTTCTTTCTGCATCCAAAAGAGGGCACAAGACCTCAGTGCAGATGGTTGTGAGCCATTATGTAGTTGCTTGAAATTGAATACAGGAGGATGAAAGAGCACGAAATGCTCTTAAACACTGAGCCATCTCTGCTACCCGTTTTTCTACTTCTTTACCTAAACCAGATGTACTCAGTGATGTGTGGATCACATCTGCATTTTCCTAACATTTGAAGTACAGGAGTCTCCATGGATCCTTTGGCCATTCGTGTACCTCATAGAAGAGGTCTAGACAAATTGTTTCACTGGCTTTAAATTGGTTAACCTTTTGTGTATCACATCTGCATTCACCTAACATTTGAAGTACAGGGGTCTCCACGGACCTATTGGCCGTTCGAGTACCCCATAGAAGAGGTATAGATAAATTGTTTCACTGACTTTAAATTGGTTAAGCTTTTGTTGGTGTTTGTTCCCTTGTATGTCTTGGAGGTGACTTCTTCTTCAGGCACATGAACATGCTATTATATTCTTCTTCTAACCATCTTAGCTTACTCTGCTTGGTGATGTCTCTGAAGTATGCTGGCTCATAGTGATAGAGCTGTGAGTCTTAATTATCCTAACAAAATGATTTGCCTGATTCAGTCCCAACAACCTGGGCCCTGGCCTCATCAAATTCAGGAGGCATGCTCTTAACCACCAAGACATCTCTCCTGCCTCTTCCTGCTGCTTCCAGTAGAGGGCACCAAACCTCATTTTGAAGCAATTATGTGATGTCCAGGAATCGAACTTCTGATCTTTGGAAGAGCAGGCAACGCTCTTAACCACTGAGCCATCTCTCCGACCCGTTTTTCAACTTCTTTAACTAAACCAGGTTTACTCAATGTGGTGTGTGGATCACATCTGCATTCCCCTAACATGTGGAGGACAGGGGTCTCCATGGACCTATTGGCTGTTCATGTACCTCATAGAGGAGCTCAGGATAAATTATTTCTCTGGCTTTAAATTGGTTAACATTTTGCTTGTGTTTGTAGTCCTTTGATTGTCTTGGATGTGAGTTCTCTTTAAGGCACATGAACATGCCACTGTTTTTTTCTTCTAGCCATCTTGCCTTACTCTCCTTAGAGTTGTCTCTGAAGTACGATGGCTCATGGTGATAGAGCTGTGAATCTTTAACATCCTAAAAAAACCTTTGCCTAATTCAGTCACAATAACGTGTGCCCTGGCCTTTGCCGTGACTCTATGTCTGCACTTGGCCTCATCAAACTCAGCAGGCAATGCTCTTTGAACGCACTGAGCCATCTCTCCTGCCTCTTCCTTCTGTTGCCAGTAGATGGCACCAAATCTCATTTTGAGAGCAAATCTGGGGTTGCCAGGAATCGAACTTCGGACCTTATAAGGGCAGCCAGTATTCTTAACCACTGAGCTATCTCTCGAGCGCTTCTTTCTGCATCCAAAAGAGGGCACAAGACATCATTGCAGATGGTTGTGAGCCATTATGTAGTTGCTTGAAATTGAATACAGGAGGATGAAAGAGCACGAAATGCTCTTAAACACTGAGCCATCTCTCCAACACGTTTTTCTACTTCTTTACCTAAACCAGATGTAATCAGTGATTTGTGGATCACATCTGCATTTCCCTAACATTTGAAGTACAGGGGACTCCATGCATCCTTTGGCCATTCGTGTACCTCATAGAGGAGGTCTAGACAAATTGTTTCACTGGCTTTAATTTGGATAAGATTTTGTGGATCACATCCGCATTCACCTAACATTTGAAGTACAGGGGTCTCCATGGACCTATCGGCCGTTCGAGTACCTCATAGAAGAGGTCTAGATATATTGTTTCTCTGACTTTAAATTGGTTAAGCTTTTGTTGGTGTCTGTTCCCTTGTATGTCTTGGATGTGAGTTCTCCTTCAGTCACAAGAACATGCTAGTATTTTCTTCTTCTAACCATCCTGCCTTGTTCTGCTTGGTGGTGTCTCTGAAGCATGCTGGCTCATGGTGATAGAGCTGTGAGTCTTTATTTTTTTTATTAATTAATTTAATTATTAAAGATTTCTGCCTCTTCCCCGCCACCACCTCCCGTTCCCTCCCCCTCCCCCAATAAAGTCTTCCTTCCTCCTCAGCCCAAAGAGCAAGCAGGTTTCTCTGCCCTGTGGGAGGTCCAAGGACCACCCACCTCCATCCAGGTCTATTAAGGTGAGCATCCAAACTACCTGGGCTCCCACAAAGCCATTACATGCAATAGGATCAAGAACCCATTGCCATTGTTCTTCAGTTCTCAGTAGTCCTCATTGTCCATTATGTTCAGCGAGACCGGTTTTGTCCCATGCTTTTTCAGTCCCCGGCCAGCTGGCCTTGGTGAGTTCCCGATAGATCATCCCCATTGCCTCAGTGTGTGGGTGCACCCCTCGCCGTCCTGAGTTCCTTGCTCGTGCTCACTCTCCTTCTGCTCCTCCTTTGGATCGTGAGACTTCAGTCCAGTGCTCCAATGTTGGTCTCTGTCTCTGTCTTCTTTCATCGCCTGATGAAGGTTAATATTCAGGGGGATGCTTATATGTTTTTCTTTGGGTTCACCTTCTTATTTAGCTTCTCTAGAGTCACGAATTATAGTCTCAATGTCCTTTATTTATGGCTAGAAACCAAATATGAGTGAGTACATCCCATGTTCCTCTTTTTGGGTCTGGCTTACCTCACTCAGGATAGTGTTTTCAATTTCCGTCCATTTGTATGCAAAATTCAAGAAGTCATTGTTTTTTACTGCTGAGTAGTACTCTAATATGTATATATTCCATACTTTCTTCATCCATTCTTCCACTGAAGGACATCTAGGTTGTTTCCAGGTTCTGGCAATTACAAACAATGCTGCTATGAACATAGTTGAGCATATACTTTTGTTGTATGTTTGGGCATCTCTTGGGTATATTCCCAATAGTGGTATTGCTGGGTCAAGAGGTAGGTTGAACCCGACTTTCCTGAGAAACCGCCACACTGCTTTCCAAAGTGGTTGCACAAGTTTGCATTCCCACCAGCAATGGATGAGAGTGCCCCTTTCTCCACAACCTCTCCAGCAGAGGCTATCATTGGTGTTTTTGATTTTAGCCATTCTGACAGGTGTAAGATGGTATCTTAATGTTGTCTTGATTTGCATTTCCCTGATTGCTAAGGAAGTTGAGCATGATCTTAAGTGACTTTTGGCCATTTGAACTTCTTCTGTTGAAAAGTCTCTGTTCAGCTCAGTGCCCCATTTTATAATTGGATTGATTAACCTTTTACGGTCTAATTTCTTGAGTTCTTTGTATATTTTGGATATCAGACCTTTGTCAGTTGCGGGGTTGGTGAAGATCTTCTCCCAGTCAGTGGGTTGCCTTTCTGTCTTAGTGACAGTGTCCTTTGCTTTACAGAAGCTTCTCAGTCTCAGGAGGTCCCATTTATTCAATGATGTCCTTAGTGTTTGTGCTGCTGGGGTTGTACGTAGGAAGTGTTCTCCTGTGCCCATGTGTTGTAGAGTACTTCCCACTTTCTCTTCTATCAGATTCAGTGTGTTTGGACTGATATTGAGGTCTTTAATCCATTTGGACTTGAGTTTTGTGCATGGTGATATATATGGATCTATTTTCATTCTTATACAGATTGACTTCCAGTTTTGCCAGCACAATTTGTTGAAGATGCTCTCTTTTTTCCATTGTATACTTTTAGCTCCTTTATCGAAAATCAGGTGTTCATAGGTTTGTGGGCTAAAGTCAGGGTCTTCTATTCTATTCCATTGGTCGACTTCTCTGTTTTTATGCCAGTACCAAGCCGTTTTCAGTACTGTAGCTCTGTAATAGAGTTTGAAGTCAGGGATGGTAATGCCTCCAGACAATCCTTTATTGTATAAGATTGTTTTGGCTATCCTGGGTTTTTTGTTTTTCCATATAAAGTTGATTATTGTCTTCTCCAGATCTGTGAAGAATTTTGATGGGATTTTGATGGGGATTGCGTTGAATCTATAGATTGCTTTTGGTAGAATTGCCATTTTTACTATGTTGATCCTCCCAATCCAAGAGCAAGGGAGGTCCTTCCATTTTCTGGTGTCCTCTTCAATTTCTTTCTTCAAAGACTTAAAGTTCTTGCCAAATAGATCTTTCACTTCCTTGGTCAGAGTTACCCCAAGGTATTTTATGCTATTTGTGGCTATCGTGAAAGGTGATGCTTCTCTGATTTCCCTCTCTGCTTCCTTATCCTTAGTGTATAGGAAGGCAACTGATTTTTTGGAGTTGATTTTGTATCCTGCCACATTACCAAAGGTGTTTATCAGCTGTAGGAGTTCTTTGGTAGAGTTTTTGGGGTCGC
The DNA here is from genome assembly GCF_950005125.1 of Chionomys nivalis. Taxonomy (NCBI): domain Eukaryota; kingdom Metazoa; phylum Chordata; class Mammalia; order Rodentia; family Cricetidae; genus Chionomys; species Chionomys nivalis. Next base: position 51,591,603 of record NC_080108.1, read on the forward strand.
TTATGTATACTATCATATCATCTGCAAATAATGAAAGCTTAACTTCTTCCTTTCCAATACGGATCCCCTTGATCCCCTTATGTTGTCTTATTGCTATTGCTAGAACTTCAAGCACTATATTGAAGAGGTATGGAGAGAGTGGACATCCTTGTCGTGTTCCTGATTTTAGTGGGATGGCTTTGAGTTTTTCTCCATTTAATTTAATGTTAGCTGTCGGCTTGCTGTAAATAGCTTTTATTATATTTAGGTATGCCCCTTGTATCCCTAATCTCTCCAAGACCTTTATCATAAAGGAGTGTTGAATTTTGTCGAATGCTTTTTCAGCATCTAATGAAATGATCATATGGTTTTTTTCTTTCAGTGTATTTATATGGTTGATTACATTGATAGATTTGCGTATGTTGAACCAGCCCTGCATCTCTGGAATGAAGCCTACTTGATCATAATGGATAACTTTTCTAATGTGTTCTTGGATTCGGTTTGCCAGTATTTTATTGAGAATTTTTGCGTCGATGTTCATGAGTGAGATAGGCCTGTAATTCTCTTTCTTGGTTGGGTCTTTGTGTGGTTTTGGTATCAGGGTAACTGTAGCTTCATAAAAGGAATTTGGCAATGACTCTTCTGTTTCTATATTGTGAAATACATTAAGAAGTATAGGTATTAGCTCTTCTTGGAAGTTCTGGTAGAATTCTGCATTGAAACCATCTGGCCCTGGGCTTTTTTTGGAAGGGAGATTTTTGATAACTGTTTCTAATTCTTCGCGACTAACAGGTCTATTTAGATCATTCACCTGGTCTTGGTTTAGGTTTGGTATATGGTACTTATCTAAAAAAGTGTCCATTTCTTTTGCATTTTCCAGTTTTGTGGCATACAGGCTTTTGTAGTAAGATCTAATGATTCTCTGAATTTCCTCTGTGTCTGTGGTTATGTCCCCCTTTTCATTTCTGATCTTATTTATTTGCGTGTTCTCTCTCTGTCGTTTAATTAGTTTGGATAGGGGTTTGTCAATCTTGTTGATTTTCTCCAAGAACCAACTTTTTGTTTCATTGATTCTTTGGACTGTTTTCTGTGTTTCTATTTTGTTGATTTCTGCCCTCAGTTTGATTATTTCCAGTCTTCTACACCTCCTGGGTGCGTCTGCTTCTTTTTTTTCTAGAGCTTTCAGGTGTGCTGTTAAGTCCCCAATGTATGCTTTCTCCGTTTTCTTTAAGTGGGCACTTAGTGCTATGAACTTTCCTCTTAGCACTGCTTTCATCGTGTCCCATAGGTTTGAGTATGTTGTCTCTTTGTTTTCATTAAATTCAAGGAAGACTTTCTTTCTTAATTTCTTCCTTGACCCAGGTGTGGTTCAGTAGTTGACTGTTCAGTTTCCATGAGTTTGCCAGCTTTCTGGGGGTAGCTTTGTTGGTGGCTTCTAACTTTAATCCGTGGTGATCTGATAAGACACAGGTGGACACTGATATTTTTTTGTATCTGTGGAGGTTTCCTTTGTTTCCAAGTATGTGGTCAATTTTCGAGAAGGTTCCATGAGCTGCAGAGAAGAAGGTGTATTCTTTCCTATTTGGGTGGAGTGTTCTATAGATGTCTGTTAAGTCCATTTGATTCATTACCTCCAACAATTCTCTTAATTCTCTATTAGTTTTCTGTCTGATTGACCTGTCCATTGGTGAGAGAGGTGTGTTGAAGTCTCCTACTACTAGTGTGTGTGATTTGATGTCTGCCTTGAGTTTTAGCAATATTTCTTTTACATAAGTGGGTGCTTTTATATTAGGGGCATAGATATTCAGGATTGAGACTTCATCCTGCTGAATCGTTCCTGTTATGAGTATAAAGTGTCCCTCTCGATCTCTTCTGATTGATTTTAGTTTGAAGTCAGTTTTGTTAGAAATTAGTATGGCCACACCTGCTTTTTTCTTAGGACCATTTGCTTGAAAAACCTTTTCCCAACCCTTTACTCTGAGTAGATGCCTGTCTTTGTGGTTGAGATGAGTTTCTTGCAAACAGCAGACTGTTGGATCCTGTTTTCGTATCCAATCTCTTAGCCTGTGCCTTTTTATTGGTGAATTGAGACCATTAATATTAAGTGATATTAATGACCAGTGGTTGTTAACTCCGGTTATTCTTACTGCTTTTGGTAGAAGAGTTTGTGTGTCTCCCTTCTTTGAGTTGTGCTGTTGAAGGGTCGCTAGATGCCTGGATTATTGTAGGCAGTGTTGGCAATGTTGGATTCCTTGGGTTGTGATTTTCCTTCTATTACTTTCTGTAGGGCTGGATTTGTGGCAACGTATTGTTTAAATTTGTTCTTATCCTGGAATGTCTTGTTTTCTCCATTGATAGTGAACGATAGCTTGGCTGGGTATAGTAGTTTGGGTTTGCATCCATGGTCTCTTAGTTTCTGTAGTACCTCTATCCAGGACCTTCTGGCTTTCATGGTTTCCATAGAGAAGTCAGGTGTAAGTCTGATCGGTTTACCTTTATAAGTTACTTGGCCTTTTTCCTTTGCAGCTCTTAATATTCTTTCTTTAATCTGTATATTTTGTGTTTTGATTATTATATGGCGAGGGGACGTTTTTTTTTTTATCCAGTCTGTTTGGAGTTCTGTATGCTTCTTGAATATTCAAAGGAATATCTTTCTTTATGTTGGGGAAGTTTTCTTCCATAATTTTGTTAAAAATGTTTTCTGGACCTTTGAGCTGTGCCTCTTCTCCTTCTTCTATCCCTATTATTCTTAGGTTTGGTCTTTTTATTGTGTCCCATATTTCCTGAATGTTTTGTGATGAGAATTTGTTGGTTTTGGTGTTTTCTTTGATCAGTCCGTTTATTTTCTCTATGTTGTCTTCAGAATCTGAGATTCTTTCTTCTATCTCTTGTATTCTATTGATTATGCTTGTTTCTGTAGTCTCTGCTCGTTGACCTATATTTGCCATATCCAGCTGGTCCTCAGTTTGTGTTTTCTTCCTTGCTTCCATTTCAGTTTTCAATTCTTGGACTGTTTCCATTACCTGTTTGATCGTTTTTTCTTGGCTTCCCAGGGTATCATTTACGTATTTACTCATTTCTTCAAACTTTTTGTTATACTTCTCATCCATTTCTATGAGGGCGTTTTTTACATGTTGTTTAAGGGACTCTATTGCTTTCAAAAAGTCAGTTTTTTCCTCTTCTCCTGTGATAGGGTGTTCAAGTCCTTGTGTTGTAAGATCATTGGGTTCTGGTGTTTTCATGTTGTTTTTCAGATTGTTGGGTGAATTCTTGCCTTGGCGTCTGCCCATCTCCTCTTACCGATGCTATCTATTGGGTTTGATTTAATTGTAGCGGGGCAATCTGTTCTCAGTGCAGGCTTCACTGTTTCTTGCCCGCACTATCCTGTATCCAGTGCCTCCGCCGCCCGGGCCTGCCTGCCGGTGCCTCCGCCACCCGGAATTGTCTGTGCGCCGGTGTTTCCGCCGCCTAGGCCTGCCTGCCGGTGCCTACGCCACCTGGGCCTGCCTGCGCGCCGGTGCTTCCGCCGCCTAGGCCTGCCTGCCGGGCCTGACTGTCGGTGCCTCCGCCACCTGGGCCTGCCTGCACGCCGGTGCCTCTGCCGCCCGGACTTGCCTGCGTGCTGGTGCCTCCGCCGCCCGGGCCTGTCTGTGCGCCGGTGCTTCCGCCGCCTAGGCCTGCCTGCCGGGCCTGACTGCCGATGCCTCCGCCACCCGGGCCTGCCTGCACGCCGGTGCCTCTGCCGCCAGGACTTGCCTGCGTGCTGGTGCCTCCGCTGCACGGGCCTGCCTGCGCGCCGTTTCTTCCGCCGCCTAGGCCTGCCTGCCGGTGCCTCCACCACCTGGGCCTGCCTGCGCGCCGGTGCTTCCGCCGCCTAGGCCTGCCTGCCGGGCCTGACTGTCGGTGCCTCCGCCACCCGGGCCTGCCTGCACGCCGGTGCCTCTGCCGCCCGGACTTGCCTGCGTGCTGGTGCCTCCGCCGCCCGGGCCTGTCTGTGCGCCGGTGCTTCCGCCGCCTAGGCCTGCCTGCCGGGCCTGACTGCCGATGCCTCCGCCACCCGGGCATGCCTGCACGCCGGTGCCTCTGCCGCCAGGACTTGCCTGCGTGCTGGTGCCTCCGCTGCCCGGGCCTGCCTGCGCGCCGTTGCTTCCGCCGCCTAGGCCTGCCTGCCGGTGCCTCCGCCACCTGGGCCTGCCTGCGCGCTGGTGCTTCCGCCGCCTATGCCTGCCTGCCGGGCCTGACTGCCGGTGCGTCCGCCACCCGGGCCTGCCTGCACGCCGGTGCCTCTGCCGCCCGGACTTGCCTGCGTGCTGGTGCCTCCGCTGCCCGGGCCTGCGTGCGCGCCGTTTCTTCCGCCGCCTAGGCCTGCCTGCCGGTGCCTCCACCACCTGGGCCTGCCTGCGCGCCGGTGCTTCCGCCGCCTAGGCCTGCCTGCCGGGCCTGACTGTCGGTGCCTCCGCCACCCGGGCCTGCCTGCACGTCGGTGCCTCTGCCGCCCGGACTTGCCTGCGTGCTGGTGCCTCCGCCGCCCGGGCCTGTCTGTGCGCCGGTGCTTCCGCCGCCTAGGCCTGCCTGCCGGGCCTGACTGCAGATGCCTCCGCCACCCGGGCCTGCCTGCACGCCGGTGCCTCTGCCGCCAGGACTTGCCTGCGTGCTGGTGCCTCCGCTGCCCGGGCCTGCCTGCGCGCCGTTGCTTCCGCCGCCTAGGCCTGCTTGCCGGTGCCTCCGCCGGCCGGAACTGTCTGTGCGCCGGTGCTTCCGCCGCCTAGGCCTGCCTGCCGGTGCCTCCGCCACCTGGGCCTGCCTGCGCGCCGGTGCTTCCGCCGCCTATGCCTGCCTGCCGGGCCGGACTGCCGGTTCCTCCGCCACCCGGGCCTGCCTTCACGCCGGTGCCTCTGCCGCCCGGATTGCCTGCGTGCTGGTGCCTCCGCTGCCCGGACCTCCCTGCGCGCCGTTTCTTCCGCCACCTAGGCCTGCCTGCCGGGCCTGACTGCCGATGCCTCCGCCACCCGGGCATGCCTGCACGCCGGTGCCTCTGCCGCCAGGACTTGCCTGCGTGCTGGTGCCTCCGCTGCCCGGGCCTGCCTGCGCGCCGTAGCTTCCGCCGCCTAGGCCTGCCTGCCGGTGCCTCCGCCGGCCGGAACTGTCTGTGCGCCGGTGCTTCCGCCGCCTAGGCCTGCCTGCCGGTGCCTCCGCCACCTGGGCCTGCCTGCGCGCCGGTGCTTCCGCCGCCTATGCCTGCCTGCCGGGCCTGACTGCCGGTGCCTCCGCCACCCGGGCCTGCCTGCACGCCGGTGCGTCTGCCGCCCGGACTTGCCTGCGTGCTGGTGCCTCCGCTGCCCGGGCCTGCCTGCGCGCAGTTTCTTCCGCCGCCTAGGCCTGCCTGCCGGTGCCTCCGCCACGTGGGCCTGCCTGCCAGGCCTGACTGTCGGTGCCTGAGTCTTTATTATCCTAACAAAATGTTTTGCCTGATTCAGTCCCAACAACCTGGGCCCTGGCCTCATCAAACTAAGCAGGCATGCTCTTAACCACAAAGACATCTCTCCTGCCTCTTCCTTCTGCTTCCAGTAGAGGGCACCAAACCTCATTTTGAAGCAATTATGTGATGTCCAGGAATCGAACTTCTGAACTTTGGAAGAGCAGGCAACGCTCTTAACCACTGAGCCATCTCTCCGACCTTATTTCAACTTCTTTAACTAAACCAGGTTTACTAAATGTGGTTTGTGGATCCCATCTGCATTCCCCTAACATGTGGAGGACAGGGGTCTCCATGAACCTATTGGCTGTTCATGTACCTCATAGAGGAGGTCAGGATAAATTGTTTCTCTGGCTTTAAATTGGTTAACATTTTGCTGGTGTTTGTAGTCCTTTGATTGTCTTGGATGTGAGTTCTCTTTAAGGCACATGAACATGCCAGTGTTTTCTTCTTCTAGCCATCTTGCCTTACTCTCCTTAGTGTTGTCTCTGAAGCATGATGGCTCATGGTGATAGAGCTGTGAGTCTTTAACATCCTAAAAAAACGTTTGCCTAATTCACTCACAATAACGTGGGCCCTGGCCTTTGCACTGACTCTATGTCTGTACTTGGCCTCATCAAACTCAGCAGGCAATGCTCTTTGAACTCACTGAACCATCTCTCCTGCCTCTTCCTTCTGTTGCCAGTAGATGGCACCAAATCTCATTTTGAGAGCAAAACTGGGGTTGCCAGGAATCGAACTTCTGACCTTATAAGGGCAGCCAGTATTCTTAACCACTGATCTATCTCTCGAGTGCTTCTTTCTGCATCCAATAGAAGGCACAAGACATCATTGCAGATGGTTGTGAGCCATTATGTAGTTGCTTGAAATTGAATACAGGAGGATGAAAGAGCACGAAATGCTCTTAAATACTGAGCCATCTCTCCAACCCGTTTTTCTACTTCTTTACCTAAACCAGATGTAATCAGTGATGTGTGGATCACATCTGCATTTCCCTAACATTTGAAGTACAGGGGACTCCATGGATCCTTTTTCCATTCGTGTACCTCAGAGAGGAGGTCTAGACAAATTGTTTCACTGGCTTTAAATTGGATAAGCTTTTGTGGATCACATCTGCATTCACCTAACATTTGAAGTACAGGGGTCTCCATGGACCTATTGGCCGTTCGAGTACCTCATAGAAGAGGTCTAGATAAATTGTTTCTCTGACTTTAAATTGGTTAAGATTTTGTTGGTGTCTGTTCCCTTGTATGTCTTGGATGTGAGTTCTCCTTCAGTCACATGAACATGCTAGTATTTTCTTCTTCTAACCATCTTGCCTTACTCTACTTGGTGGTGTCTCTGAAGCATGCTGGCTCATGGTGATAGAGCTGTGAGTCTTTATTATCCTAATAAAATGATTTGCCTGATTCAGTCCCAACAACCTGGGCACTGGCCTCATCAAACTCAGCAGGTATGCTCTTAACCACCAAGACATCTCTCCTGCCTCTTCCGTCTGCTTCCAATAGAGGGCACCAAACCTCATTTTGAAGCAATTATGTGATGTCCAGGAATCGAACTCTGATCTTTGGAAGAGCAGGCAATGCTCTTAACCACTGAGCCATCTCTCCGACCCGTTTTTCAACTTCTTTAACTAAACCAGGTTTACTCAATGTGGTGTGTGGATCACATCTGCATTCCTCTAACATGTGGAGTACAGGGGTCTACATGGACCTATTGGCTGTTCATGTACCTCATAGAGGAGGTCAGGATAAATTGTTTCTCTGGCTTTAAATTGGTTAACATTTTGCTGGTGTTTGTAGTCCTTTGATTGTCTTGGATGTGAGTTCTCTTTAAGGCACATGAACATGCCAGTGTTTTCTTCTTCTAGCCATCTTGCCTTACTCTCCTTAGTGTTGTCTCTGAAGCACGATGGCTCATGGTGATAGAGCTGTGAGTCTTTAACATCCTAAACAAACGTTTGCCTAATTCAGTCACAATAACGTGGGCCCTGGCCTTTGCCCTGACTCTACGTCTGCACTTGGCCTCATCAAACTCAGCAGGCAATGCTCTTTGAATGCACTGAGCCATCACTCCTGCCTCTTTTTTCTGTTGCCCGTAGATGGCACCAAATCTCATTTTGAGAGCAAAACTGTGGTTGTCAGGAATCGAACTTCTGACCTTCAGAAGGGCAGCCGGGATTCTTAACCACTGAGCTATCTCTCTAGCGCTTCTTTCGGCATCCAAAAGAGGGCACAAGACATCTGTGCAGATGGTTGTGAGCCATTAAGTAGTTGCTTGAAATTGGATACAGGAGGATGAAAGAGCACGAAATGCTCTTAAACACCGAGACATCACTCCAACCCGTTTTTCTACTTCTTTACCTAAACCAGATGTACTCAATGATGTATGGATCACATCTGAATTTTCCTAACATTTGAAGTTCAAGGGTCTCCATGGATCTGTTGGCCATTCGTGTACCTCATAGAGGAGGTGTAGACAAATTGTTTCACTGGCTTTAAATTTTTTAAGCTTTTGTTGGTGTTTGTTCCTTTGTATGTCTTGGATGTGAGTTCTTCTTCAGGCACATGAACATGCTGGTATTTTCTTCTTCTTACCATCTTGCCTTACTCTGCTTGGTGGTGTCTCTGAAGCATGCTGGCTCATGGTGATAGAGCTGTGAGTCTTTATTATCCTAACAAAATGTTTTGCCTGATTCAGTCCCAACAACCTGGGTCCTGGCTGTATGTCTGCACTAGGCCTCATCAAAGCAAGCAGGCATGCTCTTAACCACTGAGCCATCTCTCCGACCCGTTTTTCAACTTCTTTAACTAAACCAGGTTTACTCAATTTGGTGTGTGGATCACATCTGCATTCCTCTGACATGTGGAGTACAGGTGTCTCCATGGACCTATGGCTGTTCATGTACCTGATAGAGGAGGTCAGGATAAATTGTTTCTCTGGCTTTAAATTGGTTAACATTTTGCTGGTGTTTGTAGTCCTTTGATTGTCTTGGATGTGAGTTCTCTTTAAGGCACATGAACATGCCAGTGTTTTCTTCTTCTAACCATCTTGCCTTACTTTCCTTAGTGTTGTCTCTGAAGCACAATGTCTCATGGTGATAGAGTTGTGAGTCTTAAACATCCTAAAAAAACGTTTGCCCAATTCAGTCACAATTACATGGGCCCTGGCCTTTGTCCTGACTCTATGTCTGCATTTGGCCTCATCAAACTCAGCAGCCAATGCTCTTAAGCACTGAGCCATCTCTCCTGCCTCTTCCTTCTGTTGCCAGTAGATGGCACCAAATCTCATTTTGAGAGCAAAACTGTGGTTGCCAGGAATCGAACTTCTGACCTTTAGAAGGGCAGCCAGGATTCTCAACCACTGAGCTATCTCTCGAGAGCACCTTTCTGCATGCAAAAGAGGGTACAAGACCTCAGTGCAGATGGAAGTGAGCCATTATGTGGTTGCTTGAAATTTGATACAGGAGGAAGAAAGAGCCCGAAATGCTCTTAAACACTTAGCCATCTCTGCCACCCGTTTTTCTACTTCTTTACCTAAACCAGATGTACTCAATGATGTGTGGATCACATCTGCATTTTCCTAACATTTGAAGTACAGGGGTCTCCATGGATCTGTTGGCCATTCGTGTACCTCATAGAGGAGGTGTAGACATATTGTTTCACTGGCTTTAAATTGGTTAAGCTTTTGTGGGTGTTGTTCCTTTGTATGTCTTGGATGTGAAGTCTTCTTCAGGCTCAAGAACATGCTAGTATTTTCTACTTCTAACCATCCTACCTTACTCTGCTTGGTGGTGTCTCTGAAGCATGGTGACTCATGGTGATAGAGCTGTGAGTCTTTATTATCCTAACAAAATGTTTTGCCTGATTCAGTCCCAACAACCTGGGCCCTGGCCTCATCAAACTCAGCAGGCATGCTCTTAACCACCAAGACATCTCTCCTGCCTCTTCCTTCTGCTTCCAGTAGAGGGCACCAAACCTCATTTTGAAGCAATTATGCGATGTCCAGGAATCGAACTTCTGATCTTTGGAAGGGCAGGCAATGCTCTTAACCACTGAGCCATCTCTCCGACCCGTTTTTCACTTCTTTACCTAAACCAGGTTTACTCAATGTGGTGTGTGGATCACATCTGCATTCACCTAACATGTGGAGTACAGGTGTCTCCATGGACCTATTGGCTGTTCATGTACCTCATAGAGGAGGTCAGGATAAATTGTTTCTCTGGCTTTAAATTGGTTAACATATTGCTGGTGTTTGTAGTCCTTTGATTGTCTTGGATGTGAGTTCTCTTTAAGGCACATGAACATGCCAGTGTTTTCTTCTTCTAGCCATTACTCTCCTCAGTGTTGTCTCTGAAGCACGATGTCTCATGGTGATAGAGTTTGAGTCTTTAACATCCTAAAAACACGTTTGCCTAATTCAGTCAAAATAACGTGTGCCCTGGCCTTTGCCCTGACTCTATGTCTGCACTTGGCCTCATGAAACACAGCAGCCAATGCTCTTAAGCACTGAGCCATCTCTCCTGCCTCTTCCTTCTGTTGCCAGTAGATGGCACCAAATCTCATTTATAGAGCAAAAATGTGGTTGCCAGGAATGGAACTTCTGACTTTTAGAAGGGCAGCCAGGATTCTTAACCAATGAGCTATGACTCGAGCGCTTCTTTCTTCATGCAAAAGAGGGCACAAGACCTCAGTGCAGATGGTTGTGAGCCATTATGTGGTTTCTTGAAATTGGATACAGGAGGATGAAAGAGCACGAAATGCTCTTAAAAACCGAGACATCACTCCAACCCGTTTTACTACTTCTTTACCTAAACAAGTTGTACTCAATGATGTGTGGATCACATCTGCATTTTCCTAACATTTGAAGTTCAGGGGTCTCCATGGGTCTGTTGGCCATTCGTGTACCTCATAGAGGAGGTGTAGACAAATTGTTTCACTGGCTTTAAATTGGTTAAGCTTTTGTTGTTGTTTGTTCCTTTCTCTGTCTTGGATGTGAGTTCTTCTTCAGGCACATGAACATGCTACTATTTTCTTCTTCTAATCATCTTGCCATGCTCTGCTTGGTGGTGTCTCTGCAGCATGCTGGCTCATGGTGATAGAGCTGTGAGTCTTTATTATCCTAACAAAATGTTTTGCCTGATCCAGTCCCAACAACCTGGGTCCTGGCTGTATGTCTGCACTAGGCCTCATCAAACCAAGCAGGCATGCTCTTAACCACTGAGCCATCTCTCCGACCCGTTTTTCAACTTCTTTAACTAAACCAGGTTTACTCAATTTGCTGTGTGGATCACATCTGCATTCCCCTAACATGTGGAGTACAGGTGTCTCCATGGACCTATGGCTGTTCATGTACCTGATAGAGGAGGTCAGGATAAATTGTTTCTCTGGCTTTAAATTATTTAACATTTTGCTGGTGTTTGTAGTCCTTTGATTGTCTTGGATGTGAGTTCTCTTTAAGGCACATGAACATGCCAGTGTTTTCTTCTTCTAACCATCTTGCCTTACTTTCCTTAGTGTTGTCTCTGAAGCACGATGTCTCATGGTGATAGAGCTGTGAGTCTTTAACATCCTAAAAAAACGTTTGCCCAATTCAGTCACAATTACATGGGCCCTGGCCTTTGTCCTGACTCTATGTCTGCATTTGGCCTCATCAAACTCAGCAGCCAATGCTCTTAAGCACTGAGCCATCTCTCCTGCCTCTTCCTTCTGTTGCCAGTAGATGGCACCAAATCTCATTTTGAGAGCAAAACTGTGGTTGCCAGGAATCGAACTTCTGACCTTTAGAAGGGCATCCAAGATTCTCAACCACTGAGCTATCTCTCGAGAGCACCTTTCTGCATGCAAAAGAGGGTACAAGACCTCAGTGCAGATGGAAGTGAGCCATTATGTGGTTGCTTGAAATTGGATACAGGAGGAAGAAAGAGCCCGAAATGCTCTTAAACACTTAGCCATCTCTGCCACCCGTTTTTCTACTTCTTTACCTAAACCAGATGTACTCAATGATGTGTGGATCACATCTGCATTTTCCTAACATTTGAAGTACAGGGGTCTCCAGGGATCTGTTGGCCATTCGTGTACCTCATAGAGGAGGTGTAGACATATTGTTTCACTGGCTTTAAATTGGTTAAGCTTTTGTTGGTGTTGTTCCTTTGTATGTCTTGGATGTGAAGTCTTCTTCAGGCTCAAGAACATGCTAGTATTTTCTTCTTCTAACCATCCTACCTTACTCTGCTTGGTGGTGTCTCTGAAGCATGGTGACTCATGGTGATAGAGCTGTGAGTCTTTATTATCCTAACAAAATGTTTTGCCTGATTCAGTCCCAACAACTTGGGCCCTGGCCTCATCAAACTCAGCAGGCATGCTCTTAACCACCAAGACTTCTCTCCTGCCTCTTCCTTCTGCTTCCAGTAGAGGGCACCAAACCTCATTTTGAAGCAATTATGCGATGTCCAGGAATCGAACTTCTGATCTTTGGAAGGGCAGGCAATGCTCTTAACCACTGAGCCATCTCTCCGACCCGTTTTTCAACTTCTTTACCTAAACCAGGTTTACTCAATGTGGTGTGTGGATCACATCTGCATTCACCTAACATGTGGAGTACAGGTGTCTCCATGGACCTATTGGCTGTTCATGTACCTCATAGAGGAGGTCAGGATAAATTGTTTCTCTGGCTTTAAATTGGTTAACATATTGCTGGTGTTTGTAGTCCTTTGATTGTCCTGGATGTGAGTTCTCTTTAAGGCACATGAACATGCCAGTGTTTTCTTCTTCTAGCCATTACTCTCCTCAGTGTTGTCTCTGAAGCACGATGTCTCATGGTGATAGAGTTTGAGTCTTTAACATCCTAAAAAAACGTTTGCCTAATTCAGTCAAAATAACGTGTGCCCAGGCCTTTGCCCTGACTCTATGTCTGCACATGGCCTCATAAAACACAGCAGCCAATGCTCTTAAGCACTGAGCCATCTCTCCTGCCTCTTCCTTCTGTTGCCAGTAGATGGCACCAAATCTCATTTTGAGAGCAAAACTGTGGTTGCCAGGAATCGAACTTCTGACCTTTAGAAGGGCAGCCAGGATTCTTAACCACTGAGCTATCTCTCGAGCGCTTCTTTCTTCATGCAAAAGAGGGCACAAGACCTCAGTGCAGATGGTTGTGAGCCATTATGTGGTTTCTTGAAATTGGATACAGGAGGATGAAAGAGCATGAAATGCTCTTAAACACCGAGACATCACTCCAACCCGTTTTACTACTTCTTTACCTAAACCAGGTGTACTCAATGATGTGTGGATCACATCTGCATTTTCCTAACATTTGAAGTTCAGGGGTCTACATTGGTCTGTTGGCCATTCGTGTACCTCATAGAGGAGGTGTAGACAAATTGTTTCACTGGCTTTAAATTGGTTAAGCTTTTGTTGTTGTTTGTTCCTTTGTATGTCTTGGATGTGAGTTCTTCTTCAGGCACATGAACATGCTAGTGTTTTGTTTTTCTAACCATCCTGCCTTACTATGCTTGGTGGTGTCTCTGAAGCATGCTGGCTCATGGTGATAGAGCTGTGAGTCTTTATTATCCTAACAAAATGTTTTGCCTGATTCAGTCCCAACAACCTGGGCCCTGGCCTCATCAAACTCAGCAGGCCTTCTCTTAACCACCAAGACATCTCTCCTGCCTCTTCCTTCTGCTTTCAGTAGAGGGCACCAAACCTCATTTTGAAGCAATTATTTGCTGTCCAGTAATCGAACTTCTGTACTTTGGAAGAGCAGGCAATGCTCTTAACCACTGAGACATCTCTCCGACCCGTTTTTCAACTTCTTTAACTAAGCCAGCTTTACGCAATGTGGTGTGTGGATCACATCTGCATTCACCTAACATGTGGAGTACAGGGGTCTCCATGGACCTATTGGCTGTTCATGTACCTCATAGAGGAGATCAGGATAAATTGTTTCTCTGGCTTTAAATTGGTTAATATTTTGCTGGTGTTTGTAGTCCTTTGATTTTCTTGGATGTGAATTCTCTTTAAGGCACATGAACATGCCAGTGTTTTCTTCTTCTAGCCATCTTGCCTTACTCTCCTTAGTGTTGTCTCTGAAGCACGATGTCTCATGGTGATAGAGCTGTGAGTCTTTAACATCCTAAAAAAACGTTTGCCCAATTCAGTCACAATAACGTGGGCCCTGGCCTTTGCCCTGACTCTACGTCTGCACTTGGCCTCATCAAACTCAGCAGCCAATGCTCTTAAGCACTGAGCCATCTCTCTGCCTCTTCCTTCTGTTGCCCGTAGACGGCACCAAATCTCATTTTGAGAGCAAAACTGTGGTTGCCAGGAATCGAACTTCTGACCTTTAGAAGTCAGCCAAGATTCTTAACCACTGAGCTATCTCTCGAGCACTTCTTTCTGCATGCAAAAGTGGGCACAAGACCTCAGTGCAGATGGTTGTGAGACATTATGTGGTTGCTTGAAATTGGATACAGGAGGAAGAAAGAGCACGAAATGCTCTTAAACACTGAGCCATCTCTCCTGCCTCATCCTTCTGTTGCCAGTAGATTGCACCAAATCTCATTTTGAGAACAAAACTGTGGTTGCCACGAATCGAACTTCTGACCTTTAGAAGGGCAGCCAGGATTCTTAACCACTGAGCTATCTCTCGAGCGCTTCTTTCTGGATCCCAAAGATATCACAAGACCTCAGTGCAGATGGTTGTGAGCCATAATGTGGGTGCTTGAAATTGAATACGGGAGGATGAAAGAGCACGAAATGCTCTTAAACACTGAGCCATCTCTCCAACCCGTTTTTCTACTTCTTTACCTAAACCAGAAGTACTCAATGATGTGTGGATCACATCTGCATTTTCCTAACATTTGAAATACAGGGGTCTCCATTGATCTGTTGGCCATTCGTGTACCTCATAGAGGAGGTCTAGACAAACTGTTTCACTGGCTTTAAATTGGTTAAGCTTTTGTTGGTGTTTGTTCCTTTGTATGTCTTGGATGTGAGTTCTTCTTCAGGCACATGAACATGCTGGAATTTTCTTCTTCTTACCATCTTGCCTTACTCTGCTTGGTGGTGTCTCTGAAGCATGCTGGCTCATGGTGATAGAGCTGTGAGTCTTTATTATCCTAACAAAATGTTTTGCCTGGCACCAGGCGTTGGTGGCGCACGCCTTTAATCCTAGCACTCAGGAGGCAGAGGCAGATGGATCTCTGTGAGGTCGAGGCCAGTCTGGGCTACAAAAGCTAGTTCCAAGACACGCTCCAAAGCTACAGAGAAATCCTGTCTCAAGAAACCAAAAAAGAAAAAAAAATGTTTTGCCTGAATCAGTCCCAACAACCTGGGCCCTGGCTGTATGTCTGCACTTGGCCTCATCAAACTCAGCAGGCATGCTCTTAACCACCAAGACATCTCTCCTGCCTCTTCCTTCTGCTTCCAGTAGAGGGCACCAAACCTCATTTTGAAGCAATTATGTGATGTCCAGGAATCGAACTTCTGATCTTTGGAAGAGCAGGCAATGCTCTTAACCACTGAGCCATCTCTCCAACCCGTTTTTCAACTTCTTTAACTAAACCAGGTTTACTCAATGTGGTGTGTGGATCACATCTGCATTCCCCTAACATGTGGAGTACATGGGTCTCCATGGACCTATTGGCTGTTCATGTACCTCATAGAGGAGGTCAGGATAAATTGTTTCTCTGGCTTTAAATTGTTTAACATTTTGCTGGTGTTTGTAGTCCTTTGATTGTCTTGGATGTGAGTTCTCTTTAAGGCACATGAACATGCCAGTGTTTTCTTCTTCTAGCCATCTTTCCTTACTCTCCTTAGTGTTGTCTCTGAAGCACGTTGTCTCATGGTAATAGAGCTGTGAGTCTTTAACATCCTAAAAAAACCTTTGCCTAATTCAGTCACAATAACGTGGGCCCTGGCCTTTGCCCTGACTATATGTATGCACTTGGCCTCATCAAACTCAGCAGGCAATGCTCTTAAGCACTGAACCATCTCTCCTGCCTCTTTCTTCTGTTGCCAGTAGATGGCACCAAATCTCATTTTGAGAGCAAAATTGTGGTTGCGAGGAATCGAACTTCTGACCTTTAGAAGGGCAGCCCGGATTCTTAACCACTGAGCTATCTCTCGAGCGCTTCTCTCTGCATCCAAAAGAGGGCACAAGACCTCAGTGCAGATGGTTGTGAGCCATTATGTGGTTGCTTGAAATTGAATACAGGAGGATGAAAGAGCACGAAATGCTCTTAAACACTGAGCCATCTCTCCAACCCGTTTTTCTACTTCTTTACCTAAACCAGATGTACTCAATGATGTGTGGATATCATCTGCATTTTCCTAACATTTGAAGTACAGGGGTCTCCATGGATCTGTTGGCCATTCGTGTACCTCATAGAGGAGGTCTAGACAAATTGTTTCACTGTCTTTAAATTGGTTAAGCTTTTGTTGGTGTTTGTTCCTTTGTACGTCTTCGATGTGAGTTCTTCTTCAGGCACATGAACATGCTAGTATTTTCTTCTTCTAACCATCTTGCCTTACTCTTACTCTGCTTGGTGGTGTCTCTGAAGCATGCTGGCTCATGGTGATAGAGCTGTGAGTCTTTATTATCCTAACAAAATGTTTTGCCTGATTCAGTCCCAACAACCTGGGCCCTGGCTGTATGTCTGCACTTGGCCTCATCAAAATCAGCAGGCATGCTCCTAAGCAACAAGACATCTCTCCTGCCTCTTCCTTCTGCTTCCAGGAGAGGGCACCAAACCTCATTTTGAAGCAATTATGTGATGTCCAGGAATCAACCTTCTGCTCTTTGGAAGAGCAGGCAATGCTCTTAACCACTGAGCCATCTCTCCGACCCGTTTTTCAACTTCTTTAACTAAACCAGGTTTATTCAATGTGGTGTGTGGATCACATAAGCATTCCCCTAACATGTGGAGTACAGGGGTCTCCATGGACCTATTGGCTGTTCATGTACCTCATAGAGGAGGTCAGGATAAATTGTTTCTCTGGCTTTAAATTGGTTAACGTTTTGCTGGTGTTTGTAGTCCTTTGATTGTCTGGATGTGAGTTCTCTTTAAGGCACATGAACATGCTAGTGTTTTCTTCTTTTAGCCATCTTGCCTTACTCTCCTTAGTGTTGTCTCTGAAGCACGTTGTCTCATGGTGATAGAGCTGTGAGTCTTTAACATCCTAAAAAAACGTTTGCCTAATTCAGTCACAATAACGTGGGCCCTGGCCTTTGCCCTCACTCTATGTCTGCACTTGGCATCATCAAACTCAGCAGGCAATGCTCTTAAGCACTGAGCCATCTCTCCTGCCTCTTCCTTCTGTTGCAAGTAGATGGCACCAAATCTCATCTTGAGAGCAAAACTGTGGTTGCCAGGAATCGAACTTCTGATCTTTAGAAGGGCAGCCAGGATTCTTAACCACTCAGCTGTCTCTGGAGCGCTTCTTTCTGCATCCAAAAGAGGGCACAAGACCTCAGTGCAGATGGTTGTGAGCCATTATGTGGGTGCTTGAATTTAATACAGGAGGATAAAAGAGCACGAAATTCTCTTAAACACTGAGTCATCTCTCCATCCCGTTTTTCTACTTCTTTACCTAAACCGGATGTCCTCAATGATGTGTGGATCACATATGCATTTTCCTAACATTTGAATTACAGGGGTCTCCATGGATCTGTTGGCCATTCGTGTACCTCATAGAGGAGGTCTAGACAAATTGTTTCACTGGCTTTAAATTGGTTAAGCTTTTGTTGGTGTTTGTTCCTTTGTATGTCTTGGATGTGAGTTCTTCTTCAGGCACATGAACATGCTGGTATTTTCTTCTTCTTACCATCTTGCCTTACTCTGCTTGGTGGTGTCTCTGAAGCATGCTGACTCATGGTGATAGAGCTATGAGTCTTTATTATCCTAACAAAATGTTTTGCCTGATTCAGTCCCAACAACCTGGGCCCTGGCTGTATGTCTGCACTTGGCCTCATCAAACTCAGCAGGCATGCTCTTAAGCAACAAGACATCTCTCCTGCCTCTTCCTTCTGCTTCCAGGAGAGGGCACCAAACCTCATTTTGAAGCAATTATGTGATGTCCAGGAATCAATCTTCTGCTCTTTGGAAGAGCAGGCAATGCTCTTAACCACTGAGCCATCTCTCCGACCCGTTTTTCAACTTCTTTAACTAAACCAGGTTTACTCAATGTGGTGTGTGGATCACATAAGCATTCCCCTAACATGTGGAGTACAGGGGTCTCCATGGACCTATTGGCTGTTCATGTACCTCATAGAGGAGGTCAGGATAAATTGTTTCTCTGGCTTTAAATTGGTTAACGTTTTGCTGGTGTTTGTAGTTTTTGATTGTCTGGATGTGAGTTCTCTTTAAGGCACATGAACATGCTAGTGTTTTCTTCTTCTAGCCATCTTGCCTTACTCTCCTTAGTGTTGTCTCTGAAGCACGTTGTCTCATGGTGATAGAGCTGTGAGTCTTTAACATCCTAAAAAAACGTTTGCCTAATTCAGTTACAATAACGTGGGCCCTGGCGTTTGCCCTCACTCTATATCTGCACTTGGCATCATCAAACTCAGCAGGCAATGCTCTTAAGCACTGAGCCATCTCTCCTGCCTCTTCCTTCTGTTGCCAGTAGATGGCACCAAATCTCATCTTGAGAGCAAAACTGTGGTTGCCAGGAATCGAACTTCTGACCTTTAGAAGGGCAGCCAGGATTCTTAACCACTGAGCTATCTCTCGAGCGCTTCTTTCTGCATCCAAAAGAGGGCACAAGACCTCAGTGCAGATGGTTATGAGCCATTATGTGGGTGCTTGAATTTGAATACAGGTGGATGAAAGAGCACGAAATGCTCTTAAACACTGAGCCATCTCTCCAACCCGTTTTTCTACTTCTTTACCTAAACCAGATGTACTCAATGATGTGTGGATCACATCTGCATTTTCCTAACATTTGAAGTACAGGGGTCTCCATGGATCTGTTGGCCATTCGTGTACCTCATAGAGGAGGTCTAGACAAATTGTTTCACTGGCTTTAAATTGGTTAAGCTTTTGTTGGTGTTTGTTCCTTTGTATGTCTTGGATGTGAGTTCTTCTTCAGGCACATGAACATGCTTGTATTTTCTTCTTCTAACCATCTTGCCTTACTCTGCTTAGTGGTGTCTATGAAGCATGCTGGCTCATGGTGATAGAGCTGTGAGTCTTTATTATCCTAACAAAATGTTTTGCCTGGCACCAGGCGGTGGTGGCGCACGCCTTTAATCCTAGCACTCAGGAGGCAGAGGCAGATGGATCTCTGTGAGGTCGAGGCCAGTCTGGGCTACAAAAGCTAGTTCCAAGACAGGCTCCAAAGCTACAGAGAAATCCTGTCTCAAGAAACCAAAAAAGAAAAAAAAATGTTTTGCCTGATTCAGTCCCAACAACCTGGGCCCTGGCTGTATGTCTGCACTTGGCCTCATCAAACTCAGCAGGCATGCTCTTAACCACCAAGACATCTCTCCTGCCTCTTCCTTCTGCTTCCAGTAGAGGGCACCAAACCTCATTTTGAAGCAATTATGTGATGTCCAGGAATCGAACTTCTGATCTTTGGAAGAGCAGGCAATGCTCTTAACCACTGAGCCATCTCTCCGACCCGTTTTTCAACTTCTTTAACTAAACCAGGTTTACTCAATGTGGTGTGTGGATCACATCTGAATTCCCCTAACATGTGGAGTACAGGGGTCTCCTTGGACCTATTGGCTGTTCATGTTCTTCATAGAGGAGGTCAGCATAAATTGTTTCTATGGCTTTAAATTGGTTAACATTTTGCTGGTGTTTGTAGTGCTTTGATTGTCTTGGATGTGAGTTCTCTTAAGGCACATGAAGATGCCAGTGTTTTCTTCTTCTAGCCATCTTTCCTTACTCTCCTTAGTGTTGTCTCTGAAGCACGTTGTCTCATGGTGATAGAGCTGTGAGTCTTTAACATCCTAAAAAAACGTTTGCCTAATTCAGTCACAATAATGTGGGCCCTGGACTTTGCCCTCACTCTCTGTCTGCACTTGGCCTCATCAAACTCAGCAGCCAATGCTCTTAAGCACTGAGCCATCTCTCCTGTCTCTTCCTTCTGTTGCCAGTAGATGGCACCAAATCTCATTTTGAGAGCAAAACTGTGGTTGCCAGGAATCGAACTTCTGACTTTTAGAAGGGCAGCCAGGATTCTTAACCACTGAGCTATCTCTCGAGCGCACAAGACCTCAGAGCAGATGGTTGTGAGCCATTATGTGGTTGCTTGAAATTGAATACGGGAGGATGAAAGAGCACGAAATGCTCTTAAACACTGAGCCATCTCTCCAACCCGTTTTTCTACTTCTTTACCTAAACCGGATGTACTCAATGATGTGTGGATCACATCTGCATTTTCCTAACATTGAAGTACAGGGGTCTCCATGGATCTGTTGGCCATTCATGTACCTCATAGAGGAGGTTTAGACAAATTGTTTCACTGGCTTTAAATTGGTTAAGCTTTTGTTGGTGTTTGTTCCTTTGTATGTCTTGGATGTGAGTTCTTCTTCAGGCACATGAACATGCTGGTATTTTCTTCTTCTTACCATCTTGCCTTACTCTGCTTGGTGGTGTCTCTGAAGCATGCTGGCTCATGGTGATAGAGCTGTGAGTCTTTATTATCCTAACAAAATGTTTTGCCTGATTCAGTCCCAACAACCTGGGCCCTGGCTGTATGTCTGCACTTGGCCTCATCAAACTCAGCAGGCATGCTCTTAAGCACCAAGACATCTCTCCTGCCTCTTCCTTCTGCTTCCAGGAGAGGGCACCAAACCTCATTTTGAAGCAATTATGTGATGTCCAGGAATCGAACTTCTGATCTTTGGAAGAGCAGGCAATGCTCTTAACCACTGAGCCATCTCTCCGACCCGTTTTTCAACTTCTTTAACTAAACCAGGTTTACTCAATGTGGTGTGTGGATCACATCTGCATTCCCCTAACATGTGGAGTACAGGGGCTTCTTGGACCTATTGGCTTTTCATGTACCTCATAGAGGAGGTCAGCATAAATTGTTTCTCTGGCTTTAAATTGGTTAACATTTTGCTGGTGTTTGTAGTCCTTTGATTGTCTTGGATGTGAGTTCTCTTTAAGGCACATGAACATGCCAGTGTTTTCTTCTTCTAGCCATCTTGCCTTACTCTCCTTAGTGTTGTCTCTGAAGCACGTTGTCTCATGGTGATAGAGCTGTGAGTCTTTAACATCCTAAAAAAACGTTTGCCTAATTCAGTCACAATAACGTGGGCCCTGGCCTTTGCCATGACTCTATGTCTGCACTAGGCCTCATCAAACTCAGCAGGCAATGCTCTTAAGCAGTGAACCATGTCTCCTGCCTCTTCCTTCTGTTGCCAGTAGATGGCACCAAATCTCATTTTGAGAGCAAAACTGTGGTTGCCAGGAATCGAACTTCTGACTTTTAGAAGGGCAGCCAGGATTCTTAACCAATGAGCTATCTCTCGAGCGCTTCTTTCTGCATCCAAAAGAGGGCACAAGACCTCAGTGCAGATGGTTGTGAGCCATTATGTGGTTGCTTGAATTTGAATACAGGAGGATGAAAGAGCACGAAATGCTCTTAAACACTGAGCCATCTCTCCAACCCATTTTTCTACTTCTTTACCTAAACCGGATGTACTCAATGATGTGCGGATCACATCTGCATTTTCCTAACATATGAAGTACAGGGGTCTCCATGGATCTGTTGGCCATTCGTGTACCTCATAGAGGAGGTCTAGACAAATTGTTTCACTGGCTTTAAATTGGTTAAGCTTTTGTTGGTGTTTGTTCCTTTGTATGTCTTGGATGTGAGTTCTTCTTCAGGCACATGAACATGCTAGTATTTTCTTCTTCTAACCATCTTGCCTTACTCTGCTTGGTGGTGTCTCTGAAGCACGCTGGCTCATGGTGATAGAGCTGTGAGTCTTTATTATCCTAACAAAATGTATTGCCTGGCACCAGGCGGTGGTGGCGCACGCCTTTAATCCTAGCACTCAGGAGGCAGAGGCAGATGGATCTCTGTGAGGTCGAAGCCAGTTTGGGCTACAAAAGCTAGTACCAAGACAGGATCCAAAGCTACAGAGAAATCCTGTCTCAAGAAACCAAAAAAGAAAAAAAAAATGTTTTGCCTGATTCAGTCCCAACAACCTGGGCCCTGGCTGTATGTCTGCACTTGGCCTCATCAAACTCAGCAGGCATGCTCTTAACCACCAAGACATCTCTCCTGCCTCTTCCTTCTGCTTCCAGTAGAGGGCACCAAACCTCATTTTGAAGCAATTATGTGATGTCCAGGAATCGAACTTTTGATCTTTGGAAGAGCAGGCAATGCTCTTAACCACTGAGCCATCTCTCCGACCCGTTTTTCAACTTCTTTAACTAAACCAGGTTTACTCAATGTGGTGTGTGGATCAGATCTGCATTCCCCTAACATGTGGAGTACATGGATCTCCATGGACCTATTGGCTGTTCATGTACCTCATAGAGGAGGTCAGGATAAATTGTATCTCTGGCTTTAAATTGGTTAACATTTTGGTGGTGTTTGTAGTCCTTTGATTGTCTTGGGTGTGAGATCTCTTTAAGGCACATGAACATGCCAGTGTTTTCTTCTTCTAGCCATCTTGCCTTACTCTCCTTAGTGTTGTCTCTGAAGCACGTTGTCTCATGGTGATAGAGCTGTGATTCTTTAACATCCTAAAAAACGTTTGCCTAATTCAGTCACAATAACGTGGGCCCTGGCCTTTGCCCTCACTCTATGTCTGCACTTGGCCTCATCAAACTCAGCAGGCAATGCTTTTAAGCACTGAGCCGTCTATCCTGCCTCTTCCTTTTGTTGCCAGTAGATGGCACCAAATCTCATTTTGAGAGCAAAACTGTGGTTGCCAGGAATCGAACTTCTGACCTTTAGAAGGGCAGCCAGGATTCTTAACCACTGAGCTATCTCTCGAGCGCTTCTTTCTGCACCCATATGAGGGCACAAGACATCAGTGCAGATGGTTGTGAGCCATTATGTGGTTGCTTGAAATTGAATACAGGTGGATGAAAGAGCACGAAATGCTCTTAAACACTGAGCCATCTCTCCATCCCGTTTTTCTACTTCTTTACCTAAACCAGATGTATTCAATGATGTGTGGATCACATGTGCATTTTCCTAACATTTGAATTACAGGGGTCTCCATGGATCTGTTGGCCATTCGTGTACCTCATAGAGGAGGTCTAGACAAATTGTTTCACTGTCTTTAAATTTTTTAAGCTTTTGTTGGTGTTTGTTCCTTTGTATATCTTGGATGTGAGTTCTTCTTCAGGCACATGAACATGCTGGTATTTTCTTCTTCTAACCATTTTGCCTTACTCTGCTTGGTGGTGTCTCTGAAGCATGCTGGCTCATGGTGATAGAGCTGTGAGTCTTTATTATCCTAACAAAATGTTTTGCCTGATTCAGTCCCAACAACCTGGGCCCTGGCTCTATGTCTGCACTTGGCCTCATCAAACTCAGCAGGCATGCTCTTAACCACCAAGACATCTCTCCTGCCTCTTCCTTCTGCTTCCAGTAGAGGGCACCAAACCTCATTTTGAAGCAATTATGTGATGTCCAGGAATCGAACTTCTGATCTTTGGAAGAGCACGCAATGCTCTTAACTACTGAGCCATCTCTCCGACTCGTTTTTCAACTTCTTTAACTAAACCAGGTTTACTGAATGTGGTGTGTGGATCACATCTACATTCCCCTAAAATGTGGAGTACAGGGGTCTCCTTGGACCTATTGGCTGTTCATGTACCTCATAGAGGAGGTCAGGATAAATTGTTTCTCTGGCTTTAAATTGGTTAACATTTTGCTGGTGTTTGTAGTCCTTTGTTTGTCTTGGATGTGAGTTCTCGTTAAGGCACATGAACATGCCAGTGTTTTCTACTTCTAGCCATCTTGCCTTACTCTCCTTAGTGTTGTCTCTGAAGCACGCTGTCTCATGGTGATAGAGCTGTGAGTCTTTAACATCCTAAAAAAACGTTTGCCTAATTCAGTCACAATAAGGTGGGCCCTGGCTTTGCCCTGACTCTATGTCTGCACTTGGCCTCATCAAACTCAGCAGGCAGTACTCTTAAGCACTGAGCATTCTCTCCTGCCTCTTCCTTCTGTTGCCAGTAGATGACACCAATCTCCTTTTGAGATCAAAACTATGGTTGCCAGGAATCGAACTTCTGACCTTTAGGAGGGCAGCCAGGATTCTTAACCACTGAGCTATCTCTCGAGTGCTTCTTTCTGCTTCCAAAAGGGGGCACAAGACCTCAGTGCAGATGGTTGAGAGCCATTATGTGGTTGCTTGAAATTGAATACAGGAGGATGAAAGAGCAAGAAATGCTCTCAAACACTGAGCCATCTCTCCAACCCGTTTTTCTACTTCTTTACCTAAACCAGATGTACTAAATGATGTGTGGATCACATCTGCATTTTCCTAACATTTGAAGTACAGGGGTCTCCATGGATCTGTTGGCCATTCGTGTACCTCATAGAGGAGGTCTAGACAAATTGTTTCACTGTCTTTAAATTTTTTAAGCTTTTGTTGGTGTTTGTTCCTTTGTATGTCTTGGATGTGAGTTCTTCTTCAGGCACATGAACATGCTAGTATTTTCTTCTTCTAACCATCTTGCCTTACTCTTACACTGCTTGGTGGTGTCTCTGAAGCATGCTGGCTCATGGTGATAGAGCTGTGAGTCTTTATTATCCTAACAAAATATTTTGCCTGATTCAGTCCCAACAACCTGGGCCCTGGCTGTATGTCTGCACTTGGCCTCATCAAACTCAGCAGGCATGCTCTTAAGCACCAAGACATCTCTCCTGCCTCTTCCTTCTGCTTCCAGGAGAGGGCACCAAACCTCATTTTGAAGCAATTATGTGATGTCCAGGAATCAACCTTCTGATCTTTGGAAGAGCAGGCAATGCTCTTAACCACTGAGCCATCTCTCCGACCCGTTTTTCAACTTCTTTAACTAAACCAGGTTTACTCAATGTGGTGTGTGGATCACATCAGCATTCCCCTAACATGTGGAGTACAGGGGTCTCCATGGACCTATTGGCTGTTCATGTACCTCATAGAGGAGGTCAGGATAATTTGTTTCTCTGGCTTTAAATTGGTTAACATTTTGCTGGTGTTTGTAGTCCTTTGATTGTCTTGATGTGAGCTCCCTTTAAGGCACATGAACATGCCAGTGTTTTCTTCTTCTAGTCATCTTGCCTTACTCTCCTTAGTGTTGTCTCTGAAGCACGTTGTCTCATGGTGATAGAGCTGTGAGTCTTTAACATCCTAAAAAAACGTTTGCCTAATTCAGTCACAATAACGTGGGCCCTGGCCTTTGCCCTGACTCTATGTCTGCACTTGGCCTCATCAAACTCAGCAGGCAATGTTCTTAAGCACTGAGCCATCTCTCCTGCCTCTTCCTTCTGTTGCTAGTAGAGGGCACCAAATCTCATCTTGAGAGCAAAACTGTGGTTGCCAGGAATCGAACTTCTGACCTTTAGAAGGGCAGCCAGGATTCTTAACCACTGAGCTATCTCTCGAGCGCTTCTTTCTGCATCCAAAAGAGGGCACAAGACCTCAGTGCAGATGGTTGGGAGCCATTATGTGGGTGCTTGAATTTGAATACAGGTGGATGAAAGAGCACGAAATGCTCTTAAACACTGAGCCATCTCTCCAACCCGTTTTTCTACTTCTTTACCTAAACCAGATGTACTCAATGATGTGTGGATCACATCTGCATTTTCCTAACATTTGAAGTATAGGGGTCTCCATGGATCTGTTGGCCATTCGTGTACCTCATAGAGGAGGTCTAGACAAATTGTTTCACTGGCTTTAAATTGGTTAAGCTTTTGTTGGTGTTTGTTCCTTTGTATGTCTTGGATGTGAGTTCTTCTTCAGGCACATGAACATGCTTGTATTTTCTTCTTCTAACCATCTTGCCTTACTCTGCTTGGTGGTGTCTCTGAAGCATGCTGGCTCATGGTGATAGAGCTGTGAGTCTTTATTATCCTAACAAAATGTTTTGCCTGATTCAGTCCCAACAACCTGGGCCCTGGCAGTATGTCTGCACTTGGCCTCATCAAACTCAGCAGGCATGCTCTTAAGCAACAAGACATCTCTCCTGCCTCTTCCTTCTGCTTCCAGGAGAGGGCACCAAACCTCATTTTGAAGCAATTATGTGATGTCCAGGAATCAACCTTCTGCTCTTTGGAAGAGCAGGCAATGCTCTTAACCACTGAGCCATCTCTCCGACCCGTTTTTCAACTTCTTTAACTAACCCAGGTTTACTCAATGTGGTGTGTGGATCACATAAGCATTCCCCTAACATGTGGAGTACAGGGGTCTCCATGGACCTATTGGCTGTTCATGTACCTCATAGAGGAGGTCAGGATAAATTGTTTCTCTGGCTTTAAATTGGTTAACGTTTTGCTGGTGTTTGTAGTCCTTTGATTGTCTGGATGTGAGTTCTCTTTAAGGCACATGAACATGCTAGTGTTTTCTTCTTCTAGCCATCTTGCCTTACTCTCCTTAGTGTTGTCTCTGAAGCACGTTGTCTCATGGTGATAGAGCTGTGAGTCTTTAACATCCTAAAAAAAGTTTGCCTAATTCAGTCACAATAACGTGGGCCCTGGCCTTTGCCCTCACTCTATGTCTGCACTTGGCATCATCAAGCTCATCAGGCAATGCTCTTAAGCACTGAGCCATCTCTCCTGCCTCTTCCTTCTGTTGCCAGTAGATGGCACCAAATCTCATCTTGAGAGCAAAACTGTGGTTGCCAGGAATCGAACTTCTGACCTTTAGAAGGGCAGCCAGGATTCTTAACCACTGAGCTATCTCTCGAGCGCTTCTTTCTGCATCCAAAAGAGGGCACAAGACCTCAGTGCAGATGGTTATGAGCCATTATGTGGGTGCTTGATTTTGAATACAGGTGGATGAAAGAGCACGAAATGCTCTTAAACACTGAGCCATCTCTCCAACCCGTTTTTCTACTTCTTTACCTAAACCAGATGTACTCAATGATGTGTGGATCACATCTGCATTTTCCTAACATTTGAAGTACAGGGGTCTCCATTGATCTGTTGGCCATTCGTGTACCTCATAGAGGAGGTCTAGACAAATTGTTTCACTGGCTTTAAATTGGTTAAGCTTTTGTTGGTGTTTGTTCCTTTGTATGTTTGGATGTGAGTTCTTCTTCAGGCACATGAACATGCTTGTATTTTCTTCTTCTAACCATCTTGCCTTACTCTGCTTGGTGGTGTCTCTGAAGCATGCTGGCTCATGGTGATAGAGCTGTGAGTCTTTATTATCCTAACAAAATGTTTTGCCTGGCACCAGGCGGTGGTGGCGCACGCCTTTAATCCTAGCACTCAGGAGGCAGAGGCAGATGGATCTCTGTGAGGTCGAGGCCAGTCTGGGCTA
This sequence comes from Chionomys nivalis, assembly GCF_950005125.1. Taxonomy (NCBI): domain Eukaryota; kingdom Metazoa; phylum Chordata; class Mammalia; order Rodentia; family Cricetidae; genus Chionomys; species Chionomys nivalis. The sequence goes on from NC_080108.1 coordinate 51,618,505, forward strand.
CAAAAGCTAGTTCCAAGACAGGCTCCAAAGCTACAGAGAAATCCTGTCTCAAGAAACCAAAAAAGAAAAAAAAATGTTTTGCCTGATTCAGTCCCAACAACCTGGGCCCTGGCTGTATGTCTGCACTTGGCCTCATCAAACTCAGCAGGCATGCTCTTAACCACCGAGACATCTCTCCTGCCTCTTCCTTCTGCTTCCAGTAGAGGGCACCAAACCTCATTTTGAAGCAATTATGTGATGTCCAGGAATCGAACTTCTGATCTTTGGAAGAGCAGGCAATGCTCTTAACCACTGAGCCATCTCTCCGACCCGTTTTTCAACTTCTTTAACTAAACCAGGTTTACTCAATGTGGTGTGTGGATCACATCTGCATTCCCCTAACATGTGAGTACAGGGGTCTCCTTGGACCTATTGGCTGTTCATGTTCTTCATAGAGGAGGTCAGCATAAATTGTTTCTATGGCTTTAAATTGGTTAACATTTTGCTGGTGTTTGTAGTGCTTTGATTGTCTTGGATGTGAGTTCTCTTTAAGGCACATGAACATGCTAGTGTTTTCTTCTTCTAGCCATCTTTCCTTACTCTCCTTAGTGTTGTCTCTGAAGCACGTTGTCTCATGGTGATAGAGCTGTGAGTCTTTAACATCCTAAAAAAACGTTTGCCTAATTCAGTCACAATAATGTGGGCCCTGGACTTTGCCCTCACTCTCTGTCTGCACTTGGCCTCATCAAACTCAGCAGGCAATGCTCTTAAGCACTGAGCCATCTCTCCTGTCTCTTCCTTCTGTTGCCAGTAGATGGCACCAAATCTCATCTTGAGAGCAAAACTGTGGTTGCCAGGAATCGAACTTCTGACCTTTAGAAGGGCAGCCAGGATTCTTAACCACTGAGCTATCTCTCGAGCGCTTCTTTCTGCATCCAAAAGAGGGCACAAGACCTCTGTGCAGATGGTTGTGTGTGGGAATTGCAGCCCCGAGTTGATAGCCCTGCCCCCATTTGAGGTGCTTATCTGCAACAAAACATAATAAATTCCTTCTGCTCCTGGAGCAGGGAAGGAAGGAATTTTGAGTGCATGGTGACCGGTCCTTGATCCCTGCCAGGGTCAGGTTACAGTCCCTTCGCAGCCCCCTCCTCATTTGGTGCCATGTTATAAAACCAGCCCAGCAGACAATAAAGAAAGCTGTTCCACCTCAACCTGCTGCTCTGTGTATTCATTCATCCTGGACACCTTCCGCTGAGACTCTTGGTTCCAGCCCGCGCTGGCGCGGTAACTGGAGGTCCCAACCGAGATCGGAAAGTGAGGTACAGTGGACTGGGTCATCCCGTAAGCCGGCTGGGATGCATTGGGGAATTAATTATATAAAGGAATGTTAATTAATTAATTAATTAATATGGGTAATATTACAAGTAAATCGGAGTTAAAGTTTCAGTTAAAGAGATTATTGAAAGAGCAGGGAGCAGCTGTAAAAACTAAGACTTTAGAAGATTTTATTAAAACTATAGAGACATGGAGTCCCTGGTTCGTCACCAGTGGAGCCCTCAATATTTCTGAATGGGAACCAGTCCACGGGGATCTTCAGAAAACGTTGAGAAAGGAGGGGCCTGAAGCCCTACCAATGGCCACGTTCTCCCTTTGGAGACTAATCAGGGATGCTTTGCTTACAGAGAAAGTCTGGGTTAAGCAGGCTTTGGAAGCAACAAAAGAGGTGTTATCTGAGATCCAAGATAGTGAGACTAAGGCTTCCCTTTGTTCTGATAATGCCTCTGAAACAGAGGCCGAACTGCTCTCTCAGCCTGCTGAGGGGAGGCCCGACAAGGTAGAAAAGAGAAAGATTAAAAGAAAGTGAAAACCTCCAGACAAGGGGGAGGGAAGTGAATCCCAGGACCAAGTTTCGTCTGAGAGCTTAGGGGCTCGCCCCAAGCAAATTTCTTCGGCGCAAACACGCCTCTACCCTTCTTTGTCTGATTTTGAAGAGAGCTTGGGGGAATCAACAGGTTCAGAAGAAGAAGTTTTGGAGGGAGAAATCGCAGCGCTGCAGCAGGAATTACGGGAATTACGCAGGGCCCATTTAAAAGAAAAGACAAAGGGGACCTCTGGGGAGCAGGACAAGCCCCCTCCCTATCCTCTTTCTGACTAGTTCGGGACCTCTCTGGCCCCTCCCACTTGGTTGGGCTCGAGGAGGCTCTAGGAGGAGGCTCCCCGCGGAGGCGTTAAGTGCTGCCCAGTGATTGCCCCTGTTATAAAAATTCCTGACCCTAACAATCCAGGACTGGGCTGCCAGTCCTTCAATTTGTCAAATATATGTTGCAGCTTCTTTGGATCCACTTTGGCTTAAGTTTTCCTCCTTCCATAATGTCCTTTATATAAATGATATACTTCTGGCAGTACCAACAAAAGAGGAAAGTTTGTTAATGTTTGCAGAGTTACAGACCCTTCTAGAGGGACATGGGTTCATTTTGGCCCCAGAGAAAGTGCAGATGCAACCGCCCTATTCCTATCTGGGCTTTCAAATCCAATCCATTGGGCCTCAGCCTCAGAGACTGCAGCTGGATTGCTCCCATTTGCGGACCCTCCATGACTGGCAGAGATTATTGGGAGATGTTCAGTGGATCCGTTCCCCCCTTTCCATTCCTACAGGAGCTCTTAAGCCCCTTTATGACATGCTGCCTGGGGACCCTTCCCCTGCCTCCCCCAGGATCATGACTCCAGCGGCAAAAGAAGTCCTATATGCCTTGCTTAATGCTCTTGAGCGAGCACATCTCCGCCGCCTCAATTATGACTGCCCTTTTTATTTCATGGTCTTTTCTTCACAATTTTCTCCTACTGGAGTTTTTTGGCAAAGGGGACCAATTTATTGGCTACATTTACCTGCTTCCCCTAAGAAGGTGGTGACTCCATATTATGAAATGGTGCTACAGCTCCTATGGAAGGCATATGATTTTAGTTTACAAGTTTTTGGCAGGATCCCAAATAAATTTCTAATCCCTTATCAAAAGGAAGAAATAGCAAGGCTACAGAGGGTTCAAGATGGATGGACCTTGTTCATCACCACCACTGGAGCCATTTTTGATAACCATTATCCTGATTCCCGTTTAATTTCCTTTTTTAAGAATCATCCTGTTATTTTTCCACAAATTATTAAAACCTCCCCCCTTAAAGGAGTGCGCTCAGTGTTCACTGATGGTTCTTCCAAGGGCTATGCAGTGGTAGTTTCTGATTCAATTAAAGAAAAGCAGCCCCTAGGTCCAATTTCTGCCCAAGCTGCAGAACTCACGGCCTGCCTTATGGCCTTTTCTCTTTTCAAGGATCAACCCTTCAACTTGTATACTGATAGTATATATGTGGCAAGAATTGTCGGGCCATTGGAAACTTCAGCATACATATTACCTACCTCTCAGGTTTTCCACCTTTTGGTTCAGCTACAAAGTCTTATATGCCAAAGAGTGTTTCCTGCCTTTGTTGGTCACATTTGGGCCCATACTGATTTGCCAGGGCCCTTGGCAGAGGGAAATAAGCTTGCTGATTCCCTCACCCGCCCAATGGCATTGTTCCTTTCTGAGGAACAACGAGCCCGTCATCTTCATGAAAAGTATCATTTAAATGCCTCTTCTCTAAAGTTTCACTCTGGCTGTTCTTTAGCCACGGCTACTCAAATCACGTCCCAATGTCCAGCTTGTGCTCCATTTCATAATGCCCCCAATGAAGGTGTTAATCCTCGAGGCCTCCGTCCTAACCACCTTTGGCAGATAGATGTTACCCATTTGTCCCAAGCTGGCAGACTTAAATTTTTACATGTCTCTATAGATACTTATTCCAAGGTAATTTATGCCTCCCTACATTCAGGGGAAAAGATTAAGGATGTTATTGCCCATTGTCTACAGGCTTTTGCCTATATGGGCATCCCAGACTTTCTCAAAACAGACAACGGACCGGCTTATACCAGCCAACGGTTTGCAAAATTTTGCCAAGAACAACAAATTACACATACCTTTGGAATTCCACATAATCCCACAGGTCAGGCCATAGTGGAGCGCACGCATGCTACCCTTAAACAGTTCTTTTGTAAAATAAAGAAGGGGGAGTATATCACCTCCCCAAATACCCAATTATCTACAATTTTATACATTTTTAATTTTCTAACAGTAGATAAACAAGGTCTATCAGCAATGGAAAGACATTGGCAGTAACCCTCCCAATCTCTGGGCTGGGTTATATGGAAGGATAGTATCACGGGACAATGGCAATCACCCACACCTATGCAGGCTAGGGTGAGGGGAGCCATTTGTGTCTTCCCTCCAGGAACCAAAAAACCCATCTGGGTGCCAGAGCGGAATGTTCGGCCGGTGGAGTCGGGTTGTACTGGCCCTGATAATATGGGTTCAAGTGAAGAACATCGAGGGAGGCCTGAGATGGGCACTGGTGAGGAATCCACCCATACTGATGCCAGTAAGTAAAATAAGCTCTGTTTTTCCATCCTTTTACTCCACCAATTATACCTTGGGAGTTCCTGCAGCAAATACAGCATTAGAAAGATCCTCACTGGGTATTTTAACGTTTGATATATCTCATGCCCTCTGCTTCCGGAGGATTAACAATATTTCAGAGATGCCTAGTGTCTCCCTTTCTGGGCCATGTGTGGTCCTTAGTAATTATTCTTTGGGAGACTTTTCTTCTAATTCTTCTGGGCATCCCTGTTTTGGATTGAGAGATATCTTTTACCCAATAAATTTTAAAAGAAATGTTTCTGGACTCCCTACCCCTCCGAGACCAGCTCCCTTATGTTGGAAGACGCCACAATCCTTCAAATTATATTTACCATTGCCTTGGGGAAATTGTGCTCCTAAGGAACCCTGGAAATTGGAGGGAGATAAATATTTATGGTGGTTTGGTCACCGACCTACCTTTAAAAACTCCTTGGGAGGGGCCTTTGATTATTCCTATAGAAATCCAAATATGGCAGGAGTTTCACCTACGTTCGCAGGCATGTTTCTCTGTGGCCCTCGTGCATGTACAGATATTAGACCTTTAGCCCTTCAAAGGGGCTTGGCCTTCAATGCCACAGCCCGATGAACACATCGGACATCTTTGAAACCTCCCTCCAGATTAATTATGCAGCGGGAATGAATTTCTCTATTGTCAGCCTAGCTTGTGTTCTACCTCCCTTTATGTTTGTCTCCTTTAATGGGTCGGTCGGGGAGGATGGTGTCCTTAATTGTTCTTCCAGATCCTGCCTTTTGAGCAACTGCTGGTCCCCGATGGATGAGTCCGTGCTGATGGTGAGGATTCCTGCCCTGATTCCCCTGGTGGTAGAATACCCACATGATGGACGAGAGCTTATCTTGTATAGAGAAAGAAGAGACTTTGGGATCACCGCCGCAGTCATCGCAGCTATCGCCATATCAGCCACAGCTGCCACCGTTGCAGGAATCACCGTGTCCTAGAGTGCAGCTACTGCAGAGACTGTTAACACTCTTGCTGCCCGTGTTACCCAGGCCTTAGAAACTCAAAATACTATTAACTCACATATTCAGTTGGGGATGTTAAATTTAAATCAGCAAACAGCCTTATTACAGGAACAGATTAATGTGTTGTGGATGGTGCAACAAGCCTCTTGTTCTCATTTTTATCATTCTGCCTGTGTGACCCTTATGGAAGTGAAAAATATGTCCTTTGAGGTGCAACGCCTTAATGCGTACCTTAGGGGACCTTGGAATGATTCCTTTGTAAACTTTACCCACTCTTTGGTACATCAAATTATTGCAATTAATGAAACTCGTGTTGAACCTGTATCTGCTGAGGGATGGTGGAATACCATGGCCCAGATTGGGGGTTGGGCACAGCGATGGGGAGGTGCCTTATCCCTGGGGATCTTGGGACTAGTAGGGGTGGCAGTAGGCCTGCTCCTCTTAAAACGAGTCTTAAACATCTTCACTCTGACTGAGCTTGCCCACCGTCAGGTGTTACTCAGTCTGGCGCATGACTCTCCCAGAAGTCATGAGGTGTGGCTACAGATGCTGAAAAAATGAGGGCCTCCAAGGACGGGCAACCTGTGGGGAGACCCCCCACCTAAGACAGGGCATCGGGGGCCCTATGACGGGTAAGGGAAGGTACTTCTCTCACAGGACCTAAGACAGGATCCCTCATTATAAAATAAAGTAGGGGGAATTGTGGGAATTGCAGCCCCGAGTTGATAGCCCTGCCCCCATTTGAGGTGCTTATCTGCAAGGAAAACATAATAAATTCCCTCTGCTCCTGGAGCAGGGAAGGAAGGAATTTTGAGTGCATGGTGACATGTCCTTGATCCCTGCCAGGGTCAGGTTACAGTCCCTTCGCAGCCCCCTCCTCATTTGGTGCCATGTTATAAAACCAGCCCAGCAGACAATAAAGAAAGCTGTTCCACCTCAACCTGCTGCTCTGTGTATTCATTCAACCTGGACACCCTCCGCCGAGACTCTTGATTCCAGCCCGCGCTGGCGCGGAAGTTGTGAGCCATTATGTGGTTGCTTGAAATTGAATACAGGAGGATGAAAGAGCACGAAATGCTCTTAAACACTGAGCCATCTCTCCAACCCTTTTTTCTACTTCTTTACCTAAACCAGCTGTACTCAATGATGTGTGGATCACATCTGCATTTTCCTAACATTTGAAGTCAAGGGGTCTCCATGGATCTGTTGGCCATTCGTGTACCTCATAGAGGAGGTCTAGACAAATTGTTTCACTGGCTTTAAATTGGTTAAGCTTTTGTTGGTGTTTGTTCCTTTGTATGTCTTGGATGTGAGTTCTTCTTCAGTCACACGAACATGCTAGTATTTTCTTCTTCTAACCATCTTGCCTTACTCTGCTTGGTGGTGTCTCTGAAGCATGCTGGCTCATGGTGATAGAGCTGTGAGTCTTTATTATCCTAACAAAATGTTTTGCCTGATTCAGTCCCAAAAACCTGGGCCCTGGCTGTATGTCTGCACTTGGCCTCATCAAACTCAGCAGGCATGCTCTTAAGCACCAAGACATCTCTCCTGCCTCTTCCTTCTGCTTCCAGTAGAGGGCACCAAACCTCATTTTGAAGCAATTATGTGATGTCCAGGAATCGAACTTCTGGTCTTTGGAAGACCAGGCAATGCTCTTAACCACTGAGCCATCTCTCCGACCTGTTTTTCAACTTCTTTAAATAAACCAGGTTTACTCAATGTGGTGTGTGGATCACATCTGCATTCCCCTAACATGTGGAGTACAGGGGTCTCCATGGACCTATTGGCTGTTCATGTACCTCATAGAGGAGGTCAGCATAAATTATTTCTCTGGCTTTAAATTGGTTAACATTTTGCTGGTGTTTGTAGTCCTTTGATTGTCTTGGATGTGAGTTCTCTTTAAGGCACATGAACATGCCAGTGTATTCTTCTTCTAGCCATCTTGCCTTGCTCTCCTTAGTGTTGTCTCTGAAGCACGTTGTCTCATGGTGATAGAGCTGTGAGTCTTTAACATCCTAAAAAAACGTTTGCCTAATTCATTCACAATAACGTGGGCCCTGGCCAATGCCTTGACTCTATGTCTGCACTTGGCCTCATCCAACTCAGCAGGCATACTCTTAACCACCAAGACATCTCTCCTGCCTCTTCCTTCTGCTTCCACTAGAGAGAAACAAACCTCATTTTGAAGCAATTATGTGATGTCTAGGAATCGAACTTCTGACCTTTAGAAGAGCAGCCAGTATTCTTAACCACTGATCTATCTGTCAGCGCATCTTTCTGCATCCAAAAAAGGGCACAAGACCTCAGTGCAGATGGTTGTTAGCCATTATGTGGTTGCTTGAATTTGAATACAGGTGGATGAAAGAGCAGGAAATGCTCTTAAACACTGAGCCATCTCTCCAACCTGTTTTTCTACTTCTTTACCTAACCCAGATGTACTCAATGATGTGTGGATCACATCTGCATTTTCCTAACATGTGAAGTACAGGGGTCTCCATGGATCTGTTGGCTATTCGTGTACCTCATAGAGGAGGTTTAGACAAATTTTTTCACTGGCTTTAAATTGGTTAAGCTTTTGTTGGTGTTTGTTCCTTTGTATGTCTTGGATGTGAGTTCTTCTTCAGGCACATGAACATGCTAGTATTTTCTTCTTCTAACCATCTTGCCTTACTCTGCTTGGTGGTGTCTCTTAAGCATGCTGGCTCATGGTGATAGAGCTGTGAGTCTTTATTATCCTAACAAAATATTTTGCCTGATTCAGTCCCAACAACCTGGGCCCTGGCTGTATGTCTGCACTTGGCCTCATCAAACTCAGCAGGCATGCTCTTAACCACCAAGACATCTCTCCTGCCTCTTCCTACTGCTTCCAGTAGAGGGCACCAAACCTCATTTTGAAGCAATTATGTGATGTCCAGGAATCGAACTTCTGATCTTTGGAAGAGCAGGCAATGAGCCATCTCTCCGACCCGTTTTTCAACTTTTTAACTAAACCATGTTTACTCAATGTGGTGTGTGGATCACATCTGCATTCCCCTAACATGTGGAGTAAAGGGTTCTCCATGGACCTATTGGCTGATCATATACCACATAGAGGAGGTCAGCATAAATTGTTTCTCTGACTTTAAATTGGTTAATATTTTGCTGGTGTTTGTAGTCCTTTGATTGTCTTGGATGTGAGTTTTCTTTAAGGCACATGAACATGCCAGTGTTTTCTTCTTCTAGCCATCTTGCCTTACTCTCCTTAATGTTGGCTCATGCGGATAGAGCTGTGAGTCTTTAACATCCTAAAAAAACGTTTGCCTAATTCATTAAAAATAACGGGGGCCCTGGCCTATGCCCTGACTCTATGTCTGCAATTGGCCTCATCAAACTCAGCAGGCAATGCTCTTAAGCACTGAGCCATCTCTCCTGCCTCTTCCTTCTGTTGCCAGTAGATGGCACCAAATCTCATTTTGAGAGCAAAACTGTGGGTGCCAGGAATCGAACTTCTGACCTTTAGAAGGGCAGCCAGGATTATTAACCACTGAGCTATCTCTCGAGCGCTTCTTTCTGCATCCAAAAGGGGGCACAAGACCTCAGTGCAGATGGTTGTGAGCCATTATGTGGTTGCTTGATATTGAATAGAGGAGGATGAAAGAGCACGAAATGCTCTTAAACACTGAGCCATCTCTCCAACCCGTTTTTCTACTTCTTTACCTAAACCAGATGTACTCTATGATATGTGGATCACATCTGCATTATCCTAACATTTGAAGTACAGGGGTCTCCATGGATGTGTTGGCCATTCGTGTACCTCATAGAGGAGGTCTAGACAAATTGTTTCACTGGCTTTAAATTGGTTAAGATTTTGTTGGTGTTTGTTCCTTTGTATGTCTTGGATGTGAGATCTTCTTCCGGCAACTGAACATGCTAGTATTTTCTTCTTCTAACCATCTTGCCTTACTCTGCTTGGTGGTGTCTCTTAAGCATGCTGGCTCATGGTGTTAGATTGTGAGTCTTTATTATACTAACAAAATGTTTTGCCTGATTCAATCCCAACAACCTGGGCTCTGGCCTCATCAAACTCAGCAGGCATGCTCTTAACCACCAAGACATCTCTCCTGCCTCTTCCTACTGCTTCCAGTAGAGGGCACCAAACATCATTTTGAAGCAATTGTGAGATGTCCAGGAATCGAACTTCTGATCTTTGGAAGAGCAGGCAATGCTCTTAACCACTGAGCCATCTCTCCGACCCGTTTTTCAACTTCTTTAACTAAACCAGGTTTACTCAATGTGGTGTGTGGATCACATCTGCATTCCCCTAACATGTGGAGTACAGGGGTCTCCATGGACCTATTGGCTGTTCATGTACCTCATAGAGGAGGTCAGGATAAATTGTTTCTCTGGCTTTAAATTGGTTAACATGTTGCTGGTGTTTGTAGTCCTTTGATTGTCTTGGATGTGAGTTCTCTTTAAGGCACATGAACATGCCAGTGTTTTCTTCTTCTAGCCATCTTGCCTTACTCTCCTTAGTGTTTTCTCTGAAGCACGATGGCTCATGGTGATAGAGCTGTGAGTCTTTAACATCCTAAAAAAACGTTTGCCTAATTCAGTCACAATAACGTGGGCCCTGGCCTTTGCCCTGACCCTATGTCTGCACTTGGCCTCATCAAACTCAGCCGGCAATGCTCTTAAGCACTGAGCCATCTCTCCTGCCTCTTCCTTCTGTTGCCAGTAGATGGCACCAAATCTCATTTTGAGAGCAAAACTGTGGTTGCCAGGAATCAAACTTCTGACCTTTAGAAGGGCAGCCAGGATTCTTAACCACTGAGCTATCTCTCGAGCGCTTCTTTCTGCACCCAAAAGAGGGCGGAAGACCTCAGTGCACATGGTTGTGAGCCATTATGTGGTTGCTTGAAATTGAATACAGGAGGATGAAAGAGCACGAAATGCTCTTATACACTGAGCAATCTCTCCAACCCGTTTTTCTACTTCTTTACCTAAACCAGATGTACTCAATGATGTGTGGATCACATCTGCATTATCCCAACATTTGAAGTCCAGGGGTCTCCATGGATCTGTTGGCCATTCGTGTACCTCATAGAGGAGGTGTAGACAAATTGTTTCACTGGCTTTAAATTGGTTAACATTTTGCTGGTGTTTGTAGTCCTTTGTATGTCTTGGATGTGAGTTCTTCTTCAGGCACATGAACATGCTAGTGTTTTCTTCTTCTAACCATCTTGCCTTACTCTGCTTGGTGGTGTCTCTGAAGCATGCTGGCTCATGGTTATAGAGCCGTGAGTCTTTATTATCCTAACAAAATGTTTTGCCTGCGTCAGTCCCAACAACCTGGACCCTGGCTGTATGTCTGCACTTGGCCTCATCAAACTCAGCAGGCATGCTCTTAAGCACCAAGACATCTCTCCTGCCTCTTCCTTCTGCTTCCAGTAGAGGGCACCAAACCTTATTTTGAAGCAATTATGTGATGTCCAGGAATCGAACTTCTGATCTTTGGAAGAGCAGGCAATGCTCTTAACCACTGAGCCATCTGTCCACCCCGTTTTTCAACTTCTTTAACTAAACGAGGTACTCAATGTGGTGTGTGGATCACATCTGCATTCCCCTAACATGTGGAGTACAGGGATCTCCATGGACCTATTAGCTGTTCATGTACCTCATAGAGGAGGTCAGCATAAATTGTTTCTCTGGCTTTAAATTGGATAACATTTTGCTGGTGTTTGTAGTCCTTTGATTGTCTTGGATGTGAGTTCTCCTTAAGGCACGTGAACATGCCAGTGTTTTCTTCTTCTAGCCATCTTGCCTTACTCTCCTTAGTGTTGTCTCTGAAGCATGATGGCTCATGGTGATAGACCTGTGAGTCTTTAACATCCTAAAAATCCTTTGCCTAATTCAGTCAAAATAATGTGGGCCCTGGCCTTTGCCCTGACTCTATGTCTGCACTTGGCCTCATCAAACTCAGCAGGCAATGCTCTTAAGCACTGAGCCATCTCTCCTGCCTCTTCCTTCTGTTGCCAATAGATGCTACCAAATCTCATTTTGAGAGCAAAACTGTGGTTGCCAGGAATCGAACTTTTGACCTTTAGAAGGGCAGCCAATATTCTTATCCACTGAGCCATCTCTCCTGCCTCTTCCTTCTGTTGCCAATAGAAGGCACCAAATCTCATTTTGAGAGCAAAACTGTGGTTGCCAGGAATCGAACTTCTGACCTTTAGAAGGGCAGCCAGTATTCTTAACCACGGAGCAATCTGTCGAGCGCTAATTTCTGCATCCAAAAGAGGGCACAAGACCACAGTGCAGATGGTTGTGAGCCATTATGTGTTTTCTTGAAATTGAATACAGGAGGATGAAAGAGCACAAAATGCTCTTAAACACTTAGCCACCTCTCCAACTCATTTTTCTACTTCTTTACCTAAACCAGATGTACTCAATGATGTATGGATCACATCTGCATTTTCCTAACATTTGAAGTACAGGGGTCTCCATGGATCTGTTGGCCATTCGTGTACCTCATAGAGGAGGTCTAGACAAATTGTTTCACTGGCTTTAAATTGGTTAAGCTTTTGTTGATGTTTGTTCCTTTTATGTCTTGGATGTGAGTTCTTCTTCAGGCACTTAAACATGCTAGTATATTCTTCTTCTAACCATCTTACCTTATTCTGCTTGGTGGTTTCTCTGAAGCATGCTGGCTCATGGTGATAGAGCTGTGAGTCTTTATTATCCTAACAAAATGTTTTGCCTGGTTCAGTCCCAATAACCTGGGCCCTGGCTGTATGTCTGCACTTGGCCTCATCAAACTTTGCAGGCATGCTCTTAAGCACCAAGAAATGTCTCCTGCCACATCCTTCTGCTTTCAGTAGAGGGCACCAAACCTCATTTTGAACAATTATGTGATGTCCAGGATTCGAACTTCTGATCTTTGGAAGAGCAGGCAATGCTCTTAACCACTGAGCCATCTCTCCAACCCGTTTTTCAACTTCTTTAACTAAACCAGGTTTACTCAATGTGGTGTGAGGATCACATCTGCATTCCCCTAACATGTGGAGTACAGGGGTCTCCATGGACCTATTGGCTGTTCATGTACCTCATAGAGGATATCAGGATAAATTGTTTCTCTGGCTTTAAATTGGTTAACATTTTGCTGGTGTTTGTAGTCCTTTGATTGTCTTGGATGTGAGTTCTCTTTAAGGCACATGAACATGCCACTGTTTTCTTCTTCTAGCCATCTTGCCTTACTCTCCTTAGTGTTGTCTCGGAAGCACGCTGTCTCACGGTTATAGAGCTGTGAGTTTTTAACATCCTAAAAAAACATTTGCCTAATTCAGTCACAATAACGTGGGCCCTGGCCTTTGCCTTGACTCTATGTCTGTACTTGGCCTCATCAAACTCAGCAGGCAATGCGCTTAAGCACTGAGCCATCTCTCCTGCCTATTCCTTCTGTTGCCAGTAGATGGCAACAAATCTCATTTTGAGAGCAAAACTGTGGTTGCCAGGAATCAAACATCTGACCTTTAGAAGGACAGCCAGTATTCGTAAGCACTGAGCTAACTCTCGAGCGCTTCTTTCTGCATCCAATAAAAACCACAAGACCTCAGTGCAGATGGTTGTGAGCCATTATGTAGTTGCGTGAAATTGAATACAGGTGGATGAAAGAGCACGAAATGCTCTTAAACACTGAGCCATCTCTCCAACCCTTTTTTCTACTTCTTTACCTAAACCAGATGTACTCAATGAGTTGTGGATCCCATCTGCATTTTCCTAACATTTGAAGTACAGGGGTCTCCATGGATCTGTTGGCCATTCGTTTACCTCATAGTGGAGGTCAAGACAAATTGTTTCACTGGCTTTAAATTGGTTAAGCTTTTGTTGGTGTTTGTTCCTTTGTATGTCTTGGATGTGAGTTCTTCTTCAGGCACACGAACATGCTAGTATTTTCTTCTTCTAACCATCTTGCCTTACTCTGCTTGGTGGTGTCTCTGAAGCATGCTGGCTCATGGCGATAGAGCTCTGAGTCTTTATTATCCTAACAAAATGTTTTGCCTGAGTCAGTCCCAACAACCTGGGCCCTGGCTGTATGTCTGCACTTGGCCTCATCAAACTCAGCAGGCATGCTCTTAAGCACCAAGACATCTCTCCTGCCTCTTCCTTCTGCTTCCAGTAGAGGGCACCAAACATCATTTTGAAGCAATTATGTGATGTCCAGGAATCGAACTTCTGATATTTGGAAGAGCAGGCAATGCTCTTAACCACTGAGCCATCTGTCCACACCGTTTTTCAACTTCTTTAACTAAACGAGGTACTCAATGTGGTGTGTGGATCACATCTGCATTCCCCTAACATGTGGAGTACAGGGATCTCCATGGACCTATTAGCTGTTCATTTACCTCATAGAGGAGGTCAGCATAAATTGTTTCTCTGGCTTTAAATTGGTTAACATTTTGCTGGTGTTTGTAGTCCTTTGATTGTCTTGGATGTGAGTTCTCTTTAAGGCACGTGAACGTTCCAGTGTTTTGTTCTTCAAGCCATCTTGCCTTACTCTCCTTAGTTGTGTCAATGAAGCACGCCGTCTCATGGTGATAGAGCTGTGAGTCTTTAATATCCTAAAAAAATGTTTGCCTAATTCAGTCACAATAACGTGGGCCCTGGCCTTTGCCCTGACTCTATGTCTGCACTTGGCCTCATCAAACTCAGCAGGCAATGCTCTTAAGCACTGAGCCATCTTTCCTGCCACTTCATTCTGTTGCCAGGAGATGGCACCAAATCTCATTTTGAGAGCAAAATCTGTGGTTGCCTGGAATCAAACTTCTGACGTTTAGAAGGGCATCCCGTATTCTTAACCACTGAGCTATCTCTGCGCTTCTTTCTGCATTCAAAAGAGGGAACAAAACCTCAGTGCAGATGATTGTGAGCCATTATATGGTTGCTTGAAATTGAATACAGGAGGATGAAAGAGCACGAAATGCTCTTAAAAACTGAGCCATCTCTCCAACCTGTTTTTCTACTTCTTTACCTAACCCAGATGTACTCAATAATTTGTGGATCACATCTGCATTTTCCTAACATTTGAAGTACAGGGTTCTCCATGGACCTATTGGCTGTTCATGTACCTCATAGAGGAGGTCAGGATAAATTGTTTCTCTGGCTTTAAATTGGTTAACATTTTGCTGGTGTTTGTAGTCCTTTGATTGTCTTGGATGTGAGTTCTCTTTAAGGCACATGAACATGCCAGTGTTTTCTTCTTCTAGCCATCTTGCCTTACTCTCCTTAGTGTTGTCTCTGAAGCACGATGTCTCATGGTGATAGAGCTGTGAGTCTTAAACATCCTAAAAAAACATTTGCCTAATTCAGTCACAATAACGTGGGCCCTGGCCTTTGCCCTGACTCTCTTTCTGCACTTGGCCTCATCAAACTCAGCAGGCAATGCTCTTAAGCATTGAATCATCTCTCCTGCCTCTTCCTTCTGTTGCCAGTAGATGGCACCAAATCTCATTTTGAGAACAAAACTGGAGTTGCCAGGAATCGAACTTCTGACCTTGAGAAAGGCAGCCAGGATTCTTAACCACTGAGCTATCTCTCGAGCGCTTCTTTGTGCATCCAAAAGAGGGCACAAGACCTCAGTGCAGATGGTTGTGAGCCATTATGTGGTTGCCTGAAATTGAATACAGGAGGATGAAAGAGCCACGAAATGCTGTTAAACACTCATCCATCTCTCCAACCCGTTTTTCTACTTCTTTACCTAAACCAGATGTACTGAATGATGTGTGGATCACATCTGCATTTTCCTCACATTTGAAGTACAGGGGTCTCCATGGATCTGTTGGCCATTCGTGTACCTCATAGAGGAGGTCTAGACAAATTGTTTCACTGGCTTTAAATTGGTTAAGCTTTTTTTGGTGTTTGTTCCTTTGTATGTCTTGGATGTGAGTTCTTCTTCAGGCACATGAACATGCTAGTATTTTCTTCTTCTAACCATCTTGCCTTACTCTTACTCTGCTTGGTGGTTTTCTCTGAAGCATGCTGGCTCATGGTGATAGAGCAGTGAGTCTTTATTATCCTAACAATATGTTTTGCCTGATTCAGTCCCAACAACCTGGCCCTGGCTGTATGTCTGCACTTGGCCTCATCAAACTCAGCAGGCATGCTCTTAACCACCAAGACATCTCTCCTGCCTCTTTCTTTTGCTTCCAGTAGAGGGCACTAAACCTCATTTTGAAGCAATTATGTGATGTCTAGGAATCGAACTTCTGATCTTTGGAAGAGCAGGCAATGAGCCATCTCTCCGACCCGTTTTTCAACTTTTTTAACTAAACCATGTTTACTCAATGTGGTGTTGGATCACATCTGCATTCCCCTAACATGTGGAGTACAGGCGTCTCCATGGACCTATTGGCTGTTCATGTACCTCATAGAGGAGGTCAGCATAAATTATTTCTCTGGCTTTAAATTGGTTAACATTTTGCTGGTGTTTGTAGTCCTTTGTCTTGGATGTGAGTTCTCTTTAAGGCACATGAACATGCCAGTGTTTTCTTCTTCTAGCCATCTTGCCTTACTCTCCTTTGTGTTGTCTCTGAAGCACGTTGTCTCATGGTGATAGAGCTGTGAGTCTTTAACATCCTAAAAAAACGTTTGCCTAATTCATTCACAATAACGTGGGCCCTGGCCTATGCCCTGACTCTATGTCTGCACTTGGCCTCATCCAACTCAGCAGGCATACTCTTAACCACCAAGACATCTCTCCTGCCTCTTCCTTCTGCTTCCACTAGAGAGAAACAAACCTCATTTTGAAGCAATTTTGTGATGTCTAGGAATCGAACTTCTGACCTTTAGAAGAGCATCCAGTATTCTTAACCACTGATCTATCTGTCAGCGCATCTTTCTGCATCCAAAAAAGGGCACAAGACCTCAGTGCAGATGGTTGTTAGCCATTATGTGGTTGCTTGAATTTGAATACAGGTGGATGAAAGAGCACGAAATGCTCTTAAACACTGAGCCATCTCTCGAACCTGTTTTTCTACTTCTTTACCTAACCCAGATGTACTCAATGATGTGTGGATCACATCTGCATTTTCCTAACATGTGAAGTACAGGGGTCTCCATGGATGTGTTGGCTATTCGTGTACCTCATAGAGGAGGTTTAGACAAATTTTTTCACTGGCTTTAAATTGGTTAAGCTTTTGTTGGTGTTTGTTCCTTTGTATGTCTTGGATGTGAGTTCTTCTTCAGGCACATGAACATGCTAGTATTTTCTTCTTCTAACCATCTTGCCTTACTCTGCTTGGTGGTGTCTCTGAAGCATGCTGGCTCATGGTGATAGAGCTGTGAGTCTTTATTATCCTAACAAAATATTTTGCCTGATTCAGTCCAAAAAACCTGGGCCCTGGCTGTATGTCTGCACTTGGCCTCATCAAACTCAGCAGGCATGCTCTTAACCACCAAGACATCTCTCCTGCCTCTTCCTACTGCTTCCAGTAGAGGGCACCAAACCTCATTTTGAAGCAATTATGTGATGTCCAGGAATCGAACTTCTGATCTTTGGAAGAGCAGGCAATGAGCCATCTCTCCGACCCGTTTTTCAACTTTTTAACTAAACCATGTTTACTCAATGTGGTGTGTGGATCACATCTGCATTCCCCTAACATGTGGAGTAAAGGGTTCTCCATGGACCTATTGGCTGATCATATACCCCATAGAGGAGGTCAGCATAAATTGTTTCTCTGACTTTAAATTGGTTAATATTTTGCTGGTGTTTGTAGTCCTTTGATTGTCTTGGATGTGAGTTCTCTTTAAGGCACATGAACATGCCATTGTTTTCTTCTTCTAGCCATCTTGCCTTACTCTCCTTAATGTTGGCTCATGTGGATAGAGCTGTGAGTCTTTAACATCCTAAAAAAACGTTTGCCTAATTCATTAAAAATAACGGGGGCCCTGGCCTATGCCCTGACTCTATGTCTGCAATTGGCCTCATCAAACTCAGCAGGCAATGCTCTTAAGCACTGAGCCATCTCTCCTGCCTCTTCCTTCTGTTGCCAGTAGATGGCACCAAATCTCATTTTGAGAGCAAAACTGTGGGTGCCAGGAATCGAACTTCTGACCTTTAGAAAGGCAGCCAGGATTCTTAACCACTGAGCTATCTCTCGAGCGCTTCTTTCTGCATCCAAAAGAGGGCACAAGACCTCAGTGCAGATGGTTGTGAGCAATTATGTGGTTGCTTGATATTGAATAGAGGAGGAATAAAGAGCACGAAATGCTCTTAAACACTGAGCCATCTCTCCAACCCGTTTTTCTACTTCTTTACCTAAACCAGATGTACTCTATGATATGTGGATCACATCTGCATTATCCTAACATTTGAAGTACAGGGGTCTCCATGGATGTGTTGGCCATTCGTGTCCCTCATAGAGGAGGTCTAGACAAATTGTTTCACTGGCTTTAAATTGGTTAAGCTTTTGTTGGTGTTTGTTCCTTTGTATGTCTTGGATGTGAGATCTTCTTCCGGCAACTGAACATGCTAGTATTTTCTTCTTCTAACCATCTTGCCTTACTCTGCTTGGTGGTGTCTCTGAAGCATGCTGGCTCATGGAGTTAGATTGTGAGTCTTTATTATACTAACAAAATGTTTTGCCTGATTCAATCACAACAACCTGGGCTCTGGCCTCATCAAACTCAGCAGGCATGCTCTTAACCACCAAGACATCTCTCCTGCCTCTTCCTTCTGCTTCCAGTAGAGGGCACCAAACATCATTTTGAAGCAATTGTGAGATGTCCAGGAATCGAACTTCTGATCTTTGGAAGAGCAGGCAATGCTCTTAACCACTGAGCCATCTCTCCGACCCGTTTTTCAACTTCATTAACTAAACCAGGTTTACTCAATGTGGTGTGTGGATCACATCTGCATTCCCCTAACATGTGGAGTACAGGGGTCTCCATGGACCTATTGGCTGTTCAGGTACCTCATAGAGGAGGTCAGGATAAATTGTTTCTCTGGCTTTAAATTGGTTAACATTTTGCTGGTGTTTGTAGTCCTTTGATTGTCTTGGATGTGAGTTCTCTTTAAGGCACATGAACATGCCAGTGTTTTCTTCTTCTAGCCATCTTGCCTTACTCTCCTTAGTGTTGTCTCTGAAGCACGATGGCTCATGGTGATAGAGCTGTGAGTCTTTAACATCCTAAAAAAACGTTTGCCTAATTCAGTCACAATAACGTGGGCTCTGGCCTTTGCCCTCACTCTATGTCTGCACTTGGCCTCATCAAACTCAGCAGCCAATGCTCTTAAGCACTGAGTCATCTCTCCTGCCTCTTCCTTCAGTTGCCAGCAGATGGCATCAAATCTCATTATGAGAGCAAAACTTTGGTTGCCAGGAATCGAACTTCTGACCTTTAGAAGGGCAGCCAGTATTCTTAACCACTGAGCTATCTCTCGAGTGCTTCTTTCTACATCTAAAAGAGGGCACAAGACCTCAGTGCAGATGGTTGTGAGCCATTATGTGGTTGCTTGAAATTGAATACAAGAGGATGAAAGAGCACGAAATGCTTTTAAACACTGAGCTATCTCTCCAACCCGTTTTTCTACTTCTTTACCTAAACCAGATGTACTCAATGATGTGTGGATCATATCTGCATTCACCTAACATTTGAAGTACAGGAGTGTCCATGGATCTATTGGCCATTCGTGTACCTCATAGAGGAGGTCTAGACAAATTGTTTCACTGGCTTTAAATTGGTTAAGCTTTTGTTGGTTTTTCTTCCTTTGTATGTCTTGGATGTGAGTTCTTCTTCCAGCAACAGAACATACTAGTATTTTCTTCTTCTAACCATCTTGCCTTACTCTGCTTGGTGGTGTCTCTGAAGCATGCTGGCTCATGGTGATAGAGCTGTGAGTCTTTATTATCCTAACAAAATTTTTTGCCTTATTCAGTCCCAACAACTTGGGCTCTGGCCTCATCAAACTCAGCAGGCAGGCTCTTAACCACCAAGACATCTCTCCTGCCTCTTCCTTCTGCTTCCAGTAGAGGGCACCAAACCTCATTTTGAAGCAATTATGTGATGTCCAGGAATCAAACTTCTGATCTTTGGAAGAGCAGGCAATGCTCTTAAACACTGAGCCATCTCTCCGACCCGTTTTTCAACTTCTTTAACTAAACCAGGTTTACTCAATGTGGTGTGTGGATCACATCTGCATTCCCCTTGCATGTGGAGTACAGGGGTCTTCATGGACCTATTGGCTGTACATGTACCTCATAGAGGAGGTCAGGATAAATTGTTTCTCTGGCTTTAAATTGGTTAACATTTTGCTGGTGTTTGTAGTCCTTTGATTGTCTTGGATGTGAGTTCTCTTTAAGGCACATGAACATGCCAGTGTTTTCTTCTTCTAGCCATCTTGCCTTACTCTCCTTAGTGTTGTCTCTGAAGCACGATGGCTCATGGTGAGAGACCTGTGAGTTTTTAACATCCTAAAAAAACTTTTGCCTAATTCAGTCAAAATAACGAGGGCCCTGTCCTTTGCCCTGACTCTCTGTCTGCACTTGGACTCATCAAACTCAGCAGGCAATGCTCTTAAGCACTGAGCCATCTCTCCTGCCTCTTTCTTCTGTTGCCAGTAGATGGCACCAAATCTCATTTTGATAGCAAAACTGGGGTTGCCACGAATCGAACTTCTGACCTTTAGAAGGGCAGCCAGGATTCTTAACCACTGACCTACCTCACGAGCGCTTTTTTCTGCATCCAAAAGAGGGCACAAGACCTCAGTGCAGATGGTTGTGAGGCATTATGTGGGTGCTTGAAATTGAACACAGGAGGACGAAAGAGCACGAAATACTCTTAAACACTGAGCCATCTCTCCAACCCCTTTTTCTACTTCTTTACCTAAACCAGATGTACTCAATGATGTGTGGATCACATCTTCATTTTCCTAACATTTGAAGTACAGGGGTCTCCATGGATCTGTTGGCCATTCGTGTACCTCATAGAGGAGGTCTAGACAAGTTCTTTCACTGGCTTTAAGCTTTTGTTGGTGTTTGTTCCTTTGTATGTCTTGCATGTGAGTACTTCTTCAGGCACAGGAACATGCTGGTATTTTCTTCTTCTTACCATCTTGCCTTACTCTGCTTGGTGGTGTCTTTGTAGCATGCTGGCTCATGGTGATAGAGCTGTCAGTCTTTATTATCCTAACAAAATGTTTTGCCTGATTCAGTCCCAACAACTTGGGCCCTGGCTGTATGTCTGCACTTAGCCTCATCAAACTCAGCAGGCATGCTCTTAACCACCAAGACATCTCTCCTGCCTCTTCCTTCTGCTTCCAGTAGAGGGCACCAAACCTCATTTTGAAGCAATTATGTGATGTCCAGGAATCAACCTTCTGATCTTTGGAAGAGCAGGCATTGCTCTTAACCACTGAGCCATCTCTCCGACCTGTTTTTCAACTTCTTTAACTAAACCAGGTTTACTCAATGTGGTGTGTGGATAACATCTGCATTCCCCTAACATGTGGAGTACAGGGGTCTCCTTGTACCTATTGGCTGTTCATGTACCTCATAGAGGAGGTCAGCATAAATTGTTTCTCTGGCTTTAAATTGGTTAACATTTTGCTGCTGTTTGTAGTCCTTTGATTATCTTGGATGTGAGTTCTCTTTAAGGCACATGAACATGACAGTGTTTTCTTCTTCTAGCCATCTTTCCTTACTCTCATTAGTGTTGTCTCTGAAGCACGTTGTCTCATTTTGATAGAGCTGTGAGTCTTTAACATCCTAAAACAAACGTTTGCCTAATTCAGTGACAATAACGTGGGCCCTGACCTTTGCCCTGACTCAATGTCTGCACTTGGCCTCATCAAACTCAGCAGGCAGTGCTCTTAAGCACTGAGCCATCTCTCCTGCCTCTTCCTTCTGTTGCCAGTAGATGGCACAAAATCTCATTTTGAGAGCAAAACTGTGGTTGCCAGGAATCGAACTTCTGACCTTTAGAAGGGCAGCAAGGATTCTTAACCACTGATCTATCTCTCGAGCGCTTCTTTCTGCATCCAAAAGAGGGCAAAAGACCTCAGTGCAGATGGTTGTGAGCCATTATGTGGTTGCTTGAAATTGAATACAGGATGAAGAAAGAGCACGAAATACTCTTAAACACTGAGCCATGTCTCCAACCCGTTTTTTTACTTCTTTACCTAAACCAGATGTACTCAATGATTTGTGGATCACATCTGCATTTTTCTAACATTTGAAGTACAGGGGTCTCCATGGGTATGTTGGCCATTCGTGTACCTCATAGAGGAGGTCTAGACAAATTGTTTCACTGGCTTTAAATTGGTTAAGCTTTTGTTGGTGTTTGTTCCTTTGTATGTCTTGGATGTGAGAACTTCTTCAGGTACATCCACATGCTAGTATTTTATCCTTCTAACCATCTTGCCTTACTCTGCTTGGTGGTGTCTCTGAAGCATGCTGGCTCATGGTGATAGAGCTGTGAGTCTTTATTATCCTAACAAAATGTATTGCCTGATTCAGTCCCAACAACCTGGGCCCTGGCTGTATGTCTGCAGTTGGCCTCATCAAACTCAGAAGGCATGCTCTTAAGCACCAAGACATCTCTCCTGCCTCTTCCTTCTGCTTCCAGTAGAGGGCACCAAACCTCATTTTGAAGCAATTATGTGATGTCCAGGAATCAAACTTCTGATCTTTGGAAGAGCAGGCAATGCTCTTATCCACTGAGCCATCTCTCCTACCCGTTTTTCAACTTCTTTAACTAAACCAGGTGTACTCAATGTGGTGTGTGGATCACATCTGCATTCCCCTAACATGTGGAGTACAGGGGTCTCCATGCACCTATTGGCTGTTCATGTACCTCATAGAGCAGGTCAGCATAAATTTTTTCTCTGGCTCTAAATTGGTTAACATTTTGCTGTTGTTTGTAGTCCTTTGATTGTCTTGGATGTGAGTTCTCTTTAAGGCACATGAAGATGCCAGTGTTTTCTACTTCTAGCCATCTTGCCTTACTCTCCTTAGTGTTGTCTCTGAAGCACGTTCTCTCATGGTGATAGACCTGTGAGTCTTTAACATCCTAAAAAACCGTTTGCTTAATTCAGTCACAATAACGTGGGCCCTGGCCTTTGCCCTGACACTATGTCTGCACTTGGCCTCATCAAACTCAGCAGGCAATGCTCTTAAGCACTGAGCCATCTCTCCTGCCTCTTTCTTCTTTTGCCAGTAGATGGCACCAAATCTCATTTTGAGAGCAAATCTGTGGTTGCCAGGAATCGAAATTCTGACCTTTACAAGGGCAGCCAGGATTCTTAACCACTGAGCTATCTCTCGAGCACTTCTTTCTGCATCCAAAAGAGGGCACAAGACCTCAGTGCAGATGGTTGTGAGCCATTATGTGGTTGCTTGAAATTGAATAGAGGAGGATGAAAGAGCACGAAATGCTCTTAAACACTCAGCCATCTCTCCAACCCGTTTTTCTACTTCTTTACCTAAACCAGATGTACTCAATGATGTGTGGATCACATCTGCATTTTCCTAACATTTGAAGTACAGGGGTCTCCATGGATCTGTTGGCCATTCGTGTACCTCATAGAGGAGGTCTAGACAAATTGTTTCACTGGCTTCAATTGGTTAAGCTTTTGTTGGTGTTTGTTCCTTTGTATGTCTTGGATGTGAGTTCTTCTTCAGGCACATGAACATGCTGGTATTTTCTTCTTCTAACCATCTTGCCTTACTCTGCTTGGTGGTGTCTCTGAAGCATGCTGGCTCATGGTGATAGAGCTGTGAGTCTTTATTATCCTAACACAATATTTTGCCTGATTCAGTCCCAACAACCTGGGCCCTGGCTGTATGTCTGCACTTGGCCTCATCAAACTCAGCAGGCATGTTCTTAACCACCAAGACATCTCTCCTGCCTCTTCCTTCTGCTTCCAGTAGAGGGCACCAAACCTCATTTTGAAGCAATTAAGTGATGTCCAGGAATCGAACTTCTGATCTTTGGAAGAGCAGGCAATGCTCTTAACCACTGAGCCATCTCTCCGATCCGTTTTTCAACTTCTTTAACTAAACCAGTTTTAATCTATGTGGTGTGTGGATCTCATCTGCATTCCCCTAACATTTGGAGTACAGGGGTCTCCATGGACCTATTGGCTGTTCATGAACCTCATAGAGCAGGTCAAGATAAATTATTTCTCTGCCTTTAAATTGGTTAACATTTTGCTGTTGTTTGTATTCCTTTGATTGTCTTCGATGTGAGTTCTCTTTAAGGCACATGAAGATGCCAGTGTTTTCTACTTCTAGCCATCTTGCCTTACTTTCCTTAGTGTTGTCTCTGAAGCACATTGTCTCATGGTGATAGACCTGTGAGTCTTTAACATCCTAAAAAAACGTTAGCTTAATTCAGTCACAATAACGTGGGCCCTGGCCTTTGCCCTTACTCTATGTCTGCACTTGGCCTCATCAAACTCAGCAGGCAAGGCTCTTAAGCACTGAGCCATCTCTCCTGCCTCTTTCTTCTTTTGCCAGTAGATGGCACGAAATCTCATTTTGAGGCCAAAACTGTGGTTGCCAGGAATCGAACTTCTGACCTTTAGAAGGGCAGCCAGGATTCTTAACCACTGAGCTATCTCTCGAGCGCTTCTTTCTGCATCCTAAAGAGGGCACAAGACCTCAGTGCAGATGGTTGTGAGCCATTATGTGGTTGCTTGAAATTGAATACAGGAGGATGAAAGAGCACGAAATGCTCTTAAACACTGAGCCATCTCTCCAACCCGTTTTTCTACTTCTTTACCTAAACCAGATGTACTCAATGATGTGTGGATCACATCTGCATTTTCCTAACATTTGAAGTCGAGGGGTCTCCATGGATCTGTTGGCCATTCGTGTACCTCATAGAGGAGGTCTAGACAAATTTTTTCAATGGCTTTAAATTGGTTAAGCTTTTGTTGGTGTTTGTTCCTTTGTATGTCTTGGATGTGAGAACTTCTTCAGGTACATCCACATGCTAGTATTTTCTCCTTCTAACCATCTTGCCTTACTCTGCTTGGTGGTGTCTCTGAAGCATGCTGGCTCATGGTGATAGAGCTGTGAGTCTTTATTATCCTAACAAAATGTTTTGCCTGATTCAGTCCCAACAACCTGGGCCCTGGCTGTATGTCTGCAGTTGGCCTCATCAAACTCAGAAGGCATGCTCTTAAGCACCAAGACATCTCTCCTGCCTCTTCCTTTTGCTTCCAGTAGAGGGCACCAAACCTCATTTTGAAGCAATTATGTGATGTCCAGGAATCAAACTTCTGATCTTTGGAAGAGCAGGCAATGCTCTTATCCACTGAGCCATCTCTCCTACCCGTTTTTCAACTTCTTTAACTAAACCAGGTGTACTCAATGTGGTGTGTGGATCTCATCTGCATTCCCCTAACATGTGGAGTACAGGGGTCTCCATGGACCTATTGGCTGTTCATGTACCTCATAGAGGAGGTCAGGATAAATTGTTTCTCTGCCTTTAAATTGGTTAACATTTTGCTGTTGTTTGTAGTCCTTTGATTGTCTTGGATGTGAGTTCTCTTTAAGGCACATGAAGATGCCAGTGTTTTCTACTTCTAGCCATCTTGCCTTACTCTCCTTAGTGTTGTCTCTGAAGCACGTTCTCTCATGGTGATAGACCTGTGAGTCTTTAACATCCTAAAAAACCGTTTGCTTAATTCAGTCACAATAACGTGGGCCCTGGCCTTTGCCCTGACTCTATGTCTGCACTTGGCCTCATCAAACTCAGCAGGCAATGCTCTTAAGCACTGAGCCATCTCTCCTGCCTCTTTCTTCTTTTGCCAGTAGATGGCACCAAATCTCATTTTGAGAGCAAATCTGTGGTTGCCAGGAATCGAAATTCTGACCTTTACAAGGGCAGCCAGGATTCTTAACCACTGAGCTATCTCTCGAGCGCTTCTTTCTGCATCCATAAGAGGGCACAAAACCTCAGTGCAGATGGTTGTGAGCCATTATGTGGTTGCTTGAAATTGAATAGAGGAGGATGAAAGAGCACGAAATGCTCTTAAACACTCAGCCATCTCTCCAACCCGTTTTCCTACTTCTTTACCTAAACCAGATGTACTCAATGATGTGTGGATCACATCTGCATTTTCCTAACATTTGAAGTACAGGGGTCTCCATGGATCTGTTGGCCATTCGTGTACCTCATAGAGGAGGTCTAGACAAATTGTTTCACTGGCTTTAAATTGGTTAAGCTTTTGTTGGTGTTTGTTCCTTTGTATGTCTTGGATGTGAGTTCTTCTTCAGGCACATGAACATGCTGGTATTTTCTTCTTCTAACCATCTTGCCTTACTCTGCTTGGTGGTGTCTCTGAAGCATGCTGGCTCATGGTGATAGAGCTGTGAGTCTTTATTATCCTAACACAATATTTTGCCTGATTCAGTCCCAACAACCTGGGCCCTGGCTGTATGTCTGCACTTGGCCTCCTCAAACTCAGCAGGCATGATCTTAACCACCAAGACATCTCTCCTGCCTCTTCCTTCTGCTTCCAGTAGAGGGCACCAAACCACATTTTGAAGCAATTAAGTGATGTCCAGGAATCGAACTTCTGATCTTTGGAAGAGCAGGCAATGCTCTAAACCACTGAGCCATCTCTCCGATCCGTTTTTCAACTTCTTTAACTAAACCAGTTTTACTCTATGTGGTGTGTGGATCTCATCTGCATTCCCCTAACATTTGGAGTACAGGGGTCTCCATGGACCTATTGGCTGCTCATGTACCTAATAGAGGAGGTTAAGATAAATTGTTTCTCTGCCTTTAAATTGGTTAACATTTTGCTGTTGTTTGTATTCCTTTGATTGTCTTGGATGTGAGTTCTCTTTAAGGCACATGAAGATGCCAGTGTTTTCTACTTCTAGCCATCTTGCCTTACTTTCCTTAGTGTTGTCTCTGAAGCACCTTGTCTCATGGTGATAGACCTGTGAGTCTTTAACATCCTAAAAAAACGTTAGCTTAATTCAGTCACAATAACGTGGGCCCTGGCCTTTGCCCTGACTCTATGTCTGCACTTGGCCTCATCAAACTCAGCAGGCAATGCTCTTAAGCACTGAGCCATCTCTCCTGCCTCTTTCTTCTTTTGCCAGTAGATGGAACGAAATCTCATTTTGAGGCCAAAACTGTGGTTGCCAGGAATCGAACTTCTGACCTTTAGAAGGGCAGCCAGGATTCTTAACCACTGAGCTATCTCTCGAGCGCTTCTTTCTGCATCCTAAAGAGGGCACAAGACCTCAGTGCAGATGGTTGTGAGCCATTATGTGGTTGCTTGAAATTGAATACAGGAGGATGAAAGAGCACGAAATGCTCTGAAACACTCAGCCATCTCTCCAACCCGTTTTTCTACTTCTTTACCTAAACCAGATGTACTCAATGATGTGTGGATCACATCTGCATTTTCCTTACATTTGAAGTACAGGGGTCTCCATGGATGTGTTGGCCATTCGTGTACCTCATAGAGGAGGTCTAGACAAATTGTTTCACTGGCTTTAAATTGGTTAAGCTTTTGTTGGTGTTTGTTCCTTTGTATGTCTTGGATGTGAGTTCTTATTCAGGCACATGAACATGTTAGTATTTTCTACTTCTACCATCTTACCTTACTGTGCTTGGTGGTGTCTCTGAAGCATGCTGGCTCATGGTGATAGAGCTGTGAGTCTTTATTATCCTAACAAAATGTTTTACCTGATTCAGTCCCAACAACCTGGGCCCTGGCTGTATGTCTGCACTTGGCCTCATCAAACTCAGCAGGCATGCTCTTAACCACCAAGACATCTCTCCTGCCTCTTCCTTCTGCTTCCAGTAGAGGGCACCAAACCTCATTTTGAAGCAATTATGTGATGTCCAGGAATCGAACTTCTGATCTTTGGAAGAGCAGGCAATGCTCTTAACCACTGAGCCATCTCTCCGACCCGTTTTTCAACTTCTTTAACTAAACCAGGTTTACTCAATGTGGTGTGTGGATCACATCTGCATTCCCCTAACATGTGGAGTACAGGGGTCTACATGGACCTATTGGCTGTTCATGTACCTCATAGAGGAGGTCAGGATAAATTGTTTCTCTGGCTTTAAATTGGTTAACATTTTGCTGGTGTACGTAGTCCTCTGATTGTCTTGGTTGTGAGTTCTCTTTAAGGCACATGAACATGCCACTGTTTTCTTCTTCTAGCCATCTTGCCTTACTCTCCTTAGTGTTGTCTCTGAAGCACATTGTCTCATGGTGATAGAGCTGTGAGTCTTTAACATCCTAAAAAAACGTTTGCCCAATTCAGTCACAATAACGTGGGCCCTGGCCTTTGCCCTGACTCTATGTCTGCACTTCGCCTCATCAAACTCAGCAGGCAATGCTCTTAAGCACTGAGCCATCTCTCCTGCCTCTTCCTTCTGTTGCCAGTAGATGGCACCAAATCTCATTTTGAGAGCAAAACTGTGGTTGCCAGGAATCGAACTTCTGACCTTTAGAAGTGCAGCCAGGATTCTTAATCACTGAGCCAACTCTCGAGCACTTCTTTCTGCACCCAAAAGAAGGCACAAGACCTCAGTGCAGATGGTTGTGAGCCATTATGTGGTTGCTTGAAATTGAATACAGGTGGATGAAAGACCACGAAATGCTCTTAAACACTGAGCCATCTCTCCAACCCGTTTTTCTACTTCTTTAACTAATCCAGATGTACTCAATGATGTGTGGATCTCATCAGCATTTTTTTAACATTTGAAGTACAGGGGTCTCCATGGATCTGTTGGCCACTCGTGTACTTCCTAGAGGAGGTCTAGACAAAAAGTTTCACTGGCTTTAAATTGGTTAAGCTTTTGTTTGTGTTTGTTCCTTTGTATGTCTTGGATGTGAGTTCTTATTCAGGCACATGAACATGCTAGTATTTTCTTCTTCTAACCATCCTGCCTTACTCTGCTTGGTGGTATCTTTCAAGCATGCTGGCTCATGGTGAAAGAGCTGTGCGTCCTTATTATCCTAACAAAATATTTTGCCGGATTAAGTCCCAACAACCTGGGCCCTGGCTGTATGTCTGCACTTGGCCTCATCAAACTCAGCAGGCATGCTCTTAACCACCAAGACATCTCTCCTGCCTCTTCCTACTGCTTCCAGTAGAGGGCACCAAACCTCATTTTGAAGCAATTATGTGATGTCCAGGAATCGAACTTCTGATCTTTGGAAGAGCAGGCAATGCTCGTATTAACTGAGCCATCTCTCCGACCCGTTTTTCAACTTCTTTAACATAACCAGGTATACTCAATGTGGTGTGTGGATCACATCTGCATTCCCCTAACATGTGGAGTACAGGGGTCTCCTTGTACCTATTGGCTGGTCATGTACCTCATAGAGGAGGTCAGGATAAATTGTTTCTCTGGTTTTAAATTGGTTAAGAGTTTGCTGGTGTTTGTAGTCTTTGATTGTCTTGGATGAGAGTTCTTTTTAAGGCACATGAACATTCCTGTGGTTTCTTATTCTAGCCATCTTGCCTTACTCGCCTTAGTGTTGTCTCTGAAGCACGATGGCTCATGGTGATAGAGCTGTGAGTCTTTAACATCCTAAAAAAACGTTTGCCTAATTCAGTCACAATAAGGTGGGTCCTGGCCTTTGCCCTGACTCTATGTCTGCACTTGGCCTCATCAAACTCAGCAGGCAATGCTCTTAAGCACTGAGCCATCTCTCCTGCCTCTTCCTTCTGTTGCCAGTAGATGGCACCAAATCTCATTTTGAGAGCAAAACTTTGGTTGCCAGGAATCGAACTTCTGACCTTTAGAAGGGCAGCCAGTATTCTTAACCACTGAGCTATCTCTCGAGCGCTTCGTTCTGCATCTAAGAGGGCACAAGACCTCAGTGCAGATGGTTGTGAGCCATTATGTAGTTGCTTGACATTGAATACAGGAGGATGAAAGAGCACTAAAGGCTCTGAAACACTGAGCCATCTGTCCAACCCATTTTTATACTTCTTTACCTAAACCAGATGTACTCAATGATGTGTGGATCACATCTGCATTTTTTAACATTTGAAGTACAGGGGTATCCATGGATCTGTTGGCCATTCGTGTACCTCATAGAGGAGGTCTAGACAAATTGTTTCACTGGCTTTAAATAGTTAAGCTTTTGTTGTTGTTTGTTCCTTTGTATGTCTTGGATGTGAGTTCTTATTCAGGCACATGAACATGAGTATTTTCTTCTTCTACCATCTTACCTTACTGTGCTTGGTGGTGTCTCTGAAGCATGCTGGCTCATGGTGATAGAGCTGTGAGTCTTTATTATCCTAACAAAATGTTTAGCCTGATTCAGTCCCAACAACCTGGGCCCTGGCTGTATGTCTGCACTTGGCCTCATCAAACTCAGCAGGCATGCTCTTAACCACCAAGACATCTCTCCTGCCTCTTCCTTCTGCTTCCAGTAGAGGGCACAGAAGAAATTATGTGATGTCCAGGAATCAAACATCTGATCCTTGGAAGAGCAGGCAATGCTCTTAACCACTGAGCCATCTCTCCGACCCGTTTTTCAACTTCTTTAACTAAACCAGGTTTACTCAATGTGGTGTGTGGATCACATCTGCATTCCCCTAACATGTGGAGTACAGGGGTCTCCATGGACCTATTGGCTGTTCATGTACCTCATACAGGAGGTCAGGATAAATTGTTTCTCTGCCTTTAAATTGGTTAACATTTTGCTGGTGTTTGTAGTCCTTTGATTGTCTTGGATGTGAGTTCTCTTTAAGGCACATGAACATGCCAGTGTTTTCTTCTTCTAGCCATCTTGCCTTACTCTCCTTAGTGTTGTCTCTGAAGCACGTTGTCTCATGGTGATAGAGTTGTGAGTCTTTAACATCCTAAAAAAACGTTTGCCTAATTCAGTCACAATAACGTGGGCCCTGGCCTTTGCCCTGACTCTATGTCTACACTTGGCCTCATCAAACTCAGCAGGCAATGCTCTTAAGCACTGAGCCATCTCTCCTGCCTCTTTCTTCTTTTGCCAGTAGATGGCACCAAATCTCACTTTGAGAGCAAAACTGTGGTTGCCAAAAATCGAACTTCTGACCTTTAGAAGGGCAGCCAGGATTCTTAACCACTGAGCTATCTCTCGAGCGCTTCTTTCTGGACCCAAAAGAGGGCACAAGACCTCAGTGCAGATGGTTGTGAGCCATTATGTTGTTGCTTGAAATTGAATAAAGGAGGATGAAAGAGCACGAAATGCTCTTAAACACTGAGCCATCTCTCCAACCCGTTTTTCCACTTCTTTACCTAAACCAGAGGTACACAATGATGTGTGGATCACATCTGCATTTTCCTAACATTTGAAGTACAGGGGTCTCCATGGATTTGTTGGCCATTCGTGTAGCTCATAGAGGCGGTGTAGACAAATTGTTTCAATGGCTTTAAATTGGTTAAGCTTTTGTTGGTGTTTGTTCCTTTGTATGTTTGGATATGAGTTCTTCTTCAGGCACATGAATATGCTAGTATTTTCTTCTTCTAACCATCTTGCCTTACTCTGCTTGGTGGTGTCTCTGAACCATCTGGCTCATGGTGATAGAGCTGTGAGTCTTTATTATCCTAACAAAATGTTTAGCCTGATTCAGTCCCAACAACCTGGGCCCTGGCTGTATGTCTGCACTTGGCCTCATCAAACTCAGCAGGCATGCTCTTAACCACCAAGACATCTCTCCTGCCTCTTCCTTCTGCTTCCAGTAGAGGGCACCAAACCTCATTTTGAAGCAATTATGTGATGTCCAGGAATCGAACTTCTGATCTTTGGAAGAGCAGGCAATGCTCTTAACCACTGAGCCATCTCTCCGACCCGTTTTTCAACTTCTTTAACTAAACCAGGTTTACTCAATGTGGTGTGTGGATCACATCTGCATTCCCCTAACCTGTGGAGTACAGGGGTCTACATGGACCTATTGGCTGTTCATGTACCTCATAGAGGAGGTCAGGATAAATTGTTTCTCTGGCTTTAAATTGGTTAACATTTTGCTGGTGTACGTAGTCCTCTGATTGTCTTGGTTGTGAGTTCTCTTTAAGGCACATGAAGATGCCAGTGTTTTCTTCTTCTAGCCATCTTGCCTTACTCTCCTTAGTGTTGTCTCTGAAGCACACTGTCTCATGGTGATAGAGCTGTGAGTCTTTAACATCCTAAAAAAACGTTTGCCTAATTCAGTCACAATAACGTGGGCCCTGGCCTTTGCCCTGACTCTATGTCTACACTTGGCCTCATCAAACTCAGCAGCCAATGCTCTTAAGCACTGAGCCATCTCTCCTGCCTCTTTCTTCTTTTGCCAGTAGATGGCTCCAAATCTCATTTTGAGAGCAAAACTGTGGTTGCCAGGAATCGAACTTCTGACCTTTAGAAGGGCAGCCAGGATTCTTAACCACTGAGCTATCTCTCGAGCGCTTCTTTCTGCACCCAAAGGAGGACACAAGACCTCAGTGCAGATGGTTGTGAGCCATTATGTGGTTGCTTGAAATTGAATACAGGTGGATGAAAGAGCACGAAAAGCTATTAAACACTGAGCCATCTCTCCAACCCGTTTTTCTACTTCTTTACCTAAACCAGAGGTAATCAATGATGTGTGGATCCCATCTGCATTTTCCTAACATTTGAAGTACAGGGGTCTCCACGGATTTGTTGGCCATTCGTGTACCTCATAGAGGCGGTCTAGACAAATTGTTTCAATGGCTTTAAATTGGTTAAGTTTTGGTGGTGATTGTTCCCTTGTATGTCTTGGATGTGAGTTCTTCTTCAGGCACATGAACATGCTAGTATTTTCTTCTTCTAACCATCTTGCCTTACTCTGCTTGGTGGTGTCTCTGAACCATCTGGCTCATGGTGATAGAGCTGTGAGTCTTTATTATCCTAACAAAACGTTTTGCCTGATTCAGTCCCAACAACCTCGGGCCTGGCTGTATGTCTGCACTTACCCTCATCAAACTCAGCAGGCATGCTCTTAACCACCAAGACATCTCTCCTGCCTCTTCCTACTGCTTCCAGTAGAGGGCACCAAACCTCATTTTGAAGCAATTATGTGATGTCCAGGAATGGAACTTCTGAACTTTGGAAGAGCAGGCAATGCTCTTAACCACTGAGCCATCTCTCCGACCCGTTTTTCAACTTCTTTAACTAAACCAGGTTTACGCAATGTGGTGTGTGGATCACATCTGCATTCCCCTAACATGTGGAGTACAGGGGTCTCCATGGACCTATTGGCTGTTCATGTACCTCATACAGGAGGTCAGGATAAATTGTTTCTCTGCCTTTAAATTGGTTAACATTTTGCTGGTGTTTGTAGTCCTTTGATTGTCTTGGATGTGAGTTCTCTTTAAGGCACATGAACATGCCAGTGTTTTCTTCTTCTAGCCATCTTGCCTTACTCTCCTTAGTGTTGTCTCTGAAGCACGTTGTCTCATGGTGATAGAGTTGTGAGTCTTTAACATCCTAAAAAAACGTTTGCCTAATTCAGTCACAATAACGTGGGCCCTGACCTTTGCCCTGACTCTATGTCTACACTTGGCCTCATCAAACTCAGCAGGCAATGCTCTTAAGCACTGAGCCATCTCTCCTGCCTCTTTCTTCTTTTGCCAGTAGATGGCACCAAATCTCACTTTGAGAGCAAAACTGTGGTTGCCAAAAATCGAACTTCTGACCTTTAGAAGGGCAGCCAGGATTCTTAACCACTGAGCTATCTCTCGAGCGCTTCTTTCTGGACCCAAAAGAGGGCACAAGACCTCAGTGCAGATGGTTGTGAGCCATTATGTTGTTGCTTGAAATTGAATAAAGGAGGATGAAAGAGCACGAAATGCTCTTAAACACTGAGCCATCTCTCCAACCCGTTTTTCCACTTCTTTACCTAAACCAGAGGTACACAATGATGTGTGGATCACATCTGCATTTTCCTAACATTTGAAGTACAGGGGTCTCCATGGATTTGTTGGCCATTCGTGTAGCTCATAGAGGCGGTGTAGACAAATTGTTTCAATGGCTTTAAATTGGTTAAGCTTTTGTTGGTGTTTGTTCCTTTGTATGTTTGGATATGAGTTCTTCTTCAGGCACATGAATATGCTAGTATTTTCTTCTTCTAACCATCTTGCCTTACTCTGCTTGGTGGTGCCTCTGAAGCATGCTGGCTCATGGTGATATGCTGTGAGTCTTTATTATCCTAACAAAGTGTTTTTCCTGATTCAGTCCCAACAACCTGGGCCCTGGCTGTATGTCTGCACTTGGCCTCATCAAACTCAGCAGGCATGCTCTTAACCACCAAGACATCTCTCCTGCCTCTTCCTTCTGCTTCCAGTAGAGGGCACCAAACCTCATTTTGAAGCAATTATGTGATGTCCAGGAATCGAACTTCTGACCTTTGAAAGAGAAGGCAATGCTCTTAACCACTGACCCATCTCTCCTACCCGTTTTTCAACTTCTTTAACTAAACCAGGTTTACTCAATGTGGTGTGTGGATCACATCTGCATTCCCCTAACATGTGGAGTACAGGGGTCTCCATAAACCTATTGGCTGTTCATGTACCTCATAGAGGATGTCAGCATAAATTTTTTCTCTGGCTTTAAATTGGTTATCATTTTGCTGGTGTTTTTAGTCCTTTGATTGTCTTGGATGTGAGTTCTCTTTAAGGCACATGAACATGCCAGTGTTTTCTTCTTCTAGCCATCTTGCCTTACTCTCCTTAGTGTTGTCTCTGAAGCACGCTGTCTCATGGTGATAGAGCTGTGAGTCTTTAACATACTAAAAAAACGTTTGCCTAATTCAGTCACAATAACGTGGGCCCTGGCCTTTGCCCTGACTCTATGTCTACACTTGGCCTCATCAAACTCAGCAGCCAATGCTCTTAAGCACTGAGCCATCTCTCCTGCCTCTTTCTTCTTTTGCCAGTAGATGGCTCCAAATCTCATTTTGAGAGCAAAACTGTGGTTGCCAGGAATCAAACTTCTGACCTTTAGAAGGGCAGCCAGGATTCTTAACCACTGAGCTATCTCTCGAGCGCTTCTTTCTGCACCCAAAGGAGGACACAAGACCTCAGTGCAGATGGTTGTGAGCCATTATGTGGTTGCTTGAAATTGAATACAGGTGGATGAAAGAGCACGAAAAGTTCTTAAACACTGAGCCATCTCTCCAACCCGTTTTTCTACTTCTTTACCTAAACCAGAGGTAATCAATGATGTGTAGATCCCATCTGCATTTTCCTAACATTTGAAGTACAGGGGTCTCCACGGATTTGTTGGCCATTCGTGTACCTCATAGAGGCGGTCTAGACAAATTGTTTCAATGGCTTTAAATTGGTTAAGCTTTTGTTGGTGATTGTTCCCTTGTATGTCTTGGATGTGAGTTCTTCTTCAGGCACATGAACATGCTAGTATTTTCTTCTTCTAACCATCTTGCCTTACTCTGCTTGGTGGTGTCTCTGAACCATCTGGCTCATGGTGATAGAGCTGTGAGTCTTTATTATCCTAACCAAACCTTTTGCCTGATTCAGTCCCAACAACCTCGGGCCTGGCTGTATGTCTGCACTTACCCTCATCAAACTCAGCAGGCATGCTCTTAACAACCAAAACATCTCTCCTGCCTCTTCCTACTGCTTCCAGTAGAGGGCACCAAACCTCATTTTGAAGCAATTATGTGATGTCCAGGAATGGAACTTCTGAACTTTGGAAGAGCAGGCAATGCTCTTAACCACTGAGCCATCTCTCCGACCCGTTTTTCTACTTCTTTAACTAAACCAGGTTTACGCAATGTGGTGTGTGGATCACATCTGCATTCCCCTAACATGTGGAGTACAGGAGTCTCCATGGACCTATTGGCTGTTCATGTACCTCATAGAGGAGGTCAGGATAAATTGTTTCTCTGGCTTTAAATTGGTTAACATTTTTCTGGTGTTTGTAGTCCTTTGATTGTCTTGGATGTGAGTTCTCTTTAAGGCACATGATCATGCCAGTGCTTTTTCTAGCCATCTTGCCTTACTCTCCTTAGTGTTGTCTCTGAAGCACGTTGTCTCATGGTGATAGAACTGTGAGTCTTTAACATCCTAAAAAAACGTTTGCCTAATTCAGTCACAATAACGTGGGCCCTGGCCTTTGCCCTGGCTCTATGTCTGCACTTGGCCTCATCAAACTCAGCAGGCAATGCTCTTAAGCACTGAGCCATCTCTCCTGCCTCTTCCTTCTGTTGCCAATAGATGGCACCAAATCTCATTTTGAGAGCAAAACTGTGGTTGCCAGGAATTGAACTTCTGACCTTTAGAAGGGCAGCCAGGATTCTTAACCACTGAGCTATCCCTCGAGCGCTTCTTTCTGCACCCAAAAGAGGGCACAAGACCTCAGTGCAGATGGTTGTGAGCCATTATGTGGTTGCTTGAAATTGAATACAGGTGGAAGAAAGAGCACTAAATGCTCTTAAACACTGAGCCATCTCTCCTACCCGTTTTTCTACTTCTTTACCTAAACCAGATGTACTCAATGATCTGTGGATCACATCTTCATTTTCCTAACATTTGAAGTACAGGGGTCTCCATGGATCTGTTGGCCATTCGTGTACCTAATAGAGGAGGTCTAGACAAATTGTTTCACTGGCTTTGAATTGGTTAAGCTTTTGTTGGTGTTTGTTCCTTTGTATGTCTTTGATATGAGTCCTTCTTCAGGCACATGAACATGCTGGTATTTTCTTCTTCCAACTGTCTTGCCTTACTCTGCTTGGTGGTGTCTCTGAAGCATGCTGGCTCATGGTGATAGAGCTGTGAGTCTTTATTATCCTAACAAAATGTTTTACCTGATTCAGTCCCAACAACCTGGGCCCTGGCTGTATGTCTGCACTTGGCCTCATCAAACTCAGCAGGTATGCTCTTAACCACCAAGACATCTCTCCTGCCTCTTCCTACTGCTTCCAGTAGAGGGCACCAAACCTCATTTTGAAGCAATTATGTGATGTCCAGGAATCGAACTTCTGATCTTTGGAAGAGCACGCAATTCTCTTAACCACTGAGCCATCTCTCCGACCCGTTTTTCAACTTCTTTAACTAAACCAGGTTTACTCAATGTGGTGTGTGGATCAATTCTGCATTCCCCTACCATGTGGAGTACAGGGGTCTCCTTGGACCTATTGGCTGTTCATGTACCTCATAGAGGAGGTCTGGCTTAAATTGGTTAACATTTTGTTGGTGTTTGTAGTCCTTGATTGTCTTGGAAGTGAGTTCTCTTTAAGGCACATGAACATGCCAGTGTTTTCTTCTTCTAGCCATCTTGCCTTACTCTCCTTAGTGTTGTCTCTGAAGCACGATGGCTCATGGTGATAGAGCTGTGAGTCTTTAACATCCTAAAAAAACCTTTGCCCAATTCAGTCAAAATAACGTGGGCCCTGGCCTTTGCCCTGACTCTATGTCTGCACTTGGCCTCATCAAAATCAGCAGGCAATGCTCTTAAGCACTGACCCATCTCTCCTGCCTCTTCCTTCTGTTGCCAGTAGATGTCACCAAATCTCATTTTGAGAGCAAATCTGTGGTTGCCAGGATTCGAACTTCTGACCTTTAGAAGGGCAGCCAGGATTCTTAACCACTGAGCTATCTCTCGAGCGCTGCTTTCTGCATCCAAAAGAGGGCACAAGACATCAGTGCAGATGGTTGTGAGCCATTATGTGGTTGCTTGAAATTGAATACAGGTGGATGAAAGAACACGAAATGCTCTTAAACACTGAGCCATCTCTCCAACCCGTTTTTCTACTTCTTTACCTAAACCAGATGTACTCAATGATGTGTGGATCACATCTGCATTTTCCTAACATTTGAAGTACAGGGGTCTCCATGGATCTGTTGCCCATTCGTGTACCTCATAGAGGAGGTCTAGACAAATTGTTTCACTGGCTTTAAATTGGTTAAGCTGTTCTTGGTGTTTGTTCCTTTGTATATCTTGGATGTGAGTTCTTGTTCAGGCACATGAACATGCTGGTATATTCTTCTTCTAACCATCTTGCCTTACTCTGCTTGGTGGTGTCTCTGAAGCATGCTGGCTCATGGTGATAGAGCTGTGAGTCTTTATTATCCTAACAAAATGTTTTGCCTGATTCAGTCCCAACAACCTGGGCCCTGGCTGTATGTCTGCACTTGGCCTCATCAAACTCAGCAGGCATGCTCTTAAGCACCAAGACATCTCTCCTGCCTCTTCCTTCTGCTTCCAGTAGAGGGCACGAAACCTCATTTTGAAGCAATTATTTGATGTCCAGGAATCGAACTTCTGATCTTTGGAAGAGCAGGCAATGCTCTTAAGCACTGAGCCATCTCTCCGACCCGTTTTTCAACTTTTTTAACTAAACCAGGTTTACTGAATGTGGTGTGTGGATCACATCTGCATTCCGCTAACATGTGGAGTACAGGGGTCTCCATGGACCTATTGGCTGTTCATGTACCTCATAGAGGAGATCAGGATAAATTGTTTCTCTGGTTTTAAATTGTTTAACATTTTGCTGGTGTTTGTAGTCCTTTCATTGTCTTGGATGTGAGTTCTCTTTAAGGCACATGAACATGCCAGTGTTTTCTTCTTCTAGCCATCTTGCCTTACTCTCCTTAGTGTTGTCTCTGAAGCACGATATCTCATGATGATAGAGCTGTGAGTCTCTAACATCCTAAAAAAACGTTTGCCTAATTCAGTCACAATAACGTGGGCCCTGGCATTTGCCCTGACTCTATGTCTGCACTTGGCCTCATCAAAATCAGCAGGCAATGCTCTTAAGCACTGAGCCATCTCTCCTGCCTCTTCCTTCTGTTGCCAGTAGATGGCACCAAATCTAATTTTGAGAGCAAAACTGTGGTTGCCAGGAATCGAACTTCTGACCTTTAGAAGGGCAGCCAGGATTCTTAACCACTGAGCTATCCCTCGGTCGCTTCTTTCTGCATCCAAAAGACGGTACAATACCTCAGTACAGATGGTTGTGAGCCATTATGTGGTTGCTTGAAATTGAATACACGAGGATGAAAGAGCACGAAATGCTCTTAAACACTCAGCCATCTCTCCAACCTGTTTTTCTACTTCTTTACCTGAACCAGATGTACTCAATGATCTGTGGATCACATCTGCATTTTCCTAACATTTGAAGTCGAGGGGTCTCCATAAATCTGTTGGCCATTCGTGTACCTCATAGAGGAGGTCTAGACAAATTGTTTCACTGGCTTTGAATTGGTTAAGCTTTTGTTGGTGTTTGTTCCTTTGTATGTCTTGGATGTGAGTTCTTCTTCAGGCACATGAACCTGCTAGTATTTTCTTCTTCTAACCATCTTGCCTTACTGTGCTTGGTGGTGTCTCTGAAGCATGCTGGCTCATGGTGATAGAGCTGTGGTCTTTATTATCCTAACAAAATATTTTGCCTGATTCAGTCCCAACAACCTGGGCCCTGGCTGTATGTCTGCACTTGGCCTCATCAAACTCAGCAGGCATGCTCTTAACCACCAAGACATCTCTCCTGCCTCTTCCTTCTGCTTCCAGTAGAGGGCAACAAACCTCATTTTGAAGCAATTATGTGATGTCCAGGAATCGAAATTCTGATCATTGGAAGAGCAGGCAATGCTCTTAACCACTGAGCCATCTCTCCTGCCTCTTCCTTCTGTTGCCAGTAGATGGCACCAATTCTGATTTTGAGAGCAAATCTGTGGTTGCCAGGAATCGATCTTTTGACCTTTAGAAGGGCAGCCTGGATTCTTAAACACTGATCTATCTCTCAAGCGCTTCGTTCTGCATCCAAGAGGGCACAAGACCACAGTGCAGATTATTGTGAGCCATTATGTGGTTGCATGAAATTGAATACAGGAGGATGAAAGAGCACGAAAGGCTCTTAAACACTGAGCCATCTCTCCAACCCTTTTTCCTACTTCTTTACCTAAACCAGATGTACTCAATGATGTGTGCATCACATCTGCATTTTCCTAACATTTGAAGTGCAGGGGTTTCCATGGATCTGTTGGCCATTCGTGTACCTCATAGAGGAGGTCTAAGACAAATTGTTTCACTGGCTTTAAATTGGTTAAGCTTTTGTTGGTGTTTGTTCCTTTGTATGTCTTGGATGTGAGTTCTTCAGGCACATGAACATGCTAGTATTTTCTTCTTCTAACCATCTTGCCTTACTGTGCTTGGTGGTGTCTCTGAAGCATGCTGGCTCATGGTGATAGAGCTGTGAGTCTTTATTATCCTAACAAAATATTTTGCCTGATTCAGTCCCAACAACCTGGGCCCTGGCTGTATGTCTGCACTTGGCCTCATCAAACTCAGCAGGCATGCTCTTAAGCACCAAGACATCTCTCCTGCCTCTTCCTTCTGCTTCCAGTAGAGGGCACCAAACCTCATTTTGAAGCAAATATGTGATGTCCAGGAATCAATCTTCTGATATTTGGAAGAGCAGGCAATGCTCTTAACCACTGAGCCATCTCTTCAACCCGTTTTTCAACTTCTTTAACTAAACCAGGTTTACTCAATGTGGTGTGTGGATCACATTTGCATTCTTCTAACATGTGGCGTTCAGGGGTCTACATGGACCTATTGGCTGTTCATGTACCTCATAGAGGATATCAGGATAAATTGTTTCTCTGGCTTTAAATTGGTTAACATTTTGCTGGTGTTTGTAGTCCTTTGATTGTCTTGGATGTGAGTTCTCTTTAAGGCACATGAACATGCCAGTGTTTTCTTCTTCTAGCCATCTTGCGTTACTCTCCTTAGTGTTGTCTCTGAAGCACGATGGCTCATGGTGATAGAACTGTGAGTCTTTAACATCCTAAAAAAAAAACGTTTGCCTAATTCAGTCACAATAACGTGCGCCCTGGTCTTTGCCCTGACTCTATGTCTGCACTTGTCCTCATCAAACTCAGCAGGGAATGCTCTTAAGCACTGAGCCATCTCTCCTGCCTCGTCCTTCTGTTGCCAGTAGATGGCACCAAATCTCCTTTTGAGAGCAAACTGTAGAATCTAGGAATCGCACTTCTGACCTTTGGGAGGGCAGCCAGTGCTCTTAACCCCTGAGCTATCTCTCCAGCTCTCCTTTCTGTTTCCAAAAGAGGGCACAAGACATCAGTGCAGATGGTTGTGAGCCATTATGTGGTTTCCTGGAATTGAATTCCAGAAGTTGGAAGAGCAAGCAATGCTCTTAAAACTGAGCCATCTCTCCAACCTGTTTTTCAACTTTTAAACTAAACCAGATTTACTCAATGTGGTGTGTGGATCACATCTGCATTCCCCTAACATTTGAAGTACAGGGGTCTCCACGGACCTATTGGCCATTCGTTTACCTCATAGAGGATGTCTAGATAAATTGTTTCTCTGGCTTTAAATTGGTTAACCTTTGGCTGGTGTTTGTATTCCTTTGTATGATTTGGATGTGATTTCTTCTTCAGGCACATGAACATGCCAGTATTTTCTTCTTCTAGCCATCTTGCCTTACTCTCCTTGGTGTAATCTCTGAAGCACACTGCCTCATGGTGATAGAGCTGTGAGTGTTTAACATCCTAACAAAAACTTTTGCTTAATTCAGTAACAACAACGTGGTCCTTGGCCTTTGGCCATGATTCTATGTCTGCCTTTGGTCTCATCAAACTCAGCAGGCAATGCTGTTAACCATTGAGCCATCTCTCCTGCCTCTTCCTTCTGCTTCCAAGAGGGCACCAAAACTCATTTTGAATCAATTCTGTGATTTCCAGGAATCGAACTTCTGACCTTTGGAAAAGCAGGCAATGCTCTTAACCACTGAGCCATCTCTCCAACACATTTTTCAACTTCTATAACTAAACCAGGTTTACTCAATGTGGTGTGTGTCTGCATTCCCCTAACATGTGGAGTACAGGGGTCTCCAATGACCTATTGGCTGTTCATGGACCTCATAGAGGAGGTCAGGATAAATTGTTTCTCTGGCTTTAAATTGGTTAAGAGTTTGCTGGTGTTTGTAGTGCTTTGATTGTCTTGGATGTGAGTCCTCTTTAAGGCACATGAACATGCCAGTGTTTTCTTCTTCTAGCCATCTTGCCTTACTCTCCTTAGTGTTGTCTCTGAAGCACGATGTCTCATGGTGATAGAGCTGTGAGTCTTTAACATCCTCAAAATCGTTTGCCTAATTCAGTCACAATAACGTGGGCCCTGGCCTTTGCCCTGTTCTATGTCTGCACTTGGCCTCATCAAACTCAGCAGGCAATGCTCTAAAGCACTGAGCCATCTCTCCTGCCTCTTCCTTCTGTTGCCAGGAGATGGCACCAAATCTCATTTTGAGAGCAAAACTGTGGTGGCCAGGAATCTAACTTCTGACCTTTAGAAGCGCAGCCAGGATTCTTAACCACTGAGCTATCTTTCGAGCGCTTCTTTCTGCATCCAAAAGAGGGCACAAGACCTCAGTGCAGATGGTTATGAGCCATTATGTGGTTGCTTGAAATTGAATACAGGTGGATGAAAGAGCACGAAATGCTCTTAAACACTGAGCCATCTCTCCAACGCTTTTTCCTACTTCTTTACCTAAACCAGATGTACTCAATGATGTGTGGATCACATCTGCATTTTCCTAACATTTGAAGTACAGGGGTCTCCATGGATCTGTTGGCCATTCGTGTACCTCATAGAGGAGGTCTAGACAAATTGTTTCACTGGCTTTAAATTGGTTAAGCTTTTGTTGGTGTTTGTTCCTTTGTATGTCTTGGATGTGAATTCTCCAGGCACATGAACATGCCAGTGTTTTCTTCTTCTAGCCATCTTGCCTTACTCTCCTTAGTGTTGTCTCTGAAGCACGATGGCTCATGGTGATAGAACTGTGAGTCTTTAACATCCTAAAAAAAAAACGTTTGCCTAATTCAGTCACAATAACGTGGGCCCTGGCCTTTGCCCTGACTCTATGTCTGCACTTGGCCTCATCAAATTCAGCAGGGAATGCTCTTAAGCACTGAGCCATCTCTCCTGCCTCGTCCTTCTGTTGCCAGTAGATGGCACCAAATCTCCTTTTGAGACCAAACTGTGGAATCTAGGAATCGCACTTCTGACCTTTGGGAGGGCAGCCAGTGCTCTTAACCCCTGAGCTATCTCTCCAGCTCTCCTTTCTGTTTCCAAAAGAGGGCACAAGACATCAGTGCAGATGGTTGTGAGCCATTATGTGGTTTCCTGGAATTGAATTCCAGAAGTTGGAAGAGCAAGCAATGCTCTTAAGACTGAGCCATCTCTCCAACCTGTTTTTCAACTTTTTAACTAAACCAGATTTACTCAATGTGGTGTGTGGATCACATCTGCATTCCCCTAACATTTGAAGTACAGGGGTCTCCACGGACTTATTGGCCATTCGTTTACGTCATAGAGGATGTCTAGATAAATTGTTTCTCTGGCTTTAAATTGGTTAACCTTTTTTTGGTGTTTGTTCCTTTGTATGTCTTGGATATGAGTTCTTCTTCAGGCACATGAACATGCCAGTATTTTCTTCTTCTAGCCATCTTGCCTTACTCTCCTTGGTGTAATCTCTGAAGCACACTGGCTCATTGTGATAGAGCTGTGAGTCTTTAACATCCTAACAAAAACTTTTGCTTAATTCAGTCACAACAACGTGGTCCTTGGCCTTTGGCCATGATTCTATGTCTGCCTTTGGCCTCATCAAACTCAGCAGGCAATGCTGTTAACCACTGAGCCATCTCTCCTGCCTCTTCCTTCTGCTGCCAGTAGAGGGCACCAAAACTCATTTTGAATCAATTCTGTGATTTCCAGGAATCGAACTTCTGATCTTTGGAAAAGCAGGCAATGCTCTTAACCACTGAGCCATCTCTCCAACACATTTTTCAACTTCTATAACTAAACCAGGTTTACTCAATGTGGTGTGTGTCTGCATTCCCCTAACATGTGGAGTACAGGGGTCTCCAATGACCTATTGGCTGTTCATGGACCTCATAGAGGAGGTCAGGATAAATTGTTTCTCTGGCTTTAAATTGGTTAAGAGTTTGCTGGTGTTTGTAGTGCTTTGATTGTCTTGGATGTGAGTCCTCATTAAGGCACATGAACATGCCAGTGTTTTCTTCTTCTAGCCATCTTGCCTTACTCTCCTTAGTGTTGTCTCTGAAGCACGATGTCTCATGGTGATAGAGCTGTGAGTCTTTAACATCCTCAAAAAACGTTTGCCCAATTCAGTCACAATAACGTGGGCCCTGGCCTTTGCCCTGACTCTATGTCTGCACTTGGCCTCATCAAACTCAGCAGGCAATGCTCCAAAGCACTGAGCCATCTCTCCTGCCTCTTCATTCTGTTGCCAGTAGATGGCACCAAATCTCATTTTGAAAGCAAAACTGTGGTGGCCATGAATCGAACTTCTGACCTTTAGAAGGGCGGGCCAGGATTCTTAACCACTGTGCTAAATCTCGAGCGCTTCTTTCTGCATCCAAAAGAGGGCACAAGACCTCAGTGCAGATGGTTATGAGCCATTATGTGGTTGCTTGAAATTGAATACAGGTGGATGAAAGAGCACGAAATGCTCTTAAACACTGAGCCATCTCTCCAACGCTTTTTCCTACTTCTTTACCTAAACCAGATGTACTCAATGATTTGTGGATCACATCTGCATTTTCCTAACATTTGAAGTACAGGGGTCTCCACGGATCTGTTGGCCATTCGTGTACCTCATAGAGGAGGTCTAGACAAATTGTTTCACTGGCTTTAAATTGGTTAAGCTTTTGTTGGTGTTTGTTCCTTAGTATGTCTTGGATGTGAATTCTTCAGGCACATGAACATGCTAGTATTTTCTTCTTCTAACCATCTTGCCTTACTCTGTTTGGTGGTGTCACTGAAGCCTGCTGGCTCATG
This sequence comes from Chionomys nivalis, assembly GCF_950005125.1. Taxonomy (NCBI): domain Eukaryota; kingdom Metazoa; phylum Chordata; class Mammalia; order Rodentia; family Cricetidae; genus Chionomys; species Chionomys nivalis. Next base: position 51,662,752 of record NC_080108.1, read on the forward strand.
GTGATAGAGCTGTGAGTCTTTATTATCCTAACAAAATATTATGCCTGATTCAGTCCCAACAACCTGGGCCTTGGCTGTATGTCTGCACTTGGCCTCATCAAACTCAGCAGGCATGCTCTTAACCACCAATACATCTCTCCTGCCTCTTCCTTCTGCTTCCAGTAGAGGGCGCCAAACCTCATTTTGAAGCAATTATGTGATGTCCAGGAATCGAACTTCTGATCTTTGGAAGAGCAGGCAATGCTCTTAACCACTGAACTAACGTCTTTAACTAAACCAGGTTTACTCAATGTGGTGTGTGGATCACATCTGCATTCCCCTAACATGTGGATTACAGGGGTCTCCATGGACCTATTGGCTGTTCATGTACCTCATAGAGGAGGTCAGGATAAATTGTTTCTCTGGCTTTAAATTGGGTAACATTTTGCTGGTGTTTGTAGTCCTTTGATTGTTTTGGATGTGAGTTCTCTTTAAGGCACATGAACATGCCAGTGTTTTCTTCTTCTAGCCATCTTGCCTTACTCTCCTTAGTGTTGTCTCTGAAGCACGCTGTCTCATGGTGATAGAGCTGTGAGTCTTTAACATCCTAAAAAAACGTTTGCCTAATTCAGTCACAATAACGTGGGCCCTGGCCTTTGCCCTGAATCTATGTCTGCACTTGGCCTCATCAAACTCAGCAGGCAATGCTCTGAAGCACTGAGCCATCTCTCCTGCCTCTTCCTTCTGTTGCCAGTAGATGGCTCCAAATCTCATTTTGAGAGCAAAACTGTGGTTGCCAGGAATCGAACTTCTGACCTGTAGAAGGGCAGCCAGTATTCTTAACCACTGACCTATATCTCGAGCGCTTCTTTCTGCATCAAACGGAGGGCACAAGACCTCAGTGCAGATGGTTGCGAGCCATTATGTGGTTGCTTGAAATTGGATACAGGTGGATGAAAGGGCACGAAATCCTCTTAAACACTGAGCCATCTCTCCAACCCGTTTTTCCTCTTCTTTACCTAAACCAGATGTACTCAATGATGTGTGGATCACATCTGCGTTTTCCTAACATTTGAAGTACAGGGGTCTCCATGGATCTGTTGGCCATTCGTGTACCTCATAGAGGAGGTCTAGACTAATTGTTTCACTGGCTTTAAATTGGTTAAGCTTTTGTTGGTGTTTTTTCCTTTGTATGTCTTGGATGTGAGTTCTTCTTCAGGCACATGAATATGCTAGTATTTTCTTCTTCTAACCATCTTGATTTACTCTGCTTGGTGGTGTCTCTGAAGCACGGTGGCTCATGGTGATAGAGCTGTGAGTCTTTATTATCATAACAAAATGTTTTGCCTGATTCAGTCCCAACAACCTGGGCCCTGGCTGTATGTCTGCACTTGGCCTCATCAAACTCAGCAGGCATGCTCTTAACCACCAAGACATCTCTCCTGCCTCTTCCTTCTGCTTCCAGTAGAGGCAGAAAACCTCATTTTGAAACAATTATGTGATGTCCAGGAATCGAACTTCTGATCTTTGAAAGAGCAGGCCATGTTCTTAACCACTGCGCCATGTCTCCGACCCGTGTTTCAACTCCTTTAACTAAACCAGGTTTATTCAATGTGGTTTGTGGATCACATCTGCATTCCCCTAACCTGTGGATTACAGGGGTCTCCATGGACCTATTGGCTGTACATGTACCTCATAGAGGATGTCAGGATAAATTGTTTCTCTGGCTTTAAATTGGTTAACATTTTGCTGGTGTTTGTAGTCCTTTGATTGTCTTGGATGTGAGTTCTCTTTAAGGCACATGAACATGCCAGTGTTTTCTTTTTCTAGCCATCTTGCCTTACTCTCCTTAGTGTTGTCTCTGAAGCACGTTGTCTCATGGTGATAGAGCTGTGAGTCTTTAACATCCAAAAAAAAACGTTTGCCTAATTCAGTCACAATAACGTGGGCCCTGGCCTTTGCCTTGACTCTATGTCTGCACTTGGCCTCATCAAACTCAGCAGCCAATGCTCTTAAGCACTGAGCCATCTCTCCTGCCTCGTCCTTCTGTTGCCAGTAGATGGCACCAAATCTCATTTTGAGAGCAAAACTGTGGTTGCCAGGAATCTAACTTCTGACCTTTAGAAGGGCAGCCAGGATTCTTAACCACTGAGCTCTCTCTCGAGCACTTCTTTCTGCATCCAAAAGAGGGCACAAGACCTCAGTGTAGATGGTTGTGACCCATTATGTAGTTGCTTGAAATTGGATACAGGAGGATGAAAGAGCACGAAATGCCCTTAAACACCGAGCCATCTCTCCAACCCGTTTTTCTACTTCTTTACCTAAACCAGATGTACTCAATGATGTGTGGATCACATCTGCATTTTCCTAACATTTGAAGTCCAGGGGTCTCCATGGATGTGATGGCCATTCGTGTAACTCATGGAAAAGGACTAGACAAATTGTTTCACTGGCTTTAAATTGTTTAAGCTTTTGTTGGTGTTTGTTCCTTTCTATGTCTTGGATGTGAGTTATTCTTCAGGCAAATGAACATGCTAGTATTTTATTCTTCTAACCATGCCTTACTCTGCTTAATGGTGTCTCTGAAGCATGCTGGCTCATGGTGATAGAGCTGTGAGTCTTTATTATCCTAACAAAATGTTTTGCCTGATTCAGTCCCAACAACCTGGGCCCTGGCTGTATGTCTGCACTTGGCCTCATCAAACTCAGCAGGCATGCTCTTAACCACCAATACATCTCTCTTGCCTCTTCCTTCTGCTTCCAGTAGAGGGCATCAAACCTCGTTTTGAAGCAATTATGTGATGTCCAGGAATCGAACTTCTGATCTTTGGAAGAGCAGGCAATGCTCTTATCCAATGAGCCATCTCTCCGACCCGTTTTTCAACTTCTTTAACTAAACCAGATTTACTCAATGTGGTGTGTGGATTACATCTGCATTCCCCTAACATGTGGTGTACAGGGGTCTCCATGGACCTATTGGCTGTTCATGTACCTCATAGAGGATATCAGGATAAATTGTTTCTCTGGCTTTAAATTGAGTAACATTTTGCTGGTGTTTGTAGTCCTTTGATTGTCTTGGATGTGAGTTCTCTTTAAGGCACATGAACATGCCAGTGTTTTCTTCTTCTAGCCATCTTGCCTTACTCTCCTTAAAGTTGTCTCTGAAGTACGATGTCTCATGGTGATAGAGCTGTGAGTCTTTAACCTCCTAAAAAAACTTTTGCCTAATTCAGTCACAATAACGTGGGCCCTGGCCTTTGCCCTGACTCTATGTCTGCACTTGGCCTCATCAAACTCAGCAGCCAATGATCTTAAGCACTGAGCCATCTCTCCTGCCTCTTCCTTCTGTTGCCAGTAGATGGCACCAAATCTCATTTTGAGAGCAAAACTGTGGTTGCAGGTATCGAACTTCTGACCTTTAGAAGGGCAGCCAGGATTCTTAAACAATGAGCTATCTCTCGCGCGCTTCTTTCTGCATCCAAAAGAGGGCACAAGACCTCAGTGCAGATGGTTGTGAGCCATTATGTGGTTGCTTGAAATTGAATACAGGAGGATGAAAGAGCACGAAATGCTCTTAAACACTCAGCCATCTCTCCAACCCGTTTTTCTACTTCTTTACCTAAACCAGATGTACACAATGATGTGTGGATCACATCCGCATTTTACTAACATTGGAAGTACAAGGTTCTCCATGATCTGTTGGCCACTCCTGTACCTCATAGAGGAGGTCTAGACAAATTGTTTCACTGGCTTTAAATTGGTAAAGCTTTTGTTGGTGTTTGTTCCTTTGTATGTCTTGGATGTGAGTTCTTCTTCAGGCACATGAATGTGCTAGTATTTTCTTCTTTGAACCATCCAGCCTTACTCTGCTTGGTGGTGTCTCTGAAGCATGCTGGCTCATGGTGATAGAGCTGTGAGTCTTTATTATCCCAACAAAATGTTTTGCCTGATTCAGTCCCAACAACCTGGGCCCTGGCTGTATGTCTGCACTTGGCCTCATCAAACTCAGCAGGCATGCTCTTAACCACCAAGACATCTCTCTTGCCTCTTCCCTCTGCTTCCAGTAGAGGGCACCAAACCTCGTTTTGAAGCAATTATGTGATGTCCAGGAATCGAACTTCTGATCTTTGGAAGAGCAGGCAATGCTCTTATCCACTGAGCCATCTCTCCGACCCGTTTTTCAACTTCTTTAACTAAACCAGGTTTACTCAATGTGGTGTGTGGATTACATCTGCATTCCCCTACATGTGGAGTACAGGGGTCTCCATGGACCTATTGGCTGTTCATGTACCTCATAGAGGATATCAGGATAAATTGTTTCTCTGGCTTTAAATTGGGTAACATTTTGCTGGTGTTTGTAGTCCTTTGATTGACTTGGATGTGAGTTCTCTTTAAGGCACATGAACATGCCAGTGTTTTCTTCTTCTAGCCATCTTGCCTTACTCTCCTTAATATTGTCTCTGAAGTACGATGTCTCATGGTGATAGAGCTGTGAGTCTTTAACATCCTAAAAAAACGTTTGCCTAATTCAGTCACAATAACGTGGGCCCTGGCCTTTGCCCTGACTCTATGTCTGCACTTGGCCTCATCAAACTCAGCAGCCAATGCTCTTAAGCACTGAGCCATCTCTCCTGGCTCTTCCTTCTGTTGCCAGTAGATGGCACCAAATCTCATTTTGAGAGCAAAACTGTGGTTGCCAGGAATCGAACTTCTGACCTTTAGAAGGGGAGCCAGGATTCTTAACCACTGAGCTATCTCTCGAGCGCTTCTTTCTGCATCCAAAAGAGGGCACAAGACCTCAGTGCAGATGGTTGTGAGCCATTTTGTGGTTGCTTGAATTTGAATACAGGAGGATGAAAGAGCACGAAATGCTCTTAAACACTCAGCCATCTCTCCATCCCGTTTTTCTACTTCTTTACCTAAACCAGATGTACTCAATGATGTGTGGATCACATCTGCATTTTCCTAACATTTGAAGTACAAGGGTCCATGGATCTGTTGGCCACTCGTGTACCTCATAGAGGAGGTCTAGACAAATTGTTTCACTGGCTTTAAATTGGTTAAGCTTTTGTTGGTGTTTGTTCCTTTGTATTTCTTGGAAGTGAGTTCTTCTTCAGGCACATGAACATGCTATTATTTTCTTCTTCTAACCATCTTGCCTTACTCTACGTGGTGGTGTTTCTGAAGCATGCTGGCTCATGGTGATAGAGCTGTGAGTCTTTATTATCCTAACAAAATGTTTTGCCTGATTCAGTCCCAACAACCTGGACCCTGGCTGTATGTCTGCACTTGGCCTCATCAAACTCAGCAGGCATGCTCTTAACCACCAAGACATTTCTCCTGCCTCTACCTTCTGCTTCCAGTAGAGGGCACCAAACCTCGTTTTGAAGCAATTATGTGATGTCCAGGAATCGAACTTCTGATCTTTGGAAGAGCAGGCAATGCTCTTAACCACTGAGCCAACTCTCCGACCCGTTTTTCAACTTCTTTAACTAAACCAGGTTTACTCAATGTGGTGTGTGGATCACATCTGAATTCCCCTAACATGTGGATTACAGGGGTCTCCATGGACCTATTGGCTGTTCATGTACCTCATAGAGGGCGTCAGCATAAATTGTTTCTCTGGCTTTAAATTGGTTAACATTTTGCCGGTGTTTGTAGTCCTTTGATTTTCTTGGATGTGAGTTCTCTTTAAGGCACATGAACATGCCAGTGTTTTCTTCTTCTAGCTATCTTGCCTTACTCTCCTTAGTGTTTTCTCTGAAGCACGTTGGCTCTTGGTGATAGAGTTGTGAGTCTTTAACATCCTAAAAAAACGTTTGCCTAATTCAGTCACAATAACGTGGGCCCTGGCCTTTGCCCTGACTCTATGTCTGCACTTGGCCTCATCAAACTCAGCAGCCAATGCTCTTAAGCACTGAGCCATCTCTCCTGGCTCTTCCTTCTGTTGCCAGTAGATGGCACCAAATCTCATTTTGAGAGCAAAACTGTGGTTGCCAGGAATCGAACTTCTGACCTTTAGAAGGGGAGCCAGGATTCTTAACCACTGAGCTATCTCTCGAGCGCTTCTTTCTGCATCCAAAAGAGGGCACAAGACCTCAGTGCAGATGGTTGTGAGCCATTTTGTGGTTGCTTGAATTTGAATACAGGAGGATGAAAGAGCACGAAATGCTCTTAAACACTCAGCCATCTCTCCATCCCGTTTTTCTACTTCTTTACCTAAACCAGATGTACTCAATGATGTGTGGATCACATCTGCATTTTCCTAACATTTGAAGTACAAGGGTCCATGGATCTGTTGGCCACTCGTGTACCTCATAGAGGAGGTCTAGACAAATTGTTTCACTGGCTTTAAATTGGTTAAGCTTTTGTTGGTGTTTGTTCCTTTGTATGTCTTGGATGTGAGTTCTTCTTCAGGCACATGAATGTGCTAGTATTTTCTTCTTTGAACCATCCAGCCTTACTCTGCTTGGTGGTGTCTCTGAAGCATGCTGGCTCATGGTGATAGAGCTGTGAGTCTTTATTATCCCAACAAAATGTTTTGCCTGATTCAGTCCCAACAACCTGGGCCCTGGCTGTATGTCTGCACTTGGCCTCATCAAACTCAGCAGGCATGCTCTTAACCACCAAGACATCTCTCTTGCCTCTTCCCTCTGCTTCCAGTAGAGGGCACCAAACCTCGTTTTGAAGCAATTATGTGATGTCCAGGAATCGAACTTCTGATCTTTGGAAGAGCAGGCAATGCTCTTATCCACTGAGCCATCTCTCCGACCCGTTTTTCAACTTCTTTAACTAAACCAGGTTTACTCAATGTGGTGTGTGGATTACATCTGCATTCCCCTACATGTGGAGTACAGGGGTCTCCATGGACCTATTGGCTGTTCATGTACCTCATAGAGGATATCAGGATAAATTGTTTCTCTGGCTTTAAATTGGGTAACATTTTGCTGGTGTTTGTAGTCCTTTGATTGACTTGGATGTGAGTTCTCTTTAAGGCACATGAACATGCCAGTGTTTTCTTCTTCTAGCCATCTTGCCTTACTCTCCTTAATATTGTCTCTGAAGTACGATGTCTCATGGTGATAGAGCTGTGAGTCTTTAACATCCTAAAAAAACGTTTGCCTAATTCAGTCACAATAACGTGGGCCCTGGCCTTTGCCCTGACTCTATGTCTGCACTTGGCCTCATCAAACTCAGCAGCCAATGCTCTTAAGCACTGAGCCATCTCTCCTGGCTCTTCCTTCTGTTGCCAGTAGATGGCACCAAATCTCATTTTGAGAGCAAAACTGTGGTTGCCAGGAATCGAACTTCTGACCTTTAGAAGGGGAGCCAGGATTCTTAACCACTGAGCTATCTCTCGAGCGCTTCTTTCTGCATCCAAAAGAGGGCACAAGACCTCAGTGCAGATGGTTGTGAGCCATTTTGTGGTTGCTTGAATTTGAATACAGGAGGATGAAAGAGCACGAAATGCTCTTAAACACTCAGCCATCTCTCCATCCCGTTTTTCTACTTCTTTACCTAAACCAGATGTACTCAATGATGTGTGGATCACATCTGCATTTTCCTAACATTTGAAGTACAAGGGTCCATGGATCTGTTGGCCACTCGTGTACCTCATAGAGGAGGTCTAGACAAATTGTTTCACTGGCTTTAAATTGGTTAAGCTTTTGTTGGTGTTTGTTCCTTTGTATTTCTTGGAAGTGAGTTCTTCTTCAGGCACATGAACATGCTATTATTTTCTTCTTCTAACCATCTTGCCTTACTCTACGTGGTGGTGTTTCTGAAGCATGCTGGCTCATGGTGATAGAGCTGTGAGTCTTTATTATCCTAACAAAATGTTTTGCCTGATTCAGTCCCAACAACCTGGACCCTGGCTGTATGTCTGCACTTGGCCTCATCAAACTCAGCAGGCATGCTCTTAACCACCAAGACATTTCTCCTGCCTCTACCTTCTGCTTCCAGTAGAGGGCACCAAACCTCGTTTTGAAGCAATTATGTGATGTCCAGGAATCGAACTTCTGATCTTTGGAAGAGCAGGCAATGCTCTTAACCACTGAGCCAACTCTCCGACCCGTTTTTCAACTTCTTTAACTAAACCAGGTTTACTCAATGTGGTGTGTGGATCACATCTGAATTCCCCTAACATGTGGATTACAGGGGTCTCCATGGACCTATTGGCTGTTCATGTACCTCATAGAGGGCGTCAGCATAAATTGTTTCTCTGGCTTTAAATTGGTTAACATTTTGCCGGTGTTTGTAGTCCTTTGATTTTCTTGGATGTGAGTTCTCTTTAAGGCACATGAACATGCCAGTGTTTTCTTCTTCTAGCTATCTTGCCTTACTCTCCTTAGTGTTTTCTCTGAAGCACGTTGGCTCTTGGTGATAGAGTTGTGAGTCTTTAACATCCTAAAAAAACGTTTGCCTAATTCAGTCACAATAACGTGGGCCCTGGCCTTTGCCCTGACTCTATGTCTGCACTTGGCCTCATCAAACTCAGCAGCCAATGCTCTTAAGCACTGAGCCATCTCTCCTGGCTCTTCCTTCTGTTGCCAGTAGATGGCACCAAATCTCATTTTGAGAGCAAAACTGTGGTTGCCAGGAATCGAACTTCTGACCTTTAGAAGGGGAGCCAGGATTCTTAACCACTGAGCTATCTCTCGAGCGCTTCTTTCTGCATCCAAAAGAGGGCACAAGACCTCAGTGCAGATGGTTGTGAGCCATTTTGTGGTTGCTTGAATTTGAATACAGGAGGATGAAAGAGCACGAAATGCTCTTAAACACTCAGCCATCTCTCCATCCCGTTTTTCTACTTCTTTACCTAAACCAGATGTACTCAATGATGTGTGGATCACATCTGCATTTTCCTAACATTTGAAGTACAAGGGTCCATGGATCTGTTGGCCACTCGTGTACCTCATAGAGGAGGTCTAGACAAATTGTTTCACTGGCTTTAAATTGGTTAAGCTTTTGTTGGTGTTTGTTCCTTTGTATTTCTTGGAAGTGAGTTCTTCTTCAGGCACATGAACATGCTATTATTTTCTTCTTCTAACCATCTTGCCTTACTCTACGTGGTGGTGTTTCTGAAGCATGCTGGCTCATGGTGATAGAGCTGTGAGTCTTTATTATCCTAACAAAATGTTTTGCCTGATTCAGTCCCAACAACCTGGACCCTGGCTGTATGTCTGCACTTGGCCTCATCAAACTCAGCAGGCATGCTCTTAACCACCAAGACATTTCTCCTGCCTCTACCTTCTGCTTCCAGTAGAGGGCACCAAACCTCGTTTTGAAGCAATTATGTGATGTCCAGGAATCGAACTTCTGATCTTTGGAAGAGCAGGCAATGCTCTTAACCACTGAGCCAACTCTCCGACCCGTTTTTCAACTTCTTTAACTAAACCAGGTTTACTCAATGTGGTGTGTGGATCACATCTGAATTCCCCTAACATGTGGATTACAGGGGTCTCCATGGACCTATTGGCTGTTCATGTACCTCATAGAGGGCGTCAGCATAAATTGTTTCTCTGGCTTTAAATTGGTTAACATTTTGCCGGTGTTTGTAGTCCTTTGATTTTCTTGGATGTGAGTTCTCTTTAAGGCACATGAACATGCCAGTGTTTTCTTCTTCTAGCTATCTTGCCTTACTCTCCTTAGTGTTTTCTCTGAAGCACGTTGGCTCTTGGTGATAGAGTTGTGAGTCTTTAACATCCTAAAAAAACGTTTGCCTAATTCAGTCACAATAACGTGGGCCCTGGCCTTTGCCCTGACTCTATGTCTGCACTTGGCCTCATCAAACTCAGCAGGCAATGCTCTTAAGCACTGAGCCATCTCTCCTGCCTCTTCCTTCTGTTGCCAGTAGATGGCACCAATTCTCATTTTGAGAGCAAAACTGTGGTTGCCAGGAATCGAACTTCTGACCTTTAGAAGGGCAGCCAGGATTCTTAACGACTGAGCTATCTCTCGAGCGCTTCTTTCTGCATACAAAAGAGGGCACAAGACCTCAGTGCAGATGGTTGTGAGCCATTATGTGGTTGCTTGAAATTGAATACAGGAGGATGAAAGAGCACGAAATGCTCTTAAACACTCAGCCATCTCTCCAACCCGTTTTTCTACTTCTTTACCTAAACCAGATGTACTCAATGATGTGTGGATCACATCTGCATTTTCCTAACATTTGAAGTACAAGGGTCTCCATGGATCTGTTGGCCACTCGAGTACCTCATAGAGGAGGTCTAGACAAATTGTTTCACTGGCTTTAAATTGGTAAAGCTTTTGTTGGTGTTTGTTCCTTTGTATGTCTTGGATGTGAGTTCTTCTTCAGGCACATGAACGTGCTAGTATTTTCTTCTTCTAACCATCTTGCCTTACTCTGCTTGGTGGTGTTTCTGAAGCATGCTGGCTCATGGTAATAGAGCTGTGAGTCTTTATTATCCTAACAAAATGTTTTGCCTGATTCAGTCCCAACAACCTGGGCCCTGGCTGTATGTCTGCACTTGGCCTCATCAAACTCAGCAGGCATGCTCTTAATCACCAAGACATCTCTCTTGCCTCTTCCTTCTGCTTCAAGTAGAGGGCACCAAACCTCGTTTTGAAGCAATTATGTGATGTCCAGGAATCGAACTTCTGATCTTTGGAAGAGAAGGCAATGCTCTTATCCACTGAGCCATCTCTCCGACCCGTTTTTCAACTTCTTTAAATAAACCAGGTTTACTCAATGTGGTGTGTGGATTACATCTGCATTCCCCTAACATGTGGAGTACAGGGGTCTCCATGGACCTATTGGCTGTTCATGTACCACATAGAGGATATCAGGATAAATTGTTTCTCTGGCTTTAATTGGGTAACATTTTGCTGGTGTTTGTAGTCCTTTGATTGTCTTGGATGTGAGTTCTCTTTAAGGCACATGAACATGCCAGTGTTTTCTTCTTCTAGCCATCTTTCCTTACTCTCCTTAGTGTTTTCTCTGAAGCACGTTGGCTCTTGGTGATAGAGTTGTGAGTCTTTAACATCCTAAAAAAACGTTTGCCTAATTCAGTCACAATAACGTGGGCCCTGGCCTTTGCCCTGACTCTATGTCTGCACTTGGCCTCATCAAACTCAGCAGCCAATGCTCTTAAGCACTGAGCCATCTCTCCTGCCTCTTCCTTCTGTTGCCAGTAGATGGCATCAAATCTCATTTTGAGAGCAAAACTGTGGTAGCCAGGAATCTAACTTCTGACCTTTAGAAGGGCAGCCAGGATTCTTAACCACTGAGCTATCTCTCGAGCGCTTCTTTCTTCATGCAAAAGAGGGCACAAGACCTCAGTGCAGATGGTTGTGAGCCATTATGTGGTTGCTTGAAATTGAATACAGGAGGAAGAAAGAGCACGAAATGCTCTTAAACACTCAGCCATCTCTCCAACCCGTTTTTCTACTTCTTTACCTAAACCAGTTTTACTCAAACATGTGTGGATCACATCTGCATTTTCCTAACATTTGAAGTACAGGGGTCTCCATGGATCTGTGGGCCACTCCTGTACCTCATAGAGGAGGTCTAGACAAATTGTTTCACTGGCTATAAATTGGTTAAGCTTTTGTTGGTGTTTGTTCCTTTGTATTTCTTTGAAGTGAGTTCTTCTTCAGGCACATGAACATGCTATTATTTTCTTCTTCTAACCATCTTGCCTTACTCTGTGTGGTGGTGTTTCTGAAGCATGCTGGCTCATGGTGATAGAGCTGTGAGTCTTTATTATCCTAACAAAATGTTTTGCCTGATTCAGTCCCAACAACCTGGACCCTGGCTGTATGTCTGCACTTGGCCTCATCAAACTCAGCAGGCATGCTCTTAACCACCAAGACATTTCTCCTGCCTCTTCCTTCTGCTTCCAGTAGAGGGCACCAAACCTCGTTTTGAAGCAATTATGTGATGTCCAGGAATCGAACTTCTGATCTTTGGAAGAGCAGGCAATGCTCTTAACCACTGAGCCAACTCTCCGACCCGTTTTTCAACTTCTTTAACTAAACCAGGTTTACTCAATGTGGTGTGTGGATCACATCTGAATTCCCCTAACATGTGGATTACAGGGGTCTCCATGGACCTATTGGCTGTTCATGTACCTCATAGAGGGCGTCAGCATAAATTGTTTCTCTGGCTTTAAATTGGTTAACATTTTGCCGGTGTTTGTAGTCCTTTGATTTTCTTGGATGTGAGTTCTCTTTAAGGCACATGAACATGCCAGTGTTTTCTTCTTCTAGCTATCTTGCCTTACTCTCCTTAGTGTTTTCTCTGAAGCACGTTGGCTCTTGGTGATAGAGTTGTGAGTCTTTAACATCCTAAAAAAACGTTTGCCTAATTCAGTCACAATAACGTGGGCCCTGGCCTTTGCACTGACTCTATGTCTGCACTTGGCCTCATCAAACTCAGCAGGCAATGCTCTTAAGCACTGAGCCATCTCTCCTGCCTCTTCCTTCTGTTGCCAGTAGATGGCACCAATTCTCATTTTGAGAGCAAAACTGTGGTTGCCAGGAATCGAACTTCTGACCTTTAGAAGGGCAGCCAGGATTCTTAACGACTGAGCTATCTCTCGAGCGCTTCTTTCTGCATCCAAAAGAGGGCACAAGACCTCAGTGCAGATGGTTGTGAGCCATTATGTGGTTGCTTGAAATTGAATACAGGAGGATGAAAGAGCACGAAATGCTCTTAAACACTCAGCCATCTCTCCAACCCGTTTTTCTACTTCTTTACCTAAACCAGATGTACTCAATGATGTGTGGATCACATCTGCATTTTCCTAACATTTGAAGTACAAGGGTCTCCATGGATCTGTTGGCCACTCGAGTACCTCATAGAGGAGGTCTAGACAAATTGTTTCACTGGCTTTAAATTGGTAAAGCTTTTGTTGGTGTTTGTTCCTTTGTATGTCTTGGATGTGAGTTCTTCTTCAGGCACATGAACGTGCTCGTATTTTCTTCTTCTAACCATCTTGCCTTACTCTGCTTGGTGGTGTTTCTGAAGCATGCTGGCTCATGGTAATAGAGCTGTGAGTCTTTATTATCCTAACAAAATGTTTTGCCTGATTCAGTCCCAAAAACCTGGGCCCTGGCTGTATGTCTGCACTTGGCCTCATCAAACTCAGCAGGCATGCTCTTAACCACCAAGACATTTCTCCTGCCTCTTCCTTCTGCTTCCGATAGAGGGCACCAAACCTCGTATTGAAGCAATTATGTGATGTCCAGGAATCGAACTTCTGATCTTTGGAAGAGCAGGCAATGCTCTTAAGCACTGAGCCATCTCTCCGACCCGTTTTTCAACTTCTTTAAATAAACCAGGTTTACTCAATGTGGTGTGTGGATTACATCTGCATTCCCCTAACATGTGGAGTACAGGGGTCTCCATGGACCTATTGGCTGTTCATGTACCACATAGAGGATATCAGGATAAATTGTTTCTCTGGCTTTAATTGGGTAACATTTTGCTGGTGTTTGTAGTCCTTTGATTGTCTTGGATGTGAGTTCTCTTTAAGGCACATGAACATGCCAGTGTTTTCTTCTTCTAGCCATCTTGCCTTACTCTCCTTAGTGTTTTCTCTGAAGCACGTTGGCTCTTGGTGATAGAGTTGTGAGTCTTTAACATCCTAAAAAAACGTTTGCCTAATTCAGTCACAATAACGTGGGCCCTGGCCTTTGCCCTGACTCTATGTCTGCACTTGGCCTCATCAAACTCAGCAGCCAATGCTCTTAAGCACTGAGCCATCTCTCCTGCCTCTTCCTTCTGTTGCCAGTAGATGGCATCAAATCTCATTTTGAGAGCAAAACTGTGGTAGCCAGGAATCTAACTTCTGACCTTTAGAAGGGCAGCCAGGATTCTTAACCACTGAGCTATCTCTCGAGCGCTTCTTTCTGCATGCAAAAGAGGGCACAAGACCTCAGTGCAGATGGTTGTGAGCCATTATGTGGTTGCTTGAAATTGAATACAGGAGGATGAAAGAGCACGAAATGCTCTTAAACACTCAGCCATCTCTCCAACCCGTTTTTCTACTTCTTTACCTAAACCAGTTTTACTCAAACATGTGTGGATCACATCTGCATTTTCCTAACATTTGAAGTACAGGGGTCTCCATGGATCTGTGGGCCACTCCTGTACCTCATAGAGGAAGTCTAGACAAATTGTTTCACTGGCTATAAATTGGTTAAGCTTTTGTTGGTGTTTGTTCCTTTGTATTTCTTTGAAGTGATTTCTTCTTCAGGCACATGAACATGCTATTATTTTCTTCTTCTAACCATCTTGCCTTACTCTGCGTGGTGGTGTTTCTGAAGCATGCTGGCTCATGGTGATAGAGCTGTGAGTCTTTATTATCCTAACAAAATGTTTTGCCTGATTCAGTCCCAACAACCTGGACCCTGGCTGTATGTCTGCACTTGGCCTCATCAAACTCAGCAGGCATGCTCTTAACCACCAAGACATTTCTCCTGCCTCTTCCTGCTGCTTCCAGTAGAGGGCACCAAACCTCGTTTTGAAGCAATTATGTGATGTCCAGGAATCGAACTTCTGATCTTTGGAAGAGCAGGCAATGCTCTTAACCACTGAGCCAACTCTCCGACCCGTTCTTCAACTTCTTTAACTAAACCAGGTTTACTCAATGTGGTGTGTGGATCACATCTGCATTCCCCTAACATGTGGAGTACAGGGGTCTCCATGGACCTATTGGCTGTTCATGTACCTCATAGAGGGTGTCAGGATGAATTGGTTCTCTGGCTTTAAATTGGTTAACATTTTGCTACTGTATGTAGTCCTTTGATTGTCTTGGATGTGAGTTCTCTTTAAGGCACATGAACATGCCAGTGTTTTCTTCTTCTAGCCATCTTGCCTTACTCTCCTTAGTGTTTTCTCTGAAGCACGATGGCTCTTGGTGATAGAGCTGTGAGTCTTTAACATCCTAAAAAAACGTTTGCCTAATTCAGTCACAATAACGTGGGCCCTGGCCTTTGCCCTGACTCTATGTCTGCACTTGGCCTCATCAAACTCAGCAGCCAATGCTCTTAAGCACTGAGCCATCTCTCCTGCCTCTTCCTTCTGTTGCCAGTAGATGGCACCAAATCTCATTTTGAGAGCAAAACTGTGGTTGCCAGGAATCGAACTTCTGACCTTTAGAAGGGCAGCCAGGATTCTTAACCTCTGAGCTATCTCTCGAGCGCTTCTTTCTGCATCCAAAAGAGGGCACAAGACCTCAGTGCAGATGGTTGTGAGCCATTATGTGGTTGCTTGAAATTGAATACAGGAGGATGAAAGAGCACGAAATGCTCTTAAACACTCAGCCATCTCTCCAACCCGTTTTTCTACTTCTTTACCTAAACCAGTTTTACTCAAACATGTGTGGATCACATCTACATTTTCCTAACATTTGAAGTACAGGGGTCTCCATGGATCTGTGGGCCACTCCTGTACCTCATAGAGGAGGTCTAGACAAATTGTTTCACTGGCTATAAATTGGTTAAGCTTTTGTTGGTGTTTGTTCTTTGTATTTCTTGGAAGTGAGCTCCTCTTCAGGCACATGAACATGCTAGTATTTTCTTCTTCAAACCATACTGCCTTACTCTGCTTGGTGGTGTTTCTGAAGCATGCTGGCTCATGGTGATAGAGCTGTGAGTCTTTATTATCCTAACAAAATGTTTTGCCTGATTCAGTCCCAACAACCTGGGCCCTTGCTGTATGTCTGCACTTGGCCTCATAAAACTCAGCAGGCATGCTCTTAACCACCAAGACATTTCTCCTGCCTCTACCTTCTGCTTCCAGTAGAGGGCAACAAACCTCGTATTGAAGCAATTATGTGATGTCCAGGAATCGAACTTCTGATCTTTGGAAGAGCACGCAATACTCTTAACCACTGAGCCAACTCTCCGACCCGTTTTTCAACTTCTTTAAATAAACCAGGTATACTCAATGTGGTGTGTGGATCACATCTGCATTCCCCTAACATGTGGATTACAGGGGTCTCCATGGACCTATTGGCTGTTCATGTACCTCATAGAGGGCGTCAGCATAAATTGTTTCTCTGGCTTTAAATTGGTTAACATTTTGCTGGTGTTTGTAGTCCTTTGATTTTCTTGGATGTGAGTTCTCTTTAAGGCACATGAACATGCCAGTGTTTTCTTCTTCTAGCCATCTTGCCTTACACTCCTTAGTGTTTTCTCTGAAGCACGTTGGCTCTTGGTGATAGAGTTGTGAGTCTTTAACATCCTAAAAAAACGTTTGCCTAATTCAATCACAATAACGTGGGCCCTGGCCTTTGCCCTGACTCTATGTCTACACTTGGCCTCATCAAACTCAGCAGCCAATGCTCTTAAGCACTGAGCCATCTCTCCTGCCTCTTTCTTCTGTTGCCAGTAGATGGCAGCAAATCTCATTTTGAGAGCAAAACTGTGGTTGCCAGGAATCGAACTTCTGACCTTTAGAAGGGCAGCCAGGATTCTTAACCACTGAGCTATCTCTCGAGCGCTTCTTTCTGCATCCAAAAGAGGGCACAAGACCTCAGTGCAGATGGTTGTGAGCCATTATGTGGTTGCTTGAAATTGAATACAGGAGGATGAAAGAGCACGAAATGCTCTTAAACACTCAGCCATCTCTCCAACCCATTTTTCTACTTCTTTACCTAAACCAGATGTACTCAAAGATGTGTGGATCACATCTGCATTTTCCTAACATTTGAAGTACAGGGGTCTCCATGGATCTGTTGGCCACTCCTGTACCTCATAGAGGAGGTCTAGACTAATTGTTTCACTGGCTTTAAATTGGT
Organism: Chionomys nivalis; assembly: GCF_950005125.1. Classification (NCBI taxonomy): domain Eukaryota; kingdom Metazoa; phylum Chordata; class Mammalia; order Rodentia; family Cricetidae; genus Chionomys; species Chionomys nivalis. The sequence goes on from NC_080108.1 coordinate 51,679,500, forward strand.
TAAGCTTTTGTTGGTGTTTGTTCCTTTGTATGTCTTGGATGTGAGTTCTTCTTCAGGCACATGAACATGCTAGTATTTTCTTCTTCTAACCATCTTTCCTTACTCTGCTTGGTGGTGTCTCTGAAGCATGCTGGCTCATGGTGATAGAGCTGTGAGTCTTTATTATCCTAACAAAATGTTTTGCCCGATTCAGTCCCAACAACCTGGGACCTGGCTGTATGTCTGCACTTGGCCTCATCAAACTCAGCAGGCATGCTCTTAACCACCAAGACATCTCTCCTGCCTCTTCCTTCTGCTTCCAGTAGAGGGCACCAAACCTCATTTTGAAGCGATTATGTGATGTCCAGGAATCGAACTTCTGATCTTTGGAAAGCAGGCAATGCTCTTAACCACTGAGCCAACTCTCCGACCCGTTTTTCAACTTCTTTAAATAAACCAGGTTTACTCAATGTGGTGTGTGGATCACATCTGCTTTCCCCTAACATGTGGCGTACAGGCGTCTCCATGGACCTATTGGCTGTTCATGTACCTCATAGAGGAGTTCAGGATAAATTGTTTCTCTCTATTTAAATTGGTTACCATTTTGCTGGTGTTTGTAGTCCTTTGATTGTCTTGGATGTGAGTTCCCTTTAAGGCACATGAACATGCCTATGTTTTCTTCTTCTAGCCATCTTGTCTTACTCTCCTTAGTGTTGTCTCTGAAGCCCGCTGTCTCATGATGATATAGCTGTGAGTCTTTAACATCCTAAAAAAACGTTTGCCTAATTCAGTCACAATAACGTGGGCCCTGGCCTTTGCCCTGACTCTCTGTCTGCACTTGGCCTCATCAAACTCAGCAGGTAATGCTCTTAAGCACTGAACCATGTCTCCTGCCTCTTCCTTCTGTTGCCAGTAGATGGCACCAAATCTCATTTTGAGAGCAAAACTGGGGTTGCCAGGAATCGAACTTCTGCCCTTTTGAACGGCAGCCAGTATTCTTAACCACTTAGCTATCTCTCGAGTGCCTCTTTCTCCATCCAAAAGAGGTCACAAGACCTCAGTGCAGATGGTTGTGAGCCATTATGTGGTTGCTTGAAATTGAATACAGGAGGATGAAAGAGCACGAAATGCTCGTAAACACTGAGCCATCTTAAACCCGTTTTTCTACTTCTTTACCTAAACCAGATGTACTCAATGATGTGTGGATCTCCTCTGCATTTTGAAGTACAGGGGTCTCCATGGATCTGTTGGCCATTCGTGTACCTCATAGAGGAGGTCTAGACAAATTGTTTCACTGGCTTTAAATTGGTTAAGCTTTTGTTGGTGTTTGTTCCTTTGTATGTCTTGGATGTGAGTTCTTCTTCAGGCACATGAACATGCTGGTATTTTCTTCTTCTTACCATCTTGCCTTACTCTGCTTGGTGGTGTCTCTGAAGCATGCTGGCTCATGGTGATAGAGCTGTGAGTCTTTATTATCCTAACAAAATGTTTTGCCTGATTCAGTCCCAACAACCTGGGCCCTGGCTGTATGTCTGCACTTGGCCTCATCAAACTCAGCAGGCATGCTCTTAAGCAACAAGACATCTCTCCTGCCTCTTCCTTCTGCTTCCAGGAGAGGGCACCAAACCTCATTTTGAAGCAATTATGTGATGTCCAGGAATCAATCTTCTGCTCTTTGGAAGAGCAGGCAATGCTCTTAACCACTGAGCCATCTCTCCGACCCGTTTTTCAACTTCTTTAACTAAACCAGGTTTACTCAATGTGGTGTGTGGATCACATAAGCATTCCCCTAACATGTGGAGTACAGGGGTCTCCATGGACCTATTGGCTGTTCATGTACCTCATAGAGGATGTCAGGATAAATTGTTTCTCTGGCTTTAAATTGGTTAACGTTTTGCTGGTGTTTGTAGTTTTTGATTGTCTGGATGTGAGTTCTCTTTAAGGCACATGAACATGCTAGTGTTTTCTTCTTCTAGCCATCTTGCCTTTCTCTCCTTAGTGTTGTCTCTGAAGCACGTTGTCTCATGGTGATAGAGCTGTGAGTCTTTAACATCCTAAAAAAACGTTTGCCTAATTCAGTCACAATAACGTGGGCCCTGGCGTTTGCCCTCACTCTATGTCTGCACTTGGCATCATCAAACTCATCAGGCAATGCTCTTAAGCACTGAGCCATCTCTCCTGCCTCTTCCTTCTGTTGCCAGTAGATGGCACCAAATCTCATCTTGAGAGCAAAACTGTGGTTGCCAGGAATCGAACTTCTGACCTTTAGAAGGGCAGCCAGGATTCTTAACCACTGAGCTATCTCTCGAGCGCTTCTTTCTGCATCCAAAAGAGGGCACAAGACCTCAGTGCAGATGGTTATGAGCCATTATGTGGGTGCTTGAATTTGAATACAGGTGGATGAAAGAGCACGAAATGCTCTTAAACACTGAGCCATCTCTCCAACCCGTTTTTCAACTTCTTTACCTAAACCAGATGTACTCAATGATGTGTGGATCACATCTGCATTTTCCTAATACTTGAAGTACAGGGGTCTCCATGGATCTGTTGGCCATTCGTGTACCTCATAGAGGAGGTCTGGACAAATTTTTCACTGGCTTTAAATTGGTTAAGCTTTTGTTGGTGTTTGTTCCTTTGTATGTCTTGGATGTGAGTTCTTCTTCAGGCACATGAACATGCTTGTATTTTCTTCTTCTAACCATCTTGCCTTACTCTGCTTGGTGGTGTCTATGAAGCATGCTGGCTCATGGTGATAGAGCTGTGAGTCTTTATTATCCTAACAAAATATTTTGCCTGGCACCAGGCGGTGGTGGTGCACGCCTTTAATCCTAGCACTCAGGAGGCAGAGGCAGATGGATCTCTGTGAGGTCGAGGCCAGTCTGGGCTACAAAAGCTAGTTCCAAGACAGGCTCCAAGCTACAGAGAAATCCTGTCTCAAGAAACCAAAAAAGAAAAAAAAATGTTTTGCCTGATTCAGTCCCAACAACCTGGGCCCTGGCTGTATGTCTGCACTTGGCCTCATCAAACTCAGCAGGCATGCTCTTAACCACCAAGACATCTCTCCTGCCTCTTCCTTCTGCTTCCAGTAGAGGGCACCAAACCTCATTTTGAAGCAATTATGTGATGTCCAGGAATCGAACTTCTGATCTTTGGAAGAGCAGGCAATGCTCTTAACCACTGAGCCAACTCTCCGACCCGTTTTTCAACTTCTTTAACTAAACCAGGTTTACTCAATGTGGTGTGTGGATCACATCTGAATTCCCCTAACATGTGGAGTACAGGGGTCTCCTTGGACCTATTGGCTGTTCATGTTCTTCATAGAGGAGGTCAGCATAAATTGTTTCTCTGGCTTTAAATTGGTTAACATTTTGCTGGTGTTTGTAGTGCTTTGATTGTCTTGGATGTGAGTTCTCTTTAAGGCACATGAAGATGCCAGTGTTTTCTTCTTCTAGCCATCTTTCCTTACTCTCCTTAGTGTTGTCTCTGAAGCACGTTGTCTCATGGTGATAGAGCTGTGAGTCTTTAACATCCTAAAAAAACGTTTGCCTAATTCAGTCACAATAATGTGGGCCCTGGACTTTGCCCTCACTCTCTGTCTGCACTTGGCCTCATCAAACTCATCAGCCAATGCTCTTAAGCACTGAGCCATCTCTCCTGTCTCTTCCTTCTGTTGCCAGTAGATGGCACCAAATCTCATTTTGAGAGCAAAACTGTGGTTGCCAGGAATCGAACTTCTGACTTTTAGAAGGGCAGCCAGGATTCTTAACCACTGAGCTATCTCTCGAGCGCACAAGACCTCAGTGCAGATGGTTGTGAGCCATTATGTGGTTGCTTAAAATTGAATACGGGAGGATGAAAGAGCACGAAATGCTCTTAAACACTGAGCCATCTCTCCAACCAGTGTTTCTACTTCTTTACCTAAACCGGATGTACTCAATGATGTGTGGATCACATCTGCATTTTCCTAACATTGAAGTACAGGGGTCTCCATGGATCTGTTGGCCATTCGTGTACCTCATAGAGGAGGTCTAGACAAATTGTTTCACTGGCTTTAAATTGGTTAAGCTTTTGTTGGTGTTTGTTCCTTTGTATGTCTTGGATGTGAGTTCTTCTTCAGGCACATGAACATGCTGGTATTTTCTTCTTCTTACCATCTTGCCTTACTCTGCTTGGTGGTGTCTCTGAAGCATGCTGGCTCATGGTGATAGAGCTGTGAGTCTTTATTATCCTAACAAAATGTTTTGCCTGATTCAGTCCCAACAACCTGGGCCCTGGCTGTATGTCTGCACTTGGCCTCATCAAACTCAGCAGGCATGCTCTTAAGCACCAAGACATCTCTCCTGCCTCTTCCTTCTGCTTCCAGGAGAGGGCACCAAACCTCATTTTGAAGCAATTATGTGATGTCCAGGAATCAACCTTCTGCTCTTTGGAAGAGCAGGCAATGCTCTTAACCACTGAGCCATCTCTCCGACCCGTTTTTCAACTTCTTTAACTAAACCAGGTTTACTCAATGTGGTGTGTGGATCACATAAGCATTCCCCTAACTTGTGGAGTACAGGGGTCTCCATGGACCTATTGGCTGTTCATGTACCTCATAGAGGAGGTCAGGATAAATTGTTTCTCTGGCTTTAAATTGGTTAACGTTTTGCTGGTGTTTGTAGTCCTTTGATTGTCTGGATGTGAGTTCTCTTTAAGGCACATGAACATGCTAGTGTTTTCTTCTTCTAGCCATCTTGCCTTACTCTCCTTAGTGTTGTCTCTGAAGCACGTTGTCTCATGGTGATAGAGCTGTGAGTCTTTAACATCCTAAAAAAACGTTTGCCTAATTCAGTCACAATAACGTGGGCCCTGGCCTTTGCCCTCACTCTATGTCTGCACTTGGCATCATCAAACTCAGCAGGCAATGCTCTTAAGTACTGAGCCATCTCTCCTGCCTCTTCCTTCTGTTGCCAGTAGATGGCACCAAATCTCATCTTGAGAGCAAAACTGTGGTTGCCAGGAATCGAACTTCTGACCTTTAGAAGGGCAGCCAGGATTCTTAACCACTGAGCTGTCTCTCGAGCGCTTCTTTCTGCATCCAAAAGAGGGCACAAGACCTCAGTGCAGATGGTTGTGAGCCATTATGTGGGTGCTTGAATTTAATACAGGAGGATAAAAGAGCATGAAATGCTCTTAAACACTGAGCCATGTCTCCAACCCGTTTTTCTACTTCTTTACCTAAACCGGATGTCCTCAATGATGTGTGGATCACATCTGCATTTTCCTAACCTTTGAAGTACAGGGGTCTCCATGGATCTGTTGGCCATTCGTGTACCTCATAGAGGAGGTCTAGGCAAATTGTTTCACTGGCTTTAAATAGGTTAAGCTTTTGTTGGTGTTTGTTCCTTTGTATGTCTTAGATGTGAGTTCTTCTTCAGGCACAAGAACATGCTTGTATTTTCTTCTTCTAACCATCTTGCCTTACTCTGCTTGGTGGTGTCTCTGAAGCATGCTGGCTCATGGTTATAGAGCTGTGAGTCTTTATTATCCTAACAAAATCTTTTGCCTGATTCAGTCCCAACAACCTGGGCCCTGGCTGTATGTCTGCACTTGGCCTCATCAAACTCAGCAGGCACGCTCTTAAGCACCAAGACATCTCTCCTGTCTCTTCCTTCTGCTTCCAGGAGAGGGCACCAAACCTCATTTTGAAGCAATTATGTGATGTCCAGGAATCAACCTTCTGATCTTTGGAAGAGCAGGCAATGCTCTTAACCATTGAGCCATCTCTCCGACCCGTTTTTCAACTTCTTTAACTAAACCAGGTTTACTCAATGTGGTGTGTGGATCACATCTGAATTCCCCTAACATGTGGAGTACAGGGGTCTCCTTGGACCTATTGGCTGTTCATGTTCTTCATAGAGGAGGTCAGCATAAATTGTTTCTATGGCTTCAAATTGGTTAACATTTTGCTGGTGTTTGTAGTCCTTTGATTGTCTTGGATGTGAGTTCTCTTTAAGGCACATGAACATGCCAGTGTTTTCTTCTTCAAGCCATCTTGCCTTATTCTCCTTAGTGTTGTCTCTGAAGCACGTTGTCTCATGGTGATAGAGCTGTGAGTCTTTAACATCCTAAAAAAACGTTTGCCTAATTCATTAAAAATAACTTGGGCTCTGGCCTTTGCCCTCACACTATGTCTGCACTTTGCCTCATCAAACTCAGCAGGCAATGCTCTTAAGCACTGAGCCATCTCTCCTGCCTCTTCCTTCTGTTGCCAGTAGACGGCACCAAATCTCATTTTGAGAGCAAAACTGTGGTTGCCAGGAATCGAACTTCTGACATTTAGAAGGGCAGCCAGGATTTTTAACCACTGGGCTATCTCTTGAGCGCTTCTTTCTGCTTACAAAAGGGGGCACAAGACCTCAGTGCAGATGGTTGGGAGCCATTATGTGGTTTCTTGAAATTGAATACAGGAGGTTGAAAGAGCACGAAATGCTCTTAAACACTGAGCCATCTCTCCAACCCGTTTTTCTACTTCTTTACCTAAACCAGATGTACTCAATGATGTTTGGATCACATCTGCATTTTCCTAATATTTGAAGTATAGGGGTCTCCATGGATCTGTTGACCATTCGTGTACCTTATAGAGGAGGTCTAGGCAAATTGTTTCACTGGTTTTAAATTGGTTAAGCTTTTGTTGGTGTTTGTTCCTTTGTATGTCTTGGATATCAGAACTTCTTCAGGCACATGAACATGCTAGTATTTTCTTCTTCTAACCATCTTGCCTTACTCTGCTTGGTGGTGTCTCTGAAGCATGCTGGCTCATGGTGATAGAGCTGTGAGTCTTTATTATCCTAACAAAATGTTTTGCCTGATTCAGTCCCAACAACCTGGGCCCTGGCTGTATGTCTGCACTTGGCCTCATCAAACTCAGCAGGCATGCTCTTAACCACCAAGACATCTCTCCTGCCTCTTCCTTCAGCTTCCAGTAGAGGGCACCAAACCTCATTTTGAAGCAATTATGTGATGTCCAGGAATCGAACATCTGATCTTTGGAAGAGCAGGCAATGCTCTTAACCACTGAGCCATCTCTCCGACCCGTTTTTCAACTTCTTTAACTAAACCAGGTTTACTCAATGTGGTGTGTGGATCACATCTGCATTCCCCTAACATGTGGAGTACAGGGGCTTTTTGGACCTATTGGCTTTTCATGTACCTCATAGAGGAGGTCAGCATAAATTGTTTCTCTGGCTTTAAATTGGTTAACATTTTGCTGGTGTTTGTAGTCCTTTGATTGTCTTGGATGTGAGTTCTCTTTAAGGCACATGAACATGCCAGTGTTTTCTTCTTCTAGCCATCTTTCCTTACTCTCCTAAGTGTTGTCTCTGAAGCACATTGTCTCATGGTGATAGAGCTGTGAGTCTTTAACATCCTAAAAAATCGTTTGCCTAATTCAGTCACAATAACGTGGGCCCTGGCCTTTGCCCTGAATCTATGTCTGCACAAGGCCTCATCAAACTCAGCAGGCAATGCTCTTAAGCACTGAACCATATCTCCTGCCTCTTCCTTCTGTTGCCAGTAGATGGCACAAAATCTCATTTTGAGAGCAAAACTGTGGTTGCCAGGAATCAAACTTCTGACCTTTAGAAGGGCAGCCAGGATTTTTAACCACTGGGCTATCTCTCGAGCGCTTCTTTCTGCTTCCAAAAGGGGGCACAAGACCTCAGTGCAGATGGTTGGGAGCCATTATGTGGTTGCTTGAAATTGAATACAGGAGGATGAAAGAGCAGGAAATGCTCTTATACACTGAGCCATCTCTACAACCCGTTTTTCTACTTCTTTACCTAAACCAGATGTACTCAATGATGTGTGGATCACATCTGCATTTTCCTAACATTTGAAGTATAAAGGTCTCCATGGATCTGTTGGCCATTCGTGTACCTTATAGAGGAGGTCTAGACAAATTGTTTCACTGGCTTTAAATTGGTTAAGCTTTTGTTGGTGTTTGTTCCTTTGTATGTCTTGGATGTCAGAACTTCTTCAGGCACATGAACATGCTAGTATTTTCTTCTTCTAACCATCTTGCCTTACTCTGCTTGGTGGTGTCTCTGAAGCATGCTGGCTCATGGTGATAGAGCTGTGAGTCTTTATTATCCTAACAAAATGTTTTGCCTGATTCAGTCCCAACAACCTGGGCCCTGGCTGTATGTCTGCACTTGGCCTCATCAAACTCAGCAGGCATGCTCTTAACCACCAAGACATCTCTCCTGCCTCTTCCTTCTGCTTCCAGTAGAGGGCACCAAACCTCATTTTGAAGCAATTATGTGATGTCCAGGAATCGAACATCTGATCTTGGAAGAGCAGGCAATGCTCTTAACCACTGAGCCATCTCACCGACCCGTTTTTCAACTTCTTTAACTAAACCAGGTTTACTCAATGTGGTGTGTGGATCACATCTGCATTCCCCTAACATGTGGAGTACAGGGGCTTCTTGGACCTATTGGCTTTTCATGTACCTCATAGAGGAGGTCAGCATGAATTGTGTCTCTGGCTTTAAATTGGTTAACATTTTGCTGGTGTTTGTAGTCCTTTGATTGTCTTGGATGTGAGTTCTCTTTAAGGCACATGAACATGCCAGTGTTTTCTTCTTCTAGCCATCTTGCCTTACTCTCCTTAGTGTTGTCTCTGAAGCACGTTGTCTCATGGTGATAGAGCTGTGAGTCTTTAACATCCTAAAAAAACGTTTGCCTAATTCAGTCACAATAACGTGGGCCCTGGCCTTTGCCATGACTCTATGTCTGCACTAGGCCTCATCAAACTCAGCAGGCAATGCTCTTAAGCAGTGAACCATGTCTCATGCCTCTTCCTTCTGTTGCCAGTAGATGGCACGAAATCTCATTTTGAGAGCAAAACTGTGGTTGCCAGGAATCGAACTTCTGACTTTTAGAAGGGCAGCCAGGATTCTTAACCAATGAGCTATCTCTCGAGCGCTTCTTTCTGCATCCAAAAGAGGGCACCAGACCTCAGTGCAGATGGTTGTGAGCCATTATGTGGTTGCTTGAAATTGAATACAGGAGGATGAAAGAGCACGAAATGCTCTTAAACACTGAACCATCTCTCCAACCCGTTTTTCTACTTCTTTACCTAAACCAGATGTACTCAATGATGTGTGGATCACATCTGCATTTTCCTAACATTTGAAGTACAGGGGTCTCCATGGATCTGTTGGCCATTCGTGTACCTCATAGAGGAGGTCTAGACAAATTGTTTCACTGGCTTTAAATTGGTTAAGCTTTTGTTGGTGTTTGTTCCTTTGTATGTCTTGGATGTGAGTTCTTCTTCAGGCACATGAACATGCTACTATTTTCTTCTTCTAACCATCTTGCCTTACTCTTACTCGGCTTGGTGGTGTCTCTGAAGCATGCTGGCTCATGGTGATAGAGCTATGAGTGTTTATTATGCTTACAAAATGTTTTGCCTGATTCAGTCCCAACAACCTGGGCCCTGGCTGTATGTCTGCACTTGGCCTCATCAAACTCAGCAGGCATGCTCTTAAGCACCAAGACATCTCTCCTGCCTCTTCCTTCTGCTTCCAGTAGAGGGCACCAAACCTCATTTTGAAGCAATTATGTGATGTCCAGGAATCGACCTTCTGATCTTTGGAAGAGCAGGCAATGCTCTTAACCACTGAGCCATCTCTCCGACCCGTTTTTCAACTTCTTTAACTAAACCAGGTTTACTCAATGTGGTGTGTGGATCACTTCTGCATTCCCCTAACATGTGGAGTACAGGGGTCTCCATGGACCTATTGGCTGTTCATGTACCTCATAGAGGAGGTCAGGATAAATTGTTTCTCTGGCTTTAAATTGGTTAACATTTTGCTGGTGTTTGTAGTCCTTTGATTGTCTTGGATGTGAGTTCTCTTTAAGGCACATGAACATGCCAGTGTTTTCTTCTTCTAGCCATCTTGCCTTACTCTCCTTAGTGTTGTCTCTGAAGCACGTTGTCTCATGGTGATAGAGCTGTGAGTCTTTAACATCCTAAAAAAACGTTTGCCTAATTCAGTCACAATAACGTGGGCCCTGGCCTTTGCCCTCACTCTATGTCTGCACTTGGCATCATCAAACTCAGCAGGCAATGCTCTTAAGCACTGAGCCATCTCTCCTGCCTCTTCCTTCTGTTGCTAGTAGATGGCACCAAATCTCATCTTAAGAGCAAAACTGTGGTTGCCAGGAATTGAACTTCTGACCTTTAGAAGGGCAGCCAGGATTCTTAACCACTGGCCTATCTCTCGAGCGCTTCTTTCTGCATCCAAAAGAGGGAACAAGACCTCAGTGCAGATGGTTGCGAGCCATTATGTGGGTGCTTGAATTTGAATACAGGAGGATGAAAGAGCACGAAATGCTCTTAAACACTGAGCCATCTCTCCAACCCGTTTTTCTACTTCTTTACCTAAACCGGATGTACTCAATGATGTGCGGATCACATCTGCATTTTCCTAACATATGAAGTACAGGGGTCTCCATGGATCTGTTGGCCATTCGTGTACCTCATAGAGGAGGTCTAGACAAATTGTTTCACTGGCTTTAAATTGGTTAAGCTTTTGTTGGTGTTTGTTCCTTTGTATGTCTTGGATGTGAGTTCTTCTTCAGGCACATGAACATGCTAGTATTTTCTTCTTCTAACCATCTTGCCTTACTCTGCTTGGTGGTGTCTCTGAAGCACGCTGGCTCATGGTGATAGAGCTGTGAGTCTTTATTATCCTAACAAAATGTATTGCCTGGCACCAGGCGGTGTTGGCGCACGCCTTTAATCCTAGCACTCAGGAGGCAGAGGCAGATGGATCTCTGTGAGGTCGAAGCCAGTTTGGGCTACAAAAGCTAGTACCAAGACAGGATCCAAAGCTACAGAGAAATCCTGTCTCAAGAAACCAAAAAAGAAAAAAAAATGTTTTGCCTGATTCAGTCCCAACAACCTGGGCCCTGGCTGTATGTCTGCACTTGGCCTCATCAAACTCAGCAGGCATGCTCTTAACCACCAAGACATCTCTCCTGCCTCTTCCTTCTGCTTCCAGTAGAGGGCACCAAACCTCATTTTGAAGCAATTATGTGATGTCCAGGAATCGAACTTTTGATCTTTGGAAGAGCAGGCAATACTCTTAACCACTGAGCCATCTCTCCGACCCGTTTTTCAACTTCTTTAACTAAACCAGGTTTACTCAATGTGGTGTGTGGATCAGATCTGCATTCCCCTAACATGTGGAGTACATGGATCTCCATGGACCTATTGGCTGTTCATGTACCTCATAGAGGAGGTCAGGATAAATTGTATCTCTGGCTTTAAATTGGTTATCATTTTGGTGGTGTTTGTAGTCCTTTGATTGTCTTGGGTGTGAGATCTCTTTAAGGCACATGAACATGCCAGTGTTTTCTTCTTCTAGCCATCTTGCCTTACTCTCCTTAGTGTTGTCTCTGAAGCACGTTGTCTCATGGTGATAGAGCTGTGATTCTTTAACATCCTAAAAAACGTTTGCCTAATTCAGTCACAATAACGTGGGCCCTGGCCTTTGACCTCACTCTATGTCTGCACTTGGCCTCATCAAACTCAGCAGGCAATGCTCTTAAGCACTGAGCCGTCTATCCTGCCTCTTCCTTTTGTTGCCAGTAGATGGCACCAAATCTCATTTTGAGAGCAAAACTGTGGTTGCCAGGAATCGAACTTCTGACCTTTAGAAGGGCAGCCAGGATTCTTAACCACTGAGCTATCTCTCGAGAGCTTCTTTCTGCACCCATATGAGGGCACAAGACCTCAGTGCAGATGGTTGTGAGCCATTATGTGGTTGCTTGAAATTGAATACAGGTGGATGAAAGAGCACGAAATGCTCTTAAACACTGAGCCATCTCTCCATCCCGTTTTTCTACTTCTTTACCTAAACCAGATGTATTCAATGATGTGTGGATCACATGTGCATTTTCCTAACATTTGAATTACAGGGGTCTCCATGGATCTGTTGGCCATTCGTGTACCTCATAGAGGATGTCTAGACAAATTGTTTCACTGTCTTTAAATTTTTTAAGCTTTTGTTGGTGTTTGTTCCTTTGTATATCTTGGATGTGAGTTCTTCTTCAGGCACATGAACATGCTGGTATTTTCTTCTTCTAACCATTTTGCCTTACTCTGCTTGGTGGTGTCTCTGAAGCATGCTGGCTCCTGGTGATAGAGCTGTGAGTCTTTATTATCCTAACAAAATGTTTTGCCTGATTCAGTCCCAACAACCTGGGCCCTGGCTCTATGTCTGCACTTGGCCTCATCAAACTCAGCAGGCATGCTCTTAACCACCAAGACATCTCTCCTGCCTCTTCCTTCTGCTTCCAGTAGAGGGCACCAAACCTCATTTTGAAGCAATTATGTGATGTCCAGGAATCGAACTTCTGATCTTTGGAAGAGCACGCAATGCTCTTAACTACTGAGCCATCTCTCCGACTCGTTTTTCAACTTCTTTAACTAAATCAGGTTTACTGAATGTGGTGTGTGGATCACATCTACATTCCCCTAACATGTGGAGTACAGGGGTCTCCTTGGACCTATTGGCTGTTCATGTACCTCATAGAGGAGGTCAGGATAAATTGTTTCTCTGGCTTTAAATTGGTTAACATTTTGCTGGTGTTTGTAGTCCTTTGATTGTCTTGGATGTGAGTTCTCTTTAAGGCACATGAACATGCCAGTGTTTTCTTCTTCTAGCCATCTTGCCTTACTCTCCTTAGTGTTGTCTCTGAAGCACGTTGTCTCATGGTGATAGAGCTGTGAGTCTTTAACATCCTAAAAAAACGTTTGCCTAATTCAGTCACAATAACGTGGGCCCTGGCCTTTGCCCTCACTCTATGTCTGCACTTGGCATCATCAAACTCAGCAGGCAATGCTCTTAAGCACTGAGCCATCTCTCCTGCCTCTTCCTTCTGTTGCTAGTAGATGGCACCAAATCTCATCTTAAGAGCAAAACTGTGGTTGCCAGGAATCGAACTTCTGACATTTAGAAGGGCAGCCAGGATTCTTAACCACTGGCCTATCTCTCGAGCGCTTCTTTCTGCATCCAAAAGAGGGAACAAGACCTCAGTGCAGATGGTTGCGAGCCATTATGTGGGTGCTTGAATTTGAATACAGGAGGATGAAAGAGCACGAAATGCTCTTAAACACTGAGCCATCTCTCCAACCCGTTTTTCTACTTCTTTACCTAAACCGGATGTACTCAATGATGTGCGGATCACATCTGCATTTTCCTAACATATGAAGTACAGGGGTCTCCATGGATCTGTTGGCCATTCGTGTACCTCATAGAGGAGGTCTAGACAAATTGTTTCACTGGCTTTAAATTGGTTAAGCTTTTGTTGGTGTTTGTTCCTTTGTATGTCTTGGATGTGAGTTCTTCTTCAGGCACATGAACATGCTAGTATTTTCTTCTTCTAACCATCTTGCCTTACTCTGCTTGGTGGTGTCTCTGAAGCACGCTGGCTCATGGTGATAGAGCTGTGAGTCTTTATTATCCTAACAAAATGTATTGCCTGGCACCAGGCGGTGGTGGCGCACGCCTTTAATCCTAGCACTCAGGAGGCAGAGGCAGATGGATCTCTGTGAGGTCGAAGCCAGTTTGGGCTACAAAAGCTAGTACCAAGACAGGATCCAAAGCTACAGAGAAATCCTGTCTCAAGAAACCAAAAAAGAAAAAAAAATGTTTTGCCTGATTCAGTCCCAACAACCTGGGCCCTGGCTGTATGTCTGCACTTGGCCTCATCAAACTCAGCAGGCATGCTCTTAACCACCAAGACATCTCTCCTGCCTCTTCCTTCTGCTTCCAGTAGAGGGCACCAAACCTCATTTTGAAGCAATTATGTGATGTCCAGGAATCGAACTTTTGATCTTTGGAAGAGCAGGCAATGCTCTTAACCACTGAGCCATCTCTCCGACCCGTTTTTCAACTTCTTTAACTAAACCAGGTTTACTCAATGTGGTGTGTGGATCAGATCTGCATTCCCCTAACATGTGGAGTACATGGATCTCCATGGACCTATTGGCTGTTCATGTACCTCATAGAGGAGGTCAGGATAAATTGTATCTCTGGCTTTAAATTGGTTAACATTTTGGTGGTGTTTGTAGTCCTTTGATTGTCTTGGGTGTGAGATCTCTTTAAGGCACATGAACATGCCAGTGTTTTCTTCTTCTAGCCATCTTGCCTTACTCTCCTTAGTGTTGTCTCTGAAGCACGCTGTCTCATGGTGACAGAGCTGTGATTCTTTAACATCCTAAAAACCGTTTGCCTAATTCAGTCACAATAACGTGGGCCCTGGCCTTTGCCCTCACTCTATGTCTGCACTTGGCCTCATCAAACTCAGCAGGCAATGCTCTTAAGCACTGAGCCGTCTATCCTGCCTCTTCCTTTTGTTGCCAGTAGATGGCACCAAATCTCATTTTGAGAGCAAAACTGTGGTTGCCAGGAATCGAACTTCTGACCTTTAGAAGGGCAGCCAGGATTCTTAACCACTGAGCTATCTCTCGAGCGCTTCTTTCTGCACTTATATGAGGGCACAAGACCTCAGTGCAGATGGTTGTGAGCCATTATGTGGTTGCTTGAAATTGAATACAGGTGGATGAAAGAGCACGAAATGCTCTTAAACACTGAGCCATCTCTCCATCCCGTTTTTCTACTTCTTTACCTAAACCAGATGTATTCAATGATGTGTGGATCACATGTGCATTTTCCTAACATTTGAATTACAGGGGTCTCCATGGATCTGTTGGCCATTCGTGTACCTCATAGAGGAGGTCTAGACAAATTGTTTCACTGTCTTTAAATTTTTTAAGCTTTTGTTGGTGTTTGTTCCTTTGTATATCTTGGATGTGAGTTCTTCTTCAGGCACATGAACATGCTGGTATTTTCTTCTTCTAACCATTTTGCCTTACTCTGCTTGGTGGTGTCTCTGAAGCATGCTGGATCATGGTGATAGAGCTGTGAGTCTTTATTATCCTAACAAAATGTTTTGCCTGATTCAGTCCCAACAACCTGGGCCCTGGCTCTATGTCTGCACTTGGCCTCATCAAACTCAGCAGGCATGCTCTTAACCACCAAGACATCTCTCCTGCCTCTTCCTTCTGCTTCCAGTAGAGGGCACCAAACCTCATTTTGAAGCAATTATGTGATGTCCAGGAATCGAACTTCTGATCTTTGGAAGAGCACGCAATGCTCTTAACTACTGAGCCATCTCTCCGACTCGTTTTTCAACTTCTTTAACTAAACCAGGTTTACTGAATGTGGTGTGTGGATCACATCTACATTCCCCTAACATGTGGAGTACAGGGGTCTCCTTGGACCTATTGGCTGTTCATGTACCTCATAGAGGAGGTCAGGATAAATTGTTTCTCTGGCTTTAAATTGGTTAACATTTTGCTGGTGTTTGTAGTCCTTTGTTTGTCTTGGATGTGAGTTCTCTTTAAGGCACATGAACATGCCAATGTTTTCTACTTCTAGCCATCTTGCCTTACTCTCCTTAGTGTTGTCTCTGAAGCACGCTGTCTCATGGTGATAGAGCTGTGAGTCTTTAACATCCTAAAAAAACGTTTGCCTAATTCAGTCACAATAACGTGGGCCCTGGCTTTGCCCTGACTCTATGTCTGCACTTGGCCTCATCAAACTCAGCAGGCAGTACTCTTAAGCACTGAGCATTCTCTCCTGCCTCTTCCTTCTGTTGCCAGTAGATGACACCAAATCTCCTTTTGAGATCAAAACTGTGGTTGCCAGGAATCGAACTTCTGACCTTTAGGAGGGCAGCCAGGATTCCTAACCACTGAGCTATCTCTCGAGTGCTTCTTTCTGCTTCCAAAAGGGGGCACAAGACCTCAGTGCAGATGGTTGAGAGCCATTATGTGGTTGCTTGAAATTGAATACAGGAGGATGAAAGAGCACGAAATGCTCTCAAACACTGAGCCATCTCTCCAACCCGTTTTTCTACTTCTTTACCTAAACCAGATATACTAAATGATGTGTGGATCACATCTGCATTTTCCTAACATTTGAAGTACAGGGGTCTCCATGGATCTGTTGGCCATTCGTGTACCTCATAGAGGAGGTCTAGACAAATTGTTTCACTGTCTTTAAATTTTTTAAGCTTTTGTTGGTGTTTGTTCCTTTGTATGTCTTGGATGTGAGTTCTTCTTCAGGCACATGAACATGCTAGTATTTTCTTCTTCTAACCATCTTGCCTTACTCTTACACTGCTTGGTGGTGTCTCTGAAGCATGCTGGCTCATGGTGATAGAGCTGTGAGTCTTTATTATCCTAACAAAATATTTTGCCTGATTCAGTCCGAACAACCTGGGCCCTGGCTGTATGTCTGCACTTGGCCTCATCAAACTCAGCAGGCATGCTCTTAAGCACCAAGACATCTCTCCTGCCTCTTCCTTCTGCTTCCAGGAGAGGGCACCAAACCTCATTTTGAAGCAATTATGTGATGTCCAGGAATCAACCTTCTGATCTTTGGAAGAGCAGGCAATGCTCTTAACCACTGAGCGATCTCTCCGACCCGTTTTTCAACTTCTTTAACTAAACCAGGTTTACTCAATGTGGTGTGTGGATCACATCAGCATTCCCCTAACATGTGGAGTACAGGGGTCTCCATGGACCTATTGGCTGTTCATGTACCTCATAGAGGAGGTCAGGATAAATTGTTTCACTGGCTTTAAATTGGTTAAGCTTTTGTTGGTGTTTGTTCCTTTGTATGTTTGGATGTGAGTTCTTCTTCAGGCACATGAACATGCTTGTATTTTCTTCTTCTAACCATCTTGCCTTACTCTGCTTGGTGGTGTCTCTGAAGCATGCTGGCTCATGGTGATAGAGCTGTGAGTCTTTATTATCCTAACAAAATGTTTTGCCTGGCACCAGGCGGTGGTGGCGCACGCCTTTAATCCTAGCACTCAGGAGGCAGAGGCAGATGGATCTCTGTGAGGTCGAGGCCAGTCTGGGCTACAAAAGCTAGTTCCAAGACAGGCTCCAAAGCTACAGAGAAATCCTGTCTCAAGAAACCAAAAAAGAAAAAAAAATGTTTTGCCTGATTCAGTCCCAACAACCTGGGCCCTGGCTGTATGTCTGCACTTGGCCTCATCAAACTCAGCAGGCATGCTCTTAACCACCGAGACATCTCTCCTGCCTCTTCCTTCTGCTTCCAGTAGAGGGCACCAAACCTCATTTTGAAGCAATTATGTGATGTCCAGGAATCGAACTTCTGATCTTTGGAAGAGCAGGCAATGCTCTTAACCACTGAGCCATCTCTCCGACCCGTTTTTCAACTTCTTTAACTAAACCAGGTTTACTCAATGTGGTGTGTGGATCACATCTGCATTCCCCTAACATGTGGAGTACAGGGGTCTCCTTGGACCTATTGGCTGTTCATGTTCTTCATAGAGGAGGTCAGCATAAATTGTTTCTATGGCTTTAAATTGGTTAACATTTTGCTGGTGTTTGTAGTGCTTTGATTGTCTTGGATGTGAGTTCTCTTTAAGGCACATGAACATGCCAGTGTTTTCTTCTTCTAGCCATCTTTCCTTACTCTCCTTAGTGTTGTCTCTGAAGCACGTTGTCTCATGGTGATAGAGCTGTGAGTCTTTAACATCCTAAAAAAACGTTTGCCTAATTCAGTCACAATAATGTGGGCCCTGGACTTTGCCCTCACTCTCTGTCTGCACTTGGCCTCATCAAACTCAGCAGGCAATGCTCTTAAGCACTGAGCCATCTCTCCTGTCTCTTCCTTCTGTTGCCAGTAGATGGCACCAAATCTCATCTTGAGAGCAAAACTGTGGTTGCCAGGAATCGAACTTCTGACCTTTAGAAGGGCAGCCAGGATTCTTAACCACTGAGCTATCTCTCGAGCGCTTCTTTCTGCATCCAAAAGAGGGCACAAGACCTCTGTGCAGATGGTTGTGTGTGGGAATTGCAGCCCCGAGTTGATAGCCCTGCCCCCATTTGAGGTGCTTATCTGCAACAAAACATAATAAATTCCTTCTGCTCCTGGAGCAGGGAAGGAAGGAATTTTGAGTGCATGGTGACCGGTCCTTGATCCCTGCCAGGGTCAGGTTACAGTCCCTTCGCAGCCCCCTCCTCATTTGGTGCCATGTTATAAAACCAGCCCAGCAGACAATAAAGAAAGCTGTTCCACCTCAACCTGCTGCTCTGTGTATTCATTCATCCTGGACACCTTCCGCTGAGACTCTTGGTTCCAGCCCGCGCTGGCGCGGTAACTGGAGGTCCCAACCGAGATCGGAAAGTGAGGTACAGTGGACTGGGTCATCCCGTAAGCCGGCTGGGATCCATTGGGGAATTAATTATATAAAGGAATGTTAATTAATTAATTAATTAATATGGGTAATATTACAAGTAAATCGGAGTTAAAGTTTCAGTTAAAGAGATTATTGAAAGAGCAGGGAGCAGCTGTAAAAACTAAGACTTTAGAAGATTTTATTAAAACTATAGAGACATGGAGTCCCTGGTTCGTCACCAGTGGAGCCCTCAATATTTCTGAATGGGAACCAGTCCACGGGGATCTTCAGAAAACGTTGAGAAAGGAGGGGCCTGAAGCCCTACCAATGGCCACGTTCTCCCTTTGGAGACTAATCAGGGATGCTTTGCTTACAGAGAAAGTCTGGGTTAAGCAGGCTTTGGAAGCAACAAAAGAGGTGTTATCTGAGATCCAAGATAGTGAGACTAAGGCTTCCCTTTGTTCTGATAATGCCTCTGAAACAGAGGCCGAACTGCTCTCTCAGCCTGCTGAGGGGAGGCCCGACAAGGTAGAAAAGAGAAAGATTAAAAGAAAGTGAAAACCTCCAGACAAGGGGGAGGGAAGTGAATCCCAGGACCAAGTTTCGTCTGAGAGCTTAGGGGCTCGCCCCAAGCAAATTTCTTCGGCGCAAACACGCCTCTACCCTTCTTTGTCTGATTTTGAAGAGAGCTTGGGGGAATCAACAGGTTCAGAAGAAGAAGTTTTGGAGGGAGAAATCGCAGCGCTGCAGCAGGAATTACGGGAATTACGCAGGGCCCATTTAAAAGAAAAGACAAAGGGGACCTCTGGGGAGCAGGACAAGCCCCCTCCCTATCCTCTTTCTGACTAGTTCGGGACCTCTCTGGCCCCTCCCACTTGGTTGGGCTCGAGGAGGCTCTAGGAGGAGGCTCCCCGCGGAGGCGTTAAGTGCTGCCCAGTGATTGCCCCTGTTATAAAAATTCCTGACCCTAACAATCCAGGACTGGGCTGCCAGTCCTTCAATTTGTCAAATATATGTTGCAGCTTCTTTGGATCCACTTTGGCTTAAGTTTTCCTCCTTCCATAATGTCCTTTATATAAATGATATACTTCTGGCAGTACCAACAAAAGAGGAAAGTTTGTTAATGTTTGCAGAGTTACAGACCCTTCTAGAGGGACATGGGTTCATTTTGGCCCCAGAGAAAGTGCAGATGCAACTGCCCTATTCCTATCTGGGCTTTCAAATCCAATCCATTGGGCTTCAGCCTCAGAGACTGCAGCTGGATTGCTCCCATTTGCGGACCCTCCATGACTGGCAGAGATTATTGGGAGATGTTCAGTGGATCCGTTCCCCCCTTTCCATTCCTACAGGAGCTCTTAAGCCCCTTTATGACATGCTGCCTGGGGACCCTTCCCCTGCCTCCCCCAGGATCATGACTCCAGCGGCAAAAGAAGTCCTATATGCCTTGCTTAATGCTCTTGAGCGAGCACATCTCCGCCGCCTCAATTATGACTGCCCTTTTTATTTCATGGTCTTTTCTTCACAATTTTCTCCTACTGGAGTTTTTTGGCAAAGGGGACCAATTTATTGGCTACATTTACCTGCTTCCCCTAAGAAGGTGGTGACTCCATATTATGAAATGGTGCTACAGCTCCTATGGAAGGCATATGATTTTAGTTTACAAGTTTTTGGCAGGATCCCAAATAAATTTCTAATCCCTTATCAAAAGGAAGAAATAGCAAGGCTACAGAGGGTTCAAGATGGATGGACCTTGTTCATCACCACCACTGGAGCCATTTTTGATAACCATTATCCTGATTCCCGTTTAATTTCCTTTTTTAAGAATCATCCTGTTATTTTTCCAAAAATTATTAAAACCTCCCCCCTTAAAGGAGTGCGCTCAGTGTTCACTGATGGTTCTTCCAAGGGCTATGCAGTGGTAGTTTCTGATTCAATTAAAGAAAAGCAGCCCCTAGGTCCAATTTCTGCCCAAGCTGCAGAACTCACGGCCTGCCTTATGGCCTTTTCTCTTTTCAAGGATCAACCCTTCAACTTGTATACTGATAGTATATATGTGGCAAGAATTGTCGGGCCATTGGAAACTTCAGCATACATATTACCTACCTCTCAGGTTTTCCACCTTTTGGTTCAGCTACAAAGTCTTATATGCCAAAGAGTGTTTCCTGCCTTTGTTGGTCACATTTGGGCCCATACTGATTTGCCAGGGCCCTTGGCAGAGGGAAATAAGCTTGCTGATTCCCTCACCCGCCCAATGGCATTGTTCCTTTCTGAGGAACAACGAGCCCGTCATCTTCATGAAAAGTATCATTTAAATGCCTCTTCTCTAAAGTTTCACTCTGGCTGTTCTTTAGCCACGGCTACTCAAATCACGTCCCAATGTCCAGCTTGTGCTCCATTTCATAATGCCCCCAATGAAGGTGTTAATCCTCGAGGCCTCCGTCCTAACCACCTTTGGCAGATAGATGTTACCCATTTGTCCCAAGCTGGCAGACTTAAATTTTTACATGTCTCTATAGATACTTATTCCAAGGTAATTTATGCCTCCCTACATTCAGGGGAAAAGATTAAGGATGTTATTGCCCATTGTCTACAGGCTTTTGCCTATATGGGCATCCCAGACTTTCTCAAAACAGACAACGGACCGGCTTATACCAGCCAACGGTTTGCAAAATTTTGCCAAGAACAACAAATTACACATACCTTTGGAATTCCACATAATCCCACAGGTCAGGCCATAGTGGAGCGCACGCATGCTACCCTTAAACAGTTCTTTTGTAAAATAAAGAAGGGGGAGTATATCACCTCCCCAAATACCCAATTATCTACAATTTTATACATTTTTAATTTTCTAACAGTAGATAAACAAGGTCTATCAGCAATGGAAAGACATTGGCAGTAACCCTCCCAATCTCTGGGCTGGGTTATATGGAAGGATAGTATCACGGGACAATGGCAATCACCCACACCTATGCAGGCTAGGGTGAGGGGAGCCATTTGTGTCTTCCCTCCAGGAACCAAAAAACCCATCTGGGTGCCAGAGCGGAATGTTCGGCCGGTGGAGTCGGGTTGTACTGGCCCTGATAATATGGGTTCAAGTGAAGAACATCGAGGGAGGCCTGAGATGGGCACTGGTGAGGAATCCACCCATACTGATGCCAGTAAGTAAAATAAGCTCTGTTTTTCCATCCTTTTACTCCACCAATTATACCTTGGGAGTTCCTGCAGCAAATACAGCATTAGAAAGATCCTCACTGGGTATTTTAACGTTTGATATATCTCATGCCCTCTGCTTCCGGAGGATTAACAATATTTCAGAGATGCCTAGTGTCTCCCTTTCTGGGCCATGTGTGGTCCTTAGTAATTATTCTTTGGGAGACTTTTCTTCTAATTCTTCTGGGCATCCCTGTTTTGGATTGAGAGATATCTTTTACCCAATAAATTTTAAAAGAAATGTTTCTGGACTCCCTACCCCTCCGAGACCAGCTCCCTTATGTTGGAAGACGCCACAATCCTTCAAATTATATTTACCATTGCCTTGGGGAAATTGTGCTCCTAAGGAACCCTGGAAATTGGAGGGAGATAAATATTTATGGTGGTTTGGTCACCGACCTACCTTTAAAAACTCCTTGGGAGGGGCCTTTGATTATTCCTATAGAAATCCAAATATGGCAGGAGTTTCACCTACGTTCGCAGGCATGTTTCTCTGTGGCCCTCGTGCATGTACAGATATTAGACCTTTAGCCCTTCAAAGGGGCTTGGCCTTCAATGCCACAGCCCGATGAACACATCGGACATCTTTGAAACCTCCCTCCAGATTAATTATGCAGCGGGAATGAATTTCTCTATTGTCAGCCTAGCTTGTGTTCTACCTCCCTTTATGTTTGTCTCCTTTAATGGGTCGGTCGGGGAGGATGGTGTCCTTAATTGTTCTTCCAGATCCTGCCTTTTGAGCAACTGCTGGTCCCCGATGGATGAGTCCGTGCTGATGGTGAGGATTCCTGCCCTGATTCCCCTGGTGGTAGAATACCCACATGATGGACGAGAGCTTATCTTGTATAGAGAAAGAAGAGACTTTGGGATCACCGCCGCAGTCATCGCAGCTATCGCCATATCAGCCACAGCTGCCACCGTTGCAGGAATCACCGTGTCCTAGAGTGCAGCTACTGCAGAGACTGTTAACACTCTTGCTGCCCGTGTTACCCAGGCCTTAGAAACTCAAAATACTATTAACTCACATATTCAGTTGGGGATGTTAAATTTAAATCAGCAAACAGCCTTATTACAGGAACAGATTAATGTGTTGTGGATGGTGCAACAAGCCTCTTGTTCTCATTTTTATCATTCTGCCTGTGTGACCCTTATGGAAGTGAAAAATATGTCCTTTGAGGTGCAACGCCTTAATGCGTACCTTAGGGGACCTTGGAATGATTCCTTTGTAAACTTTACCCACTCTTTGGTACATCAAATTATTGCAATTAATGAAACTCGTGTTGAACCTGTATCTGCTGAGGGATGGTGGAATACCATGGCCCAGATTGGGGGTTGGGCACAGCGATGGGGAGGTGCCTTATCCCTGGGGATCTTGGGACTAGTAGGGGTGGCAGTAGGCCTGCTCCTCTTAAAACGAGTCTTAAACATCTTCACTCTGACTGAGCTTGCCCACCGTCAGGTGTTACTCAGTCTGGCGCATGACTCTCCCAGAAGTCATGAGGTGTGGCTACAGATGCTGAAAAAATGAGGGCCTCCAAGGACGGGCAACCTGTGGGGAGACCCCCCACCTAAGACAGGGCATCGGGGGCCCTATGACGGGTAAGGGAAGGTACTTCTCTCACAGGACCTAAGACAGGATCCCTCATTATAAAATAAAGTAGGGGGAATTGTGGGAATTGCAGCCCCGAGTTGATAGCCCTGCCCCCATTTGAGGTGCTTATCTGCAAGGAAAACATAATAAATTCCCTCTGCTCCTGGAGCAGGGAAGGAAGGAATTTTGAGTGCATGGTGACATGTCCTTGATCCCTGCCAGGGTCAGGTTACAGTCCCTTCGCAGCCCCCTCCTCATTTGGTGCCATGTTATAAAACCAGCCCAGCAGACAATAAAGAAAGCTGTTCCACCTCAACCTGCTGCTCTGTGTATTCATTCAACCTGGACACCCTCCGCCGAGACTCTTGATTCCAGCCCGCGCTGGCGCGGAAGTTGTGAGCCATTATGTGGTTGCTTGAAATTGAATACAGGAGGATGAAAGAGCACGAAATGCTCTTAAACACTGAGCCATCTCTCCAACCCTTTTTTCTACTTCTTTACCTAAACCAGCTGTACTCAATGATGTGTGGATCCCATCTGCATTTTCCTAACATTTGAAGTAAAGGGGTCTCCATGGATCTGTTGGCCATTCGTGTACCTCATAGAGGAGGTCTAGACAAATTGTTTCACTGGCTTTAAATTGGTTAAGCTTTTGTTGGTGTTTGTTCCTTTGTATGTCTTGGATGTGAGTTCTTCTTCAGTCACACGAACATGCTAGTATTTTCTTCTTCTAACCATCTTGCCTTACTCTGCTTGGTGGTGTCTCTGAAGCATGCTGGCTCATGGTGATAGAGCTGTGAGTCTTTATTATCCTAACAAAATGTTTTGCCTGATTCAGTCCCAAAAACCTGGGCCCTGGCTGTATGTCTGCACTTGGCCTCATCAAACTCAGCAGGCATGCTCTTAAGCACCAAGACATCTCTCCTGCCTCTTCCTTCTGCTTCCAGTAGAGGGCACCAAACCTCATTTTGAAGCAATTATGTGATGTCCAGGAATCGAACTTCTGGTCTTTGGAAGACCAGGCAATGCTCTTAACCACTGAGCCATCTCTCCGACCTGTTTTTCAACTTCTGTAAATAAACCAGGTTTACTCAATGTGGTGTGTGGATCACATCTGCATTCCCCTAACATGTGGAGTACAGGGGTCTCCATGGACCTATTGGCTGTTCATGTACCTCATAGAGGAGGGCAGGATAAATTGTTTCTCTGGCTTTAAATTGGTTAACATTTTGCTGGTGTTTGTAGTCCTTTGATTGTCTTGGATGTGAGTTCTCTTTAAGGCACATGAACATGCCAGTGTTTTCTTCTAGCCATCTTGCCTTACTCTCCTTAGTGTTGTCTCTGAAGCACGCTGTCTCTTGGTGACAGAGCTGAGAGTCTTTAACATCCTAAAAAAAGTTTGCCTAATTCAGTCACAATAACGTGGGCCCTGGCCTTTGCCGTGACCCTATGTCTGCACTTGGCCTCATCAAACTCAGCAGGCAATGCTCTTAAGCACTGAGCCATCTCTCCTGCCTCTTCCTGCTGTTGCCAGTAGATGGCACCAAATCTCATTTTGAGAGCAAGACTGTGGTTGCCTGGAATCAAACTTCTGACCTTTAGAAGGGCAGCCAGGATTCTTAACCACTGAGCTATCTCTCGAGCGCTTCTTTCTGCACTCAAAAGAGGGCGCAAGACCTCAGTGCACATGGTTGTGAGCCATTATGTGGTTGCTTGAAATTGAATACAGGAAGATGAAAGAGCACGAAATGCTCTTATACACTGAGCAATCTCTCCAACCCGTTTTTCTACTTCTTTACCTAAACCAGATGTACTCAATGATGTGTGGATCACATCTGAATTATCCCAACATTTGAAGTCCAGGGGTCTCCATGGATATGTTGGCCATTCGTGTACCTCATAGAGGAGGTGTAGACAAATTGTTTCACTGGCTTTAAATTGCTTAACATTTTGCTGGTGTTTGTAGTCCTTTGTATGTCTTGGATGTGAGTTCTTCTTCAGGCACATGAACATGCTAGTATTTTCTTCTTCTAACCATCTTGCCTTACTCTGCTTGGTGGTGTCTCTGAAGCATGCTGGCTCATGGTTATAGAGCTGTGAGTCTTTATTATCCTAACAAAATGTTTTGCCTGAGTCAGTCCCAACAACCTGGGCCCTGGCTGTATGTCTGCACTTGGCCTCATCAAACTCAGCAGGCATGCTCTTAACCACCAAGACATCTCTCCTGCCTCTTCCTTCTGCTTCCAGTAGAGGGCACCAAACCTCATTTTGAAGCAATTATGTGATGTCCAGGAATCGAACTTCTGATCTTTGGAAGAGCAGGCAATGCTCTTAACCACTGAGCCATCTGTCCACCCCGTTTTTCAACTTCTTTAACTAAACGAGGTACTCAATGTGGTGTGTGGATCACATCTGCATTCCCCTAACATGTGGAGTACAGGGATCTCCATGGACCTATTAGCTGTTCATGTACCTCATAGAGGAGGTCAGCATAAATTGTTTCTCTGGCTTTAAATTGGATAACATTTTGCTGGTGTTTGTAGTCCTTTGATTGTCTTGGATGTGAGTTCTCCTTAAGGCACGTGAACACGCCAGTGTTTTCTTCTTCTAGCCATCTTGCCTTACTCTCCTTAGTGTTGTCTCTGAAGCATGATGGCTCATGGTGATAGACCTGTAGGTCTTTAACATCCTAAAAATCCTTTGCCTAATTCAGTCAAAATAATGTGGGCCCTGGCCTTTGCCCTGACTCTATGTCTGCACTTGGCCTCATCAAACTCAGCAGGCAATGCTCTTAAGCACTGAGCCATCTCTCCTGCCTCTTCCTTCTGTTGCCAATAGATGCTACCAAATCTCAATTTGAGAGCAAAACTGTGGTTGCCAGGAATCGAACTTCTGACCTTTAGAAGGGCAGCCAGTATTCTTATCCACTGAGCCATCTCTCCTGCCTCTTCCTTCTGTTGCCAATAGAAGGCACCAAATCTCATTTTGAGAGCAAAACTGTGGTTGCCAGGAATCGAACTTCTGACCTTTAGAAGGGCAGCCAGTATTCTTAACCACGGAGCAATCTGTCGAGCGCTACTTTCTGCATCCAAAAGAGGGCACAAGACCACAGTGCAGATGGTTGTGAGCCATTATGTGTTTTCTTGAAATTGAATACAGGAGGATGAAAGAGCACAAAATGCTCTTAAACACTTAGCCACCTCTCCAACTCGTTTTTCTACTTCTTTACCTAAACCAGATGTACTCAATGATGTATGGATCACATCTGCATTTTCCTAACATTTGAAGTACAGGGGTCTCCATGGATCTGTTGGCCATTCGTGTACCTCATAGAGGAGGTCTAGACAAATTGTTTCACTGGCTTTAAATTGGTTAAGCTTTTGTTGATGTTTGTTCCTTTGTATGTCTTGGATGTGAGTTCTTCTTCAGGCACTTAAACATGCTAGTATATTCTTCTTCTAACCATCTTACCTTATTCTGCTTGTTGTTTTCTCTGAAGCATGCTGGCTCATGGTGATAGAGCTGTGAGTCTTTATTATCCTAACAAAATGTTTTGCCTGGTTCAGTCCCAATAACCTGGGCCCTGGCTGTATGTCTGCACTTGGCCTCATCAAACTCAGCAGGCATGCTCTTAAGCACCAAGAAATGTCTCCTGCCACATCCTTCTGCTTTCAGTAGAGGGCACCAAACCTCATTTTGAAGCAATTATGTGATGTCCAGGAATCGAACTTCTGATCTTTGGAAGAGCAGGCAATGCTCTTAACCACTGAGCCATCTGTCCACCCCGTTTTTCAACTTCTTTAACTAAACGAGGTACTCAATGTGGTGTGTGGATCACATCTGCATTCCCCTAACATGTGGAGTACAGGGATCTCCATGGACCTATTAGCTGTTCATGTACCTCATAGAGGAGGTCAGCATAAATTGTTTCTCTGGCTTTAAATTGGATAACATTTTGCTGGTGTTTGTAGTCCTTTGATTGTCTTGGATGTGAGTTCTCCTTAAGGCACGTGAACACGCCAGTGTTTTCTTCTTCTAGCCATCTTGCCTTACTCTCCTTAGTGTTGTCTCTGAAGCATGATGGCTCATGGTGATAGACCTGTAGGTCTTTAACATCCTAAAAATCCTTTGCCTAATTCAGTCAAAATAATGTGGGCCCTGGCCTTTGCCCTGACTCTATGTCTGCACTTGGCCTCATCAAACTCAGCAGGCAATGCTCTTAAGCACTGAGCCATCTCTCCTGCCTCTTCCTTCTGTTGCCAATAGATGCTACCAAATCTCAATTTGAGAGCAAAACTGTGGTTGCCAGGAATCGAACTTCTGACCTTTAGAAGGGCAGCCAGTATTCTTATCCACTGAGCCATCTCTCCTGCCTCTTCCTTCTGTTGCCAATAGAAGGCACCAAATCTCATTTTGAGAGCAAAACTGTGGTTGCCAGGAATCGAACTTCTGACCTTTAGAAGGGCAGCCAGTATTCTTAACCACGGAGCAATCTGTCGAGCGCTACTTTCTGCATCCAAAAGAGGGCACAAGACCACAGTGCAGATGGTTGTGAGCCATTATGTGTTTTCTTGAAATTGAATACAGGAGGATGAAAGAGCACAAAATGCTCTTAAACACTTAGCCACCTCTCCAACTCGTTTTTCTACTTCTTTACCTAAACCAGATGTACTCAATGATGTATGGATCACATCTGCATTTTCCTAACATT
Source organism: Chionomys nivalis (assembly GCF_950005125.1). Taxonomy (NCBI): domain Eukaryota; kingdom Metazoa; phylum Chordata; class Mammalia; order Rodentia; family Cricetidae; genus Chionomys; species Chionomys nivalis. Next base: position 51,707,266 of record NC_080108.1, read on the forward strand.
TGAAGTACAGGGGTCTCCATGGATCTGTTGGCCATTCGTGTACCTCATAGAGGAGGTCTAGACAAATTGTTTCACTGGCTTTAAATTGGTTAAGCTTTTGTTGATGTTTGTTCCTTTGTATGTCTTGGATGTGAGTTCTTCTTCAGGCACTTAAACATGCTAGTATATTCTTCTTCTAACCATCTTACCTTATTCTGCTTGTTGTTTTCTCTGAAGCATGCTGGCTCATGGTGATAGAGCTGTGAGTCTTTATTATCCTAACAAAATGTTTTGCCTGGTTCAGTCCCAATAACCTGGGCCCTGGCTGTATGTCTGCACTTGGCCTCATCAAACTCAGCAGGCATGCTCTTAAGCACCAAGAAATGTCTCCTGCCACATCCTTCTGCTTTCAGTAGAGGGCACCAAACCTCATTTTGAAGCAATTATGTGATGTCCAGGATTCGAACTTCTGATCTTTGGAAGAGCAGGCAATGCTCTTAACCACTGAGCCATCTCTCCAACCCGTTTTTCAACTTCTTTAACTAAACCAGGTTTACTCAATGTGGTGTGAGGATCACATCTGCATTCCCCTAACATGTGGAGTACAGGGATCTCCATGGTCCTATTGGCTGTTCATGTACCTCATAGAGGATATCAGGATAAATTGTTTCTCTGGCTTTAAATTGGTTAACATTTTGCTGGTGTTTGTAGTCCTTTGATTGTCTTGGATGTGAGTTCTCTTTAAGGCACATGAACATGCCAGTGTTTTCTTCTTCTAGCCATCTTGCCTTACTCTCCTTAGTGTTGTCTCGGAAGCACGCTGTCTCACGGTTATAGAGCTGTGAGTCTTTAACATCCTAAAAAAACATTTGCCTAATTCAGTCACAATAACGTGGGCCCTGGCCTTTGCCTTGACTCTATGTCTGTACTTGGCCTCATCAAACTCAGCAGGCAATGCTCTTAAGCACTGAGCCATCTCTCCTCCTATTCCTTCTGTTGCCAGTAGATGGCAACAAATCTCATTTTGAGAGCAAAACTGTGGTTGCCAGGAATCAAACATCTGACCTTTAGAAGGGCAGCCAGTATTCGTAAGCACTGAGCTAACTCTCGAGCGCTTCTTTCTGCATCCAATAAAAACCACAAGACCTCAGTGCAGATGGTTGTGAGCCATTATGTAGTTGCGTGAAATTGAATACAGGTGGATGAAAGAGCACGAAATGCTCTTAAACACTGAGCCATCTCTCCAACCCTTTTTTCTACTTCTTTACCTAAACCAGATGTACTCAATGATGTGTGGATCCCATCTGCATTTTCCTAACATTTGAAGTACAGGGGTCTCCATGGATCTGTTGGCCATTCGTTTACCTCATAGTGGAAGTCTAGACAAATTGTTTCACTGGCTTTAAATTGGTTAAGCTTTTGTTGGTGTTTGTTCCTTTGTATGTCTTGGATGTGAGTTCTTCTTCAGGCACACGAACATGCTAGTATGTTCTTCTTCTAACCATCTTGCCTTACTCTGCTTGGTGGTGTCTCTGAAGCATGCTGGCTCATGACGATAGAGCTCTGAGTCTTTATTATCCTAACAAAATGTTTTGCCTGATTCAGTCCCAACAACCTGGGCCCTGGCTGTATGTTTGCACTTGGCCTCATCAAACTCAGCAGGCATGCTCTTAACCACCAAGACATCTCTCCTGCCTCTTCATTCTGCTTCCAGTAGAGGGCACAAAATCTCATTTTGAAGCAATTATGTGATGTCCAGGAAACGAACTTCTGATAATTGGAAGAGCAGGCAGTGCTCTTAACCACTGAGACAACTCTCCGACCTGTTTTTCAACTTCTTTAACTAAACCAGGTTTGCTCAATGTGGTGTGTGGATCACATCTGCATTCCCCTAACATGTGGAGTACAGGGGTCTCCATGGACCATTTGTCTGTTCATGGACCTCATAGTGGTGGTCAGCATAAATTGTTTCTCTGGCTTTAAATTGGTTAACATTTTGCTGGTGTTTGTAGTCCTTTGATTGTCTTGGATGTGAGTTCTCTTTAAGGCACGTGAACGTTCCAGTGTTTTGTTCTTCAAGCCATCTTGCCTTACTCTCCTTAGTTGTGTCAATGAAGCACGCCGTCTCATGGTGATAGAGCTGTGAGTCTTTAATATCCTAAAAAAATGTTTGCCTAATTCAGTCACAATAACGTGGGCCCTGGCCTTTGCCCTGACTCTATGTCTGCACTTGGCCTCATCAAACTCAGCAGGCAATGCTCTTAAGCACTGAGCCATCTCTCCTGCCACTTCATTCTGTTGCTAGGAGATGGCACCAAATCTCATTTTGAGAGCAAAATCTGTGGTTGCCTGGAATCGAACTTCTGACGTTTAGAAGGGCATCCAGTATTCTTAACCACTGAGCTATCACTGCGCTTCTTTCTGCATTCAAAAGACGGAACAAAACCTCAGTGCAGATGATTGTGAGCCATTATATGGTTGCTTGAAATTGAATACAGGAGGATGAAAGAGCACGAAATGCTCTTAAAAACTGAGCCATCTCTCCAACCCGTTTTTCTACTTCTTTACCTAACCCAGATGTACTCAATAATTTGTGGATCACATCTGCATTTTCCTAACATTTGAAGTACAGGGGTCTCCATGGACCTATTGGCTGTTCATGTACCTCATAGCGTAGGTCTGGATAAATTGTTTCTCTGGCTTTAAATTGGTTAACATTTTGCTGGTGTTTGTAGTCCTTTGATTGTCTTGGATGTGAGTTCTCTTTAAGGCACATGAACATGCCAGTGTTTTCTTCTTCTAGCCATCTTGCCTTACTCTCCTTAGTGTTGTCTCTGAAGCACGATGTCTCATGGTGATAGAGCTGTGAGTCTTAAACATCCTAAAAAAACATTTGCCTAATTCAGTCACAATAACGTGGGCCCTGGCCTTTGCCCTGACTCTCTTTCTGCACTTGGCCTCATCAAACTCAGCAGGCAATGCTCTTAAGCATTGAACCATCTCTCCTGCCTCTTCCTTCTGTTGCCAGTAGATGGCACCAAATCTCATTTTGAGAACAAAACTGGGGTTGCCAGGAATCGAACTTCTGACCTTGAGAAAGGCAGCCAGGATTCTTAACCACTGAGCTATCTCTCGAGCGCTTCTTTCTGCATCCAAAAGAGGGCACAAGACCTCAGTGCAGATGGTTGTGAGCCATTATGTGGTTGCTTGAAATTGAATACAGGAGGATGAAAGAGCCACGAAATGCTGTTAAACACTCAGCCATCTCTCCAACACGTTTTTCTACTTCTTTACCTAAACCAGATGTACTGAATGATGTGTGGATCACATCTGCATTTTCCTCACATTTGAAGTACAGGGGTCTCCATGGATCTGTTGGCCATTTGTGTACCTCATAGAGGATGTCTATACAAATTATTTCACTGGCTTTAAATTGGTTAAGCTTTTTTTGGTGTTTGTTCCTTTGTATGTCTTGGATGTGAGTTCTTCTTCAGGCACATGAACATGCTAGTATTTTCTTCTTCTAACCATCTTGCCTTACTCTTACTCTGCTTGGTCGTTTTCTCTGAAGCATGCTGGCTCATGGTGATAGAGCAGTGAGTCTTTATTATCCTAACAAAATGTTTTGCCTGATTCAGTCCCAACAACCTGGCCCTGGCTGTATGTCTGCACTTGGCCTCATCAAACTCAGCAGGCATGCTCTTAACCACCAAGACATCTCTCCTGCCTCTTTCTTTTGCTTCCAGTAGAGGGCACTAAACCTCATTTTGAAGCAATTATGTGATGTCTAGGAATCGAACTTCTGATCTTTGGAAGAGCAGGCAATGAGCCATCTCTCCGACCCGTTTTTCAACTTTTTTAACTAAACCATGTTTACTCAATGTGGTGTGTGGATCACATCTGCATTCCCCTAACATGTGGAGTACAGGCGTCTCCATGGACCTATTGGCTGTTCATGTACCTCATAGAGGAGGTCAGCATAAATTATTTCTCTGGCTTTAAATTGGTTAACATTTTGCTGGTGTTTGTAGTCCTTTGATTGTCTTGGATGTGAGTTCACTTTAAGGCACATGAACATGCCAGTGTTTTCTTCTTCTAGCCATCTTGCCTTACTCTCCTTTGTGTTGTCTCTGAAGCACGTTGTCTCATGGTGATAGAGCTGTGAGTCTTTAACATCCTAAAAAAACGTTTGCCTAATTCATTCACAATAACTTGGGCCCTGGCCTATGCCCTGACTCTATGTCTGCACTTGGCCTCATCCAACTCAGCAGGCATACTCTTAACCACCAAGACATCTCTCCTGCCTCTTCCTTCTGCTTCCACTAGAGAGAAACAAACCTCATTTTGAAGCAATTATGTGATGTCTAGGAATCGAACTTCTGACCTTTAGAAGAGCAGCCAGTATTCTTAACCACTGATCTATCTGTCAGCGCATCTTTCTGCATCCAAAAAAGGGCACAAGACCTCAGTGCAGATGGTTGTTAGCCATTATGTGGTTGCTTGAATTTGAATACAGGTGGATGAAAGAGCACGAAATGCTCTTAAACACTGAGCCATCTCTCCAACCTGTTTTTCTACTTCTTTACCTAACCCAGATGTACTCAATGATGTGTGGATCACATCTGCATTTTCCTAACATGTGAAGTACAGGGGTCTCCATGGATCTGTTGGCTATTCGTGTACCTCATAGAGGAGGTTTAGACAAATTTTTTCACTGGCTTTAAATTGGTTAAGCTTTTGTTGGTGTTTGTTCCTTTGTATGTCTTGGATGTGAGTTCTTCTTCAGGCACATGAACATGCTAGTATTTTCTTCTTCTAACCATCTTGCCTTACTCTGCTTGGTGGTGTCTCTGAAGCATGCTGGCTCATGGTGATAGAGCTGTGAGTCTTTATTATCCTAACAAAATATTTTGCCTGATTCAGTCCCAACAACCTGGGCCCTGGCTGTATGTCTGCACTTGGCCTCATCAAACTCAGCAGGCATGCTCTTAACCACCAAGACATCTCTCCTGCCTCTTCCTACTGCTTCCAGTAGAGGGCACCAAACCTCATTTTGAAGCAATTATGTGATGTCCAGGAATCGAACTTCTGATCTTTGGAAGAGCAGGCAATGAGCCATCTCTCCGACCCGTTTTTCAACTTTTTAACTAAACCATGTTTACTCAATGTGGTGTGTGGATCACATCTGCATTCCCCTAACATGTGGAGTAAAGGGTTCTCCATGGACCTATTGGCTGATCATATACCACATAGAGGAGGTCAGCATAAATTGTTTCTCTGACTTTAAATTGGTTAATATTTTGCTGGTGTTTGTAGTCCTTTGATTGTCTTGGATGTGAGTTCTCTTTAAGGCACATGAACATGCCATTGTTTTCTTCTTCTAGCCATCTTGCCTTACTCTCCTTAATGTTGGCTCATGCGGATAGAGCTGAGTCTTTAACATCCTAAAAAAACGTTTGCCTAATTCATTAAAAATAACGGGGGCCCTGGCCTATGCCCTGACTCTATGTCTGCAATTGGCCTCATCAAACTCAGCAGGCAATGCTCTTAAGCACTGAGCCATCTCTCCTGCCTCTTCCTTCTGTTGCCAGTAGATGGCACCAAATCTCATTTTGAGAGCAAAACTGTGGGTGCCAGGAATCGAACTTCTGACCTTTAGAAAGGCAGCCAGGATTATTAACCACTGAGCTATCTCTCGAGCGCTTCTTTCTGCATCCAAAAGAGGGCACAAGACCTCAGTGCAGATGGTTGTGAGCAATTATGTGGTTGCTTGATATTGAATAGAGGAGGAATAAAGAGCACGAAATGCTCTTAAACACTGAGCCATCTCTCCAACCCGTTTTTCTACTTCTTTACCTAAACCAGATGTACTCTATGATATGTGGATCACATCTGCATTATCCTTACATTTGAAGTACAGGGGTCTCCATGGATGTGTTGGCCATTCGTGTCCCTCATAGAGGAGGTCTAGACAAATTGTTTCACTGGCTTTAAATTGGTTAAGCTTTTGTTGGTGTTTGTTCCTTTGTATGTCTTGGATGTGAGATCTTCTTCCGGCAACTGAACATGCTAGTATTTTCTTCTTCTAACCATCTTGCCTTACTCTGCTTGGTGGTGTCTCTGAAGCATGCTGGCTCATGGTGTTAGATTGTGAGTCTTTATTATACTAACAAAATGTTTTGCCTGATTCAATCCCAACAACCTGGGCTCTGGCCTCATCAAACTCAGCAGGCATGCTCTTAACCACCAAGACATCTCTCCTGCCTCTTCCTTCTGCTTCCAGTAGAGGGCACCAAACATCATTTTGAAGCAATTGTGAGATGTCCAGGAATCGAACTTCTGATCTTTGCAAGAGCAGGCAATGCTCTTAACCACTGAGCCATCTCTCCGACCCGTTTTTCAACTTCATTAACTAAACCAGGTTTACTCAATGTGGTGTGTGGATCACATCTGCATTACCCTAACATGTGGAGTACAGGGGGCTCCATGGACCTATTGGCTGTTCATGTACCTCATAGAGGAGGTCAGGATAAATTGTTTCTCTGGCTTTAAATTGGTTAACATTTTGCTGGTGTTTGTAGTCCTTTGATTGTCTTGGATGTGAGTTCTCTTTAAGGCACATGAACATGCCAGTGTTTTCTTCTTCTAGCCATCTTGCCTTACTCTCCTTAGTGTTGTCTCTGAAGCACGATGGCTCATGGTGATAGAGCTGTGAGTCTTTAACATCCTAAAAAAACGTTTGCCTAATTCAGTCACAATAACGTGGGCTCTGGCCTTTGCCCTCACTCTATGTCTGCCCTTGGCCTCATCCAACTCAGCAGCCAATGCTCTTAAGCACTGAGCCATCTCTCCTGCCTCTTCCTTCTGTTGCCAGCAGATGGCATCAAATCTCATTATGAGAGCAAAACTGTGGTTGCCAGGAATCGAACTTCTGACCTTTAGAAGGGCAGCCAGTATTCTTAACCACTGAGCTATCTCTCGAGTGCTTCTTTCTACATCTAAAAGAGGGCACAAGACCTCAGTGCAGATGGTTGTGAGCCATTATGTGGTTGCTTGAAATTGAATACAAGAGGATGAAAGAGCACGAAATGCTTTTAAACACTGAGCTATCTCTCCAACCCGTTTTTCTACTTCTTTACCTAAACCAGATGTACTCAATGATGTGTGGATCATATCTGCATTCACCTAACATTTGAAGTACAGGAGTGTCCATGGATCTATTGGCCATTCGTGTACCTCATAGAGGAGGTCTAGACAAATTGTTTCACTGGCTTTAAATTGGTTAAGCTTTTGTTGGTTTTTCTTCCTTTGTATGTCTTGGATGTGAGTTCTTCTTCCAGCAACAGAACATACTAGTATTTTCTTCTTCTAACCATCTTGCCTTACTCTGCTTGGTGGTGTCTCTGAAGCATGCTGGCTCATGGTGATAGAGCTGTGAGTCTTTATTATCCTAACAAAATTTTTTGCCTTATTCAGTCCCAACAACTTGGGCTCTGGCCTCATCAAACTCAGCAGGCAGGCTCTTAACCACCAAGACATCTCTCCTGCCTCTTCCTTCTGCTTCCACTAGAGGGCACCAAACCTCATTTTGAAGCAATTATGTGATGTCCAGGAATCAAACTTCTGATCTTTGGAAGAGCAGGCAATGCTCTTAAACACTGAGCCATCTCTCCGACCCGTTTTTCAACTTCTTTAACTAAACCAGGTTTACTCAATGTGGTGTGTGGATCACATCTGCATTCCCCTTGCATGTGGAGTACAGGGGTCTTCATGGACCTATTGGCTGTACATGTACCTCATAGAGGAGGTCAGGATAAATTGTTTCTCTGGCTTTAAATTGGTTAACATTTTGCTGGTGTTTGTAGTCCTTTGATTGTCTTGGATGTGAGTTCTCTTTAAGGCACATGAACATGCCAGTGTTTTCTTCTTCTAGCCATCTTGCCTTACTCTCCTTAGTGTTGTCTCTGAAGCACGATGGCTCATGGTGAGAGACCTGTGAGTTTTTAACATCCTAAAAAAACTTTTGCCTAATTCAGTCAAAATAACGAGGGCCCTGTCCTTTGCCCTGACTCTCTGTCTGCACTTGGACTCATCAAACTCAGCAGGCAATGCTCTTAAGCACTGAGCCATCTCTCCTGCCTCTTCCTTCTGTTGCCAGTAGATGGCACCAAATCTCATTTTGATAGCAAAACTGGGGTTGCCACGAATCGAACTTCTGACCTTTAGAAGGGCAGCCAGGATTATTAACCACTGACCTACCTCACGAGCGCTTTTTTCTGCATCCAAAAGAGGGCACAAGACCTCAGTGCAGATGGTTGTGGGCCATTGTGTGGTTGCTGGAAATTGAATAAAGGAGGATGAAAGAGCACGAAATGCTCTTATACACTGAGCCATCTCTCCAACCCGTTTTTCTACTTCTTTACCTAAACCAGATGTACTCAATGATGTGTGGATCACATCTGCATTTTCCTAACATTTGAAGTACAGGGGTCTCCATGGATCTGTTGGCCATTCGTGTACCTCATAGAGGAGGTCTAGACAAGTTATTTCACTGGCTTTAAGCTTCTGTTGGTGTTTGTTCCTTTGTATGTCTTGCATGTGAGTTCTTCTTCAGGCACATGAACATGCTAGTATTTTCTTCTTCTAACCATCTTGCCTTACTCTGCTTGGTGGTGGCTCTGAAGCATGCTGGCTCATGGTGATAGAGCTGTGAGTTTATTATCCTAACAAAATGTTTTGCCTGATTCAGTCCCAACAACCTGGGCCCTGGCTGTATGTCTGCACTTGGCCTCATCAAACTCAGCAGGCATGCTCTTAACCACCAAGACATCTCTCCTGCCTCTTTCTTCTGCTTCCAGTAGAGGGCACCAAACCTCATTTTGAAGCAATTATGTGATGTCCAGGAATCGAACTTCTGATCTTTGGAAGAGCAGGCAATGAGCCATCTCTCTGACTCGTTTCTCAACTTTTTTAACTAAACCAGGTTTACTCAATGTGGTGTGTGGATCACATCTGCATTCCCCTAACATGTGGAGTACAGGGTTCTCAATGGACCTATTGGCTGTTCATGTACCACATAGTGGAGGTCAACATAAATTGTTTCTCTGACTTTAAATTGGTTAACCTTTTGCTGGTGTTTGTAGTCCTTTGATTGTCTTGGATGTGAGTTCTCTTTAAGGCACATGAACATCCATTGTTTTCTTCTTCTAGCCATCTTGCCTTACTCTCCTTAGTGTTGGCTCATGCTGATAGATTTGTGAGTCTTTAACATCCAAAAAAATCGTTTTCCTAATTCATTCACAATAACGTGTGCCCTGGCCTATGCCCTGACTCTATGTCTGCACTTGGCCTCATAAAACTCAGCAGGCAATGCTCTTAAGCACTGAGCCATCTCTCCTGCCTCTTCCTTCTGTTGCCAGTAGATGGCACCAAATCTCATTTTGAGAGCAAAACTGTGGTTGCCAGGAATCGAACTTCTGACCTTTAGAAGGGCAGCCAGGATTCTTAACCACTGAGCTATCTCTCGAGCGCTTCTTTCTGCATCCAAAAGAGGGCACAAGACCACAGTGCAGATGGTTGTGAGCCATTATGTGGTTGCTTGATATTGAATAGAGGAGGAATAAAGAGCACGAAATGCTCTTAAACACTGAGCCATCTCTCCAACCCGTATGTCTACTTCTTTACCTAAACCAGATGTACTCTATGATGTGTGGATCACATCTGCAGTATCCTAACATTTGAAGTACAGGGGTCTCCATGGATCTGTTGGCCATTCGTGTACCTCATAGAGGAGGTCTAGACAAATTGTTTCACTGGCTTTAAATTGGTTAAGCTTTTGTTGGTGTTTGTTCCTTTGTATGTCTTGGATGTCAGTTCTTCTTCCGGCAAATGAACATGCTAGTATTTTTTTCTTCTAACCATCTTGCCTTACTCTGCTTGGTGGTGTCTCTGAAGCATGCTGGCTCATGGTGATAGCCTGTGAGTCTTTATTATCCTAACAAAATGTTTTGCCTGATTCAGTCCCAACAACTTGGGCCCTGGCTGTATGTCTGCACTTGGCCTCATCAAACTCAGCAGGCATGCTCTTAACCACCAAGACATCTCTCCTGCCTCTTCCTTCTGCTTCCACTAGAGGGCACCAAACCTCATTTTGAAGCAATTATGTGATGTCCAGGAATCGAACTTCTGATCTTTGGAAGAGCAGGCAATGCTCTTAACCACTGAGCCATCTCTCCGACCCGTTTTTCAACTTCTTTAACTAAACCAGGTTTACTCAATGTGGTGTGTGGATCACATCTGCATTCCCCTAACATGTGGAGTACATGGGTCTCCATGGACCTATTGGCTGTTCATGTACCTAATAGAGGAGGTCAGAATAAGTTGTTTCTCTGGCTTTAAATTGGTTAACATTTTGCTGGTGTTTGTTTCCTTTGATTGTCTTGGATGTGAGTTCTCTTTAAGGCACATGAACATGCCAGTGTTTTCTTCTTCTAGCCATCTTGCCTTACTCTCCTTAGTGTTGTCTCTGAAGCACGCTGTCTGATGGTGATAGAGCTGTGAGTCTTTAACATCCTAACAAAACGTTTGCCTAATTCAGTCACAATAACGTGGGCCCTGGCCTTTGCCCTGACTCTATGTCTGCACTTGGCCTCATCAAACTCAGCAGGCAATGCTCTTAGCACTGAGCCATCTCTCCTGCCTCTTCCTTCTGTTTCCAGTAGATGGCACCAAATCTCATTTTGAGAACAAAACTGTGGTTGCCACGAATCGAACTTCTGACCTTTAGAAGGGCAGCCAGGATTCTTAAGGACTGAGCTATCTCTCGAGCGCTTCTTTCTGCATCCCAAAGAGATCACAAGACCTCAGTGCAGATGGTTGTGAGGCATTATGTGGGTGCTTGAAATTGAATACAGGAGGACGAAAGAGCACGAAATACTCTTAAACACTGAGCCATCTCTCCAACCCGTTTTTCTACTTCTTTACCTAAACCAGATGTACTCAATGATGTGTGGATCACATCTTCATTTTCCTAACATTTGAAGTACAGGGGTCTCCATGGATCTGTTGGCCATTCGTGTACCTCATAGAGGAGGACTAGACAAGTTGTTTCACTGTCTTTAAGCTTTTATTGGTGTTTGTTCCTTTGTATGTCTTGCATGTGAGTTCTTCTTCAGGCACATGAACATGCTGGTATTTTCTTCTTCTTACCATCTTGCCTTACTCTGCTTGGTGGTGTCTCTGAAGCATGCTGGCTCATGGTGATAGAGCTGTCAGTCTTTATTATCCTAACAAAATGTTTTGCCTGATTCAGTCCCAACAACCTGGGCCCTGGCTGTATGTCTGCACTTGGCCTCATCAAACTCAGCAGGCATGCTCTTAACCACCAAGACATCTCTCCTGCCTCTTCCTTCTGCATCCAGTAGAGGGCACCAAACCTCATTTTGAAGCAATTATGTGATGTCCAGGAATCGAACTTCTGATCTTTGGAAGAGCAGGCAATGAGCCATCTCTCTGACTCGTTTCTCAACTTTTTTAACTAAACCAGGTTTACTCAATGTGGTGTGTGGATCACATCCGCATTCCCCTAACATGTGGAGTACAGGGTACTCAATGGACCTACTGGCTGTTCATGTACCACATAGTGGAGGTCAGCATAAATTGTTTCTCTGGATTTAAATTGGTTAACATTTTGCTGGTGTTTGTAGTCCTTTGATTGTCTTGGATGTGAGTTCTCTTTAAGGCACATGAACATGCCATTGTTTTCTTCTTCTAGCCATCTTGCCTTACTCTCCTTAGTGTTGGCTCATGCTGATAGAGCTGTGAGTCTTTAACATCCAAAAAAAACGTTTGCCTAATTCATTCACAATAACGTGTGCCCTGGCCTATGCCCTGACTCTATGTCTGCACTTGGCCTCATAAAACTCAGCAGGCAATGCTCTTAAGCACTGAGCCATCTCTCCTGCCTCTTCCTTCTGTTGTCAGTAGATGGCACCAAATCTCATTTTGAGAGCAAAACTGTGGTTGCCAGGAATCGAACTTCTGACCTTTAGAAGGGCAGCCAGGATTCTTAACCACTGAGCTATCTCTCGAGCTCCTCTTTCTGCATCCAAAAGAGGGCACAAGACCCCAGTGCAGATGGTTGTGAGCCATTATGTGGTTGCTTGATATTGAATAGAGGAGGAATAAAGAGCACGTAATGCTCTTAAACACTGAGCCATCTCTCCAACCCTTTTTTCTACTTCTTTACCTAAACCAGATGTACTCAATGATGTGTGGATCCCATCTGCATTTTCCTAACATGTGAAGTACAGGGGTCTCCATGGATCTGTTGGCCATTCGTGTACCTCATAGAGGAGGTCTAGACAAATTGTTTCACTGGCTTTAAATTGGTTAAGCTTTTGTTGGTGTTTGTTCCTTTGTATGTCTTGGATGTCAGTTCTTCTTCCGGCAACTGAACATGCTAGTATTTTTTTCTTCTAACCATCTTGCCTTACTCTGCTTGGTGGTGTCTCTGAAGCATGCTGGCTCATGGTGATAGAGCTGTGAGTCTTTATTATCCTAACAAAATGTTTTGCCTGATTCAGTCCCAACAACTTGGGCCCTGGCTGTATGTCTGCACTTGGCCTCATCAAACTCAGCAGGCATGCTCTTAACCACCAAGACATCTCTCCTGCCTCTTCCTTCTGCTTCCACTAGAGGGCACCAAACCTCATTTTGAAGCAATTATGTGATGTCCAGGAATCGAACTTCTGATCTTTGGAAGAGCAGGCAATACTCTTAACCACTGAGCCATCTCTCCGACCCGTTTTTCAACTTCTTTAACTAAACCAGGTTTACTCAATGTGGTGTGTGGATCACATCTGCATTCCCCTAACATGTGGAGTACATGGGTCTCCATGGACCTATTGGCTGTTCATGTACCTAATAGAGGAGGTCAGAATAAGTTGTTTCTCTGGCTTTAAATTGGTTAACATTTTGCTGGTGTTTGTTTCCTTTGATTGTCTTGGATGTGAGTTCTCTTTAAGGCACATGAACATGCCAGTGTTTTCTTCTTCTAGCCATCTTGCCTTACTCTCCTTAGTGTTGTCTCTGAAGCACGCTGTCTGATGGTGATAGAGCTGTGATTCTTTAACATCCTAACAAAACGTTTGCCTAATTCAGTCACAATAACGTGGGCCCTGGCCTTTGCCCTGACTCTATGTCTGCACTTGGCCTCATCAAACTCAGCAGGCAATGCTCTTAGCACTGAGCCATCTCTCCTGCCTCTTCCTTCTGTTGCCAGTAGATGGCACCAAATCTCATTTTGAGAACAAAACTGTGGTTGCCACGAATCGAACTTCTGACCTTTAGAAGGGCAGCCAGGATTCTTAACCACTGAGCTATCTCTCGAGCGCTTTTTCTGCATCCCAAAGAGATCACAAGACCTCAGTGCAGATGGTTGTGAGGCATTATGTGGGTGCTTGAAATTGAACACAGGAGGACGAAAGAGCACGAAATACTCTTAAACACTGAGCCATCTCTCCAACCCGTTTTTCTACTTCTTTACCTAAACCAGATGTACTCAATGATGTGTGGATCACATCTTCATTTTCCTAACATGTGAAGTACAGGGGTCTCCATGGATCTGTTGGCCATTCGTGTACCTCATAGAGGAGGTCTAGACAAGTTCTTTCACTGGCTTTAAGCTTTTGTTGGTGTTTGTTCCTTTGTATGTCTTGCATGTGAGTTCTTCTTCAGGCACAGGAACATGCTGGTATTTTCTTCTTCTTACCATCTTGCCTTACTCTGCTTGGTGGTGTCTTTGAAGCATGCTGGCTCATGGTGATAGAGCTGTCAGTCTTTATTATCCTAACAAAATGTTTTGCCTGATTCAGTCCCAACAACTTGGGCCCTGGCTGTATGTCTGCACTTAGCCTCATCAAACTCAGCAGGCATGCTCTTAAGCACCAAGACATCTCTCCTGCCTCTTCCTTCTGCATCCAGTAGAGGGCACCAAACCTCATTTTGAAGCAATTATGTGATGTCCAGGAATCAACCTTCTGATCTTTGGAAGAGCAGGCATTGCTCTTAACCACTGAGCCATCTCTCCGACCTGTTTTTCAACTTCTTTAACTAAACCAGGTTTACTCAATGTGGTGTGTGGATAACATCTGCATTCCCCTAACATGTGGAGTACAGGGGTCTCCTTTTACCTATTGGCTGTTCATGTACCTCATAGAGGAGGTCAGCATAAATTGTTTCTCTGGCTTTAAATTGGTTAACATTTTGCTGCTGTTTGTAGTCCTTTGATTATCTTGGATGTGAGTTCTCTTTAAGGCACATGAACATGACAGTGTTTTCTTCTTCTAGCCATCTTTCCTTACTCTCCTTAGTGTTGTCTCTGAAGCACGTTGTCTCATTTTGATAGAGCTGTGAGTCTTTAACATCCTAAAACAAACGTTTGCCTAATTCAGTGACAATAACGTGGGCCCTGACCTTTGCCCTGACTCAATGTCTGCACTTGGCCACATCAAACTCAGCAGGCAGTGCTCTTAAGCACTGAGCCATCTCTCCTGCCTCTTCCTTCTGTTGCCAGTAGATGGCACAAAATCTCATTTTGAGAGCAAAACTGTGGTTGCCAGGAATCGAACTTCTGACCTTTAGAAGGGCAGCAAGGATTCTTAACCACTGAGCTATCTCTCGAGCGCTTCTTTGTGCATCCAAAAGAGGGCAAAAGACCTCAGTGCAGATGGTTGTGAGCCATTATGTGGTTGCTTGAAATTGAATACAGGATGAAGAAAGAGCACGAAATACTCTTAAACACTGAGCCATGTCTCCAACCCGTTTTTTTACTTCTTTACCTAAACCAGATGTACTCAATGATTTGTGGATCACATCTGCATTTTTCTAACATTTGAAGTACAGGTGTCTCCATGGGTATGTTGGCCATTCGTGTACCTCATAGAGGAGGTCTATACAAAGTGTTTCACTGGCTTTAAATTGGTTAAGCTTTTGTTGGTGTTTGTTCCTTTGTATGTCTTGGATGTGAGAACTTCTTCAGGTACATCCACATGCTAGTATTTTCTCCTTCTAACCATCTTGCCTTACTCTGCTTGGTGGTGTCTCTGAAGCATGCTGGCTCATGGTGATAGAGCTGTGAGTCTTTATTATCCTAACAAAATGTATTGCCTGATTCAGTCCCAACAACCTGGGCCCTGGCTGTATGTCTGCAGTTGGCCTCATCAAACTCAGAAGGCATGCTCTTAAGCACCAAGACATCTCTCCTGCCTCTTCCTTCTGCTTCCAGTAGAGGGCACCAAACCTCATTTTGAAGCAATTATGTGATGTCCAGGAATCAAACTTCTGATCTTTGGAAGAGCAGGCAATGCTCTTATCCACTGAGCCATCTCTCCTACCCGTTTTTCAACTTCTTTAACTAAACCAGGTGTACTCAATGTGGTGTGTGGATCACATCTGCATTCCCCTAACATGTGGAGTACAGGGGTCTCCATGCACCTATTGGCTGTTCATGTACCTCATAGAGGAGGTCAGCATAAATTTTTTCTCTGGCTCTAAATTGGTTAACATTTTGCTGTTGTTTGTAGTCCTTTGATTGTCTTGGATGTGAGTTCTCTTTAAGGCACATGAAGATGCCAGTGTTTTCTATTTCTAGCCATCTTGCCTTACTCTCCTTAGTGTTGTCTCTGAAGCACGTTCTCTCATGGTGATAGACCTGTGAGTCTTTAACATCCTAAAAAACCGTTTGCTTAATTCAGTCACAATAACGTGGGCCCTGGCCTTTGCCTTGACACTATGTCTGCACTTGGCCTCATCAAACTCAGCAGGCAATGCTCTTAAGCACTGAGCCATCTCTCCTGCCTCTTTCTTCTTTTGCCAGTAGATGGCACCAAATCTCATTTTGAGAGCAAATCTGTGGTTGCCAGGAATCGAAATTCTGACCTTTACAAGGGCAGCCAGGATTCTTAACCACTGAGCTATCTCTCGAGCGCTTCTTTCTGCATCCAAAAGAGGGCACAAGACCTCAGTGCAGATGGTTGTGAGCCATTATGTGGTTGCTTGAAATTGAATACAGGAGGATGAAAGAGCACGAAATGCTCTTAAACACTCAGCCATCTCTCCAACCCGTTTTTCTACTTCTTTACCTAAACCAGATGTACTCAATGATGTGTGGATCACATCTGCATTTTCCTAACATTTGAAGTACAGGGGTCTCCATGGATCTGTTGGCCATTCGTGTACCTCATAGAGGAGGTCTAGACAAATTGTTTCACTGGCTTCAATTGGTTAAGCTTTTGTTGGTGTTTGTTCCTTTGTATGTCTTGGATGTGAGTTCTTCTTCAGGCACATGAACATGCTGGTATTTTCTTCTTCTAACCATCTTGCCTTACTCTGCTTGGTGGTGTCTCTGAAGCATGCTGGCTCATGGTGATAGAGCTGTGAGTCTTTATTATCCTAACACAATATTTTGCCTGATTCAGTCCCAACAACCTGGGCCCTGGCTGTATGTCTGCACTTGGCCTCATCAAACTCAGCACGCATGTTCTTAACCACCAAGACATCTCTCCTGCCTCTTCCTTCTGCTTCCAGTAGAGGGCACCAAACCTCATTTTGAAGCAATTAAGTGATGTCCAGGAATCGAACTTCTGATCTTTGGAAGAGCAGGCAATGCTCTTAACCACTGAGCCATCTCTCCGATCTGTTTTTCAACTTCTTTAACTAAACCAGGTTTACTCAATGTGGTGTGTGGATCACATCTGCATTCCCCTAACATGTGGAGTACAGGGGTCTCCTTGGACCTATTGGCTGTTCATGTACGTCATAGAGGAGGTCAGCATAAATTGTTTCTCTGGCTTTAAATTGGTTAACATTTTGCTGCTGTTTGTAGTCCTTTGATTATCTTGGATGTGAGTTCTCTTTAAGGCACATGAACATGACAGTGTTTTCTTCTTCTAGCCATCTTTCCTTACTCTCCTTAGTGTTGTCTCTGAAGCACGTTGTCTCATTGTGATAGAGCTGTGAGTCTTTAACATCCTAAAACAAACGTTTGCCTAATTCAGTGACAATAACGTGGGCCCTGACCTTTGCCCTGACTCAATGTCTGCACTTGGCCTCATCAAACTCAGCAGGCAGTGCTTTTAAGCACTGAGCCATCTCTCCTGCCTCTTCCTTCTGTTGCCAGTAGATGGCACAAAATCTCATTTTGAGAGCAAAACTGTGGTTGCCAGGAATCGAAATTCTGACCTTTAGAAGGGCAGGAAGGATTCTTAACCACTGAGCTATCTCTCGAGCGCTTCTTTCTGCATCCAAAAGAGGGCAAAAGACCTCAGTGCAGATGGTTGTGAGCCATTATGTGGTTGCTTGAAATTGAATACAGGATGAAGAAAGAGCACGAAATACTCTTAAACACTGAGCCATGTCTCCAACCCGTTTTTTTACTTCTTTACCTAAACCAGATGTACTCAATGATTTGTGGATCACATCTGCATTTTCCTAACATTTGAAGTACAGGGGTCTCCATGGGTATGTTGGCCATTCGTGTACCTCATAGAGGAGGTCTAGACAAATTGTTTCACTGGCTTTAAATTGGTTAAGCTTTTGTTGGTGTTTGTTCCTTTGTATGTCTTGGATGTGAGAACTTCTTCAGGTACATCCACATGCTAGTATTTTCTCCTTCTAACCATCTTGCCTTACTCTGCTTGGTGGTGTCTCTGGAGCATGCTGGCTCATGGTGATAGAGCTGTGAGTCTTTATTATCCTAACAAAATGTTTTGCCTGATTCAGTCCCAACAACCTGGGCCCTGGCTGTATGTCTGCAGTTGGCCTCATCAAACTCAGAAGGCATGCTCTTAAGCACCAAGACATCTCTCCTGCCTCTTCCTTCTGCTTCCAGTAGAGGGCACCAAACCTCATTTTGAAGCAATTATGTGATGTCCAGGAATCAAACTTCTGATCTTTGGAAGAGCAGGCAATGCTCTTATCCACTGAGCCATCTCTCCTACCCGTTTTTCAACTTCTTTAACTAAACCAGGTGTACTCAATGTGGTGTGTGGATCTCATCTGCATTCCCCTAACATGTGGAGTACAGGGGTCTCCATGGACCTATTGGCTGTTCATGTACCTCATAGAGGAGGTCAGGATAAATTGTTTCTCTGCCTTTAAATTGGTTAACATTTTGCTGTTGTTTGTAGTCCTTTGATTGTCTTGGATGTGAGTTCTCTTTAAGGCACATGAAGATGCCAGTGTTTTCTACTTCTAGAGGGCGCCAAACCTCCTTTTGAGAGCAATTACGTGGTTCCCAGGAATCGAACTTCTGACCTTTGGAAGGGCAACCAATGCTATTAACCACTGAGCTGTCTCTCCAGCTCTTCGTACTGTAGCCAAAAGAGGGCACAAGACCTCATGGCAGATGGTTGTGACCCATTATGTGGTCGCCTGGAATTGAATTCAGGAGGTTGGAAGAGCAGGCAATTCTCTTAACCATTGAGCCATCTCTCTTGCATCTTCCTTCTGTTGCCAGTAGAGGGCACCAAACCTCCTTTTGAGAGCAATTATGTGGTTGCCAGGAATCGAACTTCTGACCTTTGGAAGGGCAGGCAAAGCTCTTAAGCACTGAGCTATCTCCCCAGCTCTTCTTTCAGTATCCAAAAGAGGGCACAAGACCTCATTGCAGATGGTTGTGAGCCATTATGTGGTTGCCTGGAATTCAGTTCAGGAGGTTGGAAGAGCAGGCAATGTTCTTAACCACTGAGCCATCTCTCCAACCCGTTTTTCAACTTCTTGAACTAAACCAGGTTTACTCAATGTGGTGTGTGGATCATATCTGCATTCCACTAACATGTGGAGTACAGGGGTCTCCGTGGACATATTGGCCGTTCGCGTACCTCATAGATGAAGTCTAGATAAATTGTTTGTCTGGCTTTAAATTGGTAAACCTTTTGCTGGTGTTTGTCGTCCTTTGGATGTCTTGGATGTGAGTTCTTCTTAAGGAATATCAACATGCCTGTATTTTCTTCTTCTAACCATGTTTCCTCATTCTGCTTGGTGGTTTCCATGAAGCATGCAGGCTCATGATGATAGAGCTGTGAGTCTTTATTATCCTAACAAAATGTTTTGCCTGATTCTGAGACAACAACGGGGGCCCTGGCTGTATG
Organism: Chionomys nivalis; assembly: GCF_950005125.1. Taxonomy (NCBI): domain Eukaryota; kingdom Metazoa; phylum Chordata; class Mammalia; order Rodentia; family Cricetidae; genus Chionomys; species Chionomys nivalis. The sequence goes on from NC_080108.1 coordinate 51,726,396, forward strand.
TGTCCACTTGGCCTCATCAACCTCAGCAGGCAATGCTCTTAACCACTGAGCCATCTCTCCTGCCTCTTCCTTCTGTTGCCAGTAGAGGGCACCAAACCTCCTTTTGAGAGCAATTATGTGATTTCCAGGAATCGAACTTCTGAACTTTGGAAGAGCAGGCAATGCTCTTAACCACTGAGCCATCTCTCCTGCCTCTCCCCTCTGTTGCCAGTAGAGGGCACCAAACCTCATTTTGAGAGCAACTATGTGATTTCCAGGAATCGAACTTCTGAACTTTGGAAGAGCAGGCAATGCTCTTAACCACTGAGCCATCTCTCCAACCCGTTTTTCAACTTCTTTTACTAAACCAGGTTTACTCAATGTGGTGTGTGGATCACATCTCCATTTCCCTAACATGTGGAGTACAGGGGTCTCCGTGGACATATTGGCCATTCGTGTACCTCATAGAGGAGGTCTAGATAAATTGTTTCTCTGGCTTAAAATTGGTACACCTTTTGCTGGTGTTTGTCGTCCTTTGGATGTCTTGGATGTGAGTTCTTCTTCAGGAACATGAACATGCCTGTATTTTCTTCTTCTAGTCATCTTGCCTTACTCTCCTTGGTGTTATCCCTGAAGCACGCTGGCTCGTGTTGATAGAGCTGTGAGCCTTTAACATCCTAACAAAAGCTTTTGCCTCATTCAGTCACAACAACGCGGGCCCTGGCCCTTGGCCCTGACTCTATGTCTGTATGTGGTCTCATCAAACTCAGCAGGCAATGCTCTTTACCACAGAGCCATCTCTCTTGCCTCTTCCTTGTGGTGCCACTAGAGGGCGCCAAACCTCCTTTTGAGAGCAATTATTTGGTAGCCACGAATCGAACTTCTGACCTTCGGAAGGGCAGCCAATGTTCTTAACCACTGACCTATCTCTCCAGCTTTTCTTACTGTAGCCAAAAGAGGGCACAAGACCTCATGGCAGATGGTTGTGAATCATTATGTGGTTGCCTGCAATTGATTTCAGGAGGTTCTAAGAGCAGGCAATGCTCTTAAGCACTGAACCATCTCTCATGCCTCTTCTTTTTTGCCAGTAAAGGGCACCAAATCTACCTTTTGAGAGCAATTATGGGATTGCCAGGAATGGAACTTCTGACCTTTGGAAGGGCAGCCAAAGCTCTTATCCACTGAGCTAACACCCCAGCTCTTATTTTTGTATCCAAACGAGGGCACAAGACCTCATTGCAGATGGTTGTGAGCCATTATGTGGTTGCCTGGAATTGAATTCAGGAGGTTGGAAGAGGAGGCAATGATCTTAACCACGGAGCCATCTCTCATGCCTCTTCCTTATGTTGCCAGTAGAGGGCACCAAACCTCCTTTTGAGAGCAATTATGTGATTTCCAGGAATCGAACTTCTGACCTTTGGAAGAGCAGGCAATGCTCTTAACCACTGAGCCATCTCTCCAACCCGTTTTTCAACTTCTTTTACTAAACCAGCTTTAGTCAATGTGGTGTGTGGATCACATCTCCATTTCCCTGACGTGTGGAGTACAGGGGTCTGCATGGACCTATTGGCCATCCATGTACCTCATAGAGGAGGTCTAGATAAATTGTTTCTCTGGCTTTAAATAGGTTAACATTTTGCTGGTGTTTGTAGTCCTTTGATTGTCTTGGATATGAGTTCTTCTTCAGGCACATGAACATGCCAATATTTTCTTCTTCTAGCCATCTTGCCTTACTCTCCTTGGTGTTGTCTCTGAAGCACGCTGGCTCATGGTGATAGAGCTGTGAGTCTTTAACATCCTAACAAGAGCTTTTGCCTCATTCAGTCACAACAACGTGGGCCCTGGCCCTCTGCCCCGACTCTATGTCTGTTCTTGGCCTCATCAAACTCAGCAGGCAAAGCTCTTTACCACAGAGCCATCTTTCCTGCCCCTTTCTTGTGGTGCCACTAGAGGGCGCCAAACCTCCTTTTGAGAACAATTACGTGGTTCCCAGGAATCGAACTTCTGAACTTTGGAAGGGCAACCAATGCTCTTAACCACTGAGCTGTCTCTCCAGCTCTTCTTACTGTAGCCAAAAGGGGGCACAAGACCTCATGGCAGATGGTTGTGACCCATTATGTGGTCGCCTGGAATTGAATTCAGGAGGTTGGAAGAGCAGGCAATTCTCTTAACCATTGAGCCATCTCTCTTGCATCTTCCTTCTGTTGCCAGTAGAGGGCACCAAACCTCCTTTTGAGAGCAATTATGTGGTTGCCAGGAATCGAACTTCTGACCTTTGGAAGGGCAGGCAAAGCTCTTAAGCACTGAGCTATCTCCCCAGCTCTTCTTTCTGTATCCAAAAGAGGGCACAAGACCTCATTGCAGATGGTTGTGAGCCATTATGTGGTTGCCTGGAATTCAGTTCAGGAGGTTGGAAGAGCAGGCAATGTTCTTAACCACTGAGCCATCTCTCCAACCCGTTTTTCAACTTCTTGAACTAAACCAGGTTTATTCAATGTGGTGTGTGGATCATATCTGCATTCCACTAACATGTGGAGTACAGGGGTCTCCGTGGACATATTGGCCGTTCGCGTACCTCATAGATGAAGTCTAGATAAATTGTTTGTCTGGCTTTAAATTGGTAAACCTTTTGCTGGTGTTTGTCGTCCTTTGGATGTCTTGGATGTGAGTTCTTCTTAAGGAATATCAACATGCCTGTATTTTCTTCTTCTAACCATCTTTCCTCGTTCTGCTTGGTGGTGTCCATGAAGCATGCAGGCTCATGCTGATAGAGCTGTGAGTCTTTAATATCCTAACAAAATGTTTTGCCTGTTTCTGAGACAACAACGGGGGCCCTGGCTGTATGTGTCCACTTGGCCTCATCAACCTCAGCAGGCAATGCTCTTAACCACTGAGCCATTTCTCCTGCCTCTTCCTTCTGTTGCCAGTAGAGGGCACCAAACCTCCTTTTGAGAGCAATTATGTTTTTTCCAGGAATCGAACTTGGAAGAGCAGGCAATGCTCTTAACCACTGAGCCATCTCTCCTGCCTCTCCCCTCTGTTGCCAGTAGAGGGCCCCAAACCTCATTTTGAGAGCAACTATGTGATTCCCAGGAATCGAACTTCTGAACTTTGGAAGAGCAGGCAATGCTCTTAACCACTGAGCCATCTCTCCAACCCGTTTTTCAACTTCTTTTACTAAACCAGGTTTACTCAATGTGGTGTGTGGATCACATCTCCATTTCCCTAACATGTGGAGTACAGGGGTCTCCGTGGACATATTGGCCGTTCGTGTACCTCATAGAGGAGGTCTAGATAAATTGTTTCTCTGGCTTAAAATTGGTACACCTTTTGCTGGTGTTTGTCGTCCTTTGGATGTCTTGGATGTGAGTTCTTCTTCAGGAACATGAACATGCCTGTATTTTCTTCTTCTAGTCATCTTGCCTTACTCTCCTTGGTGTTGTCTCTGAAGCTCGCTGGCTCGTGGTGATAGAGCTGTGAGCCTTTAACATCCTAACAAAAGCTTTTGCCTCATTCAGTCACAACAACGCGGGCCCTGGCCCTTGGCCCTGACTCTATGTCTGTATGTGGTCTCATCAAACTCAGCAGGCAATGCTCTTTACCACAGAGCCATCTCTCTTGCCTCTTCCTTGTGGTGCCACTAGAGGGCGCCAAACCTCCTTTTGAGAGCAATTATTTGGTAGCCACGAATCGAACTTCTGACCTTCGGAAGGGCAGCCAATGTTCTTAACCACTGACCTATCTCTCCAGCTTTTCTTACTGTAGCCAAAAGAGGGCACAAGACCTCATGGCAGATGGTTGTGAATCATTATGTGGTTGCCTGCAATTGATTTCAGGAGGTTCTAAGAGCAGGCAATGCTCTTAAGCACTGAACCATCTCTCATGCCTCTTCTTTTTTGCCAGTAAAGGGCACCAAATCTACCTTTTGAGAGCAATTATGGGATTGCCAGGAATGGAACTTCTGACCTTTGGAAGGGCAGCCAAAGCTCTTATCCACTGAGCTAACACCCCAGCTCTTATTTTTGTATCCAAACGAGGGCACAAGACCTCATTGCAGATGGTTGTGAGCCATTATGTGGTTGCCTGGAATTGAATTCAGGAGGTTGGAAGAGGAGGCAATGATCTTAACCACGGAGCCATCTCTCATGCCTCTTCCTTATGTTGCCAGTAGAGGGCACCAAACCTCCTTTTGAGAGCAATTATGTGATTTCCAGGAATCGAACTTCTGACCTTTGGAAGAGCAGGCAATGCTCTTAACCACTGAGCCATCTCTCCAACCCGTTTTTCAACTTCTTTTACTAAACCAGCTTTAGTCAATGTGGTGTGTGGATCACATCTCCATTTCCCTGACGTGTGGAGTACAGGGGTCTGCATGGACCTATTGGCCATCCATGTACCTCATAGAGGAGGTCTAGATAAATTGTTTCTCTGGCTTTAAATAGGTTAACATTTTGCTGGTGTTTGTAGTCCTTTGATTGTCTTGGATATGAGTTCTTCTTCAGGCACATGAACATGCCAATATTTTCTTCTTCTAGCCATCTTGCCTTACTCTCCTTGGTGTTGTCTCTGAAGCACGCTGGCTCATGGTGATAGAGCTGTGAGTCTTTAACATCCTAACAAGAGCTTTTGCCTCATTCAGTCACAACAACGTGGGCCCTGGCCCTCTGCCCCGACTCTATGTCTGTTCTTGGCCTCATCAAACTCAGCAGGCAAAGCTCTTTACCACAGAGCCATCTTTCCTGCCCCTTTCTTGTGGTGCCACTAGAGGGCGCCAAACCTCCTTTTGAGAACAATTACGTGGTTCCCAGGAATCGAACTTCTGAACTTTGGAAGGGCAACCAATGCTCTTAACCACTGAGCTGTCTCTCCAGCTCTTCTTACTGTAGCCAAAAGGGGGCACAAGACCTCATGGCAGATGGTTGTGACCCATTATGTGGTCGCCTGGAATTGAATTCAGGAGGTTGGAAGAGCAGGCAATTCTCTTAACCATTGAGCCATCTCTCTTGCATCTTCCTTCTGTTGCCAGTAGAGGGCACCAAACCTCCTTTTGAGAGCAATTATGTGGTTGCCAGGAATCGAACTTCTGACCTTTGGAAGGGCAGGCAAAGCTCTTAAGCACTGAGCTATCTCCCCAGCTCTTCTTTCTGTATCCAAAAGAGGGCACAAGACCTCATTGCAGATGGTTGTGAGCCATTATGTGGTTGCCTGGAATTCAGTTCAGGAGGTTGGAAGAGCAGGCAATGTTCTTAACCACTGAGCCATCTCTCCAACCCGTTTTTCAACTTCTTGAACTAAACCAGGTTTACTCAATGTGGTGTGTGGATCATATCTGCATTCCACTAACATGTGGCGTACAGGGGTCTCCGTGGACATATTGGCCGTTCGCGTACCTCATAGATGAAGTCTAGATAAATTGTTTGTCTGGCTTTAAATTGGTAAACCTTTTGCTGGTGTTTGTCGTCCTTTGGATGTCTTGGATGTGAGTTCTTCTTAAGGAATATCAACATGCCTGTATTTTCTTCTTCTAACCATCTTTCCTCATTCTGCTTGGTGGTGTCCATGAAGCATGCAGGCTCATGCTGATAGAGCTGTGAGTCTTTAATATCCTAACAAAATGTTTTGCCTGTTTCTGAGACAACAACGGGGGCCCTGGCTGTATGTGTCCACTTGGCCTCATCAACCTCAGCAGGCAATGCTCTTAACCACTGAGCCATCTCTCCTGCCTCTTCCTTCTGTTGCCAGTAGAGGGCACCAAACCTCCTTTTGAGAGCAATTATGTTTTTTCCAGGAATCGAACTTGGAAGAGCAGGCAATGCTCTTAACCACTGAGCCATCTCTCCTGCCTCTCCCCTCTGTTGCCAGTAGAGGGCCCCAAACCTCATTTTGAGAGCAACTATGTGATTCCCAGGAATCGAACTTCTGAACTTTGGAAGAGCAGGCAATGCTCTTAACCACTGAGCCATCTCTCCAACCCGTTTTTCAACTTCTTTTACTAAACCAGGTTTACTCAATGTGGTGTGTGGATCACATCTCCATTTCCCTAACATGTGGAGTACAGGGGTCTCCGTGGACATATTGGCCGTTCGTGTACCTCATAGAGGAGGTCTAGATAAATTGTTTCTCTGGCTTAAAATTGGTACACCTTTTGCTGGTGTTTGTCGTCCTTTGGATGTCTTGGATGTGAGTTCTTCTTCAGGAACATGAACATGCCTGTATTTTCTTCTTCTAGTCATCTTGCCTTACTCTCCTTGGTGTTGTCTCTGAAGCTCGCTGGCTCGTGGTGATAGAGCTGTGAGCCTTTAACATCCTAACAAAAGCTTTTGCCTCATTCAGTCACAACAACGCGGGCCCTGGCCCTTGGCCCTGACTCTATGTCTGTATGTGGTCTCATCAAACTCAGCAGGCAATGCTCTTTACCACAGAGCCATCTCTCTTGCCTCTTCCTTGTGGTGCCACTAGAGGGCGCCAAACCTCCTTTTGAGAGCAATTATTTGGTAGCCACGAATCGAACTTCTGACCTTCGGAAGGGCAGCCAATGTTCTTAACCACTGACCTATCTCTCCAGCTTTTCTTACTGTAGCCAAAAGAGGGCACAAGACCTCATGGCAGATGGTTGTGAATCATTATGTGGTTGCCTGCAATTGATTTCAGGAGGTTCTAAGAGCAGGCAATGCTCTTAAGCACTGAACCATCTCTCATGCCTCTTCTTTTTTGCCAGTAAAGGGCACCAAATCTACCTTTTGAGAGCAATTATGGGATTGCCAGGAATGGAACTTCTGACCTTTGGAAGGGCAGCCAAAGCTCTTATCCACTGAGCTAACACCCCAGCTCTTATTTTTGTATCCAAACGAGGGCACAAGACCTCATTGCAGATGGTTGTGAGCCATTATGTGGTTGCCTGGAATTGAATTCAGGAGGTTGGAAGAGGAGGCAATGATCTTAACCACGGAGCCATCTCTCATGCCTCTTCCTTATGTTGCCAGTAGAGGGCACCAAACCTCCTTTTGAGAGCAATTATGTGATTTCCAGGAATCGAACTTCTGACCTTTGGAAGAGCAGGCAATGCTCTTAACCACTGAGCCATCTCTCCAACCCGTTTTTCAACTTCTTTTACTAAACCAGCTTTAGTCAATGTGGTGTGTGGATCACATCTCCATTTCCCTGACGTGTGGAGTACAGGGGTCTGCATGGACCTATTGGCCATCCATGTACCTCATAGAGGAGGTCTAGATAAATTGTTTCTCTGGCTTTAAATAGGTTAACATTTTGCTGGTGTTTGTAGTCCTTTGATTGTCTTGGATATGAGTTCTTCTTCAGGCACATGAACATGCCAATATTTTCTTCTTCTAGCCATCTTGCCTTACTCTCCTTGGTGTTGTCTCTGAAGCACGCTGGCTCATGGTGATAGAGCTGTGAGTCTTTAACATCCTAACAAGAGCTTTTGCCTCATTCAGTCACAACAACGTGGGCCCTGGCCCTCTGCCCCGACTCTATGTCTGTTCTTGGCCTCATCAAACTCAGCAGGCAAAGCTCTTTACCACAGAGCCATCTTTCCTGCCCCTTTCTTGTGGTGCCACTAGAGGGCGCCAAACCTCCTTTTGAGAACAATTACGTGGTTCCCAGGAATCGAACTTCTGAACTTTGGAAGGGCAACCAATGCTCTTAACCACTGAGCTGTCTCTCCAGCTCTTCTTACTGTAGCCAAAAGGGGGCACAAGACCTCATGGCAGATGGTTGTGACCCATTATGTGGTCGCCTGGAATTGAATTCAGGAGGTTGGAAGAGCAGGCAATTCTCTTAACCATTGAGCCATCTCTCTTGCATCTTCCTTCTGTTGCCAGTAGAGGGCACCAAACCTCCTTTTGAGAGCAATTATGTGGTTGCCAGGAATCGAACTTCTGACCTTTGGAAGGGCAGGCAAAGCTCTTAAGCACTGAGCTATCTCCCCAGCTCTTCTTTCTGTATCCAAAAGAGGGCACAAGACCTCATTGCAGATGGTTGTGAGCCATTATGTGGTTGCCTGGAATTCAGTTCAGGAGGTTGGAAGAGCAGGCAATGTTCTTAACCACTGAGCCATCTCTCCAACCCGTTTTTCAACTTCTTGAACTAAACCAGGTTTACTCAATGTGGTGTGTGGATCATATCTGCATTCCACTAACATGTGGCGTACAGGGGTCTCCGTGGACATATTGGCCGTTCGCGTACCTCATAGATGAAGTCTAGATAAATTGTTTGTCTGGCTTTAAATTGGTAAACCTTTTGCTGGTGTTTGTCGTCCTTTGGATGTCTTGGATGTGAGTTCTTCTTAAGGAATATCAACATGCCTGTATTTTCTTCTTCTAACCATCTTTCCTCATTCTGCTTGGTGGTGTCCATGAAGCATGCAGGCTCATGCTGATAGAGCTGTGAGTCTTTAATATCCTAACAAAATGTTTTGCCTGTTTCTGAGACAACAACGGGGGCCCTGGCTGTATGTGTCCACTTGGCCTCATCAACCTCAGCAGGCAATGCTCTTAACCACTGAGCCATCTCTCCTGCCTCTTCCTTCTGTTGCCAGTAGAGGGCACCAAACCTCCTTTTGAGAGCAATTATGTTTTTTCCAGGAATCGAACTTGGAAGAGCAGGCAATGCTCTTAACCACTGAGCCATCTCTCCTGCCTCTCCCCTCTGTTGCCAGTAGAGGGCCCCAAACCTCATTTTGAGAGCAACTATGTGATTCCCAGGAATCGAACTTCTGAACTTTGGAAGAGCAGGCAATGCTCTTAACCACTGAGCCATCTCTCCAACCCGTTTTTCAACTTCTTTTACTAAACCAGGTTTACTCAATGTGGTGTGTGGATCACATCTCCATTTCCCTAACATGTGGAGTACAGGGGTCTCCGTGGACATATTGGCCGTTCGTGTACCTCATAGAAGAGGTCTAGATAAATTGTTTCTCTGGCTTAAAATTGGTACACCTTTTGCTGGTGTTTGTCGTCCTTTGGATGTCTTGGATGTGAGTTCTTCTTCAGGAACATGAACATGCCTGTATTTTCTTCTTCTAGTCATCTTGCCTTACTCTCCTTGGTGTTGTCTCTGAAGCTCGCTGGCTCGTGGTGATAGAGCTGTGAGCCTTTAACATCCTAACAAAAGCTTTTGCCTCATTCAGTCACAACAACGCGGGCCCTGGCCCTTGGCCCTGACTCTATGTCTGTATGTGGTCTCATCAAACTCAGCAGGCAATGCTCTTTACCACAGAGCCATCTCTCTTGCCTCTTCCTTGTGGTGCCACTAGAGGGCGCCAAACCTCCTTTTGAGAGCAATTATTTGGTAGCCACGAATCGAACTTCTGACCTTCGGAAGGGCAGCCAATGTTCTTAACCACTGACCTATCTCTCCAGCTTTTCTTACTGTAGCCAAAAGAGGGCACAAGACCTCATGGCAGATGGTTGTGAATCATTATGTGGTTGCCTGCAATTGATTTCAGGAGGTTCTAAGAGCAGGCAATGCTCTTAAGCACTGAACCATCTCTCATGCCTCTTCTTTTTTGCCAGTAAAGGGCACCAAATCTACCTTTTGAGAGCAATTATGGGATTGCCAGGAATGGAACTTCTGACCTTTGGAAGGGCAGCCAAAGCTCTTAACCACTGAGCTAACACCCCAGCTCTTATTTTTGTATCCAAACGAGGGCACAAGACCTCATTGCAGATGGTTGTGAGCCATTATGTGGTTGCCTGGAATTGAATTCAGGAGGTTGGAAGAGGAGGCAATGATCTTAACCACGGAGCCATCTCTCATGCCTCTTCCTTATGTTGCCAGTAGAGGGCACCAAACCTCCTTTTGAGAGCAATTATGTGATTTCCAGGAATCGAACTTCTGACCTTTGGAAGAGCAGGCAATGCTCTTAACCACTGAGCCATCTCTCCAACCCGTTTTTTCAACTTCTTTTACTAAACCAGCTTTAGTCAATGTGGTGTGTGGATCACATCTCCATTTCCCTGACGTGTGGAGTACAGGGGTCTGCATGGACCTATTGGCCATCCATGTACCTCATAGAGGAGGTCTAGATAAATTGTTTCTCTGGCTTTAAATAGGTTAACATTTTGCTGGTGTTTGTAGTCCTTTGATTGTCTTGGATATGAGTTCTTCTTCAGGCACATGAACATGCCAATATTTTCTTCTTCTAGCCATCTTGCCTTACTCTCCTTGGTGTTGTCTCTGAAGCACGCTGGCTCATGGTGATAGAGCTGTGAGTCTTTAACATCCTAACAAGAGCTTTTGCCTCATTCAGTCACAACAACGTGGGCCCTGGCCCTCTGCCCCGACTCTATGTCTGTTCTTGGCCTCATCAAACTCAGCAGGCAAAGCTCTTTACCACAGAGCCATCTTTCCTGCCCCTTTCTTGTGGTGCCACTAGAGGGCGCCAAACCTCCTTTTGAGAACAATTACGTGGTTCCCAGGAATCGAACTTCTGAACTTTGGAAGGGCAACCAATGCTCTTAACCACTGAGCTGTCTCTCCAGCTCTTCTTACTGTAGCCAAAAGGGGGCACAAGACCTCATGGCAGATGGTTGTGACCCATTATGTGGTCGCCTGGAATTGAATTCAGGAGGTTGGAAGAGCAGGCAATTCTCTTAACCATTGAGCCATCTCTCTTGCATCTTCCTTCTGTTGCCAGTAGAGGGCACCAAACCTCCTTTTGAGAGCAATTATGTGGTTGCCAGGAATCGAACTTCTGACCTTTGGAAGGGCAGGCAAAGCTCTTAACCACTGAGCTATCTCCCCAGCTCTTCTTTCTGTATCCAAAAGAGGGCACAAGACCTCATTGCAGATGGTTGTGAGCCATTATGTGGTTGCCTGGAATTCAGTTCAGGAGGTTGGAAGAGCAGGCAATGTTCTTAACCACTGAGCCATCTCTCCAACCCGTTTTTCAACTTCTTGAACTAAACCAGGTTTATTCAATGTGGTGTGTGGATCATATCTGCATTCCACTAACATGTGGAGTACAGGGGTCTCCGTGGACATATTGGCCGTTCGCGTACCTCATAGATGAAGTCTAGATAAATTGTTTGTCTGGCTTTAAATTGGTAAACCTTTTGCTGGTGTTTGTCGTCCTTTGGATGTCTTGGATGTGAGTTCTTCTTAAGGAATATCAACATGCCTGTATTTTCTTCTTCTAACCATCTTTCCTCGTTCTGCTTGGTGGTGTCCATGAAGCATGCAGGCTCATGCTGATAGACCTGTGAGTCTTTATTATCCTAACAAAATGTTTTGCCTGATTCTGAGACAACAACGGGGGCCCTGGCTGTATGTGTCCACTTGGCCTCATCAACCTCAGCAGGCAATGCTCTTAACCACTGAGCCATCTCTCCTGCCTCTTCCTTCTGTTGCCAGTAGAGGGCACCAAACCTCCTTTTGAGAGCAATTATGTGATTTCCAGGAATCGAACTTCTGAACTTTGGAAGAGCAGGCAATGCTCTTAACCACTGAGCCATCTCTCCTGCCTCTCCCCTCTGTTGCCAGTAGAGGGCACCAAACCTCATTTTGAGAGCAACTATGTGATTCCCAGGAATCGAACTTCTGAACTTTGGAAGAGCAGGCAATGCTCTTAACCACTGAGCCATCTCTCCAACCCGTTTTTCAACTTCTTTTACTAAACCAGGTTTACTCAATGTGGTGTGTGGATCACATCTCCATTTCCCTAACATGTGGAGTACAGGGGTCTCCGTGGACATATTGGCCGTTCGTGTACCTCATAGAGGAGGTCTAGATAAATTGTTTCTCTGGCTTAAAATTGGTACACCTTTTGCTGGTGTTTGTCGTCCTTTGGATGTCTTGGATGTGAGTTCTTCTTCAGGAACATGAACATGCCTGTATTTTCTTCTTCTAGTCATCTTGCCTTACTCTCCTTGGTGTTGTCTCTGAAGCACGCTGGCTCGTGGTGATAGAGCTGTGAGCCTTTAACATCCTAACAAAAGCTTTTGCCTCATTCAGTCACAACAACGCGGGCCCTGGCCCTTGGCCCTGACTCTATGTCTGTATGTGGTCTCATCAAACTCAGCAGGCAATGCTCTTTACCACAGAGCCATCTCTCTTGCCTCTTCCTTGTGGTGCCACTAGAGGGCGCCAAACCTCCTTTTGAGAGCAATTATTTGGTAGCCACGAATCGAACTTCTGACCTTCGGAAGGGCAGCCAATGTTCTTAACCACTGACCTATCTCTCCAGCTTTTCTTACTGTAGCCAAAAGAGGGCACAAGACCTCATGGCAGATGGTTGTGAATCATTATGTGGTTGCCTGCAATTGATTTCAGGAGGTTCTAAGAGCAGGCAATGCTCTTAAGCACTGAACCATCTCTCATGCCTCTTCTTTTTTGCCAGTAAAGGGCACCAAATCTACCTTTTGAGAGCAATTATGGGATTGCCAGGAATGGAACTTCTGACCTTTGGAAGGGCAGCCAAAGCTCTTAACCACTGAGCTAACACCCCAGCTCTTATTTTTGTATCCAAACGAGGGCACAAGACCTCATTGCAGATGGTTGTGAGCCATTATGTGGTTGCCTGGAATTGAATTCAGGAGGTTGGAAGAGGAGGCAATGATCTTAACCACGGAGCCATCTCTCATGCCTCTTCCTTATGTTGCCAGTAGAGGGCACCAAACCTCCTTTTGAGAGCAATTATGTGATTTCCAGGAATCGAACTTCTGACCTTTGGAAGAGCAGGCAATGCTCTTAACCACTGAGCCATCTCTCCAACCCGTTTTTTCAACTTCTTTTACTAAACCAGCTTTAGTCAATGTGGTGTGTGGATCACATCTCCATTTCCCTGACGTGTGGAGTACAGGGGTCTGCATGGACCTATTGGCCATTCATGTACCTCATAGAGGAGGTCTAGATAAATTGTTTCTCTGGCTTTAAATAGGTTAACATTTTGCTGGTGTTTGTAGTCCTTTGATTGTCTTGGATATGAGTTCTTCTTCAGGCACATGAACATGCCAATATTTTCTTCTTCTAGCCATCTTGCCTTACTCTCCTTGGTGTTGTCTCTGAAGCACGCTGGCTCATGGTGATAGAGCTGTGAGTCTTTAACATCCTAACAAGAGCTTTTGCCTCATTCAGTCACAACAACGTGGGCCCTGGCCCTCTGCCCCGACTCTATGTCTGTTCTTGGCCTCATCAAACTCAGCAGGCAAAGCTCTTTACCACAGAGCCATCTTTCCTGCCCCTTTCTTGTGGTGCCACTAGAGGGCGCCAAACCTCCTTTTGAGAACAATTACGTGGTTCCCAGGAATCGAACTTCTGAACTTTGGAAGGGCAACCAATGCTCTTAACCACTGAGCTGTCTCTCCAGCTCTTCTTACTGTAGCCAAAAGGGGGCACAAGACCTCATGGCAGATGGTTGTGACCCATTATGTGGTCGCCTGGAATTGAATTCAGGAGGTTGGAAGAGCAGGCAATTCTCTTAACCATTGAGCCATCTCTCTTGCATCTTCCTTCTGTTGCCAGTAGAGGGCACCAAACCTCCTTTTGAGAGCAATTATGTGGTTGCCAGGAATCGAACTTCTGACCTTTGGAAGGGCAGGCAAAGCTCTTAACCACTGAGCTATCTCCCCAGCTCTTCTTTCTGTATCCAAAAGAGGGCACAAGACCTCATTGCAGATGGTTGTGAGCCATTATGTGGTTGCCTGGAATTCAGTTCAGGAGGTTGGAAGATCAAGCAATGTTCTTAACCACTGAGCCATCTCTCCAACCCGTTTTTCAACTTCTTGAACTAAACCAGGTTTACTCAATGTGGTGTGTGGATCATATCTGCATTCCACTAACATGTGGAGTACAGGGGTCTCCATGGACATATTGGCCGTTCGCGTACCTCATAGATGAAGTCTAGATAAATAGTTTGTCTGGCTTTAAATTGGTAAACCTTTTGCTGGTGTTTGTCGTCCTTTGGATGTCTTGGATGTGAGTTCTTCTTAAGGAACATGAACATGCCTGTATTTTCTTCTTCTAACCATCTTTCCTCATTCTGCTTGGTGGTGTCCCTGAAGCATGCAGGCTCATGCTGATAGAGCTGTGAGTCTTTATTATCCTAACAAAATGTTTTGCCTGATTCTGAGACATCAACGGGGGCCTCGCTGTATGTGTCCACTTGGCCTCATCAACCTCAGCAGGCAATGCTCTTAACCACTGAGCCATCTCTCCTGCCTCTTCCTTCTGTTGCCAGTAGAGGACACCAAACCTCATTTTGAGAGCAATTATGTGATTTCCAGGAATCGAACATGGAAGAGCAGGCAATGCTCTTAACCACTGAGCCATCTCTCCTGCCTCTCCCCGCTGTTGCCAGTAGAGGGCACCAAACCTCATTTTGAGAGCAACTATGTGATTCCCAGGAATCGAACTTCAGATCTTTGGAAGAGCAGGCAATGCTCTTAACCACTGAGCCATCTCTCCAACCCGTTTTTCAACTTCTTTTACTAAACCAGCTTTAGTCAATGTGGTGTGTGGATCACATCTCCATTTCCCTAACGTGTGGAGTACAGGGGTCTGCATGGACCTATTGGCCATTCATGTACCTCATAGAGGAGGTCTAGATAAATTGTTTCTCTGGCTTTAAATAGGTTAACATTTTGCTGGTGTTTGTAGTCCCTTGATTGTCTTGTGTATGAGTTCTTCTTCAGGCACATGAACATGCCAATATTTTCTTCTTCTAGCCCTCTTGCCTTACTCTCCTTGGTGTTGTCTCTGAAGCACGCTGGCTCGTGGTGATAGAGCTGTGAGCCTTTAACATCCTAACAAAAGCTTTTGCCTCATTCAGTCACAACAACGCGGGCCCTGGCCCTTGGCCCTGACTCTATGTCTGTATGTGGTCTCATCAAACTCAGCAGGCAATGCTCTTTACCACAGAGCCATCTCTCTTGCCTCTTCCTTGTGGTGCCACTAGAGGGCGCCAAACCTCCTTTTGAGAGCAATTATTTGGTAGCCAGGAATCGAACTTCTGACCTTCGGAAGGGCAGCCAATGTTCTTAACCACTGACCTATCTCTCCAGCTTTTCTTACTGTAGCCAAAAGAGGGCACAAGACCTCATGGCAGATGGTTGTGAATCATTATGTGGTTGCCTGCAATTGATTTCAGGAGGTTCTAAGAGCAGGCAATGCTCTTAAGCACTGAACCATCTCTCATGCCTCTTCTTTTTTGCCAGTAAAGGGCACCAAATCTACCTTTTGAGAGCAATTATGGGATTGCCAGGAATGGAACTTCTGACCTTTGGAAGGGCAGCCAAAGCTCTTATCCACTGAGCTAACACCCCAGCTCTTATTTTTGTATCCAAAAGAGGGCACAAGACCTCATTGCAGATGGTTGTGAGCCATTATGTGGTTGCCTGGAATTGAATTCAGGAGGTTGGAAGAGGAGGCAATGATCTTAACCACGGAGCCATCTCTCATGCCTCTTCCTTATGTTGCCAGTAGAGGGCACCAAACCTCCTTTTGAGAGCAATTATGTGATTTCCAGGAATCGAACTTCTGACCTTTGGAAGAGCAGGCAATGCTCTTAACCACTGAGCCATCTCTCCAACCCGTTTTTCAACTTCTTTTACTAAACCAGCTTTAGTCAATGTGGTGTGTGGATCACATCTCCATTTCCCTGACGTGTGGAGTACAGGGGTCTGCATGGACCTATTGGCCATCCATGTACCTCATAGAGGAGGTCTAGATAAATTGTTTCTCTGGCTTTAAATAGGTTAACATTTTGCTGGTGTTTGTAGTCCTTTGATTGTCTTGGATATGAGTTCTTCTTCAGGCACATGAACATGCCAATATTTTCTTCTTCTAGCCATCTTGCCTTACTCTCCTTGGTGTTGTCTCTGAAGCACGCTGGCTCATGGTGATAGAGCTGTGAGTCTTTAACATCCTAACAAGAGCTTTTGCCTCATTCAGTCACAACAACGTGGGCCCTGGCCCTCTGCCCCGACTCTATGTCTGTTCTTGGCCTCATCAAACTCAGCAGGCAAAGCTCTTTACCACAGAGCCATCTTTCCTGCCCCTTTCTTGTGGTGCCACTAGAGGGCGCCAAACCTCCTTTTGAGAACAATTACGTGGTTCCCAGGAATCGAACTTCTGAACTTTGGAAGGGCAACCAATGCTCTTAACCACTGAGCTGTCTCTCCAGCTCTTCTTACTGTAGCCAAAAGGGGGCACAAGACCTCATGGCAGATGGTTGTGACCCATTATGTGGTCGCCTGGAATTGAATTCAGGAGGTTGGAAGAGCAGGCAATTCTCTTAACCATTGAGCCATCTCTCTTGCATCTTCCTTCTGTTGCCAGTAGAGGGCACCAAACCTCCTTTTGAGAGCAATTATGTGGTTGCCAGGAATCGAACTTCTGACCTTTGGAAGGGCAGGCAAAGCTCTTAACCACTGAGCTATCTCCCCAGCTCTTCTTTCTGTATCCAAAAGAGGGCACAAGACCTCATTGCAGATGGTTGTGAGCCATTATGTGGTTGCCTGGAATTCAGTTCAGGAGGTTGGAAGAGCAGGCAATGTTCTTAACCACTGAGCCATCTCTCCAACCCGTTTTTCAACTTCTTGAACTAAACCAGGTTTATTCAATGTGGTGTGTGGATCATATCTGCATTCCACTAACATGTGGAGTACAGGGGTCTCCGTGGACATATTGGCCGTTCGCGTACCTCATAGATGAAGTCTAGATAAATTGTTTGTCTGGCTTTAAATTGGTAAACCTTTTGCTGGTGTTTGTCGTCCTTTGGATGTCTTGGATGTGAGTTCTTCTTAAGGAACACGAACATGCCTGTATTTTCTTCTTCTAACCATCTTTCCTCGTTCTGCTTGGTGGTGTCCATTAAGCATGCAGGCTCATGCTGATAGAGCTGTGAGTCTTTATTATCCTAACAAAATGTTTTGCCTGATTCTGAAACAACAACGGGGGCCCTGGCTGTATGTGTCCACTTGGCCTCATCAACCTCAGCAGGCAATGCTCTTAACCACTGAGCCATCTCTCCTGCCTCTTCCTTCTGTTGCCAGTAGAGGGCACCAAACCTCCTTTTGAGAGCAATTATGTGATTTCCAGGAATCGAACTTCTGAACTTTGGAAGAGCAGGCAATGCTCTTAACCACTGAGCCATCTCTCCTGCCTCTCCCCTCTGTTGCCAGTAGAGGGCACCAAACCTCATTTTGAGAGCAACTATGTGATTCCCAGGAATCGAACTTCTGAACTTTGGAAGAGCAGGCAATGCTCTTAACCACTGAGCCATCTCTCCAACCCGTTTTTCAACTTCTTTTACTAAACCAGGTTTACTCAATGTGGTGTGTGGATCACATCTCCATTTCCCTAACATGTGGAGTACAGGGGTCTCCGTGGACATATTGGCCGTTCGTGTACCTCATAGAGGAGGTCTAGATAAATTGTTTCTCTGGCTTAAAATTGGTACACCTTTTGCTGGTGTTTGTCGTCCTTTGGATGTCTTGGATGTGAGTTCTTCTTCAGGAACATGAACATGCCTGTATTTTCTTCTTCTAGTCATCTTGCCTTACTCTCCTTGGTGTTGTCTCTGAAGCACGCTGGCTCGTGGTGATAGAGCTGTGAGCCTTTAACATCCTAACAAAAGCTTTTGCCTCATTCAGTCACAACAACGCGGGCCCTGGCCCTTGGCCCTGACTCTATGTCTGTATGTGGTCTCATCAAACTCAGCAGGCAATGCTCTTTACCACAGAGCCATCTCTCTTGCCTCTTCCTTGTGGTGCCACTAGAGGGCGCCAAACCTCCTTTTGAGAGCAATTATTTGGTAGCCAGGAATCGAACTTCTGACCTTCGGAAGGGCAGCCAATGTTCTTAACCACTGACCTATCTCTCCAGCTTTTCTTACTGTAGCCAAAAGAGGGCACAAGACCTCATGGCAGATGGTTGTGAATCATTATGTGGTTGCCTGCAATTGATTTCAGGAGGTTCTAAGAGCAGGCAATGCTCTTAAGCACTGAACCATCTCTCATGCCTCTTCTTTTTTGCCAGTAAAGGGCACCAAATCTACCTTTTGAGAGCAATTATGGGATTGCCAGGAATGGAACTTCTGACCTTTGGAAGGGCAGCCAAAGCTCTTAACCACTGAGCTAACACCCCAGCTCTTATTTTTGTATCCAAAAGAGGGCACAAGACCTCATTGCAGATGGTTGTGAGCCATTATGTGGTTGCCTGGAATTGAATTCAGGAGGTTGGAAGAGGAGGCAATGATCTTAACCACGGAGCCATCTCTCATGCCTCTTCCTTATGTTGCCAGTAGAGGGCACCAAACCTCCTTTTGAGAGCAATTATGTGATTTCCAGGAATCGAACTTCTGAACTTTGGAAGAGCAGGCAATGCTCTTAACCACTGAGCCATCTCTCCTGCCTCTTCCTTCTGTTGCCAGTAGAGGACACCAAACCTCATTTTGAGAGCAATTATGTGATTTCCAGGAATCGAACATGGAAGAGCAGGCAATGCTCTTAACCACTGAGCCATCTCTCCTGCCTCTCCCCGCTGTTGCCAGTAGAGGGCACCAAACCTCATTTTGAGAGCAACTATGAGATTCCCAGGAATCGAACTTCAGATCTTTGGAAGACCAGGCAATCCTCTTAACCACTGAGCCATCTCTCCAACCCGTTTTTCAACTTCTTTTACTAAACCAGCTTTAGTCAATGTGGTGTGTGGATCACATCTCCATTTCCCTAACGTGTGGAGTACAGGGGTCTGCATGGACCTATTGGCCATTCATGTACCTCATAGAGGAGGTCTAGATAAATTGTTTCTCTGGCTTTAAATAGGTTAACATTTTGCTGGTGTTTGTAGTCCCTTGATTGTCTTGTGTATGAGTTCTTCTTCAGGCACATGAACATGCCAATATTTTCTTCTTCTAGCCCTCTTGCCTTACTCTCCTTGGTGTTGTCTCTGAAGCACGCTGGCTCATGGTGATAGAGCTGTGAGTCTTTAACATCCTAACAAGAGCTTTTGCCTCATTCAGTCACAACAACGCGGGCCCTGGCCCTTGGCCCTGACTCTATGTCTGTATGTGGTCTCATCAAACTCAGCAGGCAATGCTCTTTACCACAGAGCCATCTCTCTTACCTCTTCCTTGTGGTGCCACTAGAGGGCGCCAAACCTCCTTTTGAGAGTAATTATTTGGTAGCCAGGAATCGAACTTCTGACCTTCGGAAGGGCAGCCAATGTTCTTAACCACTGACCTATCTCTCCAGCTTTTCTTACTGTAGCCAAAAGAGGGCACAAGACCTCATGGCAGATGGTTGTGAATCATTATGTGGTTGCCTGCAATTGATTTCAGGAGGTTCTAAGAGCAGGCAATGCTCTTAAGCACTGAACCATCTCTCATGCCTCTTCTTTTTTGCCAGTAAAGGGCACCAAATCTACCTTTTGAGAGCAATTATGGGATTGCCAGGAATGGAACTTCTGACCTTTGGAAGGGCAGCCAAAGCTCTTATCCACTGAGCTAACACCCCAGCTCTTATTTTTGTATCCAAAAGAGGGCACAAGACCTCATTGCAGATGGTTGTGAGCCATTATGTGGTTGCCTGGAATTGAATTCAGGAGGTTGGAAGAGGAGGCAATGATCTTAACCACGGAGCCATCTCTCATGCCTCTCCCCGCTGTTGCCAGTAGAGGGCACCAAACCTCCTTTTGAGAGCAATTATGTCATTTCCAGGAATCGAACTTCTGACCTTTGGAAGAGCAGGCAATGCTCTTAACCACTGAGCCATCTCTCCAACCCGTTTTTCAACTTCTTTTACTAAACCAGCTTTAGTCAATGTGGTGTGTGGATCACATCTCCATTTCCCTGACATGTGGAGTACAGGGGTCTGCATGGACCTATTGGCCATTCATGTACCTCATAGAGGAGGTCTAGATAAATTGTTTCTCTGGCTTTAAATAGGTTAACATTTTGCTGGTGTTTGTAGTCCTTTGATTGTCTTGGATATGAGTTCTTCTTCAGGCACATGAACATGCCAATATTTTCTTCTTCTAGCCATCTTGCCTTACTCTCCTTGGTGTTGTCTCTGAAGCACGCTGGCTCATGGTGATAGAGCTGTGAGTCTTAAACACCCTAACAAGAGCTTTTGCCTCATTCAGTCACAACAACGTGGGCCCCGGCCCTGTGCCCCGACTCTATGTCTGTCCTTGGCCTCATCAAACTCATCAGGCAAAGCTCTTTACCACAGAGCCATCTTTCCTGCCTCTTCCTTGTGGTGCCACTAGAGGGCGCCAAACCTCCTTTTGAGAGCAGTTACGTGGTTCCCAGGAATCGAACTTCTGACCTTTGTTAGGGCAACCAATGCTCTTAACCACTGAGCTGTCTCTCCAGCTCTTCTTACTGTAGCCAAAAGAGGGCACAAGACCTCATGGCAGATGGTTGTGACCCATTATGTGGTCGCCTGGAATTGAATTCAGGAGGTTGGAAGAGCAGGCAATTCTCTTAACCATTGAGCCATCTCTCTTGCATCTTCCTTCTGTTGCCAGTGGAGGGCACCAAACCTCCTTTTAATAGCAATTATGTGGTTGCCAGGAATCGAACTTCTGACCTTTGGAATGGCAGGCAAAGCTCTTAACCACTGAGCTATCTCCCCAGCTCTTTTTTCTGTATCCAAAAGAGGGCACAAGACCTCATTGCAGATGGTTGTGAGCCATTATGTGGTTGCCTGGAATTCAGTTCAGGAGGTTGGAAGAGCAGGCAATGTTCTTAACCACTGAGCCATCTCTCCAACCCGTTTTTCAACTTCCTGAACTAAACCAGGTTTACTCAATGTGGTGTGTGGATCATATCTGCATTCCACTAACATGTGGAGTACAGGGGTCTCCATGGACATATTGGTAGTTCGCGTACCTCATAGATGAAGTCTAGATAAATTGTTTGTCTGGCTTTAAATTGGTAAACCTTTTGGTGGTGTTTGTCGTCCTTTGGATGTCTTGGATGTGAGTTCTTCTTAAGGAACATGAACATGCCTGTATTTTCTTCTTCTAACCATCTTTCCTCTTTCTGCTTGGTGGTGTCCCTGAAGCATGCAGGCTCATGCTGATAGAGCTGTGAGTCTTTATTATCCTAACAAAATGTTTTGCCTGATTCTGAGACATCAACGGGGGCCCTGGCTGTATGTGTCCACTTGGCCTCATCAACCTCAGCAGGTAATGCTCTTAACCACTGAGCCATCTCTCCTGCCTCTTCCTTCTGTTGCCAGTAGAGGACACCAAACCTCATTTTGAGAGCAATTATGTGATTTCCAGGAATCGAACATGGAAGAGCAGGCAATGCTCTTAACCACTGAGCCATCTCTCCTGCCTCTCCCCGCTGTTGCCAGTAGAGGGCACCAAACCTCATTTTGAGAGCAACTATGTGATTCCCAGGAATCGAACTTCAGATCTTTGGAAGAGCAGGCAATGCTCTTAACCACTGAGCCATCTCTCCAACCCGTTTTTCAACTTCTTTTACTAAACCAGCTTTAGTCAATGTGGTGTGTGGATCACATCTCCATTTCCCTAACGTGTGGAGTACAGGGGTCTGCATGGACCTATTGGCCATTCATGTACCTCATAGAGGAGGTCTAGATAAATTGTTTCTCTGGCTTTAAATAGGTTAACATTTTGCTGGTGTTTGTAGTCCCTTGATTGTCTTGTGTATGAGTTCTTCTTCATGCACATGAACATGCCAATATTTTCTTCTTCTAGCCCTCTTGCCTTACTCTCCTTGGTGTTGTCTCTGAAGCACGCTGGCTCGTGGTGATAGAGCTGTGAGCCTTTAACATCCTAACAAAAGCTTTTGCCTCATTCAGTCACAACAACGCGGGCCCTGGCCCTTGGCCCTGACTCTATGTCTGTATGTGGTCTCATCAAACTCAGCAGGCAATGCTCTTTACCACAGAGCCATCTCTCTTACCTCTTCCTTGTGGTGCCACTAGAGGGCGCCAAACCTCCTTTTGAGAGTAATTATTTGGTAGCCAGGAATCGAACTTCTGACCTTCGGAAGGGCAGCCAATGTTCTTAACCACTGACCTATCTCTCCAGCTTTTCTTACTGTAGCCAAAAGAGGGCACAAGACCTCATGGCAGATGGTTGTGAATCATTATGTGGTTGCCTGCAATTGATTTCAGGAGGTTCTAAGAGCAGGCAATGCTCTTAAGCACTGAACCATCTCTCATGCCTCTTCTTTTTTGCCAGTAAAGGGCACCAAATCTACCTTTTGAGAGCAATTATGGGATTGCCAGGAATGGAACTTCTGACCTTTGGAAGGGCAGCCAAAGCTCTTATCCACTGAGCTAACACCCTAGCTCTTATTTTTGTATCCAAAAGAGGGCACAAGACCTCATTGCAGATGGTTGTGAGCCATTATGTGGTTGCCTGGAATTGAATTCAGGAGGTTGGAAGAGGAGGCAATGATCTTAACCACGGAGCCATCTCTCATGCCTCTTCCTTATGTTGCCAGTAGAGGGCACCAAACCTCCTTTTGAGAGCAATTATGTGATTTCCAGGAATCGAACTTCTGACCTTTGGAAGAGCAGGCAATGCTCTTAACCACTGAGCCATCTCTCCAACCCGTTTTTCAACTTCTTTTACTAAACCAGCTTTAGTCAATGTGGTGTGTGGATCACATCTCCATTTCCCTGACATGTGGAGTACAGGGGTCTGCATGGACCTATTGGCCATTCATGTACCTCATAGAGGAGGTCTAGATAAATTGTTTCTCTGGCTTTAAATAGGTTAACATTTTGCTGGTGTTTGTAGTCCTTTGATTGTCTTGGATATGAGTTCTTCTTCAGGCACATGAACATGCCAATATTTTCTTCTTCTAGCCATCTTGCCTTACTCTCCTTGGTGTTGTCTCTGAAGCACGCTGGCTCATGGTGATAGAGCTGTGAGTCTTAAACACCCTAACAAGAGCTTTTGCCTCATTCAGTCACAACAACGTGGGCCCCGGCCCTGTGCCCCGACTCTATGTCTGTTCTTGGCCTCATCAAACTCATCAGGCAAAGCTCTTTACCACAGAGCCATCTTTCCTGCCTCTTCCTTGTGGTGCCACTAGAGGGCGCCAAACCTCCTTTTGAGAGCAGTTACGTGGTTCCCAGGAATCGAACTTCTGACCTTTGTTAGGGCAACCAATGCTCTTAACCACTGAGCTGTCTCTCCAGCTCTTCTTACTGTAGCCAAAAGAGGGCACAAGACCTCATGGCAGATGGTTGTGACCCATTATGTGGTCGCCTGGAATTGAATTCAGGAGGTTGGAAGAGCAGGCAATTCTCTTAACCATTGAGCCATCTCTCTTGCATCTTCCTTCTGTTGCCAGTGGAGGGCACCAAACCTCCTTTTGATAGCAATTATGTGGTTGCCAGGAATCGAACTTCTGACCTTTGGAATGGCAGGCAAAGCTCTTAACCACTGAGCTATCTCCCCAGCTCTTTTTTCTGTATCCAAAAGAGGGCACAAGACCTCATTGCAGATGGTTGTGAGCCATTATGTGGTTGCCTGGAATTCAGTTCAGGAGGTTGGAAGAGCAGGCAATGTTCTTAACCACTGAGCCATCTCTCCAACCCGTTTTTCAACTTCCTGAACTAAACCAGGTTTACTCAATGTGGTGTGTGGATCATATCTGCATTCCACTAACATGTGGAGTACAGGGGTCTCCATGGACATATTGGTAGTTCGCGTACCTCATAGATGAAGTCTAGATAAATTGTTTGTCTGGCTTTAAATTGGTAAACCTTTTGGTGGTGTTTGTCGTCCTTTGGATGTCTTGGATGTGAGTTCTTCTTAAGGAACATGAACATGCCTGTATTTTCTTCTTCTAACCATCTTTCCTCTTTCTGCTTGGTGGTGTCCCTGAAGCATGCAGGCTCATGCTGATAGAGCTGTGAGTCTTTATTATCCTAACAAAATGTTTTGCCTGATTCTGAGACATCAACGGGGGCCCTGGCTGTATGTGTCCACTTGGCCTCATCAACCTCAGCAGGTAATGCTCTTAACCACTGAGCCATCTCTCCTGCCTCTTCCTTCTGTTGCCAGTAGAGGACACCAAACCTCATTTTGAGAGCAATTATGTGATTTCCAGGAATCGAACATGGAAGAGCAGGCAATGCTCTTAACCACTGAGCCATCTCTCCTGCCTCTCCCCGCTGTTGCCAGTAGAGGGCACCAAACCTCATTTTGAGAGCAACTATGTGATTCCCAGGAATCGAACTTCAGATCTTTGGAAGAGCAGGCAATGCTCTTAACCACTGAGCCATCTCTCCAACCCGTTTTTCAACTTCTTTTACTAAACCAGCTTTAGTCAATGTGGTGTGTGGATCACATCTCCATTTCCCTAACGTGTGGAGTACAGGGGTCTGCATGGACCTATTGGCCATTCATGTACCTCATAGAGGAGGTCTAGATAAATTGTTTCTCTGGCTTTAAATAGGTTAACATTTTGCTGGTGTTTGTAGTCCCTTGATTGTCTTGTGTATGAGTTCTTCTTCATGCACATGAACATGCCAATATTTTCTTCTTCTAGCCCTCTTGCCTTACTCTCCTTGGTGTTGTCTCTGAAGCACGCTGGCTCGTGGTGATAGAGCTGTGAGCCTTTAACATCCTAACAAAAGCTTTTGCCTCATTCAGTCACAACAACGCGGGCCCTGGCCCTTGGCCCTGACTCTATGTCTGTATGTGGTCTCATCAAACTCAGCAGGCAATGCTCTTTACCACAGAGCCATCTCTCTTACCTCTTCCTTGTGGTGCCACTAGAGGGCGCCAAACCTCCTTTTGAGAGTAATTATTTGGTAGCCAGGAATCGAACTTCTGACCTTCGGAAGGGCAGCCAATGTTCTTAACCACTGACCTATCTCTCCAGCTTTTCTTACTGTAGCCAAAAGAGGGCACAAGACCTCATGGCAGATGGTTGTGAATCATTATGTGGTTGCCTGCAATTGATTTCAGGAGGTTCTAAGAGCAGGCAATGCTCTTAAGCACTGAACCATCTCTCATGCCTCTTCTTTTTTGCCAGTAAAGGGCACCAAATCTACCTTTTGAGAGCAATTATGGGATTGCCAGGAATGGAACTTCTGACCTTTGGAAGGGCAGCCAAAGCTCTTATCCACTGAGCTAACACCCTAGCTCTTATTTTTGTATCCAAAAGAGGGCACAAGACCTCATTGCAGATGGTTGTGAGCCATTATGTGGTTGCCTGGAATTGAATTCAGGAGGTTGGAAGAGGAGGCAATGATCTTAACCACGGAGCCATCTCTCATGCCTCTTCCTTATGTTGCCAGTAGAGGGCACCAAACCTCCTTTTGAGAGCAATTATGTGATTTCCAGGAATCGAACTTCTGACCTTTGGAAGAGCAGGCAATGCTCTTAACCACTGAGCCATCTCTCCAACCCGTTTTTCAACTTCTTTTACTAAACCAGCTTTAGTCAATGTGGTGTGTGGATCACATCTCCATTTCCCTGACATGTGGAGTACAGGGGTCTGCATGGACCTATTGGCCATTCATGTACCTCATAGAGGAGGTCTAGATAAATTGTTTCTCTGGCTTTAAATAGGTTAACATTTTGCTGGTGTTTGTAGTCCTTTGATTGTCTTGGATATGAGTTCTTCTTCAGGCACATGAACATGCCAATATTTTCTTCTTCTAGCCATCTTGCCTTACTCTCCTTGGTGTTGTCTCTGAAGCACGCTGGCTCATGGTGATAGAGCTGTGAGTCTTAAACACCCTAACAAGAGCTTTTGCCTCATTCAGTCACAACAACGTGGGCCCCGGCCCTGTGCCCCGACTCTATGTCTGTTCTTGGCCTCATCAAACTCATCAGGCAAAGCTCTTTACCACAGAGCCATCTTTCCTGCCTCTTCCTTGTGGTGCCACTAGAGGGCGCCAAACCTCCTTTTGAGAGCAGTTACGTGGTTCCCAGGAATCGAACTTCTGACCTTTGTTAGGGCAACCAATGCTCTTAACCACTGAGCTGTCTCTCCAGCTCTTCTTACTGTAGCCAAAAGAGGGCACAAGACCTCATGGCAGATGGTTGTGACCCATTATGTGGTCGCCTGGAATTGAATTCAGGAGGTTGGAAGAGCAGGCAATTCTCTTAACCATTGAGCCATCTCTCTTGCATCTTCCTTCTGTTGCCAGTGGAGGGCACCAAACCTCCTTTTGATAGCAATTATGTGGTTGCCAGGAATCGAACTTCTGACCTTTGGAATGGCAGGCAAAGCTCTTAACCACTGAGCTATCTCCCCAGCTCTTTTTTCTGTATCCAAAAGAGGGCACAAGACCTCATTGCAGATGGTTGTGAGCCATTATGTGGTTGCCTGGAATTCAGTTCAGGAGGTTGGAAGAGCAGGCAATGTTCTTAACCACTGAGCCATCTCTCCAACCCGTTTTTCAACTTCCTGAACTAAACCAGGTTTACTCAATGTGGTGTGTGGATCATATCTGCATTCCACTAACATGTGGAGTACAGGGGTCTCCATGGACATATTGGTAGTTCGCGTACCTCATAGATGAAGTCTAGATAAATTGTTTGTCTGGCTTTAAATTGGTAAACCTTTTGGTGGTGTTTGTCGTCCTTTGGATGTCTTGGATGTGAGTTCTTCTTAAGGAACATGAACATGCCTGTATTTTCTTCTTCTAACCATCTTTCCTCTTTCTGCTTGGTGGTGTCCCTGAAGCATGCAGGCTCATGCTGATAGAGCTGTGAGTCTTTATTATCCTAACAAAATGTTTTGCCTGATTCTGAGACATCAACGGGGGCCCTGGCTGTATGTGTCCACTTGGCCTCATCAACCTCAGCAGGTAATGCTCTTAACCACTGAGCCATCTCTCCTGCCTCTTCCTTCTGTTGCCAGTAGAGGACACCAAACCTCATTTTGAGAGCAATTATGTGATTTCCAGGAATCGAACATGGAAGAGCAGGCAATGCTCTTAACCACTGAGCCATCTCTCCTGCCTCTCCCCGCTGTTGCCAGTAGAGGGCACCAAACCTCATTTTGAGAGCAACTATGTGATTCCCAGGAATCGAACTTCAGATCTTTGGAAGAGCAGGCAATGCTCTTAACCACTGAGCCATCTCTCCAACCCGTTTTTCAACTTCTTTTACTAAACCAGCTTTAGTCAATGTGGTGTGTGGATCACATCTCCATTTCCCTAACGTGTGGAGTACAGGGGTCTGCATGGACCTATTGGCCATTCATGTACCTCATAGAGGAGGTCTAGATAAATTGTTTCTCTGGCTTTAAATAGGTTAACATTTTGCTGGTGTTTGTAGTCCCTTGATTGTCTTGTGTATGAGTTCTTCTTCATGCACATGAACATGCCAATATTTTCTTCTTCTAGCCCTCTTGCCTTACTCTCCTTGGTGTTGTCTCTGAAGCACGCTGGCTCGTGGTGATAGAGCTGTGAGCCTTTAACATCCTAACAAAAGCTTTTGCCTCATTCAGTCACAACAACGCGGGCCCTGGCCCTTGGCCCTGACTCTATGTCTGTATGTGGTCTCATCAAACTCAGCAGGCAATGCTCTTTACCACAGAGCCATCTCTCTTACCTCTTCCTTGTGGTGCCACTAGAGGGCGCCAAACCTCCTTTTGAGAGTAATTATTTGGTAGCCAGGAATCGAACTTCTGACCTTCGGAAGGGCAGCCAATGTTCTTAACCACTGACCTATCTCTCCAGCTTTTCTTACTGTAGCCAAAAGAGGGCACAAGACCTCATGGCAGATGGTTGTGAATCATTATGTGGTTGCCTGCAATTGATTTCAGGAGGTTCTAAGAGCAGGCAATGCTCTTAAGCACTGAACCATCTCTCATGCCTCTTCTTTTTTGCCAGTAAAGGGCACCAAATCTACCTTTTGAGAGCAATTATGGGATTGCCAGGAATGGAACTTCTGACCTTTGGAAGGGCAGCCAAAGCTCTTATCCACTGAGCTAACACCCTAGCTCTTATTTTTGTATCCAAAAGAGGGCACAAGACCTCATTGCAGATGGTTGTGAGCCATTATGTGGTTGCCTGGAATTGAATTCAGGAGGTTGGAAGAGGAGGCAATGATCTTAACCACGGAGCCATCTCTCATGCCTCTTCCTTATGTTGCCAGTAGAGGGCACCAAACCTCCTTTTGAGAGCAATTATGTGATTTCCAGGAATCGAACTTCTGACCTTTGGAAGAGCAGGCAATGCTCTTAACCACTGAGCCATCTCTCCAACCCGTTTTTCAACTTCTTTTACTAAACCAGCTTTAGTCAATGTGGTGTGTGGATCACATCTCCATTTCCCTGACATGTGGAGTACAGGGGTCTGCATGGACCTATTGGCCATTCATGTACCTCATAGAGGAGGTCTAGATAAATTGTTTCTCTGGCTTTAAATAGGTTAACATTTTGCTGGTGTTTGTAGTCCTTTGATTGTCTTGGATATGAGTTCTTCTTCAGGCACATGAACATGCCAATATTTTCTTCTTCTAGCCATCTTGCCTTACTCTCCTTGGTGTTGTCTCTGAAGCACGCTGGCTCATGGTGATAGAGCTGTGAGTCTTAAACACCCTAACAAGAGCTTTTGCCTCATTCAGTCACAACAACGTGGGCCCCGGCCCTGTGCCCCGACTCTATGTCTGTCCTTGGCCTCATCAAACTCATCAGGCAAAGCTCTTTACCACAGAGCCATCTTTCCTGCCTCTTCCTTGTGGTGCCACTAGAGGGCGCCAAACCTCCTTTTGAGAGCAGTTACGTGGTTCCCAGGAATCGAACTTCTGACCTTTGTTAGGGCAACCAATGCTCTTAACCACTGAGCTGTCTCTCCAGCTCTTCTTACTGTAGCCAAAAGAGGGCACAAGACCTCATGGCAGATGGTTGTGACCCATTATGTGGTCGCCTGGAATTGAATTCAGGAGGTTGGAAGAGCAGGCAATTCTCTTAACCATTGAGCCATCTCTCTTGCATCTTCCTTCTGTTGCCAGTGGAGGGCACCAAACCTCCTTTTGATAGCAATTATGTGATTGCCAGGAATCGAACTTCTGACCTTTGGAATGGCAGGCAAAGCTCTTAACCACTGAGCTATCTCCCCAGCTCTTTTTTCTGTATCCAAAAGAGGGCACAAGACCTCATTGCAGATGGTTGTGAGCCATTATGTGGTTGCCTGGAATTCAGTTCAGGAGGTTGGAAGAGCAGGCAATGTTCTTAACCACTGAGCCATCTCTCCAACCCGTTTTTCAACTTCTTGAACTAAACCAGGTTTACTCAATGTGGTGTGTGGATCATATCTGCATTCCACTAACATGTGGAGTACAGGGGTCTCCATGGACATATTGGCCGTTCGCGTACCTCATAGATGAAGTCTAGAAAAATTGTTTGTCTGGCTTTAAATTGGTAAACCTTTTGCTGGTGTTTGTCGTCCTTTGGATGTCTTGGATGTGAGTTCTTCTTAAGGAACATGAACATGCCTGTATTTTCTTCTTCTAACCATCTTTCCTCATTCTGCTTGGTGGTGTCCCTGAAGCATGCAGGCTCATGCTGATAGAGCTGTGAGTCTTTATTATCCTAACAAGATGTGTTGCCTGATTCTGAGACAACAACGGGGGCCCTGGCTGTATGTGTCCACTTGGCCTCATCAACTTCAGCAGGCAATGCTCTTAACCACTGAGCCATCTCTCCTGCCTCTCCCCTCTGTTGCCAGTAGAGGGCACCAAACCTCATTTTGAGAGCAACTATGTGATTCCCAGGAATCGAACTTCTGAACTTTAGAAGAGCAGGCAATGCTCTTAGCCACTGAGCCATCTCTCCAACCCGTTTTTCAACTTCTTTTACTAAACCAGGTTTACTCAATGTGGTGTGTGGATCACATCTCCATTTCCCTAACATGTGGAGTACAGGGGTCTCCGTGGACCTATTGGCCGTTCGTGTACCTCATAGAGGAGGTCTAGATAAATTGTTTCTCTGGCTTAAAATTGGTACACCTTTTGCTGGTGTTTGTCGTCCTTTGGATGTCTTGGATGTGAGTTCTTCTTCAGGAACATGAACATGCCTGTATTTTCTTCTTCTAGTCATCTTGCCTTACTCTCCTTGGTGTTGTCTCTGAAGCACGCTGGCTCGTGGTGATAGAGCTGTGAGCCTTTAACATCCTAACAAAAGCTTTTGCCTCATTCAGTCACAACAACGCGGGCTCTGGCCCTTGGCCCTGACTCTATGTCTGTATGTGGTCTCATCAAACTCAGCAGGCAATGCTCTTTACCACAGAGCCATCTCTCTTGCCTCTACCTTGTGGTGCCACTAGAGGGCGCCAAACCTCCTTTTGAGAGCAATTATTTGGTAGCCAGGAATCGAACTTCTGACCTTCGGAAGGGCAGCCAATGTTCTTAACCACTGACCTATCTCTCCAGCTTTTCTTACTGTAGCCAAAAGAGGGCACAAGACCTCATGGCAGATGGTTGTGAATCATTATGTGGTTGCCTGCAATTGATTTCAGTAGGTTCTAAGAGCAGGCAATGCTCTTAAGCACTGAACCATCTCTCATGCCTCTTCTTTTTTGCCAGTAAAGGGCACCAAATCTACCTTTTGAGAGCAATTATGGGATTGCCAGGAATGGAACTTCTGACCTTGGGAAGGGCAGCCAAAGCTCTTATCCACTGAGCTAACACCCCAGCTCTTATTTTTGTATCCAAAAGAGGGCACAAGACCTCATTACAGATGGTTGTGAGCCATTATGTGGTTGCCTGGAATAGAATTCAGGAGGTTGGAAGAGGAGGCAATGATCTTAACCACGGTGCCATCTCTGATGCCTCTTCCTTATGTTGCCAGTAGAGGGCACCAAACCTCCTTTTGAGAGCAATTATGTGATTTCCAGGAGTCGAACTTCTGACCTTTGGAAGAGCAGGCAATGCTCTTAACCACTGAGCCATCTCTCCAACCCGTTTTTCCACTTCTTTTACTAAACCAGCTTTAGTCAATGTGGTGTGTGGATCACATCTCCATTTCCCTGACATGTGGAGTACAGGGGTCTGCATGGACCTATTGGCCATTCATGTACCTCATAGAGGAGGTCTAGATAAATTGTTTCTCTGGCTTTAAATAGGTTAACATTTTGCTGGTGTTTGTAGTCCTTTGATTGTCTTGGACATGAGTTCTTCTTCAGGCACATGAACATGCCAATTTTTTCTTCTTCTAGCCATCTTGCCTTACTCTCCTTGGTGTTGTCTCTGAAGCACGCTGGCTCATGGTGATAGAGCTGTGAGTCTTTAACATCCTAACAAGAGCTTTTGCCTCATTCAGTCACAGCAACGTGGGCCCTGGCCCTGTGCCCCGACTCTATGTCTGTTCTTGGCCTCATCAAACTCAGCAGGCAAAGCTCTTTACCACAGAGCCATCTTTCCTGCCTCTTCCTTGTGGTGCCACTAGAGGGCGCCAAACCTCCTTTTGAGAGCAATTACGTAGTTCCCAGGAAT
This sequence comes from Chionomys nivalis, assembly GCF_950005125.1. Lineage (NCBI taxonomy): Eukaryota > Metazoa > Chordata > Mammalia > Rodentia > Cricetidae > Chionomys > Chionomys nivalis. Next base: position 51,757,791 of record NC_080108.1, read on the forward strand.
CGAACTTCTGACCTTTGGAAGGGCAACCAATGCTCTTAACCGCTGAGCTGTCTCTCCAGCTCTTCTTACTGTAGCCAAAAGAGGGCACAAGACCTCATGGCAGATGGTTGTGACCCATTATGTGGTCGCCTGGAATTGAATTCAGGAGGTTGGAAGAGCAGGCAATTCTCTTAACCATTGAGCCATCTCTCTTGCATCTTCCTTCTGTTGCCAGTAGAGGGCACCAAACCTCCTTTTGAGAGCAATTATGTGGTTGCCAGGACTCGAACTTCTGACCTTTGGAGGGGCAGGCAAAGCTCTTAACCACTGAGCTATCTCCCCAGCTCTTCTTTCTGTATCCAAAAGAGGGCACAAGACCTCATTGCAGATGGTTGTGAGCCATTATGTGGTTGCCTGGAATTCAGTTCAGGAGGTTGGAAGGGCAGGCAATGTTCTTAACCACTGAGCCATCTCTCCAACCCGTTTTTCAACTTCTTGAACTAAACCAGGTTTACTCAATGTGGTGTGTGGATCATATCTGCATTCCACTAACATGTGGAGTACTGGGGTCTATATGGACATATTGGCCGTTCGCGTACCTCATAGATGAAGTCTAGATAAATTGTTTGTCTGGCTTTAAATTGGTAAACCTTTTGGTGGTGTTTGTCGTCCTTTGGATGTCTTGGATGTGAGTTCTTCTTAAGGAACATGAACATGCCTGTATTTTCTTCTTCTAACCATCTTTCCTCATTCTGCTAGGTGGTGTCCCTGAAGCATGCAGGCTCATGCTGATAGAGCTGTGAGTCTTTATTATCCTAACAAAATGTTTTGCCTGATTCTGAGACAACAACGGGGGCCCTGGCTGTATGTGTCCACTTGGCCTCATCAACCTCAGCAGGCAATGCCCTTAACCACTGAGACTTCTCTCCTGCCTCTTCCTTCTGTTGGCAGTAGAGGACACCAAACCTCCTTTTGAGAGCAATTATGTGATTTCCAGGAATCGAACATCTGAACTTTGGAAGAGCAGGCAATGCTCTTAACCACTGAGCCATCTCTCCTGCCTCTCCCCTCTGTTGCCAGTAAAGGGCACCAAACCTCATTTTGAGAGCAACTATGTGATTCCCAGGAATCGAACTTCTGAACTTTGGAAGAGCAGGCAATGCTCTTAACCACTGAGCCATCTCTCCAACCCGTTTTTCAACTTCTTTTACTAAACCAGGTTTACTCAATGTGGTGTGTGGATCACATCTCCATTTCCCTAACATGTGGAGTACAGGGGTCTCCGTGGACCTATTGGCCGTTCGTGTACCTCATAGAGGAGGTCTAGATAAATTGTTTCTCTGGCTTAAAATTGGTACACCTTTTGCTGGTGTTTGTCGTCCTTTGGATGTCTTGGATGTGAGTTCTTCTTCAGGAACATGAACATGCCTGTATTTTCTTCTTCTAGCCACCTTGCCTTACTCTCCTTGGTGTTGTCTCTGAAGCACGCTGGCTCGTGGTGATAGAGCTGTGAGCCTTTAACATCCTAACAAAAGCTTTTGCCTCATTCAGTCACAACAACGCGGGCCCTGGCCCTTGGCCCTGACTCTATGTCTGTATGTGGTCTCATCAAACTCAGCAGGCAATGCTCTTTACCACAGAGCCATCTCTCTTGCCTCTTCCTTGTGGTGCCACTAGAGGGCGCCAAACCTCCTTTTGAGAGAAATTATTTGGTAGCCAGGAATCGAACTTCTGACCTTCGGAAGGGCAGCCAATGTTCTTAACCACTGACCTATCTCTCCAGCTTTTCTTACTGTAGCCAAAAGAGGGCACAAGACCTCATGGCAGATGGATGTGAATCATTATGTGGTTGCCTGCAATTGATTTCAGGAGGTTCTAAGAGCAGGCAATGCTCTTAAGCACTGAACCATCTCTCATGCCTCTTCTTTTTTGCCAGTAAAGGGCACCAAATCTACCTTTTGAGAGCAATTATGGGATTGCCAGGAATGGAACTTCTGACCTTTGGAAGGGCAGCCAAAGCTCTTATCCACTGAGCTAACACACCAGCTCTTATTTTTGTATCCAAAAGAGGGCACAAGACCTCATTGCAGATGGTTGTGAGCCATTATGTGGTTGCCTGGAATTGAATTCAGGAGGTTGGAAGAGGAGGCAATGATCTTAACCACGGAGCCATCTCTGATGCCTCTTCCTTATGTTGCCAGTAGAGGGCACCAAACCTCCTTTTGAGAGCAATTATGTGATTTCCAGGAGTCGAACTTCTGACCTTTGGAAGAGCAGGCAATGCTCTTAACCACTGAGCCATCTCTCCAACCCGTTTTTCAACTTCTTTTACTAAACCAGCTTTAGTCAATGTGGTGTGTGGATCACATCTCCATTTCCCTGACATGTGGAGTACAGGGGTCTACATGGACCTATTGGCCATTCATGTACCTCATAGAGGAGGTCTAGATAAATTGTTTCTCTGGCTTTAAATAGGTTAACATTTTGCTGGTGTTTGTAGTCCTTTGATTGTCTTGGACATGAGTTCTTCTTCAGGCACATGAACATGCCAATTTTTTCTTCTTCTAGCCATCTTGCCTTACTCTCCTTGGTGTTGTCTCTGAAGCACGCTGGCTCATGGTGATAGAGCTGTGAGTCTTTAACATCCTAACAAGAGCTTTTGCCTCATTCAGTCACAGCAACGTGGGCCCTGGCCCTGTGCCCCGACTCTATGTCTGTTCTTGGCCTCATCAAACTCAGCAGGCAAAGCTCTTTACCACAGAGCCATCTTTCCTGCCTCTTCCTTGTGGTGCCACTAGAGGGCGCCAAACCTCCTTTTGAGAGCAATTACGTGGTTCCCAGGAATAGAACTTCTGACCTTTGGAAGGGCAACCAATGCTCTTAACAGCTGAGCTATCTCTCCAGCTCTTCTTACTGTAGCCAAAAGAGGGCACAAGACCTCATGGCAGATGGTTGTGACCCATTATGTGGTCGCCTGGAATTGAATTCAGGAGGTTGGAAGAGCAGGCAATTCTCTTAACCATTGAGCCATCTCTCTTGCATCTTCCTTCTGTTGCCAGTAGAGGGCACCAAACTTCCTTTTGAGAGCAATTATGTGGTTGCCAGGAATCGAACTTCTGACCTTTGGAAGGGCAGGCAAAGCTCTTAACCACTGAGCTATCTCCCCAGCTCTTCTTTCTGTATCCAAAAGAGGGCACAAGACCTCATTGCAGATGGTTGTGAGCCATTATGTGGTTGCCTGGAATTCAGTTCAGGAGGTTGGAAGGGCAGGCAATGTTCTTAACCACTGAGCCATCTCTCCAACCCGTTTTTCAACTTCTTGAACTAAACCAGGTTTACTCAATATGGTGTGTGGATTATATCTGCATTCCACTAACATGTGGAGTACAGGGGTCTCCATGGACATATTGGCCGTTCGCGTACCTCATAGATGAAGTCTAGAAAAATTGTTTGTCTGGCTTTAAATTGGTAAACGTTTTGCTGGTGTTTGTCGTCCTTTGGATGTCTTGGATGTGAGTTCTTCTTAAGGAACATGAACTTGCCTGTATTTTCTTCTTCTAACCATCTTTCCTCATTCTGCTTGGTGGTGTCCCTGAAGCATGCAGGCTCATGCTGATAGAGCTGTAAGTCTTTATTATCCTAACAAAATGTTTTGCCTGATTCTGAGACAACAACCGGGGCCCTGGCTGTATGTGTCCACTTGGCCTCATCAACCTCAGCAGGCAATGCTCTTAACCACTGAGCCATCTCTCCTGCCTCTCCCCTCTGTTGCCAGTAGAGGGCACCAAACCTCATTTTGAGAGCAACTATGTGATTCCCAGTAATCGAACTTCTGAACTTTGGAAGAGCAGGCAATGCTCTTAACCACTGAGCCATCTCTCCAACCCGTTTTTCAACTTCTTTTACTAAACCAGGTTTACTCAATGTGGTGTGTGGATCACATCTCCATTTCCCTAACATGTGGAGTACAGGGGTCTCCGTGGACCTATTGGCCGTTCGTGTACCTCATAGAGGAGTTCTAGATAAATTGTTTCTCTGGCTTAAAATTGGTACACCTTTTGCTGGTGTTTGTCGTCCTTTGGATGTCTTGGATGTGAGTTCTTCTTCAGGAACATGAACATGCCTGTATTTTCTTCTTCTAGTCATCTTGCCTTACTCTCCTTGGTGTTGTCTCTGAAGCACGCTGGCTCGTGGTGATAGAGCTGTGAGCCTTTAACATCCTAACAAAAGCTTTTGCCTCATTCAGTCACAACAACGCGGGCCCTGGCCCTTGGCCCTGACTCTATGTCTGTATGTGGTCTCATCAAACTCAGCAGGCAATGCTCTTTACCACAGAGCCATCTCTCTTGCCTCTTCCTTGTGGTGCCACTAGAGGGCGCCATACCTCCTTTTGAGAGCAATTATTTGGTAGCCAGGAATCGAACTTCTGACCTTCGGAAGGGCAGCCAATGTTCTTAACCACTGACCTATCTCTCCAGCTTTTCTTACTGTAGCCAAAAGAGGGCACAAGACCTCATGGCAGATGGTTGTGAATCATTATGTGGTTGCCTGCAATTGATTTCAGGAGGTTCTAAGAGCAGGCAATGCTCTTAAGCACTGAACCATCTCTCATGCCTCTTCTTTTTTGCCAGTAAAGGGCACCAAATCTACCTTTTGAGAGCAATTATGGGATTGCCAGGAATGGAACTTCTGACCTTTGGAAGGGCAGCCAAAGCTCTTATCCACTGAGCTAACACCCCAGCTCTTATTTTTGTATCCAAAAGAGGGCACAAGACCTCATTGCAGATGGTTGTGAGCCATTATGTGGTTGCCTGGAATAGAATTCAGGAGGTTGGAAGAGGAGGCAATGATCTTAACCACGGAGCCATCTCTGATGCCTCTTCCTTATGTTGCCAGTAGAGGGCACCAAACCTCCTTTTGAGAGCAATTATGTGATTTCCAGGAGTCGAACTTCTGACCTTTGGAAGAGCAGGCAATGCTCTTAACCACTGAGCCATCTCTCCAACCCGTTTTTCAACTTCTTTTACTAAACCAGCTTTAGTCAATGTGTTGTGTGGATCACATCTCCATTTCCCTGACATGTGGAGTACAGGGGTCTGCATGGAATTATTGGCCATTCATGTACCTCATAGAGGAGGTCTAGATAAATTGTTTCTCTGGCTTTAAATAGGTTAACATTTTGCTGGTGTTTGTAGTCCTTTGATTGTCTTGGATATGAGTTCTTCTTCAGGCACATGAACATGCCAATATTTTCTTCTTCTAGCCATCTTGCCTTACTCTCCTTGGTGTTGTCTCTGAAGCACGCTGGCTCATGGTGATAGAGCTGTGAGTCTTTAACATCCTAACAAGAGCTTTTGCCTCATTCAGTCACAGCAACCTGGGCCCTGGCCCTGTGCCCCGACTCTATGTCTGTTCTTGGCCTCATCAAACTCAGCAGGCAAAGCTCTTTACCACAGAGCCATCTTTCCTGCCTCTTCCTTGTGGTGCCACTAGAGGGCGCCAAACCTCCTTTTGAGAGCAATTACGTGGTTCCCAGGAATCGAACTTCTGACCTTTGGAAGGGCAACTAATGCTCTTAACCGCTGAGCTGTCTCTCCAGCTCTTCTTACTGTAGCCAAAAGAGGGACAAGACCACATGGCAGATGGTTGTGACCCATTATGTGGTCGCCTGGAATTGAATTCAGGAGGTTGGAAGAGCAGGCAATTCTCTTAACCATTGAGCCATCTCTCTTGCATCTTCCTTCTGTTGCCAGTAGAGGGCACCAAACCTCCTTTTGAGAGCAATTATGTGGTTGCCAGGAATCGAACTTCTGACCTTTGGAAGGGCAGGCAAAGCTCTTAACCACTGAGCTATCTCCCCAGCTCTTCTTTCTGTATCCAAAAGAGGGCACAAGACCTCATTGCAGATGGTTGTGAGCCATTATGTGGTTGCCTGGAATTCAGTTCAGGAGGTTGGAAGAGCAGGCAATGTTCTTAACCACTGAGCCATCTCTCCAACCCGTTTTTCAACTTCTTGAACTAAACCAGGTTTACTCAATGTGGTGTGTGGATCATATCTGCATTCCACTAACATGTGGAGTACAGGGGTCTCCATGGACATATTGGCCGTTCGCGTACCTCATAGATGAAGTCTAGATAAATTGTTTGTCTGGCTTTAAATTGGTAAACCTTTTGCTGGTGTTTTTTGTCCTTTGGATATCTTGGATGTGAGTTCTTCTTAAGGAACATGAACATGCCTGTATTTTCTTCTTCTAACCATCTTTCCTCATTCTGCTTGGTGGTGTCCCTGAAGCATGCAGGCTCATGCTGATAGAGCTGTGAGTCTTTATTATCCTAACAAAATGTGTTGCCTGATTCTGAGACAAAAACGGGGGCCCTGGCTGTATGTGTCCACTTGGCCTCATCAACCTCAGCAGGCAATGCTCTTAACCACTGAGCCATCTCTTTTGCCTCTTCCTTCTGTTGCCAGTAGAGGGCACCAAACCTCATTTTTAGAGCAATTATGTGATTTCAGGGATCGAACTTCTGAACTTTGGAAGAGCAGGCAATGCTCTTAACCACTGAGCCATCTCTCCTGCCTCTCCCCTCTGTTGCCAGTAGAGGGCACCAAACCTCATTTTGAGAGCAACTATGTGATTTCCAGGAATCGAACTTCTGAACTTTGGAAGAGCAGGCAATGCTCTTAACCACTGAGCCATCTCTCCTGCCTCTCCCCTCTGTTGCCAGTAGATGGCACCAAACCTCATTTTGAGAGCAACTATGTTATTTCCAGTAATCGAACTTCTGAACTTTGGAAGAGCAGGCAATGCTCTTAACCACTGAGCCACCTCTTCAACCCGTTTTTCAACTTCTTTTACTAAACCAGGTTTACTCAATGTGGTCTGTGGATCACATCTCCATTTCCCTAACATGTGGAGTACTGGGGTCTCCGTGGACCTATTGGCTGTTTGTGTACCTCATAGAGGAGGTCTAGATGAATTGTTTCTCTGGCTTAAAATTGTTACACCTTTTGCTGGTGTTTGTCGTCCTTTGGATGTCTTGGATGTGAGTTCTTCTTCAGGAACATGAACATGCCTGTATTTTCTTCTTCTAGTCATCTTGCCTTACTCTCCTTGGTGTTGTCTCTGAAGCACGCTGGCTCGTGGTGATAGAGCTGTGAGCCTTTAACATCCTAACAAAAGCTTTTGCCTCATTCAGTCACAACAACGCGGGCCCTGGCCCTTGGCCCTGACTCTATGTCTGTATGTGGTCTCATCAAACTCAGCAGGCAATGCTCTTTACCACAGAGCCATCTCTCTTGCCTCTTCCTTGTGGTGCCACTATAGGGCGCCAAACCTCCTTTTGAGAGCAATTATTTGGTAGCCAGGAATCGAACTTCTGACCTTCGGAAGGGCAGCCAATGTTCTTAACCACTGACCTATCTCTCCAGCTTTTCTTACTGTAGCCAAAAGAGGGCACAAGACCTCATGGCAGATGGTTGTGAATCATTATGTGGTTGCCTGCAATTGATTTCAGGAGGTTCTAAGAGCAGGCAATGCTCTTAAGCACTGAACCATCTCTCATGCCTCTTCTTTTTTGCCAGTAAAGGGCACCAAATCTACCTTTTGAGAGCAATTATGGGATTGCCAGGAATGGAACTTCTGACCTTTGGAAGGGCAGCCAAAGCTCTTATCCACTGAGCTAACACCCCAGCTCTTATTTTTGTATCCAAAAGAGGGCACAAGACCTCATTGCAGATGGTTGTGAGCCATTATGTGGTTGCCTGGAATTGAATTCAGGAGGTTGGAAGAGGAGGCAATGATCTTAACCACGGAGCCATCTCTCATGCCTCTTCCTTATGTTGCCAGTAGAGGGCACCAAACCTCCTTTTGAGAGCAATTATGTGATTTCCAGGAATCGAACTTCTGACCTTTGGAAGAGCAGGCAATGCTCTTAACCACTGAGCCATCTCTCCAACCCGTTTTTCAACTTCTTTTACTAAACCAGCTTTAGTCAATGTGGTGTGTGGATCACATCTCCATTTCCCTGACATGTGGAGTACAGGGGTCTGCATGGACCTATTGGCCATTCATGTACCTCATAGAGGAGGTCTAGATAAATTGTTTCTCTGGCTTTAAATAGGTTAACATTTTGCTGGTGTTTGTAGTCCTTTGATTGTCCTGGATATGAGTTCTTCTTCAGGCACATGAACATGCCAATATTTTCTTCTTCTAGCCACCTTGCCTTACTCTCCTTGGTGTTGTCTCTGAAGCACGCTGGCTCATGGTGATAGAGCTGTGAGTCTTTAACATCCTAACAAGAGCTTTTGCCTCATTCAGTCACAGCAACGTGGGCCCTGGCCCTGTGCCCCGACTCTATGTCTGTTCTTGGCCTCATCAAACTCAGCAGGCAAAGCTCTTTACCACAGAGCCATCTTTCCTGCCTCTTCCTTGTGGTGCCACTAGAGGGCGCCAAACCTCCTTTTGAGAGCAATTACGTGGTTCCCAGGAATAGAACTTCTGACCTTTGGAAGGGCAACCAATGCTCTTAACAGCTGAGCTATCTCTCCAGCTCTTCTTACTGTAGCCAAAAGAGGGCACAAGACCTCATGGCAGATGGTTGTGACCCATTATGTGGTCGCCTGGAATTGAATTCAGGAGGTTGGAAGAGCAGGCAATTCTCTTAACCATTGAGCCATCTCTCTTGCATCTTCCTTCTGTTGCCAGTAGAGGGCACCAAACTTCCTTTTGAGAGCAATTATGTGGTTGCCAGGAATCGAACTTCTGACCTTTGGAAGGGCAGGCAAAGCTCTTAACCACTGAGCTATCTCCCCAGCTCTTCTTTCTGTATCCAAAAGAGGGCACAAGACCTCATTGCAGATGGTTGTGAGCCATTATGTGGTTGCCTGGAATTCAGTTCAGGAGGTTGGAAGGGCAGGCAATGTTCTTAACCACTGAGCCATCTCTCCAACCCGTTTTTCAACTTCTTGAACTAAACCAGGTTTACTCAATATGGTGTGTGGATTATATCTGCATTCCACTAACATGTGGAGTACAGGGGTCTCCATGGACATATTGGCCGTTCGCGTACCTCATAGATGAAGTCTAGAAAAATTGTTTGTCTGGCTTTAAATTGGTAAACGTTTTGCTGGTGTTTGTCGTCCTTTGGATGTCTTGGATGTGAGTTCTTCTTAAGGAACATGAACTTGCCTGTATTTTCTTCTTCTAACCATCTTTCCTCATTCTGCTTGGTGGTGTCCCTGAAGCATGCAGGCTCATGCTGATAGAGCTGTAAGTCTTTATTATCCTAACAAAATGTTTTGCCTGATTCTGAGACAACAACCGGGGCCCTGGCTGTATGTGTCCACTTGGCCTCATCAACCTCAGCAGGCAATGCTCTTAACCACTGAGCCATCTCTCCTGCCTCTCCCCTCTGTTGCCAGTAGAGGGCACCAAACCTCATTTTGAGAGCAACTATGTGATTCCCAGTAATCGAACTTCTGAACTTTGGAAGAGCAGGCAATGCTCTTAACCACTGAGCCATCTCTCCAACCCGTTTTTCAACTTCTTTTACTAAACCAGGTTTACTCAATGTGGTGTGTGGATCACATCTCCATTTCCCTAACATGTGGAGTACAGGGGTCTCCGTGGACCTATTGGCCGTTCGTGTACCTCATAGAGGAGTTCTAGATAAATTGTTTCTCTGGCTTAAAATTGGTACACCTTTTGCTGGTGTTTGTCGTCCTTTGGATGTCTTGGATGTGAGTTCTTCTTCAGGAACATGAACATGCCTGTATTTTCTTCTTCTAGTCATCTTGCCTTACTCTCCTTGGTGTTGTCTCTGAAGCACGCTGGCTCGTGGTGATAGAGCTGTGAGCCTTTAACATCCTAACAAAAGCTTTTGCCTCATTCAGTCACAACAACGCGGGCCCTGGCCCTTGGCCCTGACTCTATGTCTGTATGTGGTCTCATCAAACTCAGCAGGCAATGCTCTTTACCACAGAGCCATCTCTCTTGCCTCTTCCTTGTGGTGCCACTAGAGGGCGCCATACCTCCTTTTGAGAGCAATTATTTGGTAGCCAGGAATCGAACTTCTGACCTTCGGAAGGGCAGCCAATGTTCTTAACCACTGACCTATCTCTCCAGCTTTTCTTACTGTAGCCAAAAGAGGGCACAAGACCTCATGGCAGATGGTTGTGAATCATTATGTGGTTGCCTGCAATTGATTTCAGGAGGTTCTAAGAGCAGGCAATGCTCTTAAGCACTGAACCATCTCTCATGCCTCTTCTTTTTTGCCAGTAAAGGGCACCAAATCTACCTTTTGAGAGCAATTATGGGATTGCCAGGAATGGAACTTCTGACCTTTGGAAGGGCAGCCAAAGCTCTTATCCACTGAGCTAACACCCCAGCTCTTATTTTTGTATCCAAAAGAGGGCACAAGACCTCATTGCAGATGGTTGTGAGCCATTATGTGGTTGCCTGGAATAGAATTCAGGAGGTTGGAAGAGGAGGCAATGATCTTAACCACGGAGCCATCTCTGATGCCTCTTCCTTATGTTGCCAGTAGAGGGCACCAAACCTCCTTTTGAGAGCAATTATGTGATTTCCAGGAGTCGAACTTCTGACCTTTGGAAGAGCAGGCAATGCTCTTAACCACTGAGCCATCTCTCCAACCCGTTTTTCAACTTCTTTTACTAAACCAGCTTTAGTCAATGTGTTGTGTGGATCACATCTCCATTTCCCTGACATGTGGAGTACAGGGGTCTGCATGGAATTATTGGCCATTCATGTACCTCATAGAGGAGGTCTAGATAAATTGTTTCTCTGGCTTTAAATAGGTTAACATTTTGCTGGTGTTTGTAGTCCTTTGATTGTCTTGGATATGAGTTCTTCTTCAGGCACATGAACATGCCAATATTTTCTTCTTCTAGCCATCTTGCCTTACTCTCCTTGGTGTTGTCTCTGAAGCACGCTGGCTCATGGTGATAGAGCTGTGAGTCTTTAACATCCTAACAAGAGCTTTTGCCTCATTCAGTCACAGCAACCTGGGCCCTGGCCCTGTGCCCCGACTCTATGTCTGTTCTTGGCCTCATCAAACTCAGCAGGCAAAGCTCTTTACCACAGAGCCATCTTTCCTGCCTCTTCCTTGTGGTGCCACTAGAGGGCGCCAAACCTCCTTTTGAGAGCAATTACGTGGTTCCCAGGAATCGAACTTCTGACCTTTGGAAGGGCAACTAATGCTCTTAACCGCTGAGCTGTCTCTCCAGCTCTTCTTACTGTAGCCAAAAGAGGGACAAGACCACATGGCAGATGGTTGTGACCCATTATGTGGTCGCCTGGAATTGAATTCAGGAGGTTGGAAGAGCAGGCAATTCTCTTAACCATTGAGCCATCTCTCTTGCATCTTCCTTCTGTTGCCAGTAGAGGGCACCAAACCTCCTTTTGAGAGCAATTATGTGGTTGCCAGGAATCGAACTTCTGACCTTTGGAAGGGCAGGCAAAGCTCTTAACCACTGAGCTATCTCCCCAGCTCTTCTTTCTGTATCCAAAAGAGGGCACAAGACCTCATTGCAGATGGTTGTGAGCCATTATGTGGTTGCCTGGAATTCAGTTCAGGAGGTTGGAAGAGCAGGCAATGTTCTTAACCACTGAGCCATCTCTCCAACCCGTTTTTCAACTTCTTGAACTAAACCAGGTTTACTCAATGTGGTGTGTGGATCATATCTGCATTCCACTAACATGTGGAGTACAGGGGTCTCCATGGACATATTGGCCGTTCGCGTACCTCATAGATGAAGTCTAGATAAATTGTTTGTCTGGCTTTAAATTGGTAAACCTTTTGCTGGTGTTTTTTGTCCTTTGGATATCTTGGATGTGAGTTCTTCTTAAGGAACATGAACATGCCTGTATTTTCTTCTTCTAACCATCTTTCCTCATTCTGCTTGGTGGTGTCCCTGAAGCATGCAGGCTCATGCTGATAGAGCTGTGAGTCTTTATTATCCTAACAAAATGTGTTGCCTGATTCTGAGACAAAAACGGGGGCCCTGGCTGTATGTGTCCACTTGGCCTCATCAACCTCAGCAGGCAATGCTCTTAACCACTGAGCCATCTCTTTTGCCTCTTCCTTCTGTTGCCAGTAGAGGGCACCAAACCTCATTTTTAGAGCAATTATGTGATTTCAGGGATCGAACTTCTGAACTTTGGAAGAGCAGGCAATGCTCTTAACCACTGAGCCATCTCTCCTGCCTCTCCCCTCTGTTGCCAGTAGAGGGCACCAAACCTCATTTTGAGAGCAACTATGTGATTTCCAGGAATCGAACTTCTGAACTTTGGAAGAGCAGGCAATGCTCTTAACCACTGAGCCATCTCTCCTGCCTCTCCCCTCTGTTGCCAGTAGATGGCACCAAACCTCATTTTGAGAGCAACTATGTTATTTCCAGTAATCGAACTTCTGAACTTTGGAAGAGCAGGCAATGCTCTTAACCACTGAGCCACCTCTTCAACCCGTTTTTCAACTTCTTTTACTAAACCAGGTTTACTCAATGTGGTCTGTGGATCACATCTCCATTTCCCTAACATGTGGAGTACTGGGGTCTCCGTGGACCTATTGGCTGTTTGTGTACCTCATAGAGGAGGTCTAGATGAATTGTTTCTCTGGCTTAAAATTGTTACACCTTTTGCTGGTGTTTGTCGTCCTTTGGATGTCTTGGATGTGAGTTCTTCTTCAGGAACATGAACATGCCTGTATTTTCTTCTTCTAGTCATCTTGCCTTACTCTCCTTGGTGTTGTCTCTGAAGCACGCTGGCTCGTGGTGATAGAGCTGTGAGCCTTTAACATCCTAACAAAAGCTTTTGCCTCATTCAGTCACAACAACGCGGGCCCTGGCCCTTGGCCCTGACTCTATGTCTGTATGTGGTCTCATCAAACTCAGCAGGCAATGCTCTTTACCACAGAGCCATCTCTCTTGCCTCTTCCTTGTGGTGCCACTATAGGGCGCCAAACCTCCTTTTGAGAGCAATTATTTGGTAGCCAGGAATCGAACTTCTGACCTTCGGAAGGGCAGCCAATGTTCTTAACCACTGACCTATCTCTCCAGCTTTTCTTACTGTAGCCAAAAGAGGGCACAAGACCTCATGGCAGATGGTTGTGAATCATTATGTGGTTGCCTGCAATTGATTTCAGGAGGTTCTAAGAGCAGGCAATGCTCTTAAGCACTGAACCATCTCTCATGCCTCTTCTTTTTTGCCAGTAAAGGGCACCAAATCTACCTTTTGAGAGCAATTATGGGATTGCCAGGAATGGAACTTCTGACCTTTGGAAGGGCAGCCAAAGCTCTTATCCACTGAGCTAACACCCCAGCTCTTATTTTTGTATCCAAAAGAGGGCACAAGACCTCATTGCAGATGGTTGTGAGCCATTATGTGGTTGCCTGGAATTGAATTCAGGAGGTTGGAAGAGGAGGCAATGATCTTAACCACGGAGCCATCTCTCATGCCTCTTCCTTATGTTGCCAGTAGAGGGCACCAAACCTCCTTTTGAGAGCAATTATGTGATTTCCAGGAATCGAACTTCTGACCTTTGGAAGAGCAGGCAATGCTCTTAACCACTGAGCCATCTCTCCAACCCGTTTTTCAACTTCTTTTACTAAACCAGCTTTAGTCAATGTGGTGTGTGGATCACATCTCCATTTCCCTGACATGTGGAGTACAGGGGTCTGCATGGACCTATTGGCCATTCATGTACCTCATAGAGGAGGTCTAGATAAATTGTTTCTCTGGCTTTAAATAGGTTAACATTTTGCTGGTGTTTGTAGTCCTTTGATTGTCCTGGATATGAGTTCTTCTTCAGGCACATGAACATGCCAATATTTTCTTCTTCTAGCCACCTTGCCTTACTCTCCTTGGTGTTGTCTCTGAAGCACGCTGGCTCATGGTGATAGAGCTGTGAGTCTTTAACATCCTAACAAGAGCTTTTGCCTCATTCAGTCACAACAACGTGGGCCCTGGCCCTGTGCCCCGACTCTATGTCTGTTCTTGGCCTCATCAAACTCAGCAGGCAGAGCTCTTTACCACAGAGCCATCTTTCCTGCCTCTTCCTTCTGTTGCCAATAGAGGGCGCCAAACCTCCTTTTGAGAGCAATTACGTGGTTCCCAGGAATCGAACTTCTGACCTTTGGAAGGGCAACCAATGCTCTTAACCACTGAGCTGTCTCTCCAGCTCTTCTTACTGTAGCCAAAAGAGGGCACAAGACCTCATGGCAGATGGATGTGACCCATTATGTGGTCGCCTGGAATTGAATTCAGGAGGTTGGAAGAGCAGGCAATTCTCTTAAGCATTGAGCCATCTCTCTTGCATCTTCTTTCTGTTGCCAGTAGAGGGCACCAAACCTCCTTTTGATAGCAATTATGTGGTTGCCAGGAATCAAACTTCTGACCTTTGGAAGGGCAGGCAAAGCTCTTAACCACTGAGCTATCTCCCCAGCTCTTCTTTCTGTATCCCAAAGAGGGCACAAGACCTCATTGCAGATGGTTGTGAGCCATTATGTGGTTGCCTGGAATTCAGTTCAGGAGGTTGGAAGGGCAACCAATGCTCATAACCGCTGAGCCATCTCTCCAACCCGTTTTTCAACTTCTTTTACTAAACCAGGTTTACTCAATGTGGTGTGTGGATCACATCTCCATTTCCCTAACATGTGGAGTACAGGGGTCTCCGTGGACCTATTGGCCGTTCGTGTACCTCATAGAGGAGGTCTAGATAAATTGTTTCTCTGGCTTAAAATTGGTACACCTTTTGCTGGTGTTTGTCGTCCTTTGGATGTCTTGGATGTGAGTTCTTCTTCAGGAACATGAACATGCCTGTATTTTCTTCTTCTAGTCATCTTGCCTTACTCTCCTTGGTGTTGTCTCTGAAGCACGCTGGCTCGTGGTGATAGAGCTGTGAGCCTTTAACATCCTAACAAAAGCTTTTGCCTCATTCAGTCACAACAACGCGGGCCCTGGCCCTTGGCCCTGACTCTATGTCTGTATGTGGTCTCATCAAACTCAGCAGGCAATGCTCTTTACCACAGAGCCATCTCTCTTGCCTCTTCCTTGTGGTGCCACTAGAGGGCGCCATACCTCCTTTTGAGAGCAATTATTTGGTAGCCAGGAATCGAACTTCTGACCTTCGGAAGGGCAGCCAATGTTCTTAACCACTGACCTATCTCTCCAGCTTTTCTTACTGTAGCCAAAAGAGGGCACAAGACCTCATGGCAGATGGTTGTGAATCATTATGTGGTTGCCTGCAATTGATTTCAGGAGGTTCTAAGAGCAGGCAATGCTCTTAAGCACTGAACCATCTCTCATGCCTCTTCTTTTTTGCCAGTAAAGGGCACCAAATCTACCTTTTGAGAGCAATTATGGGATTGCCAGGAATGGAACTTCTGACCTTTGGAAGGGCAGCCAAAGCTCTTATCCACTGAGCTAACACCCCAGCTCTTATTTTTGTATCCAAAAGAGGGCACAAGACCTCATTGCCGATGGTTGTGAGCCATTATGTGGTTGCCTGGAATTGAATTCAGGAGTTTGGAAGAGCAGGCAATTCTCTTAAGCATTGAGCCATCTCTCTTGCATCTTCCTTCTGTTGCCAGTAGAGGGCACCAAACCTCCTTTTGAGAGCAATTATGTGGTTGCCAGGAATCGAACTTCTGACCTTTGCAAGGGCAGGCAAAGCTCTTAACCACTGAGCTATCTCCCCAGCTCTTCTTTCTGTATCCAAAAGAGGGCACAAGACCTCATTGCAGATGGTTGTGAGCCATTATGTGGTTGCCTGGAATTCAGTTCAGGAGGTTGGAAGAGCAGGCAATGTTCTTAACCACTGAGCCATCTCTCCAACCCGTTTTTCAACTTCTTGAACTAAACCAGGTTTACTCAATGTGGTGTGTGGATCATATCTGCATTCCACTAACATGTGGAGTACAGGGGTCTCCGTGGACATATTGGCCGTTCGCGTACCTCATAGATGAAGTCTAGATAAATTGTCTGGCTTTAAATTGGTAAACCTTTTGCTGGTGTTTGTCGTCCTTTGGATGTCTTGGACGTGAGTTCTTCTTAAGGAACATGAACATGCCTGTATTTTCTTCTTCTAACCATCTTTCCTCATTCTGCTTGGTGGTGTCCCTGAAGCATGCAGGCTCATGCTGATAGAGCTGTGAGTCTTTATTATCCGACAAAATGTTTTGCCTGATTCTGAGACAACAACGGGGGCCCTGGCTGTATGTGTCCACTTGGCCTCATCAACCTCAGCAGGCAATGCTCTTAACCACTGAGCCATCTCTCCTGCCTCTTCCTTCTGTTGCCAGTAGAGGGCACCAAACCTCATTTTGAGAGCAATTATGTGATTTCCAGGAATCGAACTTCTGAACTTTGGAAGAGCAGGCAATGCTCTTAACCACTGAGCCACCTCTCCTGCCTCTCCCCTCTGTTGCCAGTAGAGGGCACCAAACCTCATTTTGAGAGCAACTATGTGATTCCCAGGAATCGAACTTCTGAACTTTGGAAGAGCAGGCAATGCTCTTAACCACTGAGCCATCTCTCCAACCCGTTTTTCAACTTCTTTTACTAAACCAGGTTTACTCAATGTGGTGTGTGGATCACATCTCCATTTCCCTAACATGTGGAGTACAGGGGTCTCCGTGGACCTATTGGCCGTTCGTGTACCTCATAGAGGAGGTCTAGATAAATTGTTTCTCTGGCTTAAAATTGGTACACCTTTTGCTGGTGTTTGTCGTCCTTTGGATGTCTTGGATGTGAGTTCTTCTTCAGGAACATGAACATGCCTGTATTTTCTTCTTCTAGTCATCTTGCCTTACTCTCCTTGGTGTTGTCTCTGAAGCACGCTGGCTCGTGGTGATAGAGCTGTGAGCCTTTAACATCCTAACAAAAGCTTTTGCCTCATTCAGTCACAACAACGCGGGCCCTGGCCCTTGGCCCTGACTCTATGTCTGTATGTGGTCTCATCAAACTCAGCAGGCAATGCTCTTTACCACAGAGCCATCTCTCTTGCCTCTTCCTTGTGGTGCCACTAGAGGGCGCCAAACCTCCTTTTGAGAGCAATTATTTGGTAGCCAGGAATCGAACTTCTGACCTTCGGAAGGGCAGCCAATGTTCTTAACCACTGACCTATCTCTCCAGCTTTTCTTACTGTAGCCAAAAGAGGGCACAAGACCTCATGGCAGATGGTTGTGAATCATTATGTGGTTGCCTGCAATTGATTTCAGGAGGTTCTAAGAGCAGGCAATGCTCTTAAGCACTGAACCATGTCTCATGCCTCTTCTTTTTTGCCAGTAAAGGGCACCAAATCTACCTTTTGAGAGCAATTATGGGATTGCCAGGAATGGAACTTCTGACCTTTGGAAGGGCAGCCAAAGCTCTTATCCACTGAGCTAACACCCCAGCTCTTATTTTTGTATCCAAAAGAGGGCACAAGACCTCATTGCCGATGGTTGTGAGCCATTATGTGGTTGCCTGGAATTCAGTTCAGGAGGTTGGAAGAGCAGGCAATGTTCTTAAGCACTGTGGCATCTCTCCAACCCGTTTTTCAACTTCTTGAACTAAACCAGGTTTACTCAATGTGGTGTGTGGATCATATCTGCATTCCTCTAACATGTGGAGTACAGGGGTCTCCATGGACATATTGGCCGTTCGCGTACCTCATAGATGAAGTCTAGATAAATTGTTTGTCTGGCTTTTAAATTGGTAAACCTTTTGCTGGTGTTTGTCGTCCTTTGGATGTCTTGGATGTGAGTTCTTCTTAAGGAACATGAACATGCCTGTATTTTCTTCTTCTAACCATCTTTCCTCATTGTGTTTAGTGGTGTCCCTGAAGCATGCAGGCTCATGCTGATAGAGCTGTGAGTCTTTATTATCCTAACAAAATGTTTTGCCTGATTCTGAGACAACAACGGGGGCCCTGGCTGTATGTGTCCACTTGGCCTCATCAACCTCAGCAGGCAATGCTCTTAACCACTGAGCCATCTCTCCTGCCTCTTCCTTCTGTTGCCAGTAGATGGCACAAAACCTCATTTTGAGAGCAATTATGTATTTTCCAGGAATCGAACTTCTGAACTTTGGAAGAGCAGGCAATGCTCTTAACCACTGAGCCATCTCTCCTGCCTCTCCCCTCTGTTGCCACTAGAGGGCACCAAACCTCCTTTTGAGAGCAACTATGTGATTCCCAAGAATCGAACTTCTGAACTTTGGAAGAGCAGGCAATTCTCTTAAGCATTGAGCCATCTCTCTTGCATCTTCCTTCTGTTGCCAGTAGAGGGCACCAAACCTCGTTTTGAGAGCAATTACGTCGTTCCCAGGAATCGAACTTCTGACCTTTGGAAGGGCAACCAGTGCTCTTAACCACTGAGCTATCTCTCCAGCTCTTCTAACTGTAAACAAAAGAGGGCACAAGAACTCATGGCAGATGGTTGTGACCTATTATGTGGTCACCTGGAATTGAATTCAGGAGGTTGGAAGAGCAGGCAATTCTCTTAACCATTGAGCCATCTCTCTTGCATCTTCCTTCTGCTGCCAGTAGAGGGCACCAAACCTCCTTTTGAGAGCAATTATGTGGTTGCCAGGAATCGAACTTCTGACCTTTGGAAGGGCAGGCAAAGCTCTTAACCACTGAGCTATCTCCCCAGCTCTTCTTTCTGTATCCAAAAGAGGGCACAAGACCTCATTGCAGACGGTTGTGAGCCATTATGTGGTTGCCTGGAATTGAATTTGGGAGGTTGGAAGAGGAGGCAATGATCTTAACCACGGAGCCATCTCTCATGCTTCTTCCTTATGTTGCCAGTAGAGGGCACCAAACCTCCTTTTGTGAGCAATTATGTGATTTCCAGGAATCGAACTTCTGAACTTTGGAAGAGCAGGCAATTCTCTTAAGCATTGAGCCATCTCTCTTGCATCTTCCTTCTGTTGCCAGTAGAGGGCACCAAACCTCGTTTTGAGAGCAATTACGTCGTTCCCAGGAATCGAACTTCTGACCTTTGGAAGGGCAACCAGTGCTCTTAACCACTGAGCTATCTCTCCAGCTCTTCTAACTGTAAACAAAAGAGGGCACAAGACCTCATGGCAGATGGTTGTGACCTATTATGTGGTCGCCTGGAATTGAATTCAGGAGGTTGGAAGAGCAGGCAATTCTCTTAACCATTGAGCCATCTCTCTTGCATCTTCCTTCTGCTGCCAGTAGAGGGCACCAAACCTCCTTTTGAGAGCAATTATGTGGTTGGCAGGAATCGAACTTCTGACCTTTGGAAGGGCAGGCAAAGCTCTTAACCACTGAGCTATCTCCCCAGCTCTTCTTTCTGTATCCAAAAGAGGGCACAAGACCTCATTGCAGATGGTTGTGAGCCATTATGTGGTTGCCTGGAATTGAATTCGGGAGGTTGGAAGAGGAAGCAATGATCTTAACCACGGAGCCATCTCTCATGCTTCTTCCTTATGTTGCCAGTAGAGGGCACCAAACCTCCTTTTGTGAGCAATTATGTGATTTCCAGGAATCGAACTTCTTACCTTTGGAAGAGCAGGCAATGCTCTTAACCACTGAGCCATCTCTCCAACCCGTTTTTTAACTTCTTTTACTAAACCAGGTTTACTCAATGTGGTGTGTGGATCACATCTCCATTTCCCTAACATGTGGAGTACAGGGGTCTCCGTGGACCTATTGGCCGTTCGTGTACCTCATAGAGGAGGTCTAGATAAATTGTTTCTCTGGCTTAAAATTGGTACACCTTTTGCTGGTGTTTGTCGTCCTTTGGATGTCTTGGATGTGAGTTCTTCTTCAGGAACATGAACATGCCTGTATTTTCTTCTTCTTGTCATCTTGCCTTACTCTCCTTGGTGTTGTCTCTGAAGCACGCTGGCTCGTGGTGATAGTGCTGTGAGCCTTTAACATCCTAACAAAAGCTTTTGCCTCATTCAGTCACAACAACGCGGGCCCTGGCCCTTGGCCCTGACTCTATGTCTGTATGTGGTCTCATCAAACTCAGCAGGCAATGCTCTTTACCACAGAGCCATCTCTCTTGCCTCTTCCTTGTGGTGCCACTAGAGGGCGCCATACCTCCTTTTGAGAGCAATTATTTGGTAGCCAGGAATCGAACTTCTGACCTTCGGAAGGGCAGCCAATGTTCTTAACCACTGACCTATCTCTCCAGCTTTTCTTACTGTAGCCAAAAGAGGGCACAAGACCTCATGGCAGATGGTTGTGAATCATTATGTGGTTGCCTGCAATTGATTTCAGGAGGTTCTAAGTGCAGGCAATACTCTTAAGCACTGAACCATCTCTCATGCCTCTTCTTTTTTGCCAGTAAAGGGCACCAAATCTACCTTTTGAGAGCAATTATGGGATTGCCAGGAATGGAACTTCTGACCTTTGGAAGGGCAGCCAAAGCTCTTATCCACTGAGCTAACACCCCAGCTCTTATTTTTGTATCCAAAAGAGGGCAAGAGACCTCATTGCAGATGGTTGTGAGCCATTATGTGGTTGCCTGGAATTGAATTCAGGAGGTTGGAAGAGGAGGCAATGATCTTAACCACGGAGCCATCTCTCATGCCTCTTCCTTATGTTGCCAGTAGAGGGCACCAAACCTCCTTTTGAGAGCAATTATGTGATTTCCAGGAATCGAACTTCTTACCTTTGGAAGGGCAGGCAAAGCTCTTAACCACTGAGCTATCTCCCCAGCTCTTCTTTCTGTATCCCAAAGAGGGCGCAAGACCTCATTGCAGATGGCTGTGAGCCATTATGTGGTTGCCTGGAATTCAGTTCAGGAGGTTGGAAGGGCAACCAATGCTCTTAACCGCTGAGCCATTTCTCCAACCCGTTTTTCAACTTCTTTTACTAAACCAGGTTTACTCAATGTGGTGTGTGGATCACATCTCCATTTCCCTAACATGTGGAGTACAGGGGTCTCCGTGGACCTATTGGCCGTTCGTGTACCTCATAGATGAAGTCTAGATAAATTGTTTCTCTGGCTTAAAATTGGTACACCTTTTGCTGGTGTTTGTCGTCCTTTGGATGTCTTGGATGTGAGTTCTTCTTCAGGAACATGAACATGCCTGTATTTTCTTCTTCTAGTCATCTTGCCTTACTCTCCTTGGTGTTGTCTCTGAAGCACGCTGGCTCGTGGTGATAGAGCTGTGAGCCTTTAACATCCTAACAAAAGCTTTTGCCTCATTCAGTCACAACAACGCGGGCCCTGGCCCTTGGCCCTGACTCTATGTCTGTATGTGGTCTCATCAAACTCAGCAGGCAATGCTCTTTACCACAGAGCCATCTCTCTTGCCTCTTCCTTGTGGTGCCACTAGAGGGCGCCAAACCTCCTTTTGAGAGCAATTATTTGGTAGCCAGGAATCGAACTTCTGACCTTCGGAAGGGCAGCCAATGTTCTTAACCACTGACCTTTCTCTCCAGCTTTTCTTACTGTAGCCAAAAGAGGGCACAAGACCTCATGGCAGATGGTTGTGAATCATTATGTGGTTGCCAGCAATTGATTTCAGGAGGTTCTAAGTGCAGGCAATGCTCTTAAGCACTGAACCATCTCTCATGCCTCTTCTTATTTGCCAGTAAAGGGCACCAAATCTACCTTTTGAGAGCAATTATGGGATTGCCAGGAATGGAACTTCTGACCTTTGGAAGGGCAGCCAAAGCTCTTATCCACTGAGCTAACACCCGAGCTCTTATTTTTGTATCCAAAAGAGGGCACAAGACCTCATTGCCGATGGTTGTGAGCCATTATGTGGTTGCCTGGAATTGAATTCAGGAGGTTGGAAGAGCAGGCAATTCTCTTAAGCATTGAGCCATCTCTCTTGCATCTTCCTTCTGTTGCCAGTAGAGGGCACCAAACCTCCTTTTGAGAGCAATTATGTGGTTGCCAGGAATCGAACTTCTGACCTTTGGAAGGGCTGGCAAAGCTCTTAACCACTGAGCTATCTTCCCAGCTCTTCTTTCTGTATCCAAAAGAGGGCACAAGACCTCATTGCAGATGGTTGTGAGCCATTATGTGGTTGCCTGGAATTCAGTTCAGGAGGTTGGAAGAGCAGGCAATGTTCTTAACCACTGAGCCATCTCTCCAACCCGTTTTTCAACTTCTTGAACTAAACCAGGTTTACTCAATGTGGTGTGTGGATCATATCTGCATTCCACTAACATGTGGAGTACAGGGGTCTCCATGGACATATTGGCCATTCGCGTACCTCATAGATGAAGTCTAGATAAATTGTCTGGCTTTAAATTGGTAAACCTTTTGCTGGTGTTTGTCGTCCTTTGGATGTCTTGGATGTGAGTTCTTCTTAAGGAACATGAACATGCCTGTATTTTCTTCTTCTAACCATCTTTCCTCATTCTGCTTGGTGGTGTCCCTGAAGCATGCAGGCTCATGCTGATAGAGCTGTGAGTCTTTATTATCCGACAAAATGTTTTGCCTGATTCTGAGACAACAACGGGGGCCCTGGCTGTATGTGTCCACTTGGCCTCATCAACCTCAGCAGGCAATGCTCTTAACCACTGAGCCATCTCTCCTGCCTCTTCCTTCTGTTGCCAGTAGAGGGCACCAAACCTCATTTTGAGAGCAATTATGTGATTTCCAGGAATCGAACTTCTGAACTTTGGAAGAGCAGGCAATGCTCTTAACCACTGAGCCACCTCTCCTGCCTCTCCCCTCTGTTGCCAGTAGAGGGCACCAAACCTCATTTTGAGAGCAACTATGTGATTCCCAGGAATCGAACTTCTGAACTTTGGAAGAGCAGGCAATGCTCTTAACCACTGAGCCATCTCTCCAACCCGTTTTTCAACTTCTTTTACTAACCCAGGTTTACTCAATGTGGTGTGTGGATCACATCTCCATTTTCCTAACATGTGGAGTACAGGGGTCTCCGTGGACCTATTGGCCGTTCGTGTACCTCATAGAGGAGGTCTAGATAAATTGTTTCTCTGGCTTAAAATTGGTACACCTTTTGCTGGTGTTTGTCGTCCTTTGGATGTCTTGGATGTGAGTTCTTCTTCAGGAACATGAACATGCCTGTATTTTCTTCTTCTAGTCATCTTGCCTTACTCTCCTTGGTGTTGTCTCTGAAGCACTCTGGCTCGTGGTGATAGAGCTGTGAGCCTTTAAAATCCTAACAAAAGCTTTTGCCTCATTCAGTCACAAAAACGCGGGCCCTGGCCCTTGGCCCTGACTCTATGTCTGTATGTGGTCTCATCAAACTCAGCAGGCAATGCTCTTTACCACAGAGCCATCTCTCTTGCCTCTTCCTTGTGGTGCCACTAGAGGGCGCCAAACCTCCTTTTGAGAGCAATTATTTGGTAGCCAGGAATCGAACTTCTGACCTTCGGAAGGGCAGCCAATGTTCTTAACCACTGACCTATCTCTCCAGCTTTTCTTACTGTAGCCAAAAGAGGGCACAAGACCTCATGGCAGATGGTTGTGAATCATTATGTGGTTGCCTGCAATTGATTTCAGGTGGTTCTAAGTGCAGGCAATGCTCCTAAGAACTGAACCATCTCTCATGCCTCTTCTTTTTTGCCAGTAAAGGGCACCAAACCTCCTTTTGAGAGCAATTATGTGGTTGCCAGGAATCGAAATTCTGACCTTTGGAAGGGCAGGCAAAGCTCTTAACCACTGAGCTATCTCCCCAGCTCTTCTTTCTGTATCCAAAAGAGGGCACAAGACCTCATTGCAGATGGTTGTGAGCCTTTATGTGGTTGACTGGAATTGAATTCGGGAGGTTGGAAGAGGAGGCAATGATCTTAACCACGGAGCCATCTCACATGCTTCTTCCTTATGTTGCCAGTAGAGGGCACCAAACCTCCTTTTGAGAGGAATTATGTGATTTCCAGGAATCGAACTTCTTACCTTTGGAAGAGCAGGCAATGCTCTTAACCACTGAGCCATCTCTCCAACCCGTTTTTCAACTTCTTTTACTAAACCAGGTTTACTCAATGTGGTGTGTGGATCACATCTCCATTTCCCTAACATGTGGAGGACAGGGGTCTCCGTGGACCTATTGGACGTTCGTGTACCTCATAGAGGAGGTCTAGATAAATTGTTTCTCTGGCTTAAAATTGGTACACCTTTTGCTGGTGTTTGTCGTCCTTTGGATGTCTTGGATGTGAGTTCTTCTTCAGGAACATGAACATGCCTGTATTTTCTTCTTCTTGTCATCTTGCCTTACTCTCCTTGGTGTTGTCTCTGAAGCACGCTGGCTCGTGGTGATAGAGCTGTGAGCCTTTAACATCCTAACAAAAGCTTTTGCCTCATTCAGTCACAACAACGCGGGCCCTGGCCCTTGGCCCTGACTCTATGTCTGTATGTGGTCTCATCAAACTCAGCAGGCAATGCTCTTTACCACAGAGCCATCTCTCTTGCCTCTTCCTTGTGGTGCCACTAGAGGGCGCCAAACCTCCTTTTGAGAGCAATTATTTGGTAGCCAGGAATCGAACTTCTGACCTTCGGAAGGGCAGCCAATGTTCTTAACCACTGACCTATCTCTCCAGCTTTTCTTACTGTAGCCAAAAGAGGGCACAAGACCTCATGGCAGATGGTTGTGAATCATTATGTGGTTGCCTGCAATTGATTTCAGGTGGTTCTAAGTGCAGGCAATGCTCTTAAGAACTGAACCATCTCTCATGCCTCGTCTTTTTTGCCAGTAAAGGGCACCAAATCTACCTTTTGAGAGCAATTATGGGATTGCCAGGAATGGAACTTCTGACCTTTGGAAGGGCAGCCAAAGCTCTTATCCACTGAGCTAACACCCCAGCTCTTATTTTTGTATCCAAAAGAGGGTACAAGACCTCATTGCAGATGGTTGTGAGCCATTATGTGGTTGCCTGGAATTGAATTCAGGAGGTTGGAAGAGGAGGTAATGATCTTAACCACGGAGCCATCTCTCATGCCTCTTCCTTATGTTGCCAGTAGAGGGCACCAAACCTCCTTTTGAGAGCAATTATGTGATTTCCAGGAATCGAACTTCTGACCTTTGGAAGAGCAGGCAATGCTCTTAACCACTGAGCCATCTCTCCAACCCGTTTTTCAACTTCTTTTACTAAACCAGCTTTAGTCAATGTGGTGTGTGGATCACATCTCCATTACCCTGACATGTGGAGTACAGGGGTGTCCGTAGACCTATTGGCCGTTCGGGTACCTCATAGAGGAGGTCTAGATAAATTGTTTCTCTGGCTTAAAATTGGTACACCTTTTGCTGGTGTTTGTCGTCCTTTGGATGTCTTGGATGTGAGTTCTTCTTCAGGCACATGAACATGCCAATATTTTCTTCTTCTAGCCATCTTGCCTTACTCTCCTTGGTGTTGTCTCTGAAGCACGCTGGCTCATGGTGATAGAGCTGTGAGTCTTTAACTTCCTAACAAGAGCTTTTGCCTCATTCAGTCACAACAACGTGGGCCCTGGCCCTGTGCCCCGACTCTATGTCTGTTCTTGGCCTCATCAAACTCAGCAGGCAGAGCTCTTTACCACAGAGCCATCTTTCCTGCCTCTTACTTCTGTTGCCAAAGAGGGCGCCACACCTCCTTTTGAGAGCAATTACGTGGTTCCCAGGATCGAACTTCTGCCCTTTGGAAGGGTAACCAATGCTCTTAACCACTGAGCTATCTCTCCAGCTCTTCTTACTGTAGCCAAAAGAGGGCACAAGACCTCATGGCAGATGGTTGTTACCCATTATGTGGTCGCCTGGAATTGAATTCAGGAGGTTGGAAGAGCAGGCAATTCTCTTAACCATTGAGCCATCTCTCTTGCATCTTCCTTCTGTTGCCAGTAGAGGGCACCAAACCTCCTTTTGAGAGCAATTATGTGGTTGCCAGGAATCGAACTTCTGACCTTTGGAAGGGAAGGCAAAGCTCTTAACCACTGAGCTATCTCCCCAGCTCTTCTTTCTGTATCCCAAAGAGGGCACAAGACTTCATTGCAGATGGTTGTGACCCATTATGTGGTTGCCTGGAATTCAGTTCAGGAGGTTGGAAGAGCAGGCAATGTTCTTAATCACTGAGCCATCTCTCCAACCCGTTTTTCAACTTCTTGAACTAAACCAGGTTTACTCAATGTGGTGTGTGGATCATATCTGCATTGCACTAACATGTGGAGTACAGGGGTCTCCATGGACATATTGGCCGTTCGCGTACCTCATAGATGAAGTCTAGATAAATTGTTTGTCTGGCTTTTAATTGGTAAACATTTTGGTGGTGTTTGTCGTCTTTGGAAGCTTGGATGTGAGTTCTTCTTAAGGAACATGAACATGCCTGTCTTTTCTTCTTCTAACCATCTTTCCTCATTCTGCTTGGTGGTGTCCCTGAAGCATGTAGGCTCATGCTGATAGAGCTGTGAGTCTTTATTATCCTAACAAAATGTTTTGCCTGATTCTGAGACAACAACGGGGGCCCTGGCTGTATGTGTCCACTTGGCCTCTTCAACCTCAGCAGGCAATGCTCTTAACCACTGAGCCATCTCTCCTGCCTCTTCCTTCTGTTGCCTGTAGAGGGCACCAAACCTCCTTTTGAGAGCAATTATGTGATTTCCAGGAATCGAACTTCTGAACTTTGGAAGAGCAGGCAATGCTCTTAACCACTGAGCCATCTCTCCAACCCGTTTTTCAACTTCTTTTACTAAACCAGGTTTACTCAATGTGGTGTGTGGATCACATCTCCATTTCCCTAACATGTGGACTACAGGGGTCTCCGTGGACCTATTGGCCGTTCGTGTACCTCATAGAGGAGGTCTAGATAAATTGTTTCTCTGGCTTAAAATTGGTACACCTTTTGCTGGTGTTTGTCGTCCTTTGGATGTCTTGGATGTGAGTTCTTCTTCAGGAACATGAACATGCCTGTATTTTCTTCTTCTAGTCATCTTGCCTTACTCTCCTTGGTGTTGTCTCTGAAGCACGCTGGCTCGTGGTGATAGAGCTGTGAGCCTTTAACATCCTAACAAAAGCTTTTGCCTCATTCAGTCACAACAACGCGGTCCCTGGCCCTTGGACCTGACTCTATGTCTGTATGGTCTCATCAAACTCAGCAGGCAATGCTCTTTACCACAGAGCCATCTCTCTTGCCTCTTCCTTGTGGTGCCACTAGAGGGCGCCAAACCTCCTTTTGAGAGCAATTACGTGGTTCCCAGGAATCGAACTTCTGACCTTTGGAAGGGCAACCAATGCTCTTAACCACTGAGCTATCTCTCCAGCTCTTCTTACTGTAGACAAAAGAGGGCACAAGACCTCATGGCAGATGGTTGTGACCCATTATGTGGTCGCCTGGAATTGAATTCAGGAGGTGGGAAGAGCAGGCAATTCTCTTAACCATTGAGCCATCTCTCTTGCATCTTCCTTCTGTTGCCAGTAGAGGGCACCAAACCTCCTTTTGAGAGCAATTATGTCGTTGCCAGGAATCGAACTTCTGACCTTTGGAAGGGCAGGCAAAGCTCTTAACCACTGAGCCATCTCTCTTGCCTCTTCCTCCTGTTGCCAGTAGATGGCACCAAATCTCATTTTCAGAGCAAAACTGGAGTTGGCAGGAATTGAACTTCTGACCTTTAGAAGGGCAGCCAGTATTCTTAACCACTGAGCTATCTCTCGAGCGGTTCTTTCTGCATCCAAAAGAGGGCACAAGACCTCAGTGCAGATGGATGCGAGCCATTATGTGGTGCTTGAAATTGAATACAGGAGGATGAAAGAGCACGAAATGCTCTTAAACACTGAGCCATCTCTCCAACCCGTTTTTCTACTTCTTTACCTAAACCAGATGTACTCAATGATGTGTGGATCACATCTGCATTTTCCTAACATTTGAAGTACAGGGGTCTCCATGGATCTGTTCGCCATTTGTGTACCTCATAGAGGAGGTCTAGACAAATATTTTCACTTGCTTTAAATTGTTTAAGCTTTTGTTGGTGTTTGTTCCTTTGTATTCTTAAATGTGAGTTCTTCTTCAGGCACATGAACATGCTAGTATTATCTTCTTCTAACCATCTTGCCTTACTATCCTTGGTGTTGTCTCTGAAGCATGCTGGCTCATGGTGATAGAGCTGTGAGTCTTTATTATCCTAACAAAATATTTTTCCTGATTCACTCCCAACAACCTGGGCCCTGGCTGTATGTCTGCACTTGGCGTCATCAAACTCAGCAGGCATGCTCTTAACCACTAAGACATCTCTCCTGCCTCTTCCTTCTGCTTCCAGTAGAGGGCACCAAACCTCATTTTGAAGCAATTTTGTGATGTCCAGGAATCGAACTTCTGATCTTTGGAAGAGCAGGCAATGCTCTTAACCAATTAGCCATCTCTCCGACCCATTTTTCAACTTCTTTAACTAAACCAGGTTTACTCAATGTGGTGTGTGGATCACATCTGCATCCCCTAACATGTGGAGTACAGGGGTCTCCATGGACCTATTGGCTGTTCATGTACCTCATAGAAGAGGTCAGGATAAATTGTTTCTCTGGCTTTATATTGGTTAACATTTTGCTGGTGTTTGTAGTCCTTTGATTGTCTTGGATGTGAGTTCAATTTAAGTCACATGATCATGCCAGTGTTTTCTTCTTCTAGCCATCTTGCCTTACTCTCCTTAGTGTTGTCTCTGAAGCACGATGTCTCATGGTGATAGAGCTGTGTGTCTTTAACATCCTAAAAAAACGTTTGCCTAATTAAGTCACAATAACGTGGGCCCTGGCCTTTGCCTTTGCCCTGACTCTCTGTCTGCACTTGGCCTCATTAAACTCAGCAGGCAATGCTCTTAAGCACTTAGCCATCTCTCCTGCCTCTTCCTTCTGTTGTCGGTAGATGGCACCAAATCTCATTTTGAGAGCAAAACTGTGGTTGCCAGGAATCGAACTTCTGACCTTTAGAAGGGCAGCCAGTATTCTTAACCACTGAGCTATCTCTCCAGCGCTTCTTTCTGCATCCAAAATAGGGCACAAGACTTCAGTGCAGATGGTTGTGAGCCATTATGTGGTTGCTTGAAATTGGATGCAGGTGGATGAAAGAGCACGAAATGCTCTTAAACAATGAGCCATTTCTCACACCCGTTTTTCTACTTCTTTTCCTAAACCAGATGTACTCAATGATGTGTGGATCACATCTGCAGTTTCCTAACATTTGAAGTACAGGGGTCTCCATGGATCTGTTGGCCATTCATGTACCTCATAGAGGAGGTCTAGACAAATTGGTTCACTGGCTTCAAATTGGTTAAGCTTTTGTTGGTGTTTGTTCCTTTGTATGTCTTGGATGTGAGTTCTTCTTCAGGCACAGGAACATGCTAATATTTTCTTCTTCCAACCATCTTGCCATACTCTGTTTGGTGGTGTCTCTGAAGCATGCGGGCTCATGGTGATAGAGCTGTGAGTCTTTATTATCCTAACAAAATGTTTTGCCTGATTCAGTCCCAAAAACCTGGGCCCTGGCTGTATGTCTGCACTTGGCCTCATCAAACTCAGCAGGCATGCTCTTAAGCAACAAGACATCTCTCGTGCCTCTTCCTTCTGCTTCCAGTAGAGGGCACCAAACCTCATTTTGAAGCAATTATGTGATGTCCAGGATTCGAACTCCTGATCTTTGGAAGAGCAGGCAATGCTCTTAACCACGGTGCCATCTCTCGACCCGTTTTTAAACTTCTTTAACTAAACCAGGTTTACTCAATGTGGTGTGTGGATCACAACTGCATTCCCCTAACATGTGGAGTACAGTGATCTCCATGGACCTATTGGCTGTTCATGTACCTCATAGAGGAGGTCAGGATAAATTGTTTCTCTTGCTTTAAATTGGTTAACATTTTGCTGGTGTTTGTAGTCCTTTGATTGTCTTGGATGTGAGTTCTCTTTAAGGCACATGAACATGCCAGTGTTTTCTTCTTCTAGCCATCTTGCCTTACTCTCTTTAGTGTTGTCTCTGAAGCACACTGTCTCATGGTGATAGAGCTGTGAGTCTTTTATATCCTAAATAAATGTTTGTCTAATTCAGTCACAACAACGTGGGCCCTGGCCTTTGCCCTGACTCTATGTCTGCACTTGGCCTCATCAAACTCAGCAGGCAATGCTCTTAAGCACTGAGCCATCTCTCCTGCCTCTTCCTTCTGTTGCCAGTAGATGGCACCAAATCTCATTTTGAGAGCAAAACTGTGGTTGCCAGGAATCGAACTTCTGACCTTTAGAAGGGAAGCCAGGATTCATAACCACTGAGCTATCTCTCGATCGCTTTTTTCTGCATGCAAAACAGGGTACAAGACCTCAGTGCAGATGGTTGTGAGCCATTATGTGGTTGCTTGAAATTGGATACAGGAGGAAGAAAGAGCACGATATGCTCTTAAACACTGAGCCATCTCTGCCACCCGTTTTTCTACTTCTTTACCTAAACCAGATGTACTCAATGATGTGTGGATCACATCTGCATTTTCCTAACATTTGAAGTACAGGGGTCTCCATGGATCTGTTGGTCATGCGTGTACCTCATAGAGGAGGTGTAGACAAACTGTTTCACTGGCTTTAAATTGGTTAAGCTTTTGTTGGTGTTTGTTCCTTTGTATGTCTTGGATGTGAGTTCTTCATCAGGCTATGAACATGCTAGTATTTTCTTCTTCTAACCATCCTGCCTTACTCTGCCAGGTGGTGTCTCTGAAGCATGCTGGCTCATGGTGATAGAGCTGTGAGTCTTTATTATCCTAACAAAATGTTTTGCCTGATTCAGTCCCAACAACCTGGGCCCTGGCTGTATGTCTGCACTTGGCCTCATCAAACTCAGCAGGCATGCTCTTAACCACCAAGACATCTCTCCTGCCTCTTCCTTCTGCTTCCAGTAGAGGGCACCAAACCTCATTTTGAAGCAATTATGTGATGTCCAGGAATCGAACTTCTGTTCTTTGGAAGAGCAGGCAATTCTCTTAACCACTGAGCCATCTCTCCGACCCGTTTTTCAACTTCTTTAACTAAATCAGGTTTATTCAATGTGGTGTGTGGATCACATCTGCATTCCCCTAACTTGTGGAGTACAGGGGTCTCCATGGACCTATTGGCTGTACATGTACCTGATAGAGGAGGTCAGGATAAATTGTTTCTCTGGCTTTAAATTGGTTAACCTTTTGCTGGTGTTTGTAGTCCTTTGATTGTCTTGGATGTGAGTTCTCTTTACGGCACATGAACATGACAGTGTTTTCTTCTTCTAGCCATCTTGCCTTACTCTCCTTAGTGTTGTCTCTGAAGCACGATGTCTCATGGTGATAGAGCTGTGAGTCTTTAACATCCTAAAAAAATGTTTGCCCAATTCAGTCACAATAACGTGGGCCCTGGCCTTTGCCCTGACTCTATGTCTGCACTTGGCCTCATCAAACTCAGCAGCCAATGGTCTTAAGCACTGAGCCATCTCTCCTGCCTCTTCTTTCTGTTGCCAGTAGATGGCACCAAATCTCATTTTGAGAGCAAAACTGTGGTTGCAAGGAATCGAACTTCTGACCTTTAGAAGGGCAGCCAGGATTCTTAACCACTGAGCTATCTCTCGAGCGCTTCTTTCTGGATGCAAAAGAGGGCACAAGACCTCAGTGCAGATGGTTGTGAGCCATTATGTGGTTGCTTGAAATTGGATACAGGAGGAAGAAAGAGCACGAAATGCTCTTAAACACTGAGCCCTCTCTCCAACTCGTTTTTCTACTTCTTTACCTAAACCAGATGTACTCAATGATGTGTGGATCACATCTGCATTTTCCAAACCTTTGAAGTACAGGGGTCTCCATGGATCTGTTGGCCATTCGTGTACCTCATAGAGGAGGTGTAGACAAACTGTTTCACTGGCTTTAAATTGGTTAAGCTTTTGTTGGTGTTTGTTCCTTTGTATGTCTTGGATGTGATTTCTTCTTCAGGCACATGAACATGCTAGTATTTTCTTCTTCTAACCATCCTGCCTTACTCTGCTTGGTGGTGTCTCTGAAGCATGCTGGCTCATGGTGACAGAGCTGTGATTCTTTATTATCCTAACAAAATGTTTTGCCTGATTCAGTCCCAAAAACCTGGGCCTTGACTCTATGTCTGCACTTGGCCTCATCAAACTCAGCAGGCAATGCTCATAAGCACTGAGCCATCTCTCCTGCCTCTTCCTTCTGTTGCGAGTAGATGGCACCAAATCTCATTTTTAGAGCAAAACTGGGGTTGCCAGGAATCGAACTTCTGACCTTTAGAAATGCAGCCAGGATTCTTAAACACTGAGCTATCTCTCGAGCGCTTCTTTCTGCATCCAAAAGACGGCACAATCCCTTGGTGCAGATGGTTGTGAGCCATTATGTGGTTGCTTGAAATTGAATCCAGGAGGATGAAAGAGCAGGAAATGCTCTTAAACACTCAGCCATCTCTCCAACCCGTTTTTCTACTTCTTTACCTAAACCAGATGTACTCAATGATGTGTGGATCACATCTGCATTTTCCTAACATTTGAAGTACAGTGGTCTCCATGGATCTGTTGGCCATTCATGTACCTCATAGAGGAGGTCTAGGCAAATTGTTTCACTGGCTTTAAATTGGTTAAGCTTTTTTTGGTGTTTGTTCCTTTGTATGTCTTGGATGTGAGTTCTTCTTCAGGCACATGAACATGCTATTATTTTCTTCTTCTAACCATCCTGCCTTACTCTGCTTGGTGATGTCTCTGAAGCATGCTGGCTCGTGGTGATAGAGCTGTGAGTCTTTATTATCCTAACAAAATGTTTTGCCTGATTCACTCCCAACAACCTGGGCCCTGGCTGTATGTCTGCACTTGGCCTCATCAAACTCAGCAGGCATGCTCTTAACCACCAAGACATCTCTCCTGCCTCTTCCATCTGCTTCCAGTAGAGGGCACCAAACCTCATTTTGAAGCAATTATGTGATGTACAGGAATCGAACTTCTGATCTTTGGAAGAGCAGGCAATGCTCTTTACCACTGAGCCATCTCTCCGACTCGTTTTTCAACTTCTTTAACTAAACAAGGTTTACTCAATGTGGTGTGTGGATCACATCTGCTTTCGCCTAACATGTGGAGTACAGGGGTCTCCATGGACCTCTTGGCTGTTCATGTACCTCATAGAGGAGGCCAGGATAAATTGTTTCTCTGGCTTTAAATTGGTTAACATTTTGCTGGTGTTTGTAGTCCTTTGATTGTCTTGGATGTGAGTTCTCTTTAAGGCACATGAACATATCAGTGTTTTCTTCTTCTTGCCCTCTTGCCTTACTCTCCTTAGTGTTGTCTCTGAAGCACTATGGCTCATGGTTATAGAGCTGTGAGTCTTTAACATCCTAAAAATCGTTTTCCTAATTCAGTCACAATAACGTGGGCCCTGGCCTTTCCCCTGACTCTATGTCTGCACTTGGCCTCATCAAACTCAGCAGCCAATGGTCTTAAGCACTGAGCCATCTCTCCTGCCTCTTCCTTCTGTTGCCAGTAGATGGTACCAAATCTCATTTTGAGAGCAAAACTGGGGTTGCCAGGAATCGAACTTCTGACATTTAAATGGGCAGCCAGTATTCTTAACCACTGAGCTATCTCTCGAGCGCTTCTTTCTGCATCCAAAACAAGGCACAAGACCTCAGTGCAGATGGTTGTGAGCCATTATGTGGTTGCTTGAAATTGAATACAGGAAGATGAAAGAGCACGAAATGCTCTTAAACACTGAGCCATCTCTCCAACCCGTTTTTCTACTTCTTTACCTAAACCAGATGTACTCAATGATGTGTGGATCACAAAAGCATTTTCTCAACCTTTGAAGTACAGGGGTCTCCATGGATCTGTTGGCCATTCGTGTACCTCATAGAGGAGGTCTAGACAAATTGTTTCACTGGCTTTAAATTGGTTAAGCTTTTGTTGGTGTTTGTTCCTTTGTATGTCTTGGATGTGAGTTCTTCAGGCACATGAACATGCTAGTATTTTCTTCTTCTAACCATCCTGCCTTACTCTGCTTGGTGGTGTCTCTGAAGCCTGCTGGCTCATGGTGATAGAGCTGTGAGTCTTTATTATCCTAACAAAATGTTTTGCCTGATTCAGTCCCAACAACCTGGGTCCTGGCTGTATGTCTGCCCTTCGCCTCATCAAACTCAGCAGGCACGCTCTTAAGCACCAAGACATCTCTCCTGCGTCTTCCTTCTGCTTCCAGTAGAGGGCACCAAACCTCATTTTGAAGCAATTATGTGATGTCCAAAAATCGAACTTCTGATCTTTGGAAGAGCAGACAATGATCTTAACCACTGAGCTATCTCTCCGACACGTTTTTCAACTTCTTTACATAAACCAGATATACTCAATGATGTGTGGATCACATCTGCATTTTCCTAACATTTGAAGTACAGGGGTCTCCATGGATCTGTTGGCCATTCGTGTACCTCATAGAGGAGGTCTAGACAAATTGTTTCACTGGCTTTAAATTGGTTAAGCCTTTGTTGGTGTTGGTTCCTTTGTATGTCTTGGATGTGAGTTCTTTTCAGGCACATGAACATGCTAGTATTTTCTTCTTCTAACCATCCTGCCTTACTCTGCTTGGTGGTGTCTCTGAAGCATGCTGGCTCATGGTGATAGAGCTGTGAGTCTTTATTATCCTAACAAAATGTTTTGCCTGATTCAGTCCCAAAAACCTGGGCCCTGGCTGTATGTCTGCACTTGGCCTCATCAAACTCAGCAGGCATGCTCTTAACCACCAAGACATCTCTCCTGCCTCTTCCTTCTGCTTCCAGTAGAGGGCACCAAACCTCATTTTGAAGCAATTATGTGATGTCCAGGAATCGAACTTCTGTTCTTTGGAAGAGCAGGCAATTCTCTTAACCACTGAGCCATCTCTCCGCCCCGTTTTTCAACTTCTTTAACTAAATCAGGTTTACTCAATGTGGTGTGTGGATCACATCTGCATTCCCCTACCTTGTGGAGTACAGGGGTCTCCATGGACCTATTGGCTGTTCATGTACCTCATAGAGGAGGCCAGGATAAATTGTTTCTCTGGCTTTAAATTGGTTAACCTTTTGCTGGTGTTTGTAGTCCTTTGATTGTCTTGGATGTGAATTCTCTTTAAGGCACATGAACATGCCAATGTGTTCTTCTTCTAGCCATCTTGCCTTACTCTCCTTAGTGTTGTCTCTGAAGCACGATGTCTCATGGTGATAGAGCTGTGAGTCTTTAACATCCTAAAAAAATGTTTGCCCAATTCAGTCACAATAACGTGGGCCCTGGCCTTTGCCCTGACTCTATGTCTGCACTTGGATTCATCAAACTCAGCAGCCAATGGTCTTAAGCACTGAGCCATCTCTCCTGCCTCTTGCTTCTGTTGCCAGTAGATGGTACCAAATCTCATTGTGAGAGCAAAACTGGGGTTGCCAGGAATCGAACTTCTGAAATTTAAATGGGCAGCCAGTATTCTTAACCACTGAGCTATCTCTCGAGCGCTTCTTTCTGCATCCAAAACACGGCACAAGACCTCAGTGCAGATGGTTGTGAGCCATTATGTGGTTGCTTGAAATTGAATACAGGAAGATGAAAGAGCACGAAATGCTCTTAAACACTGAGCCATCTCTCCAACCCGTTTTTCTACTTCTTTACCTAAACCAGATGTACTCAATGATGTGTGGATCACAAAAGCATTTTCTCAACCTTTGAAGTACAGGGGTCTCCATGGATCTGTTGGCCATTCGTGTACCTCATAGAGGAGGTCTAGACAAATTGTTTCACTGGCTTTAAATTGGTTAAGCTTTTGTTGGTGTTTGTTCCTTTGTATGTCTTGGATGTGAGTTCTTCAGGCACATGAACATGCTAGTATTTTCTTCTTCTAACCATCCTGCCTTACTCTGCTTGGTGGTGGCTCTGAAGCATGCTGGCTCATGGTGATAGAGCTGTGAGTCTTTATTATCCTAACAAAATGTTTTGCCTGATTCAGTCCCAACAACCTGGGTCCTGGCTGTATGTCTGCACTTCGCCTAATCAATCTCAGCAGGCATGCTCTTAACCACCAAGACATCTCTCCTGCCTCTTCCATCTGCTACCAGTAGAGGGCACCAAACCTCATTTTGAAGCAATTATGTGATGTCCAAAAATCGAACTTCTGATCTTTGGAAGAGCAGACAATGATCTTAACCACTGAGCTATCTCTCCGACACGTTTTTCAACTTCTTTACATAAACCAGATGTACTCAATGATGTGTGGATCACATCTGCATTTTCCTAACATTTGAAGTACAGGGGTCTCCATGGATCTGTTGGCCATTCGTGTACCTCATAGAGGAGGTCTAGACAAATTGTTTCACTGGCTTTAAATTGGTTAAGCCTTTGTTGGTGTTGGTTCCTTTGTATGTCTTGGATGTGAGTTCTTTTCAGGCACATGAACATGCTAGTATTTTCTTCTTCTAACCATCCTGCCTTACTCTGCTTGGTGGTGTCTCTGAAGCATGCTGGCTCATGGTGATAGAGCTGTGAGTCTTTATTATCCTAACAAAATGTTTTGCCTGATTCAGTCCCAAAAACCTGGGCCCTGGCTGTATGTCTGCACTTGGCCTCATCAAACTCAGCAGGCATGCTCTTAACCACCAAGACATCTCTCCTGCCTCTTCCTTCTGCTTCCAGTAGAGGGCACCAAACCTCATTTTGAAGCAATTATGTGATGTCCAGGAATCGAACTTCTGTTCTTTGGAAGAGCAGGCAATTCTCTTAACCACTGAGCCATCTCTCCGACCCGTTTTTCAACTTCTTTAACTAAATCAGGTTTACTCAATGTGGTGTGTGGATCACATCTGCATTCCCCTACCTTGTGGAGTACAGGGGTCTCCATGGACCTATTGGCTGTTCATGTACCTCATAGAGGAGGCCAGGATAAATTGTTTCTCTGGCTTTAAATTGGTTAACCTTTTGCTGGTGTTTGTAGTCCTTTGATTGTCTTGGATGTGAATTCTCTTTAAGGCACATGAACATGCCAATGTGTTCTTCTTCTAGCCATCTTGCCTTACTCTCCTTAGTGTTGTCTCTGAAGCACGATGTCTCATGGTGATAGAGCTGTGAGTCTTTAACATCCTAAAAAAATGTTTGCCCAATTCAGTCACAATAACGTGGGCCCTGGCCTTTGCCCTGACTCTATGTCTGCACTTGGATTCATCAAACTCAGCAGCCAATGGTCTTAAGCACTGAGCCATCTCTCCTGCCTCTTGCTTCTGTTGCCAGTAGATGGTACCAAATCTCATTGTGAGAGCAAAACTGGGGTTGCCAGGAATCGAACTTCTGAAATTTAAATGGGCAGCCAGTATTCTTAACCACTGAGCTATCTCTCGAGCGCTTCTTTCTGCATCCAAAACACGGCACAAGACCTCAGTGCAGATGGTTGTGAGCCATTATGTGGTTGCTTGAAATTGAATACAGGAAGATGAAAGAGCACGAAATGCTC
The DNA here is from genome assembly GCF_950005125.1 of Chionomys nivalis. Lineage (NCBI taxonomy): Eukaryota > Metazoa > Chordata > Mammalia > Rodentia > Cricetidae > Chionomys > Chionomys nivalis. The sequence goes on from NC_080108.1 coordinate 51,795,133, forward strand.
TTAAACACTGAGCCATCTCTCCAACCCGTTTTTCTACTTCTTTACCTAAACCAGATGTACTCAATGATGTGTGGATCACAAAAGCATTTTCTCAACCTTTGAAGTACAGGGGTCTCCATGGATCTGTTGGCCATTCGTGTACCTCATAGAGGAGGTCTAGACAAATTGTTTCACTGGCTTTAAATTGGTTAAGCTTTTGTTGGTGTTTGTTCCTTTGTATGTCTTGGATGTGAGTTCTTCAGGCACATGAACATGCTAGTATTTTCTTCTTCTAACCATCCTGCCTTACTCTGCTTGGTGGTGGCTCTGAAGCATGCTGGCTCATGGTGATAGAGCTGTGAGTCTTTATTATCCTAACAAAATGTTTTGCCTGATTCAGTCCCAACAACCTGGGTCCTGGCTGTATGTCTGCACTTCGCCTAATCAATCTCAGCAGGCATGCTCTTAACCACCAAGACATCTCTCCTGCCTCTTCCATCTGCTTCCAGTAGAGGGCACCAAACCTCATTTTGAAGCAATTATGTGATGTCCAGGAATCGAAATTCTGATCTTTGGAAGAGCAGACAATGATCTTAACCACTTAGCTATCTCTCCGACACGTTTTCAACTTCTTTACATAAACCAGATGTACTCAATGATGTGTGGATCACATCTGCATTTTCCTAACATTTGAAGTACAGGGGTCTCCATGGATCTGTTGGCCATTCGTGTACCTCATAGAGGAGGTCTAGATAAATTGTTTCTCTGGCTTAAAATTGGTACACCTTTTGCTGGTGTTTGTCGTCCTTTGGATGTCTTGGATGTGAGTTCTTCTTCAGGAACATGAACATGCCTGTATTTTCTTCTTCTAGTCATCTTGCCTTACTCTCCTTGGTGTTGTCTCTGAAGCACGCTGGCTCGTGGTGATAGAGCTGTGAGCCTTTAACATCCTAACAAAAGCTTTTGCCTCATTCAGTCACAACAACGCGGTCCCTGGCCCTTGGACCTGAATCTATGTCTGTATGGTCTCATCAAACTCAGCAGGCAATGCTCTTTACCACAGAGCCATCTCTCTTGCCTCTTCCTTGTGGTGCCACTAGAGGGCGCCAAACCTCCTTTTGAGAGCAATTACGTGGTTCCCAGGAATCGAACTTCCGACCTTTGGAAGGGCAACCAATGCTCTTAACCACTGAGCTATCTCTCCAGCTCTTCTTACTGTAGACAAAAGAGGGCACAAGACCTCATGGCAGATGGTTGTGACCCATTATGTGGTCGCCTGGAATTGAATTCAGGAGGTTGGAAGAGCAGGCAATTCTCTTAACCATTGAGCCATCTCTCTTGCATCTTCCTTCTGTTGCCAGTAGAGGGCACCAAACCTCCTTTTGAGAGCAATTATGTCGTTGCCAGGAATCGAACTTCTGACCTTTGGAAGGGCAGGCAAAGCTCTTAACCACTGAGCCATCTCTCTTGCCTCTTCCTCCTGTTGCCAGTAGATGGCACCAAATCTCATTTTCAGAGCAAAACTGGGGTTGGCAGGAATTGAACTTCTGACCTTTAGAAGGGCAGCCAGTATTCTTAACCACTGAGCTATCTCTCGAGCGGTTCTTTCTGCATCCAAAAGAGGGCACAAGACCTCAGTGCAGATGGATGCGAGCCATTATGTGGTTGCTTGAAATTGAATACAGGAGGATGAAAGAGCACGAAATGCTCTTAAACACTGAGCCATCTCTCCAACCCGTTTTTCTACTTCTTTACCTAAACCAGATGTACTCAATGATGTGTGGATCACATCTGCATTTTCCTAACATTTGAAGTACAGGGGTCTCCATGGATCTGTTGGCCACTCCTGTACCTCATAGAGGAGGTCTAGACAAATTGTTTCACTGGCTTTAAATTGGTTAAGCTTTTGTTGTTGTTTGTTCCTTTGTATGTCTTGGATGTGAGTTCTTCTTCAGGCACATGAACATGCTAGTATTTTCTTCTTCTAACCATCCTGCCTTACTCTGCTTGGTGGTGTCTCTGAAGCATGCTGGCTCATGGTGATAGAGCTGTGAGTCTTTATTATCCTAACAAAATGTTTTGCCTGATTCAGTCCCAACAACCTGGGTCCTGGCTGTATGTCTGCACTTGGCCTCATCAAACTCAGCAGGCATGCTCTTAACCACCAAGACATCTCTCCTGCCTCTTCCTTCTGCTTCCAGTAGAGGGCACCAAACCTCATTTTGAAGCAATTATGTGATGTCCAGGAATCGAACTTCTGATCTTTGGAAGAGCAGGCAATGCTCTTAACCACTGAGCCATGTCTCCGACCCGTTTTTCAACTTCTTTAACTAAACCAGGTTTACTCAATGTGGTGTGTGGATCACATGTGCATTCCCCTAACATGTGGAGTACTGGGGTCTCAATGGACCTATTGGCTGTTCATGTACCTCATAGAGGAGGTCAGGATAAATTGTTTCTCTGGCTTTAAATTGGTTAACATTTTGCTGGTGTTTGTAGTCCTTTGATTGTCTTGGATGTGAGTCCTCTTTAAGGCACATGAACATGCCAGTGTTTTCTTCTTCTAGCCATCTTGCCTTACTCTCCTTAGTGTTGTCTCTGAAGCACGATGTCTCATGGTGATAGAGCTGTGAGTCTTTAACATCCTAAAAAAACGTTTGCCCAATTCAGTCACAATAACGTGGGCCCTGGCCTTTGCACTGACTCTATGTCTGCACTTGGCCTCATCCAACTCAGAAGCCAATGCTCTTAAGCACTGAGCCATCTCTCCTGCCTCTTCCTTCTGTTGCCAGTAGATGGCACCAAATCTCATTTTGAGAGCAAAACTGTGGTTGCCAGGAATCGAACTTCTGATCTTTAGAAGGGCAGCCAGGATTCTTAACCACTGAGCTATCTCTCGAGCGCTTCTTTCTGCATGCAAAAGAGGGCACAAGACCTCAGTGCAGATGGTTGTGAGCCATTATGTGGTTGCTTGAAATTGGATACAGGAGGAAGAAAGAGCACGAAATGCTCTTAAACACTGAGCCATCTCTCCAACCCGTTTTTCTACTTCTTTACCTAAACCATATGTACTCAATGATGTGTGGATCACATCTGCATTTTCCTAACATTTGAAGTACAGGGGTCTCCATGGATCTGTTGGCCATTCATGTACCTCATAGAGGAGGTCTAGACAAATTGTTTCACTGGCTTTAAATTGGTTAAGCTTTTGTTGGTGTTTGTTCCTTTGTATGTCTTGGATGTGAGTTCTTCTTCAGGCACATGAACATGCTAGTATTTTCTTCTTCTAACTATCCTGCCTTACTCTGCTTGGCGGTGTCTCTGAAGCATGCTGGCTCATGGTGATAGAGCTGTGAGTCTTTATTATCCTAACATGTTTTTCCTGATTCAGTCCCAACAACCTGGGTCCTGGCTGTATGTCTGCACTTGGCCTCATCAAACTCAGCAGGCATGCTCTTAACCACCAAGACATCTCTCTTGCCTCTTCCTTCTGCTTCCAGTAGAGGGCACCAAACCTCATTTTGAAGCAATTATGTGATATCCAAGAATCGAACTTCTGATCTTTGGAAGAGCAGGCAATGCTCTTAACCACTGAGCCATCTCTCCGACCCGTTTTTCAACTTCTTTAACTAAACCAGGTTTACTCAATGTGGTGTGTGGATCACATCTTCATTCCCCTAACATGTGGAGTACAGGGGTCTCCATGACCTATTGGCTGTTCATCTACCTCATAGAGGAGGTCAGGATAAATTGTTTCTCTGGCTTTAAATTGGTTAACATTTTGCTTGTGTTTGTAGTCCTTTGATTGCCTTGGATGTGAGTTCTCTTTAAGGCACATGAACATGCCAGTGTTTTCTTCTTCTAGCCATCTTGCCTTACTCCTTAGTGTTGACTCTGAAGCACTATGTCTCTTGGTGATAGAGCTGTGAGTCTTTAACATCCTAAAAAAACGTTTGCCCAATTCAGTCACAATAACGTGGGCCCTGGCCTTTGCCCTGACTCTATGTCTGCCCTTGGCCTCATCCAACTCAGCAGCCAATGCTCTTAAGCACTGAGCCATCTCTCCTGCCTCTTCCTTCTGTTGCCAGTAGATGGCAGCAAATCTCATTTTGAGAGCAAAACTGTGGTTGCCAGGAATTGAACTTCTGACCTATAGAAGGGCAGCCAGGATTCTTAACCACTGAGCTATCTCTTGAGCGCTTCTTTCTGCATGCAATAGAGGGCACAAGACCTCAGTGCAGATGGTTGTGAGCCATTATGTGGTTGCTTGAAATTGGATACAGGAGGAAGAAAGAGCACGAAATGCTCTTAAACACTGAGCCAACCCTCCCACCCGTTTTTCTACTTCTTTACCTAAACCAGATGTACTCAATGATGTGTGGATCACATCTGCATGTTCCTAACATTTGAAGTACAGGGGTCTCCATGGATCTGTTGGCCATTCGTGTACCTCATAGAGGAGGTCTAGACAAATTGTTTCACTGGCTTTAAATTGGTTAAGCTTTTGTTGGTGTTTGTTCCTTTGTATGTCTTGGATGTGAGTTCTTCTTCAGGCACATGAACATGCTAGTATTTTCTTCTTCTAACCATCCTGCCTTACTCTGCTTGGTGGTGGCTCTGAAGCATGCTGGCTCATGGTGATAGAGCTGTGAGTCTTTATTATCCTAACAAAATGATTTGCCTGATTCAGTCCCAACAACCTGGGTCCTGGCTGTATGTCTGTACTTGGCCTCATCAAACTCAGCAGGCATGCTCTTAACCACCAAGACATCTCTCCTGCCTCTTCCTTCTGCTTCCAGTAGAGTGCACCAATCCTCATTTTGAAGCAATTATGTGATGTCCAGGAATCGAACTTCTGATCTTTGGAAGAGCAGGCAATGCTCTTAACCACTGAGCCATCTCTCCGACCCGTTTTTCAACTTCTTTAACTAAACCAGGTTTACTCAATGTGGTTTGTGGATCACATCTTCATTCCTCTAACATGTGGAGTACAGGGGTCTCCATGGACCTATTGGCTGTTCATGTACCTCATAGAGGAGGTCAGGATAAATTGTTTCTCTGGCTTTAAATTGGTTAACATTTTGCTGGTGTTTGTAGTCCTTTGATTGTCTTGGATGTGAGTCCTCTTTAAGGCACATGAACATGCCAGTGTTTTCTTCTTCTAGCCATCTTGCCTTACTCTCCTTAGTGTTGTCTCTGAAGCACGATGTCTCATGGTGATAGAGCTGTGAGTCTTTAACATCCTAAAAAAACGTTTGCCCAATTCAGTCACAATAACGTGGGCCCTGGCCTTTGCCCTGACTCTATGTCTGCACTTGGCCTCATCCAACTCAGCAGCCAATGCTCTTAAGCACTCAGCCATCTCTCCTGCCTCTTCCTTCTGTTGCCAATATATGGCAGCAAATCTCATTTTGAGAGCAAAACTGTGGTTGCCAGGAATCGAACTTCTGATCTTTAGAAGGGCAGCCAGGATTCTTAACCACTGAGCTATCTCTCGAGCGCTTCTTTCTGCATGCAAAAGAGGGCACAAGACCTCAGTGCAGATGGTTGTGAGCCATTATGTGGTTGCTTGAAATTGGATACAGGAGGAAGAAAGAGCACGAAATGCTCTTAAACACTGAGCCATCTCTCCAACCCGTTTTTCTACTTCTTTACCTAAACCATATGTACTCAATGATGTGTGGATCACATCTGCATGTTCCTAACATTTGAAGTACTGGGGTCTCCATGGATCTGTTGGCCATTCGTGTACCTCATAGAGGAGGTCTAGACAAATTGTTTCACTGGCTTTAAATTGGTTAAGCTTTTGTTGGTGTTTGTTCCTTTGTATGTCTTGGATGTGAGTTCTTCTTCAGGCACATGAACATGCTAGTATTTTCTTCTTCTAACCATCCTGCCTTACTCTGCTTGGTGGTGTCTCTGAAGCATGCTGGCTCATGGTGATAGAGCTGTGAGTCTTTATTATCCTAACAAAATGTTTTGCCTGATTCAGTCCCAACAACCTGGGTCCTGGTTGTATGTCTGCACTTGGCCTCATCAAACTCAGCAGGCATGCTCTTAACCACCAAGACATCTCTCCTGCCTCTTCCTTCTGCTTCCAGTAGAGGGCACCAAACCTCATTTTGAAGCAATTATGTGATGTCCAGGAATCGAACTTCTGATCTTTGGAAGAGCAGGCAATGCTCTTAACCACTGAGCCATCTCTCGGACCCGTTTTTCAACTTATTTAACTAAACCAGGTTTACTCAATGTGGTGTGTGGATCACATGTGCATTCCCCTAACATGTGGAGTACAGGGGTCTCCATGGACCTATTGGCTGTTCATGTACCTCATAGAGGAGGTCAGGATAAATTGTGTCTCTGGCTTTAAATTGGTTAACATTTTGCCGGTGTTTGTAGTCCTTTTATTGTCTTGGATGTGAGTTCTCTTTAAGGCACATGAACATGCCAGTGTTTTCTTCTTCTAGCCATCTTGCCTTACTCTCCTTAGTGTTGTCTCTGAAGCACGATGTCTCATGGTGATAGAGCTGTGAGTCTTTAACATCCTAAAAAAACGTTTGCCCAATTCAGTCACAATAACGTGGGCCCTGGCCTTTGCCCTGACTCTATGTCTGCACTTGGCCTCATCCAACTCAGCAGCCAATGCTCTTAAGCACTGAGCCATCTCTCCTGCCTCTTCCTTCTGTTGCCAGTAGATGGCACCAAATCTCATTTTGAGAGCAAAACTGTGGTTGCCAGGAATCGAACTTCTGACCTTCAGAAGGGCAGCCAGGATTCTTAACCACTGAGCTATCTCTCGAGCGCTTCGTTCTGCATGCAAAAGAGGGCACAAGACCTCAGTGCAGATGGTTGTGAGCCATTATGTGGGTGCTTGAAATTGGATACAGGAGGAAGAAAGAGCACGAAATGCTCTTAAACACTGAGCCATCTCTCCAACCCGTTTTTCTACTTCTTTACCTAAACCAGATGTACTCAATGATGTGTGGATCACATCTGCATTTTCCTAACATTTGAAGTACAGGGGTCTCCATGGATCTGTTGGCCACTCCTGTAGCTCATAGAGGAGGTCTAGACAAATTGTTTCACTGGCTTTAAATTGGTTAAGCTTTTGTTGGTGTTTGTTCCTTTGTATGTCTTGGATGTGAGTTCTTCTTCAGGCACATGAACATGCTAGTATTTTCTTCTTCTAACCATCCTGCCTTACTCTGCTTGGTGGTGTCTCTGAAGCATGCTGGCTCATGGTGATAGAGCTGTGAGTCTTTATTATCCTAACAAAATGTTTTGCCTGATTCAGTCCCAACAACCTGGGTCCTGGCTGTATGTCTGCACTTGGCCTCATCAAACTCAGCAGGCATGCTCTTAACCACCAAGACATCTCTCCTGCCTCTTCCTTCTGCTTCCAGTAGAGGGCACCAAACCTCATTTTGAGAGCAACTATGTGATTCCCAGGAATCGAACTTCTGATCTTTGGAAGAGCAGGCAATGCTCTTAACCACTGAGCCATGTCTCCGACCCGTTTTTCAACTTCTTTAACTAAACCAGGTTTACTCAATGTGGTGTGTGGATCACATGTGAATTCCCCTAACATGTGGAGTACTGGGGTCTCAATGGACCTATTGGCTGTTCATGTACCTCATAGAGGAGGTCAGGATAAATTGTTTCTCTGGCTTTAAATTGGTTAACATTTTGCTGGTGTTTGTAGTCCTTTGATTGTCTTGGATGCGAGTTCTCTTTAAGGCACATGAACATGCCAGTGTTTTCTTCTTCTAGCCATCTTGCCTTACTCTCCTTAGTGTTGTCTCTGAAGCACGATGTCTCATGGTGATAGAGCTGTGAGTCTTTAACATCCTAAAAAAACGTTTGCCCAATTCAGTCACAATAACGTGGGCCCTGGCCTTTGCACTGACTCTATGTCTGCACTTGGCCTCATCCAACTCAGAAGCCAATGCTCTTAAGCACTGAGCCATCTCTCCTGCCTCTTCCTTCTGTTGCCAGTAGATGGCACCAAATCTCATTTTGAGAGCAAAACTGTGGTTGCCAAGAATCGAACTTCTGATCTTTAGAAGGGCAGCCAGGATTCTTAACCACTGAGCTATCTCTCGAGCGCTTCTTTCTGCATGCAAAAGAGGGCACAAGACCTCAGTGCAGATGGTTGTGAGCCATTATGTGGTTGCTTGAAATTGGATACAGGAGGAAGAAAGAGCACGAAATGCTCTTAAACACTGAGCCATCTCTCCAACCCGTTTTTCTACTTCTTTACCTAAACCAGATGTACTCAATGATGTGTGGATCACATCTGCATTTTCCTAACATTTGAAGTACAGGGGTCTCCATGGATCTGTTGGCCATTCGTGTACCTCATAGAGGAGGTCTAGACAAATTGTTTCACTGGCTTTAAATTGGTTAAGCTTTTGTTGGTGTTTGTTCCTTTGTATGTCTTGGATGTGAGTTCTTCTTCAGGCACATGAACATGCTAGTATTTTCTTCTTCTAACCATCCTGCCTTACTCTGCTTGGTGGTGGCTCTGAAGCATGCTGGCTCATGGAGATAGAGCTGTGAGTCTTTATTATCCTAACAAAATGATTTGCCTGATTCAGTCCCAAAAACCTGGGTCCTGGCTGTATGTCTGCACTTGGCCTCATCAAACTCAGCAGGCATGCTCTTAACCACCAAGACATCTCTCCTGCCTCTTCCTTCTGCTTCCAGTAGAGGGCACCAAACCTCATTTTGAAGCAATTATGTGATGTCCAGGAATCGAACTTCTGATCTTTGGAAGAGCAGGCAATGCTCTTAACCACTGAGCCATCTCTCCGACCCGTTTTTCAACTTCTTTAACTAAACCAGGTTTACTCAATGTGGTTTGTGGATCACATCTTCATTCCTCTAACATGTGGAGTACAGGGGTCTCCATGGACCTATTGGCTGTTCATGTACCTCATAGAGGAGGTCAGGATAAATTGTTTCTCTGGCTTTAAATTGGTTAACATTTTGCTGGTGTTTGTAGTCCTTTGATTGTCTTGGATGTGAGTTCTCTTTAAGTCACATGAACATGCCAGTGTTTTCTTCTTCTAGCCATCTTGCCTTACTCTCCTTAGTGTTGTCTCTGAAGCACGATGTCTCATGGTGATAGAGCTGTGAGTCTTTAACATCCTAAAAAAACGTTTGCCCAATTCAGTCACAATAACGTGGGCCCTGGCCTTTGCCCTGACTCTATGTCTGCACTTGGCCTCATCCAACTCAGCAGCCAATGCTCTTAAGCACTCAGACATCTCTCCTGCCTCTTCCTTCTGTTGCCAATATATGGCAGCAACTCTCATTTTGAGAGCAAAACTGTGGTTGCCAGGAATCGAACTTCTGATCTTTAGAAGGGCAGCCAGGATTCTTAACCACTGAGCTATCTCTCGAGCGCTTCTTTCTGCATGCAAAAGAGGGCACAAGACCTCAGTGCAGATGGTTGTGAGCCATTATGTGGTTGCTTGAAATTGGATACAGGAGGAAGAAAGAGCACGAAATGCTCTTAAACACTGAGCCATCTCTCCAACCCGTTTTTCTACTTCTTTACCTAAACCATATGTACTCAATGATGTGTGGATCACATCTGCATTTTCCTAACATTTGAAGTACAGGGGTCTCCATGGATCTGTTGGCCATTCGTGTACCTCATAGAGGAGGTCTAGACAAATTGTTTCACTGGCTTTAAATTGGTTAAGCTTTTGATGGTGTTTGTTCCTTTGTATGTCTTGGATGTGAGTTCTTCTTCAGGCACATGAACATGCTAGTATTTTCTTCTTCTAACCATCCTGCCTTACTCTGCTTGGCGGTGTCTCTGAAGCATGCTGGCTCATGGTGATAGAGCTGTGAGTCTTTATTATCCTAACAAAATGTTTTGCCTGATTCAGTCCCAACAACCTGGGTCCTGGCTGTATGTCTGCACTTGGCCTCATCAAACTCAGCAGGCATGCTCTTAACCACCAAGACATCTCTCCTGCCTCTTCCTTCTGCTTCCAGTAGAGGGCACCAAACCTCATTTGGAAGCAATTATGTGATGTCCAAGAATCGAACTTCTGATCTTTGGAAGAGCAGGCAATGCTCTTAACCACTGAGCCATCTCTCCGACCCGTTTTTCAACTTCTTTAACTAAACCAGGTTTACTCAATGTGGTGTGTGAATCACATCTGCATTCCCCTAACAAGTGGAGTACAGGGGTCTCCATGACCTATTGGCTGTTCATGTACCTCATAGAGGAGGTCAGGATAAATTGTTTCTCTGGCTTTAAATTGGTTAACATTTTGCTGGTGTTTGTAGTCCTTTGATTGTCTTGGATGTGAGTTCTCTTTAAGGCATATGAACATGCCAGTGTTTTCTTCTTCTAGCCATCTTGCCTTACTCCTTAGTGTTGACTCTGAAGCCCGATGTCTCATGGTGATAGAGCTGTGAGTCTTTAACATCCTAAAAAAACGTTTGCCCAATTCAGTCACAATAACGTGGGCCCTGGCCTTTGCCCTGACTCTATGTCTGCCCTTGGCCTCATCCAACTCAGCAGCCAATGCTCTTAAGCACTGAGCCATCTCTCCTGCCTCTTCCTTCTGTTGCCAGTAGATGGCACCAAATCTCATTTTGAGAGCAAAACTGTGGTTGCCAGGATTCGAACTTCTGACCTTTAGAAGGGCAGCCAGGATTCTTAACCACTGAGCTATCTCTTGAGTGCTTCTTTCTGCATGCAAAAGAGGGCACAAGACCTCAGTGCAGATGGTTGTGAGCCATTATGTGGTTGCTTGAAATTGGATACAGGAGGAAGAAAGAGCACGAAATGCTCTTAAACACTGAGCCATCCCTCCCACCCGTTTTTCTACTTCTTTACCTAAACCAGATGTACTCAATGATGTGTGGATCACATCTGCATGTTCCTAACATTTGAAGTACAGGGGTCTCCATGGATCTGTTGGCCATTCGTGTACCTCATAGAGGAGGTCTAAACAAATTGTTTCACTGGCTTTAAATTGGTTAAGCTTTTGTTGGTGTTTGTTCCTTTGTATGTCTTGGATGTGAGTTCTTCTTCAGGCACATGAACATGCTATTATTTTCTTCTTCTAACCATCCTGCCTTACTCTGCTTGGTGGTGGCTCTGAAGCATGCTGGCTCATGGTGATAGAGCTGTGAGTCTTTATTATCCTAACAAAATGTTTTGCCTGATTCAGTCCCAACAACCTGGGTCCTGGCTGTATGTCTGCACTAGGCCTCATCAAACTAAGCAGGCATGCTCTTAACCACTGAGCCATCTCTCTGACCCGCTTTTTCAACTTCTTTAACTAAACCAGGTTTACTCAATATGGGATGTGGATCACATCTGCATTCCTCTAACATGTGGAGTACTGGGGTCTCCATGGACCTATTGGCTGTTCATGTACCTCATAGAGGAGGTCAGGATAAATTGTTTCTATGGCTTTAAGTTGGTTAACATTTTGCTGGTGTTTGTAGTCCTTTGATTGTCTTGGATGTGAGTTCTCTTTAAGGCATATGAACATGCCAGTGTTTTCTTCTTCTAACCATCTTGTCTTACTCTCCTTAGTGTTGTCTCTGAAGCACGATGTCTCATGGTGATAGAGCTGTGAGTCTTTAACATCCTAAAAAAACGTTTGCCCAATTCAATCTCTATAACATGGGCCCTGGCCTTTGCCCTGACTGTATGTCTGCACTTGGCCTCATCAAACTCAGCAGCCAATGCTCTTAAGCACTGAGCCTTCTCTCCTGCCTCTTCCTTCTGTTGCCAGTAGATGGCACCAAATCTCATTTTGAGAGCAAAACTGGGGTTGCCAGGAATCGATCTTCTGACCTTTAGAAGGGCAGCCAGGATTCTTAACCACTGATCTATCTCTCGAGCGCTTCTTTCTGCATGCAAAAGAGGGCACATGACCTCAGTGCAGATGGAAGTGAGCCATTATGTGGTTGCTTGAAATTGGATACAGGAGGAAGAAAGAGCCCGAAATGCTCTTAAACACTTAGCCATTTCTGCCACCCGTTTTTCTACTTCTTTACCTAAACCAGATGTACTCAATGATGTGTGGATCACATCTGCATTTTCCTAACATTTGAAGTACAGGGGTCTCCATGGACCTATTGGCCATTCGAGTACCTCATAGAAGAGGTCTAGACAAATTGTTTCACTGGCTGTAAATTGGTTAAGATTTTGTGGATCACATCTGCATTCACCTAACATTTGAATTACAGGGGTCTCCACGGACCTATTGGCCGTTCGAGTACCTCATAGAAGAGGTCTAGATAAATTGTTTCACTGGCTTTAAATTGGTTAAGCTTTTGTTGGTGTTTGTACCCTTGTATGTCTTGGAGGTGAGTTCTTCTTCAGGCACATGAACATGCTAGTATTTTCTTCTTCTAACCATCTTAGCTTACTCTGCTTGGTGATGTCTCTGAAATATGCTGGCTCATGGTGATAGAGCTGTGAGTCTTAATTATCCTAACAAAATGATTTGCCTGATTCAGTATCAACAAACTGGGCCCTGGCCTCATCAAATTCAGGAGGCATGCTCATAACCACCAAGACATCTCTCCTGCCTCTTCCTTCTGCTTCCAGTAGAGGGCACCAAACTTCATTTGGAAGCAATTATGTGATATCCAAGAATCGAACTTCTGAACTTTTGAAGAGCAGGCAATGCTCTTAACCACTGAGCCATCTCTCCAACCCGTTTTTCAACTTCTTTAACTAAACCAGGTTTACTCAATGTGGTGTGTGGATCACATCTTCATTCCCCTAACATGTGGAGTACAGGGGTCTCCATGACCTATTGGCTGTTCATCTACCTCATAGAGGAGGTCAGGATAAATTGTTTCTCTGGCTTTAAATTGGTTAACATTTTGCTTGTGTTTGTAGTCCTTTGATTGCCTTGGATGTGAGTTCTCTTTAAGGCACATGAACATGCCAGTGTTTTCTTCTTCTAGCCATCTTGCCTTACTCCTTAGTGTTGACTCTGAAGCACGATGTCTCATGTTGATAGAGCTGTGAGTCTTTAACATCCTAAAAAAACGTTTGCCCAATTCAGTCACAATAACGTGGGCCCTGGCCTTTGCCCTGACTCTATGTCTGCCCTTGGCCTCATCCAACTCAGCAGCCAATGCTCTTAAGCACTGAGCCATCTCTCCTGCCTCTTCCTTCTGTTGCCAGTAGATGGCAGCAAATCTCATTTTGAGAGCAAAACTGTGGTTGCCAGGAATTGAACTTCTGACCTATAGAAGGGCAGCCAGGATTCTTAACCACTGAGCTATCTCTTGAGCGCTTCTTTCTGCATGCAATAGAGGGCACAAGACCTCAGTGCAGATGGTTGTGAGCCATTATGTGGTTGCTTGAAATTGGATACAGGAGGAAGAAAGAGCACGAAATGCTCTTAAACACTGAGCCATCCCTCCCACCCGTTTTTCTACTTCTTTACCTAAACCAGATGTACTCAATGATGTGTGGATCACATCTGCATGTTCCTAACATTTGAAGTACAGGGGTCTCCATGGATCTGTTGGCCATTCGTGTACCTCATAGAGGAGGTCTAGACAAATTGTTTCACTGGCTTTAAATTGATTAAGCTTTTGTTGGTGTTTGTTCCTTTGTATGTCTTGGATGTGAGTTCTTCTTCAGGCACATGAACATGCTAGTATTTTCTTCTTCTAACCATCCTGCCTTACTCTGCTTGGTGGTGGCTCTGAAGCATGCTGGCTCATGGTGATAGAGCTGTGAGTCTTTATTATCCTAACAAAATGATTTGCCTGATTCAGTCCCAACAACCTGGGTCCTGGCTGTATGTCTGTACTTGGCCTCATCAAACTCAGCAGGCATGCTCTTAACCACCAAGACATCTCTCCTGCCTCTTCCTTCTGCTTCCAGTAGAGTGCACCAATCCTCATTTTGAAGCAATTATGTGATGTCCAGGAAACGAACTTCTGATCTTTGGAAGAGCAGGCAATGCTCTTAACCACTGAGCCATCTCTCCGACCCGTTTTTCAACTTCTTTAACTAAACCAGGTTTACTCAATGTGGTTTGTGGATCACATCTTCATTCCTCTAACATGTGGAGTACAGGGGTCTCCATGGACCTATTGGCTGTTCATGTACCTCATAGAGGAGGTCAGGATAAATTGTTTCTCTGGCTTTAAATTGGTTAACATTTTGCCGGTGTTTGTAGTCCTTTGATTGTCTTGGATGTGAGTCCTCTTTAAGGCACATGAACATGCCAGTGTTTTCTTCTTCTAGCCATCTTGCCTTACTCTCCTTAGTGTTGTCTCTGAAGCACGATGTCTCATGGTGATAGAGCTGTGAGTCTTTAACATCCTAAAAAAACGTTTGCCCAATTCAGTCACAATAACGTGGGCCCTGGCCTTTGCCCTGACTCTATGTCTGCACTTGGCCTCATCCAACTCAGCAGCCAATGCTCTTAAGCACTCAGCCATCTCTCCTGCCTCTTCCTTCTGTTGCCAATATATGGCAGCAAATCTCATTTTGAGAGCAAAACTGTGGTTGCCAGGAATCGAACTTCTGATCTTTAGAAGGGCAGCCAGGATTCTTAACCACTGAGCTATCTCTCGAGCGCTTCTTTCTGCATGCAAAAGAGGGCACAAGACCTCAGTGCAGATGGTTGTGAGCCATTATGTGGTTGCTTGAAATTGGATACAGGAGGAAGAAAGAGCACGAAATGCTCTTAAACACTGAGCCATCTCTCCAACCCGTTTTTCTACTTCTTTACCTAAACCATATGTACTCAATGATGTGTGGATCACATCTGCATTTTCCTAACATTTGAAGTACAGGGGTCTCCATGGATCTGTTGGCCATTCGTGTACCTCATAGAGGAGGTCTAGACAAATTGTTTCACTGGCTTTAAATTGGTTAAGCTTTTGTTGGTGTTTGTTCCTTTGTATGTCTTGGATGTGAGTTCTTCTTCAGGCACATGAACATGCTAGTATTTTCTTCTTCTAACCATCCTGCCTTACTCTGCTTGGTGGTGGCTCTGAAGCATGCTGGATCATGGTGATAGAGCTGTGAGTCTTTATTATCCTAACAAAATGATTTGCCTGATTCAGTCCCAAAAACCTGGGTCCTGGCTGTATGTCTGCACTTGGCCTCATCAAACTCAGCAGGCATGCTCTTAACCACCAAGACATCTCTCCTGCCTCTTCCTTCTGCTTCCAGTAGAGGGCACCAAACCTCATTTTGAAGCAATTATGTGATGTCCAGGAATCGAACTTCTGATCTTTGGAAGAGCAGGCAATGCTCTTAACCACTGAGCCATCTCTCCGACCCGTTTTTCAACTTCTTTAACTAAACCAGGTTTACTCAATGTGGTTTGTGGATCACATCTTCATTCCTCTAACATGTGGAGTACAGGGGTCTCCATGGACCTATTGGCTGTTCATGTACCTCATAGAGGAGGTCAGGATAAATTGTTTCTCTGGCTTTAAATTGGTTAACATTTTGCTGGTGTTTGTAGTCCTTTGATTGTCTTGGATGTGAGTTCTCTTTAAGGCACATGAACATGCCACTGTTTTCTTCTTCTAGCCATCTTGCCTTACTCTCCTTAGTGTTGTCTCTGAAGCACGATGTCTCATGGTGATAGAGCTGTGAGTCTTTAACATCCTAAAAAAACGTTTGCCCAATTCAGTCACAATAACGTGGGCCCTGGCCTTTGCCCTGACTCTATGTCTGCACTTGGCCTCATCCAACTCAGCAGCCAATGCTCTTAAGCACTCAGCCATCTCTCCTGCCTCTTCCTTCTGTTGCCAATATATGGCAGCAAATCTCATTTTGAGAGCAAAACTGTGGTTGCCAGGAATCGAACTTCTGATCTTTAGAAGGGCAGCCAGGATTCTTAACCACTGAGCTATCTCTCGAGCGCTTCTTTCTGCATGCAAAAGAGGGCACAAGACCTCAGTGCAGATGGTTGTGAGCCATTATGTGGTTGCTTGAAATTGGATACAGGAGGAAGAAAGAGCACGAAATGCTCTTAAACACTGAGCCATCTCTCCAACCCGTTTTTCTACTTCTTTACCTAAACCATATGTACTCAATGATGTGTGGATCACATCTGCATTTTCCTAACATTTGAAGTACAGGGGTCTCCATGGATCTGTTGGCCATTCGTGTAAATCATAGAGGAGGTCTAGACAAATTGTTTCACTGGCTTTAAATTGGTTAAGCTTTTGATGGTGTTTGTTCCTTTGTATGTCTTGGATGTGAGTTCTTCTTCAGGCACATGAACATGCTAGTATTTTCTTCTTCTAACCATCCTGCCTTACTCTGCTTGGCGGTGTCTCTGAAGCATGCTGGCTCATGGTGATAGAGCTGTGAGTCTTTATTATCCTAACAAAATGTTTTGCCTGATTCAGTCCCAACAACCTGGGTCCTGGCTGTATGTCTGCACTTGGCCTCATCAAACTCAGCAGGCATGCTCTTAACCACCAAGACATCTCTCCTGCCTCTTCCTTCTGCTTCCAGTAGAGGGCACCAAACCTCATTTGGAAGCAATTATGTGATGTCCAAGAATCGAACTTCTGATCTTTGGAAGAGCAGGCAATGCTCTTAACCACTGAGCCATCTCTCCGACCCGTTTTTCAACTTCTTTAACTAAACCAGGTTTACTCAATGTGGTGTGTGGATCACATCTGCATTCCCCTAACAAGTGGAGTACAGGGGTCTCCATGACCTATTGGCTGTTCATGTACCTCATAGAGGAGGTCAGGATAAATTGTTTCTCTGGCTTTAAATTGGTTAACATTTTGCTGGTGTTTGTAGTCCTTTGATTGTCTTGGATGTGAGTTCTCTTTAAGGCACATGAACATGCCAGTGTTTTCTTCTTCTAGCCATCTTGCCTTACTCCTTAGTGTTGACTCTGAAGCCCGATGTCTCATGGTGATAGAGCTGTGAGTCTTTAACATCCTAAAAAAACGTTTGCCCAATTCAGTCACAATAACGTGGGCCCTGGCCTTTGCCCTGACTCTATGTCTGCCCTTGGCCTCATCCAACTCAGCAGCCAATGCTCTTAAGCACTGAGCCATCTCTCCTGCCTCTTCCTTCTGTTGCCAGTAGATGGCACCAAATCTCATTTTGAGAGCAAAACTGTGGTTCCCAGGAATCGAACTTCTGACCTTTAGAAGGGCAGCCAGGATTCTTAACCACTGAGCTATCTCTTGAGTGCTTCTTTCTGCATGCAAAAGAGATCACAAGACCTCAGTGCAGATGGTTGTGAGCCATTATGTGGTTGCTTGAAATTGGATACAGGAGGAAGAAAGAGCACGAAATGCTCTTAAACACTGAGCCATCCCTCCCACCCGTTTTTCTACTTCTTTACCTAAACCAGATGTACTCAATGATGTGTGGATCACATCTGCATTTTCCTAACATTTGAAGTACAGGGGTCTCCATGGATCTGTTGGCCATTCGTGTACCTCATAGAGGAGGTCTAGACAAATTGTTTCACTGGCTTTAAATTGGTTAAGCTTTTGTTGGTGTTTGTTCCTTTGTATGTCTTGGATGTGAGTTCTTCTTCAGGCACATGAACATGCTATTATTTTCTTCTTCTAACCATCCTGCCTTACTCTGCTTGGTGGTGGCTCTGAAGCATGCTGGCTCATGGTGATAGAGCTGTGAGTCTTTATTATCCTAACAAAATGTTTTGCCTGATTCAGTCCCAACAACCTGGGTCCTGGCTGTATGTCTGCACTAGGCCTCATCAAACTAAGCAGGCATGCTCTTAACCACTGAGCCATCTCTCTGACCCGCTTTTTCAACTTCTTTAACTAAACCAGGTTTACTCAATATGGGATGTGGATCACATCTGCATTCCTCTAACATGTGGAGTACAGGGGTCTCCATGGACCTATTGGCTGTTCATGTACCTCATAGAGGAGGTCAGGATAAATTGTTTCTATGGCTTTAAGTTGGTTAACATTTTGCTGGTGTTTGTAGTCCTTTGATTGTCTTGGATGTGAGTTCTCTTTAAGGCACATGAACATGCCAGTGTTTTCTTCTTCTAACCATCTTGTCTTACTCTCCTTAGTGTTGTCTCTGAAGCACGATGTCTCATGGTGATAGAGCTGTGAGTCTTTAACATCCTAAAAAAACGTTTGCCCAATTCAATCTCTATAACATGGGCCCTGGCCTTTGCCCTGACTGTATGTCTGCACTTGGCCTCATCAAACTCAGCAGCCAATGCTCTTAAGCACTGAGCCGTCTCTCCTGCCTCTTCCTTCTGTTGCCAGTAGATGGCACCAAATCTCATTTTGAGAGCAAAACTGGGGTTGCCAGGAATCGATCTTCTGACCTTTAGAAGGGCAGCCAGGATTCTTAACCACTGATCTATCTCTCGAGCGCTTCTTTCTGCATGCAAAAGAGGGCACATGACCTCAGTGCAGATGGAAGTGAGCCATTATGTGGTTGCTTGAAATTGGATACAGGAGGAAGAAAGAGCCCGAAATGCTCTTAAACACTTAGCCATTTCTGCCACCCGTTTTTCTACTTCTTTACCTAAACCAGATGTACTCAATGATGTGTGGATCACATCTGCATTTTCCTAACATTTGAAGTACAGGGGTCTCCATGGACCTATTGGCCGTTCGAGTACCTCATAGAAGAGGTCTAGACAAATTGTTTCACTGGCTGTAAATTGGTTAAGATTTTGTGGATCACATCTGCATTCACCTAACATTTGAATTACAGGGGTCTCCACGGACCTATTGGCCGTTCGAGTACCTCATAGAAGAGGTCTAGATAAATTGTTTCACTGGCTTTAAATTGGTTAAGCTTTTGTTGGTGTTTGTTCCCTTGTATGTCTTGGAGGTGAGTTCTTCTTCAGGCACATGAACATGCTAGTATTTTCTTCTTCTAACCATCTTAGCTTACTCTGCTTGGTGATGTCTCTGAAATATGCTGGCTCATGGTGATAGAGCTGTGAGTCTTAATTATCCTAACAAAATGATTTGCCTGATTCAGTATCAACAAACTGGGCCCTGGCCTCATCAAATTCAGGAGGCATGCTCATAAACACCAAGACATCTCTCCTGCCTCTTCCTGCTGCTTCCATTAGAGGGCACCAAACTTCATTTTGATGCAATTATGTGATGTCCAGGAATCGAACTTCTGATCTTTGGAAGAGCAGGCAACGCTCTTAACAACTGAGCCATCTCTGCGACCCGTTGTTCAACTTCTTTAACTAAACCTGGTTTACTCAATGTGGTGTGTGGATCATATCTGCATTCCCCTAACATGTGGAGGACAGGGGTCTCCATGGACCTATTGGCTGTTCATGTACCTCATAGAGGAGGTCAGGATAAATTGTTTCTCTGGCTTTAAATTAGTTAACATTTTGCTGGTGTTTGTAGTCCTTTGATTGTCTTGGATGTGAGTTCTCTTTAAGGCACATGAACATGCCAGTGTTTTCTTCTTCTAGCCATCTTGCCTTACTCTCCTTAGTGTTGTCTCTGAAGCACGATGTCTCATGGTGATAGAGCTGTGAGTCTTTAACATCCTAAAAAAACGTTTGCCTAATTCAGTCACAATAACGTGGGCCTTGGCCTTTGCCCTGACTCTATGTCTGCACTTGGCCTAATCAAACTCAGCAGGCAATGCTATTTGAATGCACTGAGCCATCTCTCCTGCCTCTTCCTTCTGTTGCCAGTAGATGGCACCAAATCTCATTTTGAGAGCAAAACTGGGGTTGCCAGGAATCGAACTTCTGACCTTATAAGGGCAGCCAGTATTCTTAACCACTGAGCTATCTCTCGAGCGCTTCTTTCTGCATCCAAAAGAGGGCACAACACATCATTGCAGATGGTTGTGAGCCATTATGTAGTTGCTTGAAATTGAATACAGGAGGATGAAAGACCACGAAATGCTCTTAAACACCGAGACATCTCTCCAACCCGTTTTTCTACTTCTTTACCTAAATCAGATGTAATCAGTGATGTGTGGATCACATCTGCATTTCCCTAACATTTGAAGTACAGGGGACTCCATGTATTCTTTGGCCATTCGTGTACCTCATAGAAGAGGTCTAGACAAATTGTTTCACTGGCTTTAAATTGGATAAGCTTTTGTGGATCACATCTGCATTTACCTAACATTTGAAGTACAGGGGTCTCCACGGACCTATTTGCCGTTCGAGTACCTCATAGAGGAGGTCTAGATAAATTGTTACTCTGACTTTAAATTGGTTAAGCTTTAGTTGGTGTTTGTTCCTTTGTATGTCTTGGATGTGAGTTCTTCTTCAGGCACATGAACATGCTAGTATGTTCTTTTTCTAACTATCTTGCCTTACTCTGCTTAGTGGTGTCTCTGAAGCATGCTGGCTCATGGTGATAGA
Organism: Chionomys nivalis; assembly: GCF_950005125.1. NCBI lineage: Eukaryota > Metazoa > Chordata > Mammalia > Rodentia > Cricetidae > Chionomys > Chionomys nivalis. The sequence continues at coordinate 51,815,469 of NC_080108.1, forward strand.
GCTGTGAGTCTTTATTATCCTAACAAAATGATTTGCCTGATTCAGTCCCAACAACCTGGGCCCTGGCCTCATCAAACTCAGCAGGCATGCTCTTAACCACAAAGACATCTCTCCTGCCTCTTCCTTCTGCTTCCAGTAGAGGGCACAAAACCTCATTTTGAATCAATTATGTGATGTCCAGGAATCGAATTTCTGATCTTTGGAAGAGCAGGCAACGCTCTTAACCACTGAGCCATCTCTCAGACCGGGTTTTCAACTTCGTTAACTAAACCAGGTTTACTCAATGTGGTGTGTGGATCATATCTGCATTCCCCTAACATGTGGAGTACAGAGGTCTCAATGGACCTATTGGCTGTTCATGTACCTCATAGAGGAAGTCAGGATAAATTGTTTCTCTGGCTTTATATTGGTTAACATTTTGCTGGTGTTCGCAGTCCTTTGATTGTCTTGGATGTGAGTTCTCTTTAAGGCACATGAACATGCCAGTGTTTTCTTCTTCTAGCCATCTTGCCTTACTCTCCTTAGTGTTGTCTCTGAAGCACGAAGTCTCATGGTGATAGAGCTGTGAGTCTTTAACATCCTAAAAAAACGTTTGCCCAATTCAGTCACAATAACGTGGGCCCTGGCCTTTGCCCTGACTTTATGTCTGCACTTGGCCTCATCCAACTCAGCAGCCAATGCTCTTAAGCACTGAGCCATCTCTCATGCCTCTTCCTTCTGTTGCCAGTAGATGGCACCAAATCTCATTTTGAGAGCAAAACTGTGGTTGCCAGGAATCGAACATCTGACCTTTAGAAGGGCAGCCGGTATTCTTAACCACTGAGCTATCTCTCGAGCGCTTCTTTCTGCATGCAAAAGAGGGCACAAGACCTCAGTGCAGATGCTTGTGAGCCATTATGTGGTTGCTTGAAATTGGATACAGGAGGAAGAAAGAGCACGGAATGCTCTTAAACACTGAGCCACCTCTCCAACTCTTTTTTCTACTTCTTTACCTAAACCAGATGTACTCAGTGATGTGTGGATCACATCTGCATTTTCCTAACGTTTCAAGTACAGGGGTCTCCATGGATCCTTTGGCCATTCGTGTACCTCATAGAAGAGGTCTAGATAAATTGTTTCACTGGCTTTAAATTGGTTAAGCTTTTGTGGATCACATCTGCATTCACATAACATTTGAAGTACAGGGGTCTCCACGGACCTATTGGCCGTTCGAGTACCAAACCTCATTTTGAAGCAATAATGTGATGTCCAGGAATCGAACTTCTGATCTTTGGAAGAGCAGGCAATGCTCTTAACCACTGAGCCATCTCTCCGACCCGTTTTTCAACTTCTTTAACTAAACCAGGTTTATTCAATGTGGTGTGTGGATCACATCTGCATTCCCCTATCATGTGGAGTACAGGTTTCTCCATGGACATATTGGCTGTTCGAGTACCTCATAGAAGAGGTATAGATAAATTGTTTCACTGACTTTAAATTGGTTAAGCTTTTGTTGGTGTTTGTTCCCTTGTATGTCTTGCAGGTGAGTTCTTCTTCAGGCACATGAACATGCTAGTATTTTCTTCTTCTAACCATCTTAGCTTACTCTGCTTGGTGATGTCTCTGAAGCATGCTGGCTCATGGTGATAGAGCTGTGAGTCTTTATTATCCTAACAAAATGATTTGCCTGATTCAGTCCCAACAACCTGGGTCCTGGCTGTATGTCTGCACTTGGCCTCATCAAACTCAGCAGGCATGCTCTTAACCACCAAGACATCTCTCCTGCCTCTTCCTTCTGATTCCAGTAGAGGGCACCAAACCTCATTTTGAAGCAATTATGTGATGTCCAGGAATCGAACTTCTGATCTTTGGAAGAGCAGGCAACGCTCTTAACCACTGAGCCATCTCTCAGACCCGTTTTTCAACTTCGTTAAGTAAACCAGGTTTACTCAATGTGGTGTGTGGATCACATCTGCATTCCCCTAACATGTGGAGTACAGAGGTCTCAATGGACCTATTGGCTGTTCATGTACCTCATAGAGGAGGTCAGGATAAAATGTTTCTCTGGCTTTAAATTGGTTAACATTTTGCTGGTGTTCGCAGTCCTTTGATTGTCTTGGATGTGAGTTCTTCTTCAGGCACATGAACATGCTAGTATTTTCTTCTTCTAACCATCCGGCCTTACTCTGCTTGGTGGTGTCTCTGAAGCATGCTGGCTCATGGTGATAGAGCTGTGAGTCTTTATTATCCTCACAAAATGTTTTGCCTGATTCAGTCCCAACGACCTGGGTCATGGCTGAATGTCTGCACTTGGCCTCATCAAACTCAGCAGGCATGCTCTTAACCACCAAGACATCTCTCCTGCCTCTTCCTTCTGCTTCCAGTAGAGGGCACCAAACCTCATTTTGAAGCAATTATGTGATGTCCAGGAATCGAACTTCTGATCTTTGGAAGAGCAGTCAATGCTCTTAACCTCTGAGCCATCTCTCCGACCCGTTTTTCAACTTCTTTAACTAAACCAGGTTTACTCAATTTGGTGTGTGGATCACATCTGCATTCCCCTAACAAGTGGAGTACAGGGGTCTCCATGGACCTATTGGCTGTTCATGTACCTGATAGAGGAGGTCAGGATAAATTGTTTCTCTGGCTTTAAATTGGTTAACATTTTGCTGGTGTTTGTAGTCCTTTAATTGTCTTGGATGTGAGTTCTCTTTAAGGCACATGAACATGCCACTGTTTTCTTCTTCTAGCCATCTGCCTTACTCTCCTTAGTGTTGTCTCTGAAGCACGATGTCTCATGGTGATAGAGCTGTGAGTCTTTAACATCCTAAAAAAACGTTTGCCTAATTCAGTCACAATAACGTGGGCCCTGGCCTTTGCCCTGACTCTATGTCTGCACTTGGCCTCATCCAACTCAGCAGCCAATGCTCTTAAGCACTGAGCCATCTCTCCTGCCTCTTCCTTCTGTTGCCAGTAGATGGCACCAAATCTCATTTTGAGAGCAAAACTGTGGTTGCCAGGAATCGAACTTCTGACCTTTAGAAGGGCAGCCAGGATTCTTAACCACTGACCTATCTCTCGAGCGCTTCTTTCTGCATGCAAAAGAGGGCACATGACCTCAGTGCAGATGGAAGTGAGCCATTATGTGGTTGCTTGAAATTGGATACAGGAGGAAGAAAGAGCCCGAAATGCTCTTAAACACTTAGCCATTTCTGCCACCCGTTTTTCTACTTCTTTACCTAAACCAGATGTACTCAATGATGTGTGGATCACATCTGCATTTTCCTAACATTTGAAGTACAGGGGTCTCCATGGACCTATTGGCCGTTCGAGTACCTCATAGAAGAGGTCTAGACAAATTGTTTCACTGGCTGTAAATTGGTTAAGATTTTGTGGATCACATCTGCATTCACCTAACATTTGAATTACAGGGGTCTCCACGGACCTATTGGCCGTTCGAGTACCTCATAGAAGAGGTCTAGATAAATTGTTTCACTGGCTTTAAATTGGTTAAGCTTTTGTTGGTGTTTGTTCCCTTGTATGTCTTGGAGGTGAGTTCTTCTTCAGGCACATGAACATGCTAGTATTTTCTTCTTCTAACCATCTTAGCTTACTCTGCTTGGTGATGTCTCTGAAATATGCTGGCTCATGGTGATAGAGCTGTGAGTCTTAATTATCCTAACAAAATGATTTGCCTGATTCAGTATCAACAAACTGGGCCCTGGCCTCATCAAATTCAGGAGGCATGCTCATAAACACCAAGACATCTCTCCTGCCTCTTCCTGCTGCTTCCATTAGAGGGCACCAAACTTCATTTTGATGCAATTATGTGATGTCCAGGAATCGAACTTCTGATCTTTGGAAGAGCAGGCAACGCTCTTAACCACTGAGCCATCTCTCCAACCCGTTTTTCAACTTCTTTAACTAAACCAGGTTTACTCAATGTGGTGTGTGGATCACATGTGCATTCCCCTAACATGTGGAGTACAGGGGTCTCCATGGACCTATTGGCTGTTCATCTACCTCATAGAGGAGGTCAGGATAAATTGTGTCTCTGGCTTTAAATTGGTTAACATTTTGCCGGTGTTTGTAGTCCTTTGATTGTCTTGGATGTGAGTTCTCTTTAAGGCACATGAACATGCCAGTGTTTTCTTCTTCTAGCCATCTTGCCTTACTCCTTAGTGTTGTCTCTGAAGCACGATGTCTCATGGTGATAGAGCTGTGAGTCTTTAACATCCTAAAAAAACGTTTGCCCAATTCAGTCACAATAAGGTGGGCCCTGGCCTTTGCCCTGACTCTATGTCTGCACTTGGCCTCATCAAACTCAGCAGCCAATGCTCTTAAGTACTGAGCCATCTCTCCTGCCTCTTCCTTCTGTTGTCAGTAGATGGCACCAAATCTCATTTTGAGAGCAAAACTGTGGTTGCCAGGAATCGAACTTCTGACCTTCAGAAGGGCAGCCAGGATTCTTAACCACTGAGCTATCTCTCGAGCGCTTCTTTCTGCATGCAAAAGAGGGCACAAGACCTCAGTGCAGATGGTTGTGAGCCATTATGTGGTTGCTTGAAATTGGATACAGGAGGAAGAAAGAGCACGAAATGCTCTTAAACACTGAGCCATCTCTCCAACCCGTTTTTCTACTTCTTTACCTAAACCAGATGTACTCAATGATGTGTGGATCACATCTGCATTTTCCTAACATTTGAAGTACAGGGGTCTCCATGGATCTGTTGGCCACTCCTGTACCTCATAGAGGAGGTCTAGACAAATTGTTTCACTGGCTTTAAATTGGTTAAGCTTTTGTTGGTGTTTGTTCCTTTGTATGTCTTGGATGTGAGTTCTTCTTCAGGCACATGAACATGCTAGTATTTTCTTCTTCTAACCATCCTGCCTTACTCTGCTTGGTGGTGTCTCTGAAGCATGCTGGCTCATGGTGATAGAGCTGTGAGTCTTTATTATCCTAACAAAATGTTTTGCCTGATTCAGTCCCAACAACCTGGGTCCTGGCTGTATGTCTGCACTTGGCCTCATCAAACTCAGCAGGCATGCCCTTAACCACCAAGACATCTCTCCTGCCTCTTCCTTCTGCTTCCAGTAGAGGGCACCAAACCTCATTTTGAGAGCAACTATGTGATTCCCAGGAATCGAACTTCTGATCTTTGGAAGAGCAGGCAATGCTCTTAACCACTGAGCCATGTCTCCGACCCGTTTTTCAACTTCTTTAACTAAACCAGGTTTACTCAATGTGGTGTGTGGATCACATGTGCATTCCCCTAACATGTGGAGTACTGGGGTCTCAATGGACCTATTGGCTGTTCATGTACCTCATAGAGGAGGTCAGGATAAATTGTTTCTCTGGCTTTAAATTGGTTAACATTTTGCTGGTGTTTGTAGTCCTTTGATTGTCTTGGATGCGAGTTCTCTTTAAGGCACATGAACATGCCAGTGTTTTCTTCTTCTAGCCATCTTGCCTTACTCTCCTTAGTGTTGTCTCTGAAGCACGATGTCTCATGGTGATAGAGCTGTGAGTCTTTAACATCCTAAAAAAACGTTTGCCCAATTCAGTCACAATAACGTGGGCCCTGGCCTTTGCACTGACTCTATGTCTGCCCTTGGCCTCATCCAACTCAGAAGCCAATGCTCTTAAGCACTGAGCCATCTCTCCTGCCTCTTCCTTCTGTTGCCAGTAGATGGCACCAAATCTCATTTTGAGAGCAAAACTGTGGTTGCCAGGAATCGAACTTCTGATCTTTAGAAGGGCAGCCAGGATTCTTAACCACTGAGCTATCTCTCGAGCGCTTCTTTCTGCATGCAAAAGAGGGCACAAGACCTCAGTGCAGATGGTTGTGAGCCATTATGTGGTTGCTTGAAATTGGATACAGGAGGAAGAAAGAGCACGAAATGCTCTTAAACACTGAGCCATCTCTCCAACCCGTTTTTCTACTTCTTTACCTAAACCAGATGTACTCAGTGATGTGTGGATCACATCTGCATTTTCCTAACGTTTCAAGTACAGGGGTCTCCATGGATCCTTTGGCCATTCGTGTACCTCATAGAAGAGGTCTAGATAAATTGTTTCACTGGCTTTAAATTGGTTAAGCTTTTGTGGATCACATCTGCATTCACATAACATTTGAAGTACAGGGGTCTCCACGGACCTATTGGCCGTTCGAGTACCAAACCTCATTTTGAAGCAATAATGTGATGTCCAGGAATCGAACTTCTGATCTTTGGAAGAGCAGGCAATGCTCTTAACCATTGAGCCATCTCTCCGACCCGTTTTTCAACTTCTTTAACTAAACCAGGTTTATTCAATGTGGTGTGTGGATCACATCTGCATTCCCCTATCATGTGGAGTACAGGTTTCTCCATGGACATATTGGCTGTTCGAGTACCTCATAGAAGAGGTATAGATAAATTGTTTCACTGACTTTAAATTGGTTAAGCTTTTGTTGGTGTTTGTTCCCTTGTATGTCTTGCAGGTGAGTTCTTCTTCAGGCACATGAACATGCTAGTATTTTCTTCTTCTAACCATCTTAGCTTACTCTGCTTGGTGATGTCTCTGAAGCATGCTGGCTCATGGTGATAGAGCTGTGAGTCTTTATTATCCTAACAAAATGATTTGCCTGATTCAGTCCCAACAACCTGGGTCCTGGCTGTATGTCTGCACTTGGCCTCATCAAACTCAGCAGGCATGCTCTTAACCACCAAGACATCTCTCCTGCCTCTTCCTTCTGATTCCAGTAGAGGGCACCAAACCTCATTTTGAAGCAATTATGTGATGTCCAGGAATCGAACTTCTGATCTTTGGAAGAGCAGGCAACGCTCTTAACCACTGAGCCATCTCTCAGACCCGTTTTTCAACTTCGTTAAGTAAACCAGGTTTACTCAATGTGGTGTGTGGATCACATCTGCATTCCCCTAACATGTGGAGTACAGAGGTCTCAATGGACCTATTGGCTGTTCATGTACCTCATAGAGGAGGTCAGGATAAAATGTTTCTCTGGCTTTAAATTGGTTAACATTTTGCTGGTGTTCGCAGTCCTTTGATTGTCTTGGATGTGAGTTCTTCTTCAGGCACATGAACATGCTAGTATTTTCTTCTTCTAACCATCCGGCCTTACTCTGCTTGGTGGTGTCTCTGAAGCATGCTGGCTCATGGTGATAGAGCTGTGAGTCTTTATTATCCTCACAAAATGTTTTGCCTGATTCAGTCCCAACGACCTGGGTCATGGCTGAATGTCTGCACTTGGCCTCATCAAACTCAGCAGGCATGCTCTTAACCACCAAGACATCTCTCCTGCCTCTTCCTTCTGCTTCCAGTAGAGGGCACCAAACCTCATTTTGAAGCAATTATGTGATGTCCAGGAATCGAACTTCTGATCTTTGGAAGAGCAGTCAATGCTCTTAACCTCTGAGCCATCTCTCCGACCCGTTTTTCAACTTCTTTAACTAAACCAGGTTTACTCAATTTGGTGTGTGGATCACATCTGCATTCCCCTAACAAGTGGAGTACAGGGGTCTCCATGGACCTATTGGCTGTTCATGTACCTGATAGAGGAGGTCAGGATAAATTGTTTCTCTGGCTTTAAATTGGTTAACATTTTGCTGGTGTTTGTAGTCCTTTAATTGTCTTGGATGTGAGTTCTCTTTAAGGCACATGAACATGCCACTGTTTTCTTCTTCTAGCCATCTGCCTTACTCTCCTTAGTGTTGTCTCTGAAGCACGATGTCTCATGGTGATAGAGCTGTGAGTCTTTAACATCCTAAAAAAACGTTTGCCTAATTCAGTCACAATAACGTGGGCCCTGGCCTTTGCCCTGACTCTATGTCTGCACTTGGCCTCATCCAACTCAGCACCCAATGCTCTTAAGCACTGAGCCATCTCTCCTGCCTCTTCCTTCTGTTGCCAGTAGATGGCACCAAATCTCATTTTGAGAGCAAAACTGTGGTTGCCAGGAATCGAACTTCTGACCTTTAGAAGGGCAGCCAGGATTCTTAACCACTGACCTATCTCTCGAGCGCTTCTTTCTGCATGCAAAAGAGGGCACATGACCTCAGTGCAGATGGAAGTGAGCCATTATGTGGTTGCTTGAAATTGGATACAGGAGGAAGAAAGAGCCCGAAATGCTCTTAAACACTTAGCCATTTCTGCCACCCGTTTTTCTACTTCTTTACCTAAACCAGATGTACTCAATGATGTGTGGATCACATCTGCATTTTCCTAACATTTGAAGTACAGGGGTCTCCATGGACCTATTGGCCGTTCGAGTACCTCATAGAAGAGGTCTAGACAAATTGTTTCACTGGCTGTAAATTGGTTAAGATTTTGTGGATCACATCTGCATTCACCTAACATTTGAATTACAGGGGTCTCCACGGACCTATTGGCCGTTCGAGTACCTCATAGAAGAGGTCTAGATAAATTGTTTCACTGGCTTTAAATTGGTTAAGCTTTTGTTGGTGTTTGTTCCCTTGTATGTCTTGGAGGTGAGTTCTTCTTCAGGCACATGAACATGCTAGTATTTTCTTCTTCTAACCATCTTAGCTTACTCTGCTTGGTGATGTCTCTGAAATATGCTGGCTCATGGTGATAGAGCTGTGAGTCTTAATTATCCTAACAAAATGATTTGCCTGATTCAGTATCAACAAACTGGGCCCTGGCCTCATCAAATTCAGGAGGCATGCTCATAAACACCAAGACATCTCTCCTGCCTCTTCCTGCTGCTTCCATTAGAGGGCACCAAACTTCATTTTGATGCAATTATGTGATGTCCAGGAATCGAACTTCTGATCTTTGGAAGAGCAGGCAACGCTCTTAACCACTGAGCCATCTCTCCAACCCGTTTTTCAACTTCTTTAACTAAACCAGGTTTACTCAATGTGGTGTGTGGATCACATGTGCATTCCCCTAACATGTGGAGTACAGGGGTCTCCATGGACCTATTGGCTGTTCATCTACCTCATAGAGGAGGTCAGGATAAATTGTGTCTCTGGCTTTAAATTGGTTAACATTTTGCCGGTGTTTGTAGTCCTTTGATTGTCTTGGATGTGAGTTCTCTTTAAGGCACATGAACATGCCAGTGTTTTCTTCTTCTAGCCATCTTGCCTTACTCCTTAGTGTTGTCTCTGAAGCACGATGTCTCATGGTGATAGAGCTGTGAGTCTTTAACATCCTAAAAAAACGTTTGCCCAATTCAGTCACAATAAGGTGGGCCCTGGCCTTTGCCCTGACTCTATGTCTGCACTTGGCCTCATCAAACTCAGCAGCCAATGCTCTTAAGTACTGAGCCATCTCTCCTGCCTCTTCCTTCTGTTGTCAGTAGATGGCACCAAATCTCATTTTGAGAGCAAAACTGTGGTTGCCAGGAATCGAACTTCTGACCTTCAGAAGGGCAGCCAGGATTCTTAACCACTGAGCTATCTCTCGAGCGCTTCTTTCTGCATGCAAAAGAGGGCACAAGACCTCAGTGCAGATGGTTGTGAGCCATTATGTGGTTGCTTGAAATTGGATACAGGAGGAAGAAAGAGCACGAAATGCTCTTAAACACTGAGCCATCTCTCCAACCCGTTTTTCTACTTCTTTACCTAAACCAGATGTACTCAATGATGTGTGGATCACATCTGCATTTTCCTAACATTTGAAGTACAGGGGTCTCCATGGATCTGTTGGCCACTCCTGTACCTCATAGAGGAGGTCTAGACAAATTGTTTCACTGGCTTTAAATTGGTTAAGCTTTTGTTGGTGTTTGTTCCTTTGTATGTCTTGGATGTGAGTTCTTCTTCAGGCACATGAACATGCTAGTATTTTCTTCTTCTAACCATCCTGCCTTACTCTGCTTGGTGGTGTCTCTGAAGCATGCTGGCTCATGGTGATAGAGCTGTGAGTCTTTATTATCCTAACAAAATGTTTTGCCTGATTCAGTCCCAACAACCTGGGTCCTGGCTGTATGTCTGCACTTGGCCTCATCAAACTCAGCAGGCATGCCCTTAACCACCAAGACATCTCTCCTGCCTCTTCCTTCTGCTTCCAGTAGAGGGCACCAAACCTCATTTTGAGAGCAACTATGTGATTCCCAGGAATCGAACTTCTGATCTTTGGAAGAGCAGGCAATGCTCTTAACCACTGAGCCATGTCTCCGACCCGTTTTTCAACTTCTTTAACTAAACCAGGTTTACTCAATGTGGTGTGTGGATCACATGTGCATTCCCCTAACATGTGGAGTACTGGGGTCTCAATGGACCTATTGGCTGTTCATGTACCTCATAGAGGAGGTCAGGATAAATTGTTTCTCTGGCTTTAAATTGGTTAACATTTTGCTGGTGTTTGTAGTCCTTTGATTGTCTTGGATGCGAGTTCTCTTTAAGGCACATGAACATGCCAGTGTTTTCTTCTTCTAGCCATCTTGCCTTACTCTCCTTAGTGTTGTCTCTGAAGCACGATGTCTCATGGTGATAGAGCTGTGAGTCTTTAACATCCTAAAAAAACGTTTGCCCAATTCAGTCACAATAACGTGGGCCCTGGCCTTTGCACTGACTCTATGTCTGCCCTTGGCCTCATCCAACTCAGAAGCCAATGCTCTTAAGCACTGAGCCATCTCTCCTGCCTCTTCCTTCTGTTGCCAGTAGATGGCACCAAATCTCATTTTGAGAGCAAAACTGTGGTTGCCAGGAATCGAACTTCTGATCTTTAGAAGGGCAGCCAGGATTCTTAACCACTGAGCTATCTCTCGAGCGCTTCTTTCTGCATGCAAAAGAGGGCACAAGACCTCAGTGCAGATGGTTGTGAGCCATTATGTGGTTGCTTGAAATTGGATACAGGAGGAAGAAAGAGCACGAAATGCTCTTAAACACTGAGCCATCTCTCCAACCCGTTTTTCTACTTCTTTACCTAAACCATATGTACTCAATGATGTGTGGATCACATCTGCATTTTCCTAACATTTGAAGTACAGGGGTCTCCATGGATCTGTTGGCCATTCGTGTACCTCATAGAGGAGGTCTAGACAAATTGTTTCACTGGCTTTAAATTGGTTAAGCTTTTGTTGGTGTTTGTTCCTTTGTATGTCTTGGATGTGAGTTCTTCTTCAGGCACATGAACATGCTAGTATTTTCTTCTTCTAACCATCCTGCCTTACTCTGCTTGGTGGTGGCTCTGAAGCATGCTGGATCATGGTGATAGAGCTGTGAGTCTTTATTATCCTAACAAAATGATTTGCCTGATTCAGTCCCAAAAACCTGGGTCCTGGCTGTATGTCTGCACTTGGCCTCATCAAACTCAGCAGGCATGCTCTTAACCACCAAGACATCTCTCCTGCCTCTTCCTTCTGCTTCCAGTAGAGGGCACCAAACCTCATTTTGAAGCAATTATGTGATGTCCAGGAATCGAACTTCTGATCTTTGGAAGAGCAGGCAATGCTCTTAACCACTGAGCCATCTCTCCGACCCGTTTTTCAACTTCTTTAACTAAACCAGGTTTACTCAATGTGGTTTGTGGATCACATCTTCATTCCTCTAACATGTGGAGTACAGGGGTCTCCATGGACCTATTGGCTGTTCATGTACCTCATAGAGGAGGTCAGGATAAATTGTTTCTCTGGCTTTAAATTGGTTAACATTTTGCTGGTGTTTGTAGTCCTTTGATTGTCTTGGATGTGAGTTCTCTTTAAGGCACATGAACATGCCACTGTTTTCTTCTTCTAGCCATCTTGCCTTACTCTCCTTAGTGTTGTCTCTGAAGCACGATGTCTCATGGTGATAGAGCTGTGAGTCTTTAACATCCTAAAAAAACGTTTGCCCAATTCAGTCACAATAACGTGGGCCCTGGCCTTTGCCCTGACTCTATGTCTGCACTTGGCCTCATCCAACTCAGCAGCCAATGCTCTTAAGCACTCAGCCATCTCTCCTGCCTCTTCCTTCTGTTGCCAATATATGGCAGCAAATCTCATTTTGAGAGCAAAACTGTGGTTGCCAGGAATCGAACTTCTGATCTTTAGAAGGGCAGCCAGGATTCTTAACCACTGAGCTATCTCTCGAGCGCTTCTTTCTGCATGCAAAAGAGGGCACAAGACCTCAGTGCAGATGGTTGTGAGCCATTATGTGGTTGCTTGAAATTGGATACAGGAGGAAGAAAGAGCACGAAATGCTCTTAAACACTGAGCCATCTCTCCAACCCGTTTTTCTACTTCTTTACCTAAACCATATGTACTCAATGATGTGTGGATCACATCTGCATTTTCCTAACATTTGAAGTACAGGGGTCTCCATGGATCTGTTGGCCATTCGTGTACCTCATAGAGGAGGTCTAGACAAATTGTTTCACTGGCTTTAAATTGGTTAAGCTTTTGATGGTGTTTGTTCCTTTGTATGTCTTGGATGTGAGTTCTTCTTCAGGCACATGAACATGCTAGTATTTTCTTCTTCTAACCATCCTGCCTTACTCTGCTTGGCGGTGGCTCTGAAGCATGCTGGATCATGGTGATAGAGCTGTGAGTCTTTATTATCCTAACAAAATGTTTTGCCTGATTCAGTCCCAACAACCTGGGTCCTGGCTGTATGTCTGCACTTGGCCTCATCAAACTCAGCAGGCATGCTCTTAACCACCAAGACATCTCTCCTGCCTCTTCCTTCTGCTTCCAGTAGAGGGCACCAAACCTCATTTGGAAGCAATTATGTGATGTCCAAGAATCGAACTTCTGATCTTTGGAAGAGCAGGCAATGCTCTTAACCACTGAGCCATCTCTCCGACCCGTTTTTCAACTTCTTTAACTAAACCAGGTTTACTCAATGTGGTGTGTGGATCACATCTGCATTCCCCTAACAAGTGGAGTACAGGGGTCTCCATGACCTATTGGCTGTTCATGTACCTCATAGAGGAGGTCAGGATAAATTGTTTCTCTGGCTTTAAATTGGTTAACATTTTGCTGGTGTTTGTAGTCCTTTGATTGTCTTGGATGTGAGTTCTCTTTAAGGCACATGAACATGCCAGTGTTTTCTTCTTCTAGCCATCTTGCCTTACTCCTTAGTGTTGACTCTGAAGCCCGATGTCTCATGGTGATAGAGCTGTGAGTCTTTAACATCCTAAAAAAACGTTTGCCCAATTCAGTCACAATAACGTGGGCCCTGGCCTTTGCCCTGACTCTATGTCTGCCCTTGGCCTCATCCAACTCAGCAGCCAATGCTCTTAAGCACTGAGCCATCTCTCCTGCCTCTTCCTTCTGTTGCCAGTAGATGGCACCAAATCTCATTTTGAGAGCAAAACTGTGGTTGCCAGGAATCGAACTTCTGACCTTTAGAAGGGCAGCCAGGATTCTTAACCACTGAGCTATCTCTTGAGTGCTTCTTTCTGCATGCAAAAGAGGGCACAAGACCTCAGTGCAGATGGTTGTGAGCCATTATGTGGTTGCTTGAAATTGGATACAGGAGGAAGAAAGAGCACGAAATGCTCTTAAACACTGAGCCATCCCTCCCACCCGTTTTTCTACTTCTTTACCTAAACCAGATGTACTCAATGATGTGTGGATCACATCTGCATGTTCCTAACATTTGAAGTACAGGGGTCTCCATGGATCTGTTGGCCATTCGTGTACCTCATAGAGGAGGTCTAGACAAATTGTTTCACTGGCTTTAAATTGGTTAAGCTTTTGTTGGTGTTTGTTCCTTTGTATGTCTTGGATGTGAGTTCTTCTTCAGGCACATGAACATGCTATTATTTTCTTCTTCTAACCATCCTGCCTTACTCTGCTTGGTGGTGGCTCTGAAGCATGCTGGCTCATGGTGATAGAGCTGTGAGTCTTTATTATCCTAACAAAATGTTTTGCCTGATTCAGTCCCAACAACCTGGGTCCTGGCTGTATGTCTGCACTAGGCCTCATCAAACTAAGCAGGCATGCTCTTAACCACTGAGCCATCTCTCTGACCCGCTTTTTCAACTTCTTTAACTAAACCAGGTTTACTCAATATGGGATGTGGATCACATCTGCATTCCTCTAACATGTGGAGTACTGGGGTCTCCATGGACCTATTGGCTGTTCATGTACCTCATAGAGGAGGTCAGGATAAATTGTTTCTATGGCTTTAAGTTGGTTAACATTTTGCTGGTGTTTGTAGTCCTTTGATTGTCTTGGATGTGAGTTCTCTTTAAGGCATATGAACATGCCAGTGTTTTCTTCTTCTAACCATCTTGTCTTACTCTCCTTAGTGTTGTCTCTGAAGCACGATGTCTCATGGTGATAGAGCTGTGAGTCTTTAACATCCTAAAAAAACGTTTGCCCAATTCAATCTCTATAACATGGGCCCTGGCCTTTGCCCTGACTGTATGTCTGCACTTGGCCTCATCAAACTCAGCAGCCAATGCTCTTAAGCACTGAGCCTTCTCTCCTGCCTCTTCCTTCTGTTGCCAGTAGATGGCACCAAATCTCATTTTGAGAGCAAAACTGGGGTTGCCAGGAATCGATCTTCTGACCTTTAGAAGGGCAGCCAGGATTCTTAACCACTGATCTATCTCTCGAGCGCTTCTTTCTGCATGCAAAAGAGGGCACATGACCTCAGTGCAGATGGAAGTGAGCCATTATGTGGTTGCTTGAAATTGGATACAGGAGGAAGAAAGAGCCCGAAATGCTCTTAAACACTTAGCCATTTCTGCCACCCGTTTTTCTACTTCATTACCTAAACCAGATGTACTCAATGATGTGTGGATCACATCTGCATTTTCCTAACATTTGAAGTACAGGGGTCTCCATGGACCTATTGGCCATTCGAGTACCTCATAGAAGAGGTCTAGACAAATTGTTTCACTGGCTGTAAATTGGTTAAGATTTTGTGGATCACATCTGCATTCACCTAACATTTGAATTACAGGGGTCTCCACGGACCTATTGGCCGTTCGAGTACCTCATAGAAGAGGTCTAGATAAATTGTTTCACTGGCTTTAAATTGGTTAAGCTTTTGTTGGTGTTTGTACCCTTGTATGTCTTGGAGGTGAGTTCTTCTTCAGGCACATGAACATGCTAGTATTTTCTTCTTCTAACCATCTTAGCTTACTCTGCTTGGTGATGTCTCTGAAATATGCTGGCTCATGGTGATAGAGCTGTGAGTCTTAATTATCCTAACAAAATGATTTGCCTGATTCAGTATCAACAAACTGGGCCCTGGCCTCATCAAATTCAGGAGGCATGCTCATAACCACCAAGACATCTCTCCTGCCTCTTCCTTCTGCTTCCAGTAGAGGGCACCAAACCTCATTTGGAAGCAATTATGTGATATCCAAGAATCGAACTTCTGAACTTTTGAAGAGCAGGCAATGCTCTTAACCACTGAGCCATCTCTCCAACCCGTTTTTCAACTTCTTTAACTAAACCAGGTTTACTCAATGTGGTGTGTGGATCACATCTTCATTCCCCTAACATGTGGAGTACAGGGGTCTCCATGACCTATTGGCTGTTCATCTACCTCATAGAGGAGGTCAGGATAAATTGTTTCTCTGGCTTTAAATTGGTTAACATTTTGCTTGTGTTTGTAGTCCTTTGATTGCCTTGGATGTGAGTTCTCTTTAAGGCACATGAACATGCCAGTGTTTTCTTCTTCTAGCCATCTTGCCTTACTCCTTAGTGTTGACTCTGAAGCACGATGTCTCATGTTGATAGAGCTGTGAGTCTTTAACATCCTAAAAAAACGTTTGCCCAATTCAGTCACAATAACGTGGGCCCTGGCCTTTGCCCTGACTCTATGTCTGCCCTTGGCCTCATCCAACTCAGCAGCCAATGCTCTTAAGCACTGAGCCATCTCTCCTGCCTCTTCCTTCTGTTGCCAGTAGATGGCACCAAATCTCATTTTGAGAGCAAAACTGTGGTTGCCAGGAATTGAACTTCTGACCTATAGAAGGGCAGCCAGGATTCTTAACCACTGAGCTATCTCTTGAGCGCTTCTTTCTGCATGCAATAGAGGGCACAAGACCTCAGTGCAGATGGTTGTGAGCCATTATGTGGTTGCTTGAAATTGGATACAGGAGGAAGAAAGAGCACGAAATGCTCTTAAACACTGAGCCATCCCTCCCACCCGTTTTTCTACTTCTTTACCTAAACCAGATGTACTCAATGATGTGTGGATCACATCTGCATGTTCCTAACATTTGAAGTACAGGGGTCTCCATGGATCTGTTGGCCATTCGTGTACCTCATAGAGGAGGTCTAGACAAATTGTTTCACTGGCTTTAAATTGATTAAGCTTTTGTTGGTGTTTGTTCCTTTGTATGTCTTGGATGTGAGTTCTTCTTCAGGCACATGAACATGCTAGTATTTTCTTCTTCTAACCATCCTGCCTTACTCTGCTTGGTGGTGGCTCTGAAGCATGCTGGCTCATGGTGATAGAGCTGTGAGTCTTTATTATCCTAACAAAATGATTTGCCTGATTCAGTCCCAACAACCTGGGTCCTGGCTGTATGTCTGTACTTGGCCTCATCAAACTCAGCAGGCATGCTCTTAACCACCAAGACATCTCTCCTGCCTCTTCCTTCTGCTTCCAGTAGAGTGCACCAATCCTCATTTTGTAGCAATTATGTGATGTCCAGGAAACGAACTTCTGATCTTTGGAAGAGCAGGCAATGCTCTTAACCACTGAGCCATCTCTCCGACCCGTTTTTCAACTTCTTTAACTAAACCAGGTTTACTCAATGTGGTTTGTGGATCACATCTTCATTCCTCTAACATGTGGAGTACAGGGGTCTCCATGGACCTATTGGCTGTTCATGTACCTCATAGAGGAGGTCAGGATAAATTGTTTCTCTGGCTTTAAATTGGTTAACATTTTGCCGGTGTTTGTAGTCCTTTGATTGTCTTGGATGTGAGTCCTCTTTAAGGCACATGAACATGCCAGTGTTTTCTTCTTCTAGCCATCTTGCCTTACTCTCCTTAGTGTTGTCTCTGAAGCACGATGTCTCATGGTGATAGAGCTGTTAGTCTTTAACATCCTAAAAAAACGTTTGCCCAATTCAGTCACAATAACGTGGGCCCTGGCCTTTGCCCTGACTCTATGTCTGCACTTGGCCTCATCCAACTCAGCAGCCAATGCTCTTAAGCACTCAGCCATCTCTCCTGCCTCTTCCTTCTGTTGCCAATATATGGCAGCAAATCTCATTTTGAGAGCAAAACTGTGGTTGCCAGGAATCGAACTTCTGATCTTTAGAAGGGCAGCCAGGATTCTTAACCACTGAGCTATCTCTCGAGCGCTTCTTTCTGCATGCAAAAGAGGGCACAAGACCTCAGTGCAGATGGTTGTGAGCCATTATGTGGTTGCTTGAAATTGGATACAGGAGGAAGAAAGAGCACGAAATGCTCTTAAACACTGAGCCATCTCTCCAACCCGTTTTTCTACTTCTTTACCTAAACCAGATGTACTCAATGATGTGTGGATCACATCTGCATTTTCCTAACATTTGAAGTACAGGGGTCTCCATGGATCTGTTGGCCACTCCTGTACCTCATAGAGGAGGTCTAGACAAATTGTTTCACTGGCTTTAAATTGGTTAAGCTTTTGTTGGTGTTTGTTCCTTTGTATGTCTTGGATGTGAGTTCTTCTTCAGGCACATGAACATGCTAGTATTTTCTTCTTCTAACCATCCTGCCTTACTCTGCTTGGTGGTGGCTCTGAAGCATGCTGGCTCATGGTGATAGAGCTGTGAGTCTTTATTATCCTAACAAAATGTTTTGCCTGATTCAGTCCCAACAACCTGGGTCCTGGCTGTATGTCTGCACTTGGCCTCATCAAACTCAGCAGGCATGCTCTTAACCACCAAGACATCTCTCCTGCCTCTTCCTTCTGCTTCCAGTAGAGGGCACCAAACCTCATTTTGAAGCAATTATGTGATGTCCAGGAATCGAACTTCTGATCTTTGGAAGAGCAGGCAATGCTCTTAACCACTGAGCCATCTCTCGGACCCGTTTTTCAACTTATTTAACTAAACCAGGTTTACTCAATGTGGTGTGTGGATCACATGTGCATTCCCCTAACATGTGGAGTACAGGGGTCTCCATGGACCTATTGGCTGTTCATGTACCTCATAGAGGAGGTCACGATAAATTGTGTCTCTGGCTTTAAATTGGTTAACATTTTGCCGGTGTTTGTAGTCCTTTGATTGTCTTGGATGTGAGTTCTCTTTAAGGCACATGAACATGCCAGTGTTTTCTTCTTCTAGCCATCTTGCCTTACTCTCCTTAGTGTTGTCTCTGAAGCACGATGTCTCATGGTGATAGAGCTGTGAGTCTTTAACATCCTAAAAAAACGTTTGCCCAATTCAGTCACAATAACGTGGGCCCTGGCCTTTGCCCTGACTCTATGTCTGCACTTGGCCTCATCCAACTCAGAAGCCAATGCTCTTAAGCACTGAGCCATCTCTCCTGCCTCTTCCTTCTGTTGCCAGTAGATGGCACCAAATCTCATTTTGAGAGCAAAACTGTGGTTGCCAAGAATCGAACTTCTGATCTTTAGAAGGGCAGCCAGGATTCTTAACCACTGAGCTATCTCTCGAGCGCTTCTTTCTGCATGCAAAAGAGGGCACAAGACCTCAGTGCAGATGGTTGTGAGCCATTATGTGGTTGCTTGAAATTGGATACAGGAGGAAGAAAGAGCACGAAATGCTCTTAAACACTGAGCCATCTCTCCAACCCGTTTTTCTACTTCTTTACCTAAACCATATGTACTCAATGATGTGTGGATCACATCTGCATTTTCCTAACATTTGAAGTACAGGGGTCTCCATGGATCTGTTGGCCATTCGTGTACCTCATAGAGGAGGTCTAGACAAATTGTTTCACTGGCTTTAAATTGGTTAAGCTTTTGTTGGTGTTTGTTCCTTTGTATGTCTTGGATGTGAGTTCTTCTTCAGGCACATGAACATGCTAGTATTTTCTTCTTCTAACCATCCTGCCTTACTCTGCTTGGTGGTGGCTCTGAAGCATGCTGGATCATGGTGATAGAGCTGTGAGTCTTTATTATCCTAACAAAATGATTTGCCTGATTCAGTCCCAAAAACCTGGGTCCTGGCTGTATGTCTGCACTTGGCCTCATCAAACTCAGCAGGCATGCTCTTAACCACCAAGACATCTCTCCTGCCTCTTCCTTCTGCTTCCAGTAGAGGGCACCAAACCTCATTTTGAAGCAATTATGTGATGTCCAGGAATCGAACTTCTGATCTTTGGAAGAGCAGGCAATGCTCTTAACCACTGAGCCATCTCTCCGACCCGTTTTTCAACTTCTTTAACTAAACCAGGTTTACTCAATGTGGTTTGTGGATCACATCTTCATTCCTCTAACATGTGGAGTACAGGGGTCTCCATGGACCTATTGGCTGTTCATGTACCTCATAGAGGAGGTCAGGATAAATTGTTTCTCTGGCTTTAAATTGGTTAACATTTTGCTGGTGTTTGTAGTCCTTTGATTGTCTTGGATGTGAGTTCTCTTTAAGGCACATGAACATGCCACTGTTTTCTTCTTCTAGCCATCTTGCCTTACTCTCCTTAGTGTTGTCTCTGAAGCACGATGTCTCATGGTGATAGAGCTGTGAGTCTTTAACATCCTAAAAAAACGTTTGCCCAATTCAGTCACAATAACGTGGGCCCTGGCCTTTGCCCTGACTCTATGTCTGCACTTGGCCTCATCCAACTCAGCAGCCAATGCTCTTAAGCACTCAGCCATCTCTCCTGCCTCTTCCTTCTGTTGCCAATATATGGCAGCAAATCTCATTTTGAGAGCAAAACTGTGGTTGCCAGGAATCGAACTTCTGATCTTTAGAAGGGCAGCCAGGATTCTTAACCACTGAGCTATCTCTCGAGCGCTTCTTTCTGCATGCAAAAGAGGGCACAAGACCTCAGTGCAGATGGTTGTGAGCCATTATGTGGTTGCTTGAAATTGGATACAGGAGGAAGAAAGAGCACGAAATGCTCTTAAACACTGAGCCATCCCTCCCACCCGTTTTTCTACTTCTTTACCTAAACCAGATGTACTCAATGATGTGTGGATCACATCTGCATTTTCCTAACATTTGAAGTACAGGGGTCTCCATGGATCTGTTGGCCATTCGTGTACCTCATAGAGGAGGTCTAGACAAATTGTTTCACTGGCTTTAAATTGGTTAAGCTTTTGTTGGTGTTTGTTCCTTTGTATGTCTTGGATGTGAGTTCTTCTTCAGGCACATGAACATGCTATTATTTTCTTCTTCTAACCATCCTGCCTTACTCTGCTTGGTGGTGGCTCTGAAGCATGCTGGCTCATGGTGATAGAGCTGTGAGTCTTTATTATCCTAACAAAATGTTTTGCCTGATTCAGTCCCAACAACCTGGGTCCTGGCTGTATGTCTGCACTAGGCCTCATCAAACTAAGCAGGCATGCTCTTAACCACTGAGCCATCTCTCTGACCCGCTTTTTCAACTTCTTTAACTAAACCAGGTTTACTCAATATGGGATGTGGATCACATCTGCATTCCTCTAACATGTGGAGTACAGGGGTCTCCATGGACCTATTGGCTGTTCATGTACCTCATAGAGGAGGTCAGGATAAATTGTTTCTATGGCTTTAAGTTGGTTAACATTTTGCTGGTGTTTGTAGTCCTTTGATTGTCTTGGATGTGAGTTCTCTTTAAGGCACATGAACATGCCAGTGTTTTCTTCTTCTAACCATCTTGTCTTACTCTCCTTAGTGTTGTCTCTGAAGCACGATGTCTCATGGTGATAGAGCTGTGAGTCTTTAACATCCTAAAAAAACGTTTGCCCAATTCAATCTCTATAACATGGGCCCTGGCCTTTGCCCTGACTGTATGTCTGCACTTGGCCTCATCAAACTCAGCAGCCAATGCTCTTAAGCACTGAGCTGTCTCTCCTGCCTCTTCCTTCTGTTGCCAGTAGATGGCACCAAATCTCATTTTGAGAGCAAAACTGGGGTTGCCAGGAATCGATCTTCTGACCTTTAGAAGGGCAGCCAGGATTCTTAACCACTGATCTATCTCTCGAGCGCTTCTTTCTGCATGCAAAAGAGGGCACATGACCTCAGTGCAGATGGAAGTGAGCCATTATGTGGTTGCTTGAAATTGGATACAGGAGGAAGAAAGAGCCCGAAATGCTCTTAAACACTTAGCCATTTCTGCCACCCGTTTTTCTACTTCTTTACCTAAACCAGATGTACTCAATGATGTGTGGATCACATCTGCATTTTCCTAACATTTGAAGTACAGGGGTCTCCATGGACCTATTGGCCGTTCGAGTACCTCATAGAAGAGGTCTAGACAAATTGTTTCACTGGCTGTAAATTGGTTAAGATTTTGTGGATCACATCTGCATTCACCTAACATTTGAATTACAGGGGTCTCCACGGACCTATTGGCCGTTCGAGTACCTCATAGAAGAGGTCTAGATAAATTGTTTCACTGGCTTTAAATTGGTTAAGCTTTTGTTGGTGTTTGTTCCCTTGTATGTCTTGGAGGTGAGTTCTTCTTCAGGCACATGAACATGCTAGTATTTTCTTCTTCTAACCATCTTAGCTTACTCTGCTTGGTGATGTCTCTGAAATATGCTGGCTCATGGTGATAGAGCTGTGAGTCTTAATTATCCTAACAAAATGATTTGCCTGATTCAGTATCAACAAACTGGGCCCTGGCCTCATCAAATTCAGGAGGCATGCTCATAAACACCAAGACATCTCTCCTGCCTCTTCCTGCTGCTTCCATTAGAGGGCACCAAACTTCATTTTGATGCAATTATGTGATGTCCAGGAATCGAACTTCTGATCTTTGGAAGAGCAGGCAACGCTCTTAACAACTGAGCCATCTCTCCGACCCGTTGTTCAACTTCTTTAACTAAACCTGGTTTACTCAATGTGGTGTGTGGATCACATCTGCATTCCCCTAACATGTGGAGGACAGGGGTCTCCATGGACCTATTGGCTGTTCATGTACCTCATAGAGGAGGTCAGGATAAATTGTTTCTCTGGCTTTAAATTAGTTAACATTTTGCTGGTGTTTGTAGTCCTTTGATTGTCTTGGATGTGAGTTCTCTTTAAGGCACATGAACATGCCAGTGTTTTCTTCTTCTAGCCATCTTGCCTTACTCTCCTTAGTGTTGTCTCTGAAGCACGATGTCTCATGGTGATAGAGCTGTGAGTCTTTAACATCCTAAAAAAACGTTTGCCTAATTCAGTCACAATAACGTGGGCCTTGGCCTTTGCCCTGACTCTATGTCTGCACTTGGCCTAATCAAACTCAGCAGGCAATGCTATTTGAATGCACTGAGCCATCTCTCCTGCCTCTTCCTTCTGTTGCCAGTAGATGGCACCAAATCTCATTTTGAGAGCAAAACTGGGGTTGCCAGGAATCGAACTTCTGACCTTATAAGGGCAGCCAGTATTCTTAACCACTGAGCTATCTCTCGAGCGCTTCTTTCTGCATCCAAAAGAGGGCACAACACATCATTGCAGATGGTTGTGAGCCATTATGTAGTTGCTTGAAATTGAATACAGGAGGATGAAAGACCACGAAATGCTCTTAAACACCGAGACATCTCTCCAACCCGTTTTTCTACTTCTTTACCTAAATCAGATGTAATCAGTGATGTGTGGATCACATCTGCATTTCCCTAACATTTGAAGTACAGGGGACTCCATGTATACTTTGGCCATTCGTGTACCTCATAGAAGAGGTCTAGACAAATTGTTTCACTGGCTTTAAATTGGATAAGCTTTTGTGGATCACATCTGCATTTACCTAACATTTGAAGTACAGGGGTCTCCACGGACCTATTTGCCGTTCGAGTACCTCATAGAGGAGGTCTAGATAAATTGTTACTCTGACTTTAAATTGGTTAAGCTTTAGTTGGTGTTTGTTCCTTTGTATGTCTTGGATGTGAGTTCTTCTTCAGGCACATGAACATGCTAGTATGTTCTTTTTCTAACTATCTTGCCTTACTCTGCTTAGTGGTGTCTCTGAAGCATGCTGGCTCATGGTGATAGAGCTGTGAGTCTTTATTATCCTAACAAAATGATTTGCCTGATTCAGTCCCAACAACCTGGGCCCTGGCCTCATCAAACTCAGCAGGCATGCTCTTAACCACAAAGACATCTCTCCTGCCTCTTCCTTCTGCTTCCAGTAGAGGGCACAAAACCTCATTTTGAATCAATTATGTGATGTCCAGGAATCGAATTTCTGATCTTTGGAAGAGCAGGCAACGCTCTTAACCACTGAGCCATCTCTCAGACCGGGTTTTCAACTTCGTTAACTAAACCAGGTTTACTCAATGTGGTGTGTGGATCATATCTGCATTCCCCTAACATGTGGAGTACAGAGGTCTCAATGGACCTATTGGCTGTTCATGTACCTCATAGAGGAAGTCAGGATAAATTGTTTCTCTGGCTTTATATTGGTTAACATTTTGCTGGTGTTCGCAGTCCTTTGATTGTCTTGGATGTGAGTTCTCTTTAAGGCACATGAACATGCCAGTGTTTTCTTCTTCTAGCCATCTTGCCTTACTCTCCTTAGTGTTGTCTCTGAAGCACGAAGTCTCATGGTGATAGAGCTGTGAGTCTTTAACATCCTAAAAAAACGTTTGCCCAATTCAGTCACAATAACGTGGGCCCTGGCCTTTGCCCTGACTTTATGTCTGCACTTGGCCTCATCCAACTCAGCAGCCAATGCTCTTAAGCACTGAGCCATCTCTCCTGCCTCTTCCTTCTGTTGCCAGTAGATGGCACCAAATCTCATTTTGAGAGCAAAACTGTGGTTGCCAGGAATCGAACATCTGACCTTTAGAAGGGCAGCCGGTATTCTTAACCACTGAGCTATCTCTCGAGCGCTTCTTTCTGCATGCAAAAGAGGGCACAAGACCTCAGTGCAGATGCTTGTGAGCCATTATGTGGTTGCTTGAAATTGGATACAGGAGGAAGAAAGAGCACGGAATGCTCTTAAACACTGAGCCACCTCTCCAACTCTTTTTTCTACTTCTTTACCTAAACCAGATGTACTCAGTGATGTGTGGATCACATCTGCATTTTCCTAACGTTTGAAGTACAGGGGTCTCCATGGATCCTTTGGCCATTCGTGTACCTCATAGAAGAGGTCTAGATAAATTGTTTCACTGGCTTTAAATTGGTTAAGCTTTTGTGGATCACATCTGCATTCACATAACATTTGAAGTACAGGGGTCTCCACGGACCTATTGGCCGTTCGAGTACCAAACCTCATTTTGAAGCAATAATGTGATGTCCAGGAATCGAACTTCTGATCTTTGGAAGAGCAGGCAATGCTCTTAACCACTGAGCCATCTCTCCGACCCGTTTTTCAACTTCTTTAACTAAACCAGGTTTATTCAATGTGGTGTGTGGATCACATCTGCATTCCCCTATCATGTGGAGTCAGGTTTCTCCATGGACATATTGGCTGTTCGAGTACCTCATAGAAGAGGTATAGATAAATTGTTTCACTGACTTTAAATTGGTTAAGCTTTTGTTGGTGTTTGTTCCCTTGTATGTCTTGCAGGTGAGTTCTTCTTCAGGCACATGAACATGCTAGTATTTTCTTCTTCTAACCATCTTAGCTTACTCTGCTTGGTGATGTCTCTGAAGCATGCTGGCTCATGGTGATAGAGCTGTGAGTCTTTATTATCCTAACAAAATGATTTGCCTGATTCAGTCCCAACAACCTGGGTCCTGGCTGTATGTCTGCACTTGGCCTCATCAAACTCAGCAGGCATGCTCTTAACCACCAAGACATCTCTCCTGCCTCTTCCTTCTGATTCCAGTAGAGGGCACCAAACCTCATTTTGAAGCAATTTTGTGATGTCCAGGAATCGAACTTCTGATCTTTGGAAGAGCAGGCAACGCTCTTAACCACTGAGCCATCTCTCAGACCCGTTTTTCAACTTCGTTAAGTAAACCAGGTTTACTCAATGTGGTGTGTGGATCACATCTGCATTCCCCTAACATGTGGAGTACAGAGGTCTCAATGGACCTATTGGCTGTTCATGTACCTCATAGAGGAGGTCAGGATAAAATGTTTCTCTGGCTTTAAATTGGTTAACATTTTGGTGGTGTTCGCAGTCCTTTGATTGTCTTGGATGTGAGTTCTTCTTCAGGCACATGAACATGCTAGTATTTTCTTCTTCTAACCATCCGGCCTTACTCTGCTTGGTGGTGTCTCTGAAGCATGCTGGCTCATGGTGATAGAGCTGTGAGTCTTTATTATCCTCACAAAATGTTTTGCCTGATTCAGTCCCAACGACCTGGGTCATGGCTGAATGTCTGCACTTGGCCTCATCAAACTCAGCAGGCATGCTCTTAACCACCAAGACATCTCTCCTGCCTCTTCCTTCTGCTTCCAGTAGAGGGCACCAAACCTCATTTTGAAGCAATTATGTGATGTCCAGGAATCGAACTTCTGATCTTTGGAAGAGCAGTCAATGCTCTTAACCTCTGAGCCATCTCTCCGACCCGTTTTTCAACTTCTTTAACTAAACCAGGTTTACTCAATTTGGTGTGTGGATCACATCTGCATTCCCCTAACAAGTGGAGTACAGGGGTCTCCATGGACCTATTGGCTGTTCATGTACCTGATAGAGGAGGTCAGGATAAATTGTTTCTCTGGCTTTAAATTGGTTAACATTTTGCTGGTGTTTGTAGTCCTTTAATTGTCTTGGATGTGAGTTCTCTTTAAGGCACATGAACATGCCACTGTTTTCTTCTTCTAGCCATCTGCCTTACTCTCCTTAGTGTTGTCTCTGAAGCACGATGTCTCATGGTGATAGAGCTGTGAGTCTTTAACATCCTAAAAAAACGTTTGCCTAATTCAGTCACAATAACGTGGGCCCTGGCCTTT
Organism: Chionomys nivalis; assembly: GCF_950005125.1. Taxonomy (NCBI): domain Eukaryota; kingdom Metazoa; phylum Chordata; class Mammalia; order Rodentia; family Cricetidae; genus Chionomys; species Chionomys nivalis. The sequence continues at coordinate 51,841,295 of NC_080108.1, forward strand.
GCCCTGACTCTATGTCTGCACTTGGCCTCATCCAACTCAGCAGCCAATGCTCTTAAGCACTGAGCCATCTCTCCTGCCTCTTCCTTCTGTTGCCAGTAGATGGCACCAAATCTCATTTTGAGAGCAAAACTGTGGTTGCCAGGAATCGAACTTCTGACCTTTAGAAGGGCAGCCAGGATTCTTAACCACTGACCTATCTCTCGAGCGCTTCTTTCTGCATGCAAAAGAGGGCACATGACCTCAGTGCAGATGGAAGTGAGCCATTATGTGGTTGCTTGAAATTGGATACAGGAGGAAGAAAGAGCCCGAAATGCTCTTAAACACTTAGCCATTTCTGCCACCCGTTTTTCTACTTCTTTACCTAAACCAGATGTACTCAATGATGTGTGGATCACATCTGCATTTTCCTAACATTTGAAGTACAGGGGTCTCCATGGACCTATTGGCCGTTCGAGTACCTCATAGAAGAGGTCTAGACAAATTGTTTCACTGGCTGTAAATTGGTTAAGATTTTGTGGATCACATCTGCATTCACCTAACATTTGAATTACAGGGGTCTCCACGGACCTATTGGCCGTTCGAGTACCTCATAGAAGAGGTCTAGATAAATTGTTTCACTGGCTTTAAATTGGTTAAGCTTTTGTTGGTGTTTGTTCCCTTGTATGTCTTGGAGGTGAGTTCTTCTTCAGGCACATGAACATGCTAGTATTTTCTTCTTCTAACCATCTTAGCTTACTCTGCTTGGTGATGTCTCTGAAATATGCTGGCTCATGGTGATAGAGCTGTGAGTCTTAATTATCCTAACAAAATGATTTGCCTGATTCAGTATCAACAAACTGGGCCCTGGCCTCATCAAATTCAGGAGGCATGCTCATAAACACCAAGACATCTCTCCTGCCTCTTCCTGCTGCTTCCATTAGAGGGCACCAAACTTCATTTTGATGCAATTATGTGATGTCCAGGAATCGAACTTCTGATCTTTGGAAGAGCAGGCAACGCTCTTAACCACTGAGCCATCTCTCCAACCCGTTTTTCAACTTCTTTAACTAAACCAGGTTTACTCAATGTGGTGTGTGGATCACATCTTCATTCCCCTAACATGTGGAGTACAGGGGTCTCCATGACCTATTGGCTGTTCATCTACCTCATAGAGGAGGTCAGGATAAATTGTTTCTCTGGCTTTAAATTGGTTAACATTTTGCTTGTGTTTGTAGTCCTTTGATTGCCTTGGATGTGAGTTCTCTTTAAGGCACATGAACATGCCAGTGTTTTCTTCTTCTAGCCATCTTGCCTTACTCCTTAGTGTTGACTCTGAAGCACGATGTCTCATGTTGATAGAGCTGTGAGTCTTTAACATCCTAAAAAAACGTTTGCCCAATTCAGTCACAATAACGTGGGCCCTGGCCTTTGCCCTGACTCTATGTCTGCCCTTGGCCTCATCCAACTCAGCAGCCAATGCTCTTAAGCACTGAGCCATCTCTCCTGCCTCTTCCTTCTGTTGCCAGTAGATGGCAGCAAATCTCATTTTGAGAGCAAAACTGTGGTTGCCAGGAATTGAACTTCTGACCTATAGAAGGGCAGCCAGGATTCTTAACCACTGAGCTATCTCTTGAGCGCTTCTTTCTGCATGCAATAGAGGGCACAAGACCTCAGTGCAGATGGTTGTGAGCCATTATGTGGTTGCTTGAAATTGGATACAGGAGGAAGAAAGAGCACGAAATGCTCTTAAACACTGAGCCATCCCTCCCACCCGTTTTTCTACTTCTTTACCTAAACCAGATGTACTCAATGATGTGTGGATCACATCTGCATGTTCCTAACATTTGAAGTACAGGGGTCTCCATGGATCTGTTGGCCATTCGTGTACCTCATAGAGGAGGTCTAGACAAATTGTTTCACTGGCTTTAAATTGATTAAGCTTTTGTTGGTGTTTGTTCCTTTGTATGTCTTGGATGTGAGTTCTTCTTCAGGCACATGAACATGCTAGTATTTTCTTCTTCTAACCATCCTGCCTTACTCTGCTTGGTGGTGGCTCTGAAGCATGCTGGCTCATGGTGATAGAGCTGTGAGTCTTTATTATCCTAACAAAATGATTTGCCTGATTCAGTCCCAACAACCTGGGTCCTGGCTGTATGTCTGTACTTGGCCTCATCAAACTCAGCAGGCATGCTCTTAACCACCAAGACATCTCTCCTGCCTCTTCCTTCTGCTTCCAGTAGAGTGCACCAATCCTCATTTTGAAGCAATTATGTGATGTCCAGGAAACGAACTTCTGATCTTTGGAAGAGCAGGCAATGCTCTTAACCACTGAGCCATCTCTCCGACCCGTTTTTCAACTTCTTTAACTAAACCAGGTTTACTCAATGTGGTTTGTGGATCACATCTTCATTCCTCTAACATGTGGAGTACAGGGGTCTCCATGGACCTATTGGCTGTTCATGTACCTCATAGAGGAGGTCAGGATAAATTGTTTCTCTGGCTTTAAATTGGTTAACATTTTGCCGGTGTTTGTAGTCCTTTGATTGTCTTGGATGTGAGTCCTCTTTAAGGCACATGAACATGCCAGTGTTTTCTTCTTCTAGCCATCTTGCCTTACTCTCCTTAGTGTTGTCTCTGAAGCACGATGTCTCATGGTGATAGAGCTGTGAGTCTTTAACATCCTAAAAAAACGTTTGCCCAATTCAGTCACAATAACGTGGGCCCTGGCCTTTGCCCTGACTCTATGTCTGCACTTGGCCTCATCCAACTCAGCAGCCAATGCTCTTAAGCACTCAGCCATCTCTCCTGCCTCTTCCTTCTGTTGCCAATATATGGCAGCAAATCTCATTTTGAGAGCAAAACTGTGGTTGCCAGGAATCGAACTTCTGATCTTTAGAAGGGCAGCCAGGATTCTTAACCACTGAGCTATCTCTCGAGCGCTTCTTTCTGCATGCAAAAGAGGGCACAAGACCTCAGTGCAGATGGTTGTGAGCCATTATGTGGTTGCTTGAAATTGGATACAGGAGGAAGAAAGAGCACGAAATGCTCTTAAACACTGAGCCATCTCTCCAACCCGTTTTTCTACTTCTTTACCTAAACCAGATGTACTCAATGATGTGTGGATCACATCTGCATTTTCCTAACATTTGAAGTACAGGGGTCTCCATGGATCTGTTGGCCACTCCTGTACCTCATAGAGGAGGTCTAGACAAATTGTTTCACTGGCTTTAAATTGGTTAAGCTTTTGTTGGTGTTTGTTCCTTTGTATGTCTTGGATGTGAGTTCTTCTTCAGGCACATGAACATGCTAGTATTTTCTTCTTCTAACCATCCTGCCTTACTCTGCTTGGTGGTGGCTCTGAAGCATGCTGGCTCATGGTGATAGAGCTGTGAGTCTTTATTATCCTAACAAAATGTTTTGCCTGATTCAGTCCCAACAACCTGGGTCCTGGCTGTATGTCTGCACTTGGCCTCATCAAACTCAGCAGGCATGCTCTTAACCACCAAGACATCTCTCCTGCCTCTTCCTTCTGCTTCCAGTAGAGGGCACCAAACCTCATTTTGAAGCAATTATGTGATGTCCAGGAATCGAACTTCTGATCTTTGGAAGAGCAGGCAATGCTCTTAACCACTGAGCCATCTCTCGGACCCGTTTTTCAACTTATTTAACTAAACCAGGTTTACTCAATGTGGTGTGTGGATCACATGTGCATTCCCCTAACATGTGGAGTACAGGGGTCTCCATGGACCTATTGGCTGTTCATGTACCTCATAGAGGAGGTCAGGATAAATTGTGTCTCTGGCTTTAAATTGGTTAACATTTTGCCGGTGTTTGTAGTCCTTTGATTGTCTTGGATGTGAGTTCTCTTTAAGGCACATGAACATGCCAGTGTTTTCTTCTTCTAGCCATCTTGCCTTACTCTCCTTAGTGTTGTCTCTGAAGCACGATGTCTCATGGTGATAGAGCTGTGAGTCTTTAACATCCTAAAAAAACGTTTGCCCAATTCAGTCACAATAACGTGGGCCCTGGCCTTTGCCCTGACTCTATGTCTGCACTTGGCCTCATCAAACTCAGCAGCCAATGCTCTTAAGTACTGAGCCATCTCTCCTGCCTCTTCCTTCTGTTGTCAGTAGATGGCACCAAATCTCATTTTGAGAGCAAAACTGTGGTTGCCAGGAATCGAACTTCTGACCTTCAGAAGGGCAGCCAGGATTCTTAACCACTGAGCTATCTCTCGAGCGCTTCTTTCTGCATGCAAAAGAGGGCACAAGACCTCAGTGCAGATGGTTGTGAGCCATTATGTGGTTGCTTGAAATTGGATACAGGAGGAAGAAAGAGCACGAAATGCTCTTAAACACTGAGCCATCTCTCCAACCCGTTTTTCTACTTCTTTACCTAAACCAGATGTACTCAATGATGTGTGGATCACATCTGCATTTTCCTAACATTTGAAGTACAGGGGTCTCCATGGATCTGTTGGCCCCTCCTGTACCTCATAGAGGAGGTCTAGACAAATTGTTTCACTGGCTTTAAATTGGTTAAGCTTTTGTTGGTGTTTGTTCCTTTGTATGTCTTGGATGTGAGTTCTTCTTCAGGCACATGAACATGCTAGTATTTTCTTCTTCTAACCATCCTGCCTTACTCTGCTTGGTGGTGTCTCTGAAGCATGCTGGCTCATGGTGATAGAGCTGTGAGTCTTTATTATCCTAACAAAATGTTTTGCCTGATTCAGTCCCAACAACCTGGGTCCTGGCTGTATGTCTGCACTTGGCCTCATCAAACTCAGCAGGCATGCCCTTAACCACCAAGACATCTCTCCTGCCTCTTCCTTCTGCTTCCAGTAGAGGGCACCAAACCTCATTTTGAGAGCAACTATGTGATTGCCAGGAATCGAACTTCTGATCTTTGGAAGAGCAGGCAATGCTCTTAACCACTGAGCCATGTCTCCGACCCGTTTTTCAACTTCTTTAACTAAACCAGGTTTACTCAATGTGGTGTGTGGATCACATGTGCATTCCCCTAACATGTGGAGTACTGGGGTCTCAATGGACCTATTGGCTGTTCATGTACCTCATAGAGGAGGTCAGGATAAATTGTTTCTCTGGCTTTAAATTGGTTAACATTTTGCTGGTGTTTGTAGTCCTTTGATTGTCTTGGATGCGAGTTCTCTTTAAGGCACATGAACATGCCAGTGTTTTCTTCTTCTAGCCATCTTGCCTTACTCTCCTTAGTGTTGTCTCTGAAGCACGATGTCTCATGGTGATAGAGCTGTGAGTCTTTAACATCCTAAAAAAACGTTTGCCCAATTCAGTCACAATAACGTGGGCCCTGGCCTTTGCACTGACTCTATGTCTGCCCTTGGCCTCATCCAACTCAGAAGCCAATGCTCTTAAGCACTGAGCCATCTCTCCTGCCTCTTCCTTCTGTTGCCAGTAGATGGCACCAAATCTCATTTTGAGAGCAAAACTGTGGTTGCCAAGAATCGAACTTCTGATCTTTAGAAGGGCAGCCAGGATTCTTAACCACTGAGCTATCTCTCGAGCGCTTCTTTCTGCATGCAAAAGAGGGCACAAGCCCTCAGTGCAGATGGTTGTGAGCCATTATGTGGTTGCTTGAAATTGGATACAGGAGGAAGAAAGGGCACGAAATGCTCTTAAACACTGAGCCATCTCTCCAACCCGTTTTTCTACTTCTTTACCTAAACCATATGTACTCAATGATGTGTGGATCACATCTGCATTTTCCTAACATTTGAAGTACAGGGGTCTCCATGGATCTGTTGGCCATTCGTGTACCTCATAGAGGAGGTCTAGACAAATTGTTTCACTGGCTTTAAATTGGTTAAGCTTTTGTTGGTGTTTGTTCCTTTGTATGTCTTGGATGTGAGTTCTTCTTCAGGCACATGAACATGCTAGTATTTTCTTCTTCTAACCATCCTGCCTTACTCTGCTTGGTGGTGGCTCTGAAGCATGCTGGATCATGGTGATAGAGCTGTGAGTCTTTATTATCCTAACAAAATGATTTGCCTGATTCAGTCCCAAAAACCTGGGTCCTGGCTGTATGTCTGCACTTGGCCTCATCAAACTCAGCAGGCATGCTCTTAACCACCAAGACATCTCTCCTGCCTCTTCCTTCTGCTTCCAGTAGAGGGCACCAAACCTCATTTTGAAGCAATTATGTGATGTCCAGGAATCGAACTTCTGATCTTTGGAAGAGCAGGCAATTCTCTTAACCACTGAGCCATCTCTCCGACCCGTTTTTCAACTTCTTTAACTAAACCAGGTTTACTCAATGTGGTTTGTGGATCACATCTTCATTCCTCTAACATGTGGAGTACAGGGGTCTCCATGGACCTATTGGCTGTTCATGTACCTCATAGAGGAGGTCAGGATAAATTGTTTCTCTGGCTTTAAATTGGTTAACATTTTGCTGGTGTTTGTAGTCCTTTGATTGTCTTGGATGTGAGTTCTCTTTAAGGCACATGAACATGCCACTGTTTTCTTCTTCTAGCCATCTTGCCTTACTCTCCTTAGTGTTGTCTCTGAAGCACGATGTCTCATGGTGATAGAGCTGTGAGTCTTTAACATCCTAAAAAAACGTTTGCCCAATTCAGTCACAATAACGTGGGCCCTGGCCTTTGCCCTGACTCTATGTCTGCACTTGGCCTCATCCAACTCAGCAGCCAATGCTCTTAAGCACTCAGCCATCTCTCCTGCCTCTTCCTTCTGTTGCCAATATATGGCAGCAAATCTCATTTTGAGAGCAAAACTGTGGTTGCCAGGAATCGAACTTCTGATCTTTAGAAGGGCAGCCAGTATTCTTAACCACTGAGCTATCTCTCGAGCGCTTCTTTCTGCATGCAAAAGAGGGCACAAGACCTCAGTGCAGATGGTTGTGAGCCATTATGTGGTTGCTTGAAATTGGATACAGGAGGAAGAAAGAGCACGAAATGCTCTTAAACACTGAGCCATCTCTCCAACCCGTTTTTCTACTTCTTTACCTAAACCATATGTACTCAATGATGTGTGGATCACATCTGCATTTTCCTAACATTTGAAGTACAGGGGTCTCCATGGATCTGTTGGCCATTCGTGTACCTCATAGAGGAGGTCTAGACAAATTGTTTCACTGGCTTTAAATTGGTTAAGCTTTTGATGGTGTTTGTTCCTTTGTATGTCTTGGATGTGAGTTCTTCTTCAGGCACATGAACATGCTAGTATTTTCTTCTTCTAACCATCCTGCCTTACTCTGCTTGGCGGTGTCTCTGAAGCATGCTGGCTCATGGTGATAGAGCTGTGAGTCTTTATTATCCTAACAAAATGTTTTGCCTGATTCAGTCCCAACAACCTGGGTCCTGGCTGTATGTCTGCACTTGGCCTCATCAAACTCAGCAGGCATGCTCTTAACCACCAAGACATCTCTCCTGCCTCTTCCTTCTGCTTCCAGTAGAGGGCACCAAACCTCATTTGGAAGCAATTATGTGATGTCCAAGAATCGAACTTCTGATCTTTGGAAGAGCAGGCAATGCTCTTAACCACTGAGCCATCTCTCCGACCCGTTTTTCAACTTCTTTAACTAAACCAGGTTTACTCAATGTGGTGTGTGGATCACATCTGCATTCCCCTAACAAGTGGAGTACAGGGGTCTCCATGACCTATTGGCTGTTCATGTACCTCATAGAGGAGGTCAGGATAAATTGTTTCTCTGGCTTTAAATTGGTTAACATTTTGCTGGTGTTTGTAGTCCTTTGATTGTCTTGGATGTGAGTTCTCTTTAAGGCACATGAACATGCCAGTGTTTTCTTCTTCTAGCCATCTTGCCTTACTCCTTAGTGTTGACTCTGAAGCCCGATGTCTCATGGTGATAGAGCTGTGAGTCTTTAACATCCTAAAAAAACGTTTGCCCAATTCAGTCACAATAACGTGGGCCCTGGCCTTTGCCCTGACTCTATGTCTGCCCTTGGCCTCATCCAACTCAGCAGCCAATGCTCTTAAGCACTGAGCCATCTCTCCTGCCTCTTCCTTCTGTTGCCAGTAGATGGCACCAAATCTCATTTTGAGAGCAAAACTGTGGTTGCCAAGAATCGAACTTCTGATCTTTAGAAGGGCAGCCAGGATTCTTAACCACTGAGCTATCTCTCGAGCGCTTTTTCTGCATGCAAAAGAGGGCACAAGACCTCAGTGCAGATGGTTGTGAGCCATTATGTGGTTGCTTGAAATTGGATACAGGAGGAAGAAAGAGCACGAAATGCTCTTAAACACTGAGCCATCTCTCCAACCCGTTTTTCTACTTCTTTACCTAAACCATATGTACTCAATGATGTGTGGATCACATCTGCATTTTCCTAACATTTGAAGTACAGGGGTCTCCATGGATCTGTTGGCCATTCGTGTACCTCATAGAGGAGGTCTAGACAAATTGTTTCACTGGCTTTAAATTGGTTAAGCTTTTGTTGGTGTTTGTTCCTTTGTATGTCTTGGATGTGAGTTCTTCTTCAGGCACATGAACATGCTAGTATTTTCTTCTTCTAACCATCCTGCCTTACTCTGCTTGGTGGTCGCTCTGAAGCATGCTGGATCATGGTGATAGAGCTGTGAGTCTTTATTATCCTAACAAAATGATTTGCCTGATTCAGTCCCAAAAACCTGGGTCCTGGCTGTATGTCTGCACTTGGCCTCATCAAACTCAGCAGGCATGCTCTTAACCACCAAGACATCTCTCCTGCCTCTTCCTTCTGCTTCCAGTAGAGGGCACCAAACCTCATTTTGAAGCAATTATGTGATGTCCAGGAATCGAACTTCTGATCTTTGGAAGAGCAGGCAATGCTCTTAACCACTGAGCCATCTCTCCGACCCGTTTTTCAACTTCTTTAACTAAACCAGGTTTACTCAATGTGGTTTGTGGATCACATCTTCATTCCTCTAACATGTGGAGTACAGGGGTCTCCATGGACCTATTGGCTGTTCATGTACCTCATAGAGGAGGTCAGGATAAATTGTTTCTCTGGCTTTAAATTGGTTAACATTTTGCTGGTGTTTGTAGTCCTTTGATTGTCTTGGATGTGAGTTCTCTTTAAGGCACATGAACATGCCACTGTTTTCTTCTTCTAGCCATCTTGCCTTACTCTCCTTAGTGTTGTCTCTGAAGCACGATGTCTCATGGTGATAGAGCTGTGAGTCTTTAACATCCTAAAAAAACGTTTGCCCAATTCAGTCACAATAACGTGGGCCCTGGCCTTTGCCCTGACTCTATGTCTGCACTTGGCCTCATCCAACTCAGCAGCCAATGCTCTTAAGCACTCAGCCATCTCTCCTGCCTCTTCCTTCTGTTGCCAATATATGGCAGCAAATCTCATTTTGAGAGCAAAACTGTGGTTGCCAGGAATCGAACTTCTGATCTTTAGAAGGGCAGCCAGTATTCTTAACCACTGAGCTATCTCTCGAGCGCTTCTTTCTGCATGCAAAAGAGGGCACAAGACCTCAGTGCAGATGGTTGTGAGCCATTATGTGGTTGCTTGAAATTGGATACAGGAGGAAGAAAGAGCACGAAATGCTCTTAAACACTGAGCCATCTCTCCAACCCGTTTTTCTACTTCTTTACCTAAACCATATGTACTCAATGATGTGTGGATCACATCTGCATTTTCCTAACATTTGAAGTACAGGGGTCTCCATGGATCTGTTGGCCATTCGTGTACCTCATAGAGGAGGTCTAGACAAATTGTTTCACTGGCTTTAAATTGGTTAAGCTTTTGATGGTGTTTGTTCCTTTGTATGTCTTGGATGTGAGTTCTTCTTCAGGCACATGAACATGCTAGTATTTTCTTCTTCTAACCATCCTGCCTTACTCTGCTTGGCGGTGTCTCTGAAGCATGCTGGCTCATGGTGATAGAGCTGTGAGTCTTTATTATCCTAACAAAATGTTTTGCCTGATTCAGTCCCAACAACCTGGGTCCTGGCTGTATGTCTGCACTTGGCCTCATCAAACTCAGCAGGCATGCTCTTAACCACCAAGACATCTCTCCTGCCTCTTCCTTCTGCTTCCAGTAGAGGGCACCAAACCTCATTTGGAAGCAATTATGTGATGTCCAAGAATCGAACTTCTGATCTTTGGAAGAGCAGGCAATGCTCTTAACCACTGAGCCATCTCTCCGACCCGTTTTTCAACTTCTTTAACTAAACCAGGTTTACTCAATGTGGTGTGTGGATCACATCTGCATTCCCCTAACAAGTGGAGTACAGGGGTCTCCATGACCTATTGGCTGTTCATGTACCTCATAGAGGAGGTCAGGATAAATTGTTTCTCTGGCTTTAAATTGGTTAACATTTTGCTGGTGTTTGTAGTCCTTTGATTGTCTTGGATGTGAGTTCTCTTTAAGGCACATGAACATGCCAGTGTTTGCTTCTTCTAGCCATCTTGCCTTACTCCTTAGTGTTGACTCTGAAGCCCGATGTCTCATGGTGATAGAGCTGTGAGTCTTTAACATCCTAAAAAAACGTTTGCCCAATTCAGTCACAATAACGTGGGCCCTGGCCTTTGCCCTGACTCTATGTCTGCCCTTGGCCTCATCCAACTCAGCAGCCAATGCTCTTAAGCACTGAGCCATCTCTCCTGCCTCTTCCTTCTGTTGCCAGTAGATGGCACCAAATCTCATTTTGAGAGCAAAACTGTGGTTGCCAGGAATCGAACTTCTGACCTTTAGAAGGGCAGCCAGGATTCTTAACCACTGAGCTATCTCTTGAGTGCTTCTTTCTGCATGCAAAAGAGGGCACATGACCTCAGTGCAGATGGAAGTGAGCCATTATGTGGTTGCTTGAAATTGGATACAGGAGGAAGAAAGAGCCCGAAATGCTCTTAAACACTTAGCCATTTCTGCCACCCGTTTTTCTACTTCTTTACCTAAACCAGATGTACTCAATGATGTGTGGATCACATCTGCATTTTCCTAACATTTGAAGTACAGGGGTCTCCATGGACCTATTGGCCGTTCGAGTACCTCATAGAAGAGGTCTAGACAAATTGTTTCACTGGCTGTAAATTGGTTAAGATTTTGTGGATCACATCTGCATTCACCTAACATTTGAATTACAGGGGTCTCCACGGACCTATTGGCCGTTCGAGTACCTCATAGAAGAGGTCTAGATAAATTGTTTCACTGGCTTTAAATTGGTTAAGCTTTTGTTGGTGTTTGTTCCCTTGTATGTCTTGGAGGTGAGTTCTTCTTCAGGCACATGAACATGCTAGTATTTTCTTCTTCTAACCATCTTAGCTTACTCTGCTTGGTGATGTCTCTGAAATATGCTGGCTCATGGTGATAGAGCTGTGAGTCTTAATTATCCTAACAAAATGATTTGCCTGATTCAGTATCAACAAACTGGGCCCTGGCCTCATCAAATTCAGGAGGCATGCTCATAAACACCAAGACATCTCTCCTGCCTCTTCCTGCTGCTTCCATTAGAGGGCACCAAACTTCATTTTGATGCAATTATGTGATGTCCAGGAATCGAACTTCTGATCTTTGGAAGAGCAGGCAACGCTCTTAACAACTGAGCCATCTCTCCGACCCGTTGTTCAACTTCTTTAACTAAACCTGGTTTACTCAATGTGGTGTGTGGATCACATCTGCATTCCCCTAACATGTGGAGGACAGGGGTCTCCATGGACCTATTGGCTGTTCATGTACCTCATAGAGGAGGTCAGGATAAATTGTTTCTCTGGCTTTAAATTAGTTAACATTTTGCTGGTGTTTGTAGTCCTTTGATTGTCTTGGATGTGAGTTCTCTTTAAGGCACATGAACATGCCAGTGTTTTCTTCTTCTAGCCATCTTGCCTTACTCTCCTTAGTGTTGTCTCTGAAGCACGATGGCTCATGGTGATAGAGCTGTGAGTCTTTAACATCCTAAAAAAACGTTTGCCTAATTCAGTCACAATAACGTGGGCCTTGGCCTTTGCCCTGACTCTATGTCTGCACTTGGCCTAATCAAACTCAGCAGGCAATGCTATTTGAATGCACTGAGCCATCTCTCCTGCCTCTTCCTTCTGTTGCCAGTAGATGGCACCAAATCTCATTTTGAGAGCAAAACTGGGGTTGCCAGGAATCGAACTTCTGACCTTATAAGGGCAGCCAGTATTCTTAACCACTGAGCTATCTCTCGAGCGCTTCTTTCTGCATCCAAAAGAGGGCACAACACATCATTGCAGATGGTTGTGAGCCATTATGTAGTTGCTTGAAATTGAATACAGGAGGATGAAAGACCACGAAATGCTCTTAAACACCGAGACATCTCTCCAACCCGTTTTTCTACTTCTTTACCTAAATCAGATGTAATCAGTGATGTGTGGATCACATCTGCATTTCCCTAACATTTGAAGTACAGGGGACTCCATGTATTCTTTGGCCATTCGTGTACCTCATAGAAGAGGTCTAGACAAATTGTTTCACTGGCTTTAAATTGGATAAGCTTTTGTGGATCACATCTGCATTTACCTAACATTTGAAGTACAGGGGTCTCCACGGACCTATTTGCCGTTCGAGTACCTCATAGAGGAGGTCTAGATAAATTGTTACTCTGACTTTAAATTGGTTAAGCTTTAGTTGGTGTTTGTTCCTTTGTATGTCTTGGATGTGAGTTCTTCTTCAGGCACATGAACATGCTAGTATGTTCTTTTTCTAACTATCTTGCCTTACTCTGCTTAGTGGTGTCTCTGAAGCATGCTGGCTCATGGTGATAGAGCTGTGAGTCTTTATTATCCTAACAAAATGATTTGCCTGATTCAGTCCCAACAACCTGGGCCCTGGCCTCATCAAACTCAGCAGGCATGCTCTTAACCACAAAGACATCTCTCCTGCCTCTTCCTTCTGCTTCCAGTAGAGGGCACCAAACCTCATTTGGAAGCAATTATGTGATGTCCAAGAATCGAACTTCTGATCTTTGGAAGAGCAGGCAATGCTCTTAACCACTGAGCCATCTCTCCGACCCGTTTTTCAACTTCTTTAACTAAACCAGGTTTACTCAATGTGGTGTGTGGATCACATCTGCATTCCCCTAACAAGTGGAGTACAGGGGTCTCCATGACCTATTGGCTGTTCATGTACCTCATAGAGGAGGTCAGGATAAATTGTTTCTCTGGCTTTAAATTGGTTAACATTTTGCTGGTGTTTGTAGTCCTTTGATTGTCTTGGATGTGAGTTCTCTTTAAGGCACATGAACATGCCAGTGTTTGCTTCTTCTAGCCATCTTGCCTTACTCCTTAGTGTTGACTCTGAAGCCCGATGTCTCATGGTGATAGAGCTGTGAGTCTTTAACATCCTAAAAAAACGTTTGCCCAATTCAGTCACAATAACGTGGGCCCTGGCCTTTGCCCTGACTCTATGTCTGCCCTTGGCCTCATCCAACTCAGCAGCCAATGCTCTTAAGCACTGAGCCATCTCTCCTGCCTCTTCCTTCTGTTGCCAGTAGATGGCACCAAATCTCATTTTGAGAGCAAAACTGTGGTTGCCAGGAATCGAACTTCTGACCTTTAGAAGGGCAGCCAGGATTCTTAACCACTGAGCTATCTCTTGAGTGCTTCTTTCTGCATGCAAAAGAGGGCACATGACCTCAGTGCAGATGGAAGTGAGCCATTATGTGGTTGCTTGAAATTGGATACAGGAGGAAGAAAGAGCCCGAAATGCTCTTAAACACTTAGCCATTTCTGCCACCCGTTTTTCTACTTCTTTACCTAAACCAGATGTACTCAATGATGTGTGGATCACATCTGCATTTTCCTAACATTTGAAGTACAGGGGTCTCCATGGACCTATTGGCCGTTCGAGTACCTCATAGAAGAGGTCTAGACAAATTGTTTCACTGGCTGTAAATTGGTTAAGATTTTGTGGATCACATCTGCATTCACCTAACATTTGAATTACAGGGGTCTCCACGGACCTATTGGCCGTTCGAGTACCTCATAGAAGAGGTCTAGATAAATTGTTTCACTGGCTTTAAATTGGTTAAGCTTTTGTTGGTGTTTGTTCCCTTGTATGTCTTGGAGGTGAGTTCTTCTTCAGGCACATGAACATGCTAGTATTTTCTTCTTCTAACCATCTTAGCTTACTCTGCTTGGTGATGTCTCTGAAATATGCTGGCTCATGGTGATAGAGCTGTGAGTCTTAATTATCCTAACAAAATGATTTGCCTGATTCAGTATCAACAAACTGGGCCCTGGCCTCATCAAATTCAGGAGGCATGCTCATAAACACCAAGACATCTCTCCTGCCTCTTCCTGCTGCTTCCATTAGAGGGCACCAAACTTCATTTTGATGCAATTATGTGATGTCCAGGAATCGAACTTCTGATCTTTGGAAGAGCAGGCAACGCTCTTAACAACTGAGCCATCTCTCCGACCCGTTGTTCAACTTCTTTAACTAAACCTGGTTTACTCAATGTGGTGTGTGGATCACATCTGCATTCCCCTAACATGTGGAGGACAGGGGTCTCCATGGACCTATTGGCTGTTCATGTACCTCATAGAGGAGGTCAGGATAAATTGTTTCTCTGGCTTTAAATTAGTTAACATTTTGCTGGTGTTTGTAGTCCTTTGATTGTCTTGGATGTGAGTTCTCTTTAAGGCACATGAACATGCCAGTGTTTTCTTCTTCTAGCCATCTTGCCTTACTCTCCTTAGTGTTGTCTCTGAAGCACGATGGCTCATGGTGATAGAGCTGTGAGTCTTTAACATCCTAAAAAAACGTTTGCCTAATTCAGTCACAATAACGTGGGCCTTGGCCTTTGCCCTGACTCTATGTCTGCACTTGGCCTAATCAAACTCAGCAGGCAATGCTATTTGAATGCACTGAGCCATCTCTCCTGCCTCTTCCTTCTGTTGCCAGTAGATGGCACCAAATCTCATTTTGAGAGCAAAACTGGGGTTGCCAGGAATCGAACTTCTGACCTTATAAGGGCAGCCAGTATTCTTAACCACTGAGCTATCTCTCGAGCGCTTCTTTCTGCATCCAAAAGAGGGCACAACACATCATTGCAGATGGTTGTGAGCCATTATGTAGTTGCTTGAAATTGAATACAGGAGGATGAAAGACCACGAAATGCTCTTAAACACCGAGACATCTCTCCAACCCGTTTTTCTACTTCTTTACCTAAATCAGATGTAATCAGTGATGTGTGGATCACATCTGCATTTCCCTAACATTTGAAGTACAGGGGACTCCATGTATTCTTTGGCCATTCGTGTACCTCATAGAAGAGGTCTAGACAAATTGTTTCACTGGCTTTAAATTGGATAAGCTTTTGTGGATCACATCTGCATTTACCTAACATTTGAAGTACAGGGGTCTCCACGGACCTATTTGCCGTTCGAGTACCTCATAGAGGAGGTCTAGATAAATTGTTACTCTGACTTTAAATTGGTTAAGCTTTAGTTGGTGTTTGTTCCTTTGTATGTCTTGGATGTGAGTTCTTCTTCAGGCACATGAACATGCTAGTATGTTCTTTTTCTAACTATCTTGCCTTACTCTGCTTAGTGGTGTCTCTGAAGCATGCTGGCTCATGGTGATAGAGCTGTGAGTCTTTATTATCCTAACAAAATGATTTGCCTGATTCAGTCCCAACAACCTGGGCCCTGGCCTCATCAAACTCAGCAGGCATGCTCTTAACCACAAAGACATCTCTCCTGCCTCTTCCTTCTGCTTCCAGTAGAGGGCACAAAACCTCATTTTGAATCAATTATGTGATGTCCAGGAATCGAATTTCTGATCTTTGGAAGAGCAGGCAACGCTCTTAACCACTGAGCCATCTCTCAGACCGGGTTTTCAACTTCGTTAACTAAACCAGGTTTACTCAATGTGGTGTGTGGATCATAACTGCATTCCCCTAACATGTGGAGTACAGAGGTCTCAATGGACCTATTGGCTGTTCATGTACCTCATAGAGGAAGTCAGGATAAATTGTTTCTCTGGCTTTATATTGGTTAACATTTTGCTGGTGTTCGCAGTCCTTTGATTGTCTTGGATGTGAGTTCTCTTTAAGGCACATGAACATGCCAGTGTTTTCTTCTTCTAGCCATCTTGCCTTACTCTCCTTAGTGTTGTCTCTGAAGCACGAAGTCTCATGGTGATAGAGCTGTGAGTCTTTAACATCCTAAAAAAACGTTTGCCCAATTCAGTCACAATAACGTGGGCCCTGGCCTTTGCCCTGACTTTATGTCTGCACTTGGCCTCATCCAACTCAGCAGCCAATGCTCTTAAGCACTGAGCCATCTCTCCTGCCTCTTCCTTCTGTTGCCAGTAGATGGCACCAAATCTCATTTTGAGAGCAAAACTGTGGTTGCCAGGAATCGAACATCTGACCTTTAGAAGGGCAGCCGGTATTTTTAACCACTGAGCTATCTCTCGAGCGCTTCTTTCTGCATGCAAAAGAGGGCACAAGACCTCAGTGCAGATGCTTGTGAGCCATTATGTGGTTGCTTGAAATTGGATACAGGAGGAAGAAAGAGCACGGAATGCTCTTAAACACTGAGCCACCTCTCCAACTCTTTTTTCTACTTCTTTACCTAAACCAGATGTACTCAGTGATGTGTGGATCACATCTGCATTTTCCTAACGTTTGAAGTACAGGGGTCTCCAAGGATCCTTTGGCCATTCGTGTACCTCATAGAAGAGGTCTAGATAAATTGTTTCACTGGCTTTAAATTGGTTAAGCTTTTGTGGATCACATCTGCATTCACATAACATTTGAAGTACAGGGGTCTCCACGGACCTATTGGCCGTTCGAGTACCAAACCTCATTTTGAAGCAATAATGTGATGTCCAGGAATCGAACTTCTGATCTTTGGAAGAGCAGGCAATGCTCTTAACCACTGAGCCATCTCTCCGACCCGTTTTTCAACTTCTTTAACTAAACCAGGTTTATTCAATGTGGTGTGTGGATCACATCTGCATTCCCCTATCATGTGGAGTACAGGTTTCTCCATGGACATATTGGCTGTTCGAGTACCTCATAGAAGAGGTATAGATAAATTGTTTCACTGACTTTAAATTGGTTAAGCTTTTGTTGGTGTTTGTTCCCTTGTATGTCTTGCAGGTGAGTTCTTCTTCAGGCACATGAACATGCTAGTATTTTCTTCTTCTAACCATCTTAGCTTACTCTGCTTGGTGATGTCTCTGAAGCATGCTGGCTCACGGTGATAGAGCTGTGAGTCTTTATTATCCTAACAAAATGATTTGCCTGATTCAGTCCCAACAACCTGGGTCCTGGCTGTATGTCTGCACTTGGCCTCATCAAACTCAGCAGGCATGCTCTTAACCACCAAGACATCTCTCCTGCCTCTTCCTTCTGATTCCAGTAGAGGGCACCAAACCTCATTTTGAAGCAATTATGTGATGTCCAGGATTCGAACTTCTGATCTTTGGAAGAGCAGGCAACGCTCTTAACCACTGAGCCATCTCTCAGACCCGTTTTTCAACTTCGTTAAGTAAACCAGGTTTACTCAATGTGGTGTGTGGATCACATCTGCATTCCCCTAACATGTGGAGTACAGAGGTCTCAATGGACCTATTGGCTGTTCATGTACCTCATAGAGGAGGTCAGGATAAAATGTTTCTCTGGCTTTAAATTGGTTAACATTTTGCTGGTGTTCGCAGTCCTTTGATTGTCTTGGATGTGAGTTCTTCTTCAGGCACATGAACATGCTAGTATTTTCTTCTTCTAACCATCCGGCCTTACTCTGCTTGGTGGTGTCTCTTAAGCATGCTGGCTCATGGTGATAGAGCTGTGAGTCTTTATTATCCTCACAAAATGTTTTGCCTGATTCAGTCCCAACAACCTGGGTCATGGCTGAATGTCTGCACTTGGCCTCATCAAACTCAGCAGGCATGCTCTTAACCACCAAGACATCTCTCCTGCCTCTTCCTTCTGCTTCCAGTAGAGGGCACCAAACCTCATTTTGAAGCAATTATGTGATGTCCAGGAATCGAACTTCTGATCTTTGGAAGAGCAGTCAATGCTCTTAACCTCTGAGCCATCTCTCCGACCCGTTTTTCAACTTCTTTAACTAAACCAGGTTTACTCAATTTGGTGTGTGGATCACATCTGCATTCCCCTAACAAGTGGAGTACAGGGGTCTCCATGGACCTATTGGCTGTTCATGTACCTGATAGAGGAGGTCAGGATAAATTGTTTCTCTGGCTTTAAATTGGTTAACATTTTGCTGGTGTTTGTAGTCCTTTAATTGTCTTGGATGTGAGTTCTCTTTAAGGCACATGAACATGCCACTGTTTTCTTCTTCTAGCCATCTGCCTTACTCTCCTTAGTGTTGTCTCTGAAGCACGATGTCTCATGGTGATAGAGCTGTGAGTCTTTAACATCCTAAAAAAACGTTTGCCTAATTCAGTCACAATAACGTGGGCCCTGGCCTTTGCCCTGACTCTATGTCTGCACTTGGCCTCATCCAACTCAGCAGCCAATGCTCTTAAGCACTGAGCCATCTCTCCTGCCTCTTCCTTCTGTTGCCAGTAGATGGCACCAAATCTCATTTTGAGAGCAAAACTGTGGTTGCCAGGAATCGAACTTCTGACCTTTAGAAGGGCAGCCAGGATTCTTAACCACTGACCTATCTCTCGAGCGCTTCTTTCTGCATGCAAAAGAGGGCACATGACCTCAGTGCAGATGGAAGTGAGCCATTATGTGGTTGCTTGAAATTGGATACAGGAGGAAGAAAGAGCCCGAAATGCTCTTAAACACTTAGCCATTTCTGCCACCCGTTTTTCTACTTCTTTACCTAAACCAGATGTACTCAATGATGTGTGGATCACATCTGCATTTTCCTAACATTTGAAGTACAGGGGTCTCCATGGACCTATTGGCCGTTCGAGTACCTCATAGAAGAGGTCTAGACAAATTGTTTCACTGGCTGTAAATTGGTTAAGATTTTGTGGATCACATCTGCATTCACCTAACATTTGAATTACAGGGGTCTCCACGGACCTATTGGCCGTTCGAGTACCTCATAGAAGAGGTCTAGATAAATTGTTTCACTGGCTTTAAATTGGTTAAGCTTTTGTTGGTGTTTGTTCCCTTGTATGTCTTGGAGGTGAGTTCTTCTTCAGGCACATGAACATGCTAGTATTTTCTTCTTCTAACCATCTTAGCTTACTCTGCTTGGTGATGTCTCTGAAATATGCTGGCTCATGGTGATAGAGCTGTGAGTCTTAATTATCCTAACAAAATGATTTGCCTGATTCAGTATCAACAAACTGGGCCCTGGCCTCATCAAATTCAGGAGGCATGCTCATAAACACCAAGACATCTCTCCTGCCTCTTCCTGCTGCTTCCATTAGAGGGCACCAAACTTCATTTTGATGCAATTATGTGATGTCCAGGAATCGAACTTCTGATCTTTGGAAGAGCAGGCAACGCTCTTAACAACTGAGCCATCTCTCCGACCCGTTGTTCAACTTCTTTAACTAAACCTGGTTTACTCAATGTGGTGTGTGGATCACATCTGCATTCCCCTAACATGTGGAGGACAGGGGTGTCCATGGACCTATTGGCTGTTCATGTACCTCATAGAGGAGGTCAGGATAAAATGTTTCTCTGGCTTTAAATTAGTTAACATTTTGCTGGTGTTTGTAGTCCTTTGATTGTCTTGGATGTGAGTTCTCTTTAAGGCACATGAACTTGCCAGTGTTTTCTTCTTCTAGCCATCTTGCCTTACTCTCCTTAGTGTTGTCTCTGAAGCACGATGGCTCATGGTGATAGAGCTGTGAGTCTTTAACATCCTAAAAAAACGTTTGCCTAATTCAGTCACAATAACGTGGGCCTTGGCCTTTGCCCTGACTCTATGTCTGCACTTGGCCTCATCAAACTCAGCAGGCAATGCTATTTGAATGCACTGAGCCATCTCTCCTGCCTCTTCCTTCTGTTGCCAGTAGATGGCACCAAATCTCATTTTGAGAGCAAAACTGGGGTTGCCAGGAATCGAACTTCTGACCTTATAAGGGCAGCCAGTATTCTTAACCACTGAGCTATCTCTCGAGCGCTTCTTTCTGCATCCAAAAGAGGGCACAACACATCATTGCAGATGGTTGTGAGCCATTATGTAGTTGCTTGAAATTGAATACAGGAGGATGAAAGACCACGAAATGCTCTTAAACACCGAGACATCTCTCCAACCCGTTTTTCTACTTCTTTACCTAAATCAGATGTAATCAGTGATGTGTGGATCACATCTGCATTTCCCTAACATTTGAAGTACAGGGGACTCCATGTATTCTTTGGCCATTCGTGTACCTCATAGAAGAGGTCTAGACAAATTGTTTCACTGGCTTTAAATTGGATAAGCTTTTGTGGATCACATCTGCATTTACCTAACATTTGAAGTACAGGGGTCTCCACGGACCTATTTGCCGTTCGAGTACCTCATAGAGGAGGTCTAGATAAATTGTTACTCTGACTTTAAATTGGTTAAGTTTTAGTTGGTGTTTGTTCCTTTGTATGTCTTGGATGTGAGTTCTTCTTCAGGCACATGAACATGCTAGTATGTTCTTTTTCTAACTATCTTGCCTTACTCTGCTTAGTGGTGTCTCTGAAGCATGCTGGCTCATGGTGATAGAGCTGTGAGTCTTTATTATCCTAACAAAATGATTTGCCTGATTCAGTCCCAACAACCTGGGCCCTGGCCTCATCAAACTCAGCAGGCATGCTCTTAACCACAAAGACATCTCTCCTGCCTCTTCCTTCTGCTTCCAGTAGAGGGCACAAAACCTCATTTTGAATCAATTATGTGATGTCCAGGAATCGAACTTCTGATCTTTGGAAGAGCAGGCAACGCTCTTAACCACAGAGCCATCTCTCAGACCGGGTTTTCAACTTCGTTAACTAAACCAGGTTTACTCAATGTGGTGTGTGGATCATATCTGCATTCCCCTAACATGTGGAGTACAGAGGTCTCAATGGACCTATTGGCTGTTCATGTACCTCATAGAGGAAGTCAGAATAAATTGTTTCTCTGGCTTTATATTGGTTAACATTTTGCTGGTGTTCGCAGTCCTTTGATTGTCTTGGATGTGAGTTCTCTTTAAGGCACATGAACATGCCAGTGTTTTCTTCTTCTAGCCATCTTGCCTTACTCTCCTTAGTTGTCTCTGAAGCACGAAGTCTCATGGTGATAGAGCTGTGAGTCTTTAACATCCTAAAAAAACGTTTGCCCAATTCAGTCACAATAACGTGGGCCCTGGCCTTTGCCCTGACTTTATGTCTGCACTTGGCCTCATCCAACTCAGCAGCCAATGCTCTTAAGCACTGAGCCATCTCTCCTGCCTCTTCCTTCTGTTGCCAGTAGATGGCACCAAATCTCATTTTGAGAGCAAAACTGTGGTTGCCAGGAATCGAACATCTGACCTTTAGAAGGGCAGCCGGTATTCTTAACCACTGAGCTATCTCTCGAGCGCTTCTTTCTGCATGCAAAAGAGGGCACAAGACCTCAGTGCAGATGCTTGTGAGCCATTATGTGGTTGCTTGAAATTGGATACAGGAGGAAGAAAGAGCACGGAATGCTCTTAAACACTGAGCCACCTCTCCAACTCTTTTTTCTACTTCTTTACCTAAACCAGATGTACTCAGTGATGTGTGGATCACATCTGCATTTTCCTAACGTTTGAAGTACAGGGGTCTCCATGGATCCTTTGGCCATTCGTGTACCTCATAGAAGAGGTCTAGATAAATTGTTTCACTGGCTTTAAATTGGTTAAGCTTTTGTGGATCACATCTGCATTCACATAACATTTGAAGTACAGGGGTCTCCACGGACCTATTGGCCGTTCGAGTACCAAACCTCATTTTGAAGCAATAATGTGATGTCCAGGAATCGAACTTCTGATCTTTGGAAGAGCAGGCAATGCTCTTAACCACTGAGCCATCTCTCCGACCCGTTTTTCAACTTCTTTAACTAAACCAGGTTTATTCAATGTGGTGTGTGGATCACATCTGCATTCCCCTATCATGTGGAGTACAGGTTTCTCCATGGACATATTGGCTGTTCGAGTACCTCATAGAAGAGGTATAGATAAATTGTTTCACTGACTTTAAATTGGTTAAGCTTTTGTTGGTGTTTGTTCCCTTGTATGTCTTGCAGGTGAGTTCTTCTTCAGGCACATGAACATGCTAGTATTTTCTTCTTCTAACCATCTTAGCTTACTCTGCTTGGTGATGTCTCTGAAGCATGCTGGCTCATGGTGATAGAGCTGTGAGTCTTTATTATCCTAACAAAATGATTTGCCTGATTCAGTCCCAACAACCTGGGTCCTGGCTGTATGTCTGCACTTGGCCTCATCAAACTCAGCAGGCATGCTCTTAACCACCAAGACATCTCTCCTGCCTCTTCCTTCTGATTCCAGTAGAGGGCACCAAACCTCATTTTGAAGCAATTATGTGATGTCCAGGAATCGAACTTCTGATCTTTGGAAGAGCAGGCAACGCTCTTAACCACTGAGCCATCTCTCAGACCCGTTTTTCAACTTCGTTAAGTAAACCAGGTTTACTCAATGTGGTGTGTGGATCACATCTGCATTCCCCTAACATGTGGAGTACAGAGGTCTCAATGGACCTA
The DNA here is from genome assembly GCF_950005125.1 of Chionomys nivalis. Taxonomy (NCBI): domain Eukaryota; kingdom Metazoa; phylum Chordata; class Mammalia; order Rodentia; family Cricetidae; genus Chionomys; species Chionomys nivalis. The sequence goes on from NC_080108.1 coordinate 51,863,876, forward strand.
TTGGCTGTTCATGTACCTCATAGAGGAGGTCAGGATAAAATGTTTCTCTGGCTTTAAATTGGTTAACATTTTGCTGGTGTTCGCAGTCCTTTGATTGTCTTGGATGTGAGTTCTTCTTCAGGCACATGAACATGCTAGTATTTTCTTCTTCTAACCATCCGGCCTTACTCTGCTTGGTGGTGTCTCTTAAGCATGCTGGCTCATGGTGATAGAGCTGTGAGTCTTTATTATCCTCACAAAATGTTTTGCCTGATTCAGTCCCAACGACCTGGGTCATGGCTGAATGTCTGCACTTGGCCTCATCAAACTCAGCAGGCATGCTCTTAACCACCAAGACATCTCTCCTGCCTCTTCCTTCTGCTTCCAGTAGAGGGCACCAATCCTCATTTTGAAGCTATTATGTGATGTCCAGGAATCGAACTTCTGATCTTTGGAAGAGCAGGCAATGCTCTTAACCTCTGAGCCATCTCTCCGACCCGTTTTTCAACTTCTTTAACTAAACCAGGTTTACTCAATTTGGTGTGTGGATCACATCTGCATTCCCCTAACAAGTGGAGTACAGGGGTCTCCATGGACCTATTGGCTGTTCATGTACCTGATAGAGGAGGTCAGGATAAATTGTTTCTCTGGCTTTAAATTGGTTAACATTTGCTGGTGTTTGTAGTCCTTTAATTGTCTTGGATGTGAGTTCTCTTTAAGGCACATGAACATGCCACTGTTTTCTTCTTCTAGCCATCTGCCTTACTCTCCTTAGTGTTGTCTCTGAAGCACGATGTCTCATGGTGATAGAGCTGTGAGTCTTTAACATCCTAAAAAAACGTTTGCCTAATTCAGTCACAATAACGTGGGCCCTGGCCTTTGCCCTGACTCTATGTCTGCACTTGGCCTCATCCAACTCAGCACCCAATGCTCTTAAGCACTGAGCCATCTCTCCTGCCTCTTCCTTCTGTTGCCAGTAGATGGCACCAAATCTCATTTTGAGAGCAAAACTGTGGTTGCCAGGAATCGAACTTCTGACCTTTAGAAGGGCAGCCAGGATTCTTAACCACTGAGCTATCTCTCGAGCGCTTCTTTCTGCATGCAAAAGAGGACACAAGACCTCAGTGCAGATGGTTGTGAGCCATTATGTCGTTGCTTGAAATTGGATACAGCCGGGCGGTGGTGGCGCACGCCTTTAAACCCAGCACTCGGGAGGCAGAGGCAGGCGGATCTCTGTAAGTTCCAGGCCTGCCTGGTCTACAAAGGGAGTTCCAGGAAAGGCTCCAAAGCTACAGAGAAACCCTGTCTCGAAAAACCAAAAAAAAAAAAATTTAAAAAAATTTGAAATTGGATACAGGAGGAAGAAAGTGCACGAAATGCTCTTAAACACTGAGCCATCTCTCCAAAACGAATTTCTACTTCTTTACCTAAACCAGATGTACTCAATGATGTGTGGATCACATCTGCATTTTCCTAACATTTGAAGTACAGGGGTCTCCATGGATCTGTTGGCCATTCGTGTACCTCATATAGGAGGTCTAGACAAATTGTTTCACTGGCTTTAAATTGGTTAAGCTTTTGTTGGTGTTTGTTCCTTTGTATGTCTTGGATGTGAGTTCTTCTTCAGGCACATGAACATGCTAGTATTTTCTTCTTCTAACCATCCTGCCTTACTCTGCTTGGTGGTGGCTCTGAAGCATGCTGCCTCATGGTGATAGAGCTGTGAGTCTTTATTATCCTAACAAAATGTTTTGCCTGATTCAGTCCCAACAACCTGGGCCCTGGCCTCATCAAACTCAGCAGGCATGCTCTTAACGATCAAGACATCTCTCCTGCCTTTCCTTCTGCTTCCAGTAGAGGGCACCAAACCTCATTTTGAAGCAATTAAGTGATGTCCAAGAATCGAACTTCTGATCTTTGGAAGAGCATGCAATGCTCTTAACCACTGAGCCACCTCTCCGACCCGTTTTTCAACTTCTTTAACAAAACCAGGTTTACTCAATGTGGTGTGTGGATCACATCTGCATTCCCCTAACATGTGGAGTACAGGGGTCTCCATGGACCTATTGGCTGTTCATGTACCTCATAGAGGAGGTCAGGATAAATTGTTTCTCTGGCTTTAAATTGGTTAACATTTAGCTGGTGTTTGTAGTCCTTTGATTGTCTTGGATGTGAGTTCTCTTTAAGGCACATGAACAGGCCAGTGTTTTCTTCTTCTAGCCATCTTGCCTTACTCTCCTTAGTGTTGTCTCTGAAGCACGATGTCTCATGGTGATAGAGCTGTGAGTCTTTAACATCCTAAAAAAACGTTTGCCCAATTCAGTCACAATAACGTGGGCCCTGGCCTTTGCCCTGAATCTATGTCTGCACTTGGCCTCATCAAACTCAGCAGCCAACGCTCTTAAGCACTGAGCCATCTCTACTGCCTCTTCCTTCTGTTGCCAGTATATGGCACCAAATCTCATTTTGAGAGCAAAACTGTGGTTGCCAGGAATCGAACTTCTGACCTTTAGAAGGGCAGCCAGGATTCTTAACCACTGAGCTATCTCTCGATCGCTTCTTTCTGCATGCAAAAGAGGGCACAAGACCTCAGTGCAGATAGTTGTGAGCCATTATGTGGTTGCTTGAAATTGGATACAGGAAGAAGAAAGAGCACGAAATGCTCTTAAACACTGAGCCATCTCTCCAACCCGTTTTTCTACTTCTTTACCTAAACCAGATGTACTCAATGATGTGTGGATCACATCTGCATTTTGCTAACATTTGAAGTACAGGGGTCTCCATGGATCTGTTGGCCATTCGTGTACCTCATAGAGGAGATCTAGACAAATTGTTTCTCTGGCTTTAAATTGGTTAAGCTTTTGTTGGTGTTTGTTCCTTTGTATGTCTTGGATGTGAGTTCTTCTTCAGGCACATGAACATGCTAGTATTTTCTTCTTCTAACCATCCGGCCTTACTCTGCTTGGTCGTGTCTCTGAAGCATGCTGGCTCATGGTGATAGAGCTGTGAGTCTTTATTATCCTCACAAATGTTTTACCTGATTCAGTCCCAACGACCTGGGTCATGGCTGAATGTCTGCACTTGGCGTCATCAAACTCAGCAGGCATGCTCTTAACCACCAAGACATCTCTCCTGCCTCTTCCTTCTGCTTCCAGTAGAGGGCACCAAACCTCATTTTGAAGCAATTATGTGATGTCCAGGAATCGAACTTCTGATCTTTGGAAGAGCAGGCAATGCTCTTAACCACTGAGCCATCTCTCCGACCCGTTTTTCAACTTCTTTAACTAAACTAAGTTTACTCAATGTGGTGTGTCGATCACATCTGCATTCCCCTAACATGTGGAGTACAGGGGTCTCCATGGACCTATTGGCTGTTCATGTACCTCATAGAGGAGGTCAGGATAAATTGTTTCTCTGGCTTTAAATTGGTTAACATATTGCTGGTGTTTGTAGTCCTTGGATTGTCTTGGATGTGAGTTCTCTTTAAGGCACATGAACATGCCAGTGTTTTCTTCTTCTAGCCATCTTGCCTTACTCTCCTTAGTGTTGTCTCTGAAGCACGATGTCTCATGGTGATAGAGCTGTGAGTCTTTAACATCCTAAAAAAACGTTTGCCCAATTCAGTCACAATAACGTGGGCCCTGGCCTTTGCCCTGACTCTATGTCTGCACTTGGCCTCATCCAACACAGCAGCCAATGCTCTTAAGCACTGAGCCATCTCTCCTGCCTCTTCCTTCTGTTGCCAGTAGATGGCACCAAATCTCATTTTGAGAGCAAAACTGTGGTTGCCAGGAATCGAACTTCTGACCTTTAGAAGGGCAGCCAGGATTCTTAACCACTGAGCTGTCTCTCAAGCGCTTCTTTCTGCATGCAAAAGAGGGCACAAGACCTCAGTGCAGATGGTTGTGAGCCATTATGTGGTTGATTGAAATTGGATACAGGAGGAAGAAAGAGCACGAAATGCTCTTAAACACTGAGCCATCTCTCCAACACGTTTTTCTACTTCTTTACCTAAACCAGATGTACTCAATGATGTGTGGATCACATCTGCATTTTCCTAACATTTGAAGTACAGGGTCTCCATGGATCTGTTGGCCATTCGTGTACCTCATAGAGGAGGTCTAGACAAATTTTTTCACTGTCTTTCAATTGGTTAAGCTTTTGTTGGTGTTTGTTCCTTTGTATGTCTTGGATGTGAGTTCTTCTTCAGGCACATGAACATGCTAGTATTTTCTTCTTCTAACCATCCTGCCTTACTCTGCTTGGTGGTGGCTCTGAAGCATGCTGCCTCATGGTGATAGAGCTGTGAGTCTTTATTATCCTAACAAAATGTTTTGCCTGATTCAGTCCCAACAACCTGGGCCCTGGACTCATCAAACTCAGCAGGCATGCTCTTAACCACCAAGACATCTCTCCTGCCTCTTCCTTCTGCTTCCAGTAGAGGGAACCAAACCTCATTTTGAAGCAATTAAGTGATGTCCAGGAATCGAACTTCTGATCTTTGGAAGAGCAGGCAATGCTCTTAACCACTGAGCCATCTCTCCGACCCGTTTTTCAACTTCTTTAACTAAACCAGGTTTACTCAATGTGGTGTGTGGATCACATCTGCATTCCCCTAACATGTGGAGTACAGGTTTTTTCATGGACCTATTGGCTGTTCATGTACCTGATAGAGGAGGTCAGGATAAATTGTTTCTGGCTTTAAATTGGTTAACATTTTGCTGGTTTTTGTAGTCCTTTGATTGTCTTGGATGTGAGTTCCCTTTAAGGCACATGAACATGCCAGTGTTTTCTTTTTCTAGCCATCTTGCCTCACTCTCCTTAGTGTTGTCTCTGAAGCACGATGTCTCATGGTGATAGAGCTGTGAGTCTTTAACATCCTAAAAAAACGTTTGCCCAATTCAGTCACAATAACGTGGGCCCTGGCCTTTGCCCTGACTCTATGTCTGCACTTGGCCTCATCAAACTCAGCAGCCAATGCTCTTAAGCACTGAGCCATCTCTCCTGCCTCTTCCTTCTGTTGCCAGTAGATGGCACCAAATCTCATATTGAGAGCAAAACTGTGGTTGCCAGGAATCGAACTTCTGACCTTTAGAAGGGCAGCCAGGATTCTTAACCACTGAGCTATATTTCGAGCGCTTCTTTCTGCATGCAAAAGAGGGCACAAGACCTCAGTGCAGATGGTTCTGAGCCATTATGTGGTTGCTTGAATTTGGATACAGGAGGAAGAAAGAGCACGAAATGCTCTTAAACACTGAGCCATCTCTCCAACCCGTTTTTCTACTTCTTTACCTAAACCAGATGTACTCAATGATGTGTGGATCACATCTGCATTTTCCTAACATTTGAAGTACAGGGGTCTCCATGGATCTGTTGGCCATTCGTGTACCTCATAGAGGAGATCTATACAAATTGTTTCACTGGCTTTAAATTGGTTAAGCTTTTGTTGGTGTTTGTTCCTTTGTATGTCTTTTATATGAGTTCTAATCAGGCACATGAACATGCTAGTATTTTCTTCTTCTAACCATCCTGCCTTACTCTGCTTGGTGGTGTCTCTGAAGCATGCTGACTCATGGTGATAGAGCTGTGAGTCTTTATTATCCTAACAATATGTTTTGCCTGATTCAGTCCCAACAACCTGAGCCCTGGCCTCATCAAACTCAGCAGGGATGCTCTTAACCACCAAGACATCTCTCCTGTCTCTTCCTTCTTCTTCCAGTAGAGGGCACCAAATCTCATTTTGAAGCAATTATGTGATGTCCAGTAATCGAATTTCTGATCTTTGGAAGAGCAGGCAATGCTCTTAACCACTGAGCCAACTCTCTGACCCGTTTTTCAACTTCTTTAACTAAACCAGGATTACTCAATGTGGTGTGTAGATCACATCTGCATTCCCCTAACGTGTGGAGTCCAGGGGTCTTCATGGACCTATTGGCTGTTCATGTACCTCAAAGAGGAGGTCAGGATAAATTGTTTCTCTGGCTTTAAAGTGGTTAACCTTTTGCTCGTGTTTGTAGTCCTTTGATTGTCTTGGATGTGAGTTCTCTTTAAGGCACATGAACATGCCAGTGTTTTCTTCTTCTAGCCATCTTGCCTTACTCCCCTTAGTGTTGTCTCTGAAGCACGATGGCTCATGGTGATAGAGCTGTGAGTCTTTAACATCCTAAAAAAACGTTTGCCCAATTCAGTCACAATAACGTGGGCCCTGGCCTTTGCCCTGACTCTATGTCTGCACTTGGCCTCATCCAACTCAGCAGCCAATGCTCTTAAGCACTGAGCCATCTCTCCTGCCTCTTCCTTCTGTTGCCAGTAGATGGCACCAAATCTCATTTTGAGAGCAAAACTGTGGTTGCCAGGAATCGAACTTCTGACCTTTAGAAGGGCAGCCAGGATTCTTAACCACTGAGCTATCTCTTGAGCACTTCTTTCTGCATGCAAAAGAGGGCACAAGACCTCAGTGCAGATGGTTGTGAGCCATTATGTGGTTGCTTGAAATTGGATACAGGAGGAAGAAAGAGCACGAAATGCTCTTAAACACTGAGCCATCTCTCCAACCCGTTTTTCTACTTCTTTACCTAAACCAGATGTACTCAATGATGTGTGGATCACATCTGCATTTTCCTAACATTTGAAGTACAGGGGTCTCCATGGATCGGTTGGCAATTCGTGTACCTCTTAGAGAGGCCTAGACAAATTGTTTCACTGGCTTTAAATTGGTTAAGTTTTGTTGGTGTTTGTTCCTTTGTATGTCTTGGATGTGAGTTCTTCTTCAGGCACATGAACATGCTAGTATTTTCTTCTTCTAACCATCCTGCCTTACTCTGCTTGGTGGTGGCTCTGAAGCATGCTGGCTCATGGTGATAGAGCTGTGAGTCTTTATTATCCTAAGAAAATGTTTTGCCTGATTAGGTCCCAACAACCTGGGCCCTGGCTGTATGTCTGTAATTGGCCTCATCAAACTCAGCAGGCATGCTCTTAACCACCAAGACATCTCTCCTGCCTCTTGCTTCTGCTTCCAGTAAAGGGCACCAAACCTCATTTTGAAGCAATTATGTGATGTCCAGGAATCGAACTTCTGATCTTTGGAAGAGCAGGCAATGCTCTTAACCACTGAGCCATCTCTCCGACCCGTTTTTCAACTTCATTAACTAAACCAGGTTTACTCAATGTGGTGTGTGGATCACATCTGCATTCCCCTAACATGTGGAGTCCAGGGGTCTCCATGGACCTATTGGCTGTTCATGTACCTGATAGAGGAAGTCAGCATAAATTGTTTCTCTGGCTTTAAAGTGGTTAATATTTTGCTGGTGTTTGTAGTCCTTTGATTGTCTTGCATGTGAGTTCTCTTTAAGGCACATGAACATGCCACTGTTTTCTTCTTCTAGCAATTTTGCCTCACTCTCCTTAGTGTTGTCTCTGAAGCACGATGTCTCATGGTGATAGAGCTGTGAGTCTTTAACATCCTAAAAAAACGTTTGCCCAATTCAGTCACAATAACTTGGGCCCTGGCATTTGCCCTGACTCTATGTCTGCACTTGGCCTCATCAAACTCAGCAGCCAATGCTCTTAAGCACTGAGCCATCTCTCCTGCCTCTTCCTTCTGTTGCCAGTAGATGGCACCAAATCTCATTTTGAGAGCAAAAACTGTGGTTGCCAGGAATCGAACTTCTGACCTTTAGAAGGGCAGCCAGGATTCTTAACCACTGAGCTGTCTCTCGAGCGCTTATTTCTGCATGCAAAAGAGGGCACAAGACCTCAGTGCAGATGGTTGTGAGCCATTATGTGGTTGCTTGAAATTGGATACAGGAGGAAGAAAGAGCACGAAATGCTCTTAAACACTGAGCCATCTCTCCAACCCGTTTTTCTACTTCTTTACCTAAACCATATGTACTCAATGATGTGTGGATCACATCTGCATTTTCCTAACATTTGAAGTACAGGGGTCTCCATGGATCTGTTGGCCATTCGTGTACCTCATAGAGGAGGTCTAGACAAATTGTTTCACTGTCTTTCAATTGGTTAAGCTTTTGTTGGTGTTTGTTCCTTTGTATGTCTTGGATGTGAGTTCTTCTTCAGGCACATGAACATGCTAGTATTTTCTTCTTCTAACCATCCTGCCTTACTCTGCTTGGTGGTGGCTCTGAAGCATGCTGCCTCATGGTGATAGAGCTGTGAGTCTTTATTATCCTAACAAAATGTTTTGCCTGATTCAGTCCCAACAACCTGGGCCCTGGACTCATCAAACTCAGCAGGGATGCTCTTAACCACGAAGACATCTCTCCTGCCTCTTCCTTCTGCTTCCAGTAGAGGGCACCAAACCTCATTTTGAAGCAATTATGTGATGTCCAGGAATCGAACTTCTGATCTTTGGAAGAGCGGCAATGCTCTTAACCACTGAGCCATCTCTCCGACCCGTTCTTCAACTTCTTTAACTAAACCAGGTTTACTCAATGTGGTGTGTGGATCACATCTGCATTCCCCTAACATGTGGACTAGAGGTTTCTCCATGGACCTATTGGCTGTTCATGTACCTGATACAGGAGGTCAGGATAAATTGTTTCTCTGGCGTTAAATTGTTTAACATTTTGCTGCTGTTTGTAGTCCTTTGATTGTCTTGGATGTGAGTTCTCTTTAAGGCACATGAACATGCCAGTGTTTTCTTCTTCTAGCCATCGTGCCTCACTCTCCTTAGTGTTGTCTCTGAAGCACGATGTCTCATGGTGATAGAGCTGTGAGTCTTTAACATCCTAAAAAAACGTTTGCCCAATTCAGTCACAATAACGTGGGCCCTGGCCTTTGCCCTGACTCTATGTCTGCACTTGGCCTCATCCAACTTAGCAGCCAATGCTCTTAAGCACTGAGCCATCTCTCCTGCCTCTTCCTTCTGTTGTCAGTAGATGGCACCAAATCTCATATTGAGAGCAAAACTGTGGTTGCCAGGAATCGAAATAATGACCTTTAGAAGGGCAGCCAGGATTCTTAACCCCTGAGCTATCTCTCGAGCGCTTCTTTCTGCATGCAAAAGAGGGCACAATACCTCATTGCAGATGGTTGTGAGCCATTATGTGGTTGCTTGAAATTGGATACAGGAGGAAGAAAGAGCCCGAAATGCTCTTAAACACTGAGCCATCTCTCCAACCCGTTTTTCTACTTCTTTACCTAAACCAGATGTACTCAATGATGTGTGGATCACATCTGCATTTTCCTAACATTTGAAGTACAGGGGTCTCCATGGATCTGTGGGCCATTCGTGTACCTCATAGAGGAGGTCTAGGCAAATTGTTTCACTGGCTTTAAATTGGTTAAGCTTTTGTTGGTGTTTGTTCCTTTGTATGTCTTGGATGTGAGTTCTTCTTCAGGCACATGAACATGCTAGTATTTTCTTCTTCTAACCATCCTGCCTTACTCTGCCCGGTGGTGTCTGTGAAGCATGCTGGCTCATGGTGATAGAGCTGTGAGTCTTTATTATCCTAACAAAATGTTTTGCCTGATTCAGTCCCAAAAACCTGGGTTCTGGCTGTATGTCTGCACTTGGCCTCATCAAACTCAGCAGGCATGCTCTTAACCACCAAGACATCTCTCCTGCCTCTTCCTTCTGCTTCCAGTAGAGGGAACCAAACCTCATTTTGAAGCAATTATGTGATGTCCAAGAATCGAACTTCTGATCTTTGGAAGAGCAGGCAATGCTCTTAACCACTGAGCCATCTCTCCGACCCGTTTTTCAACTTCTTTAACTAAACCAGGTTTACTCAATGTGGTGTGTGGATCACATCTGCATTCCCCTAACATGTGGAGTACAGGGGTCTCCATGGACCTATTGGCTGTTCATGTACCTGATAGAGGAGGTCAGCATAAATTGTTTCTCTGGCTTTAAAGTGGTTAACATTTTGCTAGTGTTTGTAGTCCTTTGATTGTCTTGGATGTGAGTTCTCTTTAAGGCACATGAACATGCCAGTGTTTTCTTCTTCTAGCCATCTTGCCTTACTCTCCTTAGTGTTGTCTCTGTAGCACAATGTCTCATGGTGATAGAGCTGTGAGTCTTTAACATCCTAAAAAAACGTTTGCCCAATTCAGTCACAATAACGTGGGCCCTGGCCTTTGCCCTGACTCTATGTCTGCACTTGGCCTCATCCAACTCAGCAGCCAATGCTCTTAAGCACTGAGCCATCTCTCCTGCCTCTTCCTTCTGTTGCCAGTAGATGGCACCAAATCTCATTTTGAGAGCAAAACTGTGGTTGCCAGGAATCGAACATCTGACCTTTAGAAGGGCAGCCAGGATTTAACCACTGAGCTATCCCTCGAGCGCTTCTTTCTGCATGCAAAAGAGGGCACAAGACCTCAGTGCAGATGGTTGTGAGCCCTTATGTGGTTGCTTGAAATTGGATACAGGAAGAAGAAAGAACCCGAAATGCTCTTAAACACTGAGCCATCTCTAAAATCCGTTTTTCTACTTCTTTACCTAAACCAGATATACTGAGTGATGTGTGGATCACATCTGCATTTTCCTAACATTTGAAGTACAGGGGTCTCCATGGATCCTTTGGCCATTCGTGTACCTCATAGAAGAGGTCTAGACAAATTGTTTCACTGGCTTTGAATTGGTTAGCTTTTGTGGATCACATCTGCATTCACCTAACATTTGAAGTACAGGGGTCTCCATGGACCTATTGGCCATTCGGGTACCTCATAGAAGAGGTCTAGATAAATTGTTTCTCTGACTTTAAATTGGTTAAGATTTTGTTGGTGTCTGTTCCCTTGTATGTCTTGGATGTGAGTTCTGCTTCAGTCACATGAACATGCTAGTATTTTCTTCTTCTAACCATCTTGCCTTACTCTACTTGGTGGTGTCTCTGAAGCATGCTGGCTCATGGTGATAGAGCTGTGAGTCTTTATTATCCTAACAAAATGATTTTCCTGATTCAGTCCCAACAACCTGGGCACTGTCCTCATCAAACTCAGCAGGCATGCTCTTAACCACCAAGACATCTCTCCTGCCTCATTTTGCTTCCAGTAAAGGGCACCAAACCTCATTTTGAAGCAATTATGTGATGTCCAGGAAACGAACTCTGATCTTTGGAAGAGCAGGCAATGCTCTTAACCACTGAGCCATCTCTCCGACGCATTTTTCAACTTCTTTAACTAAACCAGGTTTACTCAATGTGGTGTGTGGATCACATCTGCATTCCTCTAACATGTGGAGTACAGGGGTCTCCATGGACCTATTGGCTATTCATGTACCTCATAGAGGAGGTCAGGATAAATTGTTTCTCTGGCTTTATATTGGTTAACATTTTGCTGGTGTTTGTAGTCGTTTGATTGTCTTGGATGTGAGTTCTCTTTAAGGCACATGAACATGCCAGTGTTTTCTTCTTCTAGCCATCTTGCCTTACTCTCCTTAGTGTTGTCTCTGAAACACGATATCTCATGGTGATAGAGCTGTGAGTCTTTAACATCCTAAACAAACGTTTGCCTAATTCAGTCACAATAACGTGGGCCCTGGCCTTTGCCTTGACTCTATGTCTGCACTTGTCCTCATCAAACTCAGCAGGCAATGCTCTTTGAATGCACTGAGCCATCACTCCTGCCTCTTTTTTCTGTTGCCCATTGATGGCACCAAATCTCATTTTGAGAGCAAAACTGTGGTTGCCAGGAATCGAACTTCTGACCTTCAGAAGGGCAGCCGGGATTCTTAACCACTGAGCTATCTCTCGAGCGCTTCTTTTGGTATCCAAAAGAGGGCACAAGACATCATTGCAGATGGTTGTGAGCCATTAAGTAGTTGCTTGAAATTGAATACAGGAGGATGAAAGAGCACGAAACGCTCTTAAACACTGAACCATCTCTCCAACCCGTTTTTCTACTTCTTTACCTAAACCAGATGTACTCAGTGATGTGTGGATCACATCTGCATTTTCCTAACATTTGAAGTACAGGGGTCTCCATGGATCCTTTGGCCATTCGTATACCTCATAGAGGAGGTCTAGACAAATTGTTTCACTGGCTTTAAATTGGATAAGCTTTTGTGGATCACATCTGCATTCACCTAACATTTGAAGTACAGGGGTCTCCAAGGACCTATTGGCCATTCGAGTACCTCATAGAAGAGGTCTAGATAAATTGTTTAGCTGACTTTAAATTGGTTAAGATTTTGTTGGTGTCTGTTCCCTTGTATGTCTTGGATGTGAGTTCTCCTTCAGTCACATGAACATGCTAGTATTTTCTTCTTCTAACCATCTTGCCTTACTCTACTTGGTGGTGTCTGTGAAGCATGCTGGCTCATGGTGATAGAGCTGTGAGTCTTTATTATCCTAACAAAATGATTTGCCTGATTCAGTCCCAACAACCTGGGCCCTGGCTGTATGTCTGCACTTGGCCTCATCAAACTCAGCAGGCATGCTCTTAAGCAACAAGACATCTCTCCTGCCTCTTCCTTCTGCTTCCAGTAGAGGGCACCAAACCTCATTGTGAAGCAATTATGTGATGTCCAGAAATCGAACTTCTGATCTTTGGAAGGGCAGGCAATGCTCTTAACCACTGAGCCATCTCTCCGACCCGTTTTTCAACTTCTTTAACTAAACAAGGTTTACTCAATGTGGTGTGTGGATCACATCTGCATTCCCAGAACATGTGGAGTACAGGTGTCTCCATGGACCTATTTGCTGTTCATGTACCTGATAGAGGAGGTCAGGATAAATTGTTTCTCTGGCTTTAAATTGGTTAACATTTTGCTGGTGTTTGTAGTCCTCTGATTGTCTTGGATGTGAGTTCTCTTTAAGGCACATGAACATGTCAGTGTTTTCTTCTTCTAACCATCTTGCCTTACTCTCCTTAGTGTTGTCTCTGAAGCACGAAGTCTCATGGTGATAGAGCTGTGAGTCTTTAACATACTAAAAAAACGTTTGCCCAATTCAGTCACAATAAAGTGGGCCCTGGCCTTTGCCCTGACTCTATGTCTGCACTTGGCCTCATCAAACTCAGCAGCCAATGCTCTTAAGCACTAAGCCATCTATCCTGCCTCTTCCTTCTGTTGCCAGTAGATGGCACCAAATCTCATTTTGAGAGCAAAACTGTGGTTGCCAGGAATCGAACTTCTGAACTTTAGAAGGGAAGCCAGGATTCTCAACCACGGAGCTATCTCTCGAGCGCTTCTTTCTGCATGCAAAAGAGGGCACAAGACCTCAGTGCAGATGGAAGTGAGCCATTATGTGGTTTCTTGAAATTGGATACAGGAGGATGAAAGAGCACGAAATGCTCTTAAAAACCGAGACATCACTCCAACCCGTTTTACTACTTCTTTACCTAAGCCAGATGTACTCAATGATGTGTGGATCACATCTGCATTTTCCTAACATTTGAAGTTCAGGGGTCTCCATGGGTCTGTTGGCAATTCGTGTACCTCATAGAGGAGGTGTAGACAAATTGTTTCACTGGCTTTAAATTGGTTAAACTTTTGATGTTGTTTGTTCCTTTCTATGTCTTGGATGTGAGTTCTTCTTCAGGCACATGAACATGCTACTATTTTCTTCTTCTAATCATCTTGCCTTGCTCTGCTTGGTGGTGTCTCTGCAGCATGCTGGCTCATGGTGATAGAGCTGTGAGTCTTTATTATCCTAACAAAATGTTTTGCCTGATTCAGTCCCAACAACCTGGGTCCTGGCTGTATGTCTGCACTAGGCCTCATCAAACCAAGCAGGCATGCTCTTAACCACTGAGCCATCTCTCCGACCCGTTTTTCAACTTCTTTAACTAAACCAGTGTAACTCATTGTGGTGTGTGGATCACATCTGCATTCCCCTAACATGTGGAGTACAGGGGTCTCCATGGACCTATTGGCTGTTCATGTACCTGATAGAGGAGGTCAGTATAAATTGTTTCTCTGGCTTTAAATTGGTTAACATTTTGCTGGTGTTTGTAGTCCTTTGATTGTCTTGGATGTGAGTTCTCTTTAAGGCACATGAACATGCCAGTGTTTTCTTCTTCTAGCCATCTTGCCTTACTCTCCTTAGTGTTGTCTCTGAAGCACGATGTCTCATGGTGATAGAGCTGTGAGTCTTTAACATCCTAAAAAAACGTTTGCCTAATTCAGTCACAATAACGTGTGCCCTGGCCTGTGCCCTGACTCTATGTCTGCACTTGGCTTCATCAAACTCAGCAGCCAAACAATGCTCTTAAGCACTGAGCCATCTCTCCTGCCTCTTCCTTCTGTTGCCAGTAGATGACACCAAATCTCATTTTGAGAGCAAAACTGTGGTTGCCAGGAATCGAACTTCTGACCTTTAGAAGAGCAGCAAGGATTCTTAAACACTAGCTATCTCTCGAGCGCTTCTTTCTGCATGCAAAAGAGGGCACAAGACCTCAGTGCAGATGGTTGTGAGCCATTATGTGGTTGCTTGAAATTGGATACAGGAGGAAGAAAGAGCACGAAATGCTCCTAAACACTGAGCCATCTCTGCCACCCGTTTTTCTACTTCTTTACCTAAACCAGATGTACTCAATGATGTGTGGATCACATCTGCATTTTCCTAACATTTGAAGTACAGGGGTCTCCACGGATCTGTTGGCCATTCGTGTACCTCATAGAGGAGGTGTAGACAAATTGTTTCACTGGCTTTAAATTGGTTAAGCTTTTGTTGTTGTTTGTTCCTTTGTATGTCTTGGATGTGAGTGCTTCTTCAGGCACAAGAACATGCTAGTATTTTCTTCTTCTAACCATCCTGCCTTACTCTGCTTGGTGGTGTCTCTGAAGCATGCTGGCTCATGGTGATAGAGCTGTGAGTCTTTATTATTCTAACAAAATGTTTTGCCTGATTCAGTCCCAACAATCTGGGCCCTGGCCTCATCAAACTCAGTAGGCATGCTCTTAAGCACCAAGACATCTCTCCTGCCTCTTCCTTCTCCTTCCAGTAGTGGGCACCAAACCTCATTTTGAAGCAATTATGTGATGTCCAAGAATCGAACTTCTGATCTTTGGAAGAGCAGGCAATGCTCTTAACCTCTGAGCCATCTCTCCGACCCGTTTTTAAACTTCTTTAACTAAACCAGTGTTACTCAATGTGGTGTGTGGATCACATCTGCATTCCCCTAACATGTGGAGTACAGGGGTCTCCATGGAACGATTGGCTGTTCATGTACCTCATAGAGGAGGTCAGGATAAATTGTTTCTCTGGCTTTAAATTGGTTAACATTTTGCTGGTGTTTGTAGTCCTTTGATTGTCTTGGATGTGAGTTCTCTTTAAGGCACATGAACAGGCCAGTGTTTTCTTCTTCTAGCCATCTTGCCTTACTCTCCTTAGTGTTGTCTCTGAAGCACGATGTCTCATGGTGATAGAGTTGTGAGTCTTTAACATCCTAAAAAAACGTTTGCCTAATTCTGTCACAATAACGTGTGCCCTGGCCTTTGCCCTGACTCTATGTCTGCACTTGGCCTCATCAAACTCAGCAGCCAATCAATGCTCTTAAGCACTGAGCCATCTCTCCTGCCTCTTCCTTCTGTTGCCAGTAGATGGCACCAAATCTCATTTTGAGAGCAAAACTGTGGTTGCCAGGAATCGAACTTCTGACCTTTAGAAGAGCAGCAAGGATTCTTAACCACTGAGCTATCTCTCGAGCGCTTCTTTCTGCATGCAAAAGAGGGCACAAGACCTCAGTGCAGATGGTTATGAGCCATTATGTGGTTGCTTGAAATTGGATACAGGAGGAAGAAAGAGCACGAAATGCTCTTAAACACTGAGCCATCTCTCCAACCCGTTTTTCTACTTCTTTACCTAAAACAGATGTACTCAATGATGTGTGGATCACATCTGCATTTTCCTAACATTTGTAGTACTGGGGTCTCCACGGATCTGTTGGCCATTCGTGTACCTCATAGAGGAGGTGTAGACAAATTGTTTCACTGGCTTGAAATTGGTTAAGCTTTTGTTGTTGTTTGTTCCTTTATATGTCTTGGATGTGAGTTCTTCTTCAGGCACATGAAAATGCTAGTGTTTTGTTCTTCTAACCATCCTGCCTTACTCTGCTTGGTGGTGTCTCTGAAGCATGCTGGCTCATGGTGATAGAGCTGTGAGTCTTTATTATCCTAACAAAATGTTTTGCCTGATTCAGTCCCAACAACCTGGGCCCTGGCCTCATCAACCTCAGCAGGCATGCTCTTAACCACCAAGACATCTCTCCTGCCTCTTCCTTCTGATTCCAGTAGAGGGCACCAAACCTCATTTTGAAGCAATTATGTGATGTCCAGGAATCGAACTTCTGATCTTTGGAAGGGCAGGCAATGCACTTAACCACTGAGCCATCTCTCCGACCCGTTTTTCAACTTCTTTAACTAAACCAGGTTTACTCAATGTGGTGTGTGGATCACATCTGCATTCCCCTAACATGTGGAGTACACGTGTCTCCATGGACCTATTGGCTGTTCATGTACCTCATAGAGGAGATCAGGATAAATTGTTTCTCTGGCTTTAAATTGGTTAACATTTTGCTGGTGTTTGTAGTCCTTTGATTGTCTTGGATGTGAGTTCTCTTTAAGGCACATGAACATGCCAGTGTTTTCTTCTTCTAACCATCTTGCCTTACTCTCCTTAGTGTTGTCTCTGAAGCACGATGTCTCATGGTGATAGAGCTGTGAGTCTTTAACATCCTAAAAAAACGTAATTCAGTCACAATAACGTGGGCCCTGGCCTTTGCCCTGACTCTATGTCTGCACTTGGCCTCATCAAACTCAGCAGGCAATGCTCTTAAGCACTTAGCCATCTCTCCTGCCTCTTCCTTCTGTTGCCAGTAGATGGCACAAAATCTCATTTTGAGAGCAAACTGTGGTTGCCAGGAATCGAACTTCTGACCTTTAGAAGGGCAGCCAGTATTTTTAGCCACTGAGCTATCTCTCGAGCGCTTCTTTTTGCATCCAAAAGAGGGCACAAGACCACAGTGCAGATGGTTGTGAGCCATTATGTGGTTGCTTGAAATTGAATACAGGAGGATGAAAGAGCACGAAATGCTCTTAAACACTGAGCCATCTCTCCAACCCGTTTTTCTACTTCTTTACCTAAACCAGATCTACTCAGTGATGTGTGGATCACATCTGCATTTTCCTAACATTTTAAGTACAGGGTTCTCCCTGGGTCTGTTGGCCTCATAGAGGAGGTCTAGACAAATTGTTTAACTGGCTTTAAATTGGTTAAGCTTTTGTTGGTGTTTGTTCCTTTGTATGTCTTGGATGTGAGTTCTTCTTCAGGCACATGAACATGCTAGTATTTTCTTCTTCTAACCATCCTGCCTTACTCTGCTTGGTGGTGGCTCTGAAGCATGCTGGCTCATGGTGATAGAGCTGTGAGTCTTTATTATCCTAACAAAATGTTTTGCCTGATTCAGTCCCAACAAAATGTGCCCTGGCTGTATGTCTGCACTTGGCCTCATAAAACTCCGCAGGCATGCTCTTAAGCACCAAGACATCTCTCCTGCCTCTTCCTTCTGCTTCCAGTAGAGGGCACCAAACCTCATTTTGAAGCAATTATGTGATGTCCAAGAATCGAACTT
Organism: Chionomys nivalis; assembly: GCF_950005125.1. NCBI lineage: Eukaryota > Metazoa > Chordata > Mammalia > Rodentia > Cricetidae > Chionomys > Chionomys nivalis. Next base: position 51,881,387 of record NC_080108.1, read on the forward strand.
CTGATCTTTGGAAGAGCAGGCAATGCTCTTAACCACTGAGCCATCTCTCCGACCCGTTTTTCAACTTCTTTAACTAAACCAGGTTTACTCAATGTGGTGTGTGGATCACATCTGCATTCCCCTAACATGTGGAGTCCAGGGGTCTCCATGGACCTATTGGCTGTTCATGTACCTGATAGAGGAAGTCAGCATAAATTGTTTCTCTGGCTTTAAAGTGGTTAATATTTTGCTGGTGTTTGTAGTCCTTTGATTGTCTTGCATGTGAGTTCTCTTTAAGGCACATGAACATGCCAGTGTTTTCTTCTTCTAGCCATCTTGCCTTACTCTCCTTAGTGTTGTCTCTGAAGCACGATGTCTCATGGTGATAGAGCTGTGAGTCTTTAACATCCTAAAAAAACGTTTGCCCAATTCAGTCACAATAACGTGGGCCCTGGCCTTTGCCCTGAATCTATGTCTGCACTTGGCCTCATCAAACTCAGCAGCCAATGCTCTTAAGCACTGAGCCATCTCTCCTGCCTCTTCCTTCTGTTGCCAGTAGATGGCACCAAATCTCATTTTGAGAGCAAAACTGTGGTTGCCAGGAATCGAACTTCTGACCTTTAGAAGGGCAGCCAGGATTCTTAACCACTGAGCTATCTCTCGAGCGCTTCTTTCTGCATGCAAAAGAGGGCACAAGACCACAGTGCAGATAGTTGTGAGCCATTATGTGGTTGCTTGAAATTGGATACAGGAAGAAGAAAGAGCACGAAATGCTCTTAAACACTGAGCCATCTCTCCAACCCGTTTTTCTACTTCTTTACCTAAACCAGATGTACTCAATGATGTGTGGATCTCATCTGCATTTTCCTAACATTTGAAGTACAGGGGTCTCCATGGATCTGTTGGCCATTCGTGTACCTCATAGAGGAGGTCTAGACAAATTGTTTCACTGTCTTTCAATTGGTTAAGCTTTTGTTGATGTTTGTTTCTTTGTATGTCTTGGATGTGAGTTCTTCTTCAGGCACATGAACATGCTAGTATTTTCTTCTTCTAACCATCCTGCCTTACTCTGCTTGGTGGTGTCTCTGAAGCATGCTGGCTCATGGTGATAGAGCTGTGAGTCTTTATTATCCTAACAAAATGTTTTGCCTGATTCAGTCCCAACAACCTGGGTCCTGGCTGTATGTCTGCACTTGGCCAAATCAAATTCAGCAGGCATGCTTTTAACCACCAAGACAGCTCACCTGCCTCTTCCTTCTGCTTCCAGTGGAAGGCACCAAACCTCATTTTGAAGCAATTATGTGATGTCCAGTAATCGAATTTCTGATCTTTGGAAGAGCAGGCAATGCTCTTAACCACTGAGCCATCTCTCTGTCCCGTTTTCAACTTCTTTAACTAAACCAGGTTTACTCAATGTGGTGTGTGGATCACATCTGCATTCCCCTAACATGTGGAGTACAGGGGTCTTCATGGACCTATTGGCTGTTCATGTACCTGATAGAGGAAGTCAGCATAAATTGTTTCTCTGGCTTTAAAGTGGTTAATATTTTGCTGGTGTTTGTAGTCCTTTGATTGTCTTGCATGTGAGTTCTCTTTAAGGCACATGAACATGCCACTGTTTTCTTCTTCTAGCCATCTTGCCTCACTCTCCTTAGTGTTGTCTCTGAAGCACGATGTCTCATGGTGATAGAGCTGTGAGTCTTTAACATCCTAAAAAAACGTTTGCCCAATTCAGTCACAATAACTTGGGCCCTGGCATTTGCCCTGACTCTATGTCTGCACTTGGCCTCATCCAACTCAGCACCCAATGCTCTTAAGCACTGAGCCATCTCTCCTGCCTCTTCCTTCTGTTGCCAGTAGATGGCACCCAATCTCATTTTGAGAGCAAAAACTGTGGTTGCCAGGAATCGAACTTCTGACCTTTAGAAGGGCAGCCAGGATTCTTAACCACTGAGCTATCTCTCGAGCGCTTCTTTCTGCATGCAAAAGAGGGCACGAGACCTCACTGCAGATGGTTGTGAGCCATTATGTGGTTGCTTGAAATTGGATACAGGAGGAAGAAAGAGCACGAAATGCTCTTAAACACTGAGCCATCTCTCCAACCCGTTTTTCTACTTCTTTACCTAAACCAGATGTACTCAATGATGTGTGGATCACATCTGCATTTTCCTAACATTTGAAGTACAGGGGTCTCCATGGATCTGTTGGCCATTCGTGTACCTCATAGAGGAGGTCTAGACAAATTGTTTCACTGTCTTTCAATTGGTTAAGCTTTTGTTGGTGTTTGTTCCTTTGTATGTCTTGGATGTGAGTTCTTCTTCAGGCACATGAACATGCTAGTATTTTCTTCTTCTAACCATCCTGCCTTACTCTGCTTCGTGGTGTCTCTGAAGCATGCTGGCTCATGGTGATAGAGCTGTGAGTCTTTATTATCCTAACAAAATGTTTTCCCTGATTCAGTCCCAACAACCTGGGCCCTGGACTCATCAAACTCAGCAGGTATGCTCTTAACCACCAAGACATCTCTCCTGCCTCTTCCTTCTGCTTCCAGTAGAGGGCACCAAACCTCATTTTGAAGCAATTATGTGATGTCCAGGAATCGAACTTCTGATCTTTGGAAGAGCAGGCAATGCTCTTAACCACTGAGCCATCTCTCCGACCCGTTTTTCAACTTCTTTAACTAAACCAGAATTACTCAATGTGGTGTGTGGATCACATCTGCATTCCCCTAACATGTGGAGTACAGGTTTCTCCATGGACCTATTGGCTGTTCATGTACCTGATAGAGGAGGTCAGGATAAATTGTTTCTCTGGCTTTAAATTGGTTAACATTTTGCTGGTTTTTGTAGTCCTTTGATTGTCTTGGATGTGAGTTCCCTTTAAGGCACATGAACATGCCAGTGTTTTCTTTTTCTAGCCATCTTGCCTACTCTCCTTAGTGTTGTCTCTGAAGCACGATGTCTCATGGTGATAGAGCTGTGAGTCTTTAACATCCTAAAAAAACGTTTGCCCAATTCAGTCACAATAACGTGGGCCCTGGCCTTTGCCCTGACTCTATGTCTGCACTTGGCCTCATCAAACTCAGCAGCCAATGCTCTTAAGCACTGAGCCATCTCTCCTCTCTCTTCCTTCTGTTGCCAGTAGATGGCACTAAATCTCATTTTGAGAGCAAATCTGTGGTTGCCAGGAATCGAACTTCTGACCTTTAGAAGGGCAGCCAGGATTCTTAACCACTGAGCTATATCTTGAGCGCTTCTTTCTGCATGCAAAAGAGGGCACAAGACTTCAGTGCAGATGGTTCTGAGCCATTATGTGGTTGCTTGAATTTGGATACAGGAGGAAGAAAGAGCACGAAATGCTCTTAAACACTGAGCCATCTCTCCAACCCGTTTTTCTACTTCTTTACCTAAACTCAATGATGTGTGGATCACATCTGCATTTTCCTAACATTTGAAGTACAGGGGTCTCCATGGATCTGTTGGCCATTCGTGTACCTCATAGAGGAGATCTATACAAATTGTTTCACTGGCTTTAAATTGGTTAAGCTTTTGTTGGTGTTTGTTCCTTTGTATGTCTTGGATATGAGTTCTAATCAGGCACATGAACATGCTAGTATTTTCTTCTTCTAACCATCCTGCATTACTCTGCTAGGTGGTGTCTCTGAAGCATGCTGGCTCATGGTGATAGAGCTGTGAATCTTTATTATCCTAACAAAATGTTTTGCCTGATTCAGTCCCAACAACCTGGGCCCTGGCCTCATCAAACTCAGCAGGGATGCTCTTAACCACCAAGACATCTCTCCTGTCTCTTCCTTCTGCTTCCAGTAGAGGGCACCAAATCTCATTTTGAAGCAATTATGTGATGTCCAGTAATCGAATTTCTGATCTTTGGAAGAGCAGGCAATGCTCTTAACCACTGAGCCATCTCTCTGACCCGTTTTTCAACTTCTTTAACTAAACCAGGATTACTCAATGTGGTGTGTGGATCACATCTGCATTCCCCTAACGTGTGGAGTCCAGGGGTCTTCATGGACCTATTGGCTGTTCATGTACCTCAAAGAGGAGGTCAGGATAAATTGTTTCTCTGGCTTTAAATTGGTTAACATTTTGCTGGTGTTTGTAGTCCTTTGATTGTCTTGGATGTGAGTTCTCTTTAAGGCACATGAACATGCCAGTGTTTTCTTCTTCTAGCCATCTTGCCTTACTCTCCTTAGTGTTGTCTCTGAAGCACGATGTCTCATGTTGATAGTGCTGTGAGTCTTTAACATCCTAAAAAAACGTTTGCCCAATTCAGTCACAATAACGTGGGCCCTGGCCTTTGCCCTGACTCTATGTCTGCACTTGGCCTCATCAAACTCAGCAGCCAATGCTCTTAAGCACTGAGCCATGTCTCCTGCCTCTTCCTTCTGTTGCCAGTAGATGGCACCAAATCTCATTTTGAGAGCAAACTGTGGTTGCCAGGAATCGAACTTCTGACCTTTAGAAGGGCAGCCAGGATTCTTAACCACTGAGCTATCTCTCGAGCGCTACTTTCTGCATGCAAAAGAGGGCACAAGACCTCAGTGCAGATGGTTGTGAGCCATTATGTGGTTGCTTGAAATTGGATACAGGAAGAAGAAAAAGCTCGAAATGCTCTTAAACACTGAACCATCTCTCCATCCCGTATTTCTACTTCTTTACCTAAACCAGATGTACTCAATGATGTGTGGATCACATCTGCATTTTCCTAACATTTGAAGTACAGGGGTCTCCAGTAAAGGGCACCAAACCTCATTTTGAAGCAATTATGTGATGTCCAGTTATCGAACTTCTGAACTTTGGAAGAGCATGCAATGCTCTTAACCACTAAGCCATCTCTCCGACCCGTTTTTTAACTTACCTAAACCAGATGTACTCAATGATGTGTGGATCACATCTGCATTTTCCTAACATTTGAAGTACAGGGGTCTCCAGTAAAGGGCACCAAACCTCATTTTGAAGCAATTATGTGATGTCCAGTTATCGAACTTCTGAACTTTGGAAGAGCATGCAATGCTCTTAACCACTAAGCCATCTCTCCGACCCGTTTTTTAACTTCTTTAACTAAACCAGGTTTACTCAGTGTGGTGTGTGGATCACATCTGCATTCCCCTAACATGTGGAGTACAGGGGTCTCCATGGACCTATTGGCTGTTCATGTACCTGATAGAGGAGGTCAGCATAAATTGTTTCTCTGGCTTTAAAGTGGTTAATATTTTGCTGGTGTTTGTAGTCCATTGATTGTCTTGGATGTGAGTTCTCTTTAAGGCACATGAACATGCCAGTGTTTTCTTCTTCTAGCCATCTTGCCTTACTCTCCTTAGTGTTGTCTCTGAAGCACGATGTCTCATGGTGATAGAGCTGTGAGTTTTTAACATCCTAAAAAAACGTTTGCCCTATTCAGTCACAATAACGTGGGCCCTGGCCTTTGCCCTGACTCTATGTCTGCACTTGGCCTCATCAAACTCAGCAGCCAGTGCTCTTAAGCACTGAGCCATCTCTCCTCCCTCTTCCTTCTGTTGCCAGTAGATGGCACCAAATCTCATTTTGAGAGCAAAACTGTGGTTGCCAGGAATCGAACTTCTGACCTTTAGAAGGGCAGCCAGGATTCTTAACCACTGAGCTATCTCTCGAGCACTTCTTTCTGCATGCAAAAGAGGGCACAAGACCTCAGTGCAGATGGTTGTTAGCCATTATGTGGTTGCTTGAAATTGGATACAGGAGGAAGAAAGAGTACGAAATGCTCTTAAACACTGAGCCATCTCTAAACCCGTTTGTCTACTTCTTTACCTAAACCAGATGTATTCAATGATGTGTGGATCACATCTGCATTTTCCTAACATTTGAAGTACAGGGGTCTCAATGGATCTGTTGGCCATTCGTGTACCTCATAGAGGAGGTCTAGACAAATTGTTTCACTGGCTTTAAATTGGTTAAGCTTTTGTTGGTGTTTGTTCCTTTGTATGTCTTCGATGTCAGTTCTTCTTCAGGCACATGAACATGCTAGTATTTTCTTCTTCTAACCATCCTGCCTTACTCTGCTTGGTGGTGTCTCTGAAGCATGCTGGCTCATGGTGATAGAGCTGTGAGTCTTTATTATCCTAACAAAATGTTTTGCCTGATTCAGTCCCAACAACCTGGGTCCTGGCTGTATGTCTGCACTTGGCCTCATCAAACTCAGCAGGCATGCTCATAACCACCAAGACATCTCTCCTGCCTCTTCCTTCTGCTTCCAGTAGAGGGCACCAAACCTCATTTTGAAGCAATTATGTGATGTCCAAGAATTGAACTTCTGTTCTTTGGAAGAGCAGGCAATGCTCTTAACCACTGAGCCATCTCTCCGACCCGTTTTTCAACTTCTTTAACTAAACCAGGTTTACTCAATGTGGTGTGTGGATCACATCTGCATTCCCCTAACATGTGGAGTACAGGGGTCTGCCTGGACCTATTGGCTGTTCATGTACCTGATACAGGAGGTCAGGATAAATTGTTTCTCTGGCTTTAAATTGGTTAACATTTTGCTGGTGTTTGTAGTCCTTTGATTGTCTTGGTTGTGAGTTCTCTTTAAGGCACATGAACATGCCAGTGTTTTCTTCTTCTAGCCATCTTGCCTTACTCTCCTTAGTGTTGTCTCTGAAGCACGATGTCTCATGGTGATAGAGCTGTGAGTCTTTAACATCCTAAAAAAACGTTTGCCCAATTCAGTCACAATAACGTAGGCCCTGGCCTTTGCCCTGACTCTATGTCTGCACTTGGCCTCATCCAACTCAGCAGCCAATGCTCTTAAGCACTGAGCCATCTCTCCTGCCTCTTCCTTCTGTTGCCAGTAGATGGCACCAAATCTCATTTTGAGAGCAAAACTGTGGTTGCCAGGAATCGAAATAATGACCTTTAGAAGGGCAGCCAGGATTCTTATCCCCTGAGCTATCTCTCTAGCGCTTCTTTCTGCATGCAAAAGAGGGCCCAAGACCTCATTGCAGATGGTTGTGAGCCATTATGTGGTTGCTTGAAATTGGATACAGGAGGAAGAAAGAGCACGAAATGCTCTTAAACACTGAGCCATCTCTCCAACCCGTTTTTCTACTTCTTTACCTAAACCAGATGTACTCAATGATGTGTGGATCACATCTGCATTTTCCTAACATTTAAAGTACAGGGGTCTCCATGGATCTGTGGGCCATTCGTGTACCTCATAGAGGAGGTCTAGACAAATTGTTTCACTGGCTTTAAATTGGTTAAGCTTTTGTTGGTGTTTGTTCATTTGTATGTCTTGGATGTGAGTTCTTCTTCAGGCACATGAACATGGTAGTATTTTCTTCTTCTAACCATCCTGCCTTACTCTGCTTGGTGGTGTCTCTGAAGCATGCTGGCTCATGGTGATAGAGCTGTGAGTCTTTATTATCCTAACAAAATGTTTTTCCTGATTCAGTCCCAACAACCTGGGTCCTGGCTGTATGTCTGCACTTGGCCTCATCAAACTCAGCAGGCATGCTCATAACCACCAAGACATCTCTCCTGCCTCTTCCTTCTGCTTCCAGTAGAGGGCACCAAACCTCATTTTGAAGCAATTATGTGATGTCCAAGAATCGAACTTCTGTTCTTTGGAAGAGCAGGCAATGCTCTTAACCACTGAGCCATCTCTCCGACCCGTTTTTCAACTTCTTTAACTAAACCAGGTTTACTCAATGTGGTGTGTGGATCACATCTGCATTCCCCTAACATGTGGAGTACAAGGGTCTCCATGGACCTATTGGCTGTTCATGTACCTCATAGAGGAGGTCAGCATAAATTTTTTCTCTGGCTTTAAATTTTTTAACATTTTGCTGGTGTTTGTAGTCCTTTGATTGTCTTGGTTGTGAGTTCTCTTTAAGGCACATGAACATGCCAGTGTTTTCTTCTTCTAGCCATCTTGCCTTACTCTCCTTAGTGTTGTCTCTGAAGCACGATGTCTCATGTTGATAGAGCTGTGAGTCTTTAACATCCTAAAAAAACGTTTGCCCAATTCAGTCACAATAACGTGGGCCCTGGCCTGTGCCCTGACTCTATGTCTGCACTTGGCCTCATCAAACTCAGCAGCCAATGCTCTTAAGCACTGAGCCATCTCTCCTGCCTCTTCCTTCTGTTGCCAGTAGATGGCACCAAATCTCATTTTGAGAGCAAAACATTGGTTTCCAGGAATCGAACTTCTGACCCATAGAAGGGCAGCCAGGATTCTTAACCACTGAGCTATCTCTCGAGCGCTTCTTTCTGCATGCAAAAGAGGGCACAAGACCTCAGTGCAGATGGTTGTGAGCCATTATGTGGTTCCTTGAAATTGGATACAGGAGGAAGAAAGAGCACGAAATGCTCTTAAACACTCAGCCATCTCTCCAACCCGATTTTCTACTTCTTTACCTAAACCAGATGTACTCAATGATGTGTGGATCACATCTGCATTTTCCTAACATTTGAAGTACAGGGGTCTCCATGGATCTGTGGGCCATTCGTATACCTCATAGAGGAGGTCTAGACAAATTGTTTCACTGTCTTTAAATTGGTTAAGCTTTTGTTGGTATTTGTTCCTTTGTATGTCTTGTATGTGAGTTCTTCTTCAGGCACATGAACATGCTAGTATATTCTTCTTCTAACCATCCTGCCTTACTCTGCTTGGTGGTGGCTCTGAAGCATGCTGGCTCATGGTGATAGAGCTGTGAGTCTTTATTATCCCAACAAAATGTTTTGCCTGATTCAGTCCCAACAACCTGGGCCCTGGCTGTATGTCTGCACTTGGCCTCATCAAACTCCGCAGGCATGCTCTTAAGCACCAAGACATCTCTCCTGCCTCTTCCTTCTGCTTCCAGTAGAGGGCACCAAATCTCATTTTGAAGCAATTTTTTGATGTCCAAGAATCGAACTTCTGATCTTTGGAAGAGCAGGCAATGCTCTTAACCACTGAGCCATCTCTCCGACCCGTTTTTCAACTTCTTTAACTAAACCAGGTTTACTCAATGTGGTGTGTGGATCACATCTGCATTCCCCTAACATGTGGACTACAGGTTTCTCCATGGACCTATTGGCTGTTCATGTACCTGATACAGGAGGTCAGGATAAATTGTTTCTCTGGCTTTAAATTGTTTAAATTTTGCTGGTATTTGTAGTCGTTTGATTGTCTTGGATGTGAGTTCTCTTTAAGGCACATGAACATGCCAGTGTTTTCTTCTTCTAGCCATCTTGACTTACTCTCCTTAGTGTTGTCTCTGAAACACGATATCTCATGGTGATAGAGCTGTGAGTCTTTAACATCCTAAACAAACGTTTGCCCAATTCAGTCACAATAACGTAGGCCCTGGCCTTTGCCCTGACTCTATGTCTGCACTTGGCCTCATCCAACTCAGCAGCCAATGCTCTTAAGCACTGAGCCATCTCTCCTGCCTCTTCCTTCTGTTGCCAGTAGATGGCACCAAATCTCATTTTGAGAGCAAAACTGTGGTTGCCAGGAATCGAAATAATGACCTTTAGAAGGGCAGCCAGGATTCTTATCCCCTGAGCTATCTCTCTAGCGCTTCTTTCTGCATGCAAAAGAGGGCCCAAGACCTCATTGCAGATGGTTGTGAGCCATTATGTGGTTGCTTGAAATTGGATACAGGAGGAAGAAAGAGCACGAAATGCTCTTAAACACTGAGCCATCTCTCCAACCCGTTTTTCTACTTCTTTACCTAAACCAGATGTACTCAATGATGTGTGGATCACATCTGCATTTTCCTAACATTTAAAGTACAGGGGTCTCCATGGATCTGTGGGCCATTCGTGTACCTCATAGAGGAGGTCTAGACAAATTGTTTCACTGGCTTTAAATTGGTTAAGCTTTTGTTGGTGTTTGTTCATTTGTATGTCTTGGATGTGAGTTCTTCTTCAGGCACATGAACATGGTAGTATTTTCTTCTTCTAACCATCCTGCCTTACTCTGCTTGGTGGTGTCTCTGAAGCATGCTGGCTCATGGTGATAGAGCTGTGAGTCTTTATTATCCTAACAAAATGTTTTTCCTGATTCAGTCCCAACAACCTGGGTCCTGGCTGTATGTCTGCACTTGGCCTCATCAAACTCAGCAGGCATGCTCATAACCACCAAGACATCTCTCCTGCCTCTTCCTTCTGCTTCCAGTAGAGGGCACCAAACCTCATTTTGAAGCAATTATGTGATGTCCAAGAATCGAACTTCTGTTCTTTGGAAGAGCAGGCAATGCTCTTAACCACTGAGCCATCTCTCCGACCCGTTTTTCAACTTCTTTAACTAAACCAGGTTTACTCAATGTGGTGTGTGGATCACATCTGCATTCCCCTAACATGTGGAGTACAAGGGTCTCCATGGACCTATTGGCTGTTCATGTACCTCATAGAGGAGGTCAGCATAAATTTTTTCTCTGGCTTTAAATTTTTTAACATTTTGCTGGTGTTTGTAGTCCTTTGATTGTCTTGGTTGTGAGTTCTCTTTAAGGCACATGAACATGCCAGTGTTTTCTTCTTCTAGCCATCTTGCCTTACTCTCCTTAGTGTTGTCTCTGAAGCACGATGTCTCATGTTGATAGAGCTGTGAGTCTTTAACATCCTAAAAAAACGTTTGCCCAATTCAGTCACAATAACGTGGGCCCTGGCCTGTGCCCTGACTCTATGTCTGCACTTGGCCTCATCAAATTCAGCAGCCAATGCTCTTAAGCACTGAGCCATCTCTCCTGCCTCTTCCTTCTGTTGCCAGTAGATGGCACCAAATCTCATTTTGAGAGCAAAACATTGGTTTCCAGGAATCGAACTTCTGACCCATAGAAGGGCAGCCAGGATTCTTAACCACTGAGCTATCTCTCGAGCGCTTCTTTCTGCATGCAAAAGAGGGCACAAGACCTCAGTGCAGATGGTTGTGAGCCATTATGTGGTTCCTTGAAATTGGATACAGGAGGAAGAAAGAGCACGAAATGCTCTTAAACACTCAGCCATCTCTCCAACCCGATTTTCTACTTCTTTACCTAAACCAGATGTACTCAATGATGTGTGGATCACATCTGCATTTTCCTAACATTTGAAGTACAGGGGTCTCCATGGATCTGTGGGCCATTCGTATACCTCATAGAGGAGGTCTAGACAAATTGTTTCACTGTCTTTAAATTGGTTAAGCTTTTGTTGGTATTTGTTCCTTTGTATGTCTTGTATGTGAGTTCTTCTTCAGGCACATGAACATGCTAGTATATTCTTCTTCTAACCATCCTGCCTTACTCTGCTTGGTGGTGGCTCTGAAGCATGCTGGCTCATGGTGATAGAGCTGTGAGTCTTTATTATCCCAACAAAATGTTTTGCCTGATTCAGTCCCAACAACCTGGGCCCTGGCTGTATGTCTGCACTTGGCCTCATCAAACTCCGCAGGCATGCTCTTAAGCACCAAGACATCTCTCCTGCCTCTTCCTTCTGCTTCCAGTAGAGGGCACCAAATCTCATTTTGAAGCAATTTTTTGATGTCCAAGAATCGAACTTCTGATCTTTGGAAGAGCAGGCAATGCTCTTAACCACTGAGCCATCTCTCCGACCCGTTTTTCAACTTCTTTAACTAAACCAGGTTTACTCAATGTGGTGTGTGGATCACATCTGCATTCCCCTAACATGTGGACTACAGGTTTCTCCATGGACCTATTGGCTGTTCATGTACCTGATACAGGAGGTCAGGATAAATTGTTTCTCTGGCTTTAAATTGTTTAAATTTTGCTGGTATTTGTAGTCGTTTGATTGTCTTGGATGTGAGTTCTCTTTAAGGCACATGAACATGCCAGTGTTTTCTTCTTCTAGCCATCTTGACTTACTCTCCTTAGTGTTGTCTCTGAAACACGATATCTCATGGTGATAGAGCTGTGAGTCTTTAACATCCTAAACAAACGTTTGCCTAATTCAGTCACAATAACGTGGGCCCTGGCCTTTGCCCTGACTCTATGTCTGCATGTGGCCTCATCAAACTCAGCAGGCAATGCACTTTGAATGCACTGAGCCATCACTCCTCCCTCTTTTTTCTGTTGCCCACAGATGGCACCAAATCTCATTTTGAGAGCAAAACTGTGGTTGCCAGGAATCGAACTTCTGACCTTCAGAAGGGCAGCCCGGATTCTTAACCACTGAGCTATCTCTCAAGCGCTTCTTTCGGTATCCAAAAGAGGGCACAAGACATCAGTGCAGATGGTTGTGAGCCATTAAGTAGTTGCTTGAAATTGAATACAGGAGGATGAAAGAGCACGAAACGCTCTTAAACACTGAACCATCTCTCCAACCCGTTTTTCTACTTCTTTACCTAAACCAGATGTACTCAGTGATGTGTGGATCACATCTGCATTTTCCTAACATTTGAAGTACAGGGGTCTCCATGGATCCTTTGGCCATTCGTATACCTCATAGAGGAGGTCTAGACAAATTGTTTCACTGGCTTTAAATTGGATAAGCTTTTGTGGATCACATCTGCATTCACCTAACATTTGAAGTACAGGGGTCTCCACGGACCTATTGGCCGTTCGAGTACCTCATAGAAGAGGTCTAGATAAATTGTTTCACTGACTTTAAATTGGTTAAGCTTTTGTTGGTGTTTGTTCCCTTGTATGTCTTGGAGGTGAGTTCTTCTTCAGGCACATGAACATGCTAGTATTTTCTTCTTCTAACCATCTTAGCTTACTCTGCTTGGTGATGTCTCTGAAGCATGCTGGCTCATGGTGATAGAGCTGTGAGTCTTAATTATCCTAACAAAATGATTTGCCTGATTCAGTATCAACAAACTGGGCCCTGGCCTCATCAAATTCAGGAGTCATGCTCTTAACCACCAAGACATCTCTCCTGCCTCTTCCTGCTGCTTCCATTAGAGGGCATCAAACCTCATATTAAAGCAATTATGTGATGTACAGGAATCGAACTTCTGAAATTTGGATGAGCAGGCAACGCTCTTAACCACTGAGCCATCTCTCCGACCCGTTTTTCAACTTCTTTAACTAAACCAGGTTTACTCAATGTGGTGTGTGGATCACATCTGCATTCCCCTAACATGTGGAGGACAGTGGTCTCCATGAACCTATTGGCTGTTCATGTACCTCATAGAGGAGGTCAGGATAAATTGTTTCTCTGGCTTTAAATTGGTTAACATTTTGCTGGTGTTTGTAGTCCTTTGATTGTCTTGGATGTGAGTTCTCTTTAAGGCACATGAACATGCCAGTGTTTTCTTCTTCTAGCCATCTTGCCTTACTCCCCTTAGTGTTGTCTCTGAAGCACGATGGCTCATGGTGATAGAGCTGTGAGTCTTTAACATCCTAAAAAAACGTTTGCCTAATTCACTCACAATAACGTGGGCCCTGGCCTTGGCACTGACTCTATGTCTGTACTTGGCCTCATCAAACTCAGCAGGCAATGCTCTTTGAACGCACTGAGCCATCTCTCCTGCCTCTTCCTTCTGTTGCCAGTAGATGTCACCAAATCTCCTTTTGAGAGCAAAACTGGGGTTGCCAGGAATCGAACTTCTGACCTTATAAGGGCAGCCAGTATTCTTAACCACTGATCTATCTCTCGAGCGATTGTTTCTACATCCAAAAGAAGGCACAAGACATCATTGCAGATGGTTGTGAGCCATTATGTAGTTGCTTGAAATTGAATACAGGAGGATGAAAGAGCACGAAATGCTCTTAAATACTGAGCCATCTCTCCAACCCGTTTTTCTACTTCTTTACCTAAACCAGATGTAATCAGTGATGTGTGGATCACATCTGCATTTCCCTAACATTTGAAGAACAGGGGACTCCATGGATCCTTTTTCCATTCGTGTACCTCATAGAGGAGGTCTAGACAAATTGTTTCACTGGCTTTAAATTGGATAAGCTTTTGTTGATCACATCTGCATTCACCTAACATTTGAAGTACAGGGGTCTCCATGGACCTATTGGCCGTTCGAGTACCTCATAGAAGAGGTCTAGATAAATTGTTTCTCTGACTTTAAATTGGTTAAGATTTTGTTGGTGTCTGTTCCCTTGTATGTCTTGGATGTGAGTTCTCCTTCAGTCACATGAACATGCTAGTATTTTCTTCTTCTAACCATCTTGCCTTACTCTACTTGGTGGTGTCTGTGAAGCATGCTGGCTCATGGTGATAGAGCTGTGAGTCTTTATTATCCTAACAAAATGTTTTGCCTGATTCAGTCCCAACAACCTGGGCACTGGCCTCATCAAACTCAGCAGGTATGCTCTTAAACACCAAGACATCTCTCCTGCCTCTTCCTTCTGCTTGTAATAGAGGGCACCAAACATCATTTTGAAGCAATTATGTGATGTCCAGGAATCGAACTCTGATCTTTGGAAGAGCAGGCAATGCTCTTAACCACTGAGCCATCTCTCCGACACGTTTTTCAACTTCTTTAACTAAACCAGGTTTACTCAATATGGTGTGTGGATCACATCTGCATTCCCCTAACATGTGGAGTACAGGGGTCTCCATGAACCTATGGCTGTTCATGTACCTGATAGAGGAGGTCAGGATAAATTGTTTCTCTGGCTTTCAATTAGTTAACATTTTGCTGGTGTTTGTAGTCCTTTGATTGTCTTGGATGTGAGTTCTCTTTAAGGCACATGAACATGCCAGTGTTTTCTTCTTCTAACCATCTTGCCTTACTTTCCTTAGTGTTGTCTCTGAAGCACGATGTCTCATGGTGATAGAGTTGTGAGTCTTTAACATACTAAAAAAACGTTTGCCCAATTCAGTCACAATTACATGGGCCCTGGCCTTTGCCCTGACTCTATGCCTGCACTTGGCGTCATCCAACTCAGCAGCCAATGCTCTTAAGCACTGAGCCATCTCTCCTGCCTCTTCCTTCTGTTGCCAGTAGATGGCACCAAATCTCATTTTGAGAGCAAAACTGTGGTTGCCAGGAATCGAACTTCTGACCTTTAGAAGGGCAGCAAGGATTCTTAACCACTGAGCTATCTCTCGAGCGCTTCTTTCTGCATGCAAAAGAGGGTACAAGACCTCAGTGCAGATGGAAGTGAGCCATTATGTGGTTGCTTGAAATTGGATACAGGAGGAAGAAAGAGCCCGAAATGCTCTTAAACACTTAGCCATCTCTGCCACCCGTTTTTCTACTTCTTTACCTAAACCAGATGTACTCAATGATGTGTGGATCACATCTGCATTTTCCTAACATTTGAAGTACAGGGGTCTCCATGTATCTGTTGGCCATTCGTGTACCTCATAGAGGAGGTGTAGACAAATTGTTTCACTGGCTTTAAATTGGTTGAGCTTTTGTTGGTGTTGTTCCTTTGTATGTCTTGGATGTGAGGTCTTCTTCAGGCACATGAACGTGCTAGTATTTTCTTCTTCTAACCATCCTACCTTACTCTGCTTGGAGGTGTCTCTGAAGCATGGTGGCTCATGGTGATAGAGCTGTGAGTCTTTATTATCCTAACAAAATGTTTTGCCTGATTCAGTCCCAACAACCTGGACCCTGGCCTCATCAAACTCAGCAGGCATGCTCTTAACCACCAAGACTTCTCTCCTGCCTCTTCCTTCTGCTTCCAGTAGAGGGCACCAAACCTCATTTTGAAGCAATTATGCGATGTCCAGGAATCGAACTTCTGATCTTTGGAAGGGAAGGCAATGCTCTTAACCACTGAGCCATCTCGCCGACCCGTTTTTCAACTTCTTTACCTAAACCAGGTTTACTCAATATGGTGTGTGGATCACATCTGCATTCCCCTAACATGTGGAGTACAGCTGTCTCCATGGACCTATTGACTGTTCATGTACTTCATAGAGGAGGTCAGGATAAATTGTTTCTCTGGCTTTAAATTGGTTAACATATTGCTGGTGTTTGTAGTCCTTTTATTGTCTTGGATGTGAGTTCTATTTAAGGCACATGAACATGCCAGTGTTTTCTTCTTCTAACCATCTTGCCTTACTCTCCATAGTGTTGTCTCTGAAGCACGATGTCTCATGGTGATAGAGCTGTGAGTCTTTAACATCCTAAAAAACCGTTTGCCCAATTCAGTCACAATAACGTGGGCCCTGGCCTTTGCCTTGACTCTATGTCTGCACTTGGCCTCATCAAACTCAGCAGGCAATGCTCTTTGAATGCACTGAGCCATCACTCCTGCCTCTTTTTCTGTTGCCCGTAGATGGCATGAAATCTCATTTTGAGAGCAAAACTGTGGTTGCCAGGAATCGAACTTCTGACCTTCAGAAGGGCAGCCCGGATTCTTAACCACTGAGCTATCTCTCTAGCGCTTCTTTCGGCATCCAAAAGAGGGCACAAGACATCAGTGCAGATGGTTGTGAGCCATTAAGTAGTTGCTTGAAATCGAATACAGGAGGATGAAAGAGCACGAAATGCTCTTAAACACAGAACCATCTCTCCAACCCGTTTTTCTACTTCTTTACCTAAACCAGATCTACTCAGTGATGTGTGGATCACATCTGCATTTTCCTATCATTTGAAGTACATGGGTCTCCATGTATTCTTTGGCCATTCGTGTACCTCATTGAGGAGGTGTAGACAAATTGTTTCACTGGCTTTAAATTGGTTAAGCTTTTGTTGGTGTTTGTTCCTTTGTATGTCTTGGATGTGAGTTCTTCTTCAGGCACATGAACATGCTAGTATTTTCTTCTTCTAACCATCTTGCCTTGCTCTGCGTTGTGGTGTCTCTGAAGCATGCTGGCTCATGGTGATAGAGCTGTGAGTCTTTATTATCCTAACAAAAAGTTTTGCCTGATTCAGTCCCAACAACCTGGGCCCTGGCCTCATCAAACTCAGCAGGCATGCTCTTAACCACCAAGACATCTCTCCTGCCTCTTTTTGCTTCCAGTAGAGGGCACCAAACGTCATTTTGGAGCAATTATGTGATGTCCAGGAATCGAAATTCGGATCTTTGGAAGAGCAGGCAATGCTCTTAACCACTGAGCCATCTCTCCGACCCGTTTTTCAACTTCTTAACTAAACCAGGTTTACTCAATGTGGTGTGCGGATCACATCTGCATTTCCCTAACATGTGGAGTACAGGTGTCTCCATGTACCTATTGGCTGTTCATGTGCCTCATAGAGGAGGTCAGGATAAATTGTTTCTCTGGCTTTAAATTGGTTAACATATTGCTGGTGTTTGTAGTCCTTTGATTGTCTTGGATGTGAGTTCTCTTTAAGGCACATGAACATGCCAGTGTTTTCTTCTTCTAGCCATCTTGCCTTACTCTCCTTAGTGTTGTCTCTAAAGCACGATGTCTCATGGTGATAGAGCTGTGAGTCTTTAACATCCTAAAACCGTTTGCCCAATTCAGTCACAATAACGTGGGCCCTGGACTTTGCCCTGACTCTATGTCTGCCCTTGGCCTCATCAAACTCAGCAGCCAATCAATGCTCTTAAGCACGGAGCCATTTCTCCTGCCTCTTCCTTCTGTTGCCAGTAGATGGCACCAAATCTCATTTTGAGAGCAAAACTGTGGTTGCCAGGAATCGAACTTCTGACCTTTAGAAGGGCAGCCAGGATTCTTAACCACTGAGCTATCTCTCGAGCGCTTCTTTCTGCATGCAAAAGAGGGCACAAGACCTCATTGCAGATGGTTGTGAGCCATTATGTGGTTGCTTGAAATTGGATACAGGAGGATGAAAGAGCACGAAATGCTCTTAAACACCGAGACATCACTCCAACCCGTTTTTCTACTTCTTTACCGAAACCAGATGTACTCAATGATGTGTGGATCACATCTGCATTTTCCTAACATTTGAAGTACAGGGGTCTCCATGGATCTGTTGGCCATTCGTGTACCTCATAGAGGAGGTCTAGACAAATTGTTTCACTGGCTTTAAATTGGTTAAGCTTTTGTTGGTGTTTGTTCCTTTGTATGTCTTGCATGTGATTTCTTCTTCAGGCACATGAACATGCTAGTATTTTCTTCTTCTAACCATCTTGCCTTTCTCTGCTTGGTGGTGTCTCTGAAGCATGGTGGCTCATGGTGATAGAGCTGTGAGTCTTTATTATCCTAACAAAATGTTTTGCCTGATTCAGTCCCAACAACCTGGGCCCTGGCTGTATGTCTGCACTTGGCCTCATCAAACTCAGCAGCCAATGCTCTTAAGCACTGAGCCATCTCTCCTGCCTCTTCCTTCTGTTGCCAGTAGATGGCAACAAATCTCATTTTGAGAGCAAAACTATGGTTGCCAGGAATCGAACTTCTGACCTTTAGAAGGGCAGCCAGGATTCTCAACCACTGAGCTATCTCTCGAGCGCTTCTTTCTGCATGCAAAAGAGGGCACAAGACCTCAGTGCAGATGGTTGTGAGCCATTATGTGGTTGCTTGAAATTGGATACAGGAGGAAGAAAGAGCCCGAAATGCTCTTAAACACTTAGCCATCTCTGCCACCCGTTTTTCTACTTCTTTACCTAAATCATATGTACTCAATGATGTGTGGATCACATCTGCATTTTCCTAACGTTTGAAGTACAGGGGTCTCCATGGATCTGTTGGCCATTCGTGTACCTCATAGAGGAGGTGTAGACAAATTGTTTCACTGGCTTTAAATTGGTTAAGCTTTTGTTGGTGTTTGTTCCTTTGTATGTCTTGGATGTGAGTTCTTCTTCAGGCACATGAACATGCTGGTATTTTCTTCTTCTAACCATCTAGCCTTACTCTGCTTGGTGGTGTCTCTGAAGCATGCTGGCTCATGGTGATAGAGCTGTGAGTCTTTATTATACTAACAAAATGTTTTGCCTGATTCAGTCCCAACAACCTGGGCCCTGGCCTCATCAAACTCAGCAGGCATGCTCTTAACCACCAAGACATCTCTCCTACCTCTTCCTTCTGCTTCCAGTGGAGGGCACCAAACCTCATTTTGAAGCAATTATGTGTTGTCCAGGAATCGAACTTCTGATCTTTGGAAGAGCAGGCAATGCTCTTAACCACTGAGCCATCTCTCCGACCCGTTTTTCAACTTCTTTAACTAAACCAGGTTTTCTCAATGTGGTGTGTGGATCACATCTGCATTCCCCTAACATGTGGAGTACAGGGGTCTCCATGGACCTATTGGCTGTTCATGTACCTCATAGAGGAGGTCAGGATAAATTGTTTCTCTGGATTTAAATTGGTTAACATATTGCTGGTGTTTGTAGTCCTTTTATTGTCTTGGATGTGAGTTCTCTTTAAGGCACATGAACATGCCAGTGTTTTCTTCTTCTAACCATCTTGCCTTACTCTCCATAGTGTTGTCTCTGAAGCACGATGTCTCATGGTGATAGTGCTGTGAGTCTTTAACATCCTAAAAAAACGTTTGCCCAATTCAGTCACAATAACGTGGGCCCTGGCTTTTGCCGTGACTCTATGTCTGCACTTGGCCTCATCAAACTCAGCAGCCAATGCTCTTAAGCACTGAGCCATCTCTCCTGCCTCTTCCTTCTGTTGCCAGTAGATGGCAACAAATCTCATTTTGAGAGCAAAACTGTGGTTGCCAGGAATCGAACTTCTGACCTTTAGAAGGGCAGCCAGGATTCTCAACCACTGAGCTATCTCTCGAGCGCTTCTTTCTGCATGCAAAAGAGGGCACAAGACCTCAGTGCAGATGGTTGTGAGCCATTATGTGGTTGCTTGAAATTGGATACAGGAGGAAGAAAGAGCCCGAAATGCTCTTAAACACTTAGCCATCTCTGCCACCCGTTTTTCTACTTCTTTACCTAAATCATATGTACTCAATGATGTGTGGATCACATCTGCATTTTCCTAACGTTTGAAGTACAGGGATCTCCCTGTATCTGTTGGCCATTCGTGTACCTCATAGAGGAGGTGTAGACAAATTGTTTCACTGGCTTTAAATTGGTTAAGCTTTTGTTGGTGTTTGTTCCTTTGTATGTCTTGGATGTGAGTTCTTCTTCAGGCACATGAACATGCTGGTATTTTCTTCTTCTAACCATCTTGCCTTAGTCTGCTTGGTGGTGTCTCTGAAGCATGCTGGCTCATGGTGATAGAGCTGTGAGTCTTTATTATCCTAACAAAATGTTTTGCCTGATTCAGTCCCAACAACCTGGGCCCTGGCCTCATCAAACTCAGCAGGCATGCTCTTAACCACCAAGACATCTCTCCTACCTCTTCCTTCTGCTTCCAGTGGAGGGCACCAAACCTCATTTTGAAGCATTATGTGATGTCCAGGAATCGAACTTCTGATCTTTGGAAGGGCAGGCAATGCTCTTAACCACTGAGCCATCTCTCCGACCCGTTTTTCAACTTCTTTAACTAAACCAGGTTTTCTCAATGTGGTGTGTGGATCACATCTGCATTCCCCTAACATGTGGAGTACAGGGGTCTCCATGGACCTATTGGCTGTTCATGTACCTCATAGAGGAGGTCAGGATAAATTGTTTCTCTGGCTTTAAATTGGTTAACATTTTGCTGGTGTTTGTAGTCCTTTGATTGTCTTGGATGTGAGTTCTCTTTAAGGCACATGAACATGCCAGTGTTTTCTTCTTCTAGCCATCTTGCCTTACTCTCCATAGTGTTGTCTCTGAAGCATGATGTCTCATGGTGATAGAGTTGTGAGTCTTTAACATCCTAAAAAAACGTTTGCCCAATTCAGTCAAAATAACGTGTGCCCTGGCCTTTGCCGTGACTCTATGTCTGCACTTGGCCTCATCAAACACAGCAGCCAATGCTCTTAAGCACTGAGCCATCTCTCCTGCCTCTTCCTTTTGTTGCCATTAGATGGCACCAAATCTCATTTTGAGAGCAAAACTGTGGTTGCCAGGAATCGAACTTCTGACCTTTAGAAGGGCAGCCAGGATTCTTAACCACTGAGCTATCTCTCGAGCGCTTCTTTCTGCATGCAAAAGAGGGCACAAGACCTCAGTGCAGATGGTTGTGAGCCATTATGTGGTTTTTTGAAATTGGATAGAGGAGGATGAAGAGCACGAAATGCTCTTAAACACCGAGACATCACTCCAACCCGTTTTACTACTTCTACCTAAACCAGATGTACTCAATGATGTGTGGATCACATCTGCATTTTCCTAACATTTGAAGTTCAGGGGTCTCCATGGATCTGTTGGCCATTCGTGTACCTCATAGAGGAGGTGTAGACAAATTGTTTCACTGGCTTTAAATTGGTTAAGCTTTTGTTGTTGTTTGTTCCTTTGTATGTCTTGGATGTGAGTTCTTCTTCAGGCACATGAACATGCTACTATTTTCTTCTTCTAATCATCTTGCCTTGCTCTGCTTGGTGGTGTCTCTGAAGCATGCTGGCTCATGGTGATAGAGCTGTGAGTCTTTATTATCCTAACAAAATGTTTTGCCTGATTCAGTCCCAACAACCTGGGTCCTGGCTGTATGTCTGCACTAGGCCTCATCAAACTAAGCAGGCATGCTCTTAACCACGAAAACATCTCTCCTGCCTCTTCCTTCTGCTTCCAGTAGAGGGCACCAAACCTCATTTTGAAGCAATTATGTGATGTCCAGGATCGACCTTCTGATCTTTGGAAGAGCAGGCAATGCTCTTAACCTCTGAGACATCTCTCCGACCCGTTTTTCAACTTCTTTAACTAAACCAGGTTTACTCAATGTGGTGTGTGGATCACATCTGCATTCCCCTAACTAGTGGAGTACAGGGGTCTCCATGGACCTATAGGCCGTTCATGTACCTCATAGAGGAAGTCAGGATAAATTGTTTCTCTGGCTTTAAATTGGTTAACATTTTGCTGGTGTTTGTAGTCCTTTGATTGTCTTGGATGTGAGTTCTCTTTAAGGCACATGAACATGCCAGTGTTTTCTTCTTCTAGCCATCTTGCCTTACTCTCCTTAGTGTTGTCTCTGAAGCACGATGTCTCATGGTGATAGAGTTGTGAGCCTTTAACATCCTAAAAAAACGTTTGCCTAATTCAGTCACAATAACGTGTGCCCTGGCCTTTGCCCTGACTCTATGTCTGCACTTGGCCTCATCAAACTCAGCAGCCAATCAATGCTCTTAAGCACTGAGCCATCTCTCCTGCCTCTTCCTTCTGTTGCCAGTAGATGGCACCAAATCTCATTTTGAGAGCAAAACTGGGGTTGCCAGGAATCGAACTTCGGACCTTTGGAAGGGCAGCCAGGATTCTTAACCACTGAGCTATCTCTCGAACGCTTCTTTCTGCATGCAAAAGAGGGCACAAGACCTCAGTGCAGATGGTTGTGAGCCGTTATGTGGTTTCTTGAAATTGGATACAGGAGGATGAAAGAGCACGAAATGCTCTTAAACACCGAGACATCACTCCAACCCGTTTTTTTACTTCTTTACCTAAACCAGATGTACTCAATGATGTGTGGATCACATCTGCATTTTCCTAACATTTGAAGTTCAGGGGTCTCCATGGATTTGTTGGCCATTCGTGTACCTCATAGAGGAGGTGTAGACAAATTGTTTCACTGGCTTTAAATTAGTTAAGCTTTTGTTGGTTTTTGTTCCTTTGTATGTCTTGTATGTGAGTTCTTCTTCAGGCGAATGAACATGCTAGTATTTTCTTCTTCTAACCATCTGCCTTGCTCTGCTTGGTGGTGTCTCTGAAGCATGCTGGCTCATGGTGATAGAGCTGTGAGTCTTTATTATCCTAACAAAATGTTTTGCCTGATTCAGTCCCAACAACCTGGGCCCTGGCCTCCTCAAACTCAGCAGGCCTTCTCTTAACCACCAAGACATCTCTCCTGCTTCTTCCTTCTGCTTTCAGTAGAGGGCAACAAACCTCATTTTGAAGCAATTATGTGCTGTCCAGTAATCGAACTTATGTACTTTGGAAGAGCAGGCAATGCTCTTAACCACTGAGACATCTCTCCGACCCGTTTTTCAACTTCTTTAACTAAACCAGGTTTACTCAATGTGGTGTGTGGATCACATCTGCATTCCCCTAACATGTGGAGTACAGGGGTCTCCATGGACTTATTGGCTGTTCATGTACCTCATAGAGGAGATCAGGATAAATTGTTTCTCTGGCTTTAAATTGGTTAACATTTTGCTGGTGTTTGTAGTCCTTTGATTGTCTTGGATGTGAGTTCTCTTTAAGGCACATGAACATGCCAGTGTTTTCTTCTTCTAGCCATCTTGCCTTACTCTCCTTAGTGTTGTCTCTGAAGCACGATGTCTCATGGTGATAGAGCTGTGAGTCTTTAACATCCTAAAAAAACGTTTGCCCAATTCAGTCACAATAACGTGGGCCCTGGCCTTTGCCCTGACTCTATGTCTGCACTTGGCCTCATCAAACTCAGCAGCCAATGCTCTTAAGCACTGATCCATCTCTCTGATTATTCCTTCTGTTGCCAGTAGATGGCACCAAATCTCATTTTGAGAGCAAAACTGTGGTTGCCAGGAATCGAACTTCTGACCTTTAGAAGGGCAGCCAAGAATCTTTTTTTTTTTTTTTGATTTTTCGAGACAGGGTTTCTCTGTGGCTTTGGAGCCTGTCCTGGAACTAGCTCTTGTAGACCAGGCTGGTCTCGAACTCACAGAGATCCGCCTACCTCTGCCTCCCAAGTGCTGGGATTAAAGGCATGCGCCACCACCGCCCGGCAGCAGCCAAGATTCTTAACCACTGAGCTATCTCTGGAGCGCTTCTTTCTGCATGCAAAAGAGGGCAAAAGACCTCATTGCAGATGGTTGTGAGCCATTATGTGGTTTCTTGAAATTGGATACAGGAGGAAGAAAGAGCACGAAATGCTCTTAAACACTGAGCCATCTCTGCCACCCGTTTTTCTACTTCTTTACGTAAACCAGATGTACTCAATGATGTGTGAATCACATCTGCATTTTCCTAACATTTGAAGTACAGGGGTCACCATGGATCTTTTGGCCTTTTTATACCTCATAGAGGAGGTGTAGACAAATTGTTTCACTGGCTTTAAATTGGTTAAGCTTTTGTTGGTGTTTGTTCCTTTGTATGTCTTGGATGTGAGTTCTTCTTCAGGCACAAGAACATGCTAGTATTTTCTTCTTCTAACCATCCTGCCTTACTCTGCTTGGTGGTGTCTCTGAAGCATGCTGGCTGATGGTGATAGAGCTGTGAGTCTTTATTATCCTAACAAAATGTTTTGCCTGATTCAGTCCCAACAACCTGGGCACTGGCCTCATCAATCTCAGCAGGCATGCTCATAACCACCAAGACATCTCTCCTGCCTCTTTCTTATGCTTCCAGTAGAGGGCATCAAACCTCATTTTGAAGCAATTATGTGATGTCCAGGAATCGAACTTCTGATCTTTGGAAGAGCAGGCAATGCTCTTAACCACTGAGCCATCTCTCCGACCCGTTTTTCAACTTCTTTAACTAAACCAGGTTTAATCAATGTGGTGTGTGGATCACATCTGCATTCCCCTAACATGTGGAGTACAGGGGTCTCCATGGAACTATTGGCTGTTCATGTACCTGATAGAGGAGGTCTGGATAAATTGTTTCTCTGGCTTTAAATTGGTTAACATTTTGCTGGTGTTTGTAGTCCTTTGATTGTCTTGGATGTGAGTTCTCTTTAAGGCACATGAACATGCCAGTGTTTTCTTCTTCTAGCCATCTTGCCTTACTCTCCTTAGTGTTGTCTCTGAAGCACGATGTCTCATGGTGATAGAGTTGTGAGTCTTTAACATCCTAAAAAAACTTTTGCCCAATTCAGTCACAATAACGTGGGCCCTGGCCTTTGCCCTAACTGTATGTCTGCACTTGGCCTCATCAAACTCAGCAGCCAATGCTCTTAAGCACTGAGCCATCTCTCCTGCCTCTTCCTTCAGTTGCCAGTAGATGGCACCAAATCTCATTTTGAGAGCAAAACTGTGGTTGCCAGGAATCGAACTTCGGACCTTTGGAAGGGCAGCCAGGATTCTTAACCACTGAGCTATCTCTCGAGCGCTTCTTTCTTCAGGCAAAAGAGGGCACAAGACCTCAGTGCAGATGGTTGTGAGCCATTATGTGGTTGCTTGAAATTGGATACAGGAGGATGAAAGAGCACGAAATGCTCTTAAACACCGAGACATCACTCCAACCCGTTTTTCTACTTCTTTACCTAAACCAGATGTACTCAATGATGTGTGGATCACATCTTCATTTTCCTAACATTTGAAGTTCAGGGGTCTCCATGGATTTGTTGGCCATTCGTGTACCTCATAGAGGAGGTCTAGACAAACTGTTTCACTGGCTTTAAATTAGTTAAGCTTTTGTTGTTGTTTGTTCCTTTGTATGTCTTGGATGTGAGTTCTTCTTAAGGCGAATGAACATGCTAGTATTTTCTTCTTCTAACCATCTGCCCTGCTCTGCTTGATGGTGTCTCTGAAGCATGCTGCCTCATGGTGATAGAGCTGTGAGTCTTTATTATTCTAACAAAATGTTTTGCCTGATTCAGTCCCAACAACCTGGGACCTGGCTGTATGTCTGCACTTGGCCTCATCAAACTCAGCAGGCATGGTCTTAACCACCAAGACATCTCTCCTGCCTCTTCCTTCTGCTTCCAGTAGAGGGCACCAAACCTCATTTTGAAGCAATTATGTGATGTCCAGGAATCGAACTTCTGATCTTTGGAAGAGCAGGCAATGCTCTTAAGCACTGAGCCATCTCTCCTATCTCTTCCTTCTGTTGCCAGTAGGTGTCACCAAATCTCATTTTGAAGCAATTATGTGATGTCCAGGAATCGAACTTCTGATCTTTGGAAGGGCAGCCAGGATTCTTAACCAATGAGCTATCTCTCAAGCGCTTCTTTCTGCATCCAAAAGAGGGCACAAGACCTGAGTGCAGATGGTTGTGAGCCATTATGTGCTTGCTTGAAATTGAATACAGGAGGATGAAAGAGCACGAAATGCTCTGAAACTCTCAGCCATCTCTCCAACCCGTTTTTCTACTTTTTTACCTAAACCAGACGTACTCAATGATGTGTGGATCACATCTGCATTTTCCTAACATTTGAATTACAGGGGTGTCCATGGATCTGTTGGCCATTCGTGTACCTAATAGAGGAGGTTTAGAGAAATTGTTTCACTGGCTTTAAATTGGTTAAGCTTTTGTTGGTGTTTGTTCCTTTGTGTGTCTTGGATCTCAGTTCTTCTTCAGGCACACGAACATGCTAGTATTTTCTTCTTCTAACCATCTTGCCTTACTCTGCTTGCTGGTGACTCTGAATCATGCTGGCTCATAGTGATAGAGCTGTGAGTCTTTATTATCCTAACAAAATGTTTTACCTGATTCAGTCCCAACGACCTGGGCCCTGGCTCTATTTCTGCACTTGGCCTCATCAAACTCAGCAGGCAATGCTCTTAACCACTGAGCCAACTCTCCGACCCGTTTTTCAACTTCTTGAACTAAACCAAGTTTACTCAATGTGGTGTGTGGAGCACATCTGCATTCCCCTAACATGTGGAGTACAGGGGTCTACATGGACGTATTGGCTGTTAATGTACCTCATAGAAGAGGTCAGGATAAATTGTTTCTCTGACTTTAAATTGGTTAACATTTTGCTGGTGTTTGTAGTCCTTTGATTGTCTTGGATGTGATTTCTCTTTAAGGCACCAGAACATGCCAGTGTTTTTTTCTTCTAGCCATCTTGCCTTACTCTCCTTAGTGTAGTCTCTGAAACACGCTCTCTCATTGTGATAGAGCTCTGGATCTTTAACATCCTAAAGTATCGTTTGCCTAATTAGGTCACAAAAACGTGGGCCCTTGCCAGGCCTTGACTCTATGTCTGCACTTGGCCTCATCAAACTCAGCAGGCCATGCTCTTAAGTACTGAGCCACCTTTCCTGCCTCTTCCTTCTGTTGCCAGTAGATGGCACCAAATATCACTTTGAGAGCAAAGCTGTGGTTTCCAGGAATCGAACTTCTGACCTTTAGAAGGGCAGCCAGGATTCTTAACCACTGAGCTATCTATCGAGCGCTTCTTTCTGCATTCAAAAGAGGGCACAAGACCTCAGTGCTGATGGTTGTGAGCCATTATGTGGTTGCCTGAAATTGAATACAAGTGGATATAAGAGCACTAAATGCTCTAAAAACTGAGCCATCTCTCCAACCCCTTTTTTCTACTTCTTTACCTAAACCAGTTGTACTCAATGATGTGTGGATCACATCTGCATTTTACTAACATTTGAAGTACAGGGGTCTCCATGGATCTGTTGGCCATTCGTGTACCTCATAGAGGAGGTCTAGAGAAATTGTTTCCCTGGCTTTAAATTGGTTAAGCTTTTGTTGGTGTTTGTTCCTTTGTATGTCTTGGATGTGAGTTCTTCTTCAGGCACACGAACATGCTAGTATTTTCTTCTTCTAACCATCTTGCCTTACTCTGCTTGGTGGTGTCTCTGAATCATGCTGGCTCATAGTGATAGAGCTGTGAGTCTTTATTATTCTAACTAAATGTTTTGCCTGATTCAGTTCCAACAACCTGGGCCCTGGCTGTATCTATGCACTTGATCTCATCAAAATCATCAAGCATGCTCTTAACAACCAAAACATCTCTACTGCCTCTTCCTTCTGCTTACAGTAGAGGGCACCAAACCTCATTGTGAAGCAATTATGTGATGTCCAGGAATCGAACTTCTGATCTTTGGAAGAGCAGGCAATGCTCTTAACCACTGAGCCATCTCTCCGACCCGTTTTTCAACTTCTTTAACTAAACCAGGTTTACTCAATGTGGTGTGTGGATCACATAGGCATTCCCCTAACATGTGAGGTACAGGGGTATCCTTGGACCTATTGGCTGTTCATGTACCTCATAGAGGAGGTCAGGATAAATTGTGTCTCTGGCTTTAAATTGGTTAACATTTTGCTGGTGTTTGCAGTCCTTTGATTGTCTTGGATGTGAGTTCTCTTTAACACACGTGAACAAGCCAGTGTTTTCTTCTTCTAGCCATCTTGCCTTCCTCTCCTTAGTGTTGTCTCTGAAGCACGATGGCTCATGGTGATAGACCTGTGAGTCGTTAACATCCTAAAAAAATTTTGCCTAATTCAGTCCAAATAACGATGGCCCTATCCTTTGTCCTGACTCTGTGTCTGCACTTGGCCTCATTAAACTCAGCAGGCAATCCTCTTAAGCACTAGGCCATCTCTCCTGCCTCTTCCTTCTGTTTCCAGCAGATGGCACTAAATCTCATTTTTAGAGCAAATCTGTGGTTGCCAGGAATCGAACTTCTGACCTTTAGAAGGGCAGCCAGTATTCTTATCCACTGAGCCATCTCTCCTGCCTCTTCCTTCTGTTGCCAATAATGGCACCAAATCTCATTTTGAGAGCAAAACTGTGGTTGCCAGGAATCGAACTTCTGACCTTTAGAAGGGCAGCCAGGATTCTTAACCACTGAGTTATCTCCCGAGCTCTTCTTTCTGCATCCAAAAGAGGGCACAAGACCAGAATGCAGATGGTTGTGAGCCATTATGTGGTTGCTTGAAATTGAATACAGGAGGATGAAAGAGCACGAAATGCTCTTAAACACTGAGCCATCTCTCCAACCCGTTTTTCTACTTCTTTACCTAAACGTGATGTACTCAATGATGTGTGGATCACATCTGCATTTTCCTAACATTTGAAGTCCAGGGGTCTCCATGGATCTGTTGGCCATTCGTGTACCTCATAGAGGAGATCTAGACAAATTGTTTCACTGGCATTAAATCGGTTAAGCTTTTGTTGGTGTTTGTTCCTTTGTATGTCTTGGATGTGAGTTCTTCTTCAGGCACATGAACATGCTAGTATTTTCTTCTTCTAACCATCTTGCCTTACTCTGCTTGGTGGTGTCTCTGAAGCATGCTGGCTCATGGTGATAGAGCTGTGAGTCTTTATTATCCTAACAAAATGTTTTGCCTGATTCAGTCCCAACAACCTGGGCCCTGGCTGTATGTCTGCATTGGCCTCATCAAAATCAGCAGGCATGCTCTTAACGACCAAGACATCTCTCCTACCTCTTCCTTCTGCTTCCAGTAGAGGGCACCAAACCTCATTTTGAAGCAATTATGTGATGTCCAGGAATCGAACTTCTGATCTTTGGAAGAGCAGGCAATGCTCTTAACCACTGAGCCATCTCTCTGACCCGTTTTTCATCTTCTTTAACTAAACCAGGTTTACTCAAAGTAGTGTGTGGATCACTTCTGCATTCCCCTAACATGTGGAGTACAGGGGTCTCCTTGGACCTATTGGCTGTTCATGTACCTCATAGAGGAGGTCAGCATAAATTGTTTCTCTGGCTTTAAATTGGTTAACATTTTGCTGGTGTTTGTAGTTCTTTGATTGTCTTGGATGTGAGTTCTCTTTAACGCACGTGAACATGCCAGTGTTTTCTTCTTCTAGCCATCTTGCCTTACTCTCCTTAGAGTTGTCTCTGAAGCACGATGGCTCATGGTGATAGACCTGTGAGTCTTTAACATCCTAAAAAAACTTTTGCCTAATTCAGTCAATATAACGAGGGCCCTGTCCTTTGCCCTGACTCTCTGTCTGCACTTGGCCTCATCAAACTCAGCAGGCAATGCTCTTAAGCACTGAGCGATCTCTCCTGCCTCTTCATTCTGTTGCCAGTAGGTGGCACCAAATCTCATTTTGAGAGGAAAACTATGGTTGCCAGGAATCGAACTTCTGACCTTTAGCAGGGCAGCCAGTATTCGTAACCACTGAGCTAACTCTCGAGCGCTTCTTTCTGCATACATTAAAGGGCACAAGACCTCTGTGCAGGTGGTTGTGAGCCATTATGTGGTTGCTTGAAATTGAATACTGGAGGATGAAAGAGCACGAAATGCTCTTAAACACTGAGCCGTCTCTCCAACCCGTTTTTCTACTTCTTTACCTAAACCAGATGTACTCAATGATGTGTGGATCACATCTGCATTTTCCTAACATTTGAAGTACAGGGGTCCCCATGGATCTGTTGGCCATTCGTGTACCTCATAGAGGAGGTCTAGACAAATTGTTTCACTGGCTTTAAATTGGTTAAGCTTTTGTTGGTGTTTGTTCCTTTGTATGTCTTGGATGTGAGTTCTTCTTCAGGCACATGAATATGCTGGTATTTTCTTCTTCTTACCATCTTGCCTTACTCTGCTTGATAGTGTCTCTGAAGCATGCTGGCTCATGGTGATAGAGCTGTGAGTCTTTATTATCCTAACAAAATATTTTGCCTGATTCAGTCCCAACAACCTGGGCCCTGGCTGTATGACTGCACTTGGCCTCATCAAACTCAGCAGGCATGCTCTTAAGCACCAAGACATCTCTCCTGCCTCTTCCTTCTGCTTCCAGTAGAGGGCACCAAACCTCATTTTGAAGCAATTATGTGATGTCCAGGAATCGAACTTCTGATCTTTGGAAGAGCAGGCAATGCTCTTAACCACTGAGCCATCTCTCCGACCCGTTTTTCAACTTCTTTAACTAAACCAGGTTTACTCAAAGTAGTGTGTGGATCACTTCTGCATTCCCCTAACATGTGGAGTACAGGGGTATCCTTGGACCTATTGGCTGTTCATGTACCTCATAGAGGAGGTCAGCATAAATTGTTTCTCTGGCTTTAAATTGGTTAACATTTTGCTGGTGTTTGTAGTTCTTTGATTGTCTTGGTTGTGAGTTCTCTTTAACGCACGTGAACAAGCCAGTGTTTTCTTCTTCTAGCCATCTTGCCTTACTCTCCTTAGAGTTGTCTCTGAAGCACGATGGCTCATGGTGATAGACCTGTGAGTCTTTATCGTCCTAAAAAAACTTTTGCCTAATTCAGTCAATATAACGAGGGCCCTGTCCTCTGCCCTGACTCTCTGTCTGCACTTGGCCTCATCAAACTCAGCAGGCAATGCTCTTAAGCACTGAGCGATCTCTCCTGCCTCTTCATTCTGTTGCCAGTAGGTGGCACCAAATCTCATTTTGAGAGGAAAACTATGGTTGCCAGGAATCGAACTTCTGACCTTTAGCAGGGCAGCCAGTATTCGTAACCACTGAGCTAACTCTCGAGCGCTTCTTTCTGCATACATTAAAGGGCACAAGACCTCTGTGCAGGTGGTTGTGAGTCATTATGTGGTTGCTTGAAATTGAATACTGGAGGATGAAAGAGCACGAAATGCTCTTAAACACTGAGCCGTCTCTCCAACCCGTTTTTCTACTTCTTTACCTAAACCAGATGTACTCAATGATGTGTGGATCACATCTGCATTTTCCGAACATTTGAAGTACAGGGGTCTCCATGGATCTGTTGGCCATTCGTGTACCTCATAGAGGAGGTCTAGACAAATTGTTTCACTGGCTTTAAATTGGTTAAGCTTTTGTTGGTGTTTGTTCCTTTGTATGTCTTGGATGTGAGTTCTTCTTCAGGCACATGAATATGCTGGTATTTTCTTCTTTTTACCATCTTGCCTTACTCTGCTTGGTAGTGTCTCTGAAGCATGCTGGCTCATGGTGATAGAGCTGTGAGTCTTTATTATCCTAACAAAATGTTTTGCCTGATTCAGTCCCAACAACCTGGGCCCTGGCTGTATGACTGCACTTGGCCTCATCAAACTCAGCAGGCATGCTCTTAAGCACCAAGACATCTCTCCTGCCTCTTCCTTCTGCTTCCAGTAGAGGGCACCAAACCTCATTTTGAAGCAATTATGTGATGTCCAGGAATCGAACTTCTGATCTTTGGAAGAGCAGGCAATGCTCTTAACCACTGAGCCATCTCTCCGACCCGTTTTTCAACTTCTTTAACTAAACCAGGTTTACTCAAAGTAGTGTGTGGATCACTTCTGCATTCCCCTAACATGTGGAGTACAGGGGTCTCCTTGGACCTATTGGCTGTTCATGTACCTCATAGAGGAGGTCAGCATAAATTGTTTCTCTGGCTTTAAATTGGTTAACATTTTGCTGGTGTTTGTAGTTCTTTGATTGTCTTGGATGTGAGTTCTCTTTAACGCACGTGAACATGCCAGTGTTTTCTTCTTCTAGCCATCTTGCCTTACTCTCCTTAGAGTTGTCTCTGAAGCATGATGGCTCATGGTGATAGACCTGTGAGTCTTTATCATCCTAAAAAAACTTTTGCCTAATTCAGTCAATATAACGAGGGCCCTGTCCTTTGCCCTGACTCTCTGTCTGCACTTGGCCTCATCAAACTCAGCAGGCAATGCTCTTAAGCACTGAGCGATCTCTCCTGCCTCTTCATTCTGTTGCCAGTAGGTGGCACCAAATCTCATTTTGAGAGGAAAACTATGGTTGCCAGGAATCGAACTTATGACCTTTTGCAGGGCAGCCAGTATTCGTAACCACTGAGCTAACTCTTGAGCGCTTCCTTCTGCATACATTAAAGGGCACAAGACCTCAGTGCAGGTGGTTGTGAGCCATTATGTGGTTGCTTGAAATTGAATACTGGAGGATGAAAGAGCACGAAATGCTCTTAAACACTGAGCCGTCTCTCCAACCCGTTTTTCTACTTCTTTACCTAAACCAGATGTACTCAATGATGTGTGGATCACATCTGCATTTTCCTAACATTTGAAGTACAGGGGTCTCCATGGATCTGTTGGCCATTCGTGTACCTCATAGAGGAGGTCTAGACAAATTGTTTCACTGGCTTTAAATTGGTTAAGCTTTTGTTGGTGTTTGTTCCTTTGTATGTCTTGGATGTGAGTTCTTCTTCAGGCACATGAATATGCTGGTATTTTCTTCCTCTTACCATCTTGCCTTACTCTGCTTGGTAGTGTCTCTGAAGCATGCTGGCTCATGGTGATAGAGCTGTGAGTCTTTATTATCCTAACAAAATATTTTGCCTGATTCAGTCCCAACAACCTGGGCCCTGGCTGTATGACTGCACTTGGCCTCATCAAACTCAGCAGGCATGCTCTTAAGCACCAAGACATCTCTCCTGCCTCTTCCTTCTGCTTCCAGTAGAGGGCACCAAACCTCATTTTGAAGCAATTATGTGATGTCCAGGAATCGAACTTCTGATCTTTGGAAGAGCAGGCAATGCTCTTAACCACTGAGCCATCTCTCCGACCCGTTTTTCAACTTCTTTAACTAAACCAGGTTTACTCAATGTGGTGTGTGGATCACATCTGCATTCCCCTAACATGTGGAGTACAGGGGTCTCCTTGGACCTATTGGCTATTCATGTTCTTCATAGAGGAGGTCAGCATAAATTGTTTCTCTGGCTTTAAATTGGTTAACATTTTTATGGTGTTTGTAGTCCTTTGATAGTCTTGGATATGAGTTTGCTTTAAGGCACATGAACATGCCAGTGTTTTCTTCTTCTAGCCATTTGCCTTACTCTCCTTACTGTTGTCTCTGAAGCACGCTGTCTCATGGTGTTAGAGCTGTGAGTCTTTAACATCCTAAAAAAACGTTTGCCTAATTCAGTCACAATAATGTGGGCCCTGGCCTTTGCTCTGACTCTATGTCTGTACTTGGCCTCATCAAACACAGCAGGCAATGCTCTTAACCACTGAGCCATCATCCGACCCGTATTTCATCTTCTTTACCTAAACCAGGTTTACTCAATGTGGTATGTGGATCACATCTGCATTCCCCTAACATGTGGAGTACAGGGGTCTCCATGGACCTATTGGCTGATCATGTACCTCATAGAGGATTTCAGGATAAATTGTTTCTCTGGCTTTAAATTGGTTAACATTTTGCTGGTGTTTGTAGTCCCTTGATTGTCTTGGATGTGAGTTCTCTTTAAGGCACATGAACATGCCAGTGTTTTCTTCTTCTAGCCATCTTGCCTTACTCTCCTTAGTGTTGTCTCTGAAGCACGCTGTCTCATGGTGATAGAGCTGTGAGTCTTTAACATCCTAAAAAAACATTTGCCTAATTCATATACAATAACGTGGGCCCTCGCCTTTGCCCTGACTCTATGTCTGCAATTGGCCTCATCAAACTCAGCAGGCAATGCTCTTAAGCACTGAGCCATCTCTCCTGCCTCTTCCTTCTGTTGCCAGTAGATGGCACCAAATCTCATTTTGAGAGCAAAACTGTGGTTGCCAGGGAATCGAACTTCTGACCTTTAGAAGGGCAGCCAGTATTTTTAACCACTGAGCTATCTCTCGAGTGCTTCTTTCGGCATCCAAAAGAGGGCACAAGACCTCAGTGCAGATGGTTGTGAGCCAATATGTGGTTGCTTGAAATTGAATACAGGAGGATGAAAGAGCACAAAATGCTCTTAAACACTGAGCCATCTCTCCAACCCGTTTTTCTACTTCTTTACCTAAACCAGCTTTACTCAATGATGTGTGGATCACATCTGCATTTTCCTAACATTTGAAGTGCAGTGGTCTCCATGTATCTGTTGGCCATTCGTGTACCTCATAGAGGAGGTCTAGACTAATTGTTTCACTGGCTTTAAATTGGTTAAGCTTTTGTTGGTGTTTGTTCCTTTGTATGTCTTGGAGGTGAGTTCTTCTTCAGGCACATGAACATGCTAGTAATTTCTTCTTCTAACCATCTTGCCTTACTCTGCTTGGTGGTGTCTCTGAAGCATGCTGGCTCATGGTGATAGAGCTGTGAGTCTTTTTATCCTAAAAAAATGTTTTGCCTGATTCAGTCCCAACACCTGGGCCCTGGCTGTATGTCTGCACTTGGCCTCATCAAAATCAGCAGGCATGCTCTTAACAACCAAGACATCTCTACTGCCTCTTCCTCCTGCTTCCAGTAGAGGGCACCAAACCTCAGTGTGAAGCAATTATGTGATGTCCAGGAATCGAACTTCTGAACTTTGGAAGAGAGGCAATGCTCTTAACCACTGAGCCATCTCTCCGACCCGTTTTTCAACTTCTTTAACTAAACCAGGTTTACTCAATGTGGTGTGTGGATCACATAGGCATTCCCGTAACATGTGAGGTACAGGGGTCTCCTTGGACGTATTGGCTGTTCATGTACCTCATAGAGGAGGTCAGGATAAATTGTGTCTCTGGCTTTAAATTTGTTAACATTTTGCTGGTGTTTGCAGTCCTTTGATTGTCTTGGATGTGAGTTCTCTTTAACGCACTTGAACAAGCCAGTGTTTTCTTCTTCTAGCCATCTTGCCTTACTCTCCTTAGTGTTGTCTCTGAAGCACGATGGCTCATGGTGATACACCTGTGAGTCTTTAACATCCTAAATAAATTTTGCCTAATTCAGTCCAAATAACGAGGGCCCTGTCCTTTGTCCTGACTCTGTGTCTGCACTTGGCCTCATCAAACTCAGCAGGCAATGCTCTTAAGCACTGAGCCATCTCTCCTGCCTCTTCCTTCTGTTGCCAGCAGATGGCACCAAATCTCATTTTGAGAGCAAAACTTTGGTTGCCAAGAATCGAACTTCTGACCTTTAGAAGGGCAGCCAGTATTATTAACCACTGAGCTATCTCTCCAGTGCTTCTTTCGGCATCCAAAAGTGGGCACAAGAGCTCAGTGCAGATGGTTGTGAGTCATTATGTGGTTGCTTGAAATTGAATACAGGAGGATGAAAGAGCAGAAAATGCTCTTAAACACTGAGCCATCTCTCCAACCCGTTTTTCTACTTCTTTACCTAAACCAGCTGTACTCAATGATGTGTGGATCACATCTGCATTTTCCTAACATTTGAAGTCGAGGGGTCTCCATGGATCTGTTGGCCATTCGTGTACCTCGTAGAGGAGGTCTAGACAAACTGCTTCACTGGCTTTAAACTGGTTAAGCTTTTGTTGGTGTTTGTTCCTTTGTATGTCTTTGATGTAAGTTCTTCTTCAGGCACATGAACATGCTAGTATTTTCTTCTTCTAACCATCTTGCCTTACTCTGCTCGGTGGTGTCTCTGAAGCATGCTGGCTCATGGTGATAGAGCTGTGAGTCTTTATTATCCTAACAAAATGTTTTGCCTGATTCAGTCCCAACAACCTGGGCCCTGGCTGTATGTATGCACTTGACCTCATCAAAATCATCAAGCATGCTCTTAACAACCAAAACATCTCTACTGCCTCTTCCTTCTTCTTCCAGTAGAGGGCACCAAACGTCATTGTGAAGCAATTATGTGATGTCCAGGAATCGAACTTCTGATCTTTGGAAGAGCAGGCAATGCTCTTAACCACTGAGCCATCTCTCCGACCCGTTTTTCAACTTCTTTAACTAAACCAGGTTTACTCAATGTGGTGTGTGGATCACATAGGCATTCCCCTAACATGTGAGGTACAGGGGTCTCCTTGGACCTATTGGCTGTTCATGTACCTCATAGAGGAGGTCAGGATAAATTGTGTCTCTGGCTTTAAATTGGTTAACATTTTGCTGGTGTTTGCAGTCCTTTGATTGTTTTGGATGTGAGTTCTCTTTAACACACGTGAACAAGCCAGTGTTTTCTTCTTCTAGCCATCTTGCCTTCCTCTCCTTAGTGTTGTCTCTGAAGCACGATGGCTCATGGTGATAGACCTGTGAGTCTTTAACATCCTAAAAAAATTTTGCCTAATTCAGTCCAAATAACGATGGCCCTGTCCTTTGTCCTGACTCTGTGTCTGCACTTTGCCTCATCAAACTCAGCTGGCAATGCTCTTAAGCACTGAGCAATCTCTCCTGCCTCTTCCTTCTGTTGCCAGCAGATGGCACCAAATCTCATTTTGAGAGCAAAACTGTGGTTGCCATGAATCGAACTTCTGACCTTTAGAAGGGCAGCCAGTATTCTTATCCACTGAGCCATCTCTCCTGCCTCTTCCTTCTGTTGCCAATAGATGGCACCAAATCTCATTTTGTGAGCAAAACTGTGGTTGCCAGGAATCGAACTTCTGACCTTTAGAAGGGCAGCCAGGATTCTTACCCACTGAGCTATCTCCCGAGCTCTTCTTTCTGCATCCAAAAGAGGGCACAAGACCACAGTGCAGATGGTTGTGAGCCATTATGTGGTTGCTTGAAATTGAATACAGGAGGATGAAAGAGCACAAAATGCTCTTAAACACTGAGCCATCTCTCCAATCCGTTTTTCTACTTCTTTACCTAAACCAGCTGTACTCAATGATGTGTGGATCACATCTGCATTTTCCTAACATTTGAAGTACAGGGGTCTCCATGGATCTGTTGGCTATTCGTGTACCTCATAGAGCAGGTCTAGACAAATTGCTTCACTGGCTTTAAACTGGTTAAGCTTTTGTTGGTGTTTGTTCCTTTGTATGTCTTGGATGTGAGTTCTTCTTCAGGCACATGAACATGCTAGTATTTTCTTCTTCTAACCATCTTGCCTTACTCTGCTTGGTGGTGTCTCTGCAGCATGCTGGCTCATGGTGATAGAGCTGTGAGTCTTTATTATCCTAACAAAATGTTTTGCCTGATTCAGTCCCAACAACCTGGGCCCTGGCTCTATGTCTGCACTTGACCTCATCAAAATCATCAAGCATGCTCTTAACAACCAAAACATCTCTACTGCCTCTTCCTGCTGCTTGCAGTAGAGGGCACCAAACCTCATTGTGAAGCAATTATGTGATGTCCAGGAATCGAACTTCTGATCTTTGGAAGAGCAGGCAATGCTCTTAACCACTGAGCCATCTCTCCGACCCGTTTTTCAACT
The DNA here is from genome assembly GCF_950005125.1 of Chionomys nivalis. Classification (NCBI taxonomy): domain Eukaryota; kingdom Metazoa; phylum Chordata; class Mammalia; order Rodentia; family Cricetidae; genus Chionomys; species Chionomys nivalis. The sequence continues at coordinate 51,918,802 of NC_080108.1, forward strand.
TCTTTAACTAAACCAGGTTTACTCAATGTGGTGTGTGGATCACATAGGCATTCCCCTAACATGTGAGGTACAGGGGTCTCCTTGGACTTATTGGCTGTTCATGTACCTCATAGAGGAGGTCAGGATAAATTGTGTCTCTGGCTTTAAATTGGTTAACATTTTGCTGGTGTTTGCAGTCCTTTGATTGTCTTGGATGTGAGTTCTCTTTAACACACGTGAACAAGCCAGTGTTTTCTTCTTCTAGCCATCTTGCCTTCCTCTCCTTAGTGTTGTCTCTGAAGCACGATGGCTCATGGTGATACACCTGTGAGTCTTTAACATCCTAAAAAAATTTTGCCTAATTCAGTCCAAATAACAATGGCCCTGTCCTTTGTCCTGACTCTGTGTCTGCACTTGGCCTCATCAAACTCAGCAGGCAATGCTCTTAAGCACTTAGCAATCTCTCCTGCCTCTTCCTACTGTTGCCAGCAGATGGCACCAAATCTCATTTTGAGAGCAAAACTGTGGTTGCCAGGAATCGAACTTCTGACCTTTAGAAGGGCAGCCAGGATTCTTAACCACTGAGCTATCTCTCGAGCGCTTCTTTCTGCATCCCAAAGATATCACAAGACCTCAGTGCAGATGGTTGTGAGCCATAATTTGGGTGCTTGACATTGAATACGGGAGGATGAAAGAGCACGAAATGCTCTTAAACACTGAGCCATCTCTACAACCCGTTTTTCTACTTCTTTACCTAAACCAGAAGTACTCAATGATGTGTGGATCACATCTGCATTTTCCTAACATTTGAAGTACAGGGGTCTCCATTGATCTGTTGGCCATTCGTGTACCTCATAGAGGAGGTCTAGACAAACTGTTTCACTGGCTTTAAATTGGTTAAGCTTTTGTTGGTGTTTGTTCCTTTGTATGTCTTGGATGTGAGTTCTTCTTCAGGCACATGAACATGCTGGTATTTTCTTCTTCTTACCATCTTGCCTTACTCTGCTTGGTGGTGTCTCTGAAGCATGCTGGCTCATGGTGATAGAGCTGTGAGTCTTTATTATCCTAACAAAATGTTTTGCCTGGCACCAGGCGGTGGTGGCACACGCCAAAAATCCTAGCACTCAGGAGGCAGAGGCAGATGGATCTCTGTGAGTTCGAGGCCAGTCTGGGCTACAAAAGCTAGTTCCAAGACAGGCTCCAAAGCTACAGAGAAATCCTGTCTCAAGAAACCAAAAAAGAAAAAAAAAGGTTTTGCCTGATTCAGTCCCAACAACCTGGGCCCTGGCTGTATGTCTGCACTTGGCCTCATCAAACTCAACAGGCATGCTCTTAAGCACCAAGACATCTCTCCTGCCTCTTCCTTCTGCTTCCAGTAGAGGGCACCAAACCTCATTTTGAAGCAATTATGTGATGTCCAGGAATCGAACTTCTGATCTTTGGAAGAGCAGGCAATGCTCTTAACCACTGAGCCATCTCTCCGACCCGTTTTTCAACTTCTTTATCTAAACCAGGTTTACTCAATGTGGTGTGTGGATCACATCTGCATTCCCCTAACATGTGGAGTACATGGGTCTCCATGGACCTATTGGCTGTTCATGTACCTCATAGAGGAGGTCAGGATAAATTGTTTCTCTGGCTTTAAATTGGTTAACATTTTGCTGGTGTTTGTAGTCCTTTGATTGTCTTGGATGTGAGTTCTCTTTAAGGCACATGAACATGCCAGTGTTTTCTTCTTCTAGCCATCTTTCCTTACTCTCCTTAGTGTTGTCTCTGAAGCACGTTGTCTCATGGTAATAAAGCTGTGAGTCTTTAACATCCTAAAAAAACCTTTGCCTAATTCAGTCACAATAACGTGGGCCCTGGCCTTTGCCCTGACTATATGTCTGCACTTGGCCTCACCAAACTCAGCAGGCAATGCTCTTAAGCACTGAACCATCTCTCCTGCCTCTTCCTTCTGATGCCAGTAGATGGCACCAAATCTCATTTTGAGAGAAAAACTGTGGTTGCCAGGAATCGAACTTCTGACCTTTAGAAGGGCAGCCAGGATTCTTAACCACTGAGCTATCTCTCGAGCGCTTCTTTCTGCATCCAAAAGAGGGCACAAGACCACAGTGCAGATGGTTGTGAGCCATTATGTGGTTGCTTGAAATTGAATACAGGAGGATGAAAGAGCACGAAATGCTCTTAAACACTGAGCCATCTCTCCAACCCGTTTTTCTACTTCTTTACCTAAACCAGATGTACTCAATGATGTGTGGATCACATCTGCATTTTCCTAACATTTGAAGTACAGGGGTCTCCATGGATCTGTTGGCCATTCGTGTACCTCATAGAGGAGGTCTAGACAAATTGTTTCACTGGCTTTAAATTGGTTAAGCTTTTGTTGGTGTTTGTTCCTTTGTATGTCTTGGATGTGAGTTCTTCTTCAGGCACATGAACATGCTGGTATTTTCTTCTTCTTACCATCTTGCCTTACTCTGCTTGGTGGTGTCTCTGAAGCATGCTGGCTCATGGTGATAGAGCTGTGAGTCTTTATTATCCTAACAAAATGTTTTGCCTGATTCAGTCCCCAAAACCTGGGCCCTGGCTGTATGACTGCACTTGGCCTCATCAAACTCAGCAGGCATGCTCTAAGCACCAAGACATCTCTCCTGCCTCTTCCTTCTGCTTCCAGTAGAGGGCACCAAACCTCATTTTGAAGCAATTATGTGATGTCCAGGAATCGAACTTCTGATCTTTGGAAGAGCAGGCAATGCTCTTAACCACAGAGCCATCTCTCTGACCCGATTTTCAACTTCTTTAACTACACCAGGATTACTCAATGTGGTGTGTGGATCACATCTGCATTCCCCTAACATGTGGAGTACAGGGGTCTCCTTGGACCTATTGGCTGTTCATGTACCTCATAGAGGAGGTCAGCATAAATTGTTTCTCTGGCTTTAAATTGGTTAACATTTTGCTGGTGTTTGTAGTCCTTTGATTGTCTTGGGTGTGAGTTCCCTTTAAGGCACATGAACATGCCAGTGTTTTCTTCTTCTAGCCATCTTGCCTTACTCTCCTTAGTGTTGTCTCTGAAGCACGTTGTCTCATGGTGATAGAGCTGTGAGTCTTTAACATCCTAAAAAAACGTTTGCCTAATTCAGTCACAATAACGTGGGCCCTGGCCTTTGCCCTGACTCTATGTCTGCACTTGGCCTCATCAAACTCAGCAGGCAATGCTCTTAAGCACTGAGCCGTCTATCCTGCCTCTTCCTTCTGTTGCCAGTAGATGGCACCAAATCTCATTTTGAGAGCAAAACTGTGGTTGCCAGGAATCGAACTTCTGACCTTTAGAAGGGCAGCCAGGATTCTTAACCACTGAGCTATCTCTGGAGCGCTTCTTTCTGCACCCAAATGAGGGCACAAGACCTCAGTGCAGATGGTTGTGAGCCATTATGTGGTTGCTTGAAATTGAATACAGGTGGATGACAGAGCACGAAATGCTCTTAAACACTGCGCCATCTCTCCAACCCGTTTTTCTACTTCTTTACCTAAACCAGATGTACTCAATGATGTGTGGATCACATGTGCATTTTCCTAACATTTGAAGTACAGGGGTCTCCATGGATCTGTTGGCCATTCGTGTACCTCATAGAGGAGGTCTAGACAAATTGTTTCACTGGCTTTAAATTGGTTAAGCTTTTGTTGGTGTTTGTTCCTTTGTATGTCTTGGATGTGAGTTCTTCTTCAGGCACATGAACATGCTGGTATTTTCTTCTTCTAACCATTTTGCCTTACTCTGCTTGGTGGTGTCTCTGAAGCATGCTGGCTCATGGTGATAGAGCTGTGAGTCTTTATTATCCTAACAAAATGTTTTGCCTGATTCAGTCCCAACAACCTGGTCCCTGGCTCTATGTCCGCACTTGGCCTCATCAAACTCAGCAGGCATGCTCTTAACCACCAAGACATCTCTCCTGCCTCTTCCTTCTGCTTCCAGTAGAGGGCACCAAACCTCATTTTGAAGCAATTATGTGATGTCCCGGAATCGAACTTCTGATCTTTGGAAGAGCAGGCAATGCTCTTAACCACTGAGCCAACTCTCCGACCCGTTTTTCAACTTCTTTAACTAAACCAGGTTTACTCAATGTGGTGTGTGGATCACATCTGCATTCCCCTAACATGTGGAGTACAGGGGTTTCCTTGGATCTATTGGCTGCTCATGTACCTCATAGAGGAGGTCAGGATAAATTGTTTCTCTGGCTTTAAATTGGTTAACATTTTGCTGGTGTTTGTAGTCCTTTGTTTGTCTTGGATGTGAGTTCTCTTTAAGGCACATGAACATGCCAGTGTTTTCTTCTTCTAGCCATCTTGCCTTACTCTCCTTAGTGTTGTCTCTGAAGCACGTTGTCTCATGGTGATAGAGCTGTGAGTCTTTAACATCCTAAAAAAACGTTTGCCTAATTCAGTCACAATAAGGTGGGCCCTAGCTTTGCTCTGACTCTATGTCTGCACTTGGCCTCATCAAACTCAGCAGGCAATGCTCTTAAGCACTGAACCATCTCTCCTGCCTCTTCCTTCTGTTGCCAGTAGATGGCACCAAATCTCATTTTGAGAGCATAACTGTGGTTGCCAGGAATCGAACTTCTGACCTTTAGAAGGGCAGCCAGGATTCTTAACCACTGAGCTATCTCTCCAGCGCTTCTTTCTGCATCCAAAAGAGGGCACAAGACCTCAGTGCAGATGGTTGTGAGCCATTATGTGGTTGCTTGAAATTGAATACAGGAGGATGAAACAGCACGAAATGCTCTTAAACACTGAGCCATCTCTACAACCCATTTTTCTACTTCTTTACCTAAACCAGATGTACTCAATGATGTGTGGATCACATCTGCATTTTCCTAACATTTGAAGTACAGGGGTCTCCATGGATCTGTTGGCCATTCGTGTACCTCATAGAGGAGGTCTAGACAAATTGTTTCACTGGCTTTAAATTGGTTAAGCTTTTGTTGGTGTTTGTTCCTTTGTATGTCTTGGATGTGAGTTCTTCTTCAGGCACATGAACATGCTGGTATTTTCTTCTTCTTACCATCTTGCCTTACTCTGCTTGGTGGTGTCTCTGAAGCATTCTGGCTCATGGTGATAGAGCTGTGAGTCTTTATTATCCTAACAAAATATTTTGCCTGATTCCGTCCCAACAACGTGGGCCATGGCTGTATGACTGCACTTGGCCTCATCCAACTCAGCAGGCATGCTCTAAGCACCAAGACATCTCTCCTGCCTCTTCCTTCTGCTTCCAGTAGAGGGCACCAAACCTCATTTTGAAGCAATTATGTGATGTCCAGGAATCGAACTTCTGATCTTTGGAAGAGCAGGCAATGCTCTGAACCACTGAGCCATCTCTCCGACCCGTTTTTCAACTTCTTTAACTAAACCAGGATTACTCAATGTGGTGTGTGGATCACATCTGCATTCCCCTAACATGTGGAGTACAGGGGCCTCCTTGGACCTATTGGCTGTTCATGTACCTCATAGAGAAGGTCAGCATAAATTGTTTCTCTGGCTTTAAATTGGTTAACATTTTGCTGGTGTTTGTAGTTATTTGATTGTCTTGGGTGTGAGTTCTCTTTAAGGCACATGGACATGCCAGTGTTTTCTTCTTCTAGCCATCTTGCCTTACTCTCCTTAGTGTTGTCTCTGAAGCACGATGTCTCATGGTGATAGAGCTGTGAGTCTTTAACATCCTAAAAAAACGTTTGCCTAATTCAGTCACAATAACGTGGGCCCTGGCCTTTGCCCTGACTCTATGTCTGCACTTGGCCTCATCAAACTCAGCAGGCAATGCTCTTAAGCACTGAGCCGTCTATCCTGCCTCTTTCTTCTGTTGCCAGTAGATGGCACCAAATCTCATTTTGAGAGCAAAACTGTGGTTGCCAGGAATCGAACTTCTGACCTTTAGAAGGGCAGCCAGGATTCTTAACCAATGAGCTATCTCTCGAGCGCTCCTTCTGCACCCAAAAGAGGGCACAAGACCTCAGTGCAGATGGTTGTGAGCCATTATGTGGTTGCTTGAAATTGAATACAGGTGGATGACAGAGCACGAAATGCTCTTAAACACTGAGCCATCTCTCCAACCCGTTTTTCTACTTCTTTACCTAAACCAGATGTACACAATGATGTGTGGATCACATGTGCATTTTCCTAACATTTGAAGTACAGGGGTCTCCATGGATCTGTTGGCCATTCGTGTACCTCATAGAGGAGGTCTAGACAAATTGTTTCACTGGCTTTAAATTGGTTAAGCTTTTGTTGGTGTTTGTTCCTTTGTATGTCTTGGATGTGAGTTCTTCTTCAGGCACATGAACATGCTAGTATTTTCTTCTTCTAACCATCTGGCCTTACTCTTACTCTGCTTGGTGGTGTCTCTGAAGCATGCTGGCTCATGGTGATAGAGCTATGAGTGTTTCTTATCCTAACAAAATGATTGGCCTGATTCAGTCCAAACAACCTGGGCCCTGGCTGTATGTCTGCACTTGGCCTCATCAAACTCAGCAGGCATGCTCTTAAGCACCAAGACATCTCTCCTGCCTCTTCCTTCTGCTTCCAGTAGAGGGCACCAAACCTCATTTTGAAGCAATTATGTGATGTCCAGGAATCGAACTTCTGATCTTTGGAAGAGCAGGCAATGCTCTTAACCACTGAGCCATCTGTCCACCCCGTTTTTCAACTTCTTTAACTAAACCAGGTTTACTCAATGTGGTGTGTGGATCACATCTGCATTCCCCTAACATGTGGAGTACAGGGGTCTCCTTGGACCTATTGGCTGTTCATGTACCTCATAGAGGAGGTCAGGATAAATTGTTTCTCTGGCTTTAAATTGGTTAAAATTTTGCTCGTGTTTGTAGTCCTTTGATTGTCTTGGATGTGCGTTCTCTTTAAGGCACATGAACATGCCAGTGTTTTCTTCTTCTAGCCATCTTGCCTTACTCTCCTTAGTGTTGTCTCTGAAGCACGATGTCTCATGGTGATAGAGCTGTGAGTCTTTAACATCCTAAAAAAACGTTTGCCCAATTCAGTCACAATAACGTGGGCCCTGGCCTTTGCCCTGACTCTATGTCTGCACTTGGCCCCATCCAATTCAGCAGCCAATGCTCTTAAGCAGTGTGCCATCTCTCCTGCCTCTTCCTTCTGTTGCCAGTAGATGGCACCAAATCTCCTTTTGAGAGCAAAACTGTGGTTGCCAGGAATCGAACTTCTGACCTTTGAAGGGCAGCCAGGATTCTTAACCACTGAGCTATCTCTTGAGCGCTTCTTTCTGCATGCAAAAGAGGGCACAAGACCTCAGTGCAGATGGTTGTGAGCCATTATGTGGTTGCTTGAAATTGGATACAGGAGGAAGAAAGAGCACGAAATGCTCTTAAACACTGACCATCTCTCCAACCCGTTTTTCTACTTCTTTACCTAAACCAGATGTACTCAATGATGTGTGGATCACATCTGCATTTTCCTAACATTTGAAGTACAGGGATCTCCATGGATCTGTTGGCCATTCGTGTACCTCATAGAGGAGGTCTAGACAAATTGTTTCACTGGCTTTAAATTTTTAAAGCATTTGTTGGTGTTTGTTCCTATGTATGTCTTGGATGTGAGTTCTTCTTCAGGCACATGAACATGCTAGTATTTTCTTCTTCTAACCATCTTGCCTTGCTCTGCTTGGTGGTGTCTCTGAAGCATGCTGGCTCATGGTGATAGAGCTGTGAGTCTTTATTATCCTAACAAAATGTTTTGCCTGATTCAGTCCCAACAACCTGGGTCCTGGCTGTATGTCTGCACTTGGCCTCATCAAACTCAGCAGGCATGCTCTTAACCACCAAGACATCTCCCCTGACTCTTCCTTCTGTTTCAAGTAGAGGGCACCAAACCTCATTTTGAAGCAATTATGTGATTTCCAGGAATCGAACTTCTGATCTTTGGAAGAGCAGGCAATGCTCTTAACCACTGAGCCATCTCTCCGACCCGTTTTTCAACTTCTTTAACTAAACCAGGTTTACTCAATGTGGTGTGTGGATCACATCTGCATTCCCCTAACATGTGGAGTACAGGTTTCTCCCAGGACCTATTGGCTGTTCATGTACCTGATAGAGGAGGTCAGGATAAATTGTTTCTCTGGCTTTAAATTGGTTAACATTTTGCTGGTGTTTGTAGTCCTTTGATTGTCTTGGATATGAGTTCTCTTTAAGGCACATGAACATGCCAGTGTTTTCTTCTTCTAGCCATCTTGCCTTACTCTCCTTAGTGTTGTCTCTGAAGCACGATGTCTCATGGTGATAGAGCTGTGAGTCTTTAACATCCTAAAAAAACGTTTGCCCAATTCAGTCACAATAACGTGGGCCCTGGCCTTTGCCCTGACTCTATGTCTGCACTTGACCTTCAAACTCAGCAGCCAATGCTCTTAAGCACTGAGCCATCTCTCCTGCCTCTTCCTTCTGTTGCCAGTAGATGGCACCAAATCTCATTTTGAGAGCAAAACTGTGGTTGAGAGGAATCGAACTTCTGATCTTGAGAAGGGCAGCCAGGATTCTTAACCACTGAGATATCTCTCGAGTGCTTCTTTCTGCATGCAAAAGAGGGCACAAGACCTCAGTGCAGATGGTTGTGAGCCATTATGTGGTTGCTTGAAATTAAATACAGGAGGAAGGAAGAGCATGAAATGCTCTTAAACACTGAGCCATCTCTCCAACCCGTTTTTCTACTTCTTTACCTAAACCAGATGTACTCAATGATGTGTGGATCACATCTGCATTTTCCTAACATTTGAAGTACAGGGATCTCCATGGATCTTTTGGCCATTTGTGTACCTCATAGAGGAGGTCTAGGCAAATTGTTTCACTGGCTTTAAATTGGTTAAGCTTTTGTTGGTGTTTGTCCCTTTGTATGTCTTGGATGTGAGTTCTTCTTCAGGCACATGAACATGCTAGTATTTTCTTTTTCTAACCATCGTGCCTTGCTCTGCTTGGTGGTGTCTCTGAAGCATGCTGGCTCATGGTGATAGACCTGTGAGTCTTTATTATCCTAACAAAATGTTTTGCCTGATTCAGTCCCTACAACCAGGGTCCTGGCTGTATGTCTGCACTTGGCCTCATCAAACTCAGCAGGCATGCTCTTAACCACCAAGACATCTCTCCTGCCTCTTCCTTCTGCTTCCAGTAGAGGGCACCAAACCTCGTTTTGAAGCAATTATGTGATTTCCAGGAATCGAACTTCTGATCTTTGGAAGAGCAGGCAATGCTCTTAACCACTGAGCCATCTCTCCGACCCGTTTTTCAACTTCTTTAACTAAACCAGGTTTACTCAATGTGGTGTGTGGATCACATCTGCATTCCCCTAACATGTGGAGTACAGGGGTCTCCATGGACCTATTGGCTGTTCATGTACCTCATAGAGGAGGTCAGGATAAATTGTTTCTCTGGCTTTAAATTGGTTAACATTTTGCTGGTGTTTGTAGTCCTTTGATTGTCTTGGATGTGAGTTCTCTTTAAGGCACATGAACATGCCAGTGTTTTCTTCTTCTAACCATCTTGCCTTACTTTCATTAGTGTTGTCTCTGAAGCACGATGTCTCATGGTGATAGAGCTGTGAGTCTTTAACATCCTAACAAAACGTTTGCCCAATTCAGTCACAGTAACATGGGCCCTGGCCTTTGCCCTGACTCTATGTCTGCACTTGGCCTCATCCAACTCAGCAGCCAATGCTCTTAAGCACTGAGCCATCTCTCCTGCCTCTTCCTTCTGCTGCCAGTAGATGGCACCAAATCTCCTTTTGAGAGCAAAACTGTGGTTGCCAGGAATCGAACTTCTGACCTTTAGAAGGGCAGCCAGGATTCTAAACCACTGAGCTATCTCTCGAGCGCTTCTTTCTGCATGCAAAAGAGGGCACAATACCTCAGTGCAGATGGAAGTGAGCCATTATGTGGTTGCTTGAAATTGGATACAGGATGAAGAAAGAGCCCGAAATGCTCTTCAACACTTAGCCATCTCTGCCACCCGTTTTTCTACTTCTTTACCTAAACCAGATGTACTCAATGATGTGTGGATCACATCTGCATTTTCCTAACATTTGAAGTACAGGGGTCTCCATGGATCTGTTGGCCATTCGTGTACCTCATAGAGGAGGTCTAGAAAAATTGTTTCACTGGCTTTAAATTGGTTAAGCTTTTGTTGGTGTTTGTTCGTTTGTATGTCTTGGAAGTGAGTTCTTCTTCAGGCATATGAACATGCTAGTATTTTCTTCTAACCATCCTACCTTACTCTGCTTGTTGGTGTCTCTGAAGCATGCTGGCTCATGGTGATAGAGCTGTGAGTCTTTATTATCATAACAAAATATTTTGCCTGATTCAGTCCCAACAACCTGGGTCCTGTCTGTTTGTCTGCACTGCGCCTCATCAAACTCAGCAGGCATGCTCTTAACCACCAAGACATCTCTCCTGCCTCTTTCTTCTGCTACCAGTAGCGGGCACCAAACCTCATTTTGAAGCAATTATGTGATGTCCCGGAATCGAACTTCTGATCTTTGGAAGAGCAGGCAATGCTCTTAACCACTGAGCCATCTCTCCGACCCGTTTTTCAACTTCTTTAACTAAACCAGGTTTACTCAATGTGGTGTGTGGATCACATCTGCATTCCCCTAACATGTGGTGTACAGGGGTTTCCATGGACCTATTGGCTGTTCATGTACCTGATAGAGGAGGTCAGGATAAATTGTTTCTCTGGCTTTAAATTGGTTAACATTTTGCTGGTGTTTGTAGTCCTTTGATTGTCTTGGATGTGAGTTCTCTTTAAGGCACATGAACATGCCAGTGTTTTCTTCTTCTAGCCATCTTGCCTTCCTCTCCTTAGTGTTGTCTCTGAAGCACGATGTCTCATGGTGATAGAGCTGTGAGTCTTTAACATCCTAAAAAAACGTTTGCCCAATTCAATCAAAATAACGTGGGCCCTGTCCATTGCCCTGACTTTATGTCTGCAGTTGGAATAATCCAAATCAGCAGCCAATGCTCTTAAGCACTGAGCCATCTCTCCTGCCTTTTCCTTCTGTTGCCAGTAGATGGCACCAAATCTCATTTTGACAGCAAAACTCTGGTTGCCAGGAATCGAACTTCTGACCTTTAGAAGGGCAGCCAGGATTCTCAACCACTGAGCAATCTCTCGAGCGCTTCTTTCTGCATCCAAAAGACGGCAGAAGACCTCAGTGCAGATGGTTGTGAGCCATTATGTGGTTCTTGAAATTGGATACAGGAGGTTGAAAGAGCACGAAATGCTCTTAAACACCGAGACATCACTCCAACCCGTTTTTCTACTTCTTTACCTAAACCAGATGTACTCAATGATGTGTGGATCACATCTGCATTTTCATAACATTTGAAGTACAGGGGTCTCCATGGATTGGTTGGCCACTCGTGTACCTCATAGAGGAGGTGTAGACAAATTGTTTCACTGGCTTTAAATTGGTTAAGGTTTGTTGGTGTTTGTTCCTTTGTATGTCTTGCATGTGAGTTCTTCTTCAGGCACATGAACATGCTAGTATTTTCTTCTTCTAACCATCCTGCCTTACTCTGCTTGGTAGTGTCTCTGAAGCATGCTGGCTCATGGTGATAGAGCTGTGAGTCTTTATTATCCTAACAAAATGTTTTGCCTGATTCAGTCCCAACAACCTGGGCCCTGGCCTCATCAAACTCAGCAGGCATGCTCTTAACCACCAAGACATCTCTCCTGCCTCTTCCTGCTGCTTCCAATAGAGGGCACCAAACCTCATTTTGAAGCAATAATGTGATGTCCAGGAATCGAACTTCTGATCTTTGGAAGAGCAGGCAATGCTCTTAACCACTGAGCCATCTCTCCGACCTTATTTCAACTTCTTTAACTAAACCAGGTTTACTCAATGTGGTGTGTGGATCACATCTGCATTCCTCTGACATGTGGAGTACAGGAGTCTCCTTGGACCTATTGGCTGTTCATGTACCTCATAGAGGAGGTCTGGATAAATTGTTTCTCTGGCTTTATATTAGTTAACATTTTGCTGGTGTTTGTAATCCTTTGATTGTCTTGGATGTGAGTTCTCTTTAAGGCACATGATCATGCCAGTGTTTTCGTCTTCTAGTCATCTTGCCTTACTCTCCTTAGTGTTGTCTCTGAAGCACGATGTCTCATGGTGATAGAGCTGTGAGTCTTTAACTACCTAAAAAAACGTTTGCCTAATTCAGTCACAATAACGTGGGCCCTGGCCTTTGCCCTGACTCTATGTCTGCACTTGGCCTCATCAAACTCAGCAGGCAAAGCTCTTAAGCACTGAGCCATCTCTCCTGCCGCTTCTTTTTGTTGCCAGTAGATGGCACCAAATCTCATTTTGAGAGCAAAACTGTGGTTTCCAGGAATCGAACTTCTGACCTTTAGAAGGGCAGCCAGTATTCTTAACCACTGAGTTATCTCTCGAGCGCTTCTTTCTGCATCCAAAAGAGGGCACAAGACCTCAGTGCAGATGGTTGTGAGCCATTATGTAGTTGCTTGAAATTGAATGCAGGAGGATGAAAGAGCACGAAATGCTCTTAAACACTGAGCCATCTCTGCTACCCGTTTTTCTACTTCTTTACCTAAACCAGATGTACTCAGTGATGTGTGGATCACATCTGCATTTTCCTAACATTTGAAGTACAGGAGTCTCCATGGATCCTTTGGCCATTCGTGTACCTCATAGAAGAGGTCTAGACAAATTGTTTCACTGGCTTTAAATTGGTTAAGCTTTTGTGTATCACATCTGCATTCACCTAACATTTGAAGTACAGGGGTCTCCACGGACCTATTGGCCGTTCGAGTACCCCATAGAAGAGGTATAGATAAATTGTTTCACTGACTTTAAATTGGTTAAGCTTTTGTTGGTGTTTGTTCCCTTGTATGTCTTGGAGGTGACTTCTTCTTCAGGCACATGAACATGCTATTATATTCTTCTTCTAACCATCTTAGCTTACTCTGCTTGGTGATGTCTCTGAAGTATGCTGGCTCATAGTGATAGAGCTGTGAGTCTTAATTATCCTAACAAAATGATTTGCCTGATTCAGTCCCAACAACCTGGGCCCTGGCCTCATCAAATTCAGGAGGCATGCTCTTAACCACCAAGACATCTCTCCTGCCTCTTCCTGCTGCTTCCAGTAGAGGGCACCAAACCTCATTTTGAAGCAATTATGTGATGTCCAGGAATCGAACTTCTGATCTTTGGAAGAGCAGGCAACGCTCTTAACCACTGAGCCATCTCTCCGACCCGTTTTTCAACTTCTTTAACTAAACCAGGTTTACTCAATGTGGTGTGTGGATCACATCTGCATTCCCCTAACATGTGGAGGACAGGGGTCTCCATGGACCTATTGGCTGTTCATGTACCTCATAGAGGAGGTCAGGATAAATTATTTCTCTGGCTTTAAATTGGTTAACATTTTGCTGGTGTTTGTAGTCCTTTGATTGTCTTGGATGTGAGTTCTCTTTAAGGCACATGAACATGCCACTGTTTTTTTCTTCTAGCCATCTTGCCTTACTCTCCTTAGTGTTGTCTCTGAAGTACGATGGCTCATGGTGATAGAGCTGTGAATCTTTAACATCCTAAAAAAACCTTTGCCTAATTCAGTCACAATAACGTGGGCCCTGGCCTTTGCCCTGACTCTATGTCTGCACTTGGCCTCATCAAACTCAGCAGGCAATGCTCTTTGAACGCACTGAGCCATCTCTCCTGCCTCTTCATTCTGTTGCCAGTAGATGGCACCAAATCTCATTTTGAGAGCAAATCTGGGGTTGCCAGGAATCGAACTTCGGACCTTATAAGGGCAGCCAGTATTCTTAACCACTGAGCTATCTCTCGAGCGCTTCTTTCTGCATCCAAAAGAGGGCACAAGACATCATTGCAGATGGTTGTGAGCCATTATGTAGTTGCTTGAAATTGAATACAGGAGGATGAAAGAGCACGAAATGCTCTTAAACACTGAGCCATCTCTCCAACACGTTTTTCTACTTCTTTACCTAAACCAGATGTAATCAGTGATTTGTGGATCACATCTGCATTTCCCTAACATTTGAAGTACAGGGGACTCCATGGATCCTTTGGCCATTCCTGTACCTCATAGAGGAGGTCTAGACAAATTGTTTCACTGGCTTTAATTTGGATAAGATTTTGTGGATCACATCCGCATTCACCTAACATTTGAAGTACAGGGGTCTCCATGGACCTATCGGCCGTTCGAGTACCTCATAGAAGAGGTCTAGATATATTGTTTCTCTGACTTTAAATTGGTTAAGCTTTTGTTGGTGTCTGTTCCCTTGTATGTCTTGGATGTGAGTTCTCCTTCAGTCACAAGAACATGCTAGTATTTTCTTCTTCTAACCATCCTGCCTTGTTCTGCTTGGTGGTGTCTCTGAAGCATGCTGGCTCATGGTGATAGAGCTGTGAGTCTTTATTTTTTTTATTAATTAATTTAATTATTAAAGATTTCTGCCTCTTCCCCGCCACCACCTCCCGTTCCCTCCCCCTCCCCCAATAAAGTCTTCCTTCCTCCTCAGCCCAAAGAGCAAGCAGGTTTCTCTGCCCTGTGGGAGGTCCAAGGACCACCCACCTCCATCCAGGTCTATTAAGGTGAGCATCCAAACTACCTGGGCTCCCACAAAGCCATTACATGCAATAGGATCAAGAACCCATTGCCATTGTTCTTCAGTTCTCAGTAGTCCTCATTGTCCATTATGTTCAGCGAGACCGGTTTTGTCCCATGCTTTTTCAGTCCCCGGCCAGCTGGCCTTGGTGATTTCCCGATAGATCATCCCCATTGCCTCAGTGTGTGGGTGCACCCCTCGCCGTCCTGAGTTCCTTGCTCGTGCTCACTCTCCTTCTGCTCCTCCTTTGGATCGTGAGACTTCAGTCCAGTGCTCCAATGTTGGTCTCTGTCTCTGTCTTCTTTCATCGCCTGATGAAGGTTAATATTCAGGGGGATGCTTATATGTTTTTCTTTGGGTTCACCTTCTTATTTAGCTTCTCTAGAGTCACGAATTATAGTCTCAATGTCCTTTATTTATGGCTAGAAACCAAATATGAGTGAGTACATCCCATGTTCCTCTTTTTGGGTCTGGCTTACCTCACTCAGGATAGTGTTTTCAATTTCCGTCCATTTGTATGCAAAATTCAAGAAGTCATTGTTTTTTACTGCTGAGTAGTACTCTAATATGTATATATTCCATACTTTCTTCATCCATTCTTCCACTGAAGGACATCTAGGTTGTTTCCAGGTTCTGGCAATTACAAACAATGCTGCTATGAACATAGTTGAGCATATACTTTTGTTGTATGTTTGGGCATCTCTTGGGTATATTCCCAATAGTGGTATTGCTGGGTCAAGAGGTAGGTTGAACCCGACTTTCCTGAGAAACCGCCACACTGCTTTCCAAAGTGGTTGCACAAGTTTGCATTCCCACCAGCAATGGATGAGAGTGCCCCTTTCTCCACAACCTCTCCAGCAGAGGCTATCATTGGTGTTTTTGATTTTAGCCATTCTGACAGGTGTAAGATGGTATCTTAATGTTGTCTTGATTTGCATTTCCCTGATTGCTAAGGAAGTTGAGCATGATCTTAAGTGACTTTTGGCCATTTGAACTTCTTCTGTTGAAAAGTCTCTGTTCAGCTCAGTGCCCCATTTTATAATTGGATTGATTAACCTTTTACGGTCTAATTTCTTGAGTTCTTTGTATATTTTGGATATCAGACCTTTGTCAGTTGCGGGGTTGGTGAAGATCTTCTCCCAGTCAGTGGGTTGCCTTTCTGTCTTAGTGACAGTGTCCTTTGCTTTACAGAAGCTTCTCAGTCTCAGGAGGTCCCATTTATTCAATGATGTCCTTAGTGTTTGTGCTGCTGGGGTTGTACGTAGGAAGTGTTCTCCTGTGCCCATGTGTTGTAGAGTACTTCCCACTTTCTCTTCTATCAGATTCAGTGTGTTTGGACTGATATTGAGGTCTTTAATCCATTTGGACTTGAGTTTTGTGCATGGTGATATATATGGATCTATTTTCATTCTTCTACAGATTGACTTCCAGTTTTGCCAGCACAATTTGTTGAAGATGCTCTCTTTTTTCCATTGTATACTTTTAGCTCCTTTATCGAAAATCAGGTGTTCATAGGTTTGTGGGCTAAAGTCAGGGTCTTCTATTCTATTCCATTGGTCGACTTCTCTGTTTTTATGCCAGTACCAAGCCGTTTTCAGTACTGTAGCTCTGTAATAGAGTTTGAAGTCAGGGATGGTAATGCCTCCAGACAATCCTTTATTGTATAAGATTGTTTTGGCTATCCTGGGTTTTTTGTTTTTCCATATAAAGTTGATTATTGTCTTCTCCAGATCTGTGAAGAATTTTGATGGGATTTTGATGGGGATTGCGTTGAATCTATAGATTGCTTTTGGTAGAATTGCCATTTTTACTATGTTGATCCTCCCAATCCAAGAGCAAGGGAGGTCCTTCCATTTTCTGGTGTCCTCTTCAATTTCTTTCTTCAAAGACTTAAAGTTCTTGCCAAATAGATCTTTCACTTCCTTGGTCAGAGTTACCCCAAGGTATTTTATGCTATTTGTGGCTATCGTGAAAGGTGATGCTTCTCTGATTTCCCTCTCTGCTTCCTTATCCTTAGTGTATAGGAAGGCAACTGATTTTTTGGAGTTGATTTTGTATCCTGCCACATTACCAAAGGTGTTTATCAGCTGTAGGAGTTCTTTGGTAGAGTTTTTGGGGTCGCTTATGTATACTATCATATCATCTGCAAATAATGAAAGCTTAACTTCTTCCTTTCCAATACGGATCCCCTTGATCCCCTTATGTTGTCTTATTGCTATTGCTAGAACTTCAAGCACTATATTGAAGAGGTATGGAGAGAGTGGACATCCTTGTCGTGTTCCTGATTTTAGTGGGATGGCTTTGAGTTTTTCTCCATTTAATTTAATGTTAGCTGTCGGCTTGCTGTAAATAGCTTTTATTATATTTAGGTATGCCCCTTGTATCCCTAATCTCTCCAAGACCTTTATCATAAAGGAGTGTTGAATTTTGTCGAATGCTTTTTCAGCATCTAATGAAATGATCATATGGTTTTTTTCTTTCAGTGTATTTATATGGTTGATTACATTGATAGATTTGCGTATGTTGAACCAGCCCTGCATCTCTGGAATGAAGCCTACTTGATCATAATGGATAACTTTTCTAATGTGTTCTTGGATTCGGTTTGCCAGTATTTTATTGAGAATTTTTGCGTCGATGTTCATGAGTGAGATAGGCCTGTAATTCTCTTTCTTGGTTGGGTCTTTGTGTGGTTTTGGTATCAGGGTAACTGTAGCTTCATAAAAGGAATTTGGCAATGACTCTTCTGTTTCTATATTGTGAAATACATTAAGAAGTATAGGTATTAGCTCTTCTTGGAAGTTCTGGTAGAATTCTGCATTGAAACCATCTGGCCCTGGGCTTTTTTTGGAAGGGAGATTTTTGATAACTGTTTCTAATTCTTCGCGACTAACAGGTCTATTTAGATCGTTCACCTGGTCTTGGTTTAGGTTTGGTATATGGTACTTATCTAAAAAAGTGTCCATTTCTTTTGCATTTTCCAGTTTTGTGGCATACAGGCTTTTGTAGTAAGATCTAATGATTCTCTGAATTTCCTCTGTGTCTGTGGTTATGTCCCCCTTTTCATTTCTGATCTTATTTATTTGCGTGTTCTCTCTCTGTCGTTTAATTAGTTTGGATAGGGGTTTGTCAATCTTGTTGATTTTCTCCAAGAACCAACTTATTGTTTCATTGATTCTTTGGACTGTTTTCTGTGTTTCTATTTTGTTGATTTCTGCCCTCAGTTTGATTATTTCCAGTCTTCTACACCTCCTGGGTGCGTCTGCTTCTTTTTTTTCTAGAGCTTTCAGGTGTGCTGTTAAGTCCCCAATGTATGCTTTCTCCGTTTTCTTTAAGTGGGCACTTAGTGCTATGAACTTTCCTCTTAGCACTGCTTTCATCGTGTCCCATAGGTTTGAGTATGTTGTCTCTTTGTTTTCATTAAATTCAAGGAAGACTTTCTTTCTTAATTTCTTCCTTGACCCAGGTGTGGTTCAGTAGTTGACTGTTCAGTTTCCATGAGTTTGCCAGCTTTCTGGGGGTAGCTTTGTTGGTGGCTTCTAACTTTAATCCGTGGTGATCTGATAAGACACAGGTGGACACTGATATTTTTTTGTATCTGTGGAGGTTTCCTTTGTTTCCAAGTATGTGGTCAATTTTCGAGAAGGTTCCATGAGCTGCAGAGAAGAAGGTGTATTCTTTCCTATTTGGGTGGAGTGTTCTATAGATGTCTGTTAAGTCCATTTGATTCATTACCTCCAACAATTCTCTTAATTCTCTATTAGTTTTCTGTCTGATTGACCTGTCCATTGGTGAGAGAGGTGTGTTGAAGTCTCCTACTACTAGTGTGTGTGATTTGATGTCTGCCTTGAGTTTTAGCAATATTTCTTTTACATAAGTGGGTGCTTTTATATTAGGGGCATAGATATTCAGGATTGAGACTTCATCCTGCTGAATCGTTCCTGTTATGAGTATAAAGTGTCCCTCTCGATCTCTTCTGATTGATTTTAGTTTGAAGTCAGTTTTGTTAGAAATTAGTATGGCCACACCTGCTTTTTTCTTAGGACCATTTGCTTGAAAAACCTTTTCCCAACCCTTTACTCTGAGTAGATGCCTGTCTTTGTGGTTGAGATGAGTTTCTTGCAAACAGCAGACTGTTGGATCCTGTTTTCGTATCCAATCTCTTAGCCTGTGCCTTTTTATTGGTGAATTGAGACCATTAATATTAAGTGATATTAATGACCAGTGGTTGTTAACTCCGGTTATTCTTACTGCTTTTGGTAGAAGAGTTTGTGTGTCTCCCTTCTTTGAGTTGTGCTGTTGAAGGGTCGCTAGATGCCTGGATTATTGTAGGCAGTGTTGGCAATGTTGGATTCCTTGGGTTGTGATTTTCCTTCTATTACTTTCTGTAGGGCTGGATTTGTGGCAACGTATTGTTTAAATTTGTTCTTATCCTGGAATGTCTTGTTTTCTCCATTGATAGTGAACGATAGCTTGGCTGGGTATAGTAGTTTGGGTTTGCATCCATGGTCTCTTAGTTTCTGTAGTACCTCTATCCAGGACCTTCTGGCTTTCATGGTTTCCATAGAGAAGTCAGGTGTAAGTCTGATCGGTTTACCTTTATAAGTTACTTGGCCTTTTTCCTTTGCAGCTCTTAATATTCTTTCTTTAATCTGTATATTTTGTGTTTTGATTATTATATGGCGAGGGGACGTTTTTTTTTTATCCAGTCTGTTTGGAGTTCTGTATGCTTCTTGAATATTCAAAGGAATATCTTTCTTTATGTTGGGGAAGTTTTCTTCCATAATTTTGTTAAAAATGTTTTCTGGACCTTTGAGCTGTGCCTCTTCTCCTTCTTCTATCCCTATTATTCTTAGGTTTGGTCTTTTTATTGTGTCCCATATTTCCTGAATGTTTTGTGATGAGAATTTGTTGGTTTTGGTGTTTTCTTTGATCAGTCCGTTTATTTTCTCTATGTTGTCTTCAGAATCTGAGATTCTTTCTTCTATCTCTTGTATTCTATTGATTATGCTTGTTTCTGTAGTCTCTGCTCGTTGACCTATATTTGCCATATCCAGCTGGTCCTCAGTTTGTGTTTTCTTCCTTGCTTCCATTTCAGTTTTCAATTCTTGGACTGTTTCCATTACCTGTTTGATCGTTTTTTCTTGGCTTCCCAGGGTATCATTTACGTATTTACTCATTTCTTCAAACTTTTTGTTATACTTCTCATCCATTTCTATGAGGGCGTTTTTTACATGTTGTTTAAGGGACTCTATTGCTTTCAAAAAGTCAGTTTTTTCCTCTTCTCCTGTGATAGGGTGTTCAAGTCCTTGTGTTGTAAGATCATTGGGTTCTGGTGTTTTCATGTTGTTTTTCAGATTGTTGGGTGAATTCTTGCCTTGGCGTCTGCCCATCTCCTCTTACCGATGCTATCTATTGGGTTTGATTTAATTGTAGCGGGGCAATCTGTTCTCAGTGCAGGCTTCACTGTTTCTTGCCCGCACTATCCTGTATCCAGTGCCTCCGCCGCCCGGGCCTGCCTGCCGGTGCCTCCGCCACCCGGAATTGTCTGTGCGCCGGTGTTTCCGCCGCCTAGGCCTGCCTGCCGGTGCCTACGCCACCTGGGCCTGCCTGCGCGCCGGTGCTTCCGCCGCCTAGGCCTGCCTGCCGGGCCTGACTGTCGGTGCCTCCGCCACCTGGGCCTGCCTGCACGCCGGTGCCTCTGCCGCCCGGACTTGCCTGCGTGCTGGTGCCTCCGCCGCCCGGGCCTGTCTGTGCGCCGGTGCTTCCGCCGCCTAGGCCTGCCTGCCGGGCCTGACTGCCGATGCCTCCGCCACCCGGGCCTGCCTGCACGCCGGTGCCTCTGCCGCCAGGACTTGCCTGCGTGCTGGTGCCTCCGCTGCACGGGCCTGCCTGCGCGCCGTTTCTTCCGCCGCCTAGGCCTGCCTGCCGGTGCCTCCACCACCTGGGCCTGCCTGCGCGCCGGTGCTTCCGCCGCCTAGGCCTGCCTGCCGGGCCTGACTGTCGGTGCCTCCGCCACCCGGGCCTGCCTGCACGCCGGTGCCTCTGCCGCCCGGACTTGCCTGCGTGCTGGTGCCTCCGCCGCCCGGGCCTGTCTGTGCGCCGGTGCTTCCGCTGCCTAGGCCTGCCTGCCGGGCCTGACTGCCGATGCCTCCGCCACCCGGGCCTGCCTGCACGCCGGTGCCTCTGCCGCCAGGACTTGCCTGCGTGCTGGTGCCTCCGCTGCCCGGGCCTGCCTGCGCGCCGTTGCTTCCGCCGCCTAGGCCTGCCTGCCGGTGCCTCCGCCACCTGGGCCTGCCTGCGCGCTGGTGCTTCCGCCGCCTATGCCTGCCTGCCGGGCCTGACTGCCGGTGCCTCCGCCACCCGGGCCTGCCTGCACGCCGGTGCCTCTGCCGCCCGGACTTGCCTGCGTGCTGGTGCCTCCGCTGCCCGGGCCTGCGTGCGCGCCGTTTCTTCCGCCGCCTAGGCCTGCCTGCCGGTGCCTCCACCACCTGGGCCTGCCTGCGCGCCGGTGCTTCCGCCGCCTAGGCCTGCCTGCCGGGCCTGACTGTCGGTGCCTCCGCCACCCGGGCCTGCCTGCACGTCGGTGCCTCTGCCGCCCGGACTTGCCTGCGTGCTGGTGCCTCCGCCGCCCGGGCCTGTCTGTGCGCCGGTGCTTCCGCCGCCTAGGCCTGCCTGCCGGGCCTGACTGCAGATGCCTCCGCCACCCGGGCCTGCCTGCACGCCGGTGCCTCTGCCGCCAGGACTTGCCTGCGTGCTGGTGCCTCCGCTGCCCGGGCCTGCCTGCGCGCCGTTGCTTCCGCCGCCTAGGCCTGCTTGCCGGTGCCTCCGCCGGCCGGAACTGTCTGTGCGCCGGTGCTTCCGCCGCCTAGGCCTGCCTGCCGGTGCCTCCGCCACCTGGGCCTGCCTGCGCGCCGGTGCTTCCGCCGCCTATGCCTGCCTGCCGGGCCGGACTGCCGGTTCCTCCGCCACCCGGGCCTGCCTTCACGCCGGTGCCTCTGCCGCCCGGATTGCCTGCGTGCTGGTGCCTCCGCTGCCCGGACCTCCCTGCGCGCCGTTTCTTCCGCCACCTAGGCCTGCCTGCCGGGCCTGACTGCCGATGCCTCCGCCACCCGGGCATGCCTGCACGCCGGTGCCTCTGCCGCCAGGACTTGCCTGCGTGCTGGTGCCTCCGCTGCCCGGGCCTGCCTGCGCGCCGTAGCTTCCGCCGCCTAGGCCTGCCTGCCGGTGCCTCCGCCGGCCGGAACTGTCTGTGCGCCGGTGCTTCCGCCGCCTAGGCCTGCCTGCCGGTGCCTCCGCCACCTGGGCCTGCCTGCGCGCCGGTGCTTCCGCCGCCTATGCCTGCCTGCCGGGCCTGACTGCCGGTGCCTCCGCCACCCGGGCCTGCCTGCACGCCGGTGCGTCTGCCGCCCGGACTTGCCTGCGTGCTGGTGCCTCCGCTGCCCGGGCCTGCCTGCGCGCAGTTTCTTCCGCCGCCTAGGCCTGCCTGCCGGTGCCTCCGCCACGTGGGCCTGCCTGCCAGGCCTGACTGTCGGTGCCTGAGTCTTTATTATCCTAACAAAATGTTTTGCCTGATTCAGTCCCAACAACCTGGGCCCTGGCCTCATCAAACTAAGCAGGCATGCTCTTAACCACAAAGACATCTCTCCTGCCTGTTTTTGCTTCCAGTAGGGGGCACCAAACCTCATTTTGAAGCAATTATGTGATGTCCAGGAATCTAACTTCTGATCTTTGGAAGAGCAGGCAATGCTCTTAACCACTGAGCCATCTCTCCGACCTTATTTCAACTTCTTTAACTAAACCAGGTTTACTCAATGTGGTGTGTGAATCACATCTGCATTCCTCTGACATGTGGAGTACAGCGGTCTCCTTGGACCTATTGGCTGTTCATGTACCTCAGAGAGGAAGTCAGGATAAATTGTTTCTCTGGCTTTATATTGGTTAACATTTTGCTGGTGTTTGTAGTCCTTTGATTGTCTTGGATGTGAGTTCTCTTTAAGGCACATGAACATGCCAGTGTTTTCTTCTTCTAGCCATCTTGCCTTACTCTCCTTAGTGTTGTCTCTGAAGCACGTTGTCTCATGGTGATAGAGCTGTGAGTCTTTAACATCCTAAAAAAACGTTTGCCTAATTCAGTCACAATAAGGTGGGCCCTAGCTTTGCCCTGACTCTATGTCTGCACTTGGCCTCATCAAACTCAGCAGGCAATGCTCTTAAGCACTGAACCATCTCTCCTGCCTCTTCCTTCTGTTGCCAGTAGATGGCACCAAATCTCATTTTGAGAGCATAACTGTGGTTGCCAGGAATCGAACTTCTGACCTTTAGAAGGGCAGCCAGGATTCTTAACCACTGAGCTATCTCTCCAGCGCTTCTTTCTGCATCCAAAAGAGGGCACAAGACCTCAGTGCAGATGGTTGTGAGCCATTATGTGGTTGCTTGAAATTGAATACAGGAGGATGAAACAGCACGAAATGCTCTTAAACACTGAGCCATCTCTACAACCCATTTTTCTACTTCTTTACCTAAACCAGATGTACTCAATGATGTGTGGATCACATCTGCATTTTCCTAACATTTGAAGTACAGGGGTCTCCATGGATCTGTTGGCCATTCGTGTACCTCATAGAGGAGGTCTAGACAAATTGTTTCACTGGCTTTAAATTGGTTAAGCTTTTGTTGGTGTTTGTTCCTTTGTATGTCTTGGATGTGAGTTCTTCTTCAGGCACATGAACATGCTGGTATTTTCTTCTTCTTACCATCTTGCCTTACTCTGCTTGGTGGTGTCTCTGAAGCATTCTGGCTCATGGTGATAGAGCTGTGAGTCTTTATTATCCTAACAAAATATTTTGCCTGATTCCGTCCCAACAACGTGGGCCATGGCTGTATGACTGCACTTGGCCTCATCCAACTCAGCAGGCATGCTCTAAGCACCAAGACATCTCTCCTGCCTCTTCCTTCTGCTTCCAGTAGAGGGCACCAAACCTCATTTTGAAGCAATTATGTGATGTCCAGGAATCGAACTTCTGATCTTTGGAAGAGCAGGCAATGCTCTGAACCACTGAGCCATCTCTCCGACCCGTTTTTCAACTTCTTTAACTAAACCAGGATTACTCAATGTGGTGTGTGGATCACATCTGCATTCCCCTAACATGTGGAGTACAGGGGCCTCCTTGGACCTATTGGCTGTTCATGTACCTCATAGAGAAGGTCAGCATAAATTGTTTCTCTGGCTTTAAATTGGTTAACATTTTGCTGGTGTTTGTAGTTATTTGATTGTCTTGGGTGTGAGTTCTCTTTAAGGCACATGAACATGCCAGTGTTTTCTTCTTCTAGCCATCTTGCCTTACTCTCCTTAGTGTTGTCTCTGAAGCACGATGTCTCATGGTGATAGAGCTGTGAGTCTTTAACATCCTAAAAAAACGTTTGCCTAATTCAGTCACAATAACGTGGGCCCTGGCCTTTGCCCTGACTCTATGTCTGCACTTGGCCTCATCAAACTCAGCAGGCAATGCTCTTAAGCACTGAGCCGTCTATCCTGCCTCTTTCTTCTGTTGCCAGTAGATGGCACCAAATCTCATTTTGAGAGCAAAACTGTGGTTGCCAGGAATCGAACTTCTGACCTTTAGAAGGGCAGCCAGGATTCTTAACCAATGAGCTATCTCTCGAGCGCTCCTTCTGCACCCAAAAGAGGGCACAAGACCTCAGTGCAGATGGTTGTGAGCCATTATGTGGTTGCTTGAAATTGAATACAGGTGGATGACAGGGCACGAAATGCTCTTAAACACTGAGCCATCTCTCCAACCCGTTTTTCTACTTCTTTACCTAAACCAGATGTACACAATGATGTGTGGATCACATGTGCATTTTCCTAACATTTGAAGTACAGGGGTCTCCATGGATCTGTTGGCCATTCGTGTACCTCATAGAGGAGGTCTAGACAAATTGTTTCACTGGCTTTAAATTGGTTAAGCTTTTGTTGGTGTTTGTTCCTTTGTATGTCTTGGATGTGAGTTCTTCTTCAGGCACATGAACATGCTAGTATTTTCTTCTTCTAACCATCTGGCCTTACTCTTACTCTGCTTGGTGGTGTCTCTGAAGCATGCTGGCTCATGGTGATAGAGCTATGAGTGTTTCTTATCCTAACAAAATGATTGGCCTGATTCAGTCCAAACAACCTGGGCCCTGGCTGTATGTCTGCACTTGGCCTCATCAAACTCAGCAGGCATGCTCTTAAGCACCAAGACATCTCTCCTGCCTCTTCCTTCTGCTTCCAGTAGAGGGCACCAAACCTCATTTTGAAGCAATTATGTGATGTCCAGGAATCGAACTTCTGATCTTTGGAAGAGCAGGCAATTCTCTTAACCACTGAGCCATCTCTCCGACCCGTTTTTCAACTTCTTTAACTAAACCAGGTTTAATCAATGTGGTGTGTGGATCACATCTGCATTCCCCTAACATGTGGAGTACAGGGGTCTCCTTGGACCTATTGGCTGTTCATGTACCTCATAGAGGAGGTCAGGATAAATTGTTTCTCTGGCTTTAAATTGGTTAAAATTTTGCTCGTGTTTGTAGTCCTTTGATTGTCTTGGATGTGCGTTCTCTTTAAGGCACATGAACATGCCAGTGTTTTCTTCTTCTAGCCATCTTATCTTACTCTCCTTAGTGTTGTCTCTGAAGCACGATGTCTCATGGTGATAGAGCTGTGAGTCTTTAACATCCTAAAAAAACGTTTGCCCAATTCAGTCACAATAACGTGGGCCCTGGCCTTTGCCCTGACTCTATGTCTGCACTTGGCCCCATCCAACTCAGCAGCCAATGCTCTTAAGCAGTGTGCCATCTCTCCTGACTCTTCCTTCTGTTGCCAGTAGATGGCACCAAATCTCCTTTTGAGAGCAAAACTGTGGTTGCCAGGAATCGAACTTCTGACCTTTGAAGGGCAGCCAGGATTCTTAACCACTGAGCTATCTCTTGAGCGCTTCTTTCTGCATGCAAAAGAGGGCACAAGACCTCAGTGCAGATGGTTGTGAGCCATTATGTGGTTGCTTGAAATTGGATACAGGAGGAAGAAAGAGCACGAAATGCTCTTAAACACTGACCATCTCTCCAACCCGTTTTTCTACTTCTTTACCTAAACCAGATGTACTCAATGATGTGTGGATCACATCTGCATTTTCCTAACATTTGAAGTACAGGGATCTCCATGGATCTGTTGGCCATTCGTGTACCTCATAGAGGAGGTCTAGACAAATTGTTTCACTGGCTTTAAATTTTTAAAGCATTTGTTGGTGTTTGTTCCTATGTATGTCTTGGATGTGAGTTCTTCTTCAGGCACATGAACATGCTAGTATTTTCTTCTTCTAACCATCTTGCCTTGCTCTGCTTGGTGGTGTCTCTGAAGCATGCTGGCTCATGGTGATAGAGCTGTGAGTCTTTATTATCCTAACAAAATGTTTTGCCTGATTCAGTCCCAACAACCTGGGTCCTGGCTGTATGTCTGCACTTGGCCTCATCAAACTCAGCAGGCATGCTCTTAACCACCAAGACATCTCCCCTGACTCTTCCTTCTGTTTCAAGTAGAGGGCACCAAACCTCATTTTGAAGCAATTATGTGATTTCCAGGAATCGAACTTCTGATCTTTGGAAGAGCAGGCAATGCTCTTAACCACTGAGCCATCTCTCCGACCCGTTTTTCAACTTCTTTAACTAAACCAGGTTTACTCAATGTGGTGTGTGGATCACATCTGCATTCCCCTAACATGTGTAGTACAGGTTTCTCCCAGGACCTATTGACTGTTCATGTACCTGATAGAGGAGGTCAGGATAAATTGTTTCTCTGGCTTTAAATTGGTTAACATTTTGCTGGTGTTTGTAGTCCTTTGATTGTCTTGGATATGAGTTCTCTTTAAGGCACATGAACATGCCAGTGTTTTCTTCTTCTAGCCATCTTGCCTTACTCTCCTTAGTGTTGTCTCTGAAGCACGATGTCTCATGGTGATAGAGCTGTGAGTCTTTAACATCCTAAAAAAACGTTTGCCCAATTCAGTCACAATAACGTGGGCCCTGGCCTTTGCCCTGACTCTATGTCTGCACTTGACCTTCAAACTCAGCAGCCAATGCTCTTAAGCACTGAGCCATCTCTCCTGCCTCTTCCTTCTGTTGCCAGTAGATGGCACCAAATCTCATTTTGAGAGCAAAACTGTGGTTGAGAGGAATCGAACTTCTGATCTTGAGAAGGGCAGCCAGGATTCTTAACCACTGAGATATCTCTCGAGTGCTTCTTTCTGCATGCAAAAGAGGGCACAAGACCTCAGTGCAGATGGTTGTGAGCCATTATGTGGTTGCTTGAAATTAAATACAGGAGGAAGAAAGAGCATGAAATGCTCTTAATCACTGAGCCATCTCTCCAACCCGTTTTTCTACTTCTTTACCTAAACCAGATGTACTCAATGATGTGTGGATCACATCTGCATTTTCCTAACATTTGAAGTACAGGGATCTCCATGGATCTGTTGGCCATTTGTGTACCTCATAGAGGAGGTCTAGGCAAATTGTTTCACTGGCTTTAAATTGGTTAAGCTTTTGTTGGTGTTTGTCCCTTTGTATGTCTTGGATGTGAGTTCTTCTTCAGGCACATGAACATGCTAGTATTTTCTTTTTCTAACCATCGTGCCTTGCTCTGCTTGGTGGTGTCTCTGAAGCATGCTGGCTCATGGTGATAGACCTGTGAGTCTTTATTATCCTAACAAAATGTTTTGCCTGATTCAGTCCCTACAACCAGGGTCCTGGCTGTATGTCTGCACTTGGCCTCATCAAACTCAGCAGGCATGCTCTTAACCACCAAGACATCTCTCCTGCCTCTTCCTTCTGCTTCCAGTAGAGGGCACCAAACCTCGTTTTGAAGCAATTATGTGATTTCCAGGAATCGAACTTCTGATCTTTGGAAGAGCAGGCAATGCTCTTAACCACTGAGCCATCTCTCCGACCCGTTTTTCAACTTCTTTAACTAAACCAGGTTTACTCAATGTGGTGTGTGGATCACATCTGCATTCCCCTAACATGTGGAGTACAGGGGTCTCCATGGACCTATTGGCTGTTCATGTACCTCATAGAGGAGGTCAGGATAAATTGTTTCTCTGGCTTTAAATTGGTTAACATTTTGCTGGTGTTTGTAGTCCTTTGATTGTCTTGGATGTGAGTTCTCTTTAAGGCACATGAACATGCCAGTGTTTTCTTCTTCTAACCATCTTGCCTTACTTTCATTAGTGTTGTCTCTGAAGCACGATGTCTCATGGTGATAGAGCTGTGAGTCTTTAACATCCTAACAAAACGTTTGCCCAATTCAGTCACAGTAACATGGGCCCTGGCCTTTGCCCTGACTCTATGTCTGCACTTGGCCTCATCCAACTCAGCAGCCAATGCTCTTAAGCACTGAGCCATCTCTCCTGCCTCTTCCTTCTGCTGCCAGTAGATGGCACCAAATCTCCTTTTGAGAGCAAAACTGTGGTTGCCAGGAATCGAACTTCTGACCTTTAGAAGGGCAGCCAGGATTCTAAACCACTGAGCTATCTCTCGAGCGCTTCTTTCTGCATGCAAAAGAGGGCACAATACCTCAGTGCAGATGGAAGTGAGCCATTATGTGGTTGCTTGAAATTGGATACAGGATGAAGAAAGAGCCCGAAATGCTCTTCAACACTTAGCCATCTCTGCCACCCGTTTTTCTACTTCTTTACCTAAACCAGATGTACTCAATGATGTGTGGATCACATCTGCATTTTCCTAACATTTGAAGTACAGGGGTCTCCATGGATCTGTTGGCCATTCGTGTACCTCATAGAGGAGGTCTAGAAAAATTGTTTCACTGGCTTTAAATTGGTTAAGCTTTTGTTGGTGTTTGTTCGTTTGTATGTCTTGGAAGTGAGTTCTTCTTCAGGCATATGAACATGCTAGTATTTTCTTCTAACCATCCTACCTTACTCTGCTTGTTGGTGTCTCTGAAGCATGCTGGCTCATGGTGATAGAGCTGTGAGTCTTTATTATCATAACAAAATATTTTGCCTGATTCAGTCCCAACAACCTGGGTCCTGTCTGTTTGTCTGCACTGCGCCTCATCAAACTCAGCAGGCATGCTCTTAACCACCAAGACATCTCTCCTGCCTCTTTCTTCTGCTACCAGTAGCGGGCACCAAACCTCATTTTGAAGCAATTATGTGATGTCCCGGAATCGAACTTCTGATCTTTGGAAGAGCAGGCAATGCTCTTAACCACTGAGCCATCTCTCCGACCCGTTTTTCAACTTCTTTAACTAAACCAGGTTTACTCAATGTGGTGTGTGGATCACATCTGCATTCCCCTAACATGTGGTGTACAGGGGTTTCCATGGACCTATTGGCTGTTCATGTACCTGATAGAGGAGGTCAGGATAAATTGTTTCTCTGGCTTTAAATTGGTTAACATTTTGCTGGTGTTTGTAGTCCTTTGATTGTCTTGGATGTGAGTTCTCTTTAAGGCACATGAACATGCCAGTGTTTTCTTCTTCTAGCCATCTTGCCTTCCTCTCCTTAGTGTTGTCTCTGAAGCACGATGTCTCATGGTGATAGAGCTGTGAGTCTTTAACATCCTAAAAAAACGTTTGCCCAATTCAATCAAAATAACGTGGGCCCTGTCCATTGCCCTGACTTTATGTCTGCAGTTGGAATAATCCAAATCAGCAGCCAATGCTCTTAAGCACTGAGCCATCTCTCCTGCCTTTTCCTTCTGTTGCCAGTAGATGGCACCAAATCTCATTTTGACAGCAAAACTCTGGTTGCCAGGAATCGAACTTCTGACCTTTAGAAGGGCAGCCAGGATTCTCAACCACTGAGCTATCTCTCGAGCGCTTCTTTCTGCATCCAAAAGACGGCAGAAGACCTCAGTGCAGATGGTTGTGAGCCATTATGTGGTTCTTGATATTGGATACAGGAGGTTGAAAGAGCACGAAATGCTCTTAAACACCGAGACATCACTCCAACCCGTTTTTCTACTTCTTTACCTAAACCAGATGTACTCAATGATGTGTGGATCACATCTGCATTTTCATAACATTTGAAGTACAGGGGTCTCCATGGATTGGTTGGCCACTCGTGTACCTCATAGAGGAGGTGTAGACAAATTGTTTCACTGGCTTTAAATTGGTTAAGGTTTGTTGGTGTTTGTTCCTTTGTATGTCTTGCATGTGAGTTCTTCTTCAGGCACATGAACATGCTAGTATTTTCTTCTTCTAACCATCCTGCCTTACTCTGCTTGGTAGTGTCTCTGAAGCATGCTGGCTCATGGTGATAGAGCTGTGAGTCTTTATTATCCTAACAAAATGTTTTGCCTGATTCAGTCCCAACAACCTGGGCCCTGGCCTCATCAAACTCAGCAGGCATGCTCTTAACCACCAAGACATCTCTCCTGCCTCTTCCTGCTGCTTCCAATAGAGGGCACCAAACCTCATTTTGAAGCAATAATGTGATGTCCAGGAATCGAACTTCTGATCTTTGGAAGAGCAGGCAATGCTCTTAACCACTGAGCCATCTCTCCGACCTTATTTCAACTTCTTTAACTAAACCAGGTTTACTCAATGTGGTGTGTGGATCACATCTGCATTCCTCTGACATGTGGAGTACAGGAGTCTCCTTGGACCTATTGGCTGTTCATGTACCTCATAGATGAGGTCTGGATAAATTGTTTCTCTGGCTTTATATTAGTTAACATTTTGCTGGTGTTTGTAGTCCTTTGATTGTCTTGGATGTGAGTTCTCTTTAAGGCACATGATCATGCCAGTGTTTTCGTCTTCTAGTCATCTTGCCTTACTCTCCTTAGTGTTGTCTCTGAAGCACGATGTCTCATGGTGATAGAGCTGTGAGTCTTTAACTACCTAAAAAAACGTTTGCCTAATTCAGTCACAATAACGTGGGCCCTGGCCTTTGCCCTGACTCTATGTCTGCACTTGGCCTCATCAAACTCAGCAGGCAAAGCTCTTAAGCACTGAGCCATCTCTCCTGCCGCTTCTTTTTGTTGCCAGTAGATGGCACCAAATCTCATTTTGAGAGCAAAACTGTGGTTTCCAGGAATCGAACTTCTGACCTTTAGAAGGGCAGCCAGTATTCTTAACCACTGAGTTATCTCTCGAGCGCTTCTTTCTGCATCCAAAAGAGGGCACAAGACCTCAGTGCAGATGGTTGTGAGCCATTATGTAGTTGCTTGAAATTGAATACAGGAGGATGAAAGAGCACGAAATGCTCTTAAACACTGAGCCATCTCTGCTACCCGTTTTTCTACTTCTTTACCTAAACCAGATGTACTCAGTGATGTGTGGATCACATCTGCATTTTCCTAACATTTGAAGTACAGGAGTCTCCATGGATCCTTTGGCCATTCGTGTACCTCATAGAAGAGGTCTAGACAAATTGTTTCACTGGCTTTAAATTGGTTAAGCTTTTGTGTATCACATCTGCATTCACCTAACATTTGAAGTACAGGGGTCTCCACGGACCTATTGGCCGTTCGAGTACCCCATAGAAGAGGTATAGATAAATTGTTTCACTGACTTTAAATTGGTTAAGCTTTTGTTGGTGTTTGTTCCCTTGTATGTCTTGGAGGTGACTTCTTCTTCAGGCACATGAACATGCTATTATATTCTTCTTCTAACCATCTTAGCTTACTCTGCTTGGTGATGTCTCTGAAGTATGCTGGCTCATAGTGATAGAGCTGTGAGTCTTAATTATCCTAACAAAATGATTTGCCTGATTCAGTCCCAACAACCTGGGCCCTGGCCTCATCAAATTCAGGAGGCATGCTCTTAACCACCAAGACATCTCTCCTGCCTCTTCCTGCTGCTTCCAGTAGAGGGCACCAAACCTCATTTTGAAGCAATTATGTGATGTCCAGGAATCGAACTTCTGATCTTTGGAAGAGCAGGCAACGCTCTTAACCACTGAGCCATCTCTCCGACCCGTTTTTCAACTTCTTTAACTAAACCAGGTTTACTCAATGTGGTGTGTGGATCACATCTGCATTCCCCTAACATGTGGAGGACAGGGGTCTCCATGGACCTATTGGCTGTTCATGTACCTCATAGAGGAGGTCAGGATAAATTATTTCTCTGGCTTTAAATTGGTTAACATTTTGCTGGTGTTTGTAGTCCTTTGATTGTCTTGGATGTGAGTTCTCTTTAAGGCACATGAACATGCCACTGTTTTTTTCTTCTAGCCATCTTGCCTTACTCTCCTTAGTGTTGTCTCTGAAGTACGATGGCTCATGGTGATAGAGCTGTGAATCTTTAACATCCTAAAAAAACCTTTGCCTAATTCAGTCACAATAACGTGGGCCCTGGCCTTTGCCCTGACTCTATGTCTGCACTTGGCCTCATCAAACTCAGCAGGCAATGCTCTTTGAACGCACTGAGCCATCTCTCCTGCCTCTTCATTCTGTTGCCAGTAGATGGCACCAAATCTCATTTTGAGAGCAAATCTGGGGTTGCCAGGAATCGAACTTCGGACCTTATAAGGGCAGCCAGTATTCTTAACCACTGAGCTATCTCTCGAGCGCTTCTTTCTGCATCCAAAAGAGGGCACAAGACATCATTGCAGATGGTTGTGAGCCATTATGTAGTTGCTTGAAATTGAATACAGGAGGATGAAAGAGCACGAAATGCTCTTAAACACTGAGCCATCTCTCCAACACGTTTTTCTACTTCTTTACCTAAACCAGATGTAATCAGTGATTTGTGGATCACATCTGCATTTCCCTAACATTTGAAGTACAGGGGACTCCATGGATCCTTTGGCCATTCCTGTACCTCATAGAGGAGGTCTAGACAAATTGTTTCACTGGCTTTAATTTGGATAAGATTTTGTGGATCACATCCGCATTCACCTAACATTTGAAGTACAGGGGTCTCCATGGACCTATCGGCCGTTCGAGTACCTCATAGAAGAGGTCTAGATATATTGTTTCTCTGACTTTAAATTGGTTAAGCTTTTGTTGGTGTCTGTTCCCTTGTATGTCTTGGATGTGAGTTCTCCTTCAGTCACAAGAACATGCTAGTATTTTCTTCTTCTAACCATCCTGCCTTGTTCTGCTTGGTGGTGTCTCTGAAGCATGCTGGCTCATGGTGATAGAGCTGTGAGTCTTTATTTTTTTTATTAATTAATTTAATTATTAAAGATTTCTGCCTCTTCCCCGCCACCACCTCCCGTTCCCTCCCCCTCCCCCAATAAAGTCTTCCTTCCTCCTCAGCCCAAAGAGCAAGCAGGTTTCTCTGCCCTGTGGGAGGTCCAAGGACCACCCACCTC
Source organism: Chionomys nivalis (assembly GCF_950005125.1). NCBI lineage: Eukaryota > Metazoa > Chordata > Mammalia > Rodentia > Cricetidae > Chionomys > Chionomys nivalis. The sequence continues at coordinate 51,951,755 of NC_080108.1, forward strand.
CATCCAGGTCTATTAAGGTGAGCATCCAAACTACCTGGGCTCCCACAAAGCCATTACATGCAATAGGATCAAGAACCCATTGCCATTGTTCTTCAGTTCTCAGTAGTCCTCATTGTCCATTATGTTCAGCGAGACCGGTTTTGTCCCATGCTTTTTCAGTCCCCGGCCAGCTGGCCTTGGTGATTTCCCGATAGATCATCCCCATTGCCTCAGTGTGTGGGTGCACCCCTCGCCGTCCTGAGTTCCTTGCTCGTGCTCACTCTCCTTCTGCTCCTCCTTTGGATCGTGAGACTTCAGTCCAGTGCTCCAATGTTGGTCTCTGTCTCTGTCTTCTTTCATCGCCTGATGAAGGTTAATATTCAGGGGGATGCTTATATGTTTTTCTTTGGGTTCACCTTCTTATTTAGCTTCTCTAGAGTCACGAATTATAGTCTCAATGTCCTTTATTTATGGCTAGAAACCAAATATGAGTGAGTACATCCCATGTTCCTCTTTTTGGGTCTGGCTTACCTCACTCAGGATAGTGTTTTCAATTTCCGTCCATTTGTATGCAAAATTCAAGAAGTCATTGTTTTTTACTGCTGAGTAGTACTCTAATATGTATATATTCCATACTTTCTTCATCCATTCTTCCACTGAAGGACATCTAGGTTGTTTCCAGGTTCTGGCAATTACAAACAATGCTGCTATGAACATAGTTGAGCATATACTTTTGTTGTATGTTTGGGCATCTCTTGGGTATATTCCCAATAGTGGTATTGCTGGGTCAAGAGGTAGGTTGAACCCGACTTTCCTGAGAAACCGCCACACTGCTTTCCAAAGTGGTTGCACAAGTTTGCATTCCCACCAGCAATGGATGAGAGTGCCCCTTTCTCCACAACCTCTCCAGCAGAGGCTATCATTGGTGTTTTTGATTTTAGCCATTCTGACAGGTGTAAGATGGTATCTTAATGTTGTCTTGATTTGCATTTCCCTGATTGCTAAGGAAGTTGAGCATGATCTTAAGTGACTTTTGGCCATTTGAACTTCTTCTGTTGAAAAGTCTCTGTTCAGCTCAGTGCCCCATTTTATAATTGGATTGATTAACCTTTTACGGTCTAATTTCTTGAGTTCTTTGTATATTTTGGATATCAGACCTTTGTCAGTTGCGGGGTTGGTGAAGATCTTCTCCCAGTCAGTGGGTTGCCTTTCTGTCTTAGTGACAGTGTCCTTTGCTTTACAGAAGCTTCTCAGTCTCAGGAGGTCCCATTTATTCAATGATGTCCTTAGTGTTTGTGCTGCTGGGGTTGTACGTAGGAAGTGTTCTCCTGTGCCCATGTGTTGTAGAGTACTTCCCACTTTCTCTTCTATCAGATTCAGTGTGTTTGGACTGATATTGAGGTCTTTAATCCATTTGGACTTGAGTTTTGTGCATGGTGATATATATGGATCTATTTTCATTCTTCTACAGATTGACTTCCAGTTTTGCCAGCACAATTTGTTGAAGATGCTCTCTTTTTTCCATTGTATACTTTTAGCTCCTTTATCGAAAATCAGGTGTTCATAGGTTTGTGGGCTAAAGTCAGGGTCTTCTATTCTATTCCATTGGTCGACTTCTCTGTTTTTATGCCAGTACCAAGCCGTTTTCAGTACTGTAGCTCTGTAATAGAGTTTGAAGTCAGGGATGGTAATGCCTCCAGACAATCCTTTATTGTATAAGATTGTTTTGGCTATCCTGGGTTTTTTGTTTTTCCATATAAAGTTGATTATTGTCTTCTCCAGATCTGTGAAGAATTTTGATGGGATTTTGATGGGGATTGCGTTGAATCTATAGATTGCTTTTGGTAGAATTGCCATTTTTACTATGTTGATCCTCCCAATCCAAGAGCAAGGGAGGTCCTTCCATTTTCTGGTGTCCTCTTCAATTTCTTTCTTCAAAGACTTAAAGTTCTTGCCAAATAGATCTTTCACTTCCTTGGTCAGAGTTACCCCAAGGTATTTTATGCTATTTGTGGCTATCGTGAAAGGTGATGCTTCTCTGATTTCCCTCTCTGCTTCCTTATCCTTAGTGTATAGGAAGGCAACTGATTTTTTGGAGTTGATTTTGTATCCTGCCACATTACCAAAGGTGTTTATCAGCTGTAGGAGTTCTTTGGTAGAGTTTTTGGGGTCGCTTATGTATACTATCATATCATCTGCAAATAATGAAAGCTTAACTTCTTCCTTTCCAATACGGATCCCCTTGATCCCCTTATGTTGTCTTATTGCTATTGCTAGAACTTCAAGCACTATATTGAAGAGGTATGGAGAGAGTGGACATCCTTGTCGTGTTCCTGATTTTAGTGGGATGGCTTTGAGTTTTTCTCCATTTAATTTAATGTTAGCTGTCGGCTTGCTGTAAATAGCTTTTATTATATTTAGGTATGCCCCTTGTATCCCTAATCTCTCCAAGACCTTTATCATAAAGGAGTGTTGAATTTTGTCGAATGCTTTTTCAGCATCTAATGAAATGATCATATGGTTTTTTTCTTTCAGTGTATTTATATGGTTGATTACATTGATAGATTTGCGTATGTTGAACCAGCCCTGCATCTCTGGAATGAAGCCTACTTGATCATAATGGATAACTTTTCTAATGTGTTCTTGGATTCGGTTTGCCAGTATTTTATTGAGAATTTTTGCGTCGATGTTCATGAGTGAGATAGGCCTGTAATTCTCTTTCTTGGTTGGGTCTTTGTGTGGTTTTGGTATCAGGGTAACTGTAGCTTCATAAAAGGAATTTGGCAATGACTCTTCTGTTTCTATATTGTGAAATACATTAAGAAGTATAGGTATTAGCTCTTCTTGGAAGTTCTGGTAGAATTCTGCATTGAAACCATCTGGCCCTGGGCTTTTTTTGGAAGGGAGATTTTTGATAACTGTTTCTAATTCTTCGCGACTAACAGGTCTATTTAGATCATTCACCTGGTCTTGGTTTAGGTTTGGTATATGGTACTTATCTAAAAAAGTGTCCATTTCTTTTGCATTTTCCAGTTTTGTGGCATACAGGCTTTTGTAGTAAGATCTAATGATTCTCTGAATTTCCTCTGTGTCTGTGGTTATGTCCCCCTTTTCATTTCTGATCTTATTTATTTGCGTGTTCTCTCTCTGTCGTTTAATTAGTTTGGATAGGGGTTTGTCAATCTTGTTGATTTTCTCCAAGAACCAACTTTTTGTTTCATTGATTCTTTGGACTGTTTTCTGTGTTTCTATTTTGTTGATTTCTGCCCTCAGTTTGATTATTTCCAGTCTTCTACACCTCCTGGGTGCGTCTGCTTCTTTTTTTTCTAGAGCTTTCAGGTGTGCTGTTAAGTCCCCAATGTATGCTTTCTCCGTTTTCTTTAAGTGGGCACTTAGTGCTATGAACTTTCCTCTTAGCACTGCTTTCATCGTGTCCCATAGGTTTGAGTATGTTGTCTCTTTGTTTTCATTAAATTCAAGGAAGACTTTCTTTCTTAATTTCTTCCTTGACCCAGGTGTGGTTCAGTAGTTGACTGTTCAGTTTCCATGAGTTTGCCAGCTTTCTGGGGGTAGCTTTGTTGGTGGCTTCTAACTTTAATCCGTGGTGATCTGATAAGACACAGGTGGACACTGATATTTTTTTGTATCTGTGGAGGTTTCCTTTGTTTCCAAGTATGTGGTCAATTTTCGAGAAGGTTCCATGAGCTGCAGAGAAGAAGGTGTATTCTTTCCTATTTGGGTGGAGTGTTCTATAGATGTCTGTTAAGTCCATTTGATTCATTACCTCCAACAATTCTCTTAATTCTCTATTAGTTTTCTGTCTGATTGACCTGTCCATTGGTGAGAGAGGTGTGTTGAAGTCTCCTACTACTAGTGTGTGTGATTTGATGTCTGCCTTGAGTTTTAGCAATATTTCTTTTACATAAGTGGGTGCTTTTATATTAGGGGCATAGATATTCAGGATTGAGACTTCATCCTGCTGAATCGTTCCTGTTATGAGTATAAAGTGTCCCTCTCGATCTCTTCTGATTGATTTTAGTTTGAAGTCAGTTTTGTTAGAAATTAGTATGGCCACACCTGCTTTTTTCTTAGGACCATTTGCTTGAAAAACCTTTTCCCAACCCTTTACTCTGAGTAGATGCCTGTCTTTGTGGTTGAGATGAGTTTCTTGCAAACAGCAGACTGTTGGATCCTGTTTTCGTATCCAATCTCTTAGCCTGTGCCTTTTTATTGGTGAATTGAGACCATTAATATTAAGTGATATTAATGACCAGTGGTTGTTAACTCCGGTTATTCTTACTGCTTTTGGTAGAAGAGTTTGTGTGTCTCCCTTCTTTGAGTTGTGCTGTTGAAGGGTCGCTAGATGCCTGGATTATTGTAGGCAGTGTTGGCAATGTTGGATTCCTTGGGTTGTGATTTTCCTTCTATTACTTTCTGTAGGGCTGGATTTGTGGCAACGTATTGTTTAAATTTGTTCTTATCCTGGAATGTCTTGTTTTCTCCATTGATAGTGAACGATAGCTTGGCTGGGTATAGTAGTTTGGGTTTGCATCCATGGTCTCTTAGTTTCTGTAGTACCTCTATCCAGGACCTTCTGGCTTTCATGGTTTCCATAGAGAAGTCAGGTGTAAGTCTGATCGGTTTACCTTTATAAGTTACTTGGCCTTTTTCCTTTGCAGCTCTTAATATTCTTTCTTTAATCTGTATATTTTGTGTTTTGATTATTATATGGCGAGGGGACGTTTTTTTTTTATCCAGTCTGTTTGGAGTTCTGTATGCTTCTTGAATATTCAAAGGAATATCTTTCTTTATGTTGGGGAAGTTTTCTTCCATAATTTTGTTAAAAATGTTTTCTGGACCTTTGAGCTGTGCCTCTTCTCCTTCTTCTATCCCTATTATTCTTAGGTTTGGTCTTTTTATTGTGTCCCATATTTCCTGAATGTTTTGTGATGAGAATTTGTTGGTTTTGGTGTTTTCTTTGATCAGTCCGTTTATTTTCTCTATGTTGTCTTCAGAATCTGAGATTCTTTCTTCTATCTCTTGTATTCTATTGATTATGCTTGTTTCTGTAGTCTCTGCTCGTTGACCTATATTTGCCATATCCAGCTGGTCCTCAGTTTGTGTTTTCTTCCTTGCTTCCATTTCAGTTTTCAATTCTTGGACTGTTTCCATTACCTGTTTGATCGTTTTTTCTTGGCTTCCCAGGGTATCATTTACGTATTTACTCATTTCTTCAAACTTTTTGTTATACTTCTCATCCATTTCTATGAGGGCGTTTTTTACATGTTGTTTAAGGGACTCTATTGCTTTCAAAAAGTCAGTTTTTTCCTCTTCTCCTGTGATAGGGTGTTCAAGTCCTTGTGTTGTAAGATCATTGGGTTCTGGTGTTTTCATGTTGTTTTTCAGATTGTTGGGTGAATTCTTGCCTTGGCGTCTGCCCATCTCCTCTTACCGATGCTATCTATTGGGTTTGATTTAATTGTAGCGGGGCAATCTGTTCTCAGTGCAGGCTTCACTGTTTCTTGCCCGCACTATCCTGTATCCAGTGCCTCCGCCGCCCGGGCCTGCCTGCCGGTGCCTCCGCCACCCGGAATTGTCTGTGCGCCGGTGTTTCCGCCGCCTAGGCCTGCCTGCCGGTGCCTACGCCACCTGGGCCTGCCTGCGCGCCGGTGCTTCCGCCGCCTAGGCCTGCCTGCCGGGCCTGACTGTCGGTGCCTCCGCCACCTGGGCCTGCCTGCACGCCGGTGCCTCTGCCGCCCGGACTTGCCTGCGTGCTGGTGCCTCCGCCGCCCGGGCCTGTCTGTGCGCCGGTGCTTCCGCCGCCTAGGCCTGCCTGCCGGGCCTGACTGCCGATGCCTCCGCCACCCGGGCCTGCCTGCACGCCGGTGCCTCTGCCGCCAGGACTTGCCTGCGTGCTGGTGCCTCCGCTGCACGGGCCTGCCTGCGCGCCGTTTCTTCCGCCGCCTAGGCCTGCCTGCCGGTGCCTCCACCACCTGGGCCTGCCTGCGCGCCGGTGCTTCCGCCGCCTAGGCCTGCCTGCCGGGCCTGACTGTCGGTGCCTCCGCCACCCGGGCCTGCCTGCACGCCGGTGCCTCTGCCGCCCGGACTTGCCTGCGTGCTGGTGCCTCCGCCGCCCGGGCCTGTCTGTGCGCCGGTGCTTCCGCTGCCTAGGCCTGCCTGCCGGGCCTGACTGCCGATGCCTCCGCCACCCGGGCCTGCCTGCACGCCGGTGCCTCTGCCGCCAGGACTTGCCTGCGTGCTGGTGCCTCCGCTGCCCGGGCCTGCCTGCGCGCCGTTGCTTCCGCCGCCTAGGCCTGCCTGCCGGTGCCTCCGCCACCTGGGCCTGCCTGCGCGCTGGTGCTTCCGCCGCCTATGCCTGCCTGCCGGGCCTGACTGCCGGTGCCTCCGCCACCCGGGCCTGCCTGCACGCCGGTGCCTCTGCCGCCCGGACTTGCCTGCGTGCTGGTGCCTCCGCTGCCCGGGCCTGCGTGCGCGCCGTTTCTTCCGCCGCCTAGGCCTGCCTGCCGGTGCCTCCACCACCTGGGCCTGCCTGCGCGCCGGTGCTTCCGCCGCCTAGGCCTGCCTGCCGGGCCTGACTGTCGGTGCCTCCGCCACCCGGGCCTGCCTGCACGTCGGTGCCTCTGCCGCCCGGACTTGCCTGCGTGCTGGTGCCTCCGCCGCCCGGGCCTGTCTGTGCGCCGGTGCTTCCGCCGCCTAGGCCTGCCTGCCGGGCCTGACTGCAGATGCCTCCGCCACCCGGGCCTGCCTGCACGCCGGTGCCTCTGCCGCCAGGACTTGCCTGCGTGCTGGTGCCTCCGCTGCCCGGGCCTGCCTGCGCGCCGTTGCTTCCGCCGCCTAGGCCTGCTTGCCGGTGCCTCCGCCGGCCGGAACTGTCTGTGCGCCGGTGCTTCCGCCGCCTAGGCCTGCCTGCCGGTGCCTCCGCCACCTGGGCCTGCCTGCGCGCCGGTGCTTCCGCCGCCTATGCCTGCCTGCCGGGCCGGACTGCCGGTTCTTCCGCCACCCGGGCCTGCCTTCACGCCGGTGCCTCTGCCGCCCGGATTGCCTGCGTGCTGGTGCCTCCGCTGCCCGGACCTCCCTGCGCGCCGTTTCTTCCGCCACCTAGGCCTGCCTGCCGGGCCTGACTGCCGATGCCTCCGCCACCCGGGCATGCCTGCACGCCGGTGCCTCTGCCGCCAGGACTTGCCTGCGTGCTGGTGCCTCCGCTGCCCGGGCCTGCCTGCGCGCCGTAGCTTCCGCCGCCTAGGCCTGCCTGCCGGTGCCTCCGCCGGCCGGAACTGTCTGTGCGCCGGTGCTTCCGCCGCCTAGGCCTGCCTGCCGGTGCCTCCGCCACCTGGGCCTGCCTGCGCGCCGGTGCTTCCGCCGCCTATGCCTGCCTGCCGGGCCTGACTGCCGGTGCCTCCGCCACCCGGGCCTGCCTGCACGCCGGTGCGTCTGCCGCCCGGACTTGCCTGCGTGCTGGTGCCTCTGCTGCCCGGGCCTGCGTGCGCGCCGTTTCTTCCGCCGCCTAGGCCTGCCTGCCGGTGCCTCCGCCACGTGGGCCTGCCTGCCAGGCCTGACTGTTGGTGCCTGAGTCTTTATTATCCTAACAAAATGTTTTGCCTGATTCAGTCCCAACAACCTGGGCCCTGGCCTCATCAAACTAAGCAGGCATGCTCTTAACCACAAAGACATCTCTCCTGCCTGTTTTTGCTTCCAGTAGGGGGCACCAAACCTCATTTTGAAGCAATTATGTGATGTCCAGGAATCTAACTTCTGATCTTTGGAAGAGCAGGCAATGCTCTTAACCACTGAGCCATCTCTCCGACCTTATTTCAACTTCTTTAACTAAACCAGGTTTACTCAATGTGGTGTGTGGATCACATCTGCATTCCTCTGACATGTGGAGTACAGCGGTCTCCTTGGACCTATTGGCTGTTCATGTACCTCAGAGAGGAAGTCAGGATAAATTGTTTCTCTGGCTTTATATTGGTTAACATTTTGCTGGTGTTTGTAGTCCTTTGATTGTCTTGGATGTGAGTTCTCTTTAAGGCACAGGAACATGCCAGTGTTTTCTATTTCTAGCCATCTTGCCTTACTCTCCTTAGTGTTGTCTCTGAAGCACGATGGCTCATGGTGATAGAGCTGTGAGTCTTAACATCCTAAAAAAACGTTTGCCTAATTCACTCACAATAACGTGGGCCCTGGCCTTTGCCCTGACTCTACGTCTGCACTTGGCCGCATCAAACTCAGCAGGCAAAGCTCTTAAGCACTGAGCCATCTCTCCTGCCTCTTCATTCTGTTGCCAGCAGATGGCACCAAATCTCATTTTGAGAGCAAAACTGTGGTTGCCAGGAATCGAACTTGGGACCTTTAGAAGGGCAGCCAGTATTCTTAACCACTGAGCTATCTCTCGAGCGCTTCTTTCTGCATCCAAAAGAAGGCACAAGACATCAGTGCAGATGGTTGTGAGCCATTATGTAGTTGCTTGAAATTGAATACAGGAGGATGAAAGAGCACGAAATGCTCTTAAACACTGAGCCATCTCTCCAACCCGTTTTTCTCCTTCTTTACCTAAACCAGATGTACTCAGTGATGTGTGGATCACATCTGCATATCCCTAACATTTGAAGTACAGGGGTCTCCAAGGATCCTTTGGCCATTCGTGTACCTCATAGAAGAGGTCTAGACAAATTGTTTCACTGGCTTTGAATTGGTTAAGCTTTTGTGGATCACATCTGCATTCACCTAACATATGAAGTACAGGGGTCTCCATGGACCTATTGGCTGTTCGAGTACCTCATAGAAGAGGTCTAGATAAATTGTTTCTCTGACTTTAAATTGGTTACGATTTTGTTGGTGTCTGTTCCCTTGTATGTCTTGGATGTGAGTTCTCCTTCAGTCACATGAACATACTAGTATTTTCTTCTTCTAACCATCTTGCCTTACTCTACTTGGTGGTGTCTCTGAAGCATGCTGGCTCATGGTGATAGAGCTGTGAGTCTTTATTATCCTAACAAAATGATTTTCCTGATTCAGTCCCAACAACCTGGGCACTGGCCTCATCAAACTCAGCAGGCATGCTCTTAACCACCAAGACATCTCTCCTGCCTCTTCCTTCTGCTTCCAATAGAGGGCACCAAACCTCATTTTGAAGCAATTATGTGATGTCCAGGAATCGAACTCTGATCTTTGGAAGAGCAGGCAATGCTCTTAACCACTGAGCCATCTCTCCGACGCGTTTTTCAACTTCTTTAACTAAACCAGGTTTACTCAATGTGGTGTGTGGATCACATCTGCATTCCTCTAACATGTGGAGTACAGGGGTCTCCATGGACCTATTGGCTGTTCATGTACCTCATAGAGGAGGTCAGGATAAATTGTTTCTCTGGCTTTAAATTGGTTAACATTTTGCTGGTGTTTGTAGTCCTTTGTTTGTCTTGGATGTGAGTTCTCTTTAAGGCACATGAACATGCCAGTGTTTTCTTCTTCTAGCCATCTTGCCTTACTCTCCTTAGTGTTGTCTCTGAAGCACGTTGTCTCATGGTGATAGAGCTGTGAGTCTTTAACATCCTAAAAAAACGTTTGCCTAATTCAGTCACAATAAGGTGGGCCCTAGCTTTGCCCTGACTCTATGTCTGCACTTGGCCTCATCAAACTCAGCAGGCAATGCTCTTAAGCACTGAACCATCTCTCCTGCCTCTTCCTTCTGTTGCCAGTAGATGGCACCAAATCTCATTTTGAGAGCATAACTGTGGTTGCCAGGAATCGAACTTCTGACCTTTAGAAGGGCAGCCAGGATTCTTAACCACTGAGCTATCTCTCCAGCGCTTCTTTCTGCATCCAAAAGAGGGCACAAGACCTCAGTGCAGATGGTTGTGAGCCATTATGTGGTTGCTTGAAATTGAATACAGGAGGATGAAACAGCACGAAATGCTCTTAAACACTGAACCATCTCTACAACCCATTTTTCTACTTCTTTACCTAAACCAGATGTACTCAATGATGTGTGGATCACATCTGCATTTTCCTAACATTTGAAGTACAGGGGTCTCCATGGATCTGTTGGCCATTCGTGTACCTCATAGAGGAGGTCTAGACAAATTGTTTCACTGGCTTTAAATTGGTTAAGCTTTTGTTGGTGTTTGTTCCTTTGTATGTCTTGGATGTGAGTTCTTCTTCAGGCACATGAACATGCTGGTATTTTCTTCTTCTTACCATCTTGCCTTACTCTGCTTGGTGGTGTCTCTGAAGCATTCTGGCTCATGGTGATAGAGCTGTGAGTCTTTATTATCCTAACAAAATATTTTGCCTGATTCCGTCCCAACAACGTGGGCCATGGCTGTATGACTGCACTTGGCCTCATCCAACTCAGCAGGCATGCTCTAAGCACCAAGACATCTCTCCTGCCTCTTCCTTCTGCTTCCAGTAGAGGGCACCAAACCTCATTTTGAAGCAATTATGTGATGTCCAGGAATCGAACTTCTGATCTTTGGAAGAGCAGGCAATGCTCTGAACCACTGAGCCATCTCTCCGACCCGTTTTTCAACTTCTTTAACTAAACCAGGATTACTCAATGTGGTGTGTGGATCACATCTGCATTCCCCTAACATGTGGAGTACAGGGGCCTCCTTGGACCTATTGGCTGTTCATGTACCTCATAGAGAAGGTCAGCATAAATTGTTTCTCTGGCTTTAAATTGGTTAACATTTTGCTGGTGTTTGTAGTTATTTGATTGTCTTGGGTGTGAGTTCTCTTTAAGGCACATGAACATGCCAGTGTTTTCTTCTTCTAGCCATCTTGCCTTACTCTCCTTAGTGTTGTCTCTGAAGCACGATGTCTCATGGTGATAGAGCTGTGAGTCTTTAACATCCTAAAAAAACGTTTGCCTAATTCAGTCACAATAACGTGGGCCCTGGCCTTTGCCCTGACTCTATGTCTGCACTTGGCCTCATCAAACTCAGCAGGCAATGCTCTTAAGCACTGAGCCGTCTATCCTGCCTCTTTCTTCTGTTGCCAGTAGATGGCACCAAATCTCATTTTGAGAGCAAAACTGTGGTTGCCAGGAATCGAACTTCTGACCTTTAGAAGGGCAGCCAGGATTCTTAACCAATGAGCTATCTCTCGAGCGCTCCTTCTGCACCCAAAAGAGGGCACAAGACCTCAGTGCAGATGGTTGTGAGCCATTATGTGGTTGCTTGAAATTGAATACAGGTGGATGACAGAGCACGAAATGCTCTTAAACACTGAGCCATCTCTCCAACCCGTTTTTCTACTTCTTTACCTAAACCAGATGTACACAATGATGTGTGGATCACATGTGCATTTTCCTAACATTTGAAGTACAGGGGTCTCCATGGATCTGTTGGCCATTCGTGTACCTCATAGAGGAGGTCTAGACAAATTGTTTCACTGGCTTTAAATTGGTTAAGCTTTTGTTGGTGTTTGTTCCTTTGTATGTCTTGGATGTGAGTTCTTCTTCAGGCACATGAACATGCTAGTATTTTCTTCTTCTAACCATCTGGCCTTACTCTTACTCTGCTTGGTGGTGTCTCTGAAGCATGCTGGCTCATGGTGATAGAGCTATGAGTGTTTCTTATCCTAACAAAATGATTGGCCTGATTCAGTCCAAACAACCTGGGCCCTGGCTGTATGTCTGCACTTGGCCTCATCAAACTCAGCAGGCATGCTCTTAAGCACCAAGACATCTCTCCTGCCTCTTCCTTCTGCTTCCAGTAGAGGGCACCAAACCTCATTTTGAAGCAATTATGTGATGTCCAGGAATCGAACTTCTGATCTTTGGAAGAGCAGGCAATTCTCTTAACCACTGAGCCATCTCTCCGACCCGTTTTTCAACTTCTTTAACTAAACCAGGTTTAATCAATGTGGTGTGTGGATCACATCTGCATTCCCCTAACATGTGGAGTACAGGGGTCTCCTTGGACCTATTGGCTGTTCATGTACCTCATAGAGGAGGTCAGGATAAATTGTTTCTCTGGCTTTAAATTGGTTAAAATTTTGCTCGTGTTTGTAGTCCTTTGATTGTCTTGGATGTGCGTTCTCTTTAAGGCACATGAACATGCCAGTGTTTTCTTCTTCTAGCCATCTTGCCTTACTCTCCTTAGTGTTGTCTCTGAAGCACGATGTCTCATGGTGATAGAGCTGTGAGTCTTAACATCCTAAAAAAACGTTTGCCCAATTCAGTCACAATAACGTGGGCCCTGGCCTTTGCCCTGACTCTATGTCTGCACTTGGCCCCATCCAACTCAGCAGCCAATGCTCTTAAGCAGTGTGCCATCTCTCCTGCCTCTTCCTTCTGTTGCCAGTAGATGGCACCAAATCTCCTTTTGAGAGCAAAACTGTGGTTGCCAGGAATCGAACTTCTGACCTTTGAAGGGCAGCCAGGATTCTTAACCACTGAGCTATCTCTTGAGCGCTTCTTTCTGCATGCAAAAGAGGGCACAAGACCTCAGTGCAGATGGTTGTGAGCCATTATGTGGTTGCTTGAAATTGGATACAGGAGGAAGAAAGAGCACGAAATGCTCTTAAACACTGACCATCTCTCCAACCCGTTTTTCTACTTCTTTACCTAAACCAGATGTACTCAATGATGTGTGGATCACATCTGCATTTTCCTAACATTTGAAGTACAGGGATCTCCATGGATCTGTTGGCCATTCGTGTACCTCATAGAGGAGGTCTAGACAAATTGTTTCACTGGCTTTAAATTTTTAAAGCATTTGTTGGTGTTTGTTCCTATGTATGTCTTGGATGTGAGTTCTTCTTCAGGCACATGAACATGCTAGTATTTTCTTCTTCTAACCATCTTGCCTTGCTCTGCTTGGTGGTGTCTCTGAAGCATGCTGGCTCATGGTGATAGAGCTGTGAGTCTTTATTATCCTAACAAAATGTTTTGCCTGATTCAGTCCCAACAACCTGGGTCCTGGCTGTATGTCTGCACTTGGCCTCATCAAACTCAGCAGGCATGCTCTTAACCACCAAGACATCTCCCCTGACTCTTCCTTCTGTTTCAAGTAGAGGGCACCAAACCTCATTTTGAAGCAATTATGTGATTTCCAGGAATCGAACTTCTGATCTTTGGAAGAGCAGGCAATGCTCTTAACCACTGAGCCATCTCTCCGACCCGTTTTTCAACTTCTTTAACTAAACCAGGTTTACTCAATGTGGTGTGTGGATCACATCTGCATTCCCCTAACATGTGGAGTACAGGTTTCTCCCAGGACCTATTGGCTGTTCATGTACCTGATAGAGGAGGTCAGGATAAATTGTTTCTCTGGCTTTAAATTGGTTAACATTTTGCTGGTGTTTGTAGTCCTTTGATTGTCTTGGATATGAGTTCTCTTTAAGGCACATGAACATGCCAGTGTTTTCTTCTTCTAGCCATCTTGCCTTACTCTCCTTAGTGTTGTCTCTGAAGCACGATGTCTCATGGTGATAGAGCTGTGAGTCTTTAACATCCTAAAAAAACGTTTGCCCAATTCAGTCACAATAACGTGGGCCCTGGCCTTTGCCCTGACTCTATGTCTGCACTTGACCTTCAAACTCAGCAGCCAATGCTCTTAAGCACTGAGCCATCTCTCCTGCCTCTTCCTTCTGTTGCCAGTAGATGGCACCAAATCTCATTTTGAGAGCAAAACTGTGGTTGAGAGGAATCGAACTTCTGATCTTGAGAAGGGCAGCCAGGATTCTTAACCACTGAGATATCTCTCGAGTGCTTCTTTCTGCATGCAAAAGAGGGCACAAGACCTCAGTGCAGATGGTTGTGAGCCATTATGTGGTTGCTTGAAATTAAATACAGGAGGAAGAAAGAGCATGAAATGCTCTTAAACACTGAGCCATCTCTCCAACCCGTTTTTCTACTTCTTTACCTAAACCAGATGTACTCAATGATGTGTGGATCACATCTGCATTTTCCTAACATTTGAAGTACAGGGATCTCCATGGATCTTTTGGCCATTTGTGTACCTCATAGAGGAGGTCTAGGCAAATTGTTTCACTGGCTTTAAATTGGTTAAGCTTTTGTTGGTGTTTGTCCCTTTGTATGTCTTGGATGTGAGTTCTTCTTCAGGCACATGAACATGCTAGTATTTTCTTTTTCTAACCATCGTGCCTTGCTCTGCTTGGTGGTGTCTCTGAAGCATGCTGGCTCATGGTGATAGACCTGTGAGTCTTTATTATCCTAACAAAATGTTTTGCCTGATTCAGTCCCTACAACCAGGGTCCTGGCTGTATGTCTGCACTTGGCCTCATCAAACTCAGCAGGCATGCTCTTAACCACCAAGATATCTCTCCTGCCTCTTCCTTCTGCTTCCAGTAGAGGGCACCAAACCTCGTTTTGAAGCAATTATGTGATTTCCAGGAATCGAACTTCTGATCTTTGGAAGAGCAGGCAATGCTCTTAACCACTGAGCCATCTCTCCGACCCGTTTTTCAACTTCTTTAACTAAACCAGGTTTACTCAATGTGGTGTGTGGATCACATCTGCATTCCCCTAACATGTGGAGTACAGGGGTCTCCATGGACCTATTGGCTGTTCATGTACCTCATAGAGGAGGTCAGGATAAATTGTTTCTCTGGCTTTAAATTGGTTAACATTTTGCTGGTGTTTGTAGTCCTTTGATTGTCTTGGATGTGAGTTCTCTTTAAGGCACATGAACATGCCAGTGTTTTCTTCTTCTAACCATCTTGCCTTACTTTCATTAGTGTTGTCTCTGAAGCACGATGTCTCATGGTGATAGAGCTGTGAGTCTTTAACATCCTAACAAAACGTTTGCCCAATTCAGTCACAGTAACATGGGCCCTGGCCTTTGCCCTGACTCTATGTCTGCACTTGGCCTCATCCAACTCAGCAGCCAATGCTCTTAAGCACTGAGCCATCTCTCCTGCCTCTTCCTTCTGCTGCCAGTAGATGGCACCAAATCTCCTTTTGAGAGCAAAACTGTGGTTGCCAGGAATCGAACTTCTGACCTTTAGAAGGGCAGCCAGGATTCTAAACCACTGAGCTATCTCTCGAGCGCTTCTTTCTGCATGCAAAAGAGGGCACAATACCTCAGTGCAGATGGAAGTGAGCCATTATGTGGTTGCTTGAAATTGGATACAGGATGAAGAAAGAGCCCGAAATGCTCTTCAACACTTAGCCATCTCTGCCACCCGTTTTTCTACTTCTTTACCTAAACCAGATGTACTCAATGATGTGTGGATCACATCTGCATTTTCCTAACATTTGAAGTACAGGGGTCTCCATGGATCTGTTGGCCATTCGTGTACCTCATAGAGGAGGTCTAGAAAAATTGTTTCACTGGCTTTAAATTGGTTAAGCTTTTGTTGGTGTTTGTTCGTTTGTATGTCTTGGAAGTGAGTTCTTCTTCAGGCATATGAACATGCTAGTATTTTCTTCTAACCATCCTACCTTACTCTGCTTGTTGGTGTCTCTGAAGCATGCTGGCTCATGGTGATAGAGCTGTGAGTCTTTATTATCATAACAAAATATTTTGCCTGATTCAGTCCCAACAACCTGGGTCCTGTCTGTTTGTCTGCACTGCGCCTCATCAAACTCAGCAGGCATGCTCTTAACCACCAAGACATCTCTCCTGCCTCTTTCTTCTGCTACCAGTAGCGGGCACCAAACCTCATTTTGAAGCAATTATGTGATGTCCCGGAATCGAACTTCTGATCTTTGGAAGAGCAGGCAATGCTCTTAACCACTGAGCCATCTCTCCGACCCGTTTTTCAACTTCTTTAACTAAACCAGGTTTACTCAATGTGGTGTGTGGATCACATCTGCATTCCCCTAACATGTGGTGTACAGGGGTTTCCATGGACCTATTGGCTGTTCATGTACCTGATAGAGGAGGTCAGGATAAATTGTTTCTCTGGCTTTAAATTGGTTAACATTTTGCTGGTGTTTGTAGTCCTTTGATTGTCTTGGATGTGAGTTCTCTTTAAGGCACATGAACATGCCAGTGTTTTCTTCTTCTAGCCATCTTGCCTTCCTCTCCTTAGTGTTGTCTCTGAAGCACGATGTCTCATGGTGATAGAGCTGTGAGTCTTTAACATCCTAAAAAAACGTTTGCCCAATTCAATCAAAATAACGTGGGCCCTGTCCATTGCCCTGACTTTATGTCTGCAGTTGGAATAATCCAAATCAGCAGCCAATGCTCTTAACCACTGAGCCATCTCTCCGACGCGTTTTTCAACTTCTTTAACTAAACCAGGTTTACTCAATGTGGTGTGTGGATCACATCTGCATTCCTCTAACATGTGGAGTACAGGGGTCTCCATGGACCTATTGGCTGTTCATGTACCTCATAGAGGAGGTCAGGATAAATTGTTTCTCTGGCTTTATATTGGTTAACATTTTGCTGGTGTTTGTAGTCCTTTGATTGTCTTGGATGTGAGTTCTCTTTAAGGCACATGAACATGCCAGTGTTTTCTTCTTCTAGCCATCTTGCCTTACTCTCCTTAGTGTTGTCTCTGAAGCACGATGGCTCATGGTGATAGAGCTGTGAGTCTTTAACATCCTAAACAAACGTTTGCCTAAATCAGTCACAATAACGTGGGCCCTGGCCTTTGCCCTGACTCTACGTCTGCACTTGGCCTCATCAAACTCAGCAGGCAATGCTCTTTGAATGCACTGAGCCATCACTCTTGCCTCTTTTTTCTGTTGCCCGTAGATGGCACCAAATCTCATTTTGAGAGAAAAACTGTGGTTGCCAGGAATCGAACTTCTGACCTTCAGAAGGGCAGCCGGGATTCTTAACCACTGAGCTATCTCTCTAGCGCTTCTTTCGGCATCCAAAAGAGGGCACAAGACATCAGTGCAGATGGTTGTGAGCCATTAAGTAGTTGCTTGAAATTGGATACAGGAGGATGAAAGAGCACGAAATGCTCTTAAACACCGAGACATCACTCCAACCCGTTTTTCTACTTCTTTACCTAAACCAGATGTACTCAGTGATGTGTGGATCACATCTGCATTTTCCTAACATTTGAAGTACAGGGGTCTCCATGGATCCTTTGGCCATTCGTATACCTCATAGAGGACTTCTAGACAAATTGTTTCACTGGCTTTAAATTGGATAATCTTTTGTGGATCACATCTGCATTCACCTAACATTTGAAGTACAGGGGTCTCCACGGACCTATTGGCCGTTCGAGTACCTCATAGAAGAGGTCTAGATACATTGTTTCACTGACTTTAAATTGGTTAAGCTTTTGTTGGTGTTTGTTCCCTTGTATGTCTTGGAGGTGAGTTCTTCTTCAGGCACATGAACATGCTAGTATTTTCTTCTTCTAACCATCTTAGCTTACTCTGCTTGGTGATGTCTCTGAAGCATGCTGGCTCATGGTGATAGAGCTGTGAGTCTTAATTATCCTAACAAAATGATTAGCCTGATTCAGTATCAACAAACTGGGCCCTGGCCTCATCAAATTCAGGAGGCATGCTCTTAACCACCAAGACATCTCTCTTGCCTCTTCCTGCTGCTTCCAGTAGAGGGCACCAAACCTCATTTTGACTCAATTATGTGATGTCCAGGAATCGAACTTCTGAACTTTGGAAGAGCAGGCAACGTTCTTAACCACTGAGCCATCTCTCCGACCCGTTTTTCAACTTCTTTAAGTAAACCAGGTTTACTCAATGTGGTTTGTGGATCCCATCTGCATTCCCCTAACATGTGGAGGACAGGGGTCTCCATGAACCTATTGGCTGTTCATGTACCTCATAGAGGAGGTCAGGATAAATTGTTTCTCTGGCTTTAAATTGGTTAACATTTTGCTGGTGTTTGTAGTCCTTTGATTGTCTTGGATGTGAGTTCTCTTTAAGGCACATGAACATGCCAGTGTTTTCTTCTTCTAGCCATCTTGCCTTACTCTCCTTAGTGTTGTCTCTGAAGCACGATGGCTCATGGTGATAGAGCTGTGAGTCTTTAACATCCTAAAAAAACGTTTGCCTAATTCACTCACAATAACGTGGGCCCTGGCCTTTGCACTGACTCTATGTCTGTACTTGGCCTCATCAAACTCAGCAGGCAATGCTCTTTGAACTCACTGAACCATCTCTCCTGCCTCTTCCTTCTGTTGCCAGTAGATGGCACCAAATCTCATTTTGAGAGCAAAACTTGGGTTGCCAGGAATCGAACTTCTGACCTTATAAGGGCAGCCAGTATTCTTAACCACTGATCTATCTCTCGAGTGCTTCTTTCTGCATCCAATAGAAGGCACAAGACATCATTGCAGATGGTTGTGAGCCATTATGTAGTTGCTTGAAATTGAATACAGGAGGATGAAAGAGCACGAAATGCTCTTAAATACTGAGCCATCTCTCCAACCCGTTTTTCTACTTCTTTACCTAAACCAGATGTAATCAGTGATGTGTGGATCACATCTGCATTTCCCTAACATTTGAAGTACAGGGGACTCCATGGATCCTTTTTTCCATTCGTGTACCTCAGAGAGGAGGTCTAGACAAATTGTTTCACTGGCTTTAAATTGGATAAGCTTTTGTGGATCACATCTGCATTCACCTAACATTTGAAGTACAGGGGTCTCCATGGACCTATTGGCCGTTCGAGTACCTCATAGAAGAGGTCTAGATAAATTGTTTCTCTGACTTTAAATTGGTTAAGATTTTGTTGATGTCTGTTCCCTTGTATGTCTTGGATGTGAGTTCTCCTTCAGTCACATGAACATGCTAGTATTTTCTTCTTCTAACCATCTTGCCTTACTCTACTTGGTGGTGTCTCTGAAGCATGCTGGCTCATGGTGATAGAGCTGTGAGTCTTTATTATCCTAATAAAATGATTTGCCTGATTCAGTCCCAACAACCTGGGCACTGGCCTCATCAAACTCAGCAGGTATGCTCTTAACCACCAAGACATCTCTCCTGCCTCTTCCGTCTGCTTCCAATAGAGGGCACCAAACCTCATTTTGAAGCAATTATGTGATGTCCAGGAATCGAACTCTGATCTTTGGAAGAGCAGGCAATGCTCTTAACCACTGAGCCATCTCTCCGACCCGTTTTTCAACTTCTTTAACTAAACCAGGTTTACTCAATGTGGTGTGTGGATCACATCTGCATTCCTCTAACATGTGGAGTACAGGGGTCTCCATGGACCTATTGGCTGTTCATGTACCTCATAGAGGAGGTCAGGATAAATTGTTTCTCTGGCTTTAAATTGGTTAACATTTTGCTGGTGTTTGTAGTCCTTTGATTGTCTTGGATGTGAGTTCTCTTTAAGGCACATGAACATGCCAGTGTTTTCTTCTTCTAGCCATCTTGCCTTACTCTCCTTAGTGTTGTCTCTGAAGCACGATGGCTCATGGTGATAGAGCTGTGAGTCTTTAACATCCTAAACAAACGTTTGCCTAATTCAGTCACAATAACGTGGGCCCTGGCCTTTGCCCTGACTCTACGTCTGCACTTGGCCTCATCAAACTCAGCAGGCAATGCTCTTTGAATGCACTGAGCCATCACTCCTGCCTCTTTTTTCTGTTGCCCGTAGATGGCACCAAATCTCATTTTGAGAGCAAAACTGTGGTTGTCAGGAATCGAACTTCTGACCTTCAGAAGGGCAGCCGGGATTCTTAACCACTGAGCTATCTCTCTAGCGCTTCTTTCGGCATCCAAAAGAGGGCACAAGACATCAGTGCAGATGGTTGTGAGCCATTAAGTAGTTGCTTGAAATTGGATACAGGAGGATGAAAGAGCACGAAATGCTCTTAAACACCGAGACATCACTCCAACCCGTTTTTCTACTTCTTTACCTAAACCAGATGTACTCAATGATGTATGGATCACATCTGAATTTTCCTAACATTTGAAGTTCAAGGGTCTCCATGGATCTGTTGGCCATTCGTGTACCTCATAGAGGAGGTGTAGACAAATTGTTTCACTGGCTTTAAATTTTTTAAGCTTTTGTTGGTGTTTGTTCCTTTGTATGTCTTGCATGTGAGTTCTTCTTCAGGCACTTGAACATGCTAGTATTTTCTTCTTCTAACCATCTTGCCTTTCTCTGCTTGGTGGTGTCTCTGAAGCATGGTGGCTCATGGTGATAGAGCTGTGAGTCTTTATTATCCTAACAAAATGTTTTGCCTGATTCAGTCCCAACAACCTGGGCCCTGGCCTCATCAAACTCAGCAGGCATGCTCTTAACCACCAAGACATCTCTCCTGCCTCTTCCTTCTGCTTCCAGTAGAGGGCACCAAACCTCATTTTGAAGCAATTATGTGATGTCCAGGAATCGAACTTCTGAACTTTGGAAGAGCAGGCAACGCTCTTAACCACTGAGTCAACTCTCCGACACGTTTTTCAACTTCTTTAAGTAAACCGGGTTTACTCAATGTGGTGTGTGAATCACATCTGCATTCCCCTAACATGTGGAGGACAGGGGTCTCCATGAACCTATTGGCTGTTCATGTACCTCATAGAGGAGGTCAGGATAAATTGTTTCTCTGGCTTTAAATTGGTTAACATTTTGCTGGTGTTTGTAGTCCTTTGATTGTCTTGGATGTGAGTTCTCTTTAAGGCACATGAACATGCCAGTGTTTTCTTCTTCTAGCCATCTTGCCTTACTCTCCTTAGTGTTGTCTCTGAAGCACGATGGCTCATGGTGATAGAGCTGTGAGTCTTTAACATCCTAAAAAAACGTTTGCCTAATTCACTCACAATAACGTGGGCCCTGCCCTTTGCACTGACTCTATGTCTGTACTTGGCCTCATCAAACTCAGCAGGCAATGCTCTTTGAACTCACTGAACCATCTCTCCTGCCTCTTCCTTCTGTTGCCAGTAGATGGCACCAAATCTCATTTTGAGAGCAAAACTGGGGTTGCCAGGAATCGAACTTCTGACCTTATAACGGCAGCCAGTATTCTTAACCACTGATCTATCTCTCGAGCGCTTCTTTCTGCATCCAAAAGAAGGCACAAGACATCATTGCAGATGATTGTGAGCCATTATGTAGTTGCTTGAAATTGAATACAGGAGGATGAAAGAGCACGAAATGCTCTTAAATACTGAGCCATCTCTCCAACCCGTTTTTCTACTTCTTTACCTAAACCAGATGTAATCAGTGATGTGTGGATCACATCTGCATTTCCCTAACATTTGAAGTACAGGGGACTCCATGGATCCTTTTTCCATTCGTGTACCTCAGAGAGGAGGTCTAGACAAATTGTTTCACTGGCTTTAAATTGGATAAGCTTTTGTGGATCACATCTGCATTCACCTAACATTTGAAGTACAGGGGTCTCCATGGACCTATTGGCCGTTCGAGTACCTCATAGAAGAGGTCTAGATAAATTGTTTCTCTGACTTTAAATTGGTTAAGATTTTGTTGGTGTCTGTTCCCTTGTATGTCTTGGATGTGAGTTCTCCTTCAGTCACATGAACATGCTAGTATTTTCTTCTTCTAACCATCTTGCCTTACTCTACTTGGTGGTGTCTCTGAAGCATGCTGGCTCATGGTGATAGAGCTGTGAGTCTTTATTATCCTAATAAAATGATTTGCCTGATTCAGTCCCAACAACCTGGGCACTGGCCTCATCAAACTCAGCAGGTATGCTCTTAACCACCAAGACATCTCTCCTGCCTCTTCCTTCTGCTTCCAATAGAGGGCACCAAACCTCATTGTGAAGCAATTATGTGATGTCCAGGAATCGAACTCTGATCTTTGGAAGAGCAGGCAATGCTCTTAACCACTGAGCCATCTCTCCGACCCGTTTTTCAACTTCTTTAACTAAACCAGGTTTACTCAATGTGGTGTGTGGATCACATCTGCATTCCTCTAACATGTGGAGTACAGGGGTCTCCATGGACCTATTGGCTGTTCATGTACCTCATAGAGGAGGTCAGGATAAATTGTTTCTCTGGCTTTATATTGGTTAACATTTTGCTGGTGTTTGTAGTCCTTTGATTGTCTTGGATGTGAGTTCTCTTTAAGGCACATGAACATGCCAGTGTTTTCTTCTTCTAGCCATCTTGCCTTACTCTCCTTAGTGTTGTCTCTGAAGCACGATGGCTCATGGTGATAGAGCTGTGAGTCTTTAACATCCTAAACAAACGTTTGCCTAATTCAGTCACAATAACGTGGGCCCTGGCATTTGCCCTGACTCTACGTCTGCACTTGGCCTCATCAAACTCAGCAGGCAATGCTCTTTGAATGCACTGAGCCATCACTCCTGCCTCTTTTTTCTGTTGCCCGTAGATGGCACCAAATCTCATTTTGAGAGCAAAACTGTGGTTGCCAGGAATCGAACTTCTGACCTTCAGAAGGGCAGCCGGGATTCTTAACCACTGAGCTATCTCTCTAGCGCTTCTTTCGGCATCCAAAAGAGGGCACAAGACATCAGTGCAGATGGTTGTGAGCCATTAAGTAGTTGCTTGAAATTGGATACAGGAGGATGAAAGAGCAAGAAATGCTCTTAAACACCGAGACATCACTCCAACCCGTTTTTCTACTTCTTTACCTAAACCAGATGTACTCAATGATGTATGGATCACATCTGAATTTTCCTAACATTTGAAGTTCAAGGGTCACCATGGATCTGTTGGCCATTCGTGTACCTCATAGAGGAGGTGTAGACAAATTGTTTCACTGGCTTTAAATTGTTTAAGCTTTTGTTGGTGTTTGTTCCTTTGTATGTCTTGCATGTGAGTTCTTCTTCAGGCACTTGAACATGCTAGTATTTTCTTCTTCTAACCATCTTCCCTTTCTCTGCTTGGTGGTGTCTCTGAAGCATGCTGGCTCATGGTGATAGAGCTGTGAGTCTTTATTATCCTAACAAAATGTTTTGCCTGATTCAGTCCCAACAACCTGGGCCCTGGCCTCATCAAACTCAGCAGGCATGCTCTTAACCACCAAGACATCTCTCCTGCCTCTTCCTTCTGCTTGCAGTAGAGGGCACCAAACCTCATTGTGAAGCAATTATGTGATGTCCAGGAATCGAAGTTCGGATCTTTGGAAAGGCAGGCAATGCTCTTAACCACTGAGCCATCTCTCCGACCCGTTTTTCAACTTCTTTAACTAAACAAGGTTTACTCAATGTGGTTTGTGGATCACATCTGCATTCCCCGAACATGTGGAGTACAGGTGTCTCCATGGACCTATTCGCTGTTCATGTACCTGATAGAGGAGGTCAGGATAAATTGTTTCTCTGGCTTTAAATTGGTTAACATTTTACTGGTGTTTGTAGTCCTTTGATTGTCTTGGATGTGAGTTCTCTTTAAGGCACATGAACATGCCAGTGTTTTCTTCTTCTAGCCATCTTGCCTTACTCTCCTTAGTGTTGTCTCTGAAGCACGATGTCTCATGGTGATAGAGTTGTGAGTCTTTAACATCCTAAAAACTCGTTTGCCTAATTCAGTCAAAATAACGTGTGCCCTGGCCTTTGCCCTGACTCTATGTCTGCACTTGGCCTCATGAAACACAGCAGCCAATGCTCTTAAGCACTGAGCCATCTCTCCTGCCTCTTCCTTCTGTTGCCAGTAGATGGCACCAAATCTCATTTATAGAACAAAAATGTGGTTGCCAGGAATGGAACTTCTGACTTTTAGAAGGGCAGTCAGGATTCTTAACCAATGAGCTATGACTCGAGCGCTTCTTTCTTCATGCAAAAGAGGGCACAAGACCTCAGTGCAGATGGTTGTGAGCCATTATGTGGTTTCTTGAAATTGGATACAGGAGGATGAAAGAGCACGAAATGCTCTTAAAAACCGAGACATCACTCCAACCCGTTTTACTACTTCTTTACCTAAACAAGTTGTACTCAATGATGTGTGGATCACATCTGCATTTTCCTAACATTTGAAGTTCAGGGGTCTCCATGGGTCTGTTGGCCATTCGTGTACCTCATAGAGGAGGTGTAGACAAATTGTTTCACTGGCTTTAAATTGGTTAAGCTTTTGTTGTTGTTTGTTCCTTTCTATGTCTTGGATGTGAGTTCTTCTTCAGGCACATGAACATGCTACTATTTTCTTCTTCTAATCATCTTGCCTTGCTCTGCTTGGTGGTGTCTCTGCAGCATGCTGGCTCATGGTGATAGAGCTGTGAGTCTTTATTATCCTAACAAAATGTTTTGCCTGATTCAGTCCCAACAACCTGGGCCTGGCTGTATGTCTGCACTAGGCCTCATCAAACCAAGCAGGCATGCTCTTAACCACTGAGCCATCTCTCCGACCCGTTTTTCAACTTCTTTAACTAAACCAGGTTTACTCAATGTGGTGTGTGGATCACATCTGCATTCCCCTAACATGTGGAGTACAGGTGTCTCCATGGACCTATGGCTGTTCATGTACCTGATAGAGGAGGTCAGGATAAATTGTTTCTCTGGCTTTAAATTGGTTAACATTTTGCTGGTGTTTGTAGTCCTTTGATTGTCTTGGATGTGAGTTCTCTTTAAGGCACATGAACATGCCAGTGTTTTCTTCTTCTAACCATCTTGCCTTACTTTCCTTAGTGTTGTCTCTGAAGCACGATGTCTCATGGTGATAGAGTTGTGAGTCTTTAACATCCTAAAAAAACGTTTGCCCAATTCAGTCACAATTACATGGGCCCTGGCCTTTGTCCTGACTCTATGTCTGCATTTGGCCTCATCAAACTCAGCAGCCAATGCTCTTAAGTACTGAGCCATCTCTCCTGCCTCTTCCTTCTGTTGCCAGTAGATGGCACCAAATCTCATTTTGAGAGCAAAACTGTGGTTGCCAGGAATCGAACTTCTGACCTTTAGAAGGGCAGCCAGGATTCTCAACCACTGAGCTATCTCTCGAGAGCACCTTTCTGCATGCAAAAGAGGGTACAAGACCTCAGTGCAGATGGAAGTGAGCCATTATGTGGTTGCTTGAAATTGGATACAGGAGGAAGAAAGAGCCCGAAATGCTCTTAAACACTTAGCCATCTCTGCCACCCGTTTTTCTACTTCTTTACCTAAACCAGATGTACTCAATGATGTGTGGATCACATCTGCATTTTCCTAACATTTGAAGTACAGGGGTCTCCATGGATCTGTTGGCCATTCATGTACCTAATAGAGGAGGTGTAGACATATTGTTTCACTGGCTTTAAATTGGTTAAGCTTTTGTTGGTGTTGTTCCTTTGTATGTCTTGGATGTGAAGTCTTCTTCAGGCTCAAGAACATGCTAGTATTTTCTTCTTCTAACCATCCTACCTTACTCTGCTTAGTGGTGTCTCTGAAGCATGGTGACTCATGGTGATAGAGCTGTGAGTCTTTATTATCCTAACAAAATGTTTTGCCTGATTCAGTCCCAACAACCTGGGCCCTGGCCTCATCAAACTCAGCAGGCATGCTCTTAACCACCAAGACTTCTCTCCTGCCTCTTCCTTCTGCTTCCAGTAGAGGGCACCAAACCTCATTTTGAAGCAATTATGCGATGTCCAGGAATCGAACTTCTGATCTTTGGAAGGGCAGGCAATGCTCTTAACCACTGAGCCATCTCTCCGACCCGTTTTTCAACTTCTTTACCTAAACCAGGTTTACTCAATGTGGTGTGTGGATCACATCTGCATTCACCTAACATGTGGAGTACAGGTGTCTCCATGGACCTATTGGCTGTTCATGTACCTGATAGAGGAGGTCAGGATAAATTGTTTCTCTGGCTTTAAATTGGTTAACATTTTGCTGGTGTTTGTAGTCCTTTGATTGTCTTGGACGTGAGTTCTCTTTAAGGCACATGAACATGCCAGTGTTTTCTTCTTCTAGCCATTACTCTCCTCAGTGTTGTCTCTGAAGCACGATGTCTCATGGTGATAGAGTTTGAGTCTTTAACATCCTAAAAACACGTTTGCCTAATTCAGTCAAAATAACGTGTGCCCTGGCCTTTGCCCTGACTCTATGTCTGCACTTGGCCTCATGAAACACAGCAGCCAATGCTCTTAAGCACTGAGCCATCTCTCCTGCTTCTTCCTTCTGTTGCCAGTAGATGGCACCAAATCTCATTTATAGAGCAAAAATGTGGTTGCCAGGAATGGAACTTCTGACTTTTAGAAGGGCAGCCAGGATTCTTAACCAATGAGCTATGACTCGAGCGCTTCTTTCTTCATGCAAAAGAGGGCACAAGACCTCAGTGCAGATGGTTGTGAGCCATTATGTGGTTTCTTGAAATTGGATACAGGAGGATGAAAGAGCACGAAATGCTCTTAAAAACCGAGACATCACTCCAACCCGTTTTACTACTTCTTTACCTAAACAAGTTGTACTCAATGATGTGTGGATCACATCTGCATTTTCCTAACATTTGAAGTTCAGGGGTCTCCATGGGTTTGTTGGCCATTCGTGTACCTCATAGAGGAGGTGTAGACAAATTGTTTCACTGGCTTTAAATTGGTTAAGCTTTTGTTGTTGTTTGTTCCTTTCTATGTCTTGGATGTGAGTTCATCTTCAGGCACATGAACATGCTACTATTTTCTTCTTCTAATCATCTTGCCTTGCTCTGCTTGGTGGTGTCTCTGCAGCATGCTGGCTCATGGTGATAGAGCTGTGAGTCTTTATTATCCTAACAAAATGTTTTGCCTGATTCAGTCCCAACAACCTGGGTCCTGGCTGTATGTCTGCACTAGGCCTCATCAAACCAAGCAGGCATGCTCTTAACCACTGAGCCATCTCTCCGACCCGTTTTTCAACTTCTTTAACTAAACCAGGTTTACTCAATTTGGTGTGTGGATCACATCTGCATTCCCCTAACATGTGGAGTACAGGTGTCTCCATGGACCTATGGCTGTTCATGTACCTGATAGAGGAGGTCAGGATAAATTGTTTCTCTGGCTTTAAATTATTTAACATTTTGCTGGTGTTTGTAGTCCTTTGATTGTCTTGGATGTGAGTTCTCTTTAAGGCACATGAACATGCCAGTGTTTTCTTCTTCTAACCATCTTGCCTTACTCTCCTTAGTGTTGTCTCTGAAGCACGATGTCTCATGGTGATAGAGCTGTGAGTCTTTAACATCCTAAAAAAACGTTTGCCCAATTCAGTCACAATTACATGGGCCCTGGCCTTTGTCCTGACTCTATGTCTGCATTTGGCCTCATCAAACTCAGCAGCCAATGCTCTTAAGCACTGAGCCATCTCTCCTGCCTCTTCCTTCTGTTGCCAGTAGATGGCACCAAATCTCATTTTGAGAGCAAAACTGTGGTTGCCAGGAATCGAACTTCTGACCTTTAGAAGGGCAGCCAGGATTCTCAACCACTGAGCTATCTCTCGAGAGCACCTTTCTGCATGCAAAAGAGGGTACAAGACCTCAGTGCAGATGGAAGTGAGCCATTATGTGGTTGCTTGAAATTGGATACAGGAGGAAGAAAGAGCCCGAAATGCTCTTAAACACTTAGCCATCTCTGCCACCCGTTTTTCTACTTCTTTACCTAAACCAGATGTACTCAATGATGTGTGGATCACATCTGCATTTTCCTAACATTTGAAGTACAGGGGTCTCCATGGATCTGTTGGCCATTCGTGTACCTCATAGAGGAGGTGTAGACATATTGTTTCACTGGCTTTAAATTGGTTAAGCTTTTGTTGGTGTTGTTCCTTTGTATGTCTTGGATGTGAAGTCTTCTTCAGGCTCAAGAACATGCTAGTATTTTCTTCTTCTAACCATCCTACCTTACTCTGCTTGGTGGTGTCTCTGAAGCATGGTGACTCATGGTGATAGAGCTGTGAGTCTTTATTATCCTAACAAAATGTTTTGCCTGATTCAGTCCCAACAACCTGGGCCCTGGCCTCATCAAACTCAGCAGGCATGCTCTTAACCACCAAGACTTCTCTCCTGCCTCTTCCTTCTGCTTCCAGTAGAGGGCACCAAACCTCATTTTGAAGCAATTATGCGATGTCCAGGAATCGAACTTCTGATCTTTGGAAGCTCAGGCAATGCTCTTAACCACTGAGCCATCTCTCCGACCCGTTTTTCAACTTCTTTACCTAAACCAGGTTTACTCAATGTGGTGTGTGGATCACATCTGCATTCACCTAACATGTGGAGTACAGGTGTCTCCATGGACCTATTGGCTGTTCATGTACCTGATAGAGGAGGTCAGGATAAATTGTTTCTCTGGCTTTAAATTGGTTAACATATTGCTGGTGTTTGTAGTCCTTTGATTGTCCTGGATGTGAGTTCTCTTTAAGGCACATGAACATGCCAGTGTTTTCTTCTTCTAGCCATTACTCTCCTCAGTGTTGTCTCTGAAGCACGATGTCTCATGGTGATAGAGTTTGAGTCTTTAACATCCTAAAAAAACGTTTGCCTAATTCAGTCAAAATAACGTGTGCCCAGGCCTTTGCCCTGACTCTATGTCTGCACATGGCCTCATAAAACACAGCAGCCAATGCTCTTAAGCACTGAGCCATCTCTCCTGCCTCTTCCTTCTGTTGCCAGTAGATGGCACCAAATCTCATTTTGAGAGCAAAACTGTGGTTGCCAGGAATCGAACTTCTGACCTTTAGAAGGGCAGCCAGGATTCTTAAAGACTGAGCTATCTCTCGAGCGCTTCTTTCTTCATGCAAAAGAGGGCACAAGACCTCAGTGCAGATGGTTGTGAGCCATTATTTGGTTTCTTGAAATTGGATACAGGAGGATGAAAGAGCATGAAATGCTCTTAAACACCGAGACATCACTCCAACCCGTTTTACTACTTCTTTACCTAAACCAGATGTACTCAATGATGTGTGGATCACATCTGCATTTTCCTAACATTGAAGTTCAGGGGTCTCGATTGGTCTGTTGGCCATTCGTGTACCTCATAGAGGAGGTGTAGACAAATTGTTTCACTGGCTTTAAATTGGTTAAGCTTTTGTTGTTGTTTGTTCCTTTGTATGTCTTGGATGTGAGTTCTTCTTCAGGCACATGAACATGCTACTATTTTCTTCTTCTAATCATCTTGCCTTGCTCTGCTTGGTGGTGTCTCTGAAGCATGCTGGCTCATGGTGATAGAGCTGTGAGTCTTTATTATCCTCACAAAATGTTTTGCCTGATTCAGTCCCAACAACCTGGGTCCTGGCTGTATGTCTGCACTAGGCCTCATCAAACTGAGCAGGCATGCTCTTAACCACGAAAACATCTCTCCTGCCTCTTCCTTCTGCTTCCATTAGAGGGCACCAAACCTCATTTTGAAGCAATTATGTGCTGTCCAGTAATCGAACTTCTGTACTTTGGAAGAGCAGGCAATGCTCTTAACCACTGAGCCATCTCTCTGACCCGTTTTTCAACTTCTTTAACTAAACCAGGTTTACTCAATGTGGTGTGTGGATCACATCTGCATTCCCCTAACATGTGGAGTACTGGGGTCTCCATGGACCTATTGGCTGTTCATGTACCTCATAGAGGAGAACAGGATAAATTGTTTCTCTGGCTTTAAATTGGTTAACATTTTGCTGGTGTTTGTAGTCCTTTGATTGTCTTGGATGTGAGTTCTCTTTAAGGCACATGAACATGCCAGTGTTTTCTTCTTCTAGCCATCTTTCCTTGCTCTCCTTAGTGTTGTCACTGAAGCACGATGTCTCATGGTGATAGAGCTGTGAGTCTTTAACATCCTAAAAAAACGTTTGCCCAATTCAGTCACAATAACGTGGGCCCTGGCCTTTGCCCTGACTCTATGTCTGCACTTGGCCTCATCAAACTCAGCAGCCAATGCTCTTAAGCACTGAGCCATCTCTCTGCCTCTTCCTTCTGTTGCCCGTAGACGGCACCAAATCTCATTTTGAGAGCAAAACTGTGGTTGCCAGGAATCGAAATTCTGACCTTTAGAAGTGCAGCCAAGATTCTTAACCACTGAGCTATCTCTCGAGCGCTTCTTTCTGCATGCAAAAGTGGGCACAAGACCTCAGTGCAGATGGTAGTGAGACATTATGTGGTTGCTTGAAATTGGATACAGGAGGAAGAAAGAGCACAAAATGCTCTTAAACACTGAGCCATCTCTGCCACCCGTTTTTCTACTTCTTTACCTAAACCAGATGTACTCAATGATGTGTGGATCACATCTGCATTTTCCTAATATTTGAAGTACAGGGGTCTCCATGGATCTGTTGGCCATTCGTGTACCTCATAGAGGAGGTGTAGACAAATTGTTTCACTGGCTTTAAATTGGTTAAGCTTTTGTTGGTGTTTGTTCCTTTGTATGTCTTGGATGTGAGTTCTTCTTCAGGCACATGAACATGCTAGTGTTTTGTTTTTCTAACCATCCTGCCTTACTATGCTTGGTGGTGTCTCTGAAGCATGCTGGCTCATGGTGATAGAGCTGTGAGTCTTTATTATCCTAACAAAATGTTTTGCCTGATTCAGTCCCAACAACCTGGGCCCTGGCCTCATCAAACTCAGCAGGCCTTCTCTTAACCACCAAGACATCTCTCCTGCCTCTTCCTTCTGCTTTCAGTAGAGGGCACCAAACCTCATTTTGAAGCAATTATGTGCTGTCCAGTAATCGAACTTCTGTACTTTGGAAGAGCAGGCAATGCTCTTAACCACTGAGACATCTCTCCGACCCGTTTTTCAACTTCTTTAACTAAGCCAGCTTTACTCAATGTGGTGTGTGGATCACATCTGCATTCACCTAACATGTGGAGTACAGGGGTCTCCATGGACCTATTGGCTGTTCATGTACCTCATAGAGGAGATCAGGATAAATTGTTTCTCTGGCTTTAAATTGGTTAATATTTTGCTGGTGTTTGTAGTCCTTTGATTTTCTTGGATGTGAATTCTCTTTAAGGCACAGGAACATGCCAGTGTTTTCTTCTTCTAGCCATCTTGCCTTACTCTCCTTAGTGTTGTCTCTGAAGCACGATGTCTCATGGTGATAGAGCTGTGAGTCTTTAACATCCTAAAAAAACGTTTGCCCAATTCAGTCACAATAACGTGGGCCCTGGCCTTTGCCCTGACTCTATGTCTGCACTTGGCCTCATCAAACTCAGCAGCCAATGCTCTTAAGCACTGAGCCATCTCTCTGCCTCTTCCTTCTGTTGCCCGTAGACGGCACCAAATCTCATTTTGAGAGCAAAACTGTGGTTGCCAGGAATCGAACTTCTGACCTTTAGAAGTCAGCCAAGATTCTTAACCACTGAGCTATCTCTCGAGCACTTCTTTCTGCATGCAAAAGTGGGCACAAGACCTCAGTGCAGATGGTTGTGAGACATTATGTGGTTGCTTGAAATTGGATACAGGAGGAAGAAAGAGCACGAAATGCTCTTAAACACTGAGCCATCTCTCCTGCCTCTTCCTTCTGTTGCCAGTAGATTGCACCAAATCTCATTTTGAGAACAAAACTGTGGTTGCCACGAATCGAACTTCTGACCTTTAGAAGGGCAGCCAGGATTCTTAACCACTGAGCTATCTCTCGAGCGCTTCTTTCTGGATCCCAAAGATATCACAAGACCTCAGTGCAGATGGTTGTGAGCCATAATGTGGGTGCTTGAAATTGAATACGGGAGGTTGAAAGAGCACGAAATGCTCTTAAACACTGAGCCATCTCTCCAACCCGTTTTTCTACTTCTTTACCTAAACCAGAAGTACTCAATGATGTGTGGATCACATCTGCATTTTCCTAACATTTGAAATACAGGGGTCTCCATTGATCTGTTGGCCATTCGTGTACCTCATAGAGGAGGTCTAGACAAACTGTTTCACTGGCTTTAAATTGGTTAAGCTTTTGTTGGTGTTTGTTCCTTTGTATGTCTTGGATGTGAGTTCTTCTTCAGGCACATGAACATGCTGGAATTTTCTTCTTCTTACCATCTTGCCTTACTCTGCTTGGTGGTGTCTCTGAAGCATGCTGGCTCATGGTGATAGAGCTGTGAGTCTTTATTATCCTAACAAAATGTTTTGCCTGGCACCAGGCGTTGGTGGCGCACGCCTTTAATCCTAGCACTCAGGAGGCAGAGGCAGATGGATCTCTGTGAGGTCGAGGCCAGTCTGGGCTACAAAAGCTAGTTCCAAGACACGCTCCAAAGCTACAGAGAAATCCTGTCTCAAGAAACCAAAAAAGAAAAAAAAATGTTTTGCCTGAATCAGTCCCAACAACCTGGGCCCTGGCTGTATGTCTGCACTTGGCCTCATCAAACTCAGCAGGCATGCTCTTAACCACCAAGACATCTCTCCTGCCTCTTCCTTCTGCTTTCAGTAGAGGGCAGCAAACCTCATTTTGAAGCAATTATGTGATGTCCAGGAATCGAACTTCTGATCTTTGGAAGAGCAGGCAATGCTCTTAACCACTGAGCCATCTCTCCAACCCGTTTTTCAACTTCTTTAACTAAACCAGGTTTACTCAATGTGGTGTGTGGATCACATCTGCATTCCCCTAACATGTGGAGTACATGGGTCTCCATGGACCTATTGGCTGTTCATGTACCTCATAGAGGAGGTCAGGATAAATTGTTTCTCTGGCTTTAAATTGTTTAACATTTTGCTGGTGTTTGTAGTCCTTTGATTGTCTTGGATGTGAGTTCCCTTTAAGGCACATGAACATGCCAGTGTTTTCTTCTCCTAGCCATCTTTCCTTACTCTCCTTAGTGTTGTCTCTGAAGCACGTTGTCTCATGGTAATAGAGCTGTGAGTCTTTAACATCCTAAAAAAACCTTTGCCTAATTCAGTCACAATAACGTGGGCCCTGGCCTTTGCCCTGACTATATGTATGCACTTGGCCTCATCAAACTCAGCAGGCAATGCTCTTAAGCACTGAACCATCTCTCCTGCCTCTTCCTTCTGTTGCCAGTAGATGGCACCAAATCTCATTTTGAGAGCAAAATTGTGGTTGCGAGGAATCGAACTTCTGACCTTTAGAAGGGCAGCCCGGATTCTTAACCACTGAGCTATCTCTCGAGCGCTTCTTTCTGCATCCAAAAGAGGGCACGAGACCTCAGTGCAGATGGTTGTGAGCCATTATGTGGTTGCTTAAAATTGAATACAGGAGGATGAAAGAGCACGAAATGCTCTTAAACACTGAGCCATCTCTCCAACCCGTTTTTCTACTTCTTTACCTAAACCAGATGTACTCAATGATGTGTGGATATCATCTGCATTTTCCTAACATTTGAAGTACAGGGGTCTCCATGGATCTGTTGGCCATTCGTGTACCTCATAGAGGAGGTCTAGACAAATTGTTTCACTGTCTTTAAATTGGTTAAGCTTTTGTTGGTGTTTGTTCCTTTGTACGTCTTCGATGTGAGTTCTTCTTCAGGCACATGAACATGCTAGTATTTTCTTCTTCTAACCATCTTGCCTTACTCTTACTCTGCTTGGTGGTGTCTCTGAAGCATGCTGGCTCATGGTGATAGAGCTGTGAGTCTTTATTATCCTAACAAAATGTTTTGCCTGGCACCAGGCGGTGGTGGCGCACGCCTTTAATCCTAGCACTCAGGAGGCAGAGGCAGATGGATCTCTGTGAGGTCGAGGCCAGTATGGGCTACAAAATCTAGTTCCAAGACAGGCTCCAAAGCTACAGAGAAATGCTGTCTCAAGAAACCAAAAAAGAAAAAAAATGTTTTGCCTGATTCAGTCCCAACAACCTGGGCCCTGGCTGTATGTCTGCACTTGGCCTCATCAAACTCAGCAGGCATGCTCTTAACCACCAAGACATCTCTCCTGCCTCTTCCTTCTGCTTCCAGTAGAGGGCACCAAACCTCATTTTGAAGCAATTATGTGATGTCCAGGAATCGAACTTCTGATCTTTGGAAGAGCAGGCAATGCTCTTAACCACTGAGCCATCTCTCCGACCCGTTTTTCAACTTCTTTAACTAAACCAGGTTTACTCAATGTGGTGTGTGTATCACATCTGCATTCCCCTAACATGTGCAGTACAGGGGTCTCCTTGGACCTATTGGCTGTTCATGTTCTTCATAGAGGAGGTCAGCATAAATTGTTTCTATGGCTTTAAATTGGTTAACATTTTGCTGGTGTTTGTAGTGCTTTGATTGTCTTGGATGTGAGTTCTCTTTAAGGCACATGAACATGCCAGTGTTTTCTTCTTCTAGCCATCTTTCCTTACTCTCCTTAGTGTTGTCTCTGAAGCACGTTGTCTCATGGTGATAGAGCTGTGAGTCTTTAACATCCTAAAAAAACGTTTGCCTAATTCAGTCACAATAATGTGGGCCCTGGACTTTGCCCTTACTCTCTGTCTGCACTTGGCCTCATCAAACTCAGCAGGCAATGCTCTTAAGCACTGAGCCATCTCTCCTGTCTCTTCCTTCTGTTGCCAGTAGATGGCACCAAATCTCATTTTGAGAGCAAAACTGTGGTTGCCAGGAATCGAACTTCTGACTTTTAGAAGGGCAGCCAGGATTCTTAACCACTGAGCTATCTCTCGAGCGCTTCTTTTTGCACCCAACAGAAGGCACAGGACCTCAGTGCAGATGGTTGTGAGCCATTATGTGGTTGCTTGAAATTGAATACGGGAGGATGAAAGAGCACGAAATGCTCTTAAACACTGAGCCATCTCTCCAACCCGTTTTTCTACTTCTTTACCTAAACCGGATGTACTCAATGATGTGTGGATCACATCTGCATTTTCCTAACATTGAAGTACAGGGGTCTCCATGGATCTGTTGGCCATTCGTGTACCTCATAGAGGAGGTCTAGACAAATTGTTTCACTGGCTTTAAATTGGTTAAGCTTTTGTTGGTGTTTGTTCCTTTGTATGTCTTGGATGTGAGTTCTTCTTCAGGCACAGGAACATGCTGGTATTTTCTTCTTCTTACCATCTTGCCTTACTCTGCTTGGTGGTGTCTCTGAAGCATGCTGGCTCATGGTGATAGAGCTGTGAGTCTTTATTATCCTAACAAAATGTTTTGCTGATTCAGTCCCAACAACCTGGGCCCTGGCTGTATGTCTGCACTTGGCCTCATCAAACTCAGCAGGCATGCTCCTAAGCAACAAGACATCTCTCCTGCCTCTTCCTTCTGCTTCCAGGAGAGGGCACCAAACCTCATTTTGAAGCAATTATGTGATGTCCAGGAATCAACCTTCTGCTCTTTGGAAGAGCAGGCAATGCTCTTAACCACTGAGCCATCTCTCCGACCCGTTTTTCAACTTCTTTAACTAAACCAGGTTTACTCAATGTGGTGTGTGGATCACATAAGCATTCCCCTAACATGTGGAGTACAGGGGTCTCCATGGACCTATTGGCTGTTCATGTACCTCATAGAGGAGGTCAGGATAAATTGTTTCTCTGGCTTGAAATTGGTTAACGTTTTGCTGGTGTTTGTAGTCCTTTGATTGTCTGGATGTGAGTTCTCTTTAAGGCACATGAACATGCTAGTGTTTTCTTCTTCTAGCCATCTTGCCTTACTCTCCTTAGTGTTGTCTCTGAAGCACGTTGTCTCATGGTGATAGAGCTGTGAGTCTTTAACATCCTAAAAAAACGTTTGCCTAATTCAGTCACAATAACGTGGGCCCTGGCCTTTGCCCTCACTCTATGTCTGCACTTGGCATCATCAAACTCAGCAGGCAATGCTCTTAAGCACTGAGCCATCTCTCCTGCCTCTTCCTTCTGTTGCCAGTAGATGGCACCAAATCTCATCTTGAGAG
This sequence comes from Chionomys nivalis, assembly GCF_950005125.1. NCBI lineage: Eukaryota > Metazoa > Chordata > Mammalia > Rodentia > Cricetidae > Chionomys > Chionomys nivalis. Next base: position 51,987,264 of record NC_080108.1, read on the forward strand.
CAAAACTGTGGTTGCCAGGAATCGAACTTCTGATCTTTAGAAGGGCAGCCAGGATTCTTAACCACTCAGCTGTCTCTGGAGCGCTTCTTTCTGCATCCAAAAGAGGGCACAAGACCTCAGTGCAGATGGTTGTGAGCCATTATGTGGGTGCTTGAATTTAATACAGGAGGATAAAAGAGCACGAAATGCTCTTAAACACTGAGTCATCTCTCCATCCCGTTTTTCTACTTCTTTACCTAAACCGGATGTCCTCAATGATGTGTGGATCACATCTGCATTTTCCTAACATTTGAATTACAGGGGTCTCCATGGATCTGTTGGCCATTCGTGTACCTCATAGAGGAGGTCTAGACAAATTGTTTCACTGGCTTTAAATTGGTTAAGCTTTTGTTGGTGTTTGTTCCTTTGTATGTCTTGGATGTGAGTTCTTCTTCAGGCACATGAACATGCTGGTATTTTCTTCTTCTTACCATCTTGCCTTACTCTGCTTGGTGGTGTCTCTGAAGCATGCTGACTCATGGTAATAGAGCTGTGAGTCTTTATTATCCTAACAAAATGTTTTGCCTGATTCAGTCCCAACAACCTGGGCCCTGGCTGTATGTCTGCACTTGGCCTCATCAAACTCAGCAGGCATGCTCTTAAGCAACAAGACATCTCTCCTGCCTCTTCCTTCTGCTTCCAGGAGAGGGCACCAAACCTCATTTTGAAGCAATTATGTGATGTCCATGAATCAATCTTCTGCTCTTTGGAAGAGCAGGCAATGCTCTTAACCACTGAGCCATCTCTCCGACCCGTTTTTCAACTTCTTTAACTAAACCAGGTTTACTCAATGTGGTGTGTGGATCACATAAGCATTCCCCTAACATGTGGAGTACAGGGGTCTCCATGGACCTATTGGCTGTTCATGTACCTCATAGAGGAGGTCAGGATAAATTGTTTCTCTGGCTTTAAATTGGTTAACGTTTTGCTGGTGTTTGTAGTTTTTGATTGTCTGGATGTGAGTTCTCTTTAAGGCACATGAACATGCTAGTGTTTTCTTCTTCTAGCCATCTTGCCTTACTCTCCTTAGTGTTGTCTCTGAAGCACGTTGTCTCATGGTGATAGAGCTGTGAGTCTTTAACATCCTAAAAAAACGTTTGCCTAATTCAGTCACAATAACGTGGGCCCAGGCGTTTGCCCTCACTCTATGTCTGCACTTGGCATCATCAAACTCATCAGGCAATGCTCTTAAGCACTGAGCCATCTCTCCTGCCTCTTCCTTCTGTTGCCAGTAGATGGCACCAAATCTCATCTTGAGAGCAAAACTGTGGTTGCCAGGAATCGAACTTCTGACCTTTAGAAGGGCAGCCAGGATTCTTAACCACTGAGCTATCTCTCGAGCGCTTCTTTCTGCATCCAAAAGAGGGCACAAGACATCAGTGCAGATGGTTATGAGCCATTATGTGGGTGCTTGAATTTGAATACAGGTGGATGAAAGAGCACGAAATGCTCTTAAACACTGAGCCATCTCTCCAACCCGTTTTTCTACTTCTTTACCTAAACCAGATGTACTCAATGATGTGTGGATCACATCTGCATTTTCCTAACATTTGAAGTACAGGGGTCTCCATGGATCTGTTGGCCATTCGTGTACCTCATAGAGGAGGTCTAGACAAATTGTTTCACTGGCTTTAAATTGGTTAAGCTTTTGTTGGTGTTTGTTCCTTTGTATGTCTTGGATGTGAGTTCTTCTTCAGGCACATGAACATGCTTGTATTTTCTTCTTCTAACCATCTTGCCTTACTCTGCTTGGTGGTGTCTCTGAAGCATGCTGGCTCATGGTGATAGAGCTGTGAGTCTTTATTATCCTAACAAAATGTTTTGCCTGGCACCAGGCGGTGGTGGCGCATGCCTTTAATCCTAGCACTCAGGAGGCAGAGGCAGATGGATCTCTGTGAGGTCGAGGCCAGTCTGGGCTACAAAAGCTAGTTCCAAGACAGGCTCCAAAGCTACAGAGAAATCCTGTCTCAAGAAACCAAAAAAGAAAAAAAAATGTTTTGCCTGATTCAGTCCCAACAACCTGGACCCTGGCTGTATGTCTGCACTTGGCCTCATCAAACTCAGCAGGCATGCTCTTAAGCACCAAGACATCTCTCCTGCCTCTTCCTTCTGCTTCCAGTAGAGGGCACCAAACCTCATTTTGAAGCAATTATGTGATGTCCAGGAATCGAACTTCTGATCTTTGGAAGAGCAGGCAATGCTCTTAACCACTGAGCCATCTCTCCGACCCGTTTTTCAACTTCTTTAACTAAACCAGGTTTACTCAATGTGGTGTGTGTATCACATCTGAATTCCCCTAACATGTGGAGTACAGGGGTCTCCTTGGACCTATTGGCTGTTCATGTTCTTCATAGAGGAGGTCAGCATAAATTGTTTCTATGGCTTTAAATTGGTTAACATTTTGCTGGTGTTTGTAGTGCTTTGATTGTCTTGGATGTGAGTTCTCTTTAAGGCACATGAAGATGCCAGTGTTTTCTTCTTCTAGCCATCTTTCCTTACTCTCCTTAGTGTTGTCTCTGAAGCACGTTGTCTCATGGTGATAGAGCTGTGAGTCTTTAACATCCTAAAAAAACGTTTGCCTAATTCAGTCACAATAATGTGGGCCCTGGACTTTGCCCTCACTCTCTGTCTGCACTTGGCCTCATCAAACTCAGCAGCCAATGCTCTTAAGCACTGAGCCATCTCTCCTGTCTCTTCCTTCTGTTGCCAGTAGATGGCACCAAATCTCATTTTGAGAGCAAAACTGTGGTTGCCAGGAATCGAACTTCTGACTTTTAGAAGGGCAGCCAGGATTCTTAACCACTGAGCTATCTCTCGAGCGCACAAGACCTCAGTGCAGATGGTTGTGAGCCATTATGTGGTTGCTTGAAATTGAATACGGGAGGATGAAAGAGCACGAAATGCTCTTAAACACTAGCCATCTCTCCAACCCGTTTTTCTACTTCTTTACCTAAACCGGATGTACTCAATGATGTGTGGATCACATCTGCATTTTCCTAACATTGAAGTACAGGGGTCTCCATGGATCTGTTGGCCATTCATGTACCTCATAGTGGAGGTCTAGACAAATTGTTTCACTGGCTTTAAATTGGTTAAGCTTTTGTTGGTGTTTGTTCCTTTGTATGTCTTGGATGTGAGTTCTTCTTCAGGCACATGAACATGCTGGTATTTTCTTCTTCTTACCATCTTGCCTTACTCTGCTTGGTGGTGTCTCTGAAGCATGCTGGCTCATGGTGATAGAGCTGTGAGTCTTTATTATCCTAACAAAATGTTTTGCCTGATTCAGTCCCAACAACCTGGGCCCTGGCTGTATGTCTGCACTTGGCCTCATCAAACTCAGCAGGCATGCTCTTAAGCACCAAGACATCTCTCCTGCCTCTTCCTTCTGCTTCCAGGAGAGGGCACCAAACCTCATTTTGAAGCAATTATGTGATGTCCAGGAATCAACCTTCTGCTCTTAAGAAGAGCAGGCAATGCTCTTAACCACTGAGCCATCTCTCCGACCCGTTTTTCAACTTCTTTAACTAAACCAGGTTTACTCAATGTGGTGTGTGGATCACATCTGCATTCCCCTAACATGTGGAGTACAGGGGCTTCTTGGACCTATTGGCTTTTCATGTACCTCATAGAGGAGGTCAGCATAAATTGTTTCTCTGGCTTTAAATTGGTTAACATTTTGCTGGTGTTTGTAGTCCTTTGATTGTCTTGGATGTGAGTTCTCTTTAAGGCACATGAACATGCCAGTGTTTTCTTCTTCTAGCCATCTTGCCTTACTCTCCTTAGTGTTGTCTCTGAAGCACGTTGTCTCATGGTGATAGAGCTGTGAGTCTTTAACATCCTAAAAAAACGTTTGCCTAATTCAGTCACAATAACGTGGGCCCTGGCCTTTGCCATGACTCTATGTCTGCACTAGGCCTCATCAAACTCAGCAGGCAATGCTCTTAAGCAGTGAACCATGTCTCCTGCCTCTTCCTTCTGTTGCCAGTAGATGGCAGCAAATCTCATTTTGAGAGCAAAACTGTGGTTGCCAGGAATCGAACTTCTGACTTTTAGAAGGGCAGCCAGGATTCTTAACCAATGAGCTATCTCTCGAGCGCTTCTTTCTGCATCCAAAAGAGGGCACAAGACCTCAGTGCAGATGGTTGTGAGCCATTATGTGGTTGCTTGAAATTGAATACAGGAGGATGAAAGAGCACGAAATGCTCTTAAACACTGAACCATCTCTCCAACCCGTTTTTCTACTTCTTTACCTAAACCAGATGTACTCAATGATGTGTGGATCACATCTGCATTTTCCTAACATTTGAAGTACAGGGGTCTCCATGGATCTGTTGGCCATTCGTGTACCTCATAGAGGAGGTCTAGACAAATTGTTTCACTGGCTTTAAATTGGTTAAGCTTTTGTTGGTGTTTGTTCCTTTGTATGTCTTGGATGTGAGTTCTTCTTCAGGCACATGAACATGCTACTATTTTCTTCTTCTAACCATCTTGCCTTACTCTTACTCGGCTTGGTGGTGTCTCTGAAGCATGCTGGCTCATGGTGATAGAGCTATGAGTGTTTATTATGCTTACAAAATGTTGTGCCTGATTCAGTCCCAACAACCTGGGCCCTGGCTGTATGTCTGCACTTGGCCTCATCAAACTCAGCAGGCATGCTCTTAAGCACCAAGACATCTCTCCTGCCTCTTCCTTCTGCTTCCAGTAGAGGGCACCAAACCTCATTTTGAAGCAATTATGTGATGTCCAGGAATCAACCTTCTGATCTTTGGAAGAGCAGGCAATGCTCTTAACCACTGAGCCATCTCTCCGACCCGTTTTTCAACTTCTTTAACTAAACCAGGTTTACTCAATGTGGTGTGTGGATCACATCTGCATTCCCCTAACATGTGGAGTACAGGGGTCTCCATGGACCTATTGGCTGTTCATGTACCTCATAGAGGAGGTGAGGATAAATTGTTTCTCTGGCTTTAAATTGGTTAACATTTAGCTGGTGTTTGTAGTCCTTTGATTGTCTTGGATGTGAGTTCTCTTTAAGGCACATGAACATGCCAGTGATTTCTTCTTCTAGCCATCTTGCCTTACTCTCCTTAGTGTTGCCTCTGAAGCACGTTGTCTCATGGTGATAGAGCTGTGAGTCTTTAACATCCTAAAAAAACGTTTGCCTAATTCAGTCACAATAACGTGGGCCCTGGCCTTTGCCCTCACTCTATGTCTGCACTTGGCATCATCAAACTCAGCAGGCAATGCTCTTAAGCACTGAGCCATCTCTCCTGCCTCTTCCTTCTGTTGCTAGTAGATGGCACCAAATCTCATCTTAAGAGCAAAACTGTGGTTGCCAGGAATCGAACTTCTGACCTTTAGAAGGGCAGCCAGGATTCTTAACCACTGGCCTATCTCTCGAGCGCTTCTTTCTGCATCCAAAAGAGGGAAGAAGACCTCAGTGCAGATGGTTGCGAGCCATTATGTGGGTGCTTGAATTTGAATACAGGAGGATGAAAGAGCACGAAATGCTCTTAAACACTGAGCCATCTCTCCAACCCGTTTTTCTACTTCTTTACCTAAACCGGATGTACTCAATGATGTGCGGATCACATCTGCATTTTCCTAACATATGAAGTACAGGGGTCTCCATGGATCTGTTGGCCATTCGTGTACCTCATAGAGGAGGTCTAGACAAATTGTTTCACTGGCTTTAAATTGGTTAAGCTTTTGTTGGTGTTTGTTCCTTTGTATGTCTTGGATGTGAGTTCTTCTTCAGGCACATGAACATGCTAGTATTTTCTTCTTCTAACCATCTTGCCTTACTCTGCTTGGTGGTGTCTCTGAAGCACGCTGGCTCATGGTGATAGAGCTGTGAGTCTTTATTATCCTAACAAAATGTATTGCCTGGCACCAGGCGGTGGTGGCGCACGCCTTTAATCCTAGCACTCAGGAGGCAGAGGCAGATGGATCTCTGTGAGGTCGAAGCCAGTTTGGGCTACAAAAGCTAGTACCAAGACAGGATGCAAAGCTACAGAGAAATCCTGTCTCAAGAAACCAAAAAAGAAAAAAAAATGTTTTGCCTGATTCAGTCCCAACAACCTGGGCCCTGGCTGTATGTCTGCACTTGGCCTCATCAAACTCAGCAGGCATGCTCTTAACCACCAAGACATCTCTCCTGCCTCTTCCTTCTGCTTCCAGTAGAGGGCACCAAACCTCATTTTGAAGCAATTATGTGATGTCCAGGAATCGAACTTTTGATCTTTGGAAGAGCAGGCAATGCTCTTAACCACTGAGCCATCTCTCCGACCCGTTTTTCAACTTCTTTAACTAAACCAGGTTTACTCAATGTGGTGTGTGGATCAGATCTGCATTCCACTAACATGTGGAGTACATGGATCTCCATGGACCTATTGGCTGTTCATGTACCTCATAGAGGAGGTCAGGATAAATTGTATCTCTGGCTTTAAATTGGTTAACATTTTGGTGGTGTTTCTAGTCCTTTGATTGTCTTGGGTGTGAGATCTCTTTAAGGCACATGAACATGCCAGTGTTTTCTTCTTCTAGCCATCTTGCCTTACTCTCCTTAGTGTTGTCTCTGAAGCACGTTGTCTCATGGTGATAGAGCTGTGATTCTTTAACATCCTAAAAAACGTTTGCCTAATTCAGTCACAATAACGTGGGCCCTGGCCTTTGCCCTCACTCTATGTCTGCACTTGGCCTCATCAAACTCAGCAGGCAATGCTCTTAAGCACTGAGCCGTCTATCCTGCCTCTTCCTTTTGTTGCCAGTAGATGGCACCAAATCTCATTTTGAGAGCAAAACTGTGGTTGCCAGGAATCGAACTTCTGACCTTTAGAAGGGCAGCCAGGATTCTTAACCACTGAGCTATCTCTCGAGTGCTTCTTTCTGCACCCATATGAGGGCACAAGACCTCAGTGCAGATGGTTGTGAGCCATTATGTGGTTGCTTGAAATTGAATACAGGAGGATGAAAGAGCACGAAATGCTCTTAAACACTGAGCCATCTCTCCATCCCGTTTTTCTACTTCTTTACCTAAACGAGATGTATTCAATGATGTGTGGATCACATGTGCATTTTCCTAACATTTGAATTACAGGGGTCTCCATGGATCTGTTGGCCTTTCGTGTACCTCATAGAGGAGGTCTAGACAAATTGTTTCACTGTCTTTAAATTTTTTAAGCTTTTGTTGGTGTTTGTTCCTTTGTATATCTTGGATGTGAGTTCTTCTTCAGGCACATGAACATGCTGGTATTTTCTTCTTCTAACCATTTTGCCTTACTCTGCTTGGTGGTGTCTCTGAAGCATGCTGGCTCATGGTGATAGAGCTGTGAGTCTTTATTATCCTAACAAAATGTTTTGCCTGATTCAGTCCCAACAACCTGGGCCCTGGCTCTATGTCTGCACTTGGCCTCATCAAACTCAGCAGGCATGCTCTTAACCACCAAGACATCTCTCCTGCCTCTTCCTTCTGCTTCCAGTAGAGGGCACCAAACCTCATTTTGAAGCAATTATGTGATGTCCAGGAATCGAACTTCTGATCTTTGGAAGAGCACGCAATGCTCTTAACTACTGAGCCATCTCTCCGACTCGTTTTTCAACTTCTTTAACTAAACCAGGTTTACTGAATGTGGTGTGTGGATCACATCTACATTCCCCTAACATGTGGAGTACAGGGGTCTCCTTGGACCTATTGGCTGTTCATGTACCTCATAGAGGAGTTCAGGATAAATTGTTTCTCTGGCTTTAAATTGGTTAACATTTTGCTGGTGTTTGTAGTCCTTTGTTTGTCTTGGATGTGAGTTCTCTTTAAGGCACATGAACATGCCAGTGTTTTCTACTTCTAGCCATCTTGCCTTACTCTCCTTAGTGTTGTCTCTGAAGCACGTTGTCTCATGGTGATAGAGCTGTGAGTCTTTAACATCCTAAAAAAACGTTTGCCTAATTCAGTCACAATAAGGTGGGCCCTGGCTTTGCCCTGACTCTATGTCTGCACTTGGCCTCATCAAACTCAGCAGGCAGTACTCTTAAGCACTGAGCATTCTCTCCTGCCTCTTCCTTCTGTTGCCAGTAGATGACACCAAATCTCCTTTTGAGATCAAAACTGTGGTTGCCAGGAATCGAACTTCTGACCTTTAGGAGGGCAGCCAGGATTCTTAACCACTGAGCTATCTCTCGAGAGCTTCTTTCTGCATCCAAAAGAGGGAACAAGACCTCAGTGCAGATGGTTGCGAGCCATTATGTGGGTGCTTGAATTTGAATACAGGAGGATGAAAGAGCACGAAATGCTCTTAAACACTGAGCCATCTCTCCAACCCGTTTTTCTACTTCTTTACCTAAACCGGATGTACTCAATGATGTGCGGATCACATCTGCATTTTCCTAACATATGAAGTACAGGGGTCTCCATGGATCTGTTGGCCATTCGTGTACCTCATAGAGGAGGTCTAGACAAACTGTTTCACTGGCTTTAAATTGGTTAAGCTTTTGTTGGTGTTTGTTCCTTTGTATGTCTTGGATGTGAGTTCTTCTTCAGGCACATGAACATGCTAGTATTTTCTTCTTCTAACCATCTTGCCTTACTCTGCTTGGTGGTGTCTCTGAAGCACGCTGGCTCATGGTGATAGAGCTGTGAGTCTTTATTATCCTAACAAAATGTATTGCCTTGCACCAGGCGGTGGTGGCGCACGCCTTTAATCCTAGCACTCAGGAGGCAGAGGCAGATGGATCTCTGTGAGGTCGAAGCCAGTTTGGGCTACAAAAGCTAGTACCAAGACAGGATGCAAAGCTACAGAGAAATCCTGTCTCAAGAAACCAAAAAAGAAAAAAAAATGTTTTGCCTGATTCAGTCCCAACAACCTGTGCCCTGGCTGTATGTCTGCACTTGGCCTCATCAAACTCAGCAGGCATGCTCTTAACCACCAAGACATCTCTCCTGCCTCTTCCTTCTGCTTCCAGTAGAGGGCACCAAACCTCATTTTGAAGCAATTATGTGATGTCCAGGAATCGAACTTTTGATCTTTGGAAGAGCAGGCAATGCTCTTAACCACTGAGCCATCTCTCCGACCCGTTTTTCAACTTCTTTAACTAAACCAGGTTTACTCAATGTGGTGTGTGGATCAGATCTGCATTCCACTAACATGTGGAGTACATGGATCTCCATGGACCTATTGGCTGTTCATGTACCTCATAGAGGATGTCAGGATAAATTGTATCTCTGGCTTTAAATTGGTTAACATTTTGGTGTTGTTTGTAGTCCTTTCATTGTCTTGGGTGTGAGATCTCTTTAAGGCCCATGAACATGCCAGTGTTTTCTTCTTCTAGCCATCTTGCCTTACTCTCCTTAGTGTTGTCTCTGAAGCACGTTGTCTCATGGTGATAGAGCTGTGATTCTTTAACATCCTAAAAAACGTTTGCCTAATTCAGTCACAATAACGTGGGCCCTGGCCTTTGCCCTCACTCTATGTCTGCACTTGGCCTCATCAAACTCAGCAGGCAATGCTCTTAAGCACTGAGCCGTCTATCCTGCCTCTTCCTTTTGTTGCCAGTAGATGGCACCAAATCTCATTTTGAGAGCAAAACTGTGGTTGCCAGGAATCGAACTTCTGACCTTTAGAAGGGCAGCCAGGATTCTTAACCACTGAGCTATCTCTCGAGCGCTTCTTTCTGCACCCATATGAGGGCACAAGACCTCAGTGCAGATGGTTGTGAGCCATTATGTGGTTGCTTGAAATTGAATACAGGAGGATGAAAGAGCACGAAATGCTCTTAAACACTGAGCCATCTCTCCATCCCGTTTTTCTACTTCTTTACCTAAACCAGATGTATTCAATGATGTGTGGATCACGTGTGCATTTTCCTAACATTTGAATTACAGGGGTCTCCATGGATCTGTTGGCCATTCGTGTACCTCATAGAGGAGGTCTAGACAAATTGTTTCACTGTCTTTAAATTTTTTAAGCTTTTGTTGGTGTTTGTTCCTTTGTATATCTTGGATGTGAGTTCTTCTTCAGGCACATGAACATGCTGGTATTTTCTTCTTCTAACCATTTTGCCTTACTCTGCTTGGTGGTGTCTCTGAAGCATGCTGGCTCATGGTGATAGAGCTGTGAGTCTTTATTATCCTAACAAAATGTTTTGCCTGATTCAGTCCCAACAACCTGGGCCCTGGCTCTATGTCTGCACTTGGCCTCATCAAACTCAGCAGGCATGCTCTTAACCACCAAGACATCTCTCCTGCCTCTTCCTTCTGCTTCCAGTAGAGGGCACCAAACCTCATTTTGAAGCAATTATGTGATGTCCAGGAATCGAACTTCGGATCTTTGGAAGAGCACGCAATGCTCTTAACTACTGAGCCATCTCTCCGACTCGTTTTTCAACTTCTTTAACTAAACCAGGTTTACTGAATGTGGTGTGTGGATCACATCTACATTCCCCTAACATGTGGAGTACAGGGGTCTCCTTGGACCTATTGGCTGTTCATGTACCTCATAGAGGAGGTCAGGATAAATTGTTTCTCTGGCTTTAAATTGGTTAACATTTTGCTGGTGTTTGTAGTCCTTTGTTTGTCTTGGATGTGAGTTCTCTTTAAGGCACATGAACATGCCAGTGTTTTCTACTTCTAGCCATCTTGCCTTACTCTCCTTAGTGTTGTCTCTGAAGCACGTTGTCTCATGGTGATAGAGCTGTGAGTCTTTAACATCCTAAAAAAACGTTTGCCTAATTCAGTCACAATAAGGTGGGCCCTGGCTTTGCCCTGACTCTATGTCTGCACTTGGCCTCATCAAACTCAGCAGGCAGTACTCTTAAGCACTGAGCATTCTCTCCTGCCTCTTCCTTCTGTTGCCAGTAGATGACACCAAATCTCCTTTTGAGATCAAAACTGTGGTTGCCAGGAATCGAACTTCTGACCTTTAGGAGGGCAGCCAGGATTCTTAACCACTGAGCTATCTCTCGAGTGCTTCTTTCTGCTTCCAAAAGGGGGCACAATACCTCAGTGCAGATGGTTGAGAGCCATTATGTGGTTGCTTGAAATTGAATACAGGAGGATGAAAGAGCACGAAATGCTCTCAAACACTGAGCCATCTCTCCAACCCGTTTTTCTACTTCTTTACCTAAACCAGATGTACTAAATGATGTGTGGATCACATCTGCATTTTCCTAACATTTGAAGTACAGGGGTCTCCATGGATCTGTTGGCCATTCGTGTACCTCATAGAGGAGGTCTAGACAAATTGTTTCACTGTCTTTAAATTTTTTAAGCTTTTGTTGGTGTTTGTTCCTTTGTATGTCTTGGATGTGAGTTCTTCTTCAGGCACATGAACATGCTAGTATTTTCTTCTTCTAACCATCTTGCCTTACTCTTACACTGCTTGGTGGTGTCTCTGAAGCATGCTGGCTCATGGTGATAGAGCTGTGAGTCTTTATTATCCTAACAAAATATTTTGCCTGATTCAGTCCCAACAACCTGGGCCCTGGCTGTATGTCTGCACTTGGCCTCATCAAACTCAGCAGGCATGCTCTTAAGCACCAAGACATCTCTCCTGCCTCTTCCTTCTGCTTCCAGGAGAGGGCACCAAACCTCATTTTGAAGCAATTATGTGATGTCCAGGAATCAACCTTCTGATCTTTGGAAGAGCAGGCAATGCTCTTAACCACTGAGCCATCTCTCCGACCCATTTTTCAACTTCTTTAACTAAACCAGGTTTACTCAATGTGGTGTGTGGATCACATCAGCATTCCCCTAACATGTGGAGTACAGGGGTCTCCATGGACCTATTGGCTGTTCATGTACCTCATAGAGGAGGTCAGGATAAATTGTTTCTCTGGCTTTAAATTGGTTAACATTTTGCTGGTGTTTGTAGTCCTTTGATTGTCTTGATGTGAGCTCCCTTTAAGGCACATGAACATGCCAGTGTTTTCTTCTTCTAGTCATCTTGCCTTACTCTCCTTAGTGTTGTCTCTGAAGCACGTTGTCTCATGGTGATAGAGCTGTGAGTCTTTAACATCCTAAAAAAACGTTTGCCTAATTCAGTCACAATAACGTGGGCCCTGGCCTTTGCCCTGACTCTATGTCTGCACTTGGCCTCATCAAACTCAGCAGGCCATGTTCTTAAGCACTGAGGCATCTCTCCTGCCTCTTCCTTCTGTTGCTAGTAGAGGGCACCAAATCTCATCTTGAGAGCAAAACTGTGGTTGCCAGGAATCGAACTTCTGACCTTTAGAAGGGCAGCCAGGATTCTTAACCACTCAGCTGTCTCTGGAGCGCTTCTTTCTGCATCCAAAAGAGGGCACAAGACCTCAGTGCAGATGGTTGTGAGCCATTATGTGGGTGCTTGAATTTGAATACAGGTGGATGAAAGAGCACGAAATGCTCTTAAACACTGAGCCATCTCTCCAACCCGTTTTTCTACTTCTTTACCTAAACCAGATGTACTCAATGATGTGTGGATCACATCTGCATTTTCCTAACATTTGAAGTATAGGGGTCTCCATGGATCTGTTGGCCATTCGTGTACCTCATAGAGGAGGTCTAGACAAATTGTTTCACTGGCTTTAAATTGGTTAAGCTTTTGTTGGTGTTTGTTCCTTTGTATGTCTTGGATGTGAGTTCTTCTTCAGGCACATGAACATGCTTGTATTTTCTTCTTCTAACCATCTTGCCTTACTCTGCTTGGTGGTGTCTCTGAAGCATGCTGGCTCATGGTGATAGAGCTGTGAGTCTTTATTATCCTAACAAAATGTTTTGCCTGATTCAGTCCCAACAACCTGGGCCCTGGCAGTATGTCTGCACTTGGCCTCATCAAACTCAGCAGGCATGCTCTTAAGCAACAAGACATCTCTCCTGCCTCTTCCTTCTGCTTCCAGGAGAGGGCACCAAACCTCATTTTGAAGCAATTATGTGATGTCCAGGAATCAACCTTCTGCTCTTTGGAAGAGCAGGCAATGCTCTTAACCACTGAGCCATCTCTCCGACCCGTTTTTCAACTTCTTTAACTAACCCAGGTTTACTCAATGTGGTGTGTGGATCACATAAGCATTCCCCTAACATGTGGAGTACAGGGGTCTCCATGGACCTATTGGCTGTTCATGTACCTCATAGAGGAGGTCAGGATAAATTGTTTCTCTGGCTTTAAATTGGTTAACGTTTTGCTGGTGTTTGTAGTCCTTTGATTGTCTGGATGTGAGTTCTCTTTAAGGCACATGAACATGCTAGTGTTTTCTTCTTCTAGCCATCTTGCCTTACTCTCCTTAGTGTTGTCTCTGAAGCACGTTGTCTCATGGTGATAGAGCTGTGAGTCTTTAACATCCTAAAAAAACGTTTGCCTAATTCAGTCACAATAACGTGGGCCCTGGCCTTTGCCCTCACTCTATGTCTGCACTTGGCATCATCAAGCTCATCAGGCAATGCTCTTAAGCACTGAGCCATCTCTCCTGCCTCTTCCTTCTGTTGCCAGTAGATGGCACCAAATCTCATCTTGAGAGCAAAACTGTGGTTGCCAGGAATCGAACTTCTGACCTTTAGAAGGGCAGCCAGGATTCTTAACCACTGAGCTATCTCTCGAGCGCTTCTTTCTGCATCCAAAAGAGGGCACAAGACCTCAGTGCAGATGGTTATGAGCCATTATGTGGGTGCTTGATTTTGAATACAGGTGGATGAAAGAGCACGAAATGCTCTTAAACACTGAGCCATCTCTCCAACCCGTTTTTCTACTTCTTTACCTAAACCAGATGTACTCAATGATATGTGGATCACATCTGCATTTTCCTAACATTTGAAGTACAGGGGTCTCCATGGATCTGTTGGCCATTCGTGTACCTCATAGAGGAGGTCTAGACAAATTGTTTCACTGGCTTTAAATTGGTTAAGCTTTTGTTGGTGTTTGTTCCTTTGTATGTTTGGATGTGAGTTCTTCTTCAGGCACATGAACATGCTTGTATTTTCTTCTTCTAACCATCTTGCCTTACTCTGCTTGGTGGTGTCTCTGAAGCATGCTGGCTCATGGTGATAGAGCTGTGAGTCTTTATTATCCTAACAAAATGTTTTGCCTGGCACCAGGCGGTGGTGGCGCACGCCTTTAATCCTAGCACTCAGGAGGCAGAGGCAGATGGATCTCTGTGAGGTCGAGGCCAGTCTGGGCTACAAAAGCTAGTTCCAAGACAGGCTCCAAAGCTACAGAGAAATCCTGTCTCAAGAAACCAAAAAAGAAAAAAAAATGTTTTGCCTGATTCAGTCCCAACAACCTGGGCCCTGGCTGTATGTCTGCACTTGGCCTCATCAAACTCAGCAGGCATGCTCTTAACCACCGAGACATCTCTCCTGCCTCTTCCTTCTGCTTCCAGTAGAGGGCACCAAACCTCATTTTGAAGCAATTATGTGATGTCCAGGAATCTAACTTCTGATCTTTGGAAGAGCAGGCAATGCTCTTAACCACTGAGCCATCTCTCCGACCCGTTTTTCAACTTCTTTAACTAAACCAGGTTTACTCAATGTGGTGTGTGGATCACATCTGCATTCCCCTAACATGTGGAGTACAGGGGTCTCCTTGGACCTATTGGCTGTTCATGTTCTTCATAGAGGAGGTCAGCATAAATTGTTTCTATGGCTTTAAATTGGTTAACATTTTGCTGGTGTTTGTAGTGCTTTGATTGTCTTGGATGTGAGTTCTCTTTAAGGCACATGAACATGCCAGTGTTTTCTTCTTCTAGCCATCTTTCCTTACTCTCCTTAGTGTTGTCTCTGAAGCACGTTGTCTCATGGTGATAGAGCTGTGAGTCTTTAACATCCTAAAAAAACGTTTGCCTAATTCAGTCACAATAATGTGGGCCCTGGACTTTGCCCTCACTCTCTGTCTGCACTTGGCCTCATCAAACTCAGCAGGCAATGCTCTTAAGCACTGAGCCATCTCTCCTGTCTCTTCCTTCTGTTGCCAGTAGATGGCACCAAATCTCATCTTGAGAGCAAAACTGTGGTTGCCAGGAATCGAACTTCTGACCTTTAGAAGGGCAGCCAGGATTCTTAACCACTGAGCTATCTCTCGAGCGCTTCTTTCTGCATCCAAAAGAGGGCACAAGACCTCTGTGCAGATGGTTGTGTGTGGGAATTGCAGCCCCGAGTTGATAGCCCTGCCCCCATTTGAGGTGCTTATCTGCAACAAAACATAATAAATTCCTTCTGCTCCTGGAGCAGGGAAGGAAGGAATTTTGAGTGCATGGTGACCGGTCCTTGATCCCTGCCAGGGTCAGGTTACAGTCCCTTCGCAGCCCCCTCCTCATTTGGTGCCATGTTATAAAACCAGCCCAGCAGACAATAAAGAAAGCTGTTCCACCTCAACCTGCTGCTCTGTGTATTCATTCATCCTGGACACCTTCCGCTGAGACTCTTGGTTCCAGCCCGCGCTGGCGCGGTAACTGGAGGTCCCAACCGAGATCGGAAAGTGAGGTACAGTGGACTGGGTCATCCCGTAAGCCGGCTGGGATGCATTGGGGAATTAATTATATAAAGGAATGTTAATTAATTAATTAATTAATATGGGTAATATTACAAGTAAATCGGAGTTAAAGTTTCAGTTAAAGAGATTATTGAAAGAGCAGGGAGCAGCTGTAAAAACTAAGACTTTAGAAGATTTTATTAAAACTATAGAGACATGGAGTCCCTGGTTCGTCACCAGTGGAGCCCTCAATATTTCTGAATGGGAACCAGTCCACGGGGATCTTCAGAAAACGTTGAGAAAGGAGGGGCCTGAAGCCCTACCAATGGCCACGTTCTCCCTTTGGAGACTAATCAGGGATGCTTTGCTTACAGAGAAAGTCTGGGTTAAGCAGGCTTTGGAAGCAACAAAAGAGGTGTTATCTGAGATCCAAGATAGTGAGACTAAGGCTTCCCTTTGTTCTGATAATGCCTCTGAAACAGAGGCCGAACTGCTCTCTCAGCCTGCTGAGGGGAGGCCCGACAAGGTAGAAAAGAGAAAGATTAAAAGAAAGTGAAAACCTCCAGACAAGGGGGAGGGAAGTGAATCCCAGGACCAAGTTTCGTCTGAGAGCTTAGGGGCTCGCCCCAAGCAAATTTCTTCGGCGCAAACACGCCTCTACCCTTCTTTGTCTGATTTTGAAGAGAGCTTGGGGGAATCAACAGGTTCAGAAGAAGAAGTTTTGGAGGGAGAAATCGCAGCGCTGCAGCAGGAATTACGGGAATTACGCAGGGCCCATTTAAAAGAAAAGACAAAGGGGACCTCTGGGGAGCAGGACAAGCCCCCTCCCTATCCTCTTTCTGACTAGTTCGGGACCTCTCTGGCCCCTCCCACTTGGTTGGGCTCGAGGAGGCTCTAGGAGGAGGCTCCCCGCGGAGGCGTTAAGTGCTGCCCAGTGATTGCCCCTGTTATAAAAATTCCTGACCCTAACAATCCAGGACTGGGCTGCCAGTCCTTCAATTTGTCAAATATATGTTGCAGCTTCTTTGGATCCACTTTGGCTTAAGTTTTCCTCCTTCCATAATGTCCTTTATATAAATGATATACTTCTGGCAGTACCAACAAAAGAGGAAAGTTTGTTAATGTTTGCAGAGTTACAGACCCTTCTAGAGGGACATGGGTTCATTTTGGCCCCAGAGAAAGTGCAGATGCAACCGCCCTATTCCTATCTGGGCTTTCAAATCCAATCCATTGGGCTTCAGCCTCAGAGACTGCAGCTGGATTGCTCCCATTTGCGGACCCTCCATGACTGGCAGAGATTATTGGGAGATGTTCAGTGGATCCGTTCCCCCCTTTCCATTCCTACAGGAGCTCTTAAGCCCCTTTATGACATGCTGCCTGGGGACCCTTCCCCTGCCTCCCCCAGGATCATGACTCCAGCGGCAAAAGAAGTCCTATATGCCTTGCTTAATGCTCTTGAGCGAGCACATCTCCGCCGCCTCAATTATGACTGCCCTTTTTATTTCATGGTCTTTTCTTCACAATTTTCTCCTACTGGAGTTTTTTGGCAAAGGGGACCAATTTATTGGCTACATTTACCTGCTTCCCCTAAGAAGGTGGTGACTCCATATTATGAAATGGTGCTACAGCTCCTATGGAAGGCATATGATTTTAGTTTACAAGTTTTTGGCAGGATCCCAAATAAATTTCTAATCCCTTATCAAAAGGAAGAAATAGCAAGGCTACAGAGGGTTCAAGATGGATGGACCTTGTTCATCACCACCACTGGAGCCATTTTTGATAACCATTATCCTGATTCCCGTTTAATTTCCTTTTTTAAGAATCATCCTGTTATTTTTCCAAAAATTATTAAAACCTCCCCCCTTAAAGGAGTGCGCTCAGTGTTCACTGATGGTTCTTCCAAGGGCTATGCAGTGGTAGTTTCTGATTCAATTAAAGAAAAGCAGCCCCTAGGTCCAATTTCTGCCCAAGCTGCAGAACTCACGGCCTGCCTTATGGCCTTTTCTCTTTTCAAGGATCAACCCTTCAACTTGTATACTGATAGTATATATGTGGCAAGAATTGTCGGGCCATTGGAAACTTCAGCATACATATTACCTACCTCTCAGGTTTTCCACCTTTTGGTTCAGCTACAAAGTCTTATATGCCAAAGAGTGTTTCCTGCCTTTGTTGGTCACATTTGGGCCCATACTGATTTGCCAGGGCCCTTGGCAGAGGGAAATAAGCTTGCTGATTCCCTCACCCGCCCAATGGCATTGTTCCTTTCTGAGGAACAACGAGCCCGTCATCTTCATGAAAAGTATCATTTAAATGCCTCTTCTCTAAAGTTTCACTCTGGCTGTTCTTTAGCCACGGCTACTCAAATCACGTCCCAATGTCCAGCTTGTGCTCCATTTCATAATGCCCCCAATGAAGGTGTTAATCCTCGAGGCCTCCGTCCTAACCACCTTTGGCAGATAGATGTTACCCATTTGTCCCAAGCTGGCAGACTTAAATTTTTACATGTCTCTATAGATACTTATTCCAAGGTAATTTATGCCTCCCTACATTCAGGGGAAAAGATTAAGGATGTTATTGCCCATTGTCTACAGGCTTTTGCCTATATGGGCATCCCAGACTTTCTCAAAACAGACAACGGACCGGCTTATACCAGCCAACGGTTTGCAAAATTTTGCCAAGAACAACAAATTACACATACCTTTGGAATTCCACATAATCCCACAGGTCAGGCCATAGTGGAGCGCACGCATGCTACCCTTAAACAGTTCTTTTGTAAAATAAAGAAGGGGGAGTATATCACCTCCCCAAATACCCAATTATCTACAATTTTATACATTTTTAATTTTATAACAGTAGATAAACAAGGTCTATCAGCAATGGAAAGACATTGGCAGTAACCCTCCCAATCTCTGGGCTGGGTTATATGGAAGGATAGTATCACGGGACAATGGCAATCACCCACACCTATGCTGGCTAGGGTGAGGGGAGCCATTTGTGTCTTCCCTCCAGGAACCAAAAAACCCATCTGGGTGCCAGAGCGGAATGTTCGGCCGGTGGAGTCGGGTTGTACTGGCCCTGATAATATGGGTTCAAGTGAAGAACATCGAGGGAGGCCTGAGATGGGCACTGGTGAGGAATCCACCCATACTGATGCCAGTAAGTAAAATAAGCTCTGTTTTTCCATCCTTTTACTCCACCAATTATACCTTGGGAGTTCCTGCAGCAAATACAGCATTAGAAAGATCCTCACTGGGTATTTTAACGTTTGATATATCTCATGCCCTCTGCTTCCGGAGGATTAACAATATTTCAGAGATGCCTAGTGTCTCCCTTTCTGGGCCATGTGTGGTCCTTAGTAATTATTCTTTGGGAGACTTTTCTTCTAATTCTTCTGGGCATCCCTGTTTTGGATTGAGAGATATCTTTTACCCAATAAATTTTAAAAGAAATGTTTCTGGACTCCCTACCCCTCCGAGACCAGCTCCCTTATGTTGGAAGACGCCACAATCCTTCAAATTATATTTACCATTGCCTTGGGGAAATTGTGCTCCTAAGGAACCCTGGAAATTGGAGGGAGATAAATATTTATGGTGGTTTGGTCACCGACCTACCTTTAAAAACTCCTTGGGAGGGGCCTTTGATTATTCCTATAGAAATCCAAATATGGCAGGAGTTTCACCTACGTTCGCAGGCATGTTTCTCTGTGGCCTTCGTGCATGTACAGATATTAGACCTTTAGCCCTTCAAAGGGGCTTGGCCTTCAATGCCACAGCCCGATGAACACATCGGACATCTTTGAAACCTCCCTCCAGATTAATTATGCAGCGGGAATGAATTTCTCTATTGTCAGCCTAGCTTGTGTTCTACCTCCCTTTATGTTTGTCTCCTTTAATGGGTCGGTCGGGGAGGATGGTGTCCTTAATTGTTCTTCCAGATCCTGCCTTTTGAGCAACTGCTGGTCCCCGATGGATGAGTCCGTGCTGATGGTGAGGATTCCTGCCCTGATTCCCCTGGTGGTAGAATACCCACATGATGGACGAGAGCTTATCTTGTATAGAGAAAGAAGAGACTTTGGGATCACCGCCGCAGTCATCGCAGCTATCGCCATATCAGCCACAGCTGCCACCGTTGCAGGAATCACCGTGTCCTAGAGTGCAGCTACTGCAGAGACTGTTAACACTCTTGCTGCCCGTGTTACCCAGGCCTTAGAAACTCAAAATACTATTAACTCACATATTCAGTTGGGGATGTTAAATTTAAATCAGCAAACAGCCTTATTACAGGAACAGATTAATGTGTTGTGGATGGTGCAACAAGCCTCTTGTTCTCATTTTTATCATTCTGCCTGTGTGACCCTTATGGAAGTGAAAAATATGTCCTTTGAGGTGCAACGCCTTAATGCGTACCTTAGGGGACCTTGGAATGATTCCTTTGTAAACTTTACCCACTCTTTGGTACATCAAATTATTGCAATTAATGAAACTCGTGTTGAACCTGTATCTGCTGAGGGATGGTGGAATACCATGGCCCAGATTGGGGGTTGGGCACAGCGATGGGGAGGTGCCTTATCCCTGGGGATCTTGGGACTAGTAGGGGTGGCAGTAGGCCTGCTCCTCTTAAAACGAGTCTTAAACATCTTCACTCTGACTGAGCTTGCCCACCGTCAGGTGTTACTCAGTCTGGCGCATGACTCTCCCAGAAGTCATGAGGTGTGGCTACAGATGCTGAAAAAATGAGGGCCTCCAAGGACGGGCAACCTGTGGGGAGACCCCCCACCTAAGACAGGGCATCGGGGGCCCTATGACGGGTAAGGGAAGGTACTTCTCTCACAGGACCTAAGACAGGATCCCTCATTATAAAATAAAGTAGGGGGAATTGTGGGAATTGCAGCCCCGAGTTGATAGCCCTGCCCCCATTTGAGGTGCTTATCTGCAAGGAAAACATAATAAATTCCCTCTGCTCCTGGAGCAGGGAAGGAAGGAATTTTGAGTGCATGGTGACATGTCCTTGATCCCTGCCAGGGTCAGGTTACAGTCACTTCGCAGCCCCCTCCTCATTTGGTGCCATGTTATAAAACCAGCCCAGCAGACAATAAAGAAAGCTGTTCCACCTCAACCTGCTGCTCTGTGTATTCATTCAACCTGGACACCCTCCGCCGAGACTCTTGATTCCAGCCCGCGCTGGCGCGGAAGTTGTGAGCCATTATGTGGTTGCTTGAAATTGAATACAGGAGGATGAAAGAGCACGAAATGCTCTTAAACACTGAGCCATCTCTCCAACCCTTTTTTCTACTTCTTTACCTAAACCAGCTGTACTCAATGATGTGTGGATCACATCTGCATTTTCCTAACATTTGAAGTCAAGGGGTCTCCATGGATCTGTTGGCCATTCGTGTACCTCATAGAGGAGGTCTAGACAAATTGTTTCACTGGCTTTAAATTGGTTAAGCTTTTGTTGGTGTTTGTTCCTTTGTATGTCTTGGATGTGAGTTCTTCTTCAGTCACACGAACATGCTAGTATTTTCTTCTTCTAACCATCTTGCCTTACTCTGCTTGGTGGTGTCTCTGAATCATGCTGGCTCATGGTGATAGAGCTGTGAGTCTTTATTATCCTAACAAAATGTTTTGCCTGATTCAGTCCCAAAAACCTGGGCCCTGGCTGTATGTCTGCACTTGGCCTCATCAAACTCAGCAGGCATGCTCTTAAGCACCAAGACATCTCTCCTGCCTCTTCCTTCTGCTTCCAGTAGAGGGCACCAAACCTCATTTTGAAGCAATTATGTGATGTCCAGGAATCGAACTTCTGGTCTTTGGAAGACCAGGCAATGCTCTTAACCACTGAGCCATCTCTCCGACCTGTTTTTCAACTTCTTTAAATAAACCAGGTTTACTCAATGTGGTGTGTGGATCACATCTGCATTCCCCTAACATGTGGAGTACAGGGGTCTCCATGGACCTATTGGCTGTTCATGTACCTCATAGAGGAGGGCAGGATAAATTGTTTCTCTGGCTTTAAATTGGTTAACATTTTGCTGGTGTTTGTAGTCCTTTGATTGTCTTGGATGTGAGTTCTCTTTAAGGCACATGAACATGCCAGTGTTTTCTTCTAGCCATCTTGCCTTACTCTCCTTAGTGTTGTCTCTGAAGCACGCTGTCTCTTGGTGACAGAGCTGAGAGTCTTTAACATCCTAAAAAAAGTTTGCCTAATTCAGTCACAATAACGTGGGCCCTGGCCTTTGCCGTGACCCTATGTCTGCACTTGGCCTCATCAAACTCAGCAGGCAATGCTCTTAAGCACTGAGCCATCTCTCCTGCCTCTTCCTTCTGTTGCCAGTAGATGGCACCAAATCTCATTTTGAGAGCAAGACTGTGGTTGCCTGGAATCAAACTTCTGACCTTTAGAAGGGCAGCCAGGATTCTTAACCACTGAGCTATCTCTCGAGCGCTTCTTTCTGCACTCAAAAGAGGGCGCAAGACCTCAGTGCACATGGTTGTGAGCCATTATGTGGTTGCTTGAAATTGAATGCAGGAAGATGAAAGAGCACGAAATGCTCTTATACACTGAGCAATCTCTCCAACCCGTTTTTCTACTTCTTTACCTAAACCAGATGTACTCAATGATGTGTGGATCACATCTGAATTATCCCAACATTTGAAGTCCAGGGGTCTCCATGGATATGTTGGCCATTCGTGTACCTCATAGAGGAGGTGTAGACAAATTGTTTCACTGGCTTTAAATTGGTTAACATTTTGCTGGTGTTTGTAGTCCTTTGTATGTCTTGGATGTGAGTTCTTCTTCAGGCACATGAACATGCTAGTATTTTCTTCTTCTAACCATCTTGCCTTACTCTGCTTGGTGGTGTCTCTGAAGCATGCTGGCTCATGGTTATAGAGCTGTGAGTCTTTATTATCCTAACAAAATGTTTTGCCTGAGTCAGTCCCAACAACCTGGGCCCTGGCTGTATGTCTGCACTTGGCCTCATCAAACTCAGCAGGCATGCTCTTAACCACCAAGACATCTCTCCTGCCTCTTCCTTCTGCTTCCAGTAGAGGGCACCAAACCTCATTTTGAAGCAATTATGTGATGTCCAGGAATCGAACTTCTGATCTTTGGAAGAGCAGGCAATGCTCTTAACCACTGAGCCATCTGTCCACCCCGTTTTTCAACTTCTTTAACTAAACGAGGTACTCAATGTGGTGTGTGGATCACATCTGCATTCCCCTAACATGTGGAGTACAGGGATCTCCATGGACCTATTAGCTGTTCATGTACCTCATAGAGGAGGTCAGCATAAATTGTTTCTCTGGCTTTAAATTGGATAACATTTTGCTGGTGTTTGTAGTCCTTTGATTGTCTTGGATGTGAGTTCTCCTTAAGGCACGTGAACATGCCAGTGTTTTCTTCTTCTAGCCATCTTGCCTTACTCTCCTTAGTGTTGTCTCTGAAGCATGATGGCTCATGGTGATAGACCTGTGAGTCTTTAACATCCTAAAAATCCTTTGCCTAATTCAGTCAAAATAATGTGGGCCCTGGCCTTTGCCCTGACTCTATGTCTGCACTTGGCCTCATCAAACTCAGCAGGCAATGCTCTTAAGCACTGAGCCATCTCTCCTGCCTCTTCCTTCTGTTGCCAATAGATGCTACCAAATCTCATTTTGAGAGCAAAACTGTGGTTGCCAGGAATCGAACTTCTGACCTTTAGAAGGGCAGCCAGTATTCTTATCCACTGAGCCATCTCTCCTGCCTCTTCCTTCTGTTGCCAATAGAAGGCACCAAATCTCATTTTGAGAGCAAAACTGTGGTTGCCAGGAATCGAACTTCTGACCTTTAGAAGGGCAGCCAGTATTCTTAACCACGGAGCAATCTGTCGAGCGCTACTTTCTGCATCCAAAAGAGGGCACAAGACCACAGTGCAGATGGTTGTGAGCCATTATGTGTTTTCTTGAAATTGAATACAGGAGGATGAAAGAGCACAAAATGCTCTTAAACACTTAGCCACCTCTCCAACTCGTTTTTCTACTTCTTTACCTAAACCAGATGTACTCAATGATGTATGGATCACATCTGCATTTTCCTAACATTTGAAGTACAGGGGTCTCCATGGATCTGTTGGCCATTCGTGTACCTCATAGAGGAGGTCTAGACAAATTGTTTCACTGGCTTTAAATTGGTTAAGCTTTTGTTGATGTTTGTTCCTTTGTATGTCTTGGATGTGAGTTCTTCTTCAGGCACTTAAACATGCTAGTATATTCTTCTTCTAACCATCTTACCTTATTCTGCTTGGTGGTTTCTCTGAAGCATGCTGGCTCATGGTGATAGAGCTGTGAGTCTTTATTATCCTAACAAAATGTTTTGCCTGGTTCAGTCCCAATAACCTGGGCCCTGGCTGTATGTCTGCACTTGGCCTCATCAAACTCAGCAGGCATGCTCTTAAGCACCAAGAAATGTCTCCTGCCACATCCTTCTGCTTTCAGTAGAGGGCACCAAACCTCATTTTGAAGCAATTATGTGATGTCCAGGATTCGAACTTCTGATCTTTGGAAGAGCAGGCAATGCTCTTAATCACTGAGCCATCTCTCCAACCCGTTTTTCAACTTCTTTAACTAAACCAGGTTTACTCAATGTGGTGTGAGGATCACATCTGCATTCCCCTAACATGTGGAGTACAGGGATCTCCATGGTCCTATTGGCTGTTCATGTACCTCATAGAGGATATCAGGATAAATTGTTTCTCTGGCTTTAAATTGGTTAACATTTTGCTGGTGTTTGTAGTCCTTTGATTGTCTTGGATGTGAGTTCTCTTTAAGGCACATGAACATGCCAGTGTTTTCTTCTTCTAGCCATCTTGCCTTACTCTCCTTAGTGTTGTCTCGGAAGCACGCTGTCTCACGGTTATAGAGCTGTGAGTCTTTAACATCCTAAAAAAACATTTGCCTAATTCAGTCACAATAACGTGGGCCCTGGCCTTTGCCTTGACTCTATGTCTGTACTTGGCCTCATCAAACTCAGGAGGCAATGCTCTTAAGCACTGAGCCATCTCTCCTCCTATTCCTTCTGTTGCCAGTAGATGGCAACAAATCTCATTTTGAGAGCAAAACTGTGGTTGCCAGGAGTCAAACATCTGACCTTTAGAAGGGCAGCCAGTATTCGTAAGCACTGAGCTAACTCTCGAGCGCTTCTTTCTGCATCCAATAAAAACCACAAGACCTCAGTGCAGATGGTTGTGAGCCATTATGTAGTTGCGTGAAATTGAATACAGGTGGATGAAAGAGCACGAAATGCTCTTAAACACTGAGCCATCTCTCCAACCCTTTTTTCTACTTCTTTACCTAAACCAGATGTACTCAATGATGTGTGGATCCCATCTGCATTTTCCTAACATTTGAAGTACAGGGGTCTCCATGGATCTGTTGGCCATTCGTTTACCTCATAGTGGAGGTCTAGACAAATTGTTTCACTGGCTTTAAATTGGTTAAGCTTTTGTTGGTGTTTGTTCCTTTGTATGTCTTGGATGTGAGTTCTTCTTCAGGCACACGAACATGCTAGTATGTTCTTCTTCTAACCATCTTGCCTTACTCTGCTTGGTGGTGTCTCTGAAGCATGCTGGCTCATGACGATAGAGCTCTGAGTCTTTATTATCCTAACAAAATGTTTTGCCTGATTCAGTCCCAACAACCTGGGCCCTGGCTGTATGTTTGCACTTGGCCTCATCAAACTCAGCAGGCATGCTCTTAACCACCAAGACATCTCTCCTGCCTCTTCATTCTGCTTCCAGTAGAGGGCACAAAATCTCATTTTGAAGCAATTATGTGATGTCCAGGAAACGAACTTCTGATCTTTGGAAGAGCAGGCAATGCTCTTAACCACTGAGCCAACTCTCCGACCTGTTTTTCAACTTCTTTAACTAAACCAGGTTTGCTCAATGTGGTGTGTGGATCACATCTGCATTCCCCTAACATGTGGAGTACAGGGGTCTCCATGGACCATTTGTCTGTTCATGGACCTCATAGTGGTGGTCAGCATAAATTGTTTCTCTGGCTTTAAATTGGTTAACATTTTGCTGGTGTTTGTAGTCCTTTGATTGTCTTGGATGTGAGTTCTCTTTAAGGCACGTGAACGTTCCAGTGTTTTGTTCTTCAAGCCATCTTGCCTTACTCTCCTTAGTTGTGTCAATGAAGCACGCCGTCTCATGGTGATAGAGCTGTGAGTCTTTAATATCCTAAAAAAATGTTTGCCTAATTCAGTCACAATAACGTGGGCCCTGGCCTTTGCCCTGACTCTATGTCTGCACTTGGCCTCATCAAACTCAGCAGGCAATGCTCTTAAGCACTGAGCCATCTCTCCTGCCACTTCATTCTGTTGCTAGGAGATGGCACCAAATCTCATTTTGAGAGCAAAATCTGTGGTTGCCTGGAATCGAACTTCTGACGTTTAGAAGGGCATCCAGTATTCTTAACCACTGAGCTATCTCTGCGCTTCTTTCTGCATTCAAAAGACGGAACAAAACCTCAGTGCAGATGATTGTGAGCCATTATATGGTTGCTTGAAATTGAATACAGGAGGATGAAAGAGCACGAAATGCTCTTAAAAACTGAGCCATCTCTCCAACCCGTTTTTCTACTTCTTTACCTAACCCAGATGTACTCAATAATTTGTGGATCACATCTGCATTTTCCTAACATTTGAAGTACAGGGGTCTCCATGGACCTATTGGCTGTTCATGTACCTCATAGCGGAGGTCAGGATAAATTGTTTCTCTGGCTTTAAATTGGTTAACATTTTGCTGGTGTTTGTAGTCCTTTGATTGTCTTGGATGTGAGTTCTCTTTAAGGCACATGAACATGCCAGTGTTTTCTTCTTCTAGCCATCTTGCCTTACTCTCCTTAGTGTTGTCTCTGAAGCACGATGTCTCATGGTGATAGAGCTGTGAGTCTTAAACATCCTAAAAAAACATTTGCCTAATTCAGTCACAATAACGTGGGCCCTGGCCTTTGCCCTGACTCTCTTTCTGCACTTGGCCTCATCAAACTCAGCAGGCAATGCTCTTAAGCATTGAACCATCTCTCCTGCCTCTTCCTTCGGTTGCCAGTAGATGGCACCAAATCTCATTTTGAGAACAAAACTGGGGTTGCCAGGAATCGAACTTCTGACCTTATGAAAGGCAGCCAGGATTCTTAACCACTGGGCTATCTCTCGAGCGCTTCTTTCTGCATGCAAAAGAGGGCACAAGACCTCAGTGCAGATGGTTGTGAGCCATTATGTGGTTGCTTGAAATTGAATACAGGAGGATGAAAGAGCCACGAAATGCTGTTAAACACTCAGCCATCTCTCCAACCCGTTTTTCTACTTCTTTACCTAAACCAGATGTACTGAATGATGTGTGGATCACATCTGCATTTTCCTCACATTTGAAGTACAGGGGTCTCCATGGATCTGTTGGCCATTCGTGTACCTCATAGAGGATGTCTACACAAATTATTTCACTGGCTTTAAATTGGTTAAGCTTTTTTTGGTGTTTGTTCCTTTGTATGTCTTGGATGTGAGTTATTCTTCAGGCACGTGAACATGCTAGTATTTTCTTCTTCTAACCAACTTGCCTTACTCTTACTCTGCTTGGTGGTGTCTCTGAAGCATGCTGGCTCATGACGATAGAGCGCTGAGTCTTTATTATCCTAACAAAATGTTTTGCCTGATTCAGTCCCAACAACCTGGCCCTGGCTGTATGTCTGCACTTGGCCTCATCAAACTCAGCAGGCATGCTCTTAACCACCAAGACATCTCTCCTGCCTCTTTCTTTTGCTTCCAGTAGAGGGCACTAAACCTCATTTTGAAGCAATTATGTGATGTCCAGGAATCGACCTTCTGATCTTTGGAAGAGCAGGCAATGAGCCATCTCTCCGACCCGTTTTTCAACTTTTTTAACTAAACCCTGTTTACTCAATGTGGTGTTGGATCACATCGGCATTCCCCTAACATGTGGAGTACAGGGGTCTCCATGGACCTCTTGGCTGTTCATGTACCTCATAGAGGAGGTCAGCATAAATTATTTCTCTGGCTTTAAATTGGTTAACATTTTGCTGGTGTTTGTAGTCCTTTGATTGTCTTGGATGTGAGTTCTCTTTAAGGCACATGAACATGCCAGTGTATTCTTCTTCTAGCCATCTTGCCTTACTCTCCTTAGTGTTGTCTCTGAAGCACGTTGTCTCATGGTGATAGAGCTGTGAGTCTTTAACATCCTAAAAAAACGTTTGCCTAATTCATTCACAATAACGTGGGCCCTGGCCTATGCCCTGATTCTATGTCTGCACTTGGCCTCATCCAACTCAGCAGGCATACTCTTAACCACCAAGACATCTCTCCTGCCTCTTCCTTCTGCTTCCACTAGAGAGAAACAAACCTCATTTTGAAGCAATTATGTGATGTCTAGGAATCGAACTTCTGACCTTTAGAAGAGCAGCCAGTATTCTTAACCACTGATCTATCTGTCAGCGCATCTTTCTGCACCCAAAAAAGGGCACAAGACCTCAGTGCAGATGGTTGTTAGCCATTATGTGGTTGCTTGAATTTGAATACAGGTGGATGAAAGAGCAGGAAATGCTCTTAAACACTGAGCCATCTCTCCAACCTGTTTTTCTACTTCTTTACCTAACCCAGATGTACTCAATGATGTGTGGATCACATCTGCATTTTCCTAACATGTGAAGTACAGGGGTCTCCATGGATCTGTTGGCTATTCGTGTACCTCATAGAGGAGGTTTAGACAAATTTTTTCACTGGCTTTAAATTGGTTAAGCTTTTGTTGGTGTTTGTTCCTTTGTATGTCTTGGATGTGAGTTCTTCTTCAGGCACATGAACATGCTAGTATTTTCTTCTTCTAACCATCATGCCTTACTCTGCTTGGTGGTGCCTCTGAAGCATGCTGGCTCATGGTGATAGAGCTGTGAGTCTTTATTATCCTAACAAAATATTTTGCCTGATTCAGTCCCAACAACCTGGGCCCTGGCTGTGTGTCTGCACTTGGCCTCATCAAACTCAGCAGGCATGCTCTTAACCACCAAGACATCTCTCCTGCCTCTTCCTACTGCTTCCAGTAGAGGGCACCAAACCTCATTTTGAAGCAATTATGTGATGTCCAGGAATCGAACTTCTGATCTTTGGAAGAGCAGGCAATGAGCCATCTCTCCGACCCGTTTTTCAACTTTTTAACTAAACCATGTTTACTCAGTGTGGTGTGTGGATCACATCTGCATTCCCCTAACATGTGGAGTAAAGGGTTCTCCATGGACCTATTGGCTGATCATATACCACATAGAGGAGGTCAGCATAAATTGTTTCTCTGACTTTAAATTGGTTAATATTTTGCTGGTGTTTGTAGTCCTTTGATTGTCTTGGATGTGAGTTTTCTTTAAGGCACATGAACATGCCAGTGTTTTCTTCTTCTAGCCATCTTGCCTTACTCTCCTTAATGTTGGCTCATGCGGATAGAGCTGTGAGTCTTTAACATCCTAAAAAAACGTTTGCCTAATTCATTAAAAATAACGGGGCCCCTGGCCTATGCCCTGACTCTATGTCTGCAATTGGCCTCATCAAACTCAGCAGGCAATTCTCTTAAGCACTGAGCCATCTCTCCTGCCTCTTCCTTCTGTTGCCAGTAGATGGCACCAAATCTCATTTTGAGAGCAAAACTGTGGGTGCCAGGAATCGAACTTCTGACCTTTAGAAGGGCAGCCAGGATTATTAACCACTGAGCTATCTCTCGAGCGCTTCTTTCTGCATCCAAAAGGGGGCACAAGACCTCAGTGCAGATGGTTGTGAGCAATTATGTGGTTGCTTGATATTGAATAGAGGAGGATGAAAGAGCACGAAATGCTCTTAAACACTGAGCCATCTCTCCAACCCGTTTTTCTACTTCTTTACCTAAACCAGATGTACTCTATGATATGTGGATCACATCTGCATTATCCTAACATTTGATGTACAGGGGTCTCCATGGATCTGTTGGCCATTCGTGTACCTCATAGAGGAGGTCTAGACAAATTGTTTCACTGGCTTTAAATTGGTTAAGATTTTGTTGGTGTTTGTTCCTTTGTATGTCTTGGATGTGAGATCTTCTTCCGGCAACTGAACATGCTAGTATTTTCTCCTTCTAACCATCTTGCCTTACTCTGCTTGGTGGTGTCTCTTAAGCATGCTGGCTCATGGTGTTAGATTGTGAGTCTTTATTATACTAACAAAATGTTTTGCCTGATTCAATCCCAACAACCTGGGCTCTGGCCTCATCAAACTCAGCAGGCATGCTCTTAACTACCAAGACATCTCTCCTGCCTCTTCCTACTGCTTCCAGTAGAGGGCACCAAACATCATTTTGAAGCAATTGTGAGATGTCCAGGAATCGAACTTCTGATCTTTGGAAGAGCAGGCAATGCTCTTAACCACTGAGCCATCTCTCCGACCCGTTTTTCAACTTCTTTAACTAAACCAGGTTTACTCAATGTGGTGTGTGGATCACATCTGCATTCCCCTAACATGTGGAGTACAGGGGTCTCCATGGACCTATTGGCTGTTCATGTACCTCATAGAGGAGGGCAGGATAAATTGTTTCTCTGGCTTTAAATTGGTTAACATTTTGCTGGTGTTTGTAGTCCTTTGATTGTCTTGGATGTGAGTTCTCTTTAAGGCACATGAACATGCCAGTGTTTTCTTCTTCTAGCCATCTTGCCTTACTCTCCTTAGTGTTGTCTCTGAAGCACGATGGCTCATGGTGATAGAGCTGTGAGTCTTTAACATCCTAAAAAAACGTTTGCCTAATTCAGTCACAATAACGTGGGCCCTGGCCTTTGCCCTGACCCTATGTCTGCACTTGGCCTCATCAAACTCAGCAGGCAATGCTCTTAAGCACTGAGCCATCTCTCCTGCCTCTTCCTTCTGTTGCCAGTAGATGGCACCAAATCTCATTTTGAGAGCAAAACTGTGGTTGCCAGGAATCAAACTTCTGACCTTTAGAAGGGCAGCCAGGATTCTTAACCACTGAGCTATCTCTCGAGCGCTTCTTTCTGCACCCAAAAGAGGGCGCAAGACCTCAGTGCACATGGTTGTGAGCCATTATGTGGTTGCTTGAAATTGAATATAGGAGGATGAAAGAGCACGAAATGCTCTTATACACTGAGCAATCTCTCCAACCCGTTTTTCTACTTCTTTACCTAAACCAGATGTACTCAATGATGTGTGGATCACATCTGCATTATCCCAACATTTGAAGTCCAGGGGTCTCCATGGATCTGTTGGCCATTCGTGTACCTCATAGAGGAGGTGTAGACAAATTGTTTCACTGGCTTTAAATTGGTTAACATTTTGCTGGTGTTTGTAGTCCTTTGTATGTCTTGGATGTGAGTTCTTCTTCAGGCACATGAACATGCTAGTATTTTCTTCTTCTAACCATCTTGCCTTACTCTGCTTGGTGGTGTCTCTGAAGCATGCTGGCTCATGGTTATAGAGCTGTGAGTCTTTATTATCCTAACAAAATGTTTTGCCTGAGTCAGTCCCAACAACCTGGGCCCTGGCTGTATGTCTGCACTTGGCCTCATCAAACTCAGCAGGCATGCTCTTAACCACCAAGACATCTCTCCTGCCTCTTCCTTCTGCTTCCAGTAGAGGGCACCAAACCTCATTTTGAAGCAATTATGTGATGTCCAGGAATCGAACTTCTGATCTTTGGAAGAGCAGGCAATGCTCTTAACCACTGAGCCATCTGTCCACCCCGTTTTTCAACTTCTTTAACTAAACGAGGTACTCAATGTGGTGTGTGGATCACATCTGCATTCCCCTAACATGTGGAGTACAGGGATCTCCATGGACCTATTAGCTGTTCATGTACCTCATAGAGGAGGTCAGCATAAATTGTTTCTCTGGCTTTAAATTGGATAACATTTTGCTGGTGTTTGTAGTCCTTTGATTGTCTTGGATGTGAGTTCTCCTTAAGGCACGTGAACATGCCAGTGTTTTCTTCTTCTAGCCATCTTGCCTTACTCTCCTTAGTGTTGTCTCTGAAGCATGATGGCTCATGGTGATAGACCTGTGAGTCTTTAACATCCTAAAAATCCTTTGCCTAATTCAGTCAAAATAATGTGGGCCCTGGCCTTTGCCCTGACTCTATGTCTGCACTTGGCCTCATCAAACTCAGCAGGCAATGCTCTTAAGCACTGAGCCATCTCTCCTGCCTCTTCCTTCTGTTGCCAATAGATGCTACCAAATCTCATTTTGAGAGCAAAACTGTGGTTGCCAGGAATCGAACTTCTGACCTTTAGAAGGGCAGCCAGTATTCTTATCCACTGAGCCATCTCTCCTGCCTCTTCCTTCTGTTGCCAATAGAAGGCACCAAATCTCATTTTGAGAGCAAAACTGTGGTTGCCAGGAATCGAACTTCTGACCTTTAGAAGGGCAGCCAGTATTCTTAACCACGGAGCAATCTGTCGAGCGCTACTTTCTGCATCCAAAAGAGGGCACAAGACCACAGTGCAGATGGTTGTGAGCCATTATGTGTTTTCTTGAAATTGAATACAGGAGGATGAAAGAGCACAAAATGCTCTTAAACACTTAGCCACCTCTCCAACTCGTTTTTCTACTTCTTTACCTAAACCAGATGTACTCAATGATGTATGGATCACATCTGCATTTTCCTAACATTTGAAGTACAGGGGTCTCCATGGATCTGTTGGCCATTCGTGTACCTCATAGAGGAGGTCTAGACAAATTGTTTCACTGGCTTTAAATTGGTTAAGCTTTTGTTGATGTTTGTTCCTTTGTATGTCTTGGATGTGAGTTCTTCTTCAGGCACTTAAACATGCTAGTATATTCTTCTTCTAACCATCTTACCTTATTCTGCTTGGTGGTTTCTCTGAAGCATGCTGGCTCATGGTGATAGAGCTGTGAGTCTTTATTATCCTAACAAAATGTTTTGCCTGGTTCAGTCCCAATAACCTGGGCCCTGGCTGTATGTCTGCACTTGGCCTCATCAAACTCAGCAGGCATGCTCTTAAGCACCAAGAAATGTCTCCTGCCACATCCTTCTGCTTTCAGTAGAGGGCACCAAACCTCATTTTGAAGCAATTATGTGATGTCCAGGATTCGAACTTCTGATCTTTGGAAGAGCAGGCAATGCTCTTAATCACTGAGCCATCTCTCCAACCCGTTTTTCAACTTCTTTAACTAAACCAGGTTTACTCAATGTGGTGTGAGGATCACATCTGCATTCCCCTAACATGTGGAGTACAGGGGTCTCCATGGACCTATTGGCTGTTCATGTACCTCATAGAGGATATCAGGATAAATTGTTTCTCTGGCTTTAAATTGGTTAACATTTTGCTGGTGTTTGTAGTCCTTTGATTGTCTTGGATGTGAGTTCTCTTTAAGGCACATGAACAT
Organism: Chionomys nivalis; assembly: GCF_950005125.1. Lineage (NCBI taxonomy): Eukaryota > Metazoa > Chordata > Mammalia > Rodentia > Cricetidae > Chionomys > Chionomys nivalis. The sequence continues at coordinate 52,020,155 of NC_080108.1, forward strand.
GCCAGTGTTTTCTTCTTCTAGCCATCTTGCCTTACTCTCCTTAGTGTTGTCTCGGAAGCACGCTGTCTCACGGTTATAGAGCTGTGAGTCTTTAACATCCTAAAAAAACATTTGCCTAATTCAGTCACAATAACGTGGGCCCTGGCCTTTGCCTTGACTCTATGTCTGTACTTGGCCTCATCAAACTCAGGAGGCAATGCTCTTAAGCACTGAGCCATCTCTCCTCCGATTCCTTCTGTTGCCAGTAGATGGCAACAAATCTCATTTTGAGAGCAAAACTGTGGTTGCCAGGAATCAAACATCTGACCTTTAGAAGGGCAGCCAGTATTCGTAAGCACTGAGCTAACTCTCGAGCGCTTCTTTCTGCATCCAATAAAAACCACAAGACCTCAGTGCAGATGGTTGTGAGCCATTATGTAGTTGCGTGAAATTGAATACAGGTGGATGAAAGAGCACGAAATGCTCTTAAACACTGAGCCATCTCTCCAACCCTTTTTTCTACTTCTTTACCTAAACCAGATGTACTCAATGATGTGTGGATCCCATCTGCATTTTCCTAACATTTGAAGTACAGGGGTCTCCATGGATCTGTTGGCCATTCGTTTACCTCATAGTGGAGGTCTAGACAAATTGTTTCACTGGCTTTAAATTGGTTAAGCTTTTGTTGGTGTTTGTTCCTTTGTATGTCTTGCATGTGAGTTCTTCTTCAGGCACACGAACATGCTAGTATGTTCTTCTTCTAACCATCTTGCCTTACTCTGCTTGGTGGTGTCTCTGAAGCATGCTGGCTCATGACGATAGAGCTCTGAGTCTTTATTATCCTAACAAAATGTTTTGCCTGATTCAGTCCCAACAACCTGGGCCCTGGCTGTATGTTTGCACTTGGCCTCATCAAACTCAGCAGGCATGCTCTTAACCACCAAGACATCTCTCCTGCCTCTTCATTCTGCTTCCAGTAGAGGGCACAAAATCTCATTTTGAAGCAATTATGTGATGTCCAGGAAACGAACTTCTGATCTTTGGAAGAGCAGGCAATGCTCTTAACCACTGAGCCAACTCTCCGACCTGTTTTTCAACTTCTTTAACTAAACCAGGTTTGCTCAATGTGGTGTGTGGATCACATCTGCATTCCCCTAACATGTGGAGTACAGGGGTCTCCATGGACCATTTGTCTGTTCATGGACCTCATAGTGGTGGTCAGCATAAATTGTTTCTCTGGCTTTAAATTGGTTAACATTTTGCTGGTGTTTGTAGTCCTTTGATTGTCTTGGATGTGAGTTCTCTTTAAGGCACGTGAACGTTCCAGTGTTTTGTTCTTCAAGCCATCTTGCCTTACTCTCCTTAGTTGTGTCAATGAAGCACGCCGTCTCATGGTGATAGAGCTGTGAGTCTTTAATATCCTAAAAAAATGTTTGCCTAATTCAGTCACAATAACGTGGGCCCTGGCCTTTGCCCTGACTCTATGTCTGCACTTGGCCTCATCAAACTCAGCAGGCAATGCTCTTAAGCACTGAGCCATCTCTCCTGCCACTTCATTCTGTTGCTAGGAGATGGCACCAAATCTCATTTTGAGAGCAAAATCTGTGGTTGCCTGGAATCGAACTTCTGACGTTTAGAAGGGCATCCAGTATTCTTAACCACTGAGCTATCTCTGCGCTTCTTTCTGCATTCAAAAGACGGAACAAAACCTCAGTGCAGATGATTGTGAGCCATTATATGGTTGCTTGAAATTGAATACAGGAGGATGAAAGAGCACGAAATGCTCTTAAAAACTGAGCCATCTCTCCAACCCGTTTTTCTACTTCTTTACCTAACCCAGATGTACTCAATAATTTGTGGATCACATCTGCATTTTCCTAACATTTGAAGTACAGGGGTCTCCATGGACCTATTGGCTGTTCATGTACCTCATAGCGGAGGTCAGGATAAATTGTTTCTCTGGCTTTAAATTGGTTAACATTTTGCTGGTGTTTGTAGTCCTTTGATTGTCTTGGATGTGAGTTCTCTTTAAGGCACATGAACATGCCAGTGTTTTCTTCTTCTAGCCATCTTGCCTTACTCTCCTTAGTGTTGTCTCTGAAGCACGATGTCTCATGGTGATAGAGCTGTGAGTCTTAAACATCCTAAAAAAACATTTGCCTAATTCAGTCACAATAACGTGGGCCCTGGCCTTTGCCCTGACTCTCTTTCTGCACTTGGCCTCATCAAACTCAGCAGGCAATGCTCTTAAGCATTGAACCATCTCTCCTGCCTCTTCCTTCTGTTGCCAGTAGATGGCACCAAATCTCATTTTGAGAACAAAACTGGGGTTGCCAGGAATCGAACTTCTGACCTTATGAAAGGCAGCCAGGATTCTTAACCACTGAGCTATCTCTCGAGCGCTTCTTTCTGCACCCAAAAGAGGGTGCAAGACCTCAGTGCACATGGTTGTGAGCCATTATGTGGTTGCTTGAAATTGAATACAGGAGGATGAAAGAGCACGAAATGCTCTTATACACTGAGCAATCTCTCCAACCCGTTTTTCTACTTCTTTACCTAAACCAGACGTACTCAATGATGTGTGGATCACATCTGCATTATCCCAACATTTGAAGTCCAGGGCTCTCCATGGATCTGTTGGCCATTCGTGTACCTCATAGAGGAGGTGTAGACAAATTGGTTCACTGGCTTTAAATTGGTTAACATTTTGCTGGTGTTTGTAGTCCTTTGTATGTCTTGGATGTGAGTTCTTCTTCAGGCACATGAACATGCTAGTATTTTCTTCTTCTAACCATCTTGCCTTACTCTGCTTGGTGGTGTCTCTGAAGCATGCTGGCTCATGGTTATATAGCTGTGAGTCTTTATTATCCTAACAAAATGTTTTGCCTGATTCAGTCCCAACAACCTGGGCCCTGGCTGTATGTCTGCACTTGGCCTCATCAAACTCAGCAGGCATGCTCTTAAGCACCAAGACATCTCTCCTGCCTCTTCCTTCTGCTTCCAGTAGAGGGCACCAAACCTCATTTTGAAGCAATTATGTGATGTCCAGGAATCGAACTTCTGATATTTGGAAGAGCAGGCAATGCTCTTAACCACTGAGCCATCTGTCCACCCCGTTTTTCAACTTCTTTAACTAAACGAGGTACTCAATGTGGTGTGTGGATCACATCTGCATTCCCCTAACATGTGGAGTACAGGGATCTCCATGGACCTATTAGCTGTTCATTTACCTCATAGAGGAGGTCAGCATAAATTGTTTCTCTGGCTTTAAATTGGATAACATTTTGCTGGTGTTTGTAGTCCTTTGATTGTCTTGGATGTGAGTTCTCCTTAAGGCACGTGAACATGCCAGTGTTTTCTTCTTCTAGCCATCTTGCATTACTCTCCTTAGTGTTGTCTCTGAAGCATGATGGCTCATGGTGATAGACCTGTGAGTCTTTAACATCCTAAAAATCCTTTGCCTAATTCAGTCAAAATAATGTGGGCCCTGGCCTTTGCCCTGACTCTATGTCTGCACTTGGCCTCATCAAACTCAGCAGGCAATGCTCTTAAGCACTGAGCCATCTCTCCTGCCTCTTCCTTCTGTTGCCAATAGATGCTACCAAATCTCATTTTGAGAGCAAAACTGTGGTTGCCAGGAATCGAACTTCTGACCTTTAGAAGGGCAGCCAGTATTCTTATCCACTGAGCCATCTCTCCTGCCTCTTCCTTCTGTTGCTATAGAAGGCACCAAATCTCATTTTGAGAGCAAAACTGTGGTTGCCAGGAATCGAACTTCTGACCTTTAGAAGGGCAGCCAGTATTCTTAACCACGGAGCAATCTGTCGAGCGCTACTTTCTGCATCCAAAAGGGGGCACAAGACCACAGTGCAGATGGTTGTGAGCCATTATGTGTTTTCTTGAAATTGAATACAGGACGATGAAAGAGCACAAAATGCTCTTAAACACTTAGCCACCTCTCCAACTCGTTTTTCTACTTCTTTACCTAAACCAGATGTACTCAATGATGTATGGATCACATCTGCATTTTCCTAACATTTGAAGTACAGGGGTCTCCATGGATCTGTTGGCCATTCGTGTACCTCATAGAGGAGGTCTAGACAAATTGTTTCACTGGCTTTAAATTGGTTAAGCTTTTGTTGATGTTTGTTCCTTTGTATGTCTTGGATGTGAGTTCTTCTTCAGTCACTTAAACATGCTAGTATATTCTTCTTCTAACCATCTTACCTTATTCTGCTTGGTGGTTTCTCTGAAGCATGCTGGCTCATGGTGATAGAGCTGTGAGTCTTTATTATCCTAACAAAATGTTTTGCCTGGTTCAGTCCCAATAACCTGGGCCCTGGCTGTATGTCTGCACTTGGCCTCATCAAACTCAGCAGGCATGCTCTTAAGCACCAAGAAATGTCTCCTGCCACATCCTTCTGCTTTCAGTAGAGGGCACCAAACCTCATTTTGAAGCAATTATGTGATGTCCAGGATTCGAACTTCTGATCTTTGGAAGAGCAGGCAATGCTCTTAACCACTGAGCCATCTCTCCAACCCGTTTTTCAACTTCTTTAACTAAACCAGGTTTACTCAATGTGGTGTGAGGATCACATCTGCATTCCCCTAACATGTGGAGTACAGGGGTCTCCATGGACCTATTGGCTGTTCATGTACCTCATAGAGGATATCAGGATAAATTGTTTCTCTGGCTTTAAATTGGTTAACATTTTGCTGGTGTTTGTAGTCCTTTGTTTGTCTTGGATGTGAGTTCTCTTTAAGGCACATGAACATGCCAGTGTTTTCTTCTTCTAGCCATCTTGCCTTACTCTCCTTAGTGTTGTCTCGGAAGCACGCTGTCTCACGGATATAGAGCTGTGAGTCTTTAACATCCTAAAAAAAATTTGCCTAATTCAGTCACAATAACGTGGGCCCTGGCCTTTGCCTTGACTCTATGTCTGTACTTGGCCTCATCAAACTCAGCAGGCAATGCTCTTAAGCACTGAGCCATCTCTCCTGCCTATTCCTTCTGTTGCAAGTAGATGGCAACAAATCTCATTTTGAGAGCAAAACTGTGGTTGCCAGGAATCAAACATCTGACCTTTAGAAGGGCAGCCAGTATTCGTAAGCACTGAGCTAACATTGAGCGCTTCTTTCTGCATCCAATAAAAACCACAAGACCTCAGTGCAGATGGTTGTGAGCCATTATGTAGTTGCGTGAAATTGAATACAGGTGGATGAAAGAGCACGAAATGCTCTTAAACACTGAGCCATCTCTCCAACCCTTTTTTCTACTTCTTTACCTAAACCAGATGTACTCAATGATGTGTGGATCCCATCTGCATTTTCCTAACATTTGAAGTACAGGGGTCTCCATGGATCTGTTGGCCATTCGTTTACCTCATAGTGGAGGTCTAGACAAATTGTTTCACTGGCTTTAAATTGGTTAAGCTTTTGTTGGTGTTTGTTCCTTTGTATGTCTTGGATGTGAGTTCTTCTTCAGGCACACGAACATGCTAGTATTTTCTTCTTCTAACCATCTTGCCTTACTCTGCTTGGTGGTGTCTCTGAAGCATGCTGGCTCATGGCGATAGAGCTCTGAGTCTTTATTATCCTAACAAAATGTTTTGCCTGATTCAGTCCCAACAACCTGGGCCCTGGCTGTATGTTTGCACTTGGCCTCATCAAACTCAGCAGGCATGCTCTTAACCACCAAGACATCTCTCCTGCCTCTTCATTCTGCTTCCAGTAGAGGGCACAAAATCTCATTTTGAAGCAATTATGTGATGTCCAGGAAACGAACTTCTGATCTTTGGAAGAGCAGGCAATGCTCTTAACCACTGAGCCATCTCTCCGACCTGTTTTTCAACTTCTTTAACTAAACCAGGTTTACTCAATGTGGTGTGTGGATCACATCTGCATTCCCCTAACATGTGGAGTACAGGGGTCTCCATGGACCTATTGTCTGTTCATGGACCTCATAGTGGTGGTCAGCATAAATTGTTTCTCTGGCTTTAAATTGGTTAACATTTTGCTGGTGTTTGTAGTCCTTTGATTGTCTTGGATGTGAGTTCTCTTTAAGGCACGTGAACGTTCCAGTGTTTTGTTCTTCAAGCCATCTTGCCTTACTCTCCTTAGTTGTGTCAATGAAGCACGCCGTCTCATGGTGATAGAGCTGTGAGTCTTTAATATCCTAAAAAAATGTTTGCCTAATTCAGTCACAATAACGTGGGCCCTGGCCTTTGCCCTGACTCTATGTCTGCACTTGGCCTCATCAAACTCAGCAGTCAATGCTCTTAAGCACTGAGCCATCTCTCCTGCCACTTCATTCTGTTGCCAGGAGATGGCACCAAATCTCATTTTGAGAGCAAAATCTGTGGTTGCCTGGAATCAAACTTCTGACGTTTAGAAGGGCATCCAGTATTCTTAACCACTGAGCTATCTCTGCGCTTCTTTCTGCATTCAAAAGAGGGAGCAAAACCTCAGTGCAGATGATTGTGAGCCATTATATGGTTGCTTGAAATTGAATACAGGAGGATGAAAGAGCACGAAATGCTCTTAAAAACTGAGCCATCTCTCCAACCTGTTTTTCTACTTCTTTACCTAACCCAGATGTACTCAATAATTTGTGGATCACATCTGCATTTTCCTAACATTTGAAGTACAGGGGTCTCCATGGACCTATTGGCTGTTCATGTACCTCATAGAGGAGGTCAGGATAAATTGTTTCTCTGGCTTTAAATTGGTTAACATTTTGCTGGTGTTTGTAGTCCTTTGATTGTCTTGGATGTGAGTTCTCTTTAAGGCACATGAACATGCCAGTGTTTTCTTCTTCTAGCCATCTTGCCTTAATCTCCTTAGTGTTGTCTCTGAAGCACGATGTCTCATGGTGATAGAGCTGTGAGTCTAAACATCCTAAAAAAACATTTGCCTAATTCAGTCACAATAACGTGGGCCCTGGCCTTTGCCCTGACTCTCTTTCTGCACTTGGCCTCATCAAACTCAGCAGGCAATGCTCTTAAGCATTGAATCATCTCTCCTGCCTCTTCCTTCTGTTGCCAGTAGATGGCACCAAATCTCATTTTGAGAACAAAACTGGGGTTGCCAGGAATCGAACTTCTGACCTTTAGAAAGGCAGCCAGGATTCTTAACCACTGAGCTATCTCTCGAGCGCTTCTTTCTGCATCCAAAAGAGGGCACAAGACCTCAGTGCAGATGGTTGTGAGCCATTATGTGGTTGCTTGAAATTGAATACAGGAGGATGAAAGAGCCACGAAATGCTGTTAAACACTCAGCCATCTCTCCAACCCATTTTTCTACTTCTTTACCTAAACCAGATGTACTGAATGATGTGTGGATCACATCTGCATTTTCCTCACATTTGAAGTACAGGAGTGTCCATGGATCTATTGGCCATTCGTGTACCTCATAGAGGAGGTCTAGACAAATTGTTTCACTGGCTTTAAATTGGTTAAGCTTTTGTTGGTTTTTCTTCCTTTGTATGTCTTGGATGTGAGTTCTTCTTCCAGCAACAGAACATACTAGTATTTTCTTCTTCTAACCATCTTGCCTTACTCTGCTTGGTGGTGTCTCTGAAGCATGCTGGCTCATGGTGATAGAGCTGTGAGTCTTTATTATCCTAACAAAATTTTTTGCCTTATTCAGTCCCAACAACTTGGGCTCTGGCCTCATCAAACTCAGCAGGCAGGCTCTTAACCACCAAGACATCTCTCCTGCCTCTTCCTTCTGCTTCCAGTAGAGGGCACCAAACCTCATTTTGAAGCAATTATGTGATGTCCAGGAATCAAACTTCTGATCTTTGGAAGAGCAGGCAATGCTCTTAAACACTGAGCCATCTCTCCGACCCGTTTTTCAACTTCTTTAACTAAACCAGGTTTACTCAATGTGGTGTGTGGATCACATCTGCATTCCCCTTGCATGTGGAGTACAGGGGTCTTCATGGACCTATTGGCTGTACATGTACCTCATAGAGGAGGTCAGGATAAATTGTTTCTCTGGCTTTAAATTGGTTAACATTTTGCTGGTGTTTGTAGTCCTTTGATTGTCTTGGATGTGAGTTCTCTTTAAGGCACATGAACATGCCAGTGTTTTCTTCTTCTAGCCATCTTGCCTTACTCTCCTTAGTGTTGTCTCTGAAGCACGATGGCTCATGGTGAGAGACCTGTGAGTTTTTAACATCCTAAAAAAACTTTTGCCTAATTCAGTCAAAATAACGAGGGCCCTGTCCTTTGCCCTGACTCTATGTCTGCACTTGGACTCATCAAACTCAGCAGGCAATGCTCTTAAGCACTGAGCCATCTCTCCTGCCTCTTCCTACTGTTGCCAGTAGATGGCACCAAATCTCATTTTGATAGCAAAACTGGGGTTGCCACGAATCGAACTTCTGACCTTTAGAAGGGCAGCCAGGATTCTTAACCACTGAGCTACCTCACGAGCGCTTTTTTCTGCATCCAAAAGAGGGCACAAGACCTCAGTGCAGATGGTTGTGGGCCATTGTGTGGTTGCTGGAAATTGAATAAAGGAGGATGAAAGAGCACGAAATGCTCTTATACACTGAGCCATCTCTCCAACCCGTTTTTCTACTTCTTTACCTAAACCAGATGTACTCAATGATGTGTGGATCACATCTGCATTTTCCTAACATTTGAAGTACAGGGGTCTCCCTGGATCTGTTGGCCATTCGTGTACCTCATAGAGGAGGTCTAGACAAGTTATTTCACTGGCTTTAAGCTTCTGTTGGTGTTTGTTCCTTTGTATGTCTTGCATGTGAGTTCTTCTTCAGGCACATGAACATGCTAGTATTTTCTTCTTCTAACCATCTTGCCTTACTCTGCTTGGTGGTGGCTCTGAAGCATGCTGGCTCATGGTGATAGAGCTGTGAGTTTATAATCCTAACAAAATGTTTTGCCTGATTCAGTCCCAACAACCTGGGCCCTGGCTGTATGTCTGCACTTGGCCTCATCAAACTCAGCAGGCATGCTCTTAACCACCAAGACATTTCTCCTGCCTCTTTCTTCTGCTTCCAGTAGAGGGCACCAAACCTCATTTTGAAGCAATTATGTGATGTCCAGGAATCGAACTTCTGATCTTTGGAAGAGCAGGCAATGAGCCATCTCTCTGACTCGTTTCTCAACTTTTTTAACTAAACCAGGTTTACTCAATGTGGTGTGTGGATCACATCTGCATTCCCCTAACATGTGGAGTACAGGGTTCTCAATGGACCTATTGGCTGTTCATGTACCACATAGTGGAGGTCAACATAAATTGTTTCTCTGACTTTAAATTGGTTAACCTTTTGCTGCTGTTTGTAGTCCTTTGATTGTCTTGGATGTGAGTTCTCTTTAAGGCACATGAACATCCATTGTTTTCTTCTTCTAGCCATCTTGCCTTACTCTCCTTAGTGTTGGCTCATTCTGATAGATTTGTGAATATTTAACATCCAAAAAAAACGTTTTCCTAATTCATTCACAATAACGTGTGCCCTGGCCTATGCCCTGACTCTATGTCTGCACTTGGCCTCATAAAACTCAGCAGGCAATGCTCTTAAGCACTGAGCCATCTCTCCTGCCTCTTCCTTCTGTTGCCAGTAGATGGCACCAAATCTCATTTTGAGAGCAAAACTGTGGTTGCCAGGAATCGAACTTCTGACCTTTAGAAGGGCAGCCAGGATTCTTAACCACTGAGCTATCTCTCGAGCGCTTCTTTCTGCATCCAAAAGAGGGCACAAGACCACAGTGCAGATGGTTGTGAGCCATTATGTGGTTGCTTGATATTGAATAGAGGAGGAATAAAGAGCACGAAATGCTCTTAAACACTGAGCCATCTCTCCAACCCGTATGTCTACTTCTTTACCTAAACCAGATGTACTCTATGATGTGTGGATCACATCTGCAGTATCCTAACATTGGAAGTACAGGGGTCTCCATGGATCTGTTGGCCATTCGTGTACCTCATAGAGGAGGTCTAGACAAATTGTTTCACTGGCTTTAAATTGGTTAAGCTTTTGTTGGTGTTTGTTCCTTTGTATGTCTTGGATGTCAGTTCTTCTTCCGGCAAATGAACATGCTAGTATTTTTTTCTTCTAACCATCTTGCCTTACTCTGCTTGGTGGTGTCTCTGAAGCATGCTGGCTCATGGTGATAGCCTGTGAGTCTTTATTATCCTAACAAAATGTTTTGCCTGATTCAGTCCCAACAACTTGGGCCCTGGCTGTATGTCTGCACTTGGCCTCATCAAACTCAGCAGGCATGCTCTTAACCACCAAGACATCTCTCCTGCCTCTTCTTTCTGCTTCCACTAGAGGGCACCAAACCTCATTTTGAAGCAATTATGTGATGTCCAGGAATCGAACTTCTGATCTTTGGAAGAGCAGGCAATGCTCTTAACCACTGAGCCATCTCTCCGACCCGTTTTTCAACTTCTTTAACTAAACCAGGTTTACTCAATGTGGTGTGTGGATCACATCTGCATTCCCCTAACATGTGGAGTACATGGGTCTCCATGGACCTATTGGCTGTTCATGTACCTAATAGAGGAGGTCAGAATAAGTTGTTTCTCTGGCTTTAAATTGGTTAACATTTTGCTGGTGTTTGTAGTCCTTTGATTGTCTTGGATGTGAGTTCTCTTTAAGGCACATGAACATGCCAGTGTTTTCTTCTTCTAGCCATCTTGCCTTACTCTCCTTAGTGTTGTCTCTGAAGCACGCTGTCTGATGGTGATAGAGCTGTGAGTCTTTAACATCCTAACAAAACGTTTGCCTAATTCAGTCACAATAACGTGGGCCCTGGCCTTTGCCCTGACTCTATGTCTGCACTTGGCCTCATCAAACTCAGCAGGCAATGCTCTTAGCACTGAGCCATCTCTCCTGCCTCTTCCTTCTGTTGCCAGTAGATGGCACCAAATCTCATTTTGAGAACAAAACTGTGGTTGCCACGAATCGAACTTCTGACCTTTAGAAGGGCAGCCAGGATTCTTAACGACTGAGCTATCTCTCGAGCGCTTCTTTCTGCATCCCAAAGAGATCACAAGACCTCAGTGCAGATGGTTGTGAGCCATTATGTGGTTGCTTGAAATTGAATACAGGAGGACGAAAGAGCACGAAATACTCTTAAACACTGAGCCATCTCTCCAACCCGTTTTTCTACTTCTTTACCTAAACCAGATGTACTCAATGATGTGTGGATCACATCTTCATTTTCCTAACATTTGAAGTACAGGGGTCTCCATGGATCTGTTGGCCATTCGTGTACCTCATAGAGGAGGACTAGACAAGTTGTTTCACTGTCTTTAAGCTTTTATTGGTGTTTGTTCCTTTGTATGTCTTGCATGTGAGTTCTTCTTCAGGCACATGAACATGCTGGTATTTTCTTCTTCTTACCATCTTGCCTTACTCTGCTTGGTGGTGTCTCTGAAGCATGCTGGCTCATGGTGATAGAGCTGTCAGTCTTTATTATCCTAACAAAATGTTTTGCCTGATTCAGTCCCAAAAACCTGGGCCCTGGCTGTATGTCTGCACTTGGCCTCATCAAACTCAGCAGGCATGCTCTTAACCACCAAGACATCTCTCCTGCCTCTTCCTTCTGCATCCAGTAGAGGGCACCAAACCTCATTTTGAAGCAATTATGTGATGTCCAGGAATCGAACTTCTGATCTTTGGAAGAGCAGGCAATGAGCCATCTCTCTGACTCGTTTCTCAACTTTTTTAACTAAACCAGGTTTACTCAATGTGGTGTGTGGATCACATCCGCATTCCCCTAACATGTGGCGTACAGGGTACTCAATGGACCTACTGGCTGTTCATGTACCACATAGTGGAGGTCAGCATAAATTGTTTCTCTGGATTTAAATTGGTTAACATTTTGCTGGTGTTTGTAGTCCTTTGATTGTCTTGGATGTGAGTTCTCTTTAAGGCACATGAACATGCCATTGTTTTCTTCTTCTAGCCATCTTGCCTTACTCTCCTTAGTGTTGGCTCATGCTGATAGAGCTGTGAGTCTTTAACATCCAAAAAAAACGTTTGCCTAATTCATTCACAATAACGTGTGCCCTGGCCTATGCCCTGACTCTATGTCTGCACTTGGCCTCATAAAACTCAGCAGGCAATGCTCTTAAGCACTGAGCCATCTCTCCTTCCTCTTCCTTCTGTTGCCAGTAGATGGCACCAAATCTCATTTTGAGAGCAAAACTGTGGTTGCCAGGAATCGAACTTCTGACCTTTAGAAGGGCAGCCAGGATTCTTAACCACTGAGCTATCTCTCGAGCTCCTCTTTCTGCATCCAAAAGAGGGCACAAGACCTCAGTGCAGATGGTTGTGAGCCATTATGTGGTTGCTTGATATTGAATAGAGGAGGAATAAAGAGCACGAAATGCTCTTAAACACTGAGCCATCTCTCCAACCCTTTTTTCTACTTCTTTACCTAAACCAGATGTACTCAATGATGTGTGGATCCCATCTGCATTTTCCTAACATGTGAAGTACAGGGGTCTCCATGGATCTGTTGGCCATTCGTGTACCTCATAGAGGAGGTCTAGACAAATTGTTTCACTGGCTTTAAATTGGTTAAGCTTTTGTTGGTGTTTGTTCCTTTGTATGTCTTGGATGTCAGTTCTTCTTCCGGCAACTGAACATGCTAGTATTTTTTTCTTCTAACCATCTTGCCTTACTCTGCTTGGTGGTGTCTCTGAAGCATGCTGGCTCATGGTGATAGAGCTGTGAGTCTTTATTATCCTAACAAAATGTTTTGCCTGATTCAGTCCCAACAACTTGGGCCCTGGCTGTATGTCTGCACTTGGCCTCATCAAACTCAGCAGGCATGCTCTTAACCACCAAGACATCTCTCCTGCCTCTTCCTTCTGCTTCCACTAGAGGGCACCAAACCTCATTTTGAAGCAATTATGTGATGTCCAGGAATCGAACTTCTGATCTTTGGAAGAGCAGGCAATGCTCTTAACCACTGAGCCATCTCTCCGACCCGTTTTTCAACTTCTTTAACTAAACCAGGTTTACTCAATGTGGTGTGTGGATCACATCTGCATTCCCCTAACATGTGGAGTACAGGGTTCTCAATGGACCTATTGGCTGTTCATGTACCACATAGTGGAGGTCAACATAAATTGTTTCTCTGACTTTAAATTGGTTAACCTTTTGCTGCTGTTTGTAGTCCTTTGATTGTCTTGGATGTGAGTTCTCTTTAAGGCACATGAACATCCATTGTTTTCTTCTTCTAGCCATCTTGCCTTACTCTCCTTAGTGTTGGCTCATGCTGATAGATTTGTGAATATTTAACATCCAAAAAAAACGTTTTCCTAATTCATTCACAATAACGTGTGCCCTGGCCTATGCCCTGACTCTATGTCTGCACTTGGCCTCATAAAACTCAGCAGGCAATGCTCTTAAGCACTGAGCCATCTCTCCTGCCTCTTCCTTCTGTTGCCAGTAGATGGCACCAAATCTCATTTTGAGAGCAAAACTGTGGTTGCCAGGAATCGAACTTCTGACCTTTAGAAGGGCAGCCAGGATTCTTAACCACTGAGCTATCTCTCGAGCGCTTCTTTCTGCATCCAAAAGAGGGCACAAGACCACAGTGCAGATGGTTGTGAGCCATTATGTGGTTGCTTGATATTGAATAGAGGAGGAATAAAGAGCACGAAATGCTCTTAAACACTGAGCCATCTCTCCAACCCGTATGTCTACTTCTTTACCTAAACCAGATGTACTCTATGATGTGTGGATCACATCTGCAGTATCCTAACATTGGAAGTACAGGGGTCTCCATGGATCTGTTGGCCATTCGTGTACCTCATAGAGGAGGTCTAGACAAATTGTTTCACTGGCTTTAAATTGGTTAAGCTTTTGTTGGTGTTTGTTCCTTTGTATGTCTTGGATGTCAGTTCTTCTTCCGGCAAATGAACATGCTAGTATTTTTTTCTTCTAACCATCTTGCCTTACTCTGCTTGGTGGTGTCTCTGAAGCATGCTGGCTCATGGTGATAGCCTGTGAGTCTTTATTATCCTAACAAAATGTTTTGCCTGATTCAGTCCCAACAACTTGGGCCCTGGCTGTATGTCTGCACTTGGCCTCATCAAACTCAGCAGGCATGCTCTTAACCACCAAGACATCTCTCCTGCCTCTTCTTTCTGCTTCCACTAGAGGGCACCAAACCTCATTTTGAAGCAATTATGTGATGTCCAGGAATCGAACTTCTGATCTTTGGAAGAGCAGGCAATGCTCTTAACCACTGAGCCATCTCTCCGACCCGTTTTTCAACTTCTTTAACTAAACCAGGTTTACTCAATGTGGTGTGTGGATCACATCTGCATTCCCCTAACATGTGGAGTACATGGGTCTCCATGGACCTATTGGCTGTTCATGTACCTAATAGAGGAGGTCAGAATAAGTTGTTTCTCTGGCTTTAAATTGGTTAACATTTTGCTGGTGTTTGTAGTCCTTTGATTGTCTTGGATGTGAGTTCTCTTTAAGGCACATGAACATGCCAGTGTTTTCTTCTTCTAGCCATCTTGCCTTACTCTCCTTAGTGTTGTCTCTGAAGCACGCTGTCTGATGGTGATAGAGCTGTGAGTCTTTAACATCCTAACAAAACGTTTGCCTAATTCAGTCACAATAACGTGGGCCCTGGCCTTTGCCCTGACTCTATGTCTGCACTTGGCCTCATCAAACTCAGCAGGCAATGCTCTTAGCACTGAGCCATCTCTCCTGCCTCTTCCTTCTGTTGCCAGTAGATGGCACCAAATCTCATTTTGAGAACAAAACTGTGGTTGCCACGAATCGAACTTCTGACCTTTAGAAGGGCAGCCAGGATTCTTAACGACTGAGCTATCTCTCGAGCGCTTCTTTCTGCATCCCAAAGAGATCACAAGACCTCAGTGCAGATGGTTGTGAGGCATTATGTGGGTGCTTGAAATTGAATACAGGAGGACGAAAGAGCACGAAATACTCTTAAACACTGAGCCATCTCTCCAACCCGTTTTTCTACTTCTTTACCTAAACCAGATGTACTCAATGATGTGTGGATCACATCTTCATTTTCCTAACATTTGAAGTACAGGGGTCTCCATGGATCTGTTGGCCATTCGTGTACCTCATAGAGGAGGACTAGACAAGTTGTTTCACTGTCTTTAAGCTTTTATTGGTGTTTGTTCCTTTGTATGTCTTGCATGTGAGTTCTTCTTCAGGCACATGAACATGCTGGTATTTTCTTCTTCTTACCATCTTGCCTTACTCTGCTTGGTGGTGTCTCTGAAGCATGCTGGCTCATGGTGATAGAGCTGTCAGTCTTTATTATCCTAACAAAATGTTTTGCCTGATTCAGTCCCAAAAACCTGGGCCCTGGCTGTATGTCTGCACTTGGCCTCATCAAACTCAGCAGGCATGCTCTTAACCACCAAGACATCTCTCCTGCCTCTTCCTTCTGCATCCAGTAGAGGGCACCAAACCTCATTTTGAAGCAATTATGTGATGTCCAGGAATCAACCTTCTGATCTTTGGAAGAGCAGGCATTGCTCTTAACCACTGAGCCATCTCTCCGACCTGTTTTTCAACTTCTTTAACTAAACCAGGTTTACTCAATGTGGTGTGTGGATAACATCTGCATTCCCCTAACATGTGGAGTACAGGGGTCTCCTTGTACCTATTGGCTGTTCATGTACCTCATAGAGGAGGTCAGCATAAATTGTTTCTCTGGCTTTAAATTGGTTAACATTTTGCTGCTGTTTGTAGTCCTTTGATTATCTTGGATGTGAGTTCTCTTTAAGGCACATGAACATGACAGTGTTTTCTTCTTCTAGCCATCTTTCCTTACTCTCCTTAGTGTTGTCTCTGAAGCACGTTGTCTCATTTTGATAGAGCTGTGAGTCTTTAACATCCTAAAACAAACGTTTGCCTAATTCAGTGACAATAACGTGGGCCCTGACCTTTGCCCTGACTCAATGTCTGCACTTGGCCTCATCAAACTCAGCAGGCAGTGCTCTTAAGCACTGAGCCATCTCTCCTGCCTCTTCCTTCTGTTGCCAGTAGATGGCACAAAATCTCATTTTGAGAGCAAAACTGTGGTTGCCAGGAATCGAACTTCTGACCTTTAGAAGGGCAGCAAGGATTCTTAACCACTGAGCTATCTCTCGAGCGCTTCTTTCTGCATCCAAAAGAGGGCAAAAGACCTCAGTGCAGATGGTTGTGAGCCATTATGTGGTTGCTTGAAATTGAATACAGGATGAAGAAAGAGCACGAAATACTCTTAAACACTGAGCCATGTCTCCAACCCGTTTTTTTACTTCTTTACCTAAACCAGATGTACTCAATGATTTGTGGATCACATCTGCATTTTTCTAACATTTGAAGTACAGGGGTCTCCATGGGTATGTTGGCCATTCGTGTACCTCATAGAGGAGGTCTAGACAAATTGTTTCACTGGCTTTAAATTGGTTAAGCTTTTGTTGGTGTTTGTTCCTTTGTATGTCTTGGATGGGAGAACTTCTTCAGGTACATCCACATGCTAGTATTTTCTCCTTCTAACCATCTTGCCTTACTCTGCTTGGTGGTGTCTCTGAAGCATGCTGGCTCATGGTGATAGAGCTGTGAGTCTTTATTATCCTAACAAAATGTATTGCCTGATTCAGTCCCAACAACCTGGGCCCTGGCTGTATGTCTGCAGTTGGCCTCATCAAACTCAGAAGGCATGCTCTTAAGCACCAAGACATCTCTCCTGCCTCTTCATTCTGCTTCCAGTAGAGGGCACCAAACCTCATTTTGAAGCAATTATGTGATGTCCAGGAATCAAACTTCTGATCTTTGGAAGAGCAGGCAATGCTCTTATCCACTGAGCCATCTCTCCTACCCGTTTTTCAACTTCTTTAACTAAACCAGGTGTACTCAATGTGGTGTGTGGATCACATCTGCATTCCCCTAACATGTGGAGTACAGGGGTCTCCATGCACCTATTGGCTGTTCATGTACCTCATAGAGCAGGTCAGCATAAATTTTTTCTCTGGCTCTAAATTGGTTAACATTTTGCTGTTGTTTGTAGTCCTTTGATTGTCTTGGATGTGAGTTCTCTTTAAGGCACATGAAGATGCCAGTGTTTTCTACTTCTAGCCATCTTGCCTTACTCTCCTTAGTGTTGTCTCTGAAGCACGTTCTCTCATGGTGATAGACCTGTGAGTCTTTAACATCCTAAAAAACCGTTTGCTTAATTCAGTCACAATAACGTGGGCCCTGGCCTTTGCCCTGACACTATGTCTGCACTTGGCCTCATCAAACTCAGCAGGCAATGCTCTTAAGCACTGAGCCATCTCTCCTGCCTCTTTCTTCTTTTGCCAGTAGATGGCACCAAATCTCATTTTGAGAGCAAATCTGTGGTTGCCAGGAATCGAAATTCTGACCTTTACAAGGGCAGCCAGGATTCTTAACCACTGAGCTATCTCTCGAGCGCTTCTTTCTGCATCCAAAAGAGGGCACAAGACCTCAGTGCAGATGGTTGTGAGCCATTATGTGGTTGCTTGAAATTGAATACAGGAGGATGAAAGAGCACGAAATGCTCTTAAACACTCAGCCATCTCTCCAACCCGTTTTTCTACTTCTTTACCTAAACCAGATGTACTCAATGATGTGTGGATCACATCTGCATTTTCCTAACATTTGAAGTACAGGGGTCTCCATGGATCTGTTGGCCATTCCTGTACCTCATAGAGGAGGTCTAGACAAATTGTTTCACTGGCTTCAATTGGTTAAGCTTTTGTTGGTGTTTGTTCCTTTGTATGTCTTGGATGTGAGTTCTTCTTCAGGCACATGAACATGCTGGTATTTTCTTCTTCTAACCATCTTGCCTTACTCTGCTTGGTGGTGTCTCTGAAGCATGCTGGCTCATGGTGATAGAGCTGTGAGTCTTTATTATCCTAACACAATATTTTGCCTGATTCAGTCCCAACAACCTGGGCCCTGGCTGTATGTCTGCACTTGGCCTCATCAAACTCAGCAGGCATGTTCTTAACCACCAAGACATCTCTCCTTCCTCTTCCTTCTGCTTCCAGTAGAGGGCACCAAACCTCATTTTGAAGCAATTAAGTGATGTCCAGGAATCGAACTTCTGATCTTTGGAAGAGCAGGCAATGCTCTTAACCACTGAGCCATCTCTCCGATCCGTTTTTCAACTTCTTTAACTAAACCAGTTTTACTCTATGTGGTGTGTGGATCTCATCTGCATTCCCCTAACATTTGGAGTACAGGGGTCTCCATGGACCTATTGGCTGTTCATGTACCTAATAGAGGAGGTTAAGATAAATTGTTTCTCTGCCTTTAAATTGGTTAACAATTTGCTGTTGTTTGTATTCCTTTGATTGTCTTGGATGTGAGTTCTCTTTAAGGCACATGAAGATGCCAGTGTTTTCTACTTCTAGCCATCTTGCCTTACTTTCCTTAGTGTTGTCTCTGAAGCACATTGTCTCATGGTGATAGACCTGTGAGTCTTTAACATCCTAAAAAAACGTTAGCTTAATTCAGTCACAATAACGTGGGCCCTGGCCTTTGCCCTTACTCTATGTCTGCACTTGGCCTCATCAAACTCAGCAGGCAAGGCTCTTAAGCACTGAGCCATCTCTCCTGCCTCTTTCTTCTTTTGCCAGTAGATGGCACGAAATCTCATTTTGAGGCCAAAACTGTGGTTGCCAGGAATCGAACTTCTGACCTTTAGAAGGGCAGCCAGGATTCTTAACCACTGAGCTATCTCTCGAGCGCTTCTTTCTGCATCCTAAAGAGGGCACAAGACCTCAGTGCAGATGGTTGTGAGCCATTATGTGGTTGCTTGAAATTGAATACAGGAGGATGAAAGAGCACGAAATGCTCTTAAACACTGAGCCATCTCTCCAACCCGTTTTTCTACTTCTTTACCTAAACCAGATGTACTCAATGATGTGTGGATCACATCTGCATTTTCCTAACATTTGAAGTCGAGGGGTCTCCATGGATCTGTTGGCCATTCGTGTACCTCATAGAGGAGGTCTAGACAAATTGTTTCAATGGCTTTAAATTGGTTAAGCTTTTGTTGGTGTTTGTTCCTTTGTATGTCTTGGATGTGAGTTCTTATTCAGGCACATGAACATGTTAGTATTTTCTTCTTCTACCATCTTACCTTACTGTGCTTGGTGGTGTCTCTGAAGCATGCTGGCTCATGGTGATAGAGCTGTGAGTCTTTATTATCCTAACAAAATGTTTAGCCTGATTCAGTCCCAACAACCTGGGCCCTGGCTGTATGTCTGCACTTGGCCTCATCAAACTCAGCAGGCATGCTCTTAACCACCAAGACATCTCTCCTGCCTCTTCCTTCTGCTTCCAGTAGAGGGCACCAAACCTCATTTTGAAGCAATTATGTGATGTCCAGGAATCGAACTTCTGATCTTTGGAAGAGCAGGCAATGCTCTTAACCACTGAGCCATCTCTCCGACCCGTTTTTCAACTTCTTTAACTAAACCAGGTTTACTCAATGTGGTGTGTGGATCACATCTGCATTCCCCTAACATGTGGAGTACAGGGGTCTCCTTGGACCTATTGGCTGTTCATGTACCTCATAGAGGAGGTCAGCATAAATTGTTTCTCTGGCTTTAAATTGGTTAACATTTTGCTGCTGTTTGTAGTCCTTTGATTGTCTTGGATGTGAGTTCTCTTTAAGGCACATGAACATGACAGTGTTTTCTTCTTCTAGCCATCTTTCCTTACTCTCCTTAGTGTTGTCTCTGAAGCACGTTGTCTCATTGTGATAGAGCTGTGAGTCTTTAACATCCTAAAACAAACGTTTGCCTAATTCAGTGACAATAACGTGGGCCCTGACCTTTGCCCTGACTCAATGTCTGCACTTGGCCTCATCAAACTCAGCAGGCAGTGCTTTTAAGCACTGAGCCATCTCTCCTGCCTCTTCCTTCTGTTGCCAGTAGATGGCACAAAATCTCATTTTGAGAGCAAAACTGTGGTTGCCAGGAATCGAACTTCTGACCTTTAGAAGGACAGCAAGGATTCTTAACCACTGAGCTATCTCTCGAGCGCTTCTTTCTGCATCCAAAAGAGGGCAAAAGACCTCAGTGCAGATGGTTGTGAGCCATTATGTGGTTGCTTGAAATTGAATACAGGATGAAGAAAGAGCACGAAATACTCTTAAACACTGAGCCATGTCTCCAACCCGTTTTTTTACTTCTTTACCTAAACCAGATGTACTCAATGATTTGTGGATCACATCTGCATTTTCCTAACATTTGAAGTACAGGGGTCTCCATGGGTATGTTGGCCATTCGTGTACCTCATAGAGGAGGTCTAGACAAATTGTTTCACTGGCTTTAAATTGGTTAAGCTTTTGTTGGTGTTTGTTCCTTTGTATGTCTTGGATGTGAGAACTTCTTCAGGTACATCCACATGCTAGTATTTTCTCCTTCTAACCATCTTGCCTTACTCTGCTTGGTGGTGTCTCTGAAGCATGCTGGCTCATGGTGATAGAGCTGTGAGTCTTTATTATCCTAACAAAATGTTTTGCCTGATTCAGTCCCAACAACCTGGTCCCTGGCTGTATGTCTGCAGTTGGCCTCATCAAACTCAGAAGGCATGCTCTTAAGCACCAAGACATCTCTCCTGCCTCTTCCTTCTGCTTCCAGTAGAGGGCACCAAACCTCATTTTGAAGCAATTATGTGATGTCCAGGAATCAAACTTCTGATCTTTGGAAGAGCAGGCAATGCTCTTATCCACTGAGCCATCTCTCCTACCCGTTTTTCAACTTCTTTAACTAAACCAGGTGTAGTCAATGTGGTGTGTGGATCTCATCTGCATTCCCCTAACATGTGGAGTACAGGGGTCTCCATGGACCTATTGGCTGTTCATGTACCTCATAGAGGAGGTCAGGATAAATTGTTTCTCTGCCTTTAAATTGGTTAACATTTTGCTGTTGTTTGTATTCCTTTGATTGTCTTGGATGTGAGTTCTCTTTAAGGCACATGAAGATGCCAGTGTTTTCTACTTCTAGCCATCTTGCCTTACTCTCCTTAGTGTTGTCTCTGAAGCACGTTCTCTCATGGTGATAGACCTGTGAGTCTTTAACATCCTAAAAAACCGTTTGCTTAATTCAGTCACAATAACGTGGGCCCTGGCCTTTGCCCTGACTCTATGTCTGCACTTGGCCTCATCAAACTCAGCAGGCAATGCTCTTAAGCACTGAGCCATCTCTCCTGCCTCTTTCTTCTTTTGCCAGTAGATGGCACCAAATCTCATTTTGAGAGCAAATCTGTGGTTGCCAGGAATCGAAATTCTGACCTTTACAAGGGCAGCCAGGATTCTTAACCACTGAGCTATCTCTCGAGCGCTTCTTTCTGCATCCAAAAGAGGGCACAAAACCTCAGTGCAGATGGTTGTGAGCCATTATGTGGTTGCTTGAAATTGAATACAGGAGGATGAAAGAGCACGAAATGCTCTTAAACACTCAGCCATCTCTCCAACCCGTTTTTCTACTTCTTTACCTAAACCAGATGTACTCAATGATGTGTGGATCACATCTGCATTTTCCTAACATTTGAAGTACAGGGGTCTCCATGGATCTGTTGGCCATTCGTGTACCTCATAGAGGAGGTCTAGACAAATTGTTTCACTGGCTTTAAATTGGTTAAGCTTTTGTTGGTGTTTGTTCCTTTGTATGTCTTGGATGTGAGTTCTTCTTCAGTCACACGAACATGCTGGTATTTTCTTCTTCTAACCATCTTGCCTTACTCTGCTTGGTGGTGTCTCTGAAGCATGCTGGCTCATGGTGATAGAGCTGTGAGTCTTTATTATCCTAACACAATATTTTGCCTGATTCAGTCCCAACAACCTGGGCCCTGGCTGTATGTCTGCACTTGGCCTCCTCAAACTCAGCAGGCATGTTCTTAACCACCAAGACATCTCTCCTGCCTCTTCCTTCTGCTTCCAGTAGAGGGCACCAAACCTCATTTTGAAGCAATTAAGTGATGTCCAGGAATCGAACTTCTGATCTTTGGAAGAGCAGGCAATGCTCTTAACCACTGAGCCATCTCTCCGATCCGTTTTTCAACTTCTTTAACTAAACCAGTTTTACTCTATGTGGTGTGTGGATCTCATCTGCATTCCCCTAACATTTGGAGTACAGGGGTCTCCATGGACCTATTGGCTGTTCATGTACCTAATAGAGGAGGTTAAGATAAATTGTTTCTCTGCCTTTAAATTGGTTAACATTTTGCTGTTGTTTGTATTCCTTTGATTGTCTTGGATGTGAGTTCTCTTTAAGGCACATGAAGATGCCAGTGTTCTCTACTTCTAGCCATCTTGCCTTACTTTCCTTAGTGTTGTCTCTGAAGCACCTTGTCTCATGGTGATAGTCCTGTGAGTCTTTAACATCCTAAAAAAACGTTAGCTTAATTCAGTCACAATAACGTGGGCCCTGGCCTTTGCCCTGACTCTATGTCTGCACTTGGCCTCATCAAACTCAGCAGGCAATGCTCTTAAGCACTGAGCCATCTCTCCTGCCTCTTTCTTCTTTTGCCAGTAGATGGCACGAAATCTCATTTTGAGGCCAAAACTGTGGTTGCCAGGAATCGAACTTCTGACCTTTAGAAGGGCAGCCAGGATTCTTAACCACTGAGCTATCTCTCGAGCGCTTCTTTCTGCATCCTAAAGAGGGCACAAGACCTCAGTGCAGATGGTTGTGAGCCATTATGTGGTTGCTTGAAATTGAATACAGGAGGATGAAAGAGCACGAAATGCTCTTAAACACTCAGCCATCTCTCCAACCCGTTTTTCTACTTCTTTACCTAAACCAGATGTACTCAATGATGTGTGGATCACATCTGCATTTTCCTTACATTTGAAGTCGAGGGGTCTCCATGGATCTGTTGGCCATTCGTGTACCTCATAGAGGAGGTCTAGACAAATTGTTTCACTGGCTTTCAATTGGTTAAGCTTTTGTTGGTGTTTGTTCCTTTGTATGTCTTGGATGTGAGTTCTTATTCAGGCACATGAACATGTTAGTATTTTCTTCTTCTAGCATCTTACCTTACTGTGCTTGGTGGTGTCTCTGAAGCATGCTGGCTCATGGTGATAGAGCTGTGAGTCTTTATTATCCTAACAAAATGTTTAGCCTGATTCAGTCCCAACAACCTGGGCCCTGGCTGTATGTCTGCACTTGGCCTCATCAAACTCAGCAGGCATGCTCTTAACCACCAAGACATCTCTCCTGCCTCTTCCTTCTGCTTCCAGTAGAGGGCACCAAACCTCATTTTGAAGCAATTATGTGATGTCCAGGAATCGAACTTCTGATCTTTGGAAGAGCAGGCAATGCTCTTAACCACTGAGCCATCTCTCCGACCCGTTTTTCAACTTCTTTAACTAAACCAGGTTTACTCAATGTGGTGTGTGGATCACATCTGCATTCCCCTAACATGGGGAGTACAGGGGTCTACATGGACCTATTGGCTGTTCATGTACCTCATAGAGGAGGTCAGGATAAATTGTTTCTCTGGCTTTAAATTGGTTAACATTTTGCTGGTGTACGTAGTCCTCTGATTGTCTTGGTTGTGAGTTCTCTTTAAGGCACATGAACATGCCACTGTTTTCTTCTTCTAGCCATCTTGCCTTACTCTCCTTAGTGTTGTCTCTGAAGCACATTGTCTCATGGTGATAGAGCTGTGAGTCTTTAACATCCTAAAAAAACGTTTGCCTAATTCAGTCACAATAACGTGGGCCCTGGCCTTTGCCCTGACTCTATGTCTGCACTTGGCCTCATCAAACTCAGCAGGCAATGCTCTTAAGCACTGAGCCATCTCTCCTGCCTCTTCCTTCTGTTGCCAGTAGATGGCACCAAATCTCATTTTGAGAGCAAAACTGTGGTTGCCAGGAATCGAACTTCTGACCTTTAGAAGTGCAGCCAGGATTCTTAATCACTGAGCCAACTCTCGAGCACTTCTTTCTGCACCCAAAAGAAGGCACAAGACCTCAGTGCAGATGGTTGTGAGCCATTATGTGGTTGCTTGAAATTGAATACAGGTGGATGAAAGACCACGAAATGCTCTTAAACACTGAGCCATCTCTCCAACCCGTTTTTCTACTTCTTTAACTAATCCAGATGTACTCAATGATGTGTGGATCTCATCAGCATTTTTTTAACATTTGAAGTACAGGGGTCTCCATGGATCTGTTGGCCACTCGTGTACTTCCTAGAGGAGGTCTAGACAAAAAGTTTCACTGGCTTTAAATTGGTTAAGCTTTTGTTGGTGTTTGTTCCTTTGTATGTCTTGGATGTGAGTTCTTATTCAGGCACATGAACATGCTAGTATTTTCTTCTTCTAACCATCCTGCCTTACTCTGCTTGGTGGTATCTTTCAAGCATGCTGGCTCATGGTGATAGAGCTGTGAGTCCTTATTATCCTAACAAAATATTTTGCCGGATTAAGTCCCAACAACCTGGGCCCTGGCTGTATGTCTGCACTTGGCCTCATCAAACTCAGCAGGCATGCTCTTAACCACCAAGACATCTCTCCTGCCTCTTCCTTCTGCTTCCAGTAGAGGGCACAGAAGAAATTATGTGATGTCCAGGAATCAAACATCTGATCCTTGGAAGAGCAGGCAATGCTCGTATTAACTGAGCCATCTCTCCGACCCGTTTTTCAACTTCTTTAACTAAACCAGGTTTACGCAATGTGGTGTGTGGATCACATCTGCATTCCCCTAACATGTGGAGTACAGGGGTCTCCTTGTACCTATTGGCTGGTCATGTACCTCATAGAGGAGGTCAGGATAAATTGTTTCTCTGGTTTTAAATT
Organism: Chionomys nivalis; assembly: GCF_950005125.1. Lineage (NCBI taxonomy): Eukaryota > Metazoa > Chordata > Mammalia > Rodentia > Cricetidae > Chionomys > Chionomys nivalis. Next base: position 52,044,948 of record NC_080108.1, read on the forward strand.
GGTTAAGAGTTTGCTGGTGTTTGTAGTCTTTGATTGTCTTGGATGAGAGTTCTCTTTAAGGCACATGAACATTCCTGTGGTTTCTTATTCTAGCCATCTTGCCTTACTCGCCTTAGTGTTGTCTCTGAAGCACGATGGCTCATGGTGATAGAGCTGTGAGTCTTTAACATCCTAAAAAAACGTTTGCCTAATTCAGTCACAATAAGGTGGGTCCTGGCCTTTGCCCTGACTCTATGTCTGCACTTGGCCTCATCAACCTCAGCAGGCAATGCTCTAAAGCACTGAGCCATCTCTCCTGCCTCTTCCTTCTGTTGCCAGTAGATGGCACCAAATCTCATTTTGAGAGCAAAACTTTGGTTGCCAGGAATCGAACTTCTGACCTTTAGAAGGGCAGCCAGTATTCTTAACCACTGAGCTATCTCTCGAGCGCTTCGTTCTGCATCTAAGAGGGCACAAGACCTCAGTGCAGATGGTTGTGAGCCATTATGTAGTTGCTTGACATTGAATACAGGAGGATGAAAGAGCACTAAAGGCTCTGAAACACTGAGCCATCTGTCCAACCCATTTTTATACTTCTTTACCTAAACCAGATGTACTCAATGATGTGTGGATCACATCTGCATTTTTTAACATTTGAAGTACAGGGGTATCCATGGATCTGTTGGCCATTCGTGTACCTCATAGAGGAGGTCTAGACAAATTGTTTCACTGGCTTTAAATAGTTAAGCTTTTGTTGTTGTTTGTTCCTTTGTATGTCTTGGATGTGAGTTCTTATTCAGGCACATGAACATGAGTATTTTCTTCTTCTACCATCTTACCTTACTGTGCTTGGTGGTGTCTCTGAAGCATGCTGGCTCATGGTGATAGAGCTGTGAGTCTTTATTATCCTAACAAAATGTTTAGCCTGATTCAGTCCCAACAACCTGGGCCCTGGCTGTATGTCTGCACTTGGCCTCATCAAACTCAGCAGGCATGCTCTTAACCACCAAGACATCTCTCCTGCCTCTTCCTTCTGCTTCCAGTAGAGGGCACAGAAGAAATTATGTGATGTCCAGGAATCAAACATCTGATCCTTGGAAGAGCAGGCAATGCTCTTAACCACTGAGCCATCTCTCCGACCCGTTTTTCAACTTCTTTAACTAAACCAGGTTTACTCAATGTGGTGTGTGGATCACATCTGCATTCCCCTAACATGTGGAGTACAGGGGTCTCCATGGACCTATTGGCTGTTCATGTACCTCATACAGGAGGTCAGGATAAATTGTTTCTCTGCCTTTAAATTGCTTAACATTTTGCTGGTGTTTGTAGTCCTTTGATTGTCTTGGATGTGAGTTCTCTTTAAGGCACATGAACATGCCAGTGTTTTCTTCTTCTAGCCATCTTGCCTTACTCTCCTTAGTGTTGTCTCTGAAGCACGTTGTCTCATGGTGATAGAGTTGTGAGTCTTTAACATCCTAAAAAAACGTTTGCCTAATTCAGTCACAATAACGTGGGCCCTGGCCTTTGCCCTGACTCTATGTCTACACTTGGCCTCATCAAACTCAGCAGGCAATGCTCTTAAGCACTGAGCCATCTCTCCTGCCTCTTTCTTCTTTTGCCAGTAGATGGCACCAAATCTCACTTTGAGAGCAAAACTGTGGTTGCCAAAAATCGAACTTCTGACCTTTAGAAGGGCAGCCAGGATTCTTAACCACTGAGCTATCTCTCGAGCGCTTCTTTCTGGACCCAAAAGAGGGCACAAGACCTCAGTGCAGATGGCTGTGAGCCATTATGATGTTGCTTGAAATTGAATAAAGGAGGATGAAAGAGCACGAAATGCTCTTAAACACTGAGCCATCTCTCCAACCCGTTTTTCCACTTCTTTACCTAAACCAGAGGTACACAATGATGTGTGGATCACATCTGCATTTTCCTAACATTTGAAGTACAGGGGTCTCCATGGATTTGTTGGCCATTCGTGTAGCTCATAGAGGCGGTCTAGACAAATTGTTTCAATGGCTTTAAATTGGTTAAGCTTTTGTTGGTGTTTGTTCCTTTGTATGTTTGGATATGAGTTCTTCTTCAGGCACATGAATATGCTAGTATTTTCTTCTTCTAACCATCTTGCCTTACTCTGCTTGGTGGTGCCTCTGAAGCATGCTGGCTCATGGTGATATGCTGTGAGTCTTTATTATCCTAACAAAGTGTTTTTCCTGATTCAGTCCCAACAACCTGGGCCCTGGCTCTATGTCTGCACTTGGCTTCATCAAACTCAGCAGGCATGCTCTTAACCACCAAGACATCTCTCCTGCCTCTTCCTTCTGCTTCCATTAGAGGGCACCAAACCTCATTTTGAAGCAATTATGTGATGTCCAGGAATCGAACTTCTGACCTTTGAAAGAGAAGGCAATGCTCTTAACCACTGACCCATCTCTCCTACCCGTTTTTCAACTTCTTTAACTAAACCAGGTTTACTCAATGTGGTGTGTGGATCACATCTGCATTCCCCTAACATGTGGAGTACAGGGGTCTCCATAAACCTATTGGCTGTTCATGTACCTCATAGAGGATGTCAGCATAAATTTTTTCTCTGGCTTTAAATTGGTTAACATTTTGCTGGTGTTTTTAGTCCTTTGATTGTCTTGGATGTGAGTTCTCTTTAAGGCACATGAAGATGCCAGTGTTTTCTTCTTCTAGCCATCTTGCCTTACTCTCCTTAGTGTTGTCTCTGAAGCACGCTGTCTCATGGTGATAGAGCTGTGAGTCTTTAACATACTAAAAAAACGTTTGCCTAATTCAGTCACAATAACGTGGGCCCTGGCCTTTGCCCTGACTCTATGTCTACACTTGGCCTCATCAAACTCAGCAGCCAATGCTCTTAAGCACTGAGCCATCTCTCCTGCCTCTTTCTTCTTTTGCCAGTAGATGGCTCCAAATCTCATTTTGAGAGCAAAACTGTGGTTGCCAGGAATCAAACTTCTGACCTTTAGAAGGGCAGCCAGGATTCTTAACCACTGAGCTATCTCTCGAGCGCTTCTTTCTGCACCCAAAGGAGGACAAAAGACCTCAGTGCAGATGGTTGTGAGCCATTATGTGGTTGCTTGAAATTGAATACAGGTGGATGAAAGAGCACGAAAAGCTCTTAAACACTGAGCCATCTCTACAACCCGTTTTTCTACTTCTTTACCTAAACCAGAGGTAATCAATGATGTGTAGATCCCATCTGCATTTTCCTAACATTTGAAGTACAGGGGTCTCCACGGATTTGTTGGCCATTCGTGTACCTCGTAGAGGCGGTCTAGACAAATTGTTTCAATGGCTTTAAATTGGTTAAGCTTTTGTTGGTGATTGATCCCTTGTATGTCTTGGATGTGAGTTCTTCTTCAGGCACATGAACATGCTAGTATTTTCTTCTTCTAACCATCTTGCCTTACTCTGCTTGGTGGTGTCTCTGAACCATCTGGCTCATGGTGATAGAGCTGTGAGTCTTTATTATCCTAACAAAACGTTTTGCCTGATTCAGTCCCAACAACCTCGGGCCTGGCTGTATGTCTGCACTTACCCTCATCAAACTCAGCAGGCATGCTCTTAACCACCAAGACATCTCTCCTGCCTCTTCCTACTGCTTCCAGTAGAGGGCACCAAACCTCATTTTGAAGCAATTATGTGATGTCCAGGAATCGAACTTCTGAACTTTGGAAGAGCAGGCAATGCTCTTAACCACTGAGCCATCTCTCCGACCCGTTTTTCAACTTCTTTAACTAAACCAGGTTTACGCAATGTGGTGTGTGGATCACATCTGCATTCCCCTAACATGTGGAGTACAGGAGTCTCCATGGACCTATTGGCTGTTCATGTACCTCATAGAGGAGGTCAGGATAAATTTTTTCTCTGGTTTTAAATTGGTTAAGAGTTTGCTGGTGTTTGTAGTCTTTGATTGTCTTGGATGTGAGTTCTCTTTAAGGCACATGATCATGCCAGTGCTTCTTCTAGCCATCTTGCCTTACTCTCCTTAGTGTTGTCTCTGAAGCACGTTGTCTCATGGTGATAGAACTGTGAGTCTTTAACATCCTAAAAAAACGTTTGCCTAATTCAGTCACAATAACGTGGGCCCTGGCCTTTGCCCTGGCTCTATGTCTGCACTTGGCCTCATCAAACTCAGCAGGCAATGCTCTTAAGCACTGAGCCATCTCTCCTGCCTCTTCCTTCTGTTGCCAATAGATGGCACCAAATCTCATTTTGAGAGCAAATCTGTGGTTGCCAGGAATCAAACTTCTGACCTTTAGAAGGGCAGCCAGGATTCTTAACCACTGAGCTATCTCTCTAGCGCTTCTTTCTGCACCAAAAGAGGGCACAAGACCTCAGTGCAGATGGTTCTGAGCCATTATGTGGTTGCTTGAAATTGAATACAGGTGGATGAAAAAGCACGCAATTCTCTTAACCACTGAGCCATCTCTCCGACCCGTTTTTCAACTTCTTTAACTAAACCAGGTTTACTCAATGTGGTGTGTGGATCACATCTGCATTCCCCAAACATGTGGAGTACAGGGGTCTCCATGGACCTATTGGCTGTTCATGTACCTCATAGAGGAGATCAGGATAAATTGTTTCTCTGGCTTTAAATTGGTTAACATTTTGCTGGTGTTTGTAGTCCTTTGATTATCTTGGATGTGAGTTCTCTTTAAGGCACATGAACATGCCAGTGTTTTCTTCTTCTAGCCATCTTGCCTTACTCTCCTTAGTGTTGTCTCTGAAGCACGATGTCTTATGGTGATAGAGCTGTGAGTCTCTAACATCCTAAAAAAACGTTTGCCTAATTCAGTCACAATAACGTGGGCCCTGGCCTTTGCCCTGACTCTATGTCTGCACTTGGCCTCATCAAACTCAGCAGGCAATGCTCTTAAGCACTGACCCATCTCTCCTGCCTCTTCCTTCTGTTGCCAGTAGATGGCACCAAATCTCATTTTGAGAGCAAAACTGTGGTTGCCAGGAATTGAACTTCTGACCTTTAGAAGGGCAGCCAGGATTCTTAACCACTGAGCTATCCCTCGAGCGCTTCTTTCTGCACCCAAAAGAGGGCACAAGACCTCAGTGCAGATGGTTGTGAGCCATTATGTGGTTGCTTGAAATTGAATACAGGTGGAAGAAAGAGCACTAAATGCTCTTAAACACTGAGCCATCTCTCCTACCCGTTTTTCTACTTCTTTACCTAAACCAGATGTACTCAATGATCTGTGGATCACATCTTCATTTTCCTAACATTTGAAGTACAGGGTTCTCCATGGATCTGTTGGCCATTCGTGTACCTAATAGAGGAGGTCTAGACAAATTGTTTCACTGGCTTTGAATTGGTTAAGCTTTTGTTGGTGTTTGTTCCTTTGTATGTCTTTGATATGAGTCCTTCTTCAGGCACATGAACATGCTGGTATTTTCTTCTTCCAACTGTCTTGCCTTACCCTGCTTGGTGGTGTCTCTGAAGCATGCTGGCTCATGGTGATAGAGCTGTGAGTCTTTATTATCCTAACAAAATGTTTTACCTGATTCAGTCCCAACAACCTGGGCCCTGGCTGTATGTCTGCACTTGGCCTCATCAAACTCAGCAGGTATGCTCTTAACCACCAAGACATCTCTCCTGCCTCTTCCTACTGCTTCCACTAGAGGGCACCAAACCTCATTTTGAAGCAATTATGTGATGTCCAGGAATCGAACTTCTGATCTTTGGAAGAGCACGCAATTCTCTTAACCTCTGAGCCATCTCTCCGACCCGTTTTTCAACTTCTTTAACTAAAGCAGGTTTACTCAATGTGGTGTGTGGATCAATTCTGCATTCCCCTACCATGTGGAGTACAGGGGTCTCCTTGGACCTATTGGCTGTTCATGTACCTCGTAGAGGAGGTCTGGCTTAAATTGGTTAACATTTTGTTGGTGTTTGTAGTCCTTGATTGTCTTGGATGTGAGTTCTCTTTCAGGCACATGAACATGCCAGTGTTTTCTTCTTCTAGCCATATTGCCTTACTCTCCTTAGTGTTGTCTCTGAAGCACGATGACTCATGGTGATAGAGCTGTGAGTCTTTAACATCCTAAAAAAACCTTTGCCCAATTCAGTCACAATAACGTGGGCCCTGGCCTTTGCCCTGACTCTATGTCTGCACTTGGCCTCATCAAAATCAGCAGGCAATGCTCTTAAGCACTGACCCATCTCTCCTGCCTCTTCCTTCTGTTGCCAGTAGATGGCACCAAATCTCATTTTGAGAGCAAATCTGTGGTTGCCAGGAATCGAACTTCTGACCTTTAGAAGGGCAGCCAGGATTCTTAACCACTGAGCTATCTCTCGAGCGCTGCTTTCTGCATCCAAAAGAGGGCACAAGACATCAGTGCAGATGGTTGTGATCCATTATGTGGTTGCTTGAAATTGAATACAGGTGGATGAAAGAACACGAAATGCTCTTAAACACTGAGCCATCTCTCCAACCCGTTTTTCTACTTCTTTACCTAAACCAGATGTACTCAATGATGTGTGGATCACATCTGCATTTTCCTAACATTTGAAGTACAGGGGTCTCCATGGATCTGTTGCCCATTCGTGTACCTCATAGAGGAGGTCTAGACAAATTGTTTCACTGGCTTTAAATTGGTTAAGCTGTTCTTGGTGTTTGTTCCTTTGTATATCTTGGATGTGAGTTCTTGTTCAGGCACATGAACATGCTGGTATATTCTTCTTCTAACCATCTTGCCTTACTCTGCTTGGTGGTGTCTCTGAAGCATGCTGGCTCATGGTGATAGAGCTGTGAGTCTTTATTATCCTAACAAAATGTTTTGCCTGATTCAGTCCCAACAACCTGGGCCCTGGCTGTATGTCTGCACTTGGCCTCATCAAACTCAGCAGGCATGCTCTTAAGCACCAAGACATCTCTCCTGCCTCTTCCTTCTGCTTCCAGTAGAGGGCACGAAACCTCATTTTGAAGCAATTATTTGATGTCCAGGAATCGAACTTCTGATCTTTGGAAGAGCAGGCAATGCTCTTAAGCACTGAGCCATCTCTCCGACCCGTTTTTCAACTTTTTTAACTAAACCAGGTTTACTGAATGTGGTGTGTGGATCACATCTGCATTCCGCTAACATGTGGAGTACAGGGGTCTCCATGGACCTATTGGCTGTTCATGTACCTCATAGAGGAGATCAGGATAAATTGTTTCTCTGGCTTTAAATTGTTTAACATTTTGCTGGTGTTTGTAGTCCTTTGATTGTCTTGGATGTGAGTTCTCTTTAAGGCACATGAACATGCCAGTGTTTTCTTCTTCTAGCCATCTTGCCTTACTCTCCTTAGTGTTGTCTCTGAAGCACGATATCTCATGATGATAGAGCTGTGAGTCTCTAACATCCTAAAAAACGTTTGCCTAATTCAGTCACAATAACGTGGGCCCTGGCATTTGCCCTGACTCTATGTCTGCACTTGGCCTCATCAAAATCAGCAGGCAATGCTCTTAAGCACTGAGCCATCTCTCCTGCCTCTTCCTTGTGTTGCCAGTAGATGGCACCAAATCTAATTTTGAGAGCAAAACTGTGGTTGCCAGGAATCGAACTTCTGACCTTTAGAAGGGCAGCCAGGATTATTAACCACTGAGCTATCCCTCGGTCGCTTCTTTTTGCACCCAAAAGAGGGCACAAGACCTCAGTGCAGATGGTTGTGAGCCATTATGTGGTTGCTTGAAATTGAATACAGGTGGATGAAAGAGCACGAAATGCTCTTAAACACTGAGCCATCTCTACAACCCGTTTTTCTACTTCTTTACCTAAACCAGAGGTACTCAATGATGTGTGGATCACATCTGCATTTTCCTAACATTTGAAGTACAGGGGTCTCCATGGATCTGTTGGCCATTCGTGTACCTCATAGAGGAGGTCTAGACAAATTGTTTCACTGGCTTTGAATTGGTTAAGCTTTTGTTGGTGTTTGTTCCTTTGTATGTCTTGGATATGAGTCCTTCTTCAGGCACATGAACATGCTGGTATTTTCTTCTTCCAACTGTCTTGCCTTACTCTGCTTGGTGGTGTCTCTGAAGCATGCTGGCTCATGGTGATAGAGCTGTGAGTCTTTATTATCCTAACAAAATATTTTGCGTGATTCAGTCCCAACAACCTGGGCCCTGGCTGTATGTCTGCACTTGGCCTCATCAAACTCAGTAGGTATGCTCTTAACCACCAAGACATCTCTCCTGCCTCTTCCTACTGCTTCCAGTAGAGGGCACCAAACCTCATTTTGAAGCAATTATTTGATGTCCAGGAATCGGACTTCTGATCTTTGGAAGAGCACGCAATTCTCTTAACCACTGAGCCATCTCTCCGACCCGTTTTTCAACTTCTTTAACTAAACCAGGTTTACTCAATGTGGTGTGTGGATCAGATCTGCATTCCCCTACCATGTGGAGTACAGGGGTCTACTTGGACCTATTGGCTGTTCATGGACCTCATAGAGGAAGTCTGGCTTAAATTGGTTAACATTTTGCTGGTGTTTGTAGTCCTTGATTGTCTTGGATGTGAGTTCTCTCTAAGGCACATGAACATGCCAGTGTTTTCTTCTTCTAGCCATCTTGCCTTACTCTCCTTAGTGTTGTCTCTGAAGCACGATGTCTCATGGTGATAGACCTGTGAGTCTTTAACTTCCTAAAAAAACGTTTGCCCAATTCATTCACAATAACGTGGGCCCTGGCTTTTCCCCTGACTCTATGTCTGCACTTGGCCTCATCAAACTCAGCAGGCAATGTTCTTTGAACGCACTGAGCCATCTCTCCTGTCTCTTCCTTCTGTTGCCAGTAGATGGCACCAAATCTCATTTTGAGAGCAAAACTGTGGTTGCCAGGAATCGAACTTCTGACCTTTAGAAGGGCAGCCAGGATTCTTAACCACTGAGCGATCTCTCGAGCACTTCTTTCCTCATCCAAAAGAGGGCACAAGACCTCAGTGCAGACGGTTGTGAGCCATTATGTGCTTGCTTGAAATTGAATATAGGAGGATGAAAGAGCACGAAATGCTCTTAAACACCGAGCCATCTCTCCAACCCGTTTGTCTACTTCTTTACCTAAACCAGATGTACTCAGTGATGTGTGGATCACATCTGCGTTTTCCTACCATTTGAAGTACAGGGGTCTCCATGGAACTGTTGGCCATTCGTGTACCTCATAGAAGAGGTCTAGACAAATTGTTTCACTGGCTTTAAATTGGTTAAGCTTTTTTTGGTGTTTGTTCCTTTGTATGTCTTGGATGTGAGTTCTTCTTCAGGCACATGAACATGCTAGTATTTTCTTCTTCTAACCATCCTGCCTTACTCTGCTTGGTGGTGTCTCTGAAGCATGCTGGCTCATGGTGATAGAGCTGTGAGTCTTTATTATCCTAACAAAATGTTTTGCCTGATTCAGTCCCAACAACCTGGGCCCTGGCTGTATGTCTGCACTTGGCCTAATCAAACTCAGCAGGCATGCTCTTAACCACCAAGACATCTCTCATTCCTCTAACTGCTGCTTCCAGTAGAGGGCACCAAACCTCATTTTCAAGCAATTATGTGATGTCCAGGAATGGAACTTCTGATCTTTGGAAGAGCAGGCAATGCTCTTAACCACTGAGCCATCTCTCCGACCCGTTTTTCAACTTCTTTAACTAAACCAGGTTTACTCAATGTGGTGTGTGGATCACATCTGCATTCCCCTAACATGTGGAGTACAGGGGTCTCCGTGGACATATTGGCTGTTCATGTACCTCATAGAGGAGTTCAGGATAAATTGTTTCTCTGGCTTTAAATTGGTTAACATTATGCTGGTGTATGTCGTCCTCTGATTGTCTTGGTTGTGAGTTCTCTTTAAGGCACATGAACAAGCCAGTGTTTACTTCTTCTAGCCATCTTGCCTTACTCTCCTTAGTGTTGTCTCTGAAGCACGATGTCTCATGGTCATAGAGCTGTGAGACTTTAACATCCTAAAAAAACGTTTGCCTAATTCAGTCACAATAATGTGGGCCCTAACCTTTGCCTTTGCCCTGACTCTATGTCTGCACTTGGCCTCATCAAACTCAGCATGCAATGCTCTTAAGCACTGAGCCACCTCTCCTGTCTCTTCCTTCTGTTGCCAGTAGATGGCACCAAATCTCATTTTGAGAGCTAAACTGTGGTTGCCAGGAATCGAACTTCTGACCTTTAGAAGGGCAGCCAGTATTCTTAACCACTGAGCTATCTCTCGAGCGCTTTTTTCTGCATCCAAAAGACGGTACAATACCTAAGTACAGATGGTTGTGAGCCATTATGTGGTTGCTTGAAATTGAATACACGAGGATGAAAGAGCACGAAATGCTCTTAAACACTCAGCCATCTCTCCAACCTGTTTTTCTACTTCTTTACCTGAACCAGATGTACTCAATGATCTGTGGATCACATCTGCATTTTCCTAACATTTGAAGTCGAGGGGTCTCCATAAATCTGTTGGCCATTCCTTTACCTCATAGAGGAGGTCTAGACAAATTGTTTCACTGGCTTTGAATTGGTTAAGCTTTTGTTGGTGTTTGTTCCTTTGTATGTCTTGGATGTGAGTTCTTCTTCAGGCACATGAACCTGCTAGTATTTTCTTCTTCTAACCATCTTGCCTTACTGTGCTTGGTGGTGTACCTGAAGCATGCTGGCTCGTGGTGATAGAGCTGTGGTCTTTATTATCCTAACAAAATGTTTTGCCTGATTCAGTCCCAACAACCTGGGCCCTGGCTGTATGTCTGCACTTGGCCTCATCAAACTCAGCAGGCATGCTCTTAACCACCAAGACATCTCTCCTGCCTCTTCCTTCTGCTTCCAGTAGAGGGCAACAAACCTCATTTTGAAGCAATTATGTGATGTCCAGGAATCGAAATTCTGATCATTGGAAGAGCAGGCAATGCTCTTAACCACTGAGCCATCTCTCCTGCCTCTTCCTTCTGTTGCCAGTAGATGGCACCAATTCTGATTTTGAGAGCAAATCTGTGGTTGCCAGGAATCGATCTTTTGACCTTTAGAAGGGCAGCCTGGATTCTTAAACACTGATCTATCTCTCAAGCGCTTCGTTCTGCATCCAAGAGGGCACAAGACCACAGTGCAGATGGTTGTGAGCCATTATGTGGTTGCATGAAATTGAATACAGGAGGATGAAAGAGCACGAAAGGCTCTTAAACACTCAGCCATCTCTCCAACCCTTTTTCCTACTTCTTTACCTAAACCAGATGTACTCAATGATGTGTGCATCACATCTGCATTTTCCTAACATTTGAAGTGCAGGGGTTTCCATGGATCTGTTGGCCATTCGTGTACCTCATAGAGGAGGTCTAAGACAAATTGTTTCACTGGCTTTAAATTGGTTAAGCTTTTGTTGGTGTTTGTTCCTTTGTATGTCTTGGATGTGAGTTCTTCAGGCACATGAACATGCTAGTATTTTCTTCTTCTAACCATCTTGCCTTACTGTGCTTGGTGGTGTCTCTGAAGCATGCTGGCTCATGGTGATAGAGCTGTGAGTCTTTATTATCCTAACAAAATATTTTGCCTGATTCAGTCCCAACAACCTGGGCCCTGGCTGTATGTCTGCACTTGGCCTCATCAAACTCAGCAGGCATGCTCTTAAGCACCAAGACATCTCTCCTGCCTCTTCCTTCTGCTTCCAGTAGAGGGCACCAAACCTCATTTTGAAGCAAATATGTGATGTCCAGGAATCAATCTTCTGATATTTGGAAGAGCAGGCAATGCTCTTAACCACTGAGCCATCTCTTCAACCCGTTTTTCAACTTCTTTAACTAAACCAGGTTTACTCAATGTGGTGTGTGGATCACATTTGCATTCTTCTAACATGTGGCGTACAGGGGTCTACATGGACCTATTGGCTGTTCATGTACCTCATAGAGGATATCAGCATAAATTGTTTCTCTGGCTTTAAATTGGTTATCATTTTGCTGGTGTTTGTAGTCCTTTGATTGTCTTGGATGTTACTTCTCTTTAAGGCACATGAACATGCCAGTGTTTTCTTCTTCTAGCCATCTTGCGTTACTCTCCTTAGTGTTGTCTCTGAAGCACGATGGCTCATGGTGATAGAACTGTGAGTCTTTAACATCCTAAAAAATAAACGTTTGCCTAATTCAGTCACAATAACGTGCGCCCTGGTCTTTGCCCTGACTCTATGTCTGCACTTGTCCTCATCAAACTCAGCAGGGAATGCTCTTAAGCACTGAGCCATCTCTCCTGCCTCGTCCTTCTGTTGCCAGTAGATGGCACCAAATCTCCTTTTGAGACCAAACTGTGGAATCTAGGAATCGCACTTCTGACCTTTGGGAGGGCAGCCAGTGCTCTTAACCCCTGAGCTATCTCTCCAGCTCTCCTTTCTGTTTCCAAAAGAGGGCACAAGACATCAGTGCAGATGGTTGTGAGCCATTATGTGGTTTCCTGGAATTGAATTCCAGAAGTTGGAAGAGCAAGCAATGCTCTTAAAACTGAGCCATCTCTCCAACCTGTTTTTCAACTTTTAAACTAAACCAGATTTACTCAATGTGGTGTGTGGATCACATCTGCATTCCCCTAACATTTGAAGTACAGGGGTCTCCACGGACCTATTGGCCATTCGTTTACGTCATAGAGGATGTCTAGATAAATTGTTTCTCTGGCTTTAAATTGGTTAACCTTTTGCTGGTGTTTGTATTCCTTTGTATGATTTGGATGTGAGTTCTTCTTCAGGCACATGAACATGCCAGTATTTTCTTCTTCTAGCCATCTTGCCTTACTCAACTTGGTGTAATCTCTGAAGCACACTGCCTCATGGTGATAGAGCTGTGAGTGTTTAACATCCTAACAAAAACTTTTGCTTAATTCAGTAACAACAACGTGGTCCTTGGCCTTTGGCCATGATTCTATGTCTGCCTTTGGTCTCATCAAACTCAGCAGGCAATGCTGTTAACCATTGAGCCATCTCTCCTGCCTCTTCCTTCTGCTTCCAAGAGGGCACCAAAACTCATTTTGAATCAATTCTGTGATTTCCAGGAATCGAACTTCTGACCTTTGGAAAAGCAGGCAATGCTCTTAACCACTGAGCCATCTCTCCAACACATTTTTCAACTTCTATAACTAAACCAGGTTTACTCAATGTGGTGTGTGTCTGCATTCCCCTAACATGTGGAGTACAGGGGTCTCCAATGACCTATTGGCTGTTCATGGACCTCATAGAGGAGGTCAGGATAAATTGTTTCTCTGGCTTTAAATTGGTTAAGAGTTTGCTGGTGTTTGTAGTGCTTTGATTGTCTTGGATGTGAGTCCTCTTTAAGGCACATGAACATGCCAGTGTTTTCTTCTTCTAGCCATCTTGCCTTACTCTCCTTAGTGTTGTCTCTGAAGCACGATGTCTCATGGTGATAGAGCTGTGAGTCTTTAACATCCTCAAAATCGTTTGCCTAATTCAGTCACAATAACGTGGGCCCTGGCCTTTGCCCTGTTCTATGTCTGCACTTGGCCTCATCAAACTCAGCAGGCAATGCTCTAAAGCACTGAGCCATCTCTCCTGCCTCTTCCTTCTGTTGCCAGTAGATGGCACCAAATCTCATTTTGAGAGCAAAACTGTGGTGGCCAGGAATCTAACTTCTGACCTTTAGAAGCGCAGCCAGGATTCTTAACCACTGAGCTATCTTTCGAGCGCTTCTTTCTGCATCCAAAAGAGGGCACAAGACCTCAGTGCAGATGGTTATGAGCCATTATGTGGTTGCTTGAAATTGAATACAGGTGGATGAAAGAGCACGAAATGCTCTTAAACACTGAGCCATCTCTCCAACGCTTTTTCCTACTTCTTTACCTAAACCAGATGTACTCAATGATGTGTGGATCACATCTGCATTTTCCTAACATTTGAAGTACAGGGGTCTCCATGGATCTGTTGGCCATTCGTGTACCTCATAGAGGAGGTCTAGACAAATTGTTTCACTGGCTTTAAATTGGTTAAGCTTTTGTTGGTGTTTGTTCCTTTGTATGTCTTGGATGTGAATTCTCCAGGCACATGAACATGCCAGTGTTTTCTTCTTCTAGCCATCTTGCCTTACTCTCCTTAGTGTTGTCTCTGAAGCACGATGGCTCATGGTGATAGAACTGTGAGTCTTTAACATCCTAAAAAAAAACGTTTGCCTAATTCAGTCACAATAACGTGGGCCCTGGCCTTTGCCCTGACTCTATGTCTGCACTTGGCCTCATCAAATTCAGCAGGGAATGCTCTTAAGCACTGAGCCATCTCTCCTGCCTCATCCTTCTGTTGCCAGTAGATGGCACCAAATCTCCTTTTGAGACCAAACTGTGGAATCTAGGAATCGCACTTCTGACCTTTGGGAGGGCAGCCAGTGGTCTTAACCCCTGAGCTATCTCTCCAGCTCTCCTTTCTGTTTCCAAAAGAGGGCACAAGACATCAGTGCAGATGGTTGTGAGCCATTATGTGGTTTCCTGGAATTGAATTCCAGAAGTTGGAAGAGCAACCAATGCTCTTAAGACTGAGCCATCTCTCCAACCTGTTTTTCAACTTTTTAACTAAACCAGATTTACTCAATGTGGTGTGTGGATCACATCTGCATTCCCCTAACATTTGAAGTACAGGGGTCTCCACGGACTTATTGGCCATTCGTTTACGTCATAGAGGATGTCTAGATAAATTGTTTCTCTGGCTTTAAATTGGTTAACCTTTTTTTGGTGTTTGTTCCTTTGTATGTCTTGGATATGAGTTCTTCTTCAGGCACATGAACATGCCAGTATTTTCTTCTTCTAGCCATCTTGCCTTACTCTCCTTGGTGTAATCTCTGAAGCACACTGGCTCATTGTGATAGAGCTGTGAGTCTTTAACATCCTAACAAAAACTTTTGCTTAATTCAGTCACAACAACGTGGTCCTTGGCCTTTGGCCATGATTCTATGTCTGCCTTTGGCCTCATCAAACTCAGCAGGCAATGCTGTTAACCACTGAGCCATCTCTCCTGCCTCTTCCTTCTGCTGCCAGTAGAGGGCACCAAAACTCATTTTGAATCAATTCTGTGATTTCCAGGAATCGAACTTCTGATCTTTGGAAAAGCAGGCAATGCTCTTAACCACTGAGCCATCTCTCCAACACATTTTTCAACTTCTATAACTAAACCAGGTTTACTCAATGTGGTGTGTGTCTGCATTCCCCTAACATGTGGAGTACAGGGGTCTCCAATGACCTATTGGCTGTTCATGGACCTCATAGAGGAGGTCAGGATAAATTGTTTCTCTGGCTTTAAATTGGTTAAGAGTTTGCTGGTGTTTGTAGTGCTTTGATTGTCTTGGATGTGAGTCCTCTTTAAGGCACATGAACATGCCAGTGTTTTCTTCTTCTAGCCATCTTGCCTTGCTCTCCTTAGTGTTGTCTCTGAAGCACGATGTCTCATGGTGATAGAGCTGTGAGTCTTTAACATCCTCAAAAAACGTTTGCCCAATTCAGTCACAATAACGTGGGCCCTGGCCTTTGCCCTGACTCTATGTCTGCACTTGGCCTCATCAAACTCAGCAGGCAATGCTCCAAAGCACTGAGCCATCTCTCCTGCCTCTTCATTCTGTTGCCAGTAGATGGCACCAAATCTCATTTTGAGAGCAAAACTGTGGTGGCCATGAATCGAACTTCTGACCTTTAGAAGGGCAGCCAGGATTCTTAACCACTGTGCTAAATCTCGAGCGCTTCTTTCTGCATCCAAAAGAGGGCACAAGACCTCAGTGCAGATGGTTATGAGCCATTATGTGGTTGCTTGAAATTGAATACAGGTGGATGAAAGAGCACGAAATGCTCTTAAACACTGAGCCATCTCTCCAACGCTTTTTCCTACTTCTTTACCTAAACCAGATGTACTCAATGATGTGTGGATCACATCTGCATTTTCCTAACATTTGAAGTACAGGGGTCTCCACGATCTGTTGGCCATTCGTGTACCTCATAGAGGAGGTCTAGACAAATTGTTTCACTGGCTTTAAATTGGTTAAGCTTTTGTTGGTGTTTGTTCCTTAGTATGTCTTGGATGTGAATTCTTCAGGCACATGAACATGCTAGTATTTTCTTCTTCTAACCATCTTGCCTTACTCTGTTTGGTGGTGTCACTGAAGCATGCTGGCTCATGGTGATAGAGCTGTGAGTCTTTATTATCCTAACAAAATATTATGCCTGATTCAGTCCCAAAAACCTGGGCCTTGGCTGTATGTCTGCACTTGGCCTCATCAAACTCAGCAGGCATGCTCTTAACCACCAATACATCTCTCCTGCCTCTTCCTTCTGCTTCCAGTAGAGGGCGCCAAACCTCATTTTGAAGCAATTATGTGATGTCCAGGAATCGAACTTCTGATCTTTGGAAGAGCAGGCAATGCTCTTAACCACTGAGCCAACGTCTTTAACTAAACCAGGTTTACTCAATGTGGTGTGTGGATCACATCTGCATTCCCCTAACATGTGGATTACAGGGGTCTCCATGGACCTATTGGCTGTTCATGTACCTCATAGAGGAGGTCAGGATAAATTGTTTCTCTGGCTTTAAATTGGGTAACATTTTGCTGGTGTTTGTAGTCCTTTGATTGTTTTGGATGTGAGTTCTCTTTAAGGCACATGAACATGCCAGTGTTTTCTTCTTCTAGCCATCTTGCCTTACTCTCCTTAGTGTTGTCTCTGAAGCACGCTGTCTCATGGTGATAGAGCTGTGAGTCTTTAACATCCTAAAAAAACGTTTGCCTAATTCAGTCACAATAACGTGTGCCCTGGCCTTTGCCCTGAATCTATGTCTGCACTTGGCCTCATCAAACTCAGCAGGCAATGCTCTGAAGCACTGAGCCATCTCTCCTGCCTCTTCCTTCTGTTGCCAGTAGATGGCTCCAAATCTCATTTTGAGAGCAAAACTTTGGTTGCCAGGAATCGAACTTCTGACCTGTAGAAGGGCAGCCAGTATTCTTAACCACTGACCTATATCTCGAGCGCTTCTTTCTGCATCAAACGGAGGGCACAAGACCTCAGTGCAGATGGTTGCGAGCCATTATGTGGTTGCTTGAAATTGGATACAGGTGGATGAAAGGGCACGAAATCCTCTTAAACACTGAGCCATCTCTCCAACCCGTTTTTCCTCTTCTTTACCTAAACCAGATGTACTCAATGATGTGTGGATCACATCTGCGTTTTCCTAACATTTGAAGTACAGGGGTCTCCATGGATCTGTTGGCCATTCGTGTACCTCATAGAGGAGGTCTAGACTAATTGTTTCACTGGCTTTAAATTGGTTAAGCTTTTGTTGGTGGTTTTTCCTTTGTATGTCTTGGATGTGAGTTCTTCTTCAGGCACATGAATATGCTAGTATTTTCTTCTTTTAACCATCTTGATTTACTCTGCTTGGTGGTGTCTCTGAAGCACGGTGGCTCATGGTGATAGAGCTGTGAGTCTTTATTATCATAACAAAATGTTTTGCCTGATTCAGTCCCAACAACCTGGGCCCTGGCTGTATGTCTGCACTTGGCCTCATCAAACTCAGCAGGCATGCTCTTAACCACCAAGACATCTCTCCTGCCTCTTCCTTCTGCTTCCAGTAGAGGCAGAAAACCTCATATTGAAACAATTATGTGATGTCCAGGAATCGAACTTCTGATCTTTGAAAGAGCAGGCCATGTTCTTAACCACTGCGCCATGTCTCCGACCCGTGTTTCAACTCCTTTAACTAAACCAGGTTTATTCAATGTGGTTTGTGGATCACATCTGGATTCCCCTAACATGTGGATTACAGGGGTCTCCATGGACCTATTGGCTGTACATGTACCTCATAGAGGATGTCAGGATAAATTGTTTCTCTGGCTTTAAATTGGTTAACATTTTGCTGGTGTTTGTAGTCCTTTGATTGTCTTGGATGTGAGTTCTCTTTAAGGCACATGAACATGCCAGTGTTTTCTTTTTCTAGCCATCTTGCCTTACTCTCCTTAGTGTTGTCTCTGAAGCACGTTGTCTCATGGTGATAGAGCTGTGAGTCTTTAACATCAAAAAAAAACGTTTGCCTAATTCAGTCACAATAACGTGGGCCCTGGCCTTTGCCTTGACTCTATGTCTGCACTTGGCCTCATCAAACTCAGCAGCCAATGCTCTTAAGCACTGAGCCATCTCTCCTGCCTCGTCCTTCTGTTGCCAGTAGATGGCACCAAATCTCATTTTGAGAGCAAAACTGTGGTTGCCAGGAATCTAACTTCTGACCTTTAGAAGGGCAGCCAGGATTCTTAACCACTGAGCTCTCTCTCGAGCACTTCTTTCTGCATCCAAAAGAGGGCACAAGACCTCAGTGTAGATGGTTGTGACCCATTATGTAGTTGCTTGAAATTGGATACAGGAGGATGAAAGAGCACGAAATGCCCTTAAACACCGAGCCATCTCTCCAACCCGTTTTTCTACTTCTTTACCTAAACCAGATGTACTCAATGATGTGTGGATCACATCTGCATTTTCCTAACATTTGAAGTCCAGGGGTCTCCATGGATCTGTTGGCCATTCGTGTAACTCATGGAAAAGGACTAGACAAATTGTTTCACTGGCTTTAAATTGTTTAAGCTTTTGTTGGTGTTTGTTCCTTTCTATGTCTTGGATGTGAGTTATTCTTCAGGCAAATGAACATGCTAGTATTTTATTCTTCTAACCATGCCTTACCCTGCTTAATGGTGTCTCGGAAGCATGCTGGCTCATGGTGATAGAGCTGTGAGTCTTTATTATCCTAACAAAATGTTTTGCCTGATTCAGTCCCAACAACCTGGGTCCTGGCTGTATGTCTGCACTTGGCCTCATCAAACTCAGCAGGCATGCTCTTAACCACCAAGACATCTCTCTTGCCTCTTCCTTCTGCTTCCAGTAGAGGGCATCAAACCTCGTTTTGAAGCAATTATGTGATGTCCAGGAATCGAACTTCTGATCTTTGGAAGAGCAGGCAATGCTCTTATCCAATGAGCCATGTCTCCGACCCGTTTTTCAACTTCTTTAACTAAACCAGATTTACTCAATGTGGTGTGTGGATTACATCTGCATTCCCCTAACATGTGGTGTACAGGGGTCTCCATGGACCTATTGGCTGTTCATGTACCTCATAGAGGATATCAGGATAAATTGTTTCTCTGGCTTTAAATTGAGTAACATTTTGCTGGTGTTTGTAGTCCTTTGATTGTCTTGGATGTGAGTTCTCTTTAAGGCACATGAACATGCCAGTGTTTTCTTCTTCTAGCCATCTTGCCTTACTTTCCTTAATGTTGTCTCTGAAGTACGATGTCTCATGGTGATAGAGCTGTGAGTCTTTAACCTCCTAAAAAAACGTTTGCCTAATTCAGTCACAATAACGTGGGCCCTGGCCTTTGCCCTGACTCTATGTCTGCACTTGGCCTCATCAAACTCAGCAGCCAATGATCTTAAGCACTGAGCCATCTCTCCTGCCTCTTCCTTCTGTTGCCAGTAGATGGCACCAAATCTCATTTTGAGAGCAAAACTGTGGTTGCAGGAATCGAACTTCTGACCTTTAGAAGGGCAGCCAGGATTCTTAAACAATGGGCTATCTCTCGCGCGCTTCTTTCTGCATCCAAAAGAGGGCACAAGACCTCAGTGCAGATGGTTGTGAGCCATTATGTGGTTGCTTGAAATTGAATACAGGAGGATGAAAGAGCACGAAATGCTCTTAAACACTCAGCCATCTCTCCAACCCGTTTTTCTACTTCTTTACCTAAACCAGATGTACTCAATGATGTGTGGATCACATCCGCATTTTCCTAACATTGGAAGTACAAGGTTCTCCATGATCTGTTGGCCACTCCTGTACCTCATAGAGGAGGTCTAGACAAATTGTTTCACTGGCTTTAAATTGGTAAAGCTTTTGTTGGTGTTTGTTCCTTTGTATGTCTTGGATGTGAGTTCTTCTTCAGGCACATGAATGTGCTAGTATTTTCTTCTTTGAACCATCCAGCCTTACTCTGCTTGGTGGTGTCTCTGAAGCATGCTGGCTCATGGTGATAGAGCTGTGAGTCTTTATTATCCCAACAAAATGTTTTGCCTGATTCAGTCCCAACAACCTGGGCCCTGGCTGTATGTCTGCACTTGGCCTCATCAAACTCAGCAGGCATGCTCTTAACCACCAAGACATCTCTCTTGCCTCTTCCCTCTGCTTCCAGTAGAGGGCACCAAACCTCGTTTTGAAGCAATTATGTGATGTCCAGGAATCGAACTTCTGATCTTTGGAAGAGCAGGCAATGCTCTTATCCACTGAGCCATCTCTCCGACCCGTTTTTCAACTTCTTTAACTAAACCAGGTTTACTCAATGTGGTGTGTGGATTACATCTGCATTCCCCTAACATGTGGAGTACAGGGGTCTCCATGGACCTATTGGCTGTTCATGTACCTCATAGAGGATATCAGGATAAATTGTTTCTCTGGCTTTAAATTGGGTAACATTTTGCTGGTGTTTGTAGTCCTTTGATTGACTTGGATGTGAGTTCTCTTTAAGGCACATGAACATGCCAGTGTTTTCTTCTTCTAGCCATCTTGCCTTACTCTCCTTAATATTGTCTCTGAAGTACGATGTCTCATGGTGATAGAGCTGTGAGTCTTTAACATCCTAAAAAAACGTTTGCCTAATTCAGTCACAATAACGTGGGCCCTGGCCTTTGCCCTGACTCTATGTCTGCACTTGGCCTCATCAAACTCAGCAGCCAATGCTCTTAAGCACTGAGCCATCTCTCCTGGCTCTTCCTTCTGTTGCCAGTAGATGGCACCAAATCTCATTTTGAGAGCAAAACTGTGGTTGCCAGGAATCGAACTTCTGACCTTTAGAAGGGAGCCAGGATTCTTAACCACTGAGCTATCTCTCGAGCGCTTCTTTCTGCATCCAAAAGAGGGCACAAGACCTCAGTGCAGATGGTTGTGAGCCATTATGTGGTTGCTTGAATTTGAATACAGGAGGATGAAAGAGCACGAAATGCTCTTAAACACTCAGCCATCTCTCCATCCCGTTTTTCTACTTCTTTACCTAAACCAGATGTACTCAATGATGTGTGGATCACATCTGCATTTTCCTAACATTTGAAGTACAAGGGTCCATGGATCTGTTGGCCACTCGTGTACCTCATAGAGGAGGTCTAGACAAATTGTTTCACTGGCTTTAAATTGGTAAAGCTTTTGTTGGTGTTTGTTCCTTTGTATGTCTTGGATGTGAGTTATTCTTCAGGCACATGAACGTGCTAGTATTTTCTTCTTCTAACCATCTTGCCTTACTCTGCTTGGTGGTGTTTCTGAAGCATGCTGGCTCATGGTGATAGAGCTGTGAGTCTTTATTATCCTAACAAAATGTTTTGCCTGATTCAGTCCCAACAACCTGGGCCCTGGCTGTATGTCTGCACTTGGCCTCATCAAATTCAGCAGGCATGCTCTTAACCACCAAGACATTTCTCCTGACTCTTCCTTCTGCTTCCAGTAGAGGGCACCAAACCTCGTTTTGAAGCAATTATGTGATGTCCAGGAATGGAACTTCTGATCTTTGGAAGAGCAGGCAATGCTCTTAACCACTGAGCCAACTCTCCGACCCGTTTTTCAACTTCTTTAACTAAACCAGGTTTACTCAATGTGGTGTGTGGATCACATCTGAATTCCCCTAACATGTGGAGTACAGGGGTCTCCATGGACCTATTGATGTTCATGTACCTCATAGAGGGCGTCAGCATAAATTGTTTCTCTGGCTTTAAATTGGTTAACATTTTGCCGGTGTTTGTAGTCCTTTGATTTTCTTGGATGTGAGTTCTCTTTAAGGCACATGAACATGCCAGTGTTTTCTTCTTCTAGCCATCTTGCCTAACTCTCCTTAGTGTTTTCTCTGAAGCACGTTGGCTCTTGGTGATAGAGTTGTGAGTCTTTAACATCCTAAAAAAACGTTTGCCTAATTCAGTCACAATAACGTGGGCCCTGGCCTTTGCCCTGACTCTATGTCTGCACTTGGCCTCATCAAACTCAGCAGCCAATGCTCTTAAGCACTGAGCCATCTCTCCTGCCTCTTCCTTCTGTTGCCAGTAGATGGCACCAATTCTCATTTTGAGAGCAAAACTGTGGTTGCCAGGAATCGAACTCCTGACCTTTAGAAGGGCAGCCAGGATTCTTAACCACTGAGCTATCTCTCGAGCGCTTCTTTCTGCATCCTAAAGAGGGCACAAGACCTCAGTGCAGATGGTTGTGAGCCATTATGTGGTTGCTTGAAATTGAATACAGGAGGATGAAAGAGCACGAAATGCTCTTAAACACTCAGCCATCTCTCCAAACCGTTTTTCTACTTCTTTACCTAAACCAGTTGTACTCAAAGATGTGTGGATAACATCTGCATTTTCCTAACATTTGAAGTACAGGGGACTCCATGGATCTGTGTGCCACTCCTGTATCTCATAGAGGAGGTCTAGACAAATTGTTTCACTGGCTTTAAATTGGTTAAGCTTTTGTTGGTGTTTGTTCCTTTGTATGTCTTGGATGTGAGTTCTTCTTCAGGCACATGAACATGCTAGTGTTTTCTTCTTCTAACCATCTTGCCTTACTCTGCTTGGTGGTGTTTCTGAAGCATGCTGGCTCATGGTGATAGAGCTGTGAGTCTTTATTATCCTAACAAAATGTTTTGCCTGATTCAGTCCCAACAACCTGGGCCCAGGCTGTATGTCTGTACTTGGCCTCATCAAACTCAGCAGGCATGCTCTTAACCACCAAGACATTTCTCCTGCCTCTTCCTTCTGCTTCCAGTAGAGGGCACCACACCTCGTTTTGAAGCAATTATGTGATGTCCAGGAATCGAACTTCTGATCTTTGGAAGAGCAGGCAATGCTCTTAACCACTGAGCCAACTCTCCGACCCGTTTTTCAACTTCTTTAACTAAACCAGGTTTAGTCAATGTGGTGTGTGGATCACATCTGAATTCCCCTAACATGTGGATTACAGGGGTCTCCATGGACCTATTGGCTGTTCATGTACCTCATAGAGGGCGTCAGCATAAATTGTTTCTCTGGCTTTAAATTGGTTAACATTTTGCCGGTGTTTGTAGTCCTTTGATTTTCTTGGATGTGAGTTCTCTTTAAGGCACATGAACATGCCAGTGTTTTCTTCTTCTAGCTATCTTGCCTTACTCTCCTTAGTGTTTTCTCTGAAGCACGTTGGCTCTTGGTGATAGAGTTGTGAGTCTTTAACATCCTAAAAAAACGTTTGCCTAATTCAGTCACAATAACGTGGGCCCTGGCCTTTGCACTGACTCTATGTCTGCACTTGGCCTCATCAAACTCAGCAGCCAATGCTCTTAAGCACTGAGCCATCTCTCCTGCCTCTTCCTTCTGTTGCCAGTAGATGGCACCAATTCTCATTTTTAGAGCAAAACTGTGGTTGCCAGGATTCGAACGTCTGACCTTTAGAAGGGCAGCCAGGATTCTTAACCACTGAGCTATCTCTCGAGCGCTTCTTTCTGCATCCAAAAGAGGGCACAAGACCTCAGTGCAGATGGTTGTGAGCCATTATGTGGTTGCTTAAAATTGAATACAGGAGGATGAAAGAGCACGAAATGCTCTTAAACACTCAGCCATCTCTCCAACCCGTTTTTCTACTTCTTTACCTAAACCAGATGTACTCAATGATGTGTGGATCACATCTGCATTTTCCTAACATTTGAAGTACAAGGGTCTCCATGGATCTGTTGGACACTCGAGTACCTCATAGAGGAGGTCTAGACAAATTGTTTCACTGGCTTTAAATTGGTAAAGCTTTTGTTGGTGTTTGTTCCTTTGTATGTCTTGGATGTGAGTTCTTCTTCAGGCACATGAACGTGCTAGTATTTTCTCCTTCTAACCATCTTGCCTTACTCTGCTTGGTGGTGTTTCTGAAGCATGCTGGCTCATGGTGATAGAGCTGTGAGTCTTTATTATCCTAACAAAATGTTTTGCCTGATTCAGTCCCAACAACCTGGGCCCAGGCTGTATGTCTGTACTTGGCCTCATCAAACTCAGCAGGCATGCTCTTAACCACCAAGACATTTCTCCTGCCTCTTCCTTCTGCTTCCAGTAGAGGGCACCACACCTCGTTTTGAAGCAATTATGTGATGTCCAGGAATCGAACTTCTGATCTTTGGAAGAGCAGGCAATGCTCTTAACCACTGAGCCAACTCTCCGACCCGTTTTTCAACTTCTTTAACTAAACCAGGTTTACTCAATGTGGTGTGTGGATCACATCTGAATTCCCCTAACATGTGGATTACAGGGGTCTCCATGGACCTATTGGCTGTTCATGTACCTCATAGAGGGCGTCAGCATAAATTGTTTCTCTGGCTTTAAATTGGTTAACATTTTGCCGGTGTTTGTAGTCCTTTGATTTTCTTGGATGTGAGTTCTCTTTAAGGCACATGAACATGCCAGTGTTTTCTTCTTCTAGCTATCTTGCCTTACTCTCCTTAGTGTTTTCTCTGAAGCACGTTGGCTCTTGGTGATAGAGTTGTGAGTCTTTAACATCCTAAAAAAACGTTTGCCTAATTCAGTCACAATAACGTGGGCCCTGGCCTTTGCACTGACTCTATGTCTGCACTTGGCCTCATCAAACTCAGCAGCCAATGCTCTTAAGCACTGAGCCATCTCTCCTGCCTCTTCCTTCTGTTGCCAGTAGATGGCACCAATTCTCATTTTTAGAGCAAAACTGTGGTTGCCAGGATTCGAACGTCTGACCTTTAGAAGGGCAGCCAGGATTCTTAACCACTGAGCTATCTCTCGAGCGCTTCTTTCTGCATCCAAAAGAGGGCACAAGACCTCAGTGCAGATGGTTGTGAGCCATTATGTGGTTGCTTGAAATTGAATACAGGAGGATGAAAGAGCACGAAATGCTCTTAAACACTCAGCCATCTCTCCAACCCGTTTTTCTACTTCTTTACCTAAACCAGATGTACTCAATGATGTGTGGATCACATCTGCATTTTCCTAACATTTGAAGTACAAGGGTCTCCATGGATCTGTTGGACACTCGAGTACCTCATAGAGGAGGTCTAGACAAATTGTTTCACTGGCTTTAAATTGGTAAAGCTTTTGTTGGTGTTTGTTCCTTTGTATGTCTTGGATGTGAGTTCTTCTTCAGGCACATGAACGTGCTAGTATTTTCTTCTTCTAACCATCTTGCCTTACTCTGCTTGGTGGTGTTTCTTAAGCATGCTGGCTCATGGTAATAGAGCTGTGAGTCTTTATTATCCCAACAAAATGTTTTGCCTGATTCAGTCCCAACAACCTGGGCCCTGGCTGTATGTCTGCACTTGGCCTCATCAAACTCAGCAGGCATGCTCTAAACCACCAAGACATTTCTCCTGCCTCTTCCTTCTGCTTCCGGTAGAGGGCACCGAACCTCGTATTGAAGCAATTATGTGATGTCCAGGAATCGAACTTCTGATCTTTGGAAGAGCAGGCAATGCTCTTAGCCACTGAGCCAACTCTCCGACTCGTTTTTCAACTTCTTTAACTAAACCAGGTTTACTCAATGTGGTGTGTGGATCACATCTGCATTCCCCTAACATGTGGATTACAGGGGTCTCCATGGACCTATTGGCTGTTCATGTACCTCATAGAGGGCGTCAGCATAAATTGTTTCTCTGGCTTTAAATTGGTTAACATTTTGCTGGTGTTTGTAGTCCTTTGATTTTCTTGGATGTGAGTTCTCTTTAAGGCACATGAACATGCCAGTGCTTTCTTCTTCTAGCCATCTTGCCTTACTCTCCTTAGTGTTTTCTCTGAAGCACGTTGGCTCTTGGTGATAGAGTTGTGAGTCTTTAACATCCTAAAAAAACGTTTGCCTAATTCAGTCACAATAACGTGGGCCCTGGCCTTTGCCCTGACTCTATGTCTGCACTTGGCCTCATCAAACTCAGCAGCCAATGCTCTTAAGCACTGAGCCATCTCTCCTGCCTCTTCCTTCTGTTGCCAGTAGATGGCACCAAATCTCATTTTGAGAGCAAAACTGTGGTTGCCAGGAATCTAACTTCTGACCTTTAGAAGGGCAGCCAGGATTCTTAACCACTGAGCTATCTCTCGAGCGCTTCTTTCTGCATCCAAAAGAGGGCACAAGACCTCAGTGCAGATGGTTGTGAGCCATTATGTGGTTGCTTGAAATTGAATACAGGAGGATGAATGAGCACGAAATGCTCTTAAACACTCAGCATTCTCTCCAACCCATTTTTCTACTTCTTTACCTAAACCAGATGTACTCAAAGATGTGTGGATCACATCTGCATTTTCCTAACATTTGAAGTACAGGGGTCTCCATGGATCTGTTGGCCACTCCTGTACCTCATAGAGGAGGTCTAGAGAAATTTTTTCACTGGCTTTAAATTGGTTAAGCTTTTGTTGGTGTTTGTTCCTTTATATGTCTTGGATGTGAGTTCTTCTTCAGGCACATGAACATGCTAGTATTTTCTTCTTCGAACCATCCTGCCTTACTCTGCTTGGTGGTGTCTCTGAAGCATGCTGGCTCATGGTGATAGAGCTGTGAGTCTTTATTATCCCAACAAAATGTTTTGCCTGATTCAGTCCCAACAACCTGGGCCCTGGCTGTATGTCTGCACTTGGCCTCATCAAACTCAGCAGGCATGCTCTTAATCACCAAGACATCTCTCTTGCCTCTTCCTTCTGCTTCCAGTAGAGGGCACCAAACCTCGTTTTGAAGCAATTATGTGATGTCCAGGAATCGAACTTCTGATCTTTGGAAGAGAAGGCAATGCTCTTATCCACTGAGCCATCTCTCCGACCCGTTTTTCAACTTCTTTAAATAAACCAGGTTTACTCAATGTGGTGTGTGGATTACATCTGCATTCCCCTAACATGTGGAGTACAGGGGTCTCCATGGACCTATTGACTGTTCATGTACCACATAGAGGATATCAGGATAAATTGTTTCTCTGGCTTTAATTGGGTAACATTTTGCTGGTGTTTGTAGTCCTTTGATTGTCTTGGATGTGAGTTCTCTTTAAGGCACATGAACATGCCAGTGTTTTCTTCTTCTAGCCATCTTGCCTTACTCTCCTTAGTGTTTTCTCTGAAGCACGTTGGCTCTTGGTGATAGAGTTGTGAGTCTTTAACATCCTAAAAAAACGTTTGCCTAATTCAGTCACAATAACGTGGGCCCTGGCCTTTGCCCTGACTCTATGTCTGCACTTGGCCTCATCAAACTCAGCAGCCAATGCTCTTAAGCACTGAGCCATCTCTCCTGCCTCTTCCTTCTGTTGCCAGTAGATGGCATCAAATCTCATTTTGAGAGCAAAACTGTGGTAGCCAGGAATCTAACTTCTGACCTTTAGAAGGGCAGCCAGGATTCTTAACCACTGAGCTATCTCTCGAGCGCTTCTTTCTGCATGCAAAAGAGGGCACAAGACCTCAGTGCAGATGGTTGTGAGCCATTATGTGGTTGCTTGAAATTGAATACAGGAGGATGAAAGAGCACGAAATGCTCTTAAACACTCAGCCATCTCTCCAACCCGTTTTTCTACTTCTTTACCTAAACCAGTTTTACTCAAACATGTGTGGATCTCATCTGCATTTTCCTAACATTTGAAGTACAGGGGTCTCCATGTATCTGTGGGCCACTCCTGTACCTCATAGAGGAGGTCTAGACAAATTGTTTCACTGGCTATAAATTGGTTAAGCTTTTGTTGGTGTTTGTTCCTTTGTATTTCTTGGAAGTGAGGTCTTCTTCAGGCACATGAACATGCTAGTATTTTCTTCTTCGAACCATCCTGCCTTACTCTGCTTGGTGGTGTCTCTGAAGCATGCTGGCTCATGGTGATAGAGCTGTGAGTCTTTATTATCCCAACAAAATGTTTTGCCTGATTCAGTCCCAACAACCTGGGCCCTGGCTGTATGTCTGCACTTGGCCTCATCAAACTCAATAGGCATGCTCTTAATCACCAAGACATCTCTCCTGCCTCTTCCTTCGGCTTCCAGTAGAGGGCACCAAACCTCATTTTGAAGCAATTATGTGATGTCCAGGAATCGAACTTCTGATCTTTGGAAGAGCAGGCAATGCTCTTAACCACTGAGCCATCTCTCCGACCCGTTTTTCAACTTCTTTAACTAAACCAGGTTTACTCAATGTGTTGTGTGGATCACATCTGCTTTCCCCTAACATGTGGCGTACAGGGGTCTCCATGGACCTATCGCCTGTTCATATAACTCATAGAGGAGGTCAGGATAAATTTTTTCTCTGGCTTTAAATTGGTTATCATTTTGCTGGTGTTTGTAGTCCTTTTATTGTCTTGGATGTGAGTTCACTTTAAGGCACATGAACATGCCAGTGTTTTCTTCTTCTAGCCATCTTGCCTTACTCTCCTTAGTGTTGTCTCTGAAGCACGCTGTCTCATGGTGATATAGCTGTGAGTCTTTAACATCATAAAAAAACGTTTGCCTAATTCAGTCACAATAACGTGCGCCCTGGTCTTTGCCCTGACTCTATGTCTACACTTGGCCTCATCAAACTCAGCAGGCAATGCTCTAAAGCACTGAGCCATCTCTCCTGCCTCTTCCTTCTGTTGCCAGTAGATGGCACCAAATCTCATTTTGAGAGCAAAACTGTGGTGGCCAGGAATCTAACTTCTGACCTTTAGAAGCGCAGCCAGGATTCTTAACCACTGAGCTATCTTTCGAGCGCTTCTTTCTGCATCCAAAAGAGGGCACAAGACCTCAGTGCAGATGGTTATGAGCCATTATGTGGTTGCTTGAAATTGAATACAGGTGGATGAAAGAGCACGAAATGCTCTTAAACACTGAGCCATCTCTCCAACGCTTTTTCCTACTTCTTTACCTAAACCAGATGTACTCAATGATGTGTGGATCACATCTGCATTTTCCTAACATTTGAAGTACAGGGGTCTCCATGGATCTGTTGGCCATTCGTGTACCTCATAGAGGAGGTCTAGACAAATTGTTTCACTGGCTTTAAATTG
Organism: Chionomys nivalis; assembly: GCF_950005125.1. NCBI lineage: Eukaryota > Metazoa > Chordata > Mammalia > Rodentia > Cricetidae > Chionomys > Chionomys nivalis. Next base: position 52,073,916 of record NC_080108.1, read on the forward strand.
GTTAAGCTTTTGTTGGTGTTTGTTCCTTTGTATGTCTTGGATGTGAATTCTCCAGGCACATGAACATGCCAGTGTTTTCTTCTTCTAGCCATCTTGCCTTACTCTCCTTAGTGTTGTCTCTGAAGCACGATGGCTCATGGTGATAGAACTGTGAGTCTTTAACATCCTAAAAAAAAACGTTTGCCTAATTCAGTCACAATAACGTGGGCCCTGGCCTTTGCCCTGACTCTATGTCTGCACTTGGCCTCATCAAATTCAGCAGGGAATGCTCTTAAGCACTGAGCCATCTCTCCTGCCTCATCCTTCTGTTGCCAGTAGATGGCACCAAATCTCCTTTTGAGACCAAACTGTGGAATCTAGGAATCGCACTTCTGACCTTTGGGAGGGCAGCCAGTGGTCTTAACCCCTGAGCTATCTCTCCAGCTCTCCTTTCTGTTTCCAAAAGAGGGCACAAGACATCAGTGCAGATGGTTGTGAGCCATTATGTGGTTTCCTGGAATTGAATTCCAGAAGTTGGAAGAGCAAGCAATGCTCTTAAGACTGAGCCATCTCTCCAACCTGTTTTTCAACTTTTTAACTAAACCAGATTTACTCAATGTGGTGTGTGGATCACATCTGCATTCCCCTAACATTTGAAGTACAGGGGTCTCCACGGACTTATTGGCCATTCGTTTACGTCATAGAGGATGTCTAGATAAATTGTTTCTCTGGCTTTAAATTGGTTAACCTTTTTTTGGTGTTTGTTCCTTTGTATGTCTTGGATATGAGTTCTTCTTCAGGCACATGAACATGCCAGTATTTTCTTCTTCTAGCCATCTTGCCTTACTCTCCTTGGTGTAATCTCTGAAGCACACTGGCTCATTGTGATAGAGCTGTGAGTCTTTAACATCCTAACAAAAACTTTTGCTTAATTCAGTCACAACAACGTGGTCCTTGGCCTTTGGCCATGATTCTATGTCTGCCTTTGGCCTCATCAAACTCAGCAGGCAATGCTGTTAACCACTGAGCCATCTCTCCTGCCTCTTCCTTCTGCTGCCAGTAGAGGGCACCAAAACTCATTTTGAATCAATTCTGTGATTTCCAGGAATCGAACTTCTGATCTTTGGAAAAGCAGGCAATGCTCTTAACCACTGAGCCATCTCTCCAACACATTTTTCAACTTCTATAACTAAACCAGGTTTACTCAATGTGGTGTGTGTCTGCATTCCCCTAACATGTGGAGTACAGGGGTCTCCAATGACCTATTGGCTGTTCATGGACCTCATAGAGGAGGTCAGGATAAATTGTTTCTCTGGCTTTAAATTGGTTAAGAGTTTGCTGGTGTTTGTAGTGCTTTGATTGTCTTGGATGTGAGTCCTCTTTAAGGCACATGAACATGCCAGTGTTTTCTTCTTCTAGCCATCTTGCCTTGCTCTCCTTAGTGTTGTCTCTGAAGCACGATGTCTCATGGTGATAGAGCTGTGAGTCTTTAACATCCTCAAAAAACGTTTGCCCAATTCAGTCACAATAACGTGGGCCCTGGCCTTTGCCCTGACTCTATGTCTGCACTTGGCCTCATCAAACTCAGCAGGCAATGCTCCAAAGCACTGAGCCATCTCTCCTGCCTCTTCATTCTGTTGCCAGTAGATGGCACCAAATCTCATTTTGAGAGCAAAACTGTGGTGGCCATGAATCGAACTTCTGACCTTTAGAAGGGCAGCCAGGATTCTTAACCACTGTGCTAAATCTCGAGCGCTTCTTTCTGCATCCAAAAGAGGGCACAAGACCTCAGTGCAGATGGTTATGAGCCATTATGTGGTTGCTTGAAATTGAATACAGGTGGATGAAAGAGCACGAAATGCTCTTAAACACTGAGCCATCTCTCCAACGCTTTTTCCTACTTCTTTACCTAAACCAGATGTACTCAATGATGTGTGGATCACATCTGCATTTTCCTAACATTTGAAGTACAGGGGTCTCCACGATCTGTTGGCCATTCGTGTACCTCATAGAGGAGGTCTAGACAAATTGTTTCACTGGCTTTAAATTGGTTAAGCTTTTGTTGGTGTTTGTTCCTTAGTATGTCTTGGATGTGAATTCTTCAGGCACATGAACATGCTAGTATTTTCTTCTTCTAACCATCTTGCCTTACTCTGTTTGGTGGTGTCACTGAAGCATGCTGGCTCATGGTGATAGAGCTGTGAGTCTTTATTATCCTAACAAAATATTATGCCTGATTCAGTCCCAAAAACCTGGGCCTTGGCTGTATGTCTGCACTTGGCCTCATCAAACTCAGCAGGCATGCTCTTAACCACCAATACATCTCTCCTGCCTCTTCCTTCTGCTTCCAGTAGAGGGCGCCAAACCTCATTTTGAAGCAATTATGTGATGTCCAGGAATCGAACTTCTGATCTTTGGAAGAGCAGGCAATGCTCTTAACCACTGAGCCAACGTCTTTAACTAAACCAGGTTTACTCAATGTGGTGTGTGGATCACATCTGCATTCCCCTAACATGTGGATTACAGGGGTCTCCATGGACCTATTGGCTGTTCATGTACCTCATAGAGGAGGTCAGGATAAATTGTTTCTCTGGCTTTAAATTGGGTAACATTTTGCTGGTGTTTGTAGTCCTTTGATTGTTTTGGATGTGAGTTCTCTTTAAGGCACATGAACATGCCAGTGTTTTCTTCTTCTAGCCATCTTGCCTTACTCTCCTTAGTGTTGTCTCTGAAGCACGCTGTCTCATGGTGATAGAGCTGTGAGTCTTTAACATCCTAAAAAAACGTTTGCCTAATTCAGTCACAATAACGTGTGCCCTGGCCTTTGCCCTGAATCTATGTCTGCACTTGGCCTCATCAAACTCAGCAGGCAATGCTCTGAAGCACTGAGCCATCTCTCCTGCCTCTTCCTTCTGTTGCCAGTAGATGGCTCCAAATCTCATTTTGAGAGCAAAACTTTGGTTGCCAGGAATCGAACTTCTGACCTGTAGAAGGGCAGCCAGTATTCTTAACCACTGACCTATATCTCGAGCGCTTCTTTCTGCATCAAACGGAGGGCACAAGACCTCAGTGCAGATGGTTGCGAGTCATTATGTGGTTGCTTGAAATTGGATACAGGTGGATGAAAGGGCACGAAATCCTCTTAAACACTGAGCCATCTCTCCAACCCGTTTTTCCTCTTCTTTACCTAAACCAGATGTACTCAATGATGTGTGGATCACATCTGCGTTTTCCTAACATTTGAAGTACAGGGGTCTCCATGGATCTGTTGGCCATTCGTGTACCTCATAGAGGAGGTCTAGACTAATTGTTTCACTGGCTTTAAATTGGTTAAGCTTTTGTTGGTGGTTTTTCCTTTGTATGTCTTGGATGTGAGTTCTTCTTCAGGCACATGAATATGCTAGTATTTTCTTCTTTTAACCATCTTGATTTACTCTGCTTGGTGGTGTCTCTGAAGCACGGTGGCTCATGGTGATAGAGCTGTGAGTCTTTATTATCATAACAAAATGTTTTGCCTGATTCAGTCCCAACAACCTGGGCCCTGGCTGTATGTCTGCACTTGGCCTCATCAAACTCAGCAGGCATGCTCTTAACCACCAAGACATCTCTCCTGCCTCTTCCTTCTGCTTCCAGTAGAGGCAGAAAACCTCATATTGAAACAATTATGTGATGTCCAGGAATCGAACTTCTGATCTTTGAAAGAGCAGGCCATGTTCTTAACCACTGCGCCATGTCTCCGACCCGTGTTTCAACTCCTTTAACTAAACCAGGTTTATTCAATGTGGTTTGTGGATCACATCTGGATTCCCCTAACATGTGGATTACAGGGGTCTCCATGGACCTATTGGCTGTACATGTACCTCATAGAGGATGTCAGGATAAATTGTTTCTCTGGCTTTAAATTGGTTAACATTTTGCTGGTGTTTGTAGTCCTTTGATTGTCTTGGATGTGAGTTCTCTTTAAGGCACATGAACATGCCAGTGTTTTCTTTTTCTAGCCATCTTGCCTTACTCTCCTTAGTGTTGTCTCTGAAGCACGTTGTCTCATGGTGATAGAGCTGTGAGTCTTTAACATCAAAAAAAAACGTTTGCCTAATTCAGTCACAATAACGTGGGCCCTGGCCTTTGCCTTGACTCTATGTCTGCACTTGGCCTCATCAAACTCAGCAGCCAATGCTCTTAAGCACTGAGCCATCTCTCCTGCCTCGTCCTTCTGTTGCCAGTAGATGGCACCAAATCTCATTTTGAGAGCAAAACTGTGGTTGCCAGGAATCTAACTTCTGACCTTTAGAAGGGCAGCCAGGATTCTTAACCACTGAGCTCTCTCTCGAGCACTTCTTTCTGCATCCAAAAGAGGGCACAAGACCTCAGTGTAGATGGTTGTGACCCATTATGTAGTTGCTTGAAATTGGATACAGGAGGATGAAAGAGCACGAAATGCCCTTAAACACCGAGCCATCTCTCCAACCCGTTTTTCTACTTCTTTACCTAAACCAGATGTACTCAATGATGTGTGGATCACATCTGCATTTTCCTAACATTTGAAGTCCAGGGGTCTCCATGGATCTGTTGGCCATTCGTGTAACTCATGGAAAAGGACTAGACAAATTGTTTCACTGGCTTTAAATTGTTTAAGCTTTTGTTGGTGTTTGTTCCTTTCTATGTCTTGGATGTGAATTATTCTTCAGGCAAATGAACATGCTAGTATTTTATTCTTCTAACCATGCCTTACCCTGCTTAATGGTGTCTCGGAAGCATGCTGGCTCATGGTGATAGAGCTGTGAGTCTTTATTATCCTAACAAAATGTTTTGCCTGATTCAGTCCCAACAACCTGGGTCCTGGCTGTATGTCTGCACTTGGCCTCATCAAACTCAGCAGGCATGCTCTTAACCACCAAGACATCTCTCTTGCCTCTTCCTTCTGCTTCCAGTAGAGGGCATCAAACCTCGTTTTGAAGCAATTATGTGATGTCCAGGAATCGAACTTCTGATCTTTGGAAGAGCAGGCAATGCTCTTATCCAATGAGCCATGTCTCCGACCCGTTTTTCAACTTCTTTAACTAAACCAGATTTACTCAATGTGGTGTGTGGATTACATCTGCATTCCCCTAACATGTGGTGTACAGGGGTCTCCATGGACCTATTGGCTGTTCATGTACCTCATAGAGGATATCAGGATAAATTGTTTCTCTGGCTTTAAATTGAGTAACATTTTGCTGGTGTTTGTAGTCCTTTGATTGTCTTGGATGTGAGTTCTCTTTAAGGCACATGAACATGCCAGTGTTTTCTTCTTCTAGCCATCTTGCCTTACTTTCCTTAATGTTGTCTCTGAAGTACGATGTCTCATGGTGATAGAGCTGTGAGTCTTTAACCTCCTAAAAAAACGTTTGCCTAATTCAGTCACAATAACGTGGGCCCTGGCCTTTGCCCTGACTCTATGTCTGCACTTGGCCTCATCAAACTCAGCAGCCAATGATCTTAAGCACTGAGCCATCTCTCCTGCCTCTTCCTTCTGTTGCCAGTAGATGGCACCAAATCTCATTTTGAGAGCAAAACTGTGGTTGCAGGAATCGAACTTCTGACCTTTAGAAGGGCAGCCAGGATTCTTAAACAATGGGCTATCTCTCGCGCGCTTCTTTCTGCATCCAAAAGAGGGCACAAGACCTCAGTGCAGATGGTTGTGAGCCATTATGTGGTTGCTTGAAATTGAATACAGGAGGATGAAAGAGCACGAAATGCTCTTAAACACTCAGCCATCTCTCCAACCCGTTTTTCTACTTCTTTACCTAAACCAGATGTACTCAATGATGTGTGGATCACATCCGCATTTTCCTAACATTGGAAGTACAAGGTTCTCCATGATCTGTTGGCCACTCCTGTACCTCATAGAGGAGGTCTAGACAAATTGTTTCACTGGCTTTAAATTGGTAAAGCTTTTGTTGGTGTTTGTTCCTTTGTATGTCTTGGATGTGAGTTCTTCTTCAGGCACATGAATGTGCTAGTATTTTCTTCTTTGAACCATCCAGCCTTACTCTGCTTGGTGGTGTCTCTGAAGCATGCTGGCTCATGGTGATAGAGCTGTGAGTCTTTATTATCCCAACAAAATGTTTTGCCTGATTCAGTCCCAACAACCTGGGCCCTGGCTGTATGTCTGCACTTGGCCTCATCAAACTCAGCAGGCATGCTCTTAACCACCAAGACATCTCTCTTGCCTCTTCCCTCTGCTTCCAGTAGAGGGCACCAAACCTCGTTTTGAAGCAATTATGTGATGTCCAGGAATCGAACTTCTGATCTTTGGAAGAGCAGGCAATGCTCTTATCCACTGAGCCATCTCTCCGACCCGTTTTTCAACTTCTTTAACTAAACCAGGTTTACTCAATGTGGTGTGTGGATTACATCTGCATTCCCCTACATGTGGAGTACAGGGGTCTCCATGGACCTATTGGCTGTTCATGTACCTCATAGAGGATATCAGGATAAATTGTTTCTCTGGCTTTAAATTGGGTAACATTTTGCTGGTGTTTGTAGTCCTTTGATTGACTTGGATGTGAGTTCTCTTTAAGGCACATGAACATGCCAGTGTTTTCTTCTTCTAGCCATCTTGCCTTACTCTCCTTAATATTGTCTCTGAAGTACGATGTCTCATGGTGATAGAGCTGTGAGTCTTTAACATCCTAAAAAAACGTTTGCCTAATTCAGTCACAATAACGTGGGCCCTGGCCTTTGCCCTGACTCTATGTCTGCACTTGGCCTCATCAAACTCAGCAGCCAATGCTCTTAAGCACTGAGCCATCTCTCCTGGCTCTTCCTTCTGTTGCCAGTAGATGGCACCAAATCTCATTTTGAGAGCAAAACTGTGGTTGCCAGGAATCGAACTTCTGACCTTTAGAAGGGAGCCAGGATTCTTAACCACTGAGCTATCTCTCGAGCGCTTCTTTCTGCATCCAAAAGAGGGCACAAGACCTCAGTGCAGATGGTTGTGAGCCATTATGTGGTTGCTTGAATTTGAATACAGGAGGATGAAAGAGCACGAAATGCTCTTAAACACTCAGCCATCTCTCCATCCCGTTTTTCTACTTCTTTACCTAAACCAGATGTACTCAATGATGTGTGGATCACATCTGCATTTTCCTAACATTTGAAGTACAAGGGTCCATGGATCTGTTGGCCACTCGTGTACCTCATAGAGGAGGTCTAGACAAATTGTTTCACTGGCTTTAAATTGGTAAAGCTTTTGTTGGTGTTTGTTCCTTTGTATGTCTTGGATGTGAGTTATTCTTCAGGCACATGAACGTGCTAGTATTTTCTTCTTCTAACCATCTTGCCTTACTCTGCTTGGTGGTGTTTCTGAAGCATGCTGGCTCATGGTGATAGAGCTGTGAGTCTTTATTATCCTAACAAAATGTTTTGCCTGATTCAGTCCCAACAACCTGGGCCCTGGCTGTATGTCTGCACTTGGCCTCATCAAATTCAGCAGGCATGCTCTTAACCACCAAGACATTTCTCCTGACTCTTCCTTCTGCTTCCAGTAGAGGGCACCAAACCTCGTTTTGAAGCAATTATGTGATGTCCAGGAATGGAACTTCTGATCTTTGGAAGAGCAGGCAATGCTCTTAACCACTGAGCCAACTCTCCGACCCGTTTTTCAACTTCTTTAACTAAACCAGGTTTACTCAATGTGGTGTGTGGATCACATCTGAATTCCCCTAACATGTGGAGTACAGGGGTCTCCATGGACCTATTGATGTTCATGTACCTCATAGAGGGCGTCAGCATAAATTGTTTCTCTGGCTTTAAATTGGTTAACAGTTTGCCGGTGTTTGTAGTCCTTTGATTTTCTTGGATGTGAGTTCTCTTTAAGGCACATGAACATGCCAGTGTTTTCTTCTTCTAGCCATCTTGCCTAACTCTCCTTAGTGTTTTCTCTGAAGCACGTTGGCTCTTGGTGATAGAGTTGTGAGTCTTTAACATCCTAAAAAAACGTTTGCCTAATTCAGTCACAATAACGTGGGCCCTGGCCTTTGCCCTGACTCTATGTCTGCACTTGGCCTCATCAAACTCAGCAGCCAATGCTCTTAAGCACTGAGCCATCTCTCCTGCCTCTTCCTTCTGTTGCCAGTAGATGGCACCAATTCTCATTTTGAGAGCAAAACTGTGGTTGCCAGGAATCGAACTCCTGACCTTTAGAAGGGCAGCCAGGATTCTTAACCACTGAGCTATCTCTCGAGCGCTTCTTTCTGCATCCTAAAGAGGGCACAAGACCTCAGTGCAGATGGTTGTGAGCCATTATGTGGTTGCTTGAAATTGAATACAGGAGGATGAAAGAGCACGAAATGCTCTTAAACACTCAGCCATCTCTCCAAACTGTTTTTCTACTTCTTTACCTAAACCAGTTGTACTCAAAGATGTGTGGATAACATCTGCATTTTCCTAACATTTGAAGTACAGGGGACTCCATGGATCTGTGTGCCACTCCTGTATCTCATAGAGGAGGTCTAGACAAATTGTTTCACTGGCTTTAAATTGGTTAAGCTTTTGTTGGTGTTTGTTCCTTTGTATGTCTTGGATGTGAGTTCTTCTTCAGGCACATGAACATGCTAGTGTTTTCTTCTTCTAACCATCTTGCCTTACTCTGCTTGGTGGTGTTTCTGAAGCATGCTGGCTCATGGTGATAGAGCTGTGAGTCTTTATTATCCTAACAAAATGTTTTGCCTGATTCAGTCCCAACAACCTGGGCCCAGGCTGTATGTCTGTACTTGGCCTCATCAAACTCAGCAGGCATGCTCTTAACCACCAAGACATTTCTCCTGCCTCTTCCTTCTGCTTCCAGTAGAGGGCACCACACCTCGTTTTGAAGCAATTATGTGATGTCCAGGAATCGAACTTCTGATCTTTGGAAGAGCAGGCAATGCTCTTAACCACTGAGCCAACTCTCCGACCCGTTTTTCAACTTCTTTAACTAAACCAGGTTTACTCAATGTGGTGTGTGGATCACATCTGAATTCCCCTAACATGTGGATTACAGGGGTCTCCATGGACCTATTGGCTGTTCATGTACCTCATAGAGGGCGTCAGCATAAATTGTTTCTCTGGCTTTAAATTGGTTAACATTTTGCCGGTGTTTGTAGTCCTTTGATTTTCTTGGATGTGAGTTCTCTTTAAGGCACATGAACATGCCAGTGTTTTCTTCTTCTAGCTATCTTGCCTTACTCTCCTTAGTGTTTTCTCTGAAGCACGTTGGCTCTTGGTGATAGAGTTGTGAGTCTTTAACATCCTAAAAAAACGTTTGCCTAATTCAGTCACAATAACGTGGGCCCTGGCCTTTGCACTGACTCTATGTCTGCACTTGGCCTCATCAAACTCAGCAGGCAATGCTCTTAAGCACTGAGCCATCTCTCCTGCCTCTTCCTTCTGTTGCCAGTAGATGGCACCAATTCTCATTTTTAGAGCAAAACTGTGGTTGCCAGGATTCGAACGTCTGACCTTTAGAAGGGCAGCCAGGATTCTTAAAAACTGAGCTATCTCTCGAGCGCTTCTTTCTGCATCCAAAAGAGGGCACAAGACCTCAGTGCAGATGGTTGTGAGCCATTATGTGGTTGCTTGAAATTGAATACAGGAGGATGAAAGAGCACGAAATGCTCTTAAACACTCAGCCATCTCTCCAACCCGTTTTTCTACTTCTTTACCTAAACCAGATGTACTCAATGATGTGTGGATCACATCTGCATTTTCCTAACATTTGAAGTACAAGGGTCTCCATGGATCTGTTGGACACTCGAGTACCTCATAGAGGAGGTCTAGACAAATTGTTTCACTGGCTTTAAATTGGTAAAGCTTTTGTTGGTGTTTGTTCCTTTGTATGTCTTGGATGTGAGTTCTTCTTCAGGCACATGAACGTGCTAGTATTTTCTTCTTCTAACCATCTTGCCTTACTCTGCTTGGTGGTGTTTCTGAAGCATGCTGGCTCATGGTAATAGAGCTGTGAGTCTTTATTATCCTAACAAAATGTTTTGCCTGATTCAGTCCCAACAACCTGGGCCCTGGCTGTATGTCTGCACTTGGCCTCATCAAACTCAGCAGGCATGCTCTAAACCACCAAGACATTTCTCCTGCCTCTTCCTTCTGCTTCCGGTAGAGGGCACCGAACCTCGTATTGAAGCAATTATGTGATGTCCAGGAATCGAACTTCTGATCTTTGGAAGAGCAGGCAATGCTCTTAGCCACTGAGCCAACTCTCCGACTCGTTTTTCAACTTCTTTAACTAAACCAGGTTTACTCAATGTGGTGTGTGGATCACATCTGCATTCCCCTAACATGTGGATTACAGGGGTCTCCATGGACCTATTGGCTGTTCATGTACCTCATAGAGGGCGTCAGCATAAATTGTTTCTCTGGCTTTAAATTGGTTAACATTTTGCTGGTGTTTGTAGTCCTTTGATTTTCTTGGATGTGAGTTCTCTTTAAGGCACATGAACATGCCAGTGTTTTCTTCTTCTAGCCATCTTGCCTTACTCTCCTTAGTGTTTTCTCTGAAGCACGTTGGCTCTTGGTGATAGAGTTGTGAGTCTTTAACATCCTAAAAAAACGTTTGCCTAATTCAGTCACAATAACGTGGGCCCTGGCCTTTGCCCTGACTCTATGTCTGCACTTGGCCTCATCAAACTCAGCAGCCAATGCTCTTAAGCACTGAGCCATCTCTCCTGCCTCTTCCTTCTGTTGCCAGTAGATGGCACCAAATCTCATTTTGAGAGCAAAACTGTGGTTGCCAGGAATCTAACTTCTGACCTTTAGAAGGGCAGCCAGGATTCTTAACCACTGAGCTATCTCTCGAGCGCTTCTTTCTGCATCCAAAAGAGGGCACAAGACCTCAGTGCAGATGGTTGTGAGCCATTATGTGGTTGCTTGAAATTGAATACAGGAGGATGAATGAGCACGAAATGCTCTTAAACACTCAGCATTCTCTCCAACCCATTTTTCTACTTCTTTACCTAAACCAGATGTACTCAAAGATGTGTGGATCACATCTGCATTTTCCTAACATTTGAAGTACAGGGGTCTCCATGGATCTGTTGGCCACTCCTGTACCTCATAGAGGAGGTCTAGAGAAATTTTTTCACTGGCTTTAAATTGGTTAAGCTTTTGTTGGTGTTTGTTCCTTTATATGTCTTGGATGTGAGTTCTTCTTCAGGCACATGAACATGCTAGTATTTTCTTCTTCGAACCATCCTGCCTTACTCTGCTTGGTGGTGTCTCTGAAGCATGCTGGCTCATGGTGATAGAGCTGTGAGTCTTTATTATCCCAACAAAATGTTTTGCCTGATTCAGTCCCAACAACCTGGGCCCTGGCTGTATGTCTGCACTTGGCCTCATCAAACTCAGCAGGCATGCTCTTAATCACCAAGACATCTCTCTTGCCTCTTCCTTCTGCTTCCAGTAGAGGGCACCAAACCTCGTTTTGAAGCAATTATGTGATGTCCAGGAATCGAACTTCTGATCTTTGGAAGAGAAGGCAATGCTCTTATCCACTGAGCCATCTCTCCGACCCGTTTTTCAACTTCTTTAAATAAACCAGGTTTACTCAATGTGGTGTGTGGATTACATCTGCATTCCCCTAACATGTGGAGTACAGGGGTCTCCATGGACCTATTGACTGTTCATGTACCACATAGAGGATATCAGGATAAATTGTTTCTCTGGCTTTAATTGGGTAACATTTTGCTGGTGTTTGTAGTCCTTTGATTGTCTTGGATGTGAGTTCTCTTTAAGGCACATGAACATGCCAGTGTTTTCTTCTTCTAGCCATCTTGCCTTACTCTCCTTAGTGTTTTCTCTGAAGCACGTTGGCTCTTGGTGATAGAGTTGTGAGTCTTTAACATCCTAAAAAAACGTTTGCCTAATTCAGTCACAATAACGTGGGCCCTGGCCTTTGCCCTGACTCTATGTCTGCACTTGGCCTCATCAAACTCAGCAGCCAATGCTCTTAAGCACTGAGCCATCTCTCCTGCCTCTTCCTTCTGTTGCCAGTAGATGGCATCAAATCTCATTTTGAGAGCAAAACTGTGGTAGCCAGGAATCTAACTTCTGACCTTTAGAAGGGCAGCCAGGATTCTTAACCACTGAGCTATCTCTCGAGCGCTTCTTTCTGCATGCAAAAGAGGGCACAAGACCTCAGTGCAGATGGTTGTGAGCCATTATGTGGTTGCTTGAAATTGAATACAGGAGGATGAAAGAGCACGAAATGCTCTTAAACACTCAGCCATCTCTCCAACCCGTTTTTCTACTTCTTTACCTAAACCAGTTTTACTCAAACATGTGTGGATCTCATCTGCATTTTCCTAAAATTTGAAGTACAGGGGTCTCCATGTATCTGTGGGCCACTCCTGTACCTCATAGAGGAGGTCTAGACAAATTGTTTCACTGGCTATAAATTGGTTAAGCTTTTGTTGGTGTTTGTTCCTTTGTATTTCTTGGAAGTGAGTTCTTCTTCAGGCACATGAACATGCTAGTATTTTCTTCTTCGAACCATCCTGCCTTACTCTGCTTGGTGGTGTCTCTGAAGCATGCTGGCTCATGGTGATAGAGCTGTGAGTCTTTATTATCCCAACAAAATGTTTTGCCTGATTCAGTCCCAACAACCTGGGCCCTGGCTGTATGTCTGCACTTGGCCTCATCAAACTCAGCAGGCATGCTCTTAATCACCAAGACATCTCTCTTGCCTCTTCCTTCTGCTTCCAGTAGAGGGCACCAAACCTCGTTTTGAAGCAATTATGTGATGTCCAGGAATCGAACTTCTGATCTTTGGAAGAGAAGGCAATGCTCTTATCCACTGAGCCATCTCTCCGACCCGTTTTTCAACTTCTTTAAATAAACCAGGTTTACTCAATGTGGTGTGTGGATTACATCTGCATTCCCCTAACATGTGGAGTACAGGGGTCTCCATGGACCTATTGACTGTTCATGTACCACATAGAGGATATCAGGATAAATTGTTTCTCTGGCTTTAAATTGGTTAACATTTTGCTACTGTATGTAGTCCTTTGATTGTCTTGGATGTGAGTTCTCTTTAAGGCACATGAACATGCCAGTGTTTTCTTCTTCTAGCCATCTTGCCTTACTCTCCTTAGTGTTTTCTCTGAAGCACGATGGCTCTTGGTGATAGAGCTGTGAGTCTTTAACATCCTAAAAAAACGTTTGCCTAATTCAGTCACAATAATGTGGGCCCTGGCCTTTGCCCTGACTCTATGTCTGCACTTGGCCTCATCAAACTCAGCAGCCAATGCTCTTAAGCACTGAGCCATCTCTCCTGCCTCTTCCTTCTGTTGCCAGTAGATGGCACCAAATCTCATTTTGAGAGCAAAACTGTGGTTGCCAGGAATCCAACTTCTGACCTTTAGAAGGGCAGCCAGGATTCTTAACCTCTGAGCTATCTCTCGAGCGCTTCTTTCTGCATCCAAAAGAGGGCACAAGACCTCAGTGCAGATGGTTGTGAGCCATTATGTGGTTGCTTGAAATTGAATACAGGAGGATGAAAGAGCACGAAATGCTCTTAAACACTCAGCCATCTCTCCAACCCGTTTTTCTACTTCTTTACCTAAACCAGTTTTACTCAAACATGTGTGGATCACATCTACATTTTCCTAACATTTGAAGTACAGGGGTCTCCATGGATCTGTGGGCCACTCCTGTACCTCATAGAGGAGGTCTAGACAAATTGTTTCACTGGCTATAAATTGGTTAAGCTTTTGTTGGTGTTTGTTCCTTTGTATGTCTTGGATGTGAGTTCTTATTCAGGCACATGAACATACTAGTATTTTCTTCTTCTAACCATCTTGTCTTACTCTGCTTGGTGGTGTCTCTGAAGCATGCTGGCTCATGGTGATAGAGCTGTGAGTCTTTTTTATCCTAACAAAATATTTTGCCTGATTCAGTCCCAACAACCTGGGCCCTGGCTGTATGTCTGCACTTGGCCTCATCAAACTCAGCAGGCATGCTCTTAACCACCAAGACATCTCTCCTGCCTCTTCCTTCGGCTTCCAGTAGAGGGCACCAAACCTCATTTTGAAGCAATTATGTGATGTCCAGGAATCGAACTTCTGATCTTTGGAAGAGCAGGCAATGCTCTTAACCACTGAGCCATCTCTCCGACCCGTTTTTCAACTTCTTTAACTAAACCAGGTTTACTCAATGTGTTGTGTGGATCACATCTGCTTTCCCCTAACATGTGGCGTACAGGGGTCTCCATGGACCTATCGCCTGTTCATATAACTCATAGAGGAGGTCAGGATAAATTGTTTCTCTGGCTTTAAATTGGTTATCATTTTGCTGGTGTTTGTAGTCCTTTTATTGTCTTGGATGTGAGTTCACTTTAAGGCACATGAACATGCCAGTGTTTTCTTCTTCTAGCCATCTTGCCTTACTCTCCTTAGTGTTGTCTCTGAAGCACGCTGTCTCATGGTGATATAGCTGTGAGTCTTTAACATCATAAAAAAACGTTTGCCTAATTCAGTCACAATAACGTGGGCCCTGGCCTTTGCCCTGACTCTCTGTCTGCACTTGGCCTCATCAAACTCAGCAGGCAATGCTCTTAAGCACTGAGCCATCCTTTCTGCCTCTTCCTTCTGTTGCCAGTAGATGGCACCAAATCTCATTTTGAGAGGAAAACTGGGGTTGCCAGGAATTGAACTTCTGACCTTTAGAAGGGCAGCCAGTATTCTTAATCACTGAGCTATCTCTCGAGCGCTTCTTTCTGCATCCAAAAGAGGGCACAAGACCTCAGTGCAGATGGTTGTGAGCCATTATGTGGTTGCTTGAAATTGAACACAGGAGGATGAAAGAGCACGAAATGCTCTTAAACACTGAGCCATCTCTACAACCTGTTTTTCTACTTCTTTACCTAAATCAGATGTACTCAATGATGTGTGGATCTCATCTGCATTTTCCTAACATTTGAAGTGCAGGGGTCTCCATGGATCTGTTGGCCATTCGTGTACCTCATAGAGGAGGTCTAGACAAATTGTTTCACTGGCTTTAAATTGGTTAAGCTTTTGTTGGTGTTTGTTCCTTTGTATGTCTTGGATGTGAGTTCTTCTTCAGGCACATGAACATGCTAGTATTTTCTTCTTCTAACCATCTTGCCTGACTCTGCTTGGTGGTGTATCTGAAGCATGCTGGCTCATGGTGATAGAGCTGTGAGTCTTTATTATCCTAACAAAATGTTTTGCCTGATTCAGTCTCAACCACCTGGCCCTGCTTGTATGTCTGCACTTGGCTTCATCAAACTCAGCAGGCATGCTCTTAACCACCAAAACATCTCTCCTGCCTCTTCCTTCTGCTTCCAGTTGAGGGCACCAAACCTCATTTTGAAGCAATTGTGTGATGTCCAGGAATGGAAATTCTGATCTTTGGAAGAGCAGGCAATGCTCTTAACCACGGAGCCATCTCTCCGACCCGTTTTTCAACTTCTTTAACTAAACCAGTGTTACTCAATGTGGTGTGTGGATCACATCTGCATTCTCCTAACATGTGGAGTACAGGGGTCTCAATGGACCTATTGGCTGTTCATGTACCTCATAGAGGAGGTCAGGATAAATTGTTTCTCTGGCTTTAAATTGGTTAACATTTTGCTGCTGTTTGTAGTCCTTTAATTACTTTGGATGTGAGTTCTCTTTAAGGCACATGAACATGCCAGTGTTTTCTTCTTCAAGCCATCTTGCCTTACTCTCCTTAGTGTTGTCTCTGAAGCAGGATGTTTCATGGTGATAGAGCTGTGAGTCTTTAACATCCTAAAAAAACTTTTGCCTAATTCAGTCACAATAACGTGGGCCCTGGCCTTTGCCCTGACTCTATGTCTGCACTTGGCCTCATCAAACTCAGCAGGCAATGCTCTTAAGCACTGAGCCATCTCTCCTGCCTCTTCATTCTGTTGCCAGTAGATGGCACCAAATCTCATTTTGAGAGGAAATCTGGGGTTGCCAGGAATCGATCTTCTGACCTTTAGAAGGGCAGCCAGGATTCTTAACCACTGAGCTATCTCTCGAGTGCTTCTTTCTGCATCCAAAGAGGGCACGAGACATCAGTGCAGATGGTTGTGAGCAATTATTTGGTTGCTTGAAATTGAATACAGTAGGATGAAAGAGCACGAAATGTACTTAAACACTGAGCCATCTCTCCAACCCGTTTTTCTACTTCTTTACCTAAATCAGATGTACTCAATGATGTGTGGATCACATCTGCATTTTCCTAACATTTGAAGTACAGGGATCTCCATGGATCTGTTGGCCATTCGTGTAGATCATAGAGGAGGTCTAGACCAATTGTTTCACTGGCTTTAAATTGGTTAAGCTTTTGTTGGTGTTTGTTCCTTTGTATGTCTTGGATGTGAGTTCTTCTTCAGGCACATGAACATGCTAGTAGTTTCTTCTTCTAACCATCCTGCCTTACTCTGCTTGGAGGTGTCTCTGAAGCATGCTGGCTCATGGTGATAGAGCTGTGAGTCTTTATTATCCTAACAAAATGTTTTGCCTGATTCAGTCCCAAGAACCTGGGCCATGGCCTCATCAAACTCAGCAGGCATGCTCTTAACCACCAAGACATCTCTCCTGCCTATTCCTTCTGCTTCCAGTAGAGGGCACCAAACCTCATTTTGAAGCAATTATGTGATGTCCAGGAATCGAACTTGTGATCTTTGGAATAGCAGGCAATGCTCTTAACCACTGAGCCATCTCTCCGACACGTTTTTCAACTTCTTTAACTAAACCAGGTTTACTCAATGTGGTAAGTGGATCACATCTGCATCCCCTAACATGTGGAGTACAGGGGTCTCCATGGACCTATGGGCTGTTCATGTACCTCATAGAGGAGGTCAGGATAAATTGTTTCTCTGGCTTTAAATTGGTTATTATTTTGCTGGTGTTTGTAGTCCTTGATTGTCTTGGATGTGAGTTCCCTTTAAGGCACATGAACATGCCAGTGTTTTCTTCTTCTAGCCATCTTGCCTTTATCTCCTTAGTGTTGTCTTGAAGCACGCTGTCTCATGGTGATATAGCTGTGAGTCTAAACATCCTAAAAAAAGTTTGCCTAATTCAGTGACAATAACGTGGGCCCTGGCCTTTGCCCTGACTCTCTGTCTGAACTTGGCCTCATCAAACTCAGCAGCCAATGCTCTTAAGCACTGAGCCATCTCTCCTGCCTCTTCCTTCTTTGCCTGTAGATGGCACCAAATCTCATTTTGAGAGCAAAACTGGGGTTGCCAGGAATCGAACTTCTGACCTTTAGAAGGGCAGCCAGTATTCTTAACCACTGAGTTATCTCTCGAGCACTTCTTTCTGCATCCAAAAGAGGGCACAAGACCTCAGTGCAGATGGTTGTGAGCCATTATGTGGTTGCTTGAAATTGAATAGAGGAGGATGAAAGAGCACGAAATGCTCTTAAACACAGAGGCATCTCTACAACCCGTTTTTCTACTTCTTTACCTAAACCAGATGTACTCAATGATGTGTGGATCACATCTGCATTATCCTAACATTTGAAGTACAGGGGTCTCCATGGATCTGTTGGCCATTCGTGTACCTCATAGTGGAAGTCTAGACAAATTGTTTCACTGGCTTTAAATTGGTTAAGCTTTTGTTGGTGTTTGTTCCTTTGTATGTCTTGGATGTGAGTTCTTCTTCAGGCACATGAACATGCTAGTATTTTCTTCTTCTAACCATCTTGCCTTACTCTGCTTGGTGGTGTCTCTGAAGCATGCTGGCTCATGGTGATAGAGCTGTGAGTCTTTATTATCCTAACAAAATGTTTTGCCTGATTCAGTCCCAACAACCTGGGCCCTGGCTGTATGTCTGCACTTGGCCTCATCAAACTCAGCAAGCATGCTCTTAACCACCATGACATCTCTCCTGCTTCTTCCTTCTGCTTCCAGTAGAGGGCACCAAACCTCGTTTTGAAGCAATTATGTGATGTCCAGGAATCGAACTTCTGATCTTTGGAAGAGCAGGCAAAGCTCTTAACCACTGAGCCATCTCTCCGACCCGTTTTTCAACTTCTTTAAATAAACCAGGTTTACTCAATGTGGTGTGTGGATCACATCTGCTTTCCCCTAACATGTGGAGTACAGGGGTCTCCATGGACCTATTGGCTGTTCATGTACCTCATAGAGGGGGTCAGCATAAATTGTTTCTCTGGCTTTAAATTGGTTAACATTTTGCTGGTGTTTGTAGTCCTTTGATTGTCTTGGATGTGAGTTCCCTTTAAGGCACATGAACATGCCAGTGCTTTCTTCTTCTAGCCATCTTTCCTAACTCTCCTTAGTGTTGTCTCTGAAGCACGATGTCTCATGGTGATAGAGCTGTGAGTCTTTAACATCCTTAAAAATCGTTTGCCTAATTCAGTCACAATAACGTGGGCCCTGGCCATTGCCCTGACTCTATGTCTGCAGTTGGCCTCATCAAACTCAGCAGGCAATGCTCTTAAGCACTGAGCCATCTCTCCTGCCTCTTCCTTCTGTTGCCAGTAGATGGCACCAATTCTCATTTTGAGAGCAAAACTGTGGTTGCCAGGAATCTAACTTCTGACTTTTAGAAGGGCAGCCAGGATTCTTAACCACTGAGCTATCTCTCGAGCGCTTCTTTCTGCATCCAAAAGAGGGCACAAGACCTCAGTGCAGATGGTTGTGAGCCATTATGTGGTTGCTTGAAATTGAATACAGGAAGATGAAAGAGCACGAAATGCTCTCAAACACTCAGCCATCTCTCCAACCCGTTTTTCTACTTCTTTACCTAAATCAGATGTACTCAATGATGTGTGGATCACATCTGCATTTTCCTAACATTTGAAGTACAGGGGTCTCCATGGATCTGTTGGCCATTCGTGAACCTCATCAAAGAGGTCTAGACAAATTGTTTCACTGGCTTTAAATTGGTTAAGCTTTTGTTGGTGTTGGATGTGAGTAGTTCTTGGATGTGAGTAGTTCTTCCGACACATGAACATGCTAGTGTTTTCTTCTTCTAACCATCGTGCCTTACTCTGCTTGGTGGTGTCTCTGAAGCATGCTGCCTCATGGTGATAGAGCTGTGAGTCTTTATTATCCTAACAAAATATTTTGCCTGATTCAGTCCCAACAACCTGGGCCCTAGCTGTATGTCTGCACTTGGCCTCATCAAACTCAGCAGGCATGCTCTTAACCACCAAGACATCTCTCCTCCCTCTTCCTTCTGCTTCTAGTAGAGGGCACCAAACCTCATTTTGAAGCAATTATGTGATGTCCAGGAATCGAACTTCTGATTATTGGAAGAGCCGGCAATGCTCTTAACCACTGAGCCATCTCTCCGACCCGTTTTTCTACTTCTTTAACTAAACCAGGTTTAGTCAATGTGGTGTGTGGATCACATCTGCATCCCCTAACATGTGGAGTACAGGGGTCTCCATGGACCTATTGGCTGTTCATGTACCTCATAGAGGAGGTCAGGATAAATTGTTTCTCTGGCTTTAAATTGGTTAACATTTTGCTGGTGTTTGTAGTCCTTTGATTGTCTTAATGTGAGTTCTCTTTAAGGCACATGATCATGCCAGTGTTTTCTTCTTCTAGCCATCTTGCCTTACTCTCCTTTGTATTGGCTCTGAAGCACGATGTCTCATGGTGATAGAGCTGTGAGTCTTTAACATCCTAAAAAAACGTTTGCCTAATTCAGTCACAATAACGTGGGCCCTGGCCTTTGCCCTGACTCTCTGCACTTGGCCTCATCAAACTCAGCAGGCAATGCTCTTAATCACTGAGCCATCTCTCCTGCCTCTTCCTTCTGTTGCCTTTAGATGGCACCAAATCTCATTTTGAGAGCAAAACTGGGGTTGCCAGGAATCGAACTTCTAACTTTAGAAGGGCAGCCAGTATTCTTAACCACTGAGATATCTCTCGAGCGCTTCTTTCTGCATCCAAAAGAGGGCACAAGACCTCAGTGCAGATGGTTGTGAGTCATTATGTGGTTGCTTGAAATTGAATAGAGGAGGATGAAAGAGCACGAAATGCTCTTAAACACTGAGGCATCTCTACAACCCGTTTTTCTACTTCTTTACCTAAACCAGATATACTCAATGATGTGTGGATCACATCTGTATTTTCCTAACATTTGAAGTACAGGAGTCTCCATGGATCTGTTGGCCATTCGTGTACCTCATCAAAGAGGTCTAGACAAATTGTTTCACTGGCTTTAAATTGGTTAAGCTTTTGTTGGTTTTTGATCCTTTGTATGTCTTGGATGTGAGTAGTTCTTCCGACACATGAACATGCTAGTGTTTTCTTCTTCTAACCATCGTGCCTTACTCTGCTTGGTGGTGTCTCTGAAGCATGCTGGCTCATGGTGATAGAGCTGTGAGTCTTTATTATCCTAACAAAATATTTCGCCTGATTCAGTCCCAACAACCTGGGCCCTAGCTGTATGTCTGCACTTGGCCTCATCAAAATCAGCAGGCATGCTCTTAACCACCAAGACATCTCTCCTGCCTATTCCTTCTGCTTCTAGTAGAGGGCACCAAACCTCGTTTTGAAGCAATTATGTGATGTCCAGGAATCGAACTTCTGATCTTTGGAAGAGCCGGCAATGCTCTTAACCACTGAGCCATCTCTCCGACCCGTTTTTCTACTTCTTTAACTAAACCAGGTTTACTCAATGTGGTGTGTGGATCACATCTGCATCCCCTAACATGTGGAGTACAGGGGTCTCCATGGACCTATTGGCTGTTCATGTACCTCATAGAGGAGTTCAGGATAAATTGTTTCTCTGGCTTTAAATTGGTTAACATTTTGCTGGTGTTTGTAGTCCTTTGATTGACTTGGATGTGAGTTCTCTTTAAGGCACATGATCATGCCAGTGTTTTCTTCTTCTAGCCATCTTGCCTTACTCTCCTTTGTGTTGGCTCTGAAGCATGATGTCTCATGGTGATAGAGCTGTGAGTCTTTAACATCCTAAAAAAACGTTTGCCTAATTCAGTCACAATAACGTGGGCCCTGGCCTTTGCCCTGACTCTCTGTCTGCACTTGGCCTCATCAAACTCAGCAGGCAATGCTCTTAAGCACTGAGCCATCTCTCCTGCCTCTTCCTTCTGTTGCCAGTAGATGGCACCAATTCTCCTTTTGAGAGCAAAACTGGGGTTGCCAGGAATCTAACTTCTGAATTGAGAAGGGCAGCCAGGATTCTTAACCACTGAGCTATCTCTCGAGCGCTTCTTTCTGCATCCAAAGAGGGCACTAGACCTCAGTGCAGATGGTGGTGAGCCATTATTTGGTTGCTTGAAATTGAATACAGGAGGATGAAAGTGCACGAAATGCTCTTAAACACTGAGCCATCTTTCCAACCCGTTTTTCTACTTCTTTACCTAAACCAGATGTACTCAATGATGTGGATCACATCTGCATTTTCCTAACATTTGAAGTACAGGGGTCTCCATGGATCTGTTGGCCATTCGTGTACCTCATCGAGGAGGTCTAGACAAATTGTTTCACTGGCTTTAAATTGGTTAAGCTTTTGTTGGTGTTTGTTCCTTTGTATGTCTTGGATGTGAGTTGTTCTTCCGGCACATGAACATGCTATTGTTTTCTTGATCTACCCATCGTGCCTTACTCTGCTTGGTGGTGTCTCTGAAGCATGCTGGCTCATGGTGATAGAGCTGTGAGTCTTTAACATCCTAAAAAAAAACGTTTGCCTAATTCAGTCACAGTAACGTGGGCCATGGCCTTAGCCCTGACTCTATGTCTGCACTTGGCCTCTTCAAACTCAGCAGGCAATGTTCTTAAGCACTGAGCCATCTCTCCAGCCTCTTCCTTCTGTTGCCAGTAGAGGGTACCGAATCTCATTTTGAGAGCAAAACTGGGGTTGCCAGTAATCGAACTTCTGACCTTTAGAAGGGCAGCCAGTATTCTTAACCACTGAGCTATCTCTCGAGCGCTTCTTTCTGCATCCAAAAGAGGGCACAAGACCTCAGTGCAGATGGTTGTGAGCCATTATGTGGTTGCTTGAAATTGAATACAGGAGGAAGAAAGAGCACGCAATTATCTTTCAAAGCTCATGGAACCTTCTCAAAAATTGACCACATACTTGGAAACAAAGGAAACCTCCACAGATACAAAAAAATATCAGTGTCCACCTGTGTCTTATCAGATCACCACGGATTAAAGTTAGAAGCCACCAACAAAGCTACCCCCAGAAAGCTGACAAACTCATGGAAACTGAACAGTCAACTACTGAACCACACCTGGGTCAAGGAAGAAATTAAGAAAGAAATTAAAGTCTTCCTTGAATTTAATGAAAACAAAGAGACAACATACTCAAACCTGTGGGACACAATGAAAGCAGTGCTAAGAGGAAAGTTCATAGCACTAAGTGCCCACTTAAAGAAAACGGAGAAAGCATACATTGGAGACTTAACAGCACACCTGAAAGCTCTAGAAAAAAAAGAAGCAGACGTGCCCAGGAGGAGTAGAAGACTGGAAATAATCAAACTGAGGGCAGAAATCAACAAAATAGAAAAACAGAAAACAGTCCAAAGAATCAATGAAACAAAAAGTTGGTTCTTGGAGAAAATCAACAAGATTGACAAACCCCTATCCAAACTAATTAAAGGACAGAGAGAGAACACGCAAATAAATAAGATCAGAAATGAAAAGGGGGATATAACCACAGACACAGAGGAAATTCAGAGAATCATTAGATCTTACTACAAAAGCCTGTATGCCACAAAACTGGAAAATGCAAAAGAAATGGACACTTTTTTAGATAAGTACCATATACCAAACCTAAACCAAGACCAGGTGAACGATCTAAATAGACCTGTTAGTCGCGAAGAATTAGAAACAGTTATCAAAAATCTCCCTTCCAAAAAAAGCCCAGGACCAGATGGTTTCAATGCAGAATTCTACCAGATCTTCCAAGAAGAGCTAATACCTATACTTCTTAATGTATTTCACAATATAGAAACAGAAGAGTCATTGCCAAATTCCTTTTATGAAGCTACAGTTACCCTGATACCAAAACCACACAAAGACCCAACCAAGAAAGAGAATTACAGGCCTATCTCACTCATGAACATCGACGCAAAAATTCTCAATAAAATACTGGCAAACCGAATCCAAGGACACATTAGAAAAGTTATCCATTATGATCAAGTAGGCTTCATTCCAGAGATGCAGGGATGGTTCAACATACGCAAATCTATCAATGTAATCAACCATATAAATAAACTGAAAGAAAAAAACCATATGATCATTTCATTAGATGCTGAAAAAGCATTCGACAAAATTCAACACTCCTTTATGATAAAGGTCTTGGAGAGATTAGGGATACAAGGGGCATACCTAAATATAATAAAAGCTATTTACAGCAAGCCGACAGCTAACATTAAATTAAATGGAGAAAAACTCAAAGCCATCCCACTAAAATCAGGAACACGACAAGGATGTCCACTCTCTCCATACCTCTGCAATATAGTGCTTGAAGTTCTAGCAATAGCAATAAGACAACATAAGGGGATCAAGGGGATGCGTATTGGAAAGGAAGAAGTTAAGCTTTCATTATTTGCAGATGATATGATAGTATACATAACCGACCCCAAAAACTCTACCAAAGAACTCCTACAGCTGATAAACACCTTTGGTAATGTGGCAGGATACAAAATCAACTCCAAAAAATCAGTTGCCTTCCTATACACTAAGGATAAGGAAGCAGAGAGGGAAATCAGAAAAGCATCACCTTTCACGATAGCCACAAATAGCATAAAATACCTTGGGGTAACTCTGACCAAGGAAGTGAAAGATCTATTTGGCAAGAACTTTAAGTCTTTGAAGAAAGAAATAGAAGAGGACACCAGAAAATGGAAGGACCTCCCTTGCTCTTGGATTGGGAGGATCAACATAGTAAAAATGGCAATTCTACCAAAAGCAATCTATAGATTCAACGCAATCCCCATCAAAATCCCATCAAAATTCTTCACAGATCTGGAGAAGACAATAATCAAATTTATATGGAAAAACAAAAAACCCAGGATAGCCAAAACAATCTTATACAATAAAGGATTGTCTGGAGGCATTACCATCCCTGACTTCAAACTCTATTACAGATCTACAGTACTGAAAACGGCTTGGTACTGGCATAAAAACAGAGAAGTCGACCAATGGAATAGAATAGAAGACCCTGACTTTAGCCCACAAACCTATGAACACCTGATTTTCGATAAAGGAGCTAAAAGTATACAATGGAAAAAAGAGAGCATCTTCAACAAATTGTGCTGGCAAAACTGGAAGTCAATCTGTAGAAGAATGAAAATAGATCCATATATATCACCATGCACAAAACTCAAGTCCAAATGGATTAAAGACCTCAATATCAGTCCAAACACACTGAATCTGATAGAAGAGAAAGTGGGAAGTACTCTACAACACATGGGCACAGGAGAACACTTCCTACGTACAACCCCAGCAGCACAAACACTAAGGACATCATTGAATAAATGGGACCTCCTGAGACTGAGAAGCTTCTGTAAAGCAAAGGACACTGTCACTAAGACAGAAAGGCAACCCACTGACTGGGAGAAGATCTTCACCAACCCCGCAACTGACAAAGGTCTGATATCCAAAATATACAAAGAACTCAAGAAATTAGACCGTAAAAGGTTAATCAATCCAATTATAAAATGGGGCACTGAGCTGAACAGAGACTTTTCAACAGAAGAAGTTCAAATGGCCAAAAGTCACTTAAGATCATGCTCAACTTCCTTAGCAATCAGGGAAATGCAAATCAAGACAACATTAAGATACCATCTTACACCGGTCAGAATGGCTAAAATCAAAAACACCAATGATAGCCTCTGCTGGAGAGGTTGTGGAGAAAGGGGCACTCTCATCCATTGCTGGTGGGAATGCAAACTTGTGCAACCACTTTGGAAAGCAGTGTGGCGGTTTCTCAGGAAAGTCGGGTTCAACCTACCTCTTGACCCAGCAATACCACTATTGGGAATATACCCAAGAGATGCCCAAACATACAACAAAAGTATATGCTCAACTATGTTCATAGCAGCATTGTTTGTAATTGCCAGAACCTGGAAACAACCTAGATGTCCTTCAATGGAAGAATGGATGAAGAAAGTATGGAATATATACATATTAGAGTACTACTCAGCAGTAAAAAACAATGACTTCTTGAATTTTGCATACAAATGGACGGAAATTGAAAACACTATCCTGAGTGAGGTAAGCCAGACCCAAAAAGAGGAACATGGGATGTACTCACTCATATTTGGTTTCTAGCCATAAATAAAGGACATTGAGACTATAATTCGTGAGTCTAGAGAAGCTAAATAAGGTGAACCCAAAGAAAAACATATAAGCATCCCCCTGAATATTAACCTTCATCAGGCGATGAAAGAAGACAGAGACAGAGACCAACATTGGAGCACTGGACTGAAGTCTCACGATCCAAAGGAGGAGCAGAAGGAGAGTGAGCACGAGCAAGGAACTCAGGACTGCGAGGGGTGCACCCACACACTGAGGCAATGGGGATGTTCTATGGGGAACTCACCAAGGCCAGCTGGCCGGGGACTGAAAAAGCATGGGACAAAACCGGTCTCGCTGAACATAATGGACAATGAGGACTACTGAGAACTGAAGAACAATGGCAATGGGTTCTTGATCCTATTGCACGTAATGGCTTTGTGGGAGCCCAGGTAGTTTGGATGCTCACCTTAATAGACCTGGATGGAGGTGGGTGGTCCTTGGACCTCCCACAGGGCAGAGAAACCTGCTTGCTCTTTGGGCTGAGGAGGAAGGAAGACTTGATTGGGGGAGGGGGAGGGAATGGGAGGTGGTGGCGGGGAAGAGGCAGAAATCTTTAATAATGAAATTAATTAATTAATAAGAAAATCAGCAAGAAAAATAAAAAAAAAACTTCCTAAAGAACGCGATTATCTTTCAAAGTAAAGCTTGTACTGAGAAAAGCAACACTGATCTCAGTTCTAACAGTGCTTTCACACGTAGCAAACAACTGCTTGTCTTGACAAAGAAACGCATGTGCGTATCTTACTAAAGCTTTCGTGAAATTACTAAACTTTCGAAAGAACGCGATTATCTATCAAACTAAAGCTTGTACTGAGAAAAGGAACACTGATCTCAGTTCTAAAAGTGGTTTCACACTTAGCAAACAAGTGCTTGTCTTTATAAAAAACGCATGTGCGTTTCTTACTAAAGCTTTCGTGAAATTAATAAACTTCAGAAAGAACGCGATTATCTTTCAAAGTAAAGCTTGTACTGAGAAAAGCAACACTGATCTCAGTTCTAACAGTGCTTTCACACGTAGCAAACAACTGCTTGTCTTGACAAAGAAACGCATGTGCGTTTCTTAATAAAGCTTTCGTGAAATTAATAAACTTCCGAAAGAACGCGATTATCTTTCAAAGTAAAGCTTGTACTGAGAAAAGCAACACGGATCTCAGTTCTAACAGTGCTTTCACACATAGCAAACTACTGCTTGTCTTGACAAAGAAACGCATGTGCGTTTCTTACTAAAGCTTTCGTGAAATTATAAACTTCCGAAAGAACGTGATTATCTTTCAAAGTAAAGCTTGTACTGAGAAAAGCAACACTGATCTCAGTTCTACCAGTGCTTTTACAATTAACAAACAACTGCTTGTCTTGACAAAGAAACGCATGTGCGTTTCTTACTAAAGCTTGCTTGAAATTAATAAACTTCCGAAAGAACGCGATTATCTTTCAAAGTAAAGCTTGTACTGAGAAAAGCAACACTGATCTCAGTTCTAACAGTGCTTTCACACGTAGCAAACAACTGCTTGTCTTGACAAAGAAACGCATGTGCGTTTCTTACTAAAGCTTTCGTGAAATTATAAACTTCCGAAAGAACGCGATTATCTTTCAAAGTAAAGCTTGTACTGAGAAAAGCAACACGGATCTCAGTTCTAACAGTGCTTTCACACGTAGCAAACAACTGCTTGTCTTGACAAAGAAACGCATGTGCGTTTCTTACTAAAGCTTTCGTGAAATTAATAAACTTCCGAAAGAACGCGATTATCTTTCAAAGTAAAGCTTGTACTGAGAAGAGCAACACGGATCTCAGTTCTAACAGTGCTTTCACACGTAGCAAATAACTGCTTGTCTTGACAAAGAAACGCATGTGCGTTTCTTACTAAAGCTTTCGTGAAATTAATAAACTTCTGAAAGAACGCGATTATCTTTCAAAGTAAAGCTTGTACTGAGAAAACAACACTGATCTCAGTTCTAACAGTGCTTTCCAACGTAGGAAACAACTACTTGTCTTGACAAAGAAACGCATGTGCGTTTCTTACTAAAGCTTTCGTGAAATTAATAATCATCCGAAAGAACGCGATTATCTATGAAAGTAAAGGTTGTACTGAGAAATCAACACTGATCTCAGTTCTAACAGTGCTTTCACACGTAGCCACCAACTGCTTGTCTTGACAAAGAAATGCATGAGCGTTTCTTACTAAAGGTTTCGTGAAATTAATAAACTTCCGAAAGAACGCGATTATCTTTCAAAGTAAAGCTTGTACTGGAAAAGCAACACTGATCTGAGTTCTAACAGTGCTTTCACACGTAGCAAACAACTACTTGTCTTTACAAAGAAACGCATGTTCGTTTCTTACTAAAGCTTGCTTGAAATTAATAAAATTCCGAAAGAACGCGATTATCTTTCAAAGTGAATCTTGTACTGAGAAAAGCAACACTGATCTCAGTTCTAACAGTGCTTTCACACGTAGCAAACAACTGTTTGTCTTTACAAAAAAACGCATGAGCGTTTCTTACTAAAGCTTTCGTGAAATTAATAAACTTTCAAAAGAACGCGATTTTCTTTCAAAGTAAATCTTGTACTGAGAAAAGCAACACTGATCTCAGTTCTAACAGTGCTTTCACACGTAGCAAACAGCTGCTTTCCTCTAGAAAGAAACGCATGTGCGTTTCAAACTAAAGCTTTCGTGAAATTAATAAACTTTCAAAAGAACGCAATTAACTTTCAAAGTAAAGCTTGTACTGAGAAAAGCAACACTGATCTCAGTTCTAACAGTGCTTTCACACGTAGGAAACAACTACTTGTCTTGACAAAGAAACGCATGTGCGTTTCTTACTAAAGCTTGCTTGAAATTAATAAAATTCCGAAAGAACGCGATTATCTTTCAAAGTGAATCTTGTACTGAGAAAAGCAACACTGATCTCAGTTCTAACAGTGCTTTCACACGTAGCAAACAACTGTTTGTCTTTACAAAAAAACGCATGAGCGTTTCTTACTAAAGCTTTCGTGAAATTAATAAACTTTCAAAAGAACGCGATTTTCTTTCAAAGTAAATCTTGTACTGAGAAAAGCAACACTGATCTCAGTTCTAACAGTGCTTTCACACGTAGCAAACAGCTGCTTTCCTCTAGAAAGAAACGCATGTGCGTTTCAAACTAAAGCTTTCGTGAAATTAATAAACTTTCAAAAGAACGCAATTAACTTTCAAAGTAAAGCTTGTACTGAGAAAAGCAACACTGATCTCAGTTCTAACAGTGCTTTCACACGTAGGAAACAACTACTTGTCTTGACAAAGAAACGCTTGTGCGTTTCTTACTAAAGCATTCGTGAAATAAACTTTCGAAAGAACGCGATTATCTATCAAAGTAAAGCTTGTACTGAGAAATCAACACTGATCTAAGTTCTACCAGTGCTTTTACACTTAGCAAACAACTGCTTGTCTTGACAAAGAAACACATGTGCGTTTCTTACTAAAGCTTTTGTGAAATTAATACACTTCCAAAAGAACACGATTAACTTTCTAAGTAAAGCTTGTACTGAGAAAAGCAACACTGATCTCAGTTCTAACAGTGCTTTCACAAGTAGCAAACAACTGCTTGTCTTGACAAAGAAACGCATGTGGGTTTCTTACTAAAGTGAAATTAAGAAACTTTCAAATGAACGCGATTTTCTTTCTAAGTAAAGCTTGTACTGAGAAAAGCAACACTGATATGAGTTCTAACAGTGCTTTCACACGTAGCAAACAACTGCTTGTCTTGACAAAGAAACGCATGTTCGTTTCTTACTAAAGCTTGCTTGAAATTAATCAACTTCCGAAAGAACGCGATTATTTTTCAAAGTAAAGCTTGTACTGAGAAAAGCAACACTGATCTCAGTTCTAACAGTGCTTTTACACTTAGCAAACAAGTGCTTGTCTTTACAAAAAACGCATGTGCGTTTCTTACTAAAGCTTTGGTGAAATTAATAAACTTCGGAAAGAACGTGATTATCTTTCAATGTAAAGCTTGTACTGAGAAAAGCAACACTGATCTCAGTTCTTACAGTGCTTTTATACTTAGCAAACAAGTGCTTGTCTTTACAAAGAAACGCATGTGCGTTTCTTTCTAAAGCTTTCGTGAAATTAATAAACTTTCAAAAGAACGCGATTTTCTTTCAAAGTAAATCTTGTACTGAGAAAACAACACTGATCTCAGTTCTAACAGTGCTTTCACACGTAGCAAACAGCCGCTTTCCTCTAGAAAGAAACGCATGTGCGTTTCAAACTAAAGCTTTCGTGAAATTAATAAACTTTCAAAAGAACGCAATTAACTTTCAAAGTAAAGCTTGTACTGAGAAAAGCAACACTGATCTCAGTTCTAACAGTGCTTTCACACGTAGGAAACAACTACTTGTCTTGACAAAGAAACGCATGTGCGTTTCTTACTAAAGCATTCGTGAAATAAACTTTCGAAAGAACGCGATTATCTATCAAAGTAAAGCTTGTACTGAGAAATCAACACTGATCTCAGTTCTACCAGTGCTTTTACACTTAGCAAACAACTGCTTGTCTTGACAAAGAAACACATGTGCGTTTCTTACTAAAGCTTTTGTGAAATTAATACACTTCCAAAAGAACGCGATTAACTTTCTAAGTAAAGCTTGTACTGAGAAAAGCAACACTGATCTCAGTTCTAACAGTGCTTTCACACGTAGCAAACAACTGCTTGTCTTGACAAAGAAACGCATGTGGGTTTCTTACTAAAGTGAAATTAAGAAACTTTCAAAAGAACCCGATTTTCTTTCAAAGTAAAGCTTGTACTGAGAAAAGCAACACTCATATGAGTTCTAACAGTGCTTTCACACGTAGCAAACAACTGCTTGTCTTGACAAAGAAACGCATGTTCGTTTCTTAATAAAGCTTGCTTGAAATTAATCAACTTCCGAAAGAACGCGATTATCTTTCAAAGTAAAGCTTGTACTGAGAAAAGCAACACTGATCTCAGTTCTAACAGTGCTTTTACACTTAGCAAACAAGTGCTTGTCTTTACAAAAAACGCATGTGCGTTTCTTACTAAAGCTTTGGTGAAATTAATAAACTTCGGAAAGAACGTGATTATCTTTCAATGTAAAGCTTGTACTGAGAAAAGCAACACTGATCTCAGTTCTTACAGTGCTTTTATACTTAGCAAACAAGTGCTTGTCTTTACAAAGAAACGCATGTGCGTTTCTTTCTAAAGCTTTCGTGAAATTAAAAAACTTCCGAAAGAACGTGATTATCTTTCAAAGTAAAGCTTGTACTGAGAAATGCAACACGGATCTCCTTTTAACAGTGCTTTTACACTTAGCAAACAACTGCTTGTCTGGACACAGAAACGCATGTGCGTTTCTTACTAAAGCTTTCGTGAAATTAATAAACTTCCGAAAGAACGCAATTATCTTTCAAAGTAAAGCTTGGACTGAGAAAAGCAACACTGATCTCAGTTCTAACAGTGCTTTCACACGTATCAAACAACTGCTTGTCTTGACAAAGAAACGCATGTGCGTTTCTTACTAAAACTTTCGTGAAATTAATAAACTTCTGAAAGAACGCTATTATCTTTCAAAGTAAAGCTTGTACTGAGAAAAGCAACACTGATCTCAGTTCTAACAGGGCTTTCACACGTAGCAAACTACTGCTTGTCTTGACAAAGAAACGCATGTGCGTTTCTTACTAAAGCTTTCATGAAATTATAAATTTCCGAAAGAACGCGATTATCTTTCAAAGTAAAGCTTGTACTGAGAAAAGCAACACTGATCTCAGTTCTACCAGTGCTTTTACACTTAACAAACAACTGCTTGTCTTGACAAAGAAACGCATGTGCGTTTCTTACTAAAGCTTTCGTGAAATTAATAAACTTCCAAAAGAACGCGATTATCTTTCAAAGTAAAGCTTGTACTGAGAAAAGAAACACTGATCTCAGTTCTACCAGTGCTTTCACACGTGGCAAACCACTGCTTGTCTTGACAAAGAAACGCATGTGCGTTTCTTACTAAAGCTTTCGTGAAATTAATAAACTTCCGAAAGAACGCGATTATCTTTCAAAGTAAAGCTTGTACTGAGAAGAGCAACACGGATCTCAGTTCTAACAGTGCTTTCACACGTAGCAAATAACTGCTTGTCTTGACAAAGAAACGCATGTGCGTTTCTTACTAAAGCTTTCGTGAAATTAATAAACTTCTGAAAGAACGCGATTATCTTTCAAAGTAAAGCTTGTACTGAGAAAACAACACTGATCTCAGTTCTAACAGTGCTTTCCAACGTAGGAAACAACTACTTGTCTTGACAAAGAAACGCATGTGCGTTTCTTACTAAAGCTTTCGTGAAATTAATAAACTTCCAAAAGAACGCGATTATCTATCAAAGTAAAGCTTGTACTGAGAAATCAACACTGATCTCAGTTCTAACAGTGCTTTCACACGTAGCAAACAACTGCTTGTCTTGAAAAAGAAATGCATGAGCGTTTCTTACTAAAGCTTTCGTGAAATTATTAAACTTCCGAAAGAACGCGATTATCTTTCAAAGTAAAGCTTGTACTGGAAAAGCAACACTGATCTGAGTTCTAACAGTGCTTTCACACGTAGCAAACAACTACTTGTCTTGACAAAGAAACGCATGTTCGTTTCTTACTAAAGCTTGCTTGAAATTAATAAAATTCCGAAAGAACGCGATTATCTTTCAAAGTAAAGCTTGTACTGAGAAAAGCAACACTGATCTCAGTTCTAACAGTGCTTTCACACGTAGCAAACAACTGCTTGTCTTGACAAAGAAACGCATGTGCGTTTCTTACTAAAGCTTTCGTGAAATTATAAACTTCCGAAAGAACGCGATTATCTTTCAAAGTAAAGCTTGTACTGAGAAAAGCAACACGGATCTCAGTTCTAACAGTGCTTTCACACGTAGCAAACAACTGCTTGTCTTGACAAAGAAACGCATGTGCGTTTCTTACTAAAGCTTTCGTGAAATTAATAAACTTCCGAAAGAACGCGATTATCTTTCAAAGTAAAGCTTGTACTGAGAAGAGCAACACGGATCTCAGTTCTAACAGTGCTTTCACACGTAGCAAATAACTGCTTGTCTTGACAAAGAAACGCATGTGCGTTTCTTACTAAAGCTTTCGTGAAATTAATAAACTTCTGAAAGAACGCGATTATCTTTCAAAGTAAAGGTTGTACTGAGAAAACAACACTGATCTCAGTTCTAACAGTGCTTTCCAACGTAGGAAACAACTACTTGTCTTGACAAAGAAACGCATGTGCGTTTCTTACTAAAGCTTTCGTGAAATTAATAATCATCCGAAAGAACGCGATTATTTATGAAAGTAAAGGTTGTACTGAGAAATCAACACTGATCTCAGTTCTAACAGTGCTTTCACACGTAGCCACCAACTGCTTGTCTTGACAAAGAAATGCATGAGCGTTTCTTACTAAAGCTTTCGTGAAATTAATAAACTTCCGAAAGAACGCGATTATCTTTCAAAGTAAAGCTTGTACTGGAAAAGCAACACTGATCTGAGTTCTAACAGTGCTTTCACACGTAGCAAACAACTACTTGTCTTGACAAAGAAACGCATGTTCGTTTCTTACTAAAGCTTGCTTGAAATTAATAAAATTCCGAAAGAACGCGATTATCTTTCAAAGTGAAGCTTGTACTGAGAAAAGCAACACTGATCTCAGTTCTAACAGTGCTTTCACACGTAGCAAACAACTGTTTGTCTTTACAAAAAAACGCATGAGCGTTTCTTACTAAAGCTTTCGTGAAATTAATAAACTTTCAAAAGAACGCGATTTTCTTTCAAAGTAAATCTTGTACTGAGAAAAGCAACACTGATCTCAGTTCTAACAGTGCTTTCACACGTAGCAAACAGCTGCTTTCCTCTAGAAAGAAACGCATGTGCGTTTCAAACTAAAGCTTTCGTGAAATTAATAAACTTTCAAAAGAACGCAATTAACTTTCAAAGTAAAGCTTGTACTGAGAAAAGCAACACTGATCTCAGTTCTAACAGTGCTTTCACACGTAGGAAACAACTACTTGTCTTGACAAAGAAACGCATGTGCGTTTCTTACTAAAGCATTCGTGAAATAAACTTTCGAAAGAACGCGATTATCTATCAAAGTAAAGCTTGTACTGAGAAATCAACACTGATCTAAGTTCTACCAGTGCTTTTACACTTAGCAAACAACTGCTTGTCTTGACAAAGAAACACATGTGCGTTTCTTACTAAAGCTTTTGTGAAATTAATACACTTCCAAAAGAACGCGATTAACTTTCTAAGTAAAGCTTGTACTGAGAAAAGCAACACTGATCTCAGTTCTAACAGTGCTTTCACAAGTAGCAAACAACTGCTTGTCTTGACAAAGAAACGCATGTGGGTTTCTTACTAAAGTGAAATTAAGAAACTTTCAAATGAACGCGATTTTCTTTCAAAGTAAAGCTTGTACTGAGAAAAGCAACACTGATATGAGTTCTAACAGTGCTTTCACACGTAGCAAACAACTGCTTGTCTTGACAAAGAAACGCATGTTCGTTTCTTACTAAAGCTTGCTTGAAATTAATCAACTTCCGAAAGAACGCGATTATCTTTCAAAGTAAAGCTTGTACTGAGAAAAGCAACACTGATCTCAGTTCTAACAGTGCTTTTACACTTAGCAAACAAGTGCTTGTCTTTACAAAAAACGCATGTGCGTTTCTTACTAAAGCTTTGGTGAAATTAATAAACTTCGGAAAGAACGTGATTATCTTTCAATGTAAAGCTTGTACTGAGAAAAGCAACACTGATCTCAGTTCTTACAGTGCTTTTATACTTAGCAAACAAGTGCTTGTCTTTACAAAGAAACGCATGTGCGTTTCTTTCTAAAGCTTTCGTGAAATTAATAAACTTTCAAGAGAACGCGATTTTCTTTCAAAGTAAATCTTGTACTGAGAAAAGCAACACTGATCTCAGTTCTAACAGTGCTTTCACACGTAGCAAACAGCTGCTTTCCTCTAGAAAGAAACGCATGTGCGTTTCAAACTAAAGCTTTCGTGAAATTAATAAACTTTCAAAAGAACGCAATTAACTTTCAAAGTAAATCTTGTACTGAGAAAAGCAACACTGATCTCAGTTCTAACAGTGCTTTCACACGTAGGAAACAACTACTTGTCTTGACAAAGAAACGCATGTGCGTTTCTTACTAAAGCATTCGTGAAATAAACTTTCGAAAGAACGCGATTATCTATCAAAGTAAAGCTTGTACTGAGAAATCAACACTGATCTCAGTTCTACCAGTGCTTTTACACTTAGCAAACAACTGCTTGTCTTGACAAAGAAACACATGTGCGTTTCTTACTAAAGCTTTTGTGAAATTAATACACTTCCAAAAGAACGCGATTAACTTTCTAAGTAAAGCTTGTACTGAGAAAAGCAACACTGATCTCAGTTCTAACAGTGCTTTCACACGTAGCAAACAACTGCTTGTCTTGACAAAGAAACGCATGTGGGTTTCTTACTAAAGTGAAATTAAGAAACTTAAAAACGCGATTTTCTTTCAAAGTAAAGCTTGTACTGAGAAAAGCAACACTGATATAAGTTCTAACAGTGCTTTCACACGTAGCAAACAACTGCTTGTCTTGACAAAGAAACGCATGTTCGTTTCTTACTAAAGCTTGCTTGAAATTAATCAACTTCCGAAAGAACGCGATTATCGTTCAAAGTAAAGCTTGTACTGAGAAAAGCAACACTGATCTCAGTTCTAACAGTGCTTTTACACTTAGCAAACAAGTGCTTGTCTTTACAAAAAACGCATGTGCGTTTCTTACTAAAGCTTTGGTGAAATTAATAAACTTCGGAAAGAACGTGATTATCTTTCAATGTAAAGCTTGTACTGAGAAAAGCAACACTGATCTCAGTTCTTACAGTGCTTTTATACTTAGCAAACAAGTGCTTGTCTTTACATAGAAACGCATGTGCGTTTCTTTCTAAAGCTTTCGTGAAATTAATAAACTTCCGAAAGAACGTGATTATCTTTCAAAGTAAAGCTTGTACTGAGAAATGCAACACGGATCTCCTTTTAACAGTGCTTTTACACTTAGCAAACAACTGCTTGTCTTGACACAGAAACGCATGTGCGTATCTTACTAAAGCTTTCGTGAAATTAATAAACTTCCGAAAGAACGCAATTATCTTTCAAAGTAAAGCTTGGACTGAGAAAAGCAACACTGATCTCAGTTCTAACAGTGCTTTCACACGTATCAAAGAACTGCTTGTCTTGACAAAGAAACGCATGTGCGTTTCTTGCTAAAGCTTTCGTGAAATTAATAAACTTTCAAAAGAACGCGATTTTCTTTCAAAGTAAATCTTGTACTGAGAAAAGCAACACTGATCTCAGTTCTAACAGTGCTTTCACACGTGGCAAACCACTGCTTGTCTTGACAAAGAAACGCACGTGCGTTTCTTACTAAAACTTTCGTGAAATTAATAAACTTCCGAAAAACGCGATTATCTTTCAAAGTAAAGCTTGTACTGAGAAAAGCAACACTGATCTCAGTTCTAACAGTGCTTTCACACGTAGCAAACAGCTGCTTTCCTCTAAAAAGAAACGCATGTGCGTTTCTTACTAAAGCTTTCGTGAAATTAATAAACTTCCAAAAGAACGTGATTATCTTTCAAATTAAATCTTGTACTGAGAAAAGCAACACTGATCTCAGTTCTAACAGGGCTTTCACATGTAGGAAACACCTACTTGTCTTGACAAAGAAACGCATGTGCGTTTCTTACTAAAGCTTTCGTGAAATTAATAAACTTTCGAAAGAACGCGATTATCTTTCAAAGTAAAGCTTGTACAGAGAAATCAACACTGATCTCAGTTCTACCAGTGCTTTTACACTTAGCAAACAACTGCTTGACTTGACAAAGAAATGCATGTGCGTTTCTTACTAAAGCTTTCGTGATATTAATAAACTTCCGAAAGAACGAGATTATCTTTCAAAGTAAAGCTTGTACTGAGAAAAGCAACACTGATGTCAGTTCTAACAGTGCTTTCACACATAGCACACAACTGCTTGTCTTGACAAAGAAACGCATGTGCGTTTCTTACTAAAGTTTTCGTGAAATTAATAAACTTCCGAAAGAACGCGATTATCTTTCAAAGTAAAGCTTGTACTAAAAAAGCAACACTGATCTCAGTTCTAACAGTGCTTTCACACGTAGCAAACAACTGCTTGTCTTGACAAAGAAACACATGTGTGTTTCTTAGTAAGCTTTCGTGAAATTAATAAACTATCAAAAGAACGCGATTATCTTTCAAAGATAAGCTTGTACTGAGAAAAGCAACACTGATCTCAGTTCTAACAGTGCTTTCACACGTAGCAAACAACTGCTTGTCTTTACAAAAAAACGCATGAGCGTTTCTTACTAAAGCTTTCGTGAAATTAATAAACTTTCCAAAGAACCTGATTATCTTTCAAAGTAAAGCTTGGACTGAGAAAAGCAACACTGATCTCAGTTCTAACAGTGCTTTCACACGTAGCAAACAACTGCTTGTCTTGACAAGAAACGCATGTGCGTTTCTTACTAAAGCTTTGGTGAAATTAATAAACTTTCAAAAGAACGCGATTATCTTTCAAAGTAAAGCTTGTACTGAGAAAAGCAACACTGATCTCAGTTCTAACAATGCTTTCACACGTAGCAAACAACTGCTTGTCTTTACAAAGAAACGCATGTGCGTTTCTTACTAAAGCTTTCGTGAAATTAATAAAATTCCGAAAGAACGCGATTATCTTTCAAAGTAAAGCTTGTACTGAGAAAAGCAACACTGATCTCAGTTTTAACAGTGCTTTCACACGTAGCAAGACGCTGCTTTCATCTAGAAAAAAACGCATGTGCGTTTCTTACTAAAGCTTTCGTGAAATTAATAAACTTTCGAAAGAACGCGATTATCTATCAAAGTAAAGCGTGTACTGAGAAATCGACACTGATCTCAGTTCTAACAGTGCTTTCACACGTAGCAAACAACTGCTTGTCTTGACAAAGGAACACATGTGCGTTTCTAAGTAAGCTTTCGTGAAATTAATAAACTTTCAAAAGAACGCCATTATCTTTCAAAGTAAAGCTTGTACTGAGAAAAGCAACACTGATCTCAGTTCTAACAGTGCTTTCACAAGTAGCAAACAACTGCTTGTCTTGACAAAGAAACGCATGTGCGTTTCTTACTAAAGATTTCGTGAAATTAATAAACTTTCAAAAGGACGCGATTATCTTTCAAAGTAAAGCTTGTACTGAGAAAAGCAACACTGATCTCAGTTCTAACAGTGCTTTCACACGTAGCAAACTGCTGCTTTCCTCTAGAAAGAAACGCATGTGCGTTTCTTACTAAAGCTTTCGTGAAATTAATAAACTTTCAAAAGAACGCGATTATCTTTCCACGTAAAGCTTGTACTGAGAAAAGCAACACTGATCTCAGTTGTAACAGTGCTGTCACACGTAGCAAACAACTGCTTGTCTTTACAAAGAAACGCATGAGCGTTTCTTACTAAAGCTTTCGTGAAATTAATAAACTTCCGAAAGAACGCGATTATCTTTCAAAGTAAAGCTTGTACTGAGAAAAGCAACACTGATCTCAGTTCTAACAGTGCTTTCACACGTAGCAAACAACTGCTAGTCTTTACAAAAAAACGCATGAGCGTTTCTTACTAAAGCTTTCGTGAAATTAATAAACTTTCGAAAGAACGTGATTTTCTTTCAAAGTAAATCTTGTATGAGAAAAGCAACACTGATCTCAGTTCTAACAGTGCTTTCACACGTAGCAAACAGCTGCTTTCCTCTAGAAAGAAACGCATGTGCGTTTCTTACTAAAGCTTTCGTGAAATTAATAAACTTCCAAAAGAACGTGATTTTCTTTCAAAGTAAATCTTGTACTGAGAAAAGCAACACTGATCTCAGTTCTAACAGTGCTTTCACACGTAGGAAACAACTACTTGTCTTGAAAAGAAAACGCATGTGCGTTTCTTACTAAAGCTTTCTTGAAATTAATAAAGTTCCGAAAAAACGCGATTATCATTCAAAGTAAAGCTTGTACTGAGAAAAGCAACACTGATCTCAGTTTTAACAGTGCTTTCACACGTAGCAAACAGCTGCTTTCCTCTAGAAAGAAACGCATGTGCGTTTCTTACTAAAGCTTTCGTGAAATTATTGAACTTTCAAAAGAACGCGATTATCTTTCCAAGTAAAGCTTGTACTGAGAATAGCAACACTGATCTCAGTTCTAACAGTGCTTTCACATGTAGCAAACAACTGCTTGTCTTTACAAAAAAACGCATGAGCGTTTCTTACTAAAGCTTTCGTGAAATTAATAAACTTTCAAAAGAACACGATTATCTTTCAGAGTAAAGCTTGTACTGAGAAAAGCAACACTGATCTCAGTTCTAAAAGTGCTTTCACACGTAGCAAAAAACTGCTTGTCTTTACAAAAAACGCATGAGCGTTTCTTACTAAAGCTTTCGTGAAATTAATAAACTTTCAAAAGAACGCGATTTTCTTTCAAAGTAAAGATTGTACTGATAAAAGCAACACTGATCTCAGTTCTAACAGTGCTTTCACAAGTAGCAAACAACTGCTTGTCTCTAGAAAGAAACGCATGTGCGTTTCTTACTAAAGTGAAATTAATAAACTTTCAAAAGAACGCGATTTTCTTTCAAAGTAAAGCTTGTACTGAGAAAAGCAACACTGATATCAGTTCTAACAGTGCTTTCACACGTAGCAAACAACTGCTTGTCTCTAGAAAGAAACGCATGTGCGTTCCTTACTAAAGCTTTCGTGAAATTAATAAACTTTCAAAAGAACAAGATTATCTTTCAAAGTAAAGCTTGTACTGAGAAAAGCAACACTGATCTCAGTTCTAACAGTGCTTTCACACGTAGCAAGGAACTGCTAGTCTTTACAAAAAAACGCATGAGCGTTTCTTACTAAAGCTTTCGTGAAATTAATAAAGTTTCGAAAGAACGCGATTTTCTTTAAAGTAAATCTTGTACTGAGAAAAGCAACACTGATCTCAGTTCTAACAGTGCTTTCACACGTAGCAAACAGCTGCTTTCCTCTAGAAAGAAACGCATGTGCGTTTCTTACTAAAGCTTTCGTGAAATTAATAAACTTCCAAAAGAACGTGATTTTCTTTCAAAGTAAATCTTGTACTGAGAAAAGCAACAATGATCTCAGTTCTAACAGTGCTTTCACACGTAGGAAACAACTACTTGTCTTGAAAAGAAAACGCATGTGCGTTTCTTACTAAAGCTTTCGTGAAATTAATAAAGTTCCGAAAGAACGCGATTATCATTCAAAGTAAAGCTTGTACTGAGAAAAGCAACACTGATCTCAGTTTTAACAGTGCTTTCACACGTAGCAAACAACTGCTAGTCTTTACAAAAAAACGCATGAGCGTTTCTTACTAAAGCTTTCGTGAAATTAATAAACTTTCGAAAGAACGTGATTTTCTTTCAAAGTAAATCTTGTACTGAGAAAAGCAACACTGATCTCAGTTCTAACAGTGCTTTCACACGTAGCAAACAGCTGCTTTCCTCTAGAAAGAAACGCATGTGCGTTTCTTACTAAAGCTTTCGTGAAATTAATAAACTTTCAAAAGAACACGATTATCTTTCAGAGTAAAGCTTGTACTGAGAAAAGCAACACTGATCTCAGTTCTAAAAGTGCTTTCACACGTAGCAAAAAACTGCTTGGCTTTACAAAAAAACGCATGAGCGTTTCTTACTAAAGCTTTCGTGAAATTAATAAACTTTCAAAAGAACGCGATTTTCTTTCAAAGTAAAGCTTGTACTGATAAAAGCAACACTGATCTCAGTTCTAACAGTGCTTTCACACGTAGCAAACAACTGCTTGTCTCTAGAAAGAAACGCATGTGCGTTTCTTACTAAAGTGAAATTAATAAACTTTCAAAAGAACTCGATTTTCTTTCAAAGTAAAGCTTGTACTGAGAAAAGCAACACTGATATCAGTTCTAACAGTGCTTTCACACGTAGCAAACAACTGCTTGTCTCTAGAAAGAAACGCATGTGCGTTTCTTACTAAAGCTTTCGTGAAATTAATAAACTTTCAAAAGAACAAGATTATCTTTCAAAGTAAAGCTTGTACTGAGAAAAGCAACACTGCTCTCAGTTCTAACAGTGCTTTCACACGTAGCAAACAACTGCTTGTTTTGACAAAGAAACGCATATGTGTTTCTTACTAAAGCTTTCGTGAAATTAATAAACTTTCAAAAGAACGCGATTATCTTTCAAAGTAAAGCTTGTACTGAGAAAATTAAACCTGATCTCAGTTCTAACAGTGCTTTCACACGTAGCAAACAACTGCTGGTCTTTACACAGAAACGCATGTGCGTTTCTTACTAAAGCTTTCGTGAAATTAATAAACTTTCAAAAGAACGCGATTATCTTTCAAAGTAAAGCTTGTACTGAGAAAAGCAACACTGATCTCAGTTCTAACACTGCTTTCACACGTAGCAAACAAGTGCTTTACCTTACAAGGAAACGCATTTGTGTTTCTTATTAAAGCTTTCGTGAAATTAATAAACTTTCAAAAGAACGTGATTTTCTTTCAAAGTAAAGCTTGGACTGAGAAAAGCTACACTGATCTCAGTTCTAACAGGGCTTTCACACGTAGAAAACAACTGCTTGTCTTGACAAGGAAACGCATGTGCATTTCTTACTAAAGATTTCGTGAAATTGATAAACTTTCAAAAGAACGTGATTATCTTTCAAAGTAAAGCTTGTACTGAGAAAAGCAACACTGATCTCAGTTCTAACAGTGCTTTCACGCGTAGCAAACAACTGCTTGTCTTGACAAAGAAACGCATATGCATTTCTTACTAAAGCTTTCGTGAAATTAATAACCTTTCAAAGGAACGCGATTTTCTTTCAAAGTAAAGCTTGTACTGAGAAAAGCAACACTGATCTCAGTTCTAACAGTGCTTTCACACGTAGCAAACAACTGCTTGTCTTTACAAAAAAACGCATGAGCGTTTCTTACTAAAGCTTTCGTGAAATTAATAAACTTTCCAAAGAACCTGATTATCTTTCAAAGTAAAGCTTGGACTGAGAAAAGCAACACTGATCTCAGTTCTAACAGTGCTTTCTCACGTAGCAAACAACTGCTTGTCTTGACAAAGAAACGCATGTGCGTTTCTTACTAAAGCTTTCGTGAAATTAATAAACTTTCAAAAGAACGCGATTATCTTTCAAAGTAAAGCTTGTACTGAGAAAAGCAACACTGATCTCAGTTCTAACAGTGCTTTAACACGTAGCAAACAACTGCTTGTCTTTACAAAAAAACGCAGGAGCATTTCTTACTAAAGCTTTCGTGAAATTAATAAACTTTTGAAAAAACGTGATTTTTTTTCAAAGTAAATCTTGTACTGAGAAAAGAAACACTGATCTCAGTTCTACACGTAGCAAACAGCTGCTTTCCTATAGAAAGAAACGCATGTGCGTTTCTTACTAAAGCTATCGTGAAATCAATAAACTTCCAAAAGAACGCGATTATCTTTTAAAGTAAAGCTTGTACTGAGAAAAGCAACACAGATCTCAGTTATAACAGGGCTTTCACACGTAGCAAACAACTGCTTGTCTTGACAAAGAAACGCATGTGCGTTTCTTACTAAAGCTTTCGTGAAATTAATAAACTTTGGAAAGAACGCGATTATCTTTCAAAGTAAAGCTTGTACTGAGAAAAGTAACACTGATCTCAGTTCTAACCGTGCTTTCACACGTAGCAAACAACTGCTTGTCTTGACAAAGAAACGCATGAGCGTTTCTTACTAAAGCTTTCGTGAAATTATTAAACTTTCAAAAGAACGCGATTATCTTTCCAAGTAAAGATTGTACTGAGAAAAGCAACACTGATCTCAGTTCTAACAGTGCTTTCACACGTAGCAAACAACTGCTTGTCTTGACAAAGAAACGCATGTGCGTTTCTTACTAAAGCTTTTGTGAAATTAATAGAGTTCCGAAAGAACGCGATTATCTTTCCACGTAAAGCTTGTACTGAGAATAGCAACACTGATCTCATTTTTAACAGTGCTTTCACACGTAGCAAACAGCTGCTTTCCTCTAGAAAGAAACGCATGTGCGTTTCTTACTACAGCTTTCGTGAAATTAATAAACTTTCGAAAGAACGCGATTATCTATCAAAGTAAAGCGTGTACTGAGAAATCAACACTGATCTCAGTTCTAACAGTGCTTTCACACGTAGCAAACAACTGCTTGTCTCTAGAAAGAAACGCATGTGCGTTTCTTACTAAAGTGAAATTAATAAACTTTCAAAAGAACGCGATTTTCTTTCAAAGTAAATCTTGTACTGAGAAAAGCAACACTGATCTCAGTTCTAAAAGTGCTTTCACACATAGCAAACAACTGCTTGTCTTGACAAAGAAACGCATGTGCGTTTCTTACTAAAGATTTCGTGAAATTATTAAACTTTCAAAAGAACGCGATTATCTTTCCAATTAAAGCTTGTACTGAGAAAAGCAACACTGATCTCAGTTCTAAAAGTGCTTTCACACGTAGCAAACAACTGCTTGTCTTGACAAAGAAACGCATGTGCGTTTCTTACTAAAGATTTCGTGAAATTAATAAACTTTCAAAAGAACGCGATTTTCTTTCATAGTAAAGTTTGTACTGAGAAAAGCAACACTGATCTCAGTTCTAACAGTGCTTTCACACGTAGCAAACAACTGCTTGTCTTGACAAAGGATCACATGTGCGTTTC
Source organism: Chionomys nivalis (assembly GCF_950005125.1). Lineage (NCBI taxonomy): Eukaryota > Metazoa > Chordata > Mammalia > Rodentia > Cricetidae > Chionomys > Chionomys nivalis. The sequence continues at coordinate 52,116,961 of NC_080108.1, forward strand.
TTAGTAAGCTTTCGTGAAATTAATAAACTTTCAAAAGAACGCGATTATCTTTCAAAGTAAAGCTTGTACTGAGAAAAGCAACACTGATCTCAGTTCTAACAGTGCTTTCACACGTAGCAAACAACTGCTTGTCTTTACAAAAAAACGCATGAGCGTTTCTTACTAAAGCTTTAGTGAAATTAATAAACTTCCGGAAGAACGCGATTATCTTTCAAAGTAAAGCTTTTACTGAGAAAAGTAACACTGATCTCAGTTCTAACAGTGCTTTCACACATAGCACACAACTGCTTGTCTTGACAAAGAAACGCATTTGCGTTTCTTAGTAAAGCTTTCGTGAAATTAATAAAGTTCCGAAAGAACGCGATTATCTTTCAAAGTAAAGCTTGTACTGAGAAAAGCAACACTGATCTCAGTTTTAACAGTGCTTTCACACGTAGCAAACAGCTGCTTTCCTCTAGAAAGAAACGCATGTGCGTTTCTTACTAAAGCTCTCGGGAAATTAATAAACTTTCAAAAGAACGCGATTTTCTTTCAAAGTAAAGCTTGTACTGAGAAAAGCAACACTGATCTCAGTTCTAACAGTGCTTTCACACGTATCAAAAACTGCTTGTCTTGACAAAGAAACGCATGTGCGTTTCTTACTAAAGCTTTCGTGAAATTAATAAACTTTCAAAAGAACGCGATTATCTTTCAAAGTAAAGGTTGTACTGAGAAAAGCAACACTGATCTCAGTTCTAACAGTGCTTTCACACGTAGCAAAGAACTGCTTGTCTTTACAAAGAAACGCATGTGAGTTTCTTACTAAAGTGAAATTAATAAACTTTCAAAAGAACGCGATTTTCTTTCAAAGTAAAGCTAGTACTGAGAAAATCAACAATGATCTCATTTCTAACAGTGCTTTCACACGTAGCAAACAACTGCTTGTCTTTAGAAAGAAACGCATGTGCGTTTCTTACTAAAGTGAAATTAATAAACTTTCAAAAGAACGCGATTTTCTTTCAAAGTAAAGCTTCTACTGAGAAAAGCAACACTGATCTCAGTTCTAAAAGGGCTTTCACACGTAGCAAACAACTGCTTGTCTTTACAAAAGAAACGCATGTGCGTTTCTTACTAAAGCTTTCGTGAAATTAATAAACTTTCAAAAGAACGCGATTTTCTTTCAAAGCTTGTACTGAGAAAAGCAACACTGAGCTCAGTTCTAACAGTGCTTTCACACGTAGCAAAGAACTGCTTGTCTTTACAAAGAAACGCATGTGAGTTTCTTACTAAAGTGAAATTAATAAACTTTCAAAAGAACGCGATTTTCTTTCAAAGTAAAGCTAGTACTGAGAAAATCAACAATGATCTCATTTCTAACAGTGCTTTCACACGTAGCAAACAACTGCTTGTCTTTAGAGAGAAACGCATGTGCGTTTCTTACTAAAGTGAAATTAATAAACTTTCAAAAGAACGCGATTTTCTTTCAAAGTAAAGCTTGTACTGAGAAAAGCAACACTGATCTCAGTTCTAAAAGTGCTTTCACACGTAGCAAACAACTGCTTGTCTTTACAAAAGAAACGCATGTGCGTTTCTTACTAAAGCTTTCGTGAAATTAATAAACTTTCAAAAGAACGTGATTTTCTTTCAAAGCTTGTACTGAGAAAAGCAACACTGAGCTCAGTTCTAACAGTGCTTTCACACGTAGCAAATAACTGCTTGTCTTGACAAAGGAACGCATGAGCGTTTCTTACTAAAACTTTCTTGAAATTAATAAACTTTCGAAAGAACGCCATTATCTTTCAAAGTAAAGCTTGTACTGAGAAAAGCAACACTGATCTTAGTTCTAACAGTGCTTTCACATGTAGCAAACAACTGCTTGTCTTGAAAAAGAAACTCATGTGCGTTTCATACTAAAGCTTTCGTGAAATTATTAAACTTTCAAAAGAACGCGATTATCTTTCCAAGTAAAGCTTGTACTGAGAAAAGCAACACTGATCTCAGTTTTAACAGTGCTTTCACACGTAGCAAACAACTGCTTGTCTTGACAAAGAAACGCATGTGCGTTTCTTACTAAAGATTTCGTGAAATTAATAAACTTTCAAAAGAACGCGATTTTCTTTCAAAGTAAAGCTTGTACTGAGAAAAGCAACACTGATCTCAGTTCTAACAGTGCTTTCACACGTAGCAAACAACTGCTTGTCTTGACAAAGGATCACATGTGCGTTTCTTAGTAAGCTTTCGTGAAATTAATAAACTTTCAAAAGAACGCGATTATCTTTCAAAGTAAAGCTTGTACTGAGAAAAGCAACACTGATCTCAGTTCTAACAGTGCTTTCACACGTAGCAAACAACTGCTTGTCTTTACAAAAAAACGCATGAGCGTTTCTTACTAAAGCTTTCGTGAAATTAATAAACTTTCCAAAGAACCTGATTATCTTTCAAAGTAAAGCTTGGACTGAGAAAAGCAACACTGATCTCAGTTCTAACAGTGCTTTGTCACGTAGCAAACAACTGCTTGTCTTGACAAAGAAACGCATGTGCGTTTCCACTAAAGATTTCCTGATATTAGTAAACTTTCAAAAGGACGCGATTATCTTTCAAAGTAAAGCTTGTACTGAGAAAAGCAACACTGATCTCAGTTCTAACAGTGCTTTCACGCGTAGCAAACAACTGCTTGTCTTGAAAAAGAAACGCATGTGCGTTTCTTACTAAAGCTTTCGTGAAATTAATAAACTTTCAAAAGAACGCGATTTTCTTTCAAAGTAAAGCTTGTACTGAGAAAACCAACACTGATCTCAGTTCTAAAAGAGCTTTCACACGTAGCAAACAACTGCTTGTCTTTACAAAAGAAACGCATGTGCGTTTCTTACTAAAGCTTTCGTGAAATCAATAAACTTTCGAAAGAACGTGATTATCTTTCAAAGTAAAGCTTGTACTGAGAAAAGCAACACTGAGCTCAGTTCTAACAGTGCTTTCACACGTAGCAAACAACTGCTTGTCTTTACAAAGAAACGCATGTGCGTTTCTTACTAAAGTGAAATTAATAAACTTTCAAAAGAACGCGATTTTCTTTCAAAGTAAAGCTTGTACTGAGAAAAGCAACAGTGATCTCAGTTCTAACAGTGCTTTCACACGTAGCAAACAACTGCTTGTCTCTAGAAAGAAACGCATGTGCGTTTCTTACTAAAGCTTTCGTGAAATTAATAAACTTTCAAAAGAACAAGATTATCTTTCAAAGTAAAGCTTGTACTGAGAAAAGCAACACTGATCTCAGTTCTAACAGTGCTTTCACACGTAGCAAACATCTGCTTGTCTTGACAAAGAAATACATGTGCCTTTCTTACTAAAGCTTTCGTGAAATCAATAAACTTTCAAAAGAACGGGATTTTCTTTCAGAGTAAAGCTTGTACTGAGAAAAGCAACACTGATCTCAGTTCTAACAGTGCTTTCACACGTAGCAAACAACTGCTTGTCTTGACAAAAAAACGCATGTGCGTTTCTTACTAAAGCTTTCGTGAAATTAATAAACTTTCAAAAGAACGCGATTATCTTTCAAAGTAAAGGTTGTACTGAGAAAAGCAACACTGATCTCAGTTCTAACAGTGCTTTCACACGTAGCAAACAAGTGCTTTACCTTACAAGGAAACGCATGTGCGTTTCTTATTAAAGCTTTCGTGAAATTAATAAACTTTCAAAAGAACACGATTATCTTTCCAAGTAAAGCTTGTACTGAGAAAAGCAACACTGATCTCAGTTCTAACAGTGCTTTCACGCGTAGCAAACAACTGCTTGTCTTGACAAAGAAACGCATGTGCGTTTCTTACTAAAGCTTTCGTGAAATTAATAAACTTTCAAAAGAACGCGATTTTCTTTCAAAGTAAATCTTGTACTGAGAAAAGCAACACTGATCCAGTTCTAACAGTGCTTTCACACGTAGCAAACAACTGCTTGTCTCTAGAAAGAAACGCATGTGCGTTTCTTACTAAAGCTTTCATGAAATTAATAAAATTTCCAAAGAACCTGATTATCTTTCAAAGTAAAGCTTGTACTGAGAAAAGCAACACTGATCTCAGTTCTAACAGTGCTTTCACACGTAGCAAAGAACTGCTTGTCTTTACAAAGAAACGCATGTGAGTTTCTTACTAAAGTGAAATTAATAAACTTTCAAAAGAACGCGATTTTCTTTCAAAGTAAAGTTTGTACTGAGAAAATCAACAATGATCTCAGTTCTAACAGTGCTTTCACACGTAGCAAACAACTGCTTGTCTTTACAAAGAAACGCATGTGCGTTTCTTACTAAAGTGAAATTAATAAACTTTCAAAAGAACGCGATTTTCTTTCAAAGTAAAGCTTGTACTGAGAAAAGCAACACTGATCTCAGTTTTAAAAGTGCTTTCACACGTAGCAAACAACTGCTTGTCTTTACAAAAGAAACGCATGTGCGTTTCTTACTAAAGCTTTCATGAATTCAATAAACTTTCAAAAGAACTCGATTTTCTTTCAAAGCTTGTACTGAGAAAAGCAACACTGAGCTCAGTTCTAACAGTGCTTTCACACGTAGCAAACAACTGCTTGTCTTGACAAAGGAACGCATGAGCGTTTCTTACTAAAACTTTCGTGAAATTAATAAACTTTCGAAAGAACGCCATTATCTTTCAAAGTAAATTGTACTGAGAAAAGCAACACTGATCTCAGTTCTAACAGTGCTTTCACACGTAGCAAACAACTGCTTGTCTTGACAAAGAAACGCATGTTCCTTTCTTACTAAAGCTTTCGTGAAATCAATAAACTTTCGAAAGAACGTGATTATCTTTCAAAGTAAAGCTTGTACTGAGAAAAGCAACACTGATCTCAGTTCTAACAGTGCTTTCACAAGTAGCAAACAGCTGCTTTCCTCTAGAAAGAAACGCATGTGCGTTTCTTACTAAAGCTTTCGTGAAATTAATAAACCTTCAAAAGAACGCGATTATCTTTCCAAGTAAAGCTTGTACTGAGAAATCGACACTGATCTCAGTTCTAACAGTGCTTTCACACGTAGCAAAAATCTGCTTGTCTTTACAAAGAAACGCATGTGCCTTTCTTACTAAAGCTTTCTTGAAATTAATAAACTTTCAAAATAACGCGATTATCTTTCAAAGTAAAGCTTGTACTGAGAAAAGTAACACTGATCTAAGTTCTAACAGTGCTTTCTCACGTAGCAAAGAACTGCTTGTCTTGACAAAGAAACGCATGTGCGTTTCTTACTAAAGCTTTCGTGAAATTAATAAACTTTCGAAAGAACGAGATTATCCATCAAAGTAAAGCGTGTACTGAGAAATCAACACTCATCTCAGTTCTAACAGTGCTTTCACACGTAGCAAACATCTGCTTGTCTTGACAAAGAAATGCATGTGCCTTTCTTACTAAAGCTTTCGTGACATTAATAAACTTTCAAAAGAACGCGATTTTTTTTCAAAGTAAAGCTTGTACTGAGAAAAGCAACACTGATCTCAGTTCTAACAGTGCTTTCACACGTATCAAAAACTGCTTGTCTTGACAAAGAAACGCATGTGCGTTTCTTACTAAAGCTTTCGTGAAATTAATAAACTTTCAAAAGAACGCGATTATCTTTCAAAGTAAAGGTTGTACTGAGAAAAGCAACACTGATCTCAGTTCTAACAGTGCTTTCACACGTAGCAAAGAACTGCTTGTCTTTACAAAGAAACGCATGTGAGTTTCTTACTAAAGTGAAATTAATAAACTTACAAAAGAACGCGATTTTCTTTCAAAGTAAAGCTTGTACTGAGAAAATCAACAATGATCTCATTTCTAACAGTGCTTTCACACGTAGCAAACAACTGCTTGTCTTTACAAAGAAACGCATGTGCGTTTCATACTAAGGTGAAATTAATAAACTTTCAAAAGAACGCGATTTTCTTTCAAAGTAAAGCTTGTACTGAGAAAAGCAACACTGATCTCAGTTCTAAAAGTGCTTTCACACGTAGCAAACAACTGCTTGTCTTTACAAAAGAAACGCATGTGCGTTTCTTACTAAAGCTTTCGTGAAATTAATAAACTTTCAAAAGAACGCGATTTTCTTTCAAAGCTTGTACTGACAAAAGCAACACTGAGCTCAGTTCTAACAGTGCTTTCACACGTAGCAAATAACTGCTTGTCTTGACAAAGGAACGCATGAGCGTTTCTTACTAAAACTTTCGTGAAATTAATAAACTTTCGAAAGAACGCCATTATCTTTCAAAGTAAAGCTTGTACTGAGAAAAGCAACACTGATCTCAGTTCTAACAGTGCTTTCACACGTAGCAAACAACTGCTTGTCTTTACAAAAAACGCATGAGCGTTTCTTACTAAAGCTTTAGTGAAATTAATAAACTTCCGAAAGAACGCGATTATCTTTCAAAGTAAAGCTTTTACTGAGAAAAGCAACACTGATCTCAGTTCTAACAGTGCTTTCACACATAGCACACAACTGCTTGTCTTGACAAAGAAACGCATTTGCGTTTCTTACTAAAGCTTTCTGGAAATTAATAAAGTTCCGAAAGAACGCGATTATCTTTCAAAGTAAAGCTTGTACTGAGAAAAGCAACACTGATCTCAGTTTTAACAGTGCTTTCACACGTAGCAAACAGCTGCTTTCCTCTAGAAAGAAACGCATGTGCGTTTCTTACTAAAGCTTTCGTGAAATTAATAAACTTTCGAAATAACGCGATTATCTTTCAAAGTAAAGCTTGTACTGAGAAAAGTAACACTGATCTAAGTTCTAACAGTGCTTTCTCACGTAGCAAAGAACTGCTTGTCTTGACAAAGAAACGCATGTGCGTTTCTTACTAAAGCTTTCGTGAAATTAATAAACTTTCAAAAGAACACGATTATCTTTCAAAGTAAAGGTTGTACTGAGAAAAGCAACACTGATCTCAGTTCTAACAGTGCTTTCTCACGTAGCAAACAAGTGCTTTACCTTACAAGGAAACGCATGTGCGTTTCTTATTAAAGCTTTCGTGAAATTAATAAACTTTCAAAAGAACACGATTATCTTTCCAAGTAAAGCTTGTACTGAGAAAAGCAACACTGATCTCAGTTCTAACAGTGCTTTCACGCGTAGCAAAAAACTGCTTGTCTTTACAAAGAAACGCATGTGTCTTTCTTACTATAGCTTTCGTGAAATTAATAAACTTTCAAAATAACGCGATTATCTTTCAAAGTAAATCTTGTACTGAGAAAAGCAACACTGATCTCAGTTCTAACAGTGCTTTCACACGTAGCAAACAACTGCTTGTCTCTAGAAAGAAACGCATGTGCGTTTCTTACTAAAGCTTTCATGAAATTAATAAAATTTCCAAAGAACCTGATTATCTTTCAAAGTAAAGCTTGGACTGAGAAAAGCAACACTGATCTCAGTTCTAACAGTGCTTTCTCACGTAGCAAACAACTGCTTGTCTTGACAAAGAAACGCATGTGCGTTTCTTACTAAAGATTTCGTGAAATTAATAAACTTTCAAAAGGACGCGATTATCTTTCAAAGTAAAGCTTGTACTGAGAAAAGCAACACTGATCTCAGTTCTAACAGTGCTTTCACGCGTAGCAAACAACTGCTTGTCTTGACAAAGAAACGCATGTGCGTTTCTTACTAAAGCTTTCGTGAAATTAATAAACTTTCAAAAGAACGCGATTTTCTTTCAAAGTAAAGCTTGTACTGAGAAAACCAACACTGATCTCAGTTCTAAAAGAGCTTTCACACATAGAAAACAACTGCTTGTTTTTACAAAAGAAACGCATGTGCGTTTCTTACTAAAGCTTTCGTGAAATCAATAAACTTTCGAAAGAACGTGATTATCTTTCAAAGTAAAGCTTGTACTGAGAAAAGCAACACTGAGCTCAGTTCTAACAGTGCTTTCACACGTAGCAAAATACTGCTTGGCTTTACAAAAAAACGCATGAGCGTTTCTTACTAAAGCTTTCGAGAAATTAATAAACTTTCAAAAGAATGCGATTTTCTTTCAAAGTAAAACTTGTACTGATAAAAGCAACACTGACCTCAGTTCTAACAGTGCTTTCACACGTAGCAAACAACTGCTTGTCTCTAGAAAGAAACGCATGTGCGTTTCTTACTACAGCTTTTGAGAAATTAATAAACTTTCAAAAGAACAAGATTTTCTTTCAAAGTAAAGCTTGTACTGAGAAAAGCAACACTGATCTCAGTTCTAACAGTGCTTTCACACGTAGCATACAACTGCCTGTCTTGACAAAGAAACGCATGTGCGTTTCTTACTAAAGCTTTCGTGAAATTAATAAACTTTCAAAAGAACACGATTATCTTTCAAAGTAAAGCTTGTACTGAGAAAAGCAACACTGATCTCAGTTCTAACAGTGCTTTCACGCGTAGCAAACAACTGCTTGTCTTTACAAAGAAACGCATGTGCGTTTCTTACTAAAGTGAAATTAATAAACTTTCAAAAGAACGCGATTTTCTTTCAAAGTAAAGCTTGTACTGAGAAAAGCAACAGTGATCTCAGTTCTAACAGTGCTTTCACACGTAGCAAACAACTGCTTGTCTCTAGAAAGAAACGCATGTGCGTTTCTTACTAAAGCTTTCGTGAAATTAATAAACTTTCAAAAGAACAAGATTATCTTTCAAAGTAAAGCTTGTACTGAGAAAAGCAACACTGATCTCAGTTCTAACAGTGCTTTCACACGTAGCAAACAACTGCTTGTCTTTACAAAGAAACGCATGTGCGATTCTTACTAAAGTGAAATTAATAAACTTTCAAAAGAACGCGATTTTCTTTCAAAGTAAAGCTTGTACTGAGAAAAGCAACACTGATCTCAGTTCTAACAGTGCTTTCACACGTAGCAAAAAACTGCTTGTCTTTACAAAGAAACGCATGTGTCTTTCTTACTATAGCTTTCGTGAAATTAATAAACTTTCAAAATAACGCGATTATCTTTCAAAGTAAATCTTGTACTGAGAAAAGCAACACTGATCTCAGTTCTAACAGTGCTTTCACACGTAGCAAACAACTGCTTGTCTCTAGAAAGAAACGCATGTGCGTTTCTTACTAAAGCTTTCATGAAATTAATAAAATTTCCAAAGAACCTGATTATCTTTCAAAGTAAAGCTTGGACTGAGAAAAGCAACACTGATCTCAGTTCTAACAGTGCTTTCTCACGTAGCAAACAACTGCTTGTCTTGACAAAGAAACGCATGTGCGTTTCTTACTAAAGATTTCGTGAAATTAATAAACTTTCAAAAGGACGCGATTATCTTTCAAAGTAAAGCTTGTACTGAGAAAAGCAACACTGATCTCAGTTCTAACAGTGCTTTCACGCGTAGCAAACAACTGCTTGTCTTGACAAAGAAACGCATGTGCGTTTCTTACTAAAGCTTTCGTGAAATTAATAAACTTTCAAAAGAACGCGAATTTCTTTCAAAGTAAAGCTTGTACTGAGAAAACCAACACTGATCTCAGTTCTAAAAGAGCTTTCACACATAGAAAACAACTGCTTGTCTTTACAAAAGAAACGCATGTGCGTTTCTTACTAAAGCTTTCGTGAAATCAATAAACTTTCGAAAGAACGTGATTATCTTTCAAAGTAAAGCTTGTACTGAGAAAAGCAACACTGATCTCAGTTCTAACAGTGCTTTCACACGTAGCAAAATACTGCTTGGCTTTACAAAAAAACGCATGAGCGTTTCTTACTAAAGCTTTCGAGAAATTAATAAACTTTCAAAAGAATGCGATTTTCTTTCAAAGTAAAGCTTGTACTGATAAAAGCAACACTGACCTCAGTTCTAACAGTGCTTTCACACGTAGCAAACAAATGCTTGTCTCTAGAAAGAAACGCATGTGCGTTTCTTACTACAGCTTTTGAGAAATTAATAAACTTTCAAAAGAACAAGATTTTCTTTCAAAGTAAAGCTTGTACTGAGAAAAGCAACACTGATCTCAGTTCTAACAGTGCTTTCACACGTAGCAAACAACTGCCTGTCTTGACAAAGAAACGCATGTGCGTTTCTTACTAAAGCTTTCGTGAAATTAATAAACTTTCAAAAGAACACGATTATCTTTCAAAGTAAAGCTTGTACTGAGAAAAGCAACACTGATCTCAGTTCTAACAGTGCTTTCACGCGTAGCAAACAACTGCTTGTCTTTACAAAGAAACGCATGTGCGTTTCTTACTAAAGTGAAATTAATAAACTTTCAAAAGAACGCGATTTTCTTTCAAAGTAAAGCTTGTACTGAGAAAAGCAACAGTGATCTCAGTTCTAACAGTGCTTTCACACGTAGCAAACAACTGCTTGTCTCTAGAAAGAAACGCATGTGCGTTTCTTACTAAAGCTTTCGTGAAATTAATAAACTTTCAAAAGAACAAGATTATCTTTCAAAGTAAAGCTTGTACTGAGAAAAGCAACACTGATCTCAGTTCTAACAGTGCTTTCACGCATAGCAAACAACTGCTTGTCTTTACAAAGAAACGCATGTGCGTTTCTTACTAAAGTGAAATTAATAAACTTTCAAAGAACGCGATTTTCTTTCAAAGTAAAGCTTGTACTGAGAAAAGCCACACTGATCTCAGTTCTAACAGTGCTTTCACACGTAGCAAAAAACTGCTTGTCTTTACAAAGAAACGCATGTGCCTTTTTTACTAAAGCTTTCGTGAAATTAATAAACTTTCAAAATAACGCGATTATCTTTCAAAGTAAAGCTTGTACTGAGAAAAGTAACACTGATCTCAGTTCTAACAGTGCTTTCTCACGTAGCAAAGAACTGCTTGTCTTGACAAAGAAACGCATGTGCGTTTCTTACTAAAGCTTTCGTGAAATTATTCAACTTTCAAAAGAACGCCATTATCTTTCAAAGTAAAGCTTGTACTGAGAAAAGCAACACTGATCTCAGTTCTAACAGTGCTTTCACACGTAGCAAACAACTGCTTGTCTTGACAAAGAAACGCATGTGCGTTTCTTACTAAAGATTTCGTGAAATTAATAAACTTTCAAAAGAACGCGATTTTCTTTCAAAGTAAAGCTTGTACTGAGAAAAGCAACACTGATCTCAGTTCTAACAGTGCTTTCACACGTAGCAAACAACTGCTTGTCTTGACAAAGGATCACATGTGCGTTTCTTAGTAAGCTTTCGTGAAATTAATAAACTTTCAAAAGAACGCGATTATCTTTCAAAGTAAAGCTTGTACTGAGAAAAGCAACACTGATCTCAGTTCTAACAGTGCTTTCACACGTAGCAAACAACTGCTTGTCTTTACAAAAAAACGCATGAGCGTTTCTTACTAAAGCTTTAGTGAAATTAATAAACTTCCGAAAGAACGCGATTATCTTTCAAAGTAAAGCTTTTACTGAGAAAAGCAACACTGATCTCAGTTCTAACAGTGCTTTCACACATAGCACACAACTGCTTGTCTTGACAAAGAAACGCATGTGCGTTTCTTACTAAAGCTTTCTGGAAATTAATAAAGTTCCGAAAGAACGCGATTATCTTTCAAAGTAAAGCTTGTACTGAGAAAAGCAACACTGATCTCAGTTTTAACAGTGCTTTCACACGTAGCAAACAGCTGCTTTCCTCTAGAAAGAAACGCATGTGCGTTTCTTACTAAAGCTTTCGTGAAATTAATAAACTTTCGAAAGAACGCGATTATCTATCAAATAAAGCGTGTACTGAGAAATCAACACTGATCTCAGTTCTAACAGTGCTTTCACACGTAGCAAACATCTGCTTGTCTTGACAAAGAAATGCATGTGCCTTTCTTACTAAAGCTTTCGTGAAATTAATAAACTTTCAAAAGAACGCGATTTTCTTTCAAAGTAAAGCTTGTACTGAGAAAAGCAACACTGATCTCAGTTCTAACAGTGCTTTCACACGTAGCAAACAACTGCTTGTCTCTAGAAAGAAACGCATGTGCGTTTCTTACTAAAGCTTTCGTGAAATTAAAAAACTTTCAAAAGAACAAGATTATCTTTCAAAGTAAAGCTTGTTCTGAGAAAAGCAACACTGATCTCAGTTCTAACAGTGCTTTCACACGTAGCAAACATCTGCTTGTCTTGACAAAGAAATGCATGTGCCTTTCTTACTAAAGCTTTCGTGAAATTAATAAACTTTCAAAAGAACGCGATTTTCTTTCAAAGTAAAGCTTGTACTGAGAAAAGCAACACTGATCTCAGTTCTAACAGTGCTTTCACACGTATCAAAAACTGCTTGTATTGACAAAGAAACGCATGTGCGTTTCTTACTAAAGCTTTCGTGAAATTAATAAACTTTCAAAAGAACGCGATTATCTTTCAAAGTAAAGGTTGTACTGAGAAAAGCAACACTGATCTCAGTTCTAACAGTGCTTTCACACGTAGCAAACAACTGCTTGTCTCTAGAAAGAAACGCATGTGCGTTTCTTACTAAAGCTTTCATGAAATTAATAAAATTTCCAAAGAACCTGATTATCTTTCAAAGTAAAGCTTGGACTGAGAAAAGCAACACTGATCTCAGTTCTAACAGTGCTTTCTCACGTAGCAAACAACTGCTTGTCTTGACAAAGAAACGCATGTGCGTTTCTTACTAAAGATTTCGTGAAATTAATAAACTTTCAAAAGGACGCGATTATCTTTCAAAGTAAAGCTTGTACTGAGAAAAGCAACACTGATCTCAGTTCTAACAGTGCTTTCACGCGTAGCAAACAACTGCTTGTCTTGACAAAGAAACGCATGTGCGTTTCTTACTAAAGCTTTCGTGAAATTAATAAACTTTCAAAAGAACGCGATTTTCTTTCAAAGTAAAGCTTGTACTGAGAAAACCAACACTGATCTCAGTTCTAAAAGACCTTTCACACATAGAAAACAACTGCTTGTCTTTACAAAAGAAACGCATGTGCGTTTCTTACTAAAGCTTTCGTGAAATCAATAAACTTTCGAAAGAACGTGATTATCTTTCAAAGTAAAGCTTGTACTGAGAAAAGCAACACTGATCTCAGTTCTAACAGTGCTTTCACACGTAGCAAAATACTGCTTGGCTTTACAAAAAAACGCATGAGCGTTTCTTACTAAAGCTTTCGTGAAATTAATAAACTTTCAAAAGAACGCGATTTTCTTTCAAAGTAAAGCTTGTACTGATAAAAGCAACACTGACCTCAGTTCTAACAGTGCTTTCACACGTAGCAAACAACTGCTTGTCTCTAGAAAGAAACGCATGTGCGTTTCTTACTACAGCTTTTGAGAAATTAATAAACTTTCAAAAGAACAAGATTTTCTTTCAAAGTAAAGCTTGTACTGAGAAAAGCAACACTGATCTCAGTTCTCACAGTGCTTTCACGCGTAGCAAACAACTGCTTGTCTTTACAAAGAAACGCATGTGCGTTTCTTACTAAAGTGAAATTAATAAACTTTCAAAAGAACGCGATTTTCTTTCAAAGTAAAGCTTGTACTGAGAAAAGCAACACTGATCTCAGTTCTAAAAGTGCTTTCACACGTAGCAAACAACTGCTTGTCTTTACAAAAGAAACGCATGTGCGTTTCTTACTAAAGCTTTCGTGAAATCAATAAACTTTCGAAAGAACGTGATTATCTTTCAAAGTAAAGCTTGTACTGAGAAAAGCAACACTGAGCTCAGTTCTAACAGCGGCTTTACAAAAAACCCATGAGCGTTTCTTACTAAAGCTTTCGTGAAATTAATAAACTTTCAAAAGAACACGATTATCTTTCAAAGTAAAGCTTGTACTGAGAAAAGCAACAGTGATCTCAGTTCTAACAGTGCTTTCACACGTAGCAAACAACTGCTTGTCTCTAGAAAGAAACGCATGTGCGTTTCTTACTAACGCTTTCGTGAAATTAATAAACTTTCAAAAGAACAAGATTATCTTTCAAAGTAAAGCTTGTACCGAGAAAAGCAACACTGATCTCAGTTCTAACAGTGCTTTCACACGTAGCAAACAACTGCTTGTCTTGACAAAGAAACGCATGTGCCTTTCTTACTAAAGATTTTGTGAAATTAATAAACTTTCAAAAGAACGTGATTATCTTTCAAAGTAAAGCTTGTACTGAGAAAAGCAACACTGATCTCAGTTCTAACAGTGCTTTCACGCGTAGCAAACAACTGCTTGTCTTTACAAAGAAACGCATGTGCGTTTCTTACTAAAGTGAAATTAATAAACTTTCAAAAGAACGCGATTTTCTTTCAAAGTAAAGCTTGTACTGAGAAAAGCAACACTGATCTCAGTTCTAAAAGTGCTTTCACACGTAGCAAACAACTGCTTGTCTTTACAAAAGAAACGCATGTGCGTTTCTTACTAAAGCTTTCGTGAAATCAATAAACTTTCAAAAGAACGCGATTTTCTTTCAAAGCTTGTACTGAGAACAGCAACACTGAGCTCAGTTTTAACAGTGCTTTCACACGTAGCAAACAACTGCTTGTCTTGACAAAGGAACGCATGTGCGTTTCTTACTAAAGCTTTCGTGAATTTAATAAACTTTCGAAAGAAAGCGATTATCTTTCAAAGTAAAGCTTGTACTGAGAAAAGCAACACTGATCTCAGTTCTAACAGTGCTTTCACACGTAGCAAACAACTGCTTGTCTTGACAAAGGATCACATGTGCGTTTCTTAGTAAGCTTTCGTGAAATTAATAAACTTTCAAAAGAACGCGATTATCTTTCAAAGTAAAGCTTGTACTGAGAAAAGCAACACTGATCTCAGTTCTAACAGTGCTTTCACACGTAGCAAACAACTGCTTGTCTTTACAAAAAAACGCATGAGCGTTTCTTACTAAAGCTTTAGTGAAATTAATAAACTTCCGAAAGAACGCGATTATCTTTCAAAGTAAAGCTTTTACTGAGAAAAGCAACACTGATCTCAGTTCTAACAGTGCTTTCACACATAGCACACAACTGCTTGTCTTGACAAAGAAACGCATGTGCGTTTCTTACTAAAGCTTTCTGGAAATTAATAAAGTTCCGAAAGAACGCGATTATCTTTCAAAGTAAAGCTTGTACTGAGAGAAGCAACACTGATCTCAGTTTTAACAGTGCTTTCACACGTAGCAAACAGCTGCTTTCCTCTAGAAAGAAACGCATGTGCGTTTCTTACTAAAGCTTTCGTGAAATTAATAAACTTTCGAAAGAACGCGATTATCTATCAAATAAAGCGTGTACTGAGAAATCAACACTGATCTCAGTTCTAACAGTGCTTTCACACGTAGCAAACAACTGCTTGTCTCTAGAAAGAAACGCATGTGCGTTTCTTACTAAAGCTTTCGTGAAATTAATAAACTTTCGAAAGAACGCGATTATCTTTCAAAGTAAAGCTTGTACTGATAAATCAACACTGATCTCAGTTCTACCAGTGCTTTTACACTTAGCAAACAACTGCTTGTCTTTACAAAGAAATGCATGTGCCTTTCTTACTAAAGCTTTAGTGAAATTAATAAACTTCCGAAAGAACGCGATTATCTTTCAAAGTAAAGCTTTTACTGACAAAAGCAACACTGATCTCAGTTCTAACAGTGCTTTCACACATAGCACACAACTGCTTGTCTTGACAAAGAAACGCATTTGCGTTTCTTACTAAAGCTTTCGTGAAATTAATAAAGTTCCGAAAGAACGCGATTATCTTTCAAAGTAAAGCTTGTACTGAGAAAAGCAACAGTGATCTCAGTTCTAACAGTGCTTTCACACGTAGCAAACAACTGCTTGTCTCTAGAAAGAAACGCATGTGCGTTTCTTACTAAAGCTTTCGTGAAATTAATAAATTTTCAAAAGAACAAGATTATCTTTCCAAGTAAAGCTTTTACTGAGAAAAGCAACACTGATCTCAGTTCTAACAGTGCTTTCACACGTAGCAAACAACTGCTTGTCTTTACAAAAAAACGCATGAGCGTTTCTTACTAAAGCTTTCGTGAAATTAATAAACTTTCCAAAGAACCTGATTATCTTTCAAAGTAAAGCTTGTACTGAGAAAACCAACACTGATCTCAGTTCTAACAGTGCTTTCTCACGTAGCAAACAACTGCTTGTCTTGACAAAGAAACGCATGTGCGTTTCTTACTAAAGATTTCGTGATATTAATAAACTTTCAAAAGGACGCGATTATCTTTCAAAGTAAAGCTTGTACTGAGAAAAGCAACACTGATCTCAGTTCTAACAGTGCTTTCACGCGTAGCAAACAACTGCTTGTCTTGACAAAGAAACGCATGTGCGTTTCTTACTAAAGCTTTCGTGAAATTAATAAAATTTCAAAAGAACGCGATTTTCTTTCAAAGTAAACCTTGTTCTGAGAAAACCAACACTGATCTCAGTTCTAAAAGAGCTTTCACACGTAGCAAACAACTGCTTGTCTTTACAAAAGAAACGCATGTGCCTTTCTTACTAAAGATTTCGTGAAATTAATAAACTTTCAAAAGAACGTGATTATCTTTCAAAGTAAAGCTTGTACTGAGAAAATCAACAATGATCTCAGTTCTAACAGTGCTTTCACGCGTAGCAAACAACTGCTTGTCTTTACAAAGAAACGCATGTGCGTTTCTTACTAAAGTGAAATTAATAAACTTTCAAAAGAACGCGATTTTCTTTCAAAGTAAAGCTTGTACTGAGAAAAGCAACACTGATCTCAGTTCTAAAAGTGCTTTCACACGTAGCAAACAACTGCTTGTCTTTACAAAAGAAACGCATGTGCGTTTCTTACCAAAGCTTTCGTGAAATCAATAAACTTTCAAAAGAACGCGATTTTCTTTCAAAGCTTGTACTGAGAAAAGCAACACTGAGCTCAGTTCTAACAGTGCTTTCACACGTAGCAAACAACTGCTTGTCTTGACAAAGGAACGCATGTGCGTTTCTTACTAAAGCTTTCGTGAATTTAATAAACTTTCAAAAGAACGCGATTATCTTTCAAAGTAAAGCTTGTACTGAGAAAAGCAACACTGATCTCAGTTCTAACAGTGCTTTCACACGTAGCAAACAACTGCTTGTCTTGACAAAGAAACGCATGTGCCTTTCTTACTAAAGCTTTCGTGAAATCAATAAAGTTTCGAAAGAACGTGATTATCTTTCAAAGTAAAGCTTGTACTGAGAAAAGCAACACTGATCTCAGTTCTAACAGTATTTCACATGTAGCAAACAGCTGCTTTCCTCTAGAAAGAAACGCATGAGCGTTTCTTACTAAAGCTTTCGTGAAATTAATAAACTTTCCAAAGAACCTGATTATCTTTCAAAGTAAAGCTTGGACTGAGAAAAGCAACACTGATCTCAGTTCTAACAGTGCTTTCTCACGTAGCAAACAACTGCTTGTCTTGACAAAGAAACGCATGTGCGTTTCTTACTAAAGATTTCGTGATATTAATAAACTTTCAAAAGGACGCGATTATCTTTCAAAGTAAAGCTTGTACTGAGAAAAGCAACACTGATCTCAGTTCTAACAGTGCTTTCACGCGTAGCAAACAACTGCTTGTCTTGACAAAGAAACGCATGTGCGTTTCTTACTAAAGCTTTCGTGAAATTAATAAAATTTCAAAAGAACGCGATTTTCTTTCAAAGTAAACCTTGTTCTGAGAAAACCAACACTGATCTCAGTTCTAAAAGAGCTTTCACACGTAGCAAACAACTGCTTTTCTTTACAAAAGAAACGCATGTGCCTTTCTTACTAAAGATTTCGTGAAATTAATAAACTTTCAAAAGAACGTGATTATCTTTCAAAGTAAAGCTTGTACTGAGAAAATCAACAATGATCTCAGTTCTAACAGTGCTTTCACGCGTAGCAAACAACTGCTTGTCTTTACAAAGAAACGC
This sequence comes from Chionomys nivalis, assembly GCF_950005125.1. Taxonomy (NCBI): domain Eukaryota; kingdom Metazoa; phylum Chordata; class Mammalia; order Rodentia; family Cricetidae; genus Chionomys; species Chionomys nivalis. The sequence goes on from NC_080108.1 coordinate 52,134,708, forward strand.
ATGTGCGTTTCTTACTAAAGTGAAATTAATAAACTTTCAAAAGAACGCGATTTTCTTTCAAAGTAAAGCTTGTACTGAGAAAAGCAACACTGATCTCAGTTCTAAAAGTGCTTTCACACGTAGCAAACAACTGCTTGTCTTTACAAAAGAAACGCATGTGCGTTTCTTACTAAAGCTTTTGTGAAATCAATAAACTTTCAAAAGAACGCGATTTTCTTTCAAAGCTTGTACTGAGAAAAGCAACACTGAGCTCAGTTCTAACAGTGCTTTCACACGTAGCAAACAACTGCTTGTCTTGACAAAGGAACGCATGTGCGTTTCTTACTAAAGCTTTCGTGAATTTAATAAACTTTCGAAAGAACGCGATTATCTTTCAAAGTAAAGCTTGTACTGAGAAAAGCAACACTGATCTCAGTTCTAACAGTGCTTTCACACGTAGCAAACAACTGCTTGTCTTGACAAAGAAACGCATGTGCCTTTCTTACTAAAGCTTTCGTGAAATCAATAAACTTTCAAAAGAACGTGATTATCTTTCAAAGTAAAGCTTGTACTGAGAAAAGCAACACTGATCTCAGTTCTAACAGTATTTCACATGTAGCAAACAGCTGCTTTCCTCTAGAAAGAAACGCATGTGCGTTTCTTACTAAAGCTTTCGTGAAATTAATAAACTTTCAAAAGAACGCGATTATCTTTCCAAGTAAAGCTTGTACTGAGAAAAGCAACACTGATCTCAGTTCTAACAGTGCTTTCACACGTAGCAAACAACTGCTTGTCTTGACAAAGAAACGCATGTGCGTTTCTTACTAAAGCTTTCGTGAAATTAATAAACTTTCAAAAGAACAAGATTATCTTTCAAAGTAAAGCTTGTACTGAGAAAAGCAACACTCATCTCAGTTCTAACAGTGCTTTCACACGTAGCAAACAACTGCTTGTCTTGACAAAGAAACGCATGTGCGTTTCTTACTAAAGCTTTCGTGAAATTAATAAACTTTCCAAGGAACGCAATTATCTTTCAAATAAAGCTTTTACTGAGAAAAGGAACACTGATCTCACTTCTAACAATGATTTCACATGTAGCAAACAACTACTTGTCTTTACAAAGAAACACATGTGCGTTTCTTACTAAAGCTTTCGTGAAATTAATAAACTTTCAAATGATCGTGATTATCTTTCAAATTTAAGCTTGTACTGAAAAGAGGAACATGATCTCAGTTCTAACATGCTTTCGTGCAATTAATAAAGTTTCAAAAGAACGTGATTACCTTCAAAGTAAAGCTTGTACTGAGAAAAGGAACACTGATCTCAGTTCTAACAATGCTTTCACACGTAGCAAACAACTGTTTGTCTTTATACAGAAACACATGTGCGTTTCTTACTAAAGCTTTCGTGAAATTTATAAACTTTCAAAAGTCCACGATTATCTTTCAAAGTAAAGCTTGTACTAAGAAAAGGAACACTGATATCAGTTCTAACAATGCTTTTCCATGTAGCAAACATCTGCTTTTCTTTACAAAGAAACACATGTGCGTTTCTTACTAAAGCTTTCGTGAAATAAACTTTCAAAAGAACCTGATTATCTTTCAAAGTAAAGCTTGTGCTGAGAAGAGGAACACTGATCTCAGTTCTAACAAAGCTTTAGTGCAATTAGTAAACTTTCAAAGAACGTGATTATCTTTCAAAGTAAAGCTTGTACTGAGAAGAGGAACACTGATCCCAGTTCTAACAAAGATTTCGTGAAATAAATAAACTTTCAAATAAACGCGATTATCTTTGTAAATAAAGCTTGTGCTGAGAAAAGGACCACAGATCTCAGTTCTAACAATGCTTTCACAAGTAGCAAACAACTGCTCCTCTTTCCCAAGAAACCCATGTGCGTTCCTTACTAAAGCTTTTGATGAAATGAATATACTTTCAAAAAAACTTGATTGTCTTTCAAAATAAAGCTTCTACAGGGAAAAGGAACAGTGACCTCACTTCTAACAATACTCTGACATGTCGCAAACAACGTCTTCCCTTTAGAGTGAAACACTTGTGCATTTCTTACTAAAGCTTTTAATGAAATGAATTCACTTTCAAAAGTTCCTGATTTTCTTTCAAAGTTAAGCTGGTAGCGAGAAAGGAACACTGATCTCACTTCTAAGAAGACTTTGAAATGTCGTAAACAACTGCTTCTCTTTACAGTGAAACACATGTGCGTTTTTTTCTATAGCTTTTCTTGAAATGAATACAGTTTCTAAAGAATGTAATTATCTTTCAAAGTAAAGCTTATACAGAGAAAGGAACTCTTATCTCAATTCTAACAATAACTTGACATGTCGCAAACAAGTTCTTCTCTTTACAGAGAAAAAATTGTGTGTTTCTTATTATAGCTTTTCATAAATGAATGCACTTTCAAAAGAACGTGATTATCTTTCAAAGTAAAGCTTTTACAGAGAAATGGTACACTGATCTCTCTTCTAACAATACTTTGACATATCGCAAACTACTTCTTCTCTTTACTAAGAAACACATGTTTGTTTCTAACTAAAGCTTTTCAAGAAATGAATTCACTTTCCAAAGAACATGATTATCTTTCAAAGTAAAGCTTCTACAGAGAAAAGGAATACTGATCTCACTTCAAAAATACTTTGACAAGTCGCAAACAACTGCTTCTCCTTACCAAGAAACACATGTGTGTTTCTTACTAAAACATTTCAAGAAATGAATATACTTTCAAAAGAATGTGATTATCTTTCAAAGTAAAGCTTGTACAGAGAAAAGGAATACTGATTTCACTTCTAATAGTAATTTGACATGGCGCAAAAACTGCTTCTCTTTACAGAGAAACACGTGCGTTTCTTACTAAAGCTTTTAAAGAAATGAAAACACTTTCCAAAGAACGTGCTTATCTTTCAAAGTAAAGCTTGTACAGTGACAAGTAACACTGATCTCCCTTCTAACAATACTTTGACATGTAGCAAACATCGGCTTCTCTTTACCAAGAAACACATGTGCATTTCCAACCAGGGCTTTTCAAGAAATGATTACATTTTCAAAGGAACATGATTATCTTTCAAAATAAAGCTTCTACAGAGAAAAGGAACACTGATCTTACTTCTAACAGTACTTTGACATGTTGCAAACAACTGCTTCTCCTTACCAAGAAACACATGTGCGTTTTTAACTAAAGCTTTTCAAGAAATGAATATACTTTCAAAAGAAGGTGATTATCTTTCAAAGTAAAGTTTGTACAGAGAAAAGGAACAATGTACTCACATCTAACAGTAATTTGACATGTTGCAAACAACTGCTTCTCTTACAGATAAACACTTGTGAGATTCTCACTAAAGCTATTTATGAAATGAATACACTTTCAAAACAATGTGATTATCTTTCAAATTAAAGCTTCTACAGAGAAAAGGAATACTGATCTCAGTTCTAAGAATACTTTGACATGTCGCAAACTACTGCTTCTCTTTACCAAGGAACACATGTGCGTTTCCAACAAAAGCTTTTCAAGAAATGAATACATTTTCAAAAGAACGTGATTATCTTTCAAAGCAAAGATTCTACAGAGTAAAGGAACACTGATCTAACTTCTAACAATACTTTGACATGTCACAAACAATGGCTTCTCTTTACAAAGAAACACTTGTGTTTTTCTTACTTAAGCTATTTATGAAATGAATATACTTTCAAAGAATGTGATTATCTTTCAAAGTAAAGCTTCTACCAAGAAATGAATACTGATCACACTTCTAACAAGACTTTGACATGTCAGAAACAACTGCTACTCCTTACCAAGACACACATGAGCATTATTACTAAAGCATTTCTAGAAATGAATACACTTTCAAAAGAACGTGACTATATTTCAAAATAAAGCTTTCACAGAGAAAATGAACACTGATCTCACTTCTAACAGTAATTTGACATGTCAAAAAGAAGTGCTTTTCTTTACAGAGAAACACATGTACGTTTCTTACTAAAGCTTATCATGAAATGAATACACTTTCAAAAGAATATGATTATACTTCAAAGCAAAGCTTCTACAGAGAAAAGGAACACTGATCTCACTTCTAAAAATACTTGACATGTCGGAAACAACTGCTTCTCTTTACAGAGAAACACATGTGCGTTTCTTCCTAATGCTTTTCATGAAATGAATACAGTTTGAAAAGAATGTGATTATCTTTCAAAGTAAAGCTTTTACAGAGAAAGGAACACTGATCTCTCTTCTAAAAATACTTTGACATGATGCATAATATGGCCTTTCTTTACAGAGAAACAATTGTGCGTTTCTTACTAAAGCTATATATGAAACTAATACACTTTCAAAAGAACGTGATTATCTTTCAAAATAAAACTTCTGCAGAGAAAAGGAAAACTAATCTCACTTCTAACAGTAATTTGACAATTGCAAACATCTGCTTCTCTTTACAGAGAACCACATGTGCGTTTCATACTAAAACTTTTCAAGAAATGAATACACATTCAAAAGAACATGATTATCATTCAAAGCAAAGCTTCTACAGATGATGGAACACTGATCTCACTTCTAACAAGACTGACATTTAGGAAACAATTGAATCTCTTTACCAAGTAACACGTGTGTTTCTTACTAAAGCTAATCCTGAAATGAATACACTTTCAAAAGAATGTGATTATCTTTCAAAGTAAAGCTTCTGCACAGAAAGGAACACTGATCTCTCTTCTAACAATACTTTGACATGTCACAAAAAATGGCCTCTCTAGAGAAACACATGTGCGTTTCTTACTAAAGCTATTTATGAAATGAACACACTTTCAAAAGAATGTGATTTTCTTTCAAAGTAAACCTTCTACAGAGAAAAGGAATACTGATTTCACTTCAAACAATACTTTGAATGTCGTAAACAACTGCTTCTCCTTACCAAGATACACATGTGTGTTTCATGCTAAAGCTTTTCAAGAAATGAATACACTTTCAAAAGAATGTGAATATCTTTCAAAGTAAAGCTTGTACAGAGAAAAGGAATACGGATCTCACTTCTACCAATACTTTAACATGTTCCAAAGAACTGCTTCTCTTTACAGAAAAACACATGTGCTTTTCTTACAAAAGCATTTCATGAAATAAATACACATTCAAAAGAACGTTATTATCTTTCAAAGTAAAACTTCTGCAGAGAAAAGGAAAACTAATCTCACTTCTAACAGTAATTTGACATGTCGCAAACAACTGCTTTTCTTTACAAAGAAACACTTTTGCATTTCTTACTAAAGCTATTTTTCAAATGAACACTTTCAAAACAATGCGATTATCTTCCAAAGTAAAGCTTCTACAGAGAAAAGGAAAACTGATCTCACTTCAAACAGTAATAGATATGTCGAAAAAATCTGCTTCTCTATAAGGAGAAGCACATGTGCATTTCTTAATAAATCTTTTCCTAAAATGAATACACTTTAAAAAGAACGTAATTATATTTCAAAGCAAAGATTCTACAGAGAAAAGGAACACGGATCTCACTTCTAACAAGCCTTTGACATGTCACAAACAACTGCTTTGCTTTACAGAAAAAGACATGTGCGTTTCTTACTAAAGCATTTCAAGAAATGAATACACTTTCAAAAGAATGTGATTATCTTTCAAATAAAGCTTCTACAGAGAAAAGGAATACTGATCTCACTTCAAACAATACTTTCACATGTCGCAAACAATTGCTTCTCTATAACAAGATACACGTGGGTTTCTTTATAAAGCTTTTCAAGAAATGAATACACTTTCAAAAGAACGTCATTATATTTCAAAGCATAGCTTCTACAGAGAAAAGGAACACTGATCTCACTTCTAACAATACTTTGACATGTCGCAAACAACTGCTTCTCTTTACAGAGAAACACTTGTGCGTTTCTTACTAAAGCTATTTATAAAATGAATACACTTTCCAAAGAATGTGACTATCTTTCAAAGTAAAGCTTCTACAGAGAAAAGGAACATTGATATCACTTCCAACAATAATTTGACACGTCACAAACAACTGCTTCTCTTTACAGAGAAACACATGTGTGTTTCTTCCTAAAGCTTTTCATGAAATGAATACACTTTGAAATAGATGTGATTATCTTTCAAAGTAAAGCTTCTACAGAGAAAGGAACACTGATCTCTCTTCCAAAAGTACTTTGACATGTCGCAAAAAATGGCTTTTCTTTACAGAGAAACAGTTGTGCGTTTCTTACTAAAGCTATTTTTGAAATGAATACACTTTCAAAACAACAAGATTATCTTTCAAAGTAAAGCTTGTAGAGATAAAAGGAAAACTTCTCATTTTTAACAGTAATTTGACATGTCACAAAAACTGCTTTTCTTTAGAGAGAAATACATGTATGTTTCTTACTAAAGATTTTCAAGAAATGTATACACTTTCAAAAGAACGTCTTTATCTTTCAAATTAAAGCTTGTACAGAGAAAAGGAATACTGATCTCACTTCAAACAATATTTTGACATGTCCCAAACAACTGCTTCTCCTAACCAAGTAACACATGTGCTTTTCTTACTAAAGTTTTAAAGAAATGAATACACTTTTAAAAGAACGTGATTATATTTCAAAGCAAAGTTTCTACAGAGAATGGAACACTGATCTCACTTCTAACAATACTTTGACATGTCGCAAACAACTGCTTCTCTTTACAAAGAAACACTTGTGCGTTTCTTACTAAAGCTATTAATGAAATGAATACACTTTCAAAAGAATATGATTATCTTTCAAAGTAAAGTTGTACAGAGAAAGGTAAACTGATCTCACTTCTAACAATACTTTGACATGTCGCAAACAACTGCTTCTCTTTACCAAGAAACACATGTGTGTTTCTAACTAAAGCTGTTCAAGAAATGTATACACTTTCAAAAGAATGTGATTATCCTTCAAAATAAAGCTTGTACAGAGAAAAGGAACACTGATATCACTTCTAACAAGTCGTTGACATGTCGCAAACAACTGCTTCACTTTATCAAGAAACACATGTGTGTTAGTTACTAAAGCTTTTCAGGAAATGAATATACTTTCAAAAGAATGTGATTATCTTTCAAAGTAAATCTTGTACCTAGAAAAGGAATATTGACCTCACTTCAAACAACACTTTGACATGTTGCAAACAACTGCTTCTCCTTACCAAGTAACACAAGTGCGTTTCTAACTAAAGCTTTTCAGGAAAGAATACAATTTCAAAATAGCATGATTATCTTTCAGTGTAAAGCTTTTACAGAGAAAAGGAACACTGATCTCACTAATAACAATACTTTGACATGTCGCAAAAAATGGCCTCTCTTTACAGAGAAACACATGTGCATTTCTTACTAAAGCTATTTATGAAATGAATACACTTTCAAAGAATGTGGTTATCTTTCAAATTAAAGCTTCTACAGAGAAAAGCAACACTGATCTCAGGTCTAATAGGACGTTGACATGTCGCAAACAACTGCTTCTCATTACCAAGTAACACATGTGCGTTTCTTACTAAAGCTTTTAAAGAAATGAATACACTTTTAAAAGAATGTGATTGTATTTCAAAACAAAGCTTCTACAGAGAATGGAACACTGATCTCACTTCTAAAAATACTTTGACATGTCGCAAACAACGGCTTCTCTTTACCAAGAAACACATGTGTGTTTCTAACTAATGCTTTTCAAAAAATGTATACACTTTCAAAAGAACTTGATTATCCTTCAAATTAAAGCTTGTACAGAGAAAGGGAACACTGATATCACTTCTAACCAGATGTTGACATGACGCAAACAACTGCTACTCTTTACCAAGAAACACATGTGTGTTAGTTACTAAAGCTTTTCTTGAAATGAATATACTTTCAAAAGAATGTGATTATCTTTAAAGGAAAGCTTCTACAGAGATAAGGAATATTGAACTCACTTCAAACAATACCTTGACATGTCCTAAACAACAGCTTCTCCTTACCAAGTAACACAAGTGCGTTTCTAACTAAAGCTTTTCAGGAAAGAATACACTTTCAAAAGAACGAGATTATATTTCAAAATGAAGCTTGTACAGAGAAAAGGAACACTGATCCCACTTCTAACAAACATTTGACATGTCACAAACAACTGCTTTTCTTTACAGAGAAAGACATGTGCTTTTCTTACTAAAGCTTTTAATAAAATGAATACACTTTCAAAAGAATGTGGTTATCTTTCAATGTAAAGCTTCTACAGAGAAAGGTACACTGATCTCACTTGTAAAAATACTTTGATATGTCCCAAAGAAATGCTTCTCTTTACAGAGAAAGACATGTGCATTTCTTACTAAAGCTATTTATAAAATGAATACACTTTCAAAAGAATGTGATTATCTTTCAAAGTAAACTTTTACAGAGAAAGGTACACTGATCTCACTTCTAACGATACTTTGATGTGCTGCAAACAACTGCTTCTCTTTACCAAGAAACACAAGTGCGTTTCTAACTTAAGCTTTTCAAGGAAAACTACACTTTCAATATAATGTGATTATCTTTCAAAATAAAACTTGTACAGAGAAAAGGAACACTAATCTCACTTCTAACAATACTTTGACATGTCACAAACAACTGCTTCTCTTTACTAAGAAACACATGTGCGTTTCTAAATAAGCTTTTCAGGAAATGAACACACTTTCAAAGCAATGTGATTATCTTTCAAAGTAAAGCTTGTACAGAGAAAAGGAATACTTATCTCAGTTCTAACAATACTTTGACAGGTCGCAAACAACTGCTTCTCTTTACAGAGAAACACTTGTGTGTTTCTTAAAAGAATTTCATGCAATAAATACACTTTCAAAAGAACATGATTATCTTTCAAAGCAAAGTTTTACAGAGAAAAGGAACACTGTTCTCACTTCTAACTATACCTTTACATATCCCAGACATCTGCTCCTTTTTTCAGAGAAACACATGTGCATTTTACACTAAAACATTTTATGAATTTATTACACTTTCCAAAGAATGTGATTATCTTTCAGAGTAAAGTTTGTACAGAGAAAAGGAACACTGTTCTCACTTCTTAACAATACTTTGACATTTTCCAAACAGCTGCTTCTCTTTTCATAGATAAAAATGTGCGTTTCTCAATAAATCATTTCATGAAATTATACACTTTCAAAAGAATGTGATTATCTTTTAAAGTAAAGATTGTACAGAGAAATGGAACACTGTTCACACTTCTAACAATACTTAGTCTTGTCGGAAAGAACTGCATCTCTTTTTAGAAAAACACATGTGTGTTTCTCACTAAAGCATTTCATGAATTTATACACTTTCAAGAGAACGTGATTATCTCTCTAAGTAAGGTTTGTACAGAGAAAAGTAACACTCTTCTCAATTCTTAACAATACTTTGACATGTTCCAAAGAACTGCTTCTCTTTTCAGAGATACACATGTGCGTTTCTCACTAAACCATTTAATGAAATATTTTTTTAAAATATTTATTTATTTATTATGTATACAATATTCTGTCTGTGTGTATGTCTGAAGGCCAGAAGAGGGCACCAGACCTCATTACAGATGGTTGTGAGCCACCATGTGGTTGCTGGGAATTGAACTCAGGACCTTTGGAAGAACAGGCAATGCTCTTAACCTCTGAGCCATCTCTCCAGCCCCCCATTTAATGAAATTATACACATTCAAAAGAACGTGATTTGCTATCAAAGTAATGATTGTACAGAGAAAAGGAACACTGTTCTCACTTCGAACAATACTTTTTCCGGTCGCAAAGAACTGCACCTCTTTTCAGAGTAACACATGTCCGTTTCTCAATAAAGCATTTCATGATATTATATACTTTCAAAAGAACGTGATTATCTTTCAAAATAAAGTTTGTACAGAGAAAAGAAACACTGTTGTCACTTCAAGCAATACTTTTACATGTCCCAAAAAACTGCTACACATTTCAGAGAAACACATGTGCTTTTCTCACTAAAGCATTTAATGAAATTATACACTTTCAAAATAAGGTGATTTTCTTTCAAAGTAAATATTGTACAGACAAATGGAACAATGTTCTCACTTCTAACAATACTTTGTCATGTCGAAAACAACTGCTTCTCTTTTCAGAGATACACATGTGTGTATCTTACTAAACCATTTCATGAAATTATTCACTTTGAAAAGAATGCAATTTTCTTTTAGTAAAGATTGTAAAGAGAAAAGCAATACTGTACTAACTTCTAACAATACTTTGTCGAGTCTCAAACAACTACCCCTCTTTTCAGAGAAACACGTACATTTCTCACTAAAGCATTTCATGAAAATATACACTTTCAACGAACATGATTTTCTTTCAAATTAAAGCTTGCACAAAGAAAAGCAAAACAGAACTCACTTCTAAGTCTTCTTTGACATGTTCCAAACTTGGTATCTTCCAAACAACTGCTTCTCTTTTTAGACAAACACATGTCTTTTTCTCAATAAAGCATTTCATAAAATTATACACTTTCAAAAGAACGTTATTATCTTTTAATGTAAAGTTTGTACAGAGAAAAGAAACAGTCTTCTCACTTCTAACAATACTTTTATATGTCCCACACAACTGCTTCTCTTTTCAGAGAAACACATGTGCGTTTCTCACTAAACCATTTCATGAAATTATACACTTTCAAAAGAATGTGATTTTCTTTTAAAGTTTGTACAGATAAATTGAACACTGTTAATACTTGTAACAGTACTTTGTCATGTTGCAAACAACTGTCCCTCTTTTCAGAGAAACACATGTGCATTTCTCACTAAAACATTTCACGAAAGTGTACACTTTCAAAACAATGTGATTTTCTTTCAAATAAAGTTTGTAAAAGAAATGGAACACTGTTCTCACTTCTAACAATACTTTTTCATGTTGCAAACCACTCCTTCTCTTTACAAAAATCACATGTGCATTTCTCACTAAAGCATTTCAAGAAATTATACACTTTCAAAAGAACGTGATTATCTTTCAAAGTAAAGTTTGTACAGAGAAAAGGAACACTGTTCTCACTTTTAACAATACTTTTATATGTTCCAAGCAACTGCTCCTCTTTTAAGAGAAACACATGTGCATTTCTCATTAAAGCATTTTATGAAATTATACATTTTTAAAATATTGTGATTTTCTTTCAAAGTAAAGCTTGCACAAAGAAAAGTAAACAGAACTCACTTCTAAGTCTTCTTTGACATGTTCCAAATATGATATCTTCCAAACAACTGCTTCTCTTTTCAGAGAAACACATGTCTGTTTCTCAATAAAGAATTTCATGAAATTATACACTTTCAAAAGAACGTGATTATCTTTCAATGTAAAGGTTTTACAGAGAAAAGAAACAGTCTTCTCACTTCTAACAATACTTTTCCATGTCCCACACAAATGCTCCTCTTTTCAGAGAAACACATGTGCGTTTCTCCCTAAATCATTTCATGAAATTATACACTTTCAAAAGAATGTGATTTTCTTTTAAAGTAAAGATTGTACAGATAAATTGAACACTGTTAATACTTGTAACAATACTTTGTCATGTTGCAAACAACTGCACATCTTTTCAGAGAAATACATGTGCGTTTCTCACTAAAACATTTCATGAAATTATCCACTTTCAAAAGAACGTGATTATCTTTCAAAGTAAAGTTTGTACAGAGAAAAGGAACACTGTTCTCACTTCTAACAATACTTTGACATGTTCCAAACAACTGCTTCTCTATTTAGAGATACACATGTGCATTTCTCACTAAACCATTTCATGAAATTATTCACTTTCAAAAAAATGTGATTTTTATTCAAAGTAAAGATTGTACAGAGAAAAGGAACACTGTACTCACTTCTAACAGTACTTTGTCATGTCGAAAACAACTGCGCTTCTTTTCAGAGGAAAACATTTACTTTTCTCACCAAAGAATTTCATGAAATTATACACTTTCAAAAGAATGTGATTATCTTTCAAAGTAAAGTTTGAACAAAAAAAAAGAAACACTCTTCTCACTTCTAAAAATACTTATAAATGTCCTAAACAACTGCTCCCCTTTTCAGAGAAACACATGTGCGGTTCTCACTAAATCATTTCATGAAAATATACACTTTCAATGAATGTGATTTTCTTTCAAAGTAAAGCTTGCACAAAGAAAAGCAAAACAGAACTCTCCTCTAACTCTTCTTTGCCATGTTCCAAACAACTGCTTCTCTTTTCAGAGAAACACATGTGTGTTTCTCACTAAAACATTTCATGAAATTATATGCTTTGAAAGAATATCATAATCTTTCAAAGTAAAGTTAGTACAGAGCAAAGGAACACTGTTCTCACTCCTAACAATACTTTGACATGTTCCAAACAACTGCTTCTCTTTTCAGAGATACACATGTGCGTTTCTCACTAAATCATTTTATGTAATTATTCACTTTCAACAGAATGTGATTTTCTTTCAAAGTAAAAATTGTACAGAGAAAAGGAACACTGTACTCACTTCTAACAATACTTTGTCATGTTGCAAACAACTGCCCATCTTTTCAGAGAAAAACATTTACTTTTCCCACCAAAAGACTTCATGAAATTATACACTTTCAAAAGAACGTGATTTTCTTTTAAATAATCTTGCAGAAAGAACAGAAAAACAGAACTCACTTATTACTCTTCTTTGAAATGCTCTAAACTAGACATGTTCCAAACATTTGCTTCTGTTTGAAGAGAAACACATGTGCATTTCACACTAAAGCATTTCATGAAATTATACACTTTCAGAAGGTAAAGATAGTACAGAGAAATGAAACACTGTTCATACTTCAAAAAATACATTGTCATGTCACACACAACTGCCCCTCTTTTCAGAGAAACACAGGGAGTTTGTCACTAAAGCATTTCATGAAATTATACACTTTCAAAATAACGTGATTATCTTTCAAAGTAAAGATTGAACAGAGAAAAGATACCCTGTTCTAAATTCTAAAAATACTTTTAAATGTCCTAAACAACTGCTCCTCTTTTCAGAAAAACACATGTCAATTTCTCACTAAAGCATTTCATGAAATTATACACTTTCCAAAGAACATGATTTTATTTCAAAGAAAAGCTTGAACAAAGAAAAGCAAAACGGAACTCACTTCTAACTCTTTTTTGAGATGTTCCAGACTTGTCATCTTCCAAATGTTGTCATTCGAAAACTACACTGTTCTTACTCTAACAACTTTGTCATGTTGAAAACTACTTCTTCTCTTTTCAAAGAACAACATGTGCATTTCATGAGATTATACACTTTCAAAAGAACGTGATTATCTTTCAAATAAAGTTTGTATAGAGAAATGGAACACAGTTCTCAGTTCTAATACACTTTCAAAAAACGTGATTATACTTCAAATTTAAGCTTATACAGAGAAAATGAACAGTGCTCTCACTTCTAACAATCCTTTGACATATCCCAAACAACTGCTTCTCTTTTCAGAGAAATGCGTGTGCGTTTCTCACTAAAGATTCTCATGAAATTAGCACACTTTCAAAGAATGTGATTATCTTTCAAAGAAAACTTCTACAGAGAAAAGTAACAATGCTCTCATTTCTAACAAACCTTTGACATGTCCCAAACAACTGGTTCTTTTTTCAGAGAAATGCATGTGGGTTTCTCACTAAAGCATTTTGTGAAATTAATACACTTTATAAAAAAACGTCATTATCTTTCTAAGAAAAGCTTCTAAAAAGAAAAGTAACAACACTCTCACTTCTATCATTCCTTTGACATGTCCCAAACAATTGCTTCTCTGTTCACAGAAACACTTTCAAAAGAATGTGATTATCTTTCAATGTAAAGCTTGTACAGAGAAAAGCCCACCGCTCTCACTTCTAACAATGCTTTGCCATTTCCCAAACAACTGCTTCGCTTTTCAGAGAAATACATGTGCATTCCTCACTAACAGTTTTCATGAAAGATATACAATGTCAAAAGAATGTGATGATGTTTCAAAGGATAGCTTGTACAGAGACAAGCCCAATGCTGTCATTTCTAACAATGCTTTCACATGGCCGAAACACCTGCTTTTTTTTGTCAGAGAAACACATGTGCCTTTCTCACTAGAGCTTTTTATGAAATTAATACACTTTCAAAAGAACGTGATTATCTTTCAAAGTAAAGCTTGTACAGAGAAAAGCAACTCTACACTCAGTTATATCTATACTTTTACATGTCCCAAACAACTGATTCTCATTTCAGAGAAACACATGTGCGTTTCTGACTAGAGATGTTTATGAAATTAATACACTTTCAAAAGAACATGATTATGCTTCAAATTCAAGCTTGTATAGAGAAAAGGAACACTGCTCTCACTTCTAACAATCCTTTGACATGGCACAAACAACTGCTTCTCTTTTCAGAGAAACACATGTGCATTTCTCATTAAAGCTTCTCATGAAATTAGTGCACTTTCAAAAGAATGAGATTATCTTTCAAATTAAAGCTTCTACAGAGAAAACTAACAACGTTCTTACATCTAACAATGTTTTGACATATCACAAACAACTGCTTCTATTTCAGAGAAACACATGTACGTTTCTCACTAAAGCATTTCGTGAAATTAATACACTTTTAAATGAAAGTCATTATCTTTCCAAGTAAAGTTTGAACTGAGAAAAGGAACTCTACACTCAATTCTAACAATCCTTTGACATGTCCCATACAACTGCTTCATTTTTCAGAAAAACACATGTGCGTTTCTGACTAGAGCGTCTCATTAAATTAAAACACTTTCAAAGAACGTGATTATCTTTCAAAGTAAATCTTGCACAGAGAAAAAGAATAAGGCTCTCACTTCTAACAACCCTTTGACATGTCCCAAAAATTGATTCTCATTTCAGAGAACCACATGCACGTTTCTCACTAAAGCTACTCATAGAATTAGTACACTTTTTAAAAGAACAAGATTATCTTTCAACGTAAAGCTTGTTCAGAGAAAAGGATCTCTGCTTTTACTTCTAACTATCCTTTGACATGCCCCAAAAAACTGCTGCTCTTTTCAGAAAAACACTTGTGATTCTCAATAAAGCATTTCATAAAACTTATACACTTTCAAAAGAACATGATATCTTTCAAAGTAAAGCTTGTACAGAGAAAAGCCCACTGTTCTCACTTCTAACAATGTTTTGCCATTTCTCAAACAATTGCTTCTCTTTTCAGAGAATCACATATGCGTTTCTAACTTAAGCTGTTCATGAAATTCATGCACTATCTAAGAAACTGATTATCTTTCAAAGTTAAGCTTGTACAGAGAAAAAGAACACTGATCTCACATCTAACAATCCTTTGACATAGCCTAAGCAACTGCTTCTTTTTTCAAAGAAACACATGTGCGTTTCTCAGAAGAGATTTTCAGGAAATTAATACATATCCAAAAAACGTGATTATCCTTAAATTCAAGCTTGTACAAAGAAAAGGTATTGGCTCTCACTTCTCACAATGATTTGAAATTTCCCGAAACAACTACTTCTCTTTTCAGGGACAAACATGTGCGTTCCTCATTAAAACTTCTCATGAAATTCATACACTTTCAAAGAAAGTGATTATCCTTCAAATTCAATCTTGTACACAAAAAAACGAATGGCTCTTACTTCTAAAAATCCTTTGATATTTCCCAAACAAGTGCTTCTCTTTGAGAGAAATACATGTGTGTTTCTTACTAGAGCTTTTCATGAAATTAATACACTTTCAAAAGAGCATGTGTATCTTTCAAATCATAGGTTATACAGAGAAAAGCAACTCTATACTCAATTCTATCAATATTTTAAATGTCCCAAACAACCGATTCTCTTTTCAGAGAAACACTTGTGTGTTTCTCACTAGAGATTTTCATGAAATTAATACACTTTCAAAAGTACCTGATTATCCTTCAAATTCAAACATGTACACAGAAAAGGTAAAACTCTCACTTCTCAAAATGCTTTGACATTTCACAATACAACTGCTGCGTTTCTCACTAAAGCTTCTCATGAAATTCATACAATTTCCAAGAAACTGATTATGCTTCAAATTCAAGCTTGTACACAGAAATGCTAATGGCTCTCTCTTCTAACAATCCTTTTACATGACCCAAAGAAATGCTTCTCTTTTCTGAAAAACACATGTGCGTTTCTCACTAACGATTTTCATGAAATTAATACACTTTCAAAAGAATGTATTATCTTTCAAAGTAAAGCTTGTACAGAAAAAAGCACACTGCTCTCACTTCAAACAATGTTTTGACATGTCCCAAACAACTGCTTCTCTTTTCAGAGACACACATATGCATTTCTCACTAAAGCTTCTCATGAAATTAGTACACTTCCAAAGAGCATGATTATCTTTCAAAGTAAAGCTTCTACAGAGAAAAGAAACAACACTCTCAATTCTAACAGTCCCAAACAATTGCTTCTCTTTTCAAAGAAACACATGTGCATTTCTCACTAAAGCTTCTCATGAAATTAATACACTATCAAAAGAATGAGATTATCTTTCAAAGTAAAGCTGTACAGAGAATAGCCCACTGTTCTCACTTTTAACAATGCTTTAACATGACTCAAACAATTGCTTCTCTTTCCAGAGAAACACATGTGCGTTTCTCACTAAAGCATTTCATTAAATTAATGCACTTTAAACAGATCGTCATTATCTTTCAAAGTAAAGCTTGTACAGAGAAAAGGATCTCGGCTCTCACTTTGAACTCTCCTTAGACATGTCCCAAACAACTGCTTCTCTTCTCAGAAAAACTCTTGTGTTTTTCTCACTAAAGCTTTTCATGAAATTAATACACTTTCAAATGAACGTGATTATCTTTCAAAATAAAGCTTGTACAGAGAAAAGCTCACTGCTCTCACCTCTAACAATGCTTTGCCATGTCCCAAACAACGGCTTCTCTTTTCAGAGAAATACATGTGCGTTCCTCACTAAAGCTTTTCATGAAATATATGCAATTTCAAAACAATGTGATGATGTTTCAAAGGAAAGCTTGTACAGAGTAAAGCCCACTTCTATCATTTCTAACAATGCTTTCACATGGCCGAAACAACTGCTTTTCTTGTCAGAAAAACACATGTGCATTATTCACTAGAGCTTTTCATGAAATTAATACACTTTGAAAAGAACATGGTTATCTTTCAAAGTAAAGCTTGTACAGAGAAAAGAAACTCTAGACTCGATTCTAACAATACTTTTACATGTCCCAAACAACTGATTCTCATTTCAGAGAAACACGTGTGCGTTTCTGACTAGAGATGTTTATGAAATTAATACACTTTCAAAAGAACATGATTATGCTTCAAATTCAAGCTTGTAAAGAGAAAAGGAACACTGCTCGTGCTTCTAACAATCTTTTGAAATGTCCCAAACAACTACTTCTCTTTTCAGAGAAACACATGTGCATTTCTCAATAAAGCTTCTCATGAAATTAGTACACTTACAAAAGAACGTGATTATCTATCAAAATAAAGCTTTTACAGAGAAAACCAAAACTTCTCTCACTTCTAACAATCCTTTGACATGTCCCAAACAAATGTTTCTCTTTCCAGAGAAACACATGTGCGTTTCTCACTAAATGATACAGAGAAAAGGAACACTGCTCTAACTTCAGCGTGATTATGTTTCAAAGTAAAGCTTTTACAGAGAAAAAGAACAATTCTCTCACTTATAATCCTAGTACTTGAGACCCTGAGATAAGTGTACCATCAAACGGGTTTGCTCAGTTAGACTGTTCAAAACTAAAAATGTCATGTACTGAGAACGCTGGAAGTACAGTGGGCTGGGAAGGTCTCCACATCTCTTGAATTTGTAAAAATTGCCTAATCTGGAAAATGGTCCTCATGCAAGTGATTGGGAATGCTGACATGAGAGAACCCTCAATTATGCAGGTGTGCCTTAAACATCACCATAGGTACCACTGTAAGATAGAGGTAAACGGAGAATTCATGCAGATAGGAAGATGATGACTTAGGGACCAGAGAGATGCACAACATTTGAAGAACATAGTGCTCTTCCATAGGGCCCAGGTTTAGTTCCCAGAGCCTACATGGGTAGCTTACAACCATCTCTAACTCCAGTTCCAGCAGATCTGACACCCTCTTCTGACCTGAGGATATCAGGTACACATGTGGTACACATAAACTTAACATACACATAAAACTTAAAAAAAAAGCTGGGCAGTGATGGCACACACCTTCAATCCCAGCACTCGGGAGGCATATCTCTGTGAGTTCAAGGCCAGCCTAGTCTACAAAGAGAGTTCCAGGGTAGCCAACACTACAAAGGGAAACCCTATCTTGGAAGAAAAAACACAAACCAACAAACAAAAAGGAAAAAAAGAAAAAAGAAAAGACAGAGAGAGGGGAGAAAAGAGAAGGATGTGGTGGCAATTTATAATTCTAATTTTTGGAGGCAATATTTTGAGTTTGAGGTGAGCTTAGGTTATGTATTATTATGAGCCCTGGATGCTGGGGCCAGAGGATCTTCAATTCAAAACCAGCATGGGATACAAATATAGCCTTAAAAAGGAAGAAAAAAGAGGATGCAGAAAAAAGACAGTAAGAAGATGAAGGTAGAGATTAGAGTGATGTGGACATAAACCCACATAAGCTATCACCCATAAAAGCTGGGAAAAAAAAACAGATTCTTCCTGAGTCCTTTGGCAAGCACATATTTATTGACTCTTAGATTACATTTGGAGGTATGAGAGAAAAAAATAATTATTATTTGTTGCGGGACAATTGTATATATTCGGTCAATCATGTTTTATTTTTTCATGTTGTCATTTGTTTATTATATTCATAATCATCTCTGGATACACAAAACAGGTAAGGGGTTAGAGGTGGGAAGATTCATGGTCTTTGGGGGGTTTTGTAGGAGTGTTCATAGACGAATAGGACTCCATTGCATCTGCCTGCAGAAGCAAGCTACGGAATTTCATCATCCCACAAGGCCATCTTCCCTTTTCATCCTAACAATTTAGTACTTGTTTTTATGGAAGCATTGACTATGTCTTCCTCTAATTATAAGAGACTATTGAATCACAGATAATTTAAAATTAGCACATAAAGAAAAGCTACCTGCCCCCTATGTGCTTAAATCAAGGTATATATTTACAAAGACAAACATAACCTCTGGAGACAACTCTTGCACGGGTTTTGATCCTACTTCATGTTCTGGCTTTGTGGGAGCATAGACAGTTTGGATGTTCACCTTCCTAGACCTGGATGGAGGGGGGAGGACCTTGGACTTTCCACAGGGCAGGGAACCCTGACTGCTCTTGGGACTGGAGAGGGAGGAGAAGAGGAGTGGGGGGAGGGGGGAGGGCTGGGAGGAGGGGGAGGGAAATGGGAGGCGGGGAGGAGGCAGAAAATTTTTTCAATAAAAAAAAGAAATTACAAGTAGATACAAATATATGAACACACACACATTTGCGCACACGCACATGCACACTCACACATGCACACATACACACACACACGGCAGGGGGCACACTGGAGCAACTTAGAAGATAAAGAATTCTCAGAGGGTTGCTTAGAATTTCAACTGATACAACATCTTCAGCAAAGAACATAAGTGGCTTAGGGAAATGGCAAGACAAAAGAAAATGTATTTGAATGGATGGAAAATAGTCTGTGGGGAGGCAGATGAAGATTCCTTAGTAAGGCTGTAGAGTTCTTCAATCATGTTTTAAATAAACGTTGATTGGCCAGTATCCAGTCAGGAAGTAGAGGTGGGTAAAACAGAAAAGAAGAATTCATTCCTCCCCAGTCCTGTCCCAACCACAGAAGAAGGAAGATGTGATTGCTCAGCTGAACTGAGCCATGTGGCCAACATAGATAAAAATAATGTGTTAATATAAGTTATAAGAGTTAATAAGAAGCCTGAGTTGATGGGCCAATCAGTTTGTCATTACTATAGACCTCTGTGTGATTTCTTTGGGGATAAATGTCTGTGGGACCTGGTGGGAGGACAGAAACCAGGCAGGATGAAAATGCAGACAATTATTAGTTTGGTATTTTTTGAGACAGGGTCTCACGATACAACTCTGAAACTCATTTTGTAGACCAGGCTGGCTTCAGCCTCACAGAGATCAACCTGCCTCTGCTTCCCACATGCTAGGATTAAAGGTGTGTGCTCCTATGCCTGGTTGAAAGAACTAATACTGAAAACTTCATAACTACTACAGAAAGTTATCAAAGAAGGAAAAGATCACATAGCTATTTACAGAGGCCCATAGGACAATCTAAATGATCCCTTAGCTTTGCTTACCTAATCTACTAATTTCCTCATCGAGGCCACTCAGTTTCTTATCTGGGATGAACAAATGTGACTCCAAACTGCTCATGTATGCTTTACACTTTTCAACATCTGACTACAAGGAAGTGTTCAATTTCTTTAATGATAGTAGATGATTCTTGAAGAAAATAAGTACTAAATTAGTTATTTTTACCAAGAAGCATTCTGTATTTTTAAGAAAGCAATATTATTTACACTTACCTTAGAACCAGTCAAAAGAACTAAAAAAAAAAAAAAAAAACTTTGGTATTACTACTGTAACGTAATAATTTAATGAAAGACTTCAGTTCCAGATAGGGAAAAACCAAGTATAAAGTAGAACACAAATACTTAATATCTGATTACTTTTCAGAACAATCTAGGTGCTCCACTAATAAAACCAAGATAAAGTTAGATTCTGTTATCAGGGTTACAAGCAATGCCCGCTTTCACAGGACCTGAATTCAATTTAACAACTCTCTGTATCTTGAGTTCAGATTTGACATCTTCTTCTCTTCTCCACTGGCACAGTGTGAATGTGGTACACAGATATACATGTAGGCAAAATACCCTTACATATTTAAATAAACACCCACATTATCATCTTGCTTTTATAAAATCATGCATATTACAGTATACTCTATATGTATACACTATACCACTGTGTTTTCACTACCTCTTGAACTCAGAACCTCTTGAAAACAATGCTCCTTGGAAGTAAATACCCCAGGGACCCTGTCCAAAGGGTAGTTTGGGCCTTATATAAACAGGCAGGAGTCTTTCATCATATTCTGAGCACCATTAGTCCACGACTGATAGACCACAAGGGAAAACAAAGTACCGCAGATACCACACATGGCTTCACTGAAAGTCTATACTATTTCACCTCTAAGAAGCTTATTTGTTAACCCATTTAAAAACACCTTTCATAAGAAGGTCTTCTCAAACAGGCTCAAAAGTCTAAAGAGTTGTCAAGTAAGTTCAAAAACACGGTTACTAACTTGTTCTTTTTCTCTTTCTTTCTCCAATCTTGCAATCTCTTCATGGAGTGCTTTGTTTTCTGCCTCTAATGACTCCAGCTTGGAGTCATTATATAAATCCTCTGGAAAAGAGCCCAAACACTTCATCAGAATCAACCTACAGCATCCTTCAGGTTTTCAGTACCTAATCCTTTCCCTTCCCCCAATTCAGTAGATACTACCTTCTAAAATAGCAAGTGTTATTTTTACTCCATGGAATAGCTTATGGCCCTCAACCTGCTTCAGCTTTCTTTCATAGCACCTGTTGTTATTTGCCTAATGGTTCCTCATTTAATTATCATTACTTTCTTTCTAACAGAATAAAGTCAAAATTTTCTGTTTTTTATTACTGCATTTTTGGTGCCTGGCACACAGTAGGTATGTAAAAAATATCTGAGTAGATTAATTTATATATTTAATTATATAGAGAAATATTAAATAACTCACTAAATGTTTTCCATATTAGATCACAATGAATTTTCCCTTGTGTGTGTTATGCGTGTTTATGTGGTCATGAGTATGCATGTGTGCATACAGAAGTCAGAGGTTACATTGTGAGCCTTACTCAGCTGCTTTCATCTAATGTCTTAGATAAGATCTCTCCCTGGTTTGATCA
Source organism: Chionomys nivalis (assembly GCF_950005125.1). Taxonomy (NCBI): domain Eukaryota; kingdom Metazoa; phylum Chordata; class Mammalia; order Rodentia; family Cricetidae; genus Chionomys; species Chionomys nivalis. The sequence goes on from NC_080108.1 coordinate 52,156,557, forward strand.
GTTTGGCTGGCTGACACGCTCTAGGGATCTCAAGTCTCGACCTTTCCAGCTGCTACACTTGACATTTTTATGTTCATGTGCTCCCTGGACAGATGGAGGATAGTTACAACAGCTGAACTGTTCTCTACTCTTACATCCCTAGTGCATCTTGAGGAATGTTGGTTTTCCCCACTGATCTTTTGTGCCATAGGTGTCAAAGTGATATTCCCCCATCACTACATAACACTGAGAGAAAAATAATTTACATGAAAATATAATGACTTGTTAACTTCCTCTAGCCTCCCCCCTCTTTCTTTTTTTCCCCTGAAACAGGGTTTCTCTGTGAAGCCTTGACTCTCCTGGAACTTAGAAAAGAACACCTTTTAGTGAAGAATATAAAAGTATCCTCTTTATATATTGTTTATAGTAATATATAGTACCTTATCATGCTTAATTCCATCTTCTGTTTCTTCTCCACAAGGTGTGCTTCCTTTCTTGGCACGATAAATCTAAATAGTAAACAAACAGCACACTAGATTAGTGGTTTAATAGTTTGTAAAATTCATTCTTTTGTAAAGATTTGTTTATTATATATACAGTGTTCTACAAGGTCAGAAGAGGGCACTGGACTCACTGTAGCTGGAGTTATAGGTAATTAAGAGCTACCTGGTGTGGGTGCGGGGACTCTGGTTCTCGGAAGGGTAGGAAGTTCTCTTAATCAAGTCATCTCGCAAGCCCTTTGCTAACATTGTTTTGAGATAGAGTCTTCACCTAACGCTATAGAATGGAGCTCCCACCAGGTGAAGGTGGTATTCTCTAACAAAATACTATTTATGAGCATTGTTCAGGGCACAGGAAATCCAAGCCAGGCCCTAACCAAAATTGATTTTGGAGCTCATGCAACCTTGTTATTTAGTCTCTAAAAGAGATGGGGCCATGGTCAAATTGCTGCTATGCAGACAGACTGTGTGCCAAGTGAGCAAAGAGGCACAGTGAAGAATGAGAGAAACTATCAAGCCACTTATAAAATATTATGAAGCAATTTGGGATCAGAAAAAATAACAAATAATGGACAGAGGCCATCAGTCAATATATTATATATGGAGGTGAAGAGAATAATAATATATTCAGAATTGGAGAGAGGGCTCAAATTGTTAAGAGTGCTTGGTGCTTTTCTTGAGGACTCAAGTTCGTATATCTCACAAATGCCTGTGACATTGGTTCTAGTGGACCCAGTGCTCTCTTCTGGCCTCACACAGATTTTCACAAGCACAGATAAGTAAAAATAATATTTTAAAGGAACATTTTCAATTGTTCCTACAACCATTATGTCAGGATCTAATACTTGCTTAGACAAGCTCCCTATACTCTCTTCCATCACCAGCCAGCAGTAACTTCATTGGGGTTGGGCGTGCTGAATTAACAGTCATATGTATGCTAGACCAGCAAACTATCACTGAGCTATTCTTAAGTTCTCTTTTCCTTTTTATCTTGCGACAGGATCTAAGTTGCACAGGCTGGCCTAAACCTCTCTTTGTAGAAGCACTTGTAAGGACAAATACCTGTGATTCTTCTGCCTTAGCTTCCTAATTAGATGAGATTACAGGTCAGAATTACTAAGCCTGGCTTAAAAAGCCATTTTTGAGATAACAGCACATCCACTTCTGTAGGGAAAACACTACCTTTTATCTGAATATATCATAATTATGTAACAAAAAAACCTTTCTTTTTAAACAGTGGTAGTAATAGAAAATGATTTAGAATGGGGTAAGATAGTTTATTAAGACTAGTGAGACAAGAAAGTCATGAAATATCACTACAAGTCTCAGCATAGAAATATAGTTAAGAAAACATCAAAACAAATGGAACTTAAAAACATGATACTTGATATTAAGAAAGCTATATCTTACTGAAGAAATAGAGATGAATAAATGAGAAAATCAATACTTCCCCAAATGTTAACGTTAAATATTGTCAAGATGGGAATGTTTCCCTAATGTTTATGAATGCACTTTGAAGCCAATGGGGGAGGGGGAAGCAAAACACAGAATTTTAAATAATATCGATAGGCTGGGAAAATGTTCTGTGGATAAAATGCTTACCATACAAGCATGACGAATTGAGTTTGGAGGCCCAATAACTATTGTGATGGGTTTTTTTATGTTTTAAAAAAAGAAAGCTTGCCTGAAGTTCAGAGTGCAGAGTAAACCACTAGAAGGCACACACCTTTAATCCCAGGACTAAGGAGAAAGAGACAGAGGGATCTGTTAGTTCAAGACCACTCTGGGTTACACATGACTGAATGTCTAAAAGAGAAACAGAGCTCCTGCAGAGGTGATCCCACACCTTACTAGAGGGGTGGAGACAGGAGTGATAGGGCTAGATGGAGAGAGGAATATAAGAGGGGAGGAGACAAGAGCTCAGAGTATTCTGAGGATTGTTCCTTTAGTCTGAGGAGAGAGCCTGAGGAGGGAGCCCAAGGAGAGGATTGCCCCCTTAGGTTTAAGCATTGGTAGAAGTTAAAGTTCTCTCTAGTGCCTGGCCACTCTGCTCTTGGATTGCTCAGCTTACCCTCATAGCTGACTGCAGGTATTTATTTGAATTTGTGCTAAGGGAACCATGTAAAAGCTGAATGTGGAGATGAGCATTTGCAGTTCCAGTAGTAGGAAGTGGAGATAAGTTTTTGTAAATTGGTAAGATAAAAGGAAAAAAAGTGCTAGCGAGAAGGAGGTAAAAGCATGATATACAGTTTTGGCAACCTGGGCTTGATTCCACATATATGTTGTAGCATGCGTACATGTGCCCATGCACATGCAAATACACAGTAATATCATTTTTTTTTGCATCATTGCAAAAGGAAAAAAGGCAATTACTTTTTTTCCTGCCACGCTTGTAGCTGGCTCCCAGCGCGCGGGAGAAGCAGAAAAAGAAGAAAAAAAGAACGACAACAACAAAAACAACGCTGTTTTTCCCCTTGCTGCTGCTCTGCAGCCTCTGCCTCCACTTGTGCAACCAGAGGAGGAGCTGCAATCACTGCAGGGGATCCAAGGTCCAGGTCACACAGGTACTTCACACAGAGGCTTCACACAGGTATAAGCTGATGGTGCTCTGGGTGGCAGAGCTCAGGTGAGCTGCAGTGGTGTCAAGGCCCCTCCCCCTCACCCCCTCCACCCCCCCATCCCACCCCCACCCCTCCACCACCCATCCCCCCAACCCCCCTCACCCCCCCACCCCGGTGGACACAGAACACTCAGGAGGCCTCCGGACTCTGAGCAGATATGGACCAGGACTCCAGCGCTGGGCCATGCCCAGAGAGGCTTCAAGCTTGGGACCTGAAACAGGACATCCCTGGACCCCGAGATCCCTTGCAGGAGGCTGCAGGAAGATGCCTGGAGCACCCCAGAGTGCACCAGTTCCCTTCCCTCTCCTTCCCTCCCCTTGCCTCTCATTAAAGACTGGGCCCTTGTGACTTCAACAGCCAAAAAAAAAAAAAAAAGATTTATTTGCTATGTATACAGTGTTCTGTCTGCATGTCAGAAGAGGGCATCAGATCTTATAATGGTTATGAGCCACCATAGGGTTGCTGGAATTGAACTCAGGACCTCTGAAAAGCAGTCAATGCTCTTATCCTCTGTGCCATCTCTCCAGCCCAGGCAATTACTCTTGTGTGAAACTTTGAAGTTCAACTTAAAAAAAATATATATAAAAAATAGCAATATTCTTTTTGTCATGTTGTCAGTTATTAAAAATATGAACAACAGACCAGACTCAGTAACCAACTCCAAAATATTATGCTATGACTTTCACATGTGTGCCACAGCATAAGCATGTTTACGACATCACTCACACACACAGAAATAACAAGTTAAAGCCTTCAAAGGCATCATCAGGACTGGGAAGTGCAGTTCAGCTGAAGAGTACCTACACAGAATAAAAGAGGCTCTAACACTAACATGGGGGGACCGTAAATCTAGGGAATGCAAAGTCAACTCCAAAAACCACCACCCACCAACAACAACAACAAAACAACAACAAAAACCAAACCTGGATATAATGCTAAGGACTGGTGATCCCAGTTAAGACTACCAGTGAAATACAGTTTCTATTCCAAAATGATGAACCAAAAAGCCCCACTCACCATATCCCAGCCATTCCTTTCTCAAAGGCACAGCAAACCTGACAACAAAACCAAACCAAACCCAACAATATGCCTTCCCAAATCATTGGCTCAGTTTGAGACAGAAAGAAATTTCATACAAAAAGGTTCAAATAAGCCGGGCGGTGGTGGCGCACGCCTTTAATCCCAGCACTCAGGAGGCAGAGGCAGGCGGATCTCTGTGAGTTCGAGACCAGCCTGGTCTACAAGAGCTAGTTCCAGGACAGGCTCCAAAACCACAGAGAAACCTTGTCTCGAAAAACCAAAAAAAAAAAAAAAAAAAGGTTCAAATAAAATGCTGGATTAAAAGCTGGATGCAGTGGCACATACCTGTAGTTCCAGCTATTTACCAGATTGCAGTGGGAAGATTATTTGACCTTTGACCCCAGAGTACAGACTAGGCAACTTGGTTAGATTCACTCACAGAAAAAACCAACCAACCAATCAAAAAAGAAAAGTTTCAAATTAATAGCGAAATCACGTAGCGGGATATAAAACTGAGAAAACAAACAGCTTTAAAATTTCCACATAGGTAGAGTTTGAAACAGTAATGCCTCTCCATAGGCACACAATGCTCACCCATGGCTGTGTAGAGAAGGGCTGTCTCTGCATAGACCAGGCTGTCCCTGTACTCAGAGATCTGCCTACCTCTGCCCCAAGTGCTAGGACTCAAAAAAGTATGCTATCACATCTGGAGGCTGAGTACTTTTAATTGCTATAAGTTTCCTTGGAGGAAAACTTGTTAAGATGTAGAAAAAAGAGGCTGCTACAGATTTACATGGCACTGTTTTACAATAAAAAAAACATTTGTTTAAAAAAATGTCATACACTCTAAAATAAGTAGGGTAAACATGTCAGGCAACATTAACTTATATGTTATACTCTTTAATGGCTGCAGCACAGGTTTATAACAGCCATCACCAGAGATGAGCAATTTTGCAATGGCTCCATCACTAAGTAACAGAAATTAGTTCATATCTGTAATAATCTTATGGAACCACGATGCCATCCATCAGTGACAGAACATCAGCAAGTAAATCATGACTGTACACAGTTTTAGAGTAAACAGGACTTTGAAACCAATATCCAGGCTGAAGTGCACCTCAATGGTAGAGCGACCCATGGTTCAACACCTAATACCAAAGAAAGAAAGAAGGAAAGAAAGAAAGAAAGCTATATCCAAAGAAAATGACTTAAAAAGTTATCTGTAAGTTGGGAAAATATTCATTCTATATTTCCCTATTTTTTGTGATTAACACTGATTCTATTTTTAAAAAATGACAAAATGAATTTCTCAAAGAAAAACGATGGGTTCATTTTTGTCTAAACTCTAACACCCCAGGAAAACAATTTGTCAAGTAGAGCTTCTCCCTGCTCACCGTTCTTACACTAACAGTTTGAAGAACTTCAAATCAGACGGTGCTTTGAAAGCAGAAGCAGGTTTGGAGACGAGTTGCAAAAGTCAGATAGGGAGAGAATAGAAATTCATTGTGAGGAAAAACAAAACAAAACAAAAACTAAACGTTTAAAGGTAAGATTTAAACTATCAATCAAATACCTTGATGCAGTCTATCAGCCATACCAAGGCTGCCAGGATGTTAGGCCAGGTATGAGGGGCTTCCACTGCATAGAGGGAGCTCTTGGACAGTGCAAAGCGATACCTATGAGAAACAGGAAGATAACGAGCAACCGTGTTAGCAAGCATAAAGGCTACAGTAAAAGTGTATTTTAAAGCTACACTGCATGCATACCTGTTTGAAGATATTTGAGTCTACTCTGAAGATCTTATTCATCATTGATTTTTGTGTATTTGTTCACATTACACAGATTACTTTGCACAGTGTTTAACAGCTGAGTATAGGATTCTCCTCAAAAACCTTTTCATTTTCCTACATTCAATGTACTTCTATTAGTACATTAGTCATTATCTGTCACTAAATCTCCTTCCATCCCTGTGTCTCCAAACAAACAGCTTTCCTTCCTCAGTTTCCTGAAGTGTTGGGATCACACATGTGCAGCACCACATCTGATCTGTGCTTGTCTTTCTTTATAATACTTTTTAAACTTCATCTCTCTGCTGGTTAGCTTTGTCAACCAGATACAAACTAGAGTCATCTGGAAAGATGGAACCTCAATAAAGGAAAAGTCTCCATTAGGCTGGCCCAATGGGCATATCTATGAAGCACTCCTTTAACTCATGACTGATGGGAGAGGGCTAGTCCTCTGTGGGCAGTGCCACCCAAGTAGGTAATACTGGACTGTAGTAGAAAGCAAGCTGAGCAAGCTATGGAGAACGAGTCAGTAAACAGCTTGGCTTCATAGTTCCCACCTCTGCTCCTGCTTGAGTTTCTGCCCTTAATTCCCTTGATGATTAATGTAATAAACTCTTCCCTCTGTTAGTGTCCTTTTTTTTGAAAGATTTATTTATCTCCTATGCATACAATGTGCTGGTTGTGAGCCACCATGTAGTTGCTGGTAGTTGAACTGGGGTCCTCTGGAAGAGCAGACAGTGCTCTTAGCCATCTCTCCAGCCCCCCTTCATTAGTTTTATTCTGTGTTTTATTCAAGTATCAGGAAATCAAAATAAGACAATCTCATCGTTTTCATCAGACCTTAATGCTATGGTTTTGCCACTATAAACAATGGTACCCAGGCTGCACTTTATGTTTTCTTGAGACCAGGACTGAGTAGCTTTGGCTGGCCTGGTATTCATCATGTAGATCAGGGTAGCCTTGAATTCAGAGGATCTATTTGCCTTGGCCTTTGGAATTCTGGGATTAAAGGCCATACCAGGCTGTACATTATGTTCCTCATGGTTTGTGCTTTACGTTCTATCACCTAAACTTCTGTTATAATGGACTACTACAGTTTGAATGTTTATTCTGCAGAATTCATGTTGGTAACTTAGTCCCCAGAGTCAGATACTAATGATACAAAGACATGAGACTTCAGGCAGGTGAGAGCCCTATGAATGAATCTATTCCAAAAAAATGGGAGCTTGAAGGCATGGTCTTGTTATAAAGGTAATCCTTTTCTGACACACATGTTCATCTTTTCGGCTTTCCATCCTTTATAACCATGAATTAAGTCAGTCACACGTGTGTGCGTGTGCATGCATGAGTGTATGTCTGTGTGAGAGTGTGTGTATAAATATATGTGTGAAGTCCATAGATCCTCTGTACCAAGTAGTCTACTATATATATATATATATATATATATATGTGTGTGTGTGTGTGTGTGTGTGTGTATACATATATCATAAATATAAATGTATTGTATATTTAAAATTTATGTATATGGATATTTTGCCTATATATATGCATAACATGTGTATGCCTGGTAGCTGTGGAGGTCAAAAGAGGAATCATTGTATATGACTGTGAGGCACCATATGGGTCCTGAGAGCCTATCCTGAGTCCTCTGGAAGAGCAGACAGTACTCTTAACCACTGAGCCATCTCTTTACCTCAATAACTCCTATATTTAACAATTACCAAGCATTGGCGTCTGTTACGGGAACCAAAATGTTGAATATGCTATAGTCTATCAATTTTCCTTCTTTTTCAGTACATCATACACATGCTGTTAACAGTGATCGTCCTAAAACTGAACCTACTAATTCAGAGGATTCACAAATTTATAATATGTGTTTCTTCTGTGTTCTGATAAGATCTTAGACTAATAAAAATATTACATATCCAAGGTCTTTAAAATCTTGGAATCTCTTCAAATTTCCTGAGAGGAAATTTATACAATGGACATAAGACACTGTAAAGAAATGCAAAAGTCTTAAGAAAATCTTTTGTTGACGGGGCTTGAAGAGACATTCTGGAAAAACAATATGAATAACCATTTTCTGTAAGAAACTACAATCATTTTTATTAGGCATTGAAAGTTTGGATTAGAAAAAGTATTGGAAGAAAAATCCCTCAAATTAGACAATTTAATACCTTATATAAATGTTGGATATTTTTCTGAATGCTTTACCATGGATAGGTCTTGTAACATTTATTGTTTTAGAGCTGGAAAACATAAAAAGTTGCATATTAAGAATATTTTAAGAAGCCAATCAAAAACATTTCCTCTGTATTCAAGTCCTGCCTATACCTCTTCCTTGCTATTGGCCATTTAGCTTTTTGTTAGACTAATCAGGTGCCTTAGGCAGACAAGGTAAAACAGCAACACATTTTTACATATAATTCAACAAATGCAACACATCTTTACATAGTTATACAAATATTTTGTAACAATGAAACATCATTTCTCCTTTTACTTTTTTTCTTCAAACCCGCTCTTATATGCCTCCTTGTTCCCTTTCAAATTCATGGATTTTTCATTAATTTTGTTACATGCATATGTGTTTGTAACCTGCCCAATCTGTATGTTACTTGTCTGTATGCTGTCAGGGTTATAATTAGGTTGAAGGGAGATAAATACACAGGGAGAAAGGAGAGCAAAATAATAGTATGGATATGTGAAAAAAATCACAAGGATTCATACTGTTAAGTACCTAAGAAACAATAACACACACATACTTTAATTTAGTATAATGTTATTTGTACGTATGGTTTCGGGGCTCACCATTTGGTATTGGATAAGCAATTCGTGTACTCTTCCAGCAGTAGGACTAAAACTGTTTCTCCACTCCCGGCATTTGTGAGTTCCCTATAGTTCTTTGTGTAGGGCTGGTTGGCCCCTTGTCCCCTATACCATGCCTCTTGTCCTTATTCAGCTCATATTTAAGCAGCCATGTTAATGAGATTTTATTGGTGTAGATTCTGACATTCCTAGGAGATACAATGTCACAGCAAACTCCATGATGTTCTGGCTCTTATAATCTGTATGTCCCCTCCTTTACAATGTTTCATGAGCCTTACGTGTAGTGATATTTCATTTGTATTTTAATAAAGAAAGTTTAGCAGAAGATCAGAGAGTAAGTGGTAGCACACACCTTTAATCACAGTAGCCACACTAGTTTGCCATAGAAACCTGGTGGTGCATGCCTTTAATCCCAGTGGTGCACATCTTTAATCCCAACCTAAAGAAAGGAATGCAAGACAGAAGGAGAAAGCTCTCAGACACAGTCTCATCACCCTGTTATTTGATTTCTCTGTTAGATTGCCTTCACATATGCATTTATTTCAGGAAGCATCTACTGTATCAATACCCATGCCACTGCTCACTACTTCAGTGGCCTCAGTTTTAGCTGTTTCTCCCTAAATACACTCCCCCGTTCCTCTATTTCTCTCCTTGCACATCCCCTTACCAGCCTGTACATTTCTATTCTATTTCTTCTTTCCTGATGAGATGCTTCTCTCCTCCTTAGTCTGTTACTCTATGCTTAATCTCTGTGATTCTGTATATCCACATGTAAGCTAATACATGCGACACTTGGCTTTCTGTGTCTGGGTACCTCACTCAGGGTGATTTCTCCCCCTAGTTCTACACATTGACTGTGAATTTAATTATTTTTAATGGCTGAATAATATTCATTTGTATAAAGGTTCCAATTTTTATTATCCATTCATATTCACGTCTTGATTATGTTATCCAATTTCTGGGCATTATTAATAGAGATGCAATGGACATGGTTGAGTAAGCGTCTCTGTGGTAGGATGAAGTGTCCTTTGGGTAAATGCCCAAGAGTGATAGAGCTGGATCACGAGGTAGATCAGTTCCCATCTGTCTAAGGTACATCCACACTCATTTCCATAGTGACTGTATGAGTCTGCACTCTACCAGCAGTGGATGAGTGTACCCCTTATTCTACGTCCTTGCCAGCAGGAACTGTCACTCATATTATTGATCCTAGGGATTCTGACTGGTGTAAAATGAACTCTCAAAGCAGACTTGGTTTGTATTTCACTAATGACTGAGAATGTTGAACATTTAAGTCTTTCTCAGCCACTTAAGATTCCCTATTGAGAATTCTCTGTTTAGATCTATACCCCAGTTTTAATTGAGTCATTTGTTTTCTTGATATCTAGCCTTTTGAGTTCTTTATACATTTTGTTTGAGTTTTTTTGTATAATTTTGGATATTAGCCCTCTATTGGGTGTGTAGTTGATAAAAAATATTTTACCATTCTGTAAGCTGGCACTTTGTCTGAATGATGGGATCTTTTGTTATGCAAAAGCTTTTCAGTTTGAGATCCCATTTATTAATTGTGGAAATTAGTGTCTGTGTTAATAGTGTTCTGCTCAGAAAGTCTTTTCCTATGTCATTGATTTCAGGGATCTTCCCTTCTTTTCCTTCTGTTAGGTTCAAGATATCTGGTTTTAGGTTGAGGTCTGTGTGGGAATTCCTTTCCATTAAATATTTTTGGGGGATGTGGGGGTGTGTCAGCAATAGGGTGGCTTCTGTGTGCTGACATGATCTCTTATAAGGGAGAGAAGGTTTCCAATGTATTTTAGGTTTCCTCATCAAAGATCAGGTGTCCGTGGGCACTTGAATTACACCTGACTTCTCAGTGGAAACCATGAAAGCCAGAATGTCTTAGATAGATGTGCTGCCAACACTAAGAGACCATGAAGGCAATCCCAGAGTACTATTCGCAGCAAAGCTTGCCTTCACCATCAATGGAGAAAAAAGATATTCCAGGACAAAAACAGATTTAAATAATAGGTAGCCACAAACCCAGCCTTACAGAAACTACTAGAAGGCAAAGCACAAACCAAGGAAGCTAAGAACACCCATAATAACACAGACATCTGACAACTCTCCACCACCACAACTCAAAGAAGGGAAACACACACTCTAATAGTAGGTTTCAACACTCCTCTCTCACTAATGGACAGGCTAAACAGACAGAAACTTAATGGAGCAATAAGAGATATCACAGATGTAGTGAAACAAATGAAATTAATAGACATCTATAGAACATTCCACGCAACAGAAAAGAAAATACCTTCTTCTCAGCATCTCATGGAACCTTCTCAAAAATTGATCACATAATCAGTAACAAAGCAAACATTCACAGATACAAAAGAAAATGTAGTAACCAGCTGTGTACTATTGGATTACCATGGAATAATGCTAGAATTCAACAACAATTCTACCCCCAGAATGCCTACAAACTCATGAAAACTGAACAGTCAACTACTCTCCAGAAGATGACATCAGATACCTTAGAATTAGAGATATAAGGGATTGTGAGCTGCCGTATGGGTGCTGTTAACTGAACCTTTGTCCTCTGCAAGAGCGGCAAGTGCTCTTAATCATGGATTCATCAACCCAGCCCTAGAAGGTACTTCATTTTTTCCCTTAAACCCAGATGTCATTAGGAAAGATCCTTTTACAGATGGTGCTGAGAAAACTGGGTATGTACCTGTAGAAGAATGAAATCAGGTCGAGTCTCAAACTACATGAAACATTGAAAATAGATCACAGACTTCATGTGAAGACAGGACATGCTGAAACTGCAGGGAAGACACATCAACTATGTCCCGTGTCAACAATCATCCTATGCAGAGGTAGGAACTTCTGAATGGACTGTGACAGCAGAGAACACAACCCAAGGACTGACACATGGATTATAGCAAACTAAAAACCTGCCTAACAATGGAAGGAACCTCACAACTGAAGAGACAGCTTACAGATTTGAGAAATCATTGCCAACTCTGTACCGCATAGGGTTCTATTATGTAAAAACAGCCAAGATTAAACCAAATCCAATCCATACATGAGGTAATGAGATGAGCAGACAGTCCTCAAAGGAAGAAATAGAAATGGCAAATAATATTTGATGATGGGTTCAACATCCTAAGCCATCAGGGAAAGGTGAAATTAAAATGATTTATACTGTCACCTTACTAGCTCAGAATGACTTTCATCAAGAAAACAGAACAACAGATGCTGGCAGGAATTTGAGGAAAGAGGAAACTTTACTCACTGCTAGCGAGCATAAATTGCAGCTACTGAGGAAATCAGTAAGTAGGTTTGTCAAAAATGAGAAAGTGGTGGGACAGATGTCTCAGGGAAAAGCACTGGCTGCTCTTACAGAGGAACTGGGTTTGGTTCCCAGCACCCACTTGGTGGCTCAGAACCATCTATAACTCCAGTTCCAGGGGAATCCCTTTCTGGCCTCCACAGTCACCACGGATGTACACATATATTGCAGGAAAAAATATTCACACACATAAAAATAAAAGATGAACAAATCTTTGAGGACGACAACCAAAACTATCACATGATCTGCCTATATGCCTCAGTGATAAAGAGCACTTCTTGTTCTTCCAGAGGACCAGCATTTGATTCCCAACACTCAAACCGGGCAGTTCACAACCACCTGTAACACAAGCCCCAGGAGGGTCTGACATCTCTCATCTCTGTGGTCACACACACACACACACACACACAGAGAGATTTAAAAGTAAAAAAATGACATTTGTAGGAAAATGGGTGAAATTTCAATTCAGAATGTTAGCTGAAATAAACTGCGTTCAGATAAGCACTATGTTTTCTCTCATGTGTGTAGCCTTGATTGAAGTTTCTATGTGTGAGTGGGTCGGTGTCCATGTGTGGATGACTCATGAAACTAGAGAACTGTGAGAGGGAAAAAGAGACCTGAAGGATTAGGGTACAGGAACACTGACAGAAGATAATGCAATATTGTACTGGGAGAGCAGAAATTAGGTTGTTGTGGGCAATGGAAAAACAGCAAGAATGGGACAGAGGGGAGGGCAAGGCAAAGGCCAGAGGGCAGGGTGTGGAAGAAGAAAACATGTGTAAAAATGCCATTATGAAATCTACTACTTTGTAGCTAACTTAATAATCTTGTAATGGGAAATACTTGTTCCTGTAGCCATCGTCCCACTTGAAATGGAGTCCATGGGGCAGGTGTTGTGCTATATTAGTTCAGACATCTATTACAGTACCAGGCATATGGTCATGCGTAAAGCATTTGCTGAGCCAGTTGTTGCCATGCATGCATCTAATTCCAGCATTTAGAGGACTAAGGAAGGCCCAAAGATTCTGGCTAGAGACTCACCTAATCTGAGCAAGACCTTATCTTAAATAATAATTGCCTATTTGCCAAATACATTTTGATAGCAATTATTGAGCTTTGTATATTATGTCTGTCGGTGATTGGTTTGATTTTATTATGATGCCTATAAGTTGTTGTACACGCATATAGTAGCCTCTTGATAATTGTGTTTATGTTCTATGACAACTCTCATGTTTAAAAACCATCTGACCTTTAATTATTTGAAAGCATTCATCTGTAAAATAATTTGTTAATAAATCATTTTGTGAGAGTTAATATTTGATTTTTTTCTGGTTATTTTGACTTTTCCATTTTGATATTTTATTGTTTATGCTGTAATCCCTCTTAATATCTATTTTCTAAAATTTAGAAAGGTTTTTGCTATACATACCAGGGTAACCTTGGACTTGTTATGTAGCTCAGGCTAACCTTGAACTCAAGATTCTCCTCTCAGCTTCCAGAGTGCTGGGATTACTGGCATGCACCACCATGTCTTGCTCAATTATTTTTTAAATAAATTATGTGTCTAGGTGTTTTGTAAACTTTGTACATCATGTGCACACAATGTTCAAGTAGGCCAGAAGAGGGCATCAGATCCAGAGGACTGGAGTTACTGAGGGTTGTGATTGACCAAGCAGGTGCTGGCAATGAACACAGGCCCTTTGGAAGAACAAGTGCTCTTAACTGCTGAGCTACCTCTTCAGCCTCTCGTCAATTATTATGTACATGTATATTTATGCATATAAACATCTTCACTGCATGTAAGCATGTGTGTTGTGTGCTCCTAGATGAGAAGAACTGCAGTTACAGATGGTTTGAGTTTCTGTGTGAGTGCCAGAAATTGAATTCAGGTCCTCTGCAAGAGCAAACAGTTTTCTTAATCACAGAAAAAACCCTCCAGTCCTACATACATATAGTTTTTCTTTTCTTTTATTCTTCTTCTTTTTTTTTTGAGTCATGAGTTTACATAGCCCAGAACAATGGATTCTCCTGCTTTCCAAATCTGGGATTATAGGTATGTCCTACTGCACAAATATTTAGATCATCAACTCTTTTGGTTTTATGGGACAGGGTTTCTTTGTGTAGGCTTGGCTGTCTTGGAGCTCACTCTGTAGCCCAGGCTGGCCTCTAACGCATAGAGCTCTTCCTGCCTCTGGCTCCTGAGTGCTGGGATTAAAGGCATGTGCTCCCACCACTACCACCACCGGGCTTCATCAACTTTTTCTTCCTTCATTTCTTTTCCTTCCTTCCTTCCTTCCTTCCTTCCTTCCTTTTTTTCTTTAAAAATTTATTTTTATTTATATGAGTACTCTACCTGCACGTCCAACTTTATGTCAGACGAGGACATGGGATCACACTATAGACTGTTGTGAGCCAGTATGTGGTTACTGGGAACTGAACTCAGCACCTCTGGAAGAGTAAGCAGTGTTCTTAGATGCTGAGCCACCTCTTCAGACCCTCATCAACATTTTCTTATAGACTGATTTTTGTTTAAATTTTTCATGACTCAAACTAACTTGCACTATTACTAAACATAGACCATTTTTCATTTTAAGATTTCCTGGCTGTTATGTATTTTAGATAGGGTCTTACTATGTGACCCTGCCTGACCTGGAACTTGCAATCCCCCCAGTGTCTGATAAGAAAGTGCTGGAATTGCTGATACAAGGCACACTCCTGACCTCTCTTTTATTGAGGAAGGGAAAAGGGTCTTCCTAGTAAAAAGTAGTTGTTTTGTTTTGTTTTGTTTTGTTCTTTTTGGTGGTACTGGGAATTGAGCCCAGGTCTGAAGCCACATGCTAAGAAAGTACTTTACCACAGGGCCATGTTTGTAGCCCATGTCAAATGCCATAGAAATTATTAACGGTGAAAACAACTTTGTGTGGATTACTTGAATAGCTATTTTTGTAAAACTGTGGGTTTTACTTATACATTGCTTTTAAAAAAACAATAAAACTGGGTGCTAGTGGCTCACACCTTTAATCCCAGCAAATCCCAGCACTCCTGAGCCAGAGGCAGGCAGATGTCTGTGAGTTCAAGGCCAGCCTGGTCTACAGAGTGAGTTCCACTGACAGCCAGAGCTAGACAGAGAAACCCTGTCTCAGACAAACCAGAATTTAAACCACAATGCAAAATCACTCAAATCAGACAATTTAATACCTTATATAGATGTTGGATATTTTTCTGAATAAATACTTTATCATGGATAGGTCTTGTATCCTTTATTTTTTTAGAACTTGAAAACATACCAAGTTGCATATTAAGAAGGCAATCAAAAACATTTCCTCCTCTGTTCAAGTCTGCATTATTTCAAGGCTATCCATCACACACACAAACACACACACACACACACATCGTAACAACAGCATCAAACATTAGTCTTTAAGCTTTAAATAACTAAAGACAATGCATTCCTTAAAACAAGAGAGCATACCATGAAGTTACAGCAGTTTTAGGTATAAAATATGGGGGGAATGAAATGTACTTCTGTGACAGGGATATATCTCAGTGTTTTGTTCAGCTTGTGCTCAATCCTCAGCACCACAAATAACAAACCAAATTTCCTTGTGCATGACATTATCAACACATATATTATCCTTAAAGGTGTGTTTCAGGCCCATAGATCTTCTGTACCCAGTAGTCTAAAGGCCTGTTCAATAACCTAAACACTTTCGTCTCTATTTATGCCCCTATAACTGCTCCCTTTTTTGTACTCCCTTGTTTGCCATTGTGCCTTAAGGGAAAGTTGTCACCGAGTATCAAGAGTTAATATGCATGAAGAACTTAAGAGCAGTTGACCTATATAAACACTCAATAAATATTCAGAAAAACTTGTAAAGGAGAGTCTGCCATTATCTCCATTAAAAAAGTGAAAAGTTCTATTTTATGTTCTATGTATATTTTGTTTGTATAGGCATAACCACACATGCACGAGAGTGCCTATGGAGGTCACAAAAGGGGCACCAGATCTCCTTGAGCTGGAGTCACAGGCGGTTGTGACCTGCCCAATGTGGGTACTGGGAACTGAATTTGGGTCCTGTGGTAGAATAGGAACGACTCTAAACCACTGAGCAATCTCCCAGTATCTCCACTCTTTTTCTTTCTTTTTTTGGAAGACAGGTTTTTCTGTGTAGCTCTGGTTGTCATGGAATTTGTCTGTAGACCAGGATGGCCTCAAACCCAGAGATTAGACTGCCTCCGTTTAATTAAATACGTGCACCACCGCTCAACCTATCCCCATTATTATACACAAGGGATTCAAAGTACAAAAAGGTGAGGTCATACCCCAGGTCATACAAATAACAGACTGTTTCCTGTCAATCTGTATCAAACTTCCCCACCTCCAATCCAGACAACTGCTGATCTAGACTAGACATGTTCTCCAAGGTATGTATATCTAGGTATCACTACATCAAAACTAAGATGTTGTTTGTTCTTCTCATGCTCATCCTTTCATGCATACATTGCTACCTAGAGACTGGCTGCTAGGACAGTCTGAATGCAGCAGCAGAATAGATTCTAACTGTCTTTCATTAGTCAGATATTAAAGGGATCTGACGTTAAAAGGGGAGACCATGTTTTGCTGCCCAATGAAATTGTTTTGCATTGGAAATATTTTAACTTTATTACATTTATTATTGTGTGTGTGTGTGTGTGAGAGAGAGAGAGAGAGAGAGAGAGAGAGAGAGAGAGAGACAGAAAGAGAGCGAGCAGCTGGTGGTCAGTAGCTGCTGATGCAGCAGGTTCTCTTCTACCATGTGGGTCTGGGGATTGAAAGCAGGTGTTTGGGTTTGTTGATAAGTGCCTTTACCTGCTGAGTCATCTTGCTTACCCAGATTTTTTTTTAAATTAAAAGCATTGTAGGTGGTGGTGGCACGCACCTTTAATCTGAGCACTTTGGAAGCAGAGAAAGGTATATCCCAAAGTTCGATGCTAACCTGGTCTACAGAGTGAATGCCAGGAAAACTAGGGCTGCATCGAGAAATCTTGTCTCCAAAACAAACCAAAACAAACAAAGACGCAAATAAATAAATAAAACCATTTTAGTTTTGAAACCTAATAATAAGGTTGTTGTTTTAAATTGAGTTTATATTGACATTTTCTTAGTTTAATTGCTAATATAATTAATACTGCCAGACTTAGACAGTAAAACCAAAGCTCTCTGAAGGAATTACTAACCTTTGGAGAGTGAGCGACTCAAGTGTGGAACTAGAGAAGACCCACTTTCACCATCTGATTCTACAGTTTCTGAGAACTAGGTACAGAACATGGCAGCATGCAGCTGAGATCCATAGTTGGAGGCACTTACGCTTGACGGGTATAAAGGTCTGGTTCGTCGAGGTCCTGAGATCTTAATTCCTGTGTGGAGAGGCAGCCAGCACCACCGGTGGAAATGGAACTGTGCTTCATGCTCAGAACCTAATTCATGATTTCAATATCAGAAAAATGTTCCAGATGCAAGTGGATCATTAAGCAATAATTGTCACTTTTATTCTGAAGTAGAAGAGTAACTAAGTTTATTCCTTTACGATAGTATTTTCCCTGTGTGCTGTATTTGTTTGTCATGTATACTTAAGTCCTCACTAAAGATAACACCTATGCAACTTCAAGTATTCAATACACTCGAGCAAGACAATGCAAAAATGAACATATATGATTCCTGCATCACACGGCAATCCATGATCGCAAAATTTCAATGTGTTATCCCGAATACATCACTGGTATCTCTTATGTCTATTTCAATGGTAACTCACAGACTGCTTGACAAGAAATCTCAGGCTCCTTAACTCTCCTCAAAATGTTTCCTTTGGCTTCAAAATCAGGATTCATTCTCTTTTCCTAATATCTACTTTTCTTGCTTTATGTTTAACCCCATAGTTTAATACCCACTATTGTCTTTCTGGTTCTAATCTCCCTTTCAGTAAAGACAAGCAATCCGTTCCATAACATAATGTAGAGGCTGCTTCCATTCTCAAAATATTTTAGTATCATAAGCATACCTATGTCAGACCCTGTTTTCGTCTCTGCAGCACTAGACGCTAGCCACTCAGCTTTTTCTGGTCCTGCCCTGGCTTCTTTCTAGGATAAGACAGAACTCACTGTTGATAAAATTATATATATATATGTAGTGAAGAGAAGTCACGCTATGCGATAAGGCTTATAAAGGAGGCTTATTGGAAGATGAGAGAGAAGGGACAGAGAAGGCAGAGAGGGGAGCAGACTAGTCCAATGGGGTAAAGAGTGCGGGAGAGAGAGGGAGGTAGACACAGGAGAAGGGGGAGGTTAGGGGTAGGTCCACCTGTTACAAGGAACCATAGCAAATGTGCCCAGAAGTGGCTACAGGTGAAGTGCTCTTAGTGGCTACAGGTGAGGAGGTTTCCTGTCAGGACCCTAAGGACAGGCAGGCCAATGCAGATTCCCAAATACTAACACCAAATAATAACACCCACTTTATTGTTTGTTTGAGCTGGGGACTTTAGCACAATAGGCTGTGCACTGAGTCACATCACTCCTTGTTCGACTGCTTACATTCCACTTAGGTCTTATTCTCAAGCCTTCAGTTTCCCAGACTTTTTCTTCTTACATGGCTTTTCAGATGCTGCATTACCACAGGAACGCAGTGTTTTAACCTGTCCCTCCCAGGCAGTCCTCCCCTTCTCCCCCTCCCTGCGGAACACCTTGGTCAGCAATCAGCATCCTCTTTTCCCTCTCCAGGCGCTGCCCACACAATCTTACTGATCCCTGAACCCAGAACCTGGCAGATGCCGCACCACGTCTCTGATGCCACAGAGTTTCTTAGCAGGAACAGAGTTAACCCCATACCAGCAGTTACCTTTCTCTCTGGTTCTTGACCCCCAGCGCCCACTTCCAGTAAAACGCACAACTGCTTAGGAAGACACCCACCAATGCCAACCAGGAGCCATTTGGATTTTAAAGTCTCCGCCTGCGTGACGTCAGAAAGCCTCTTGCGAGTACTCTTAAGCAAGAAGGCTATGCCAGTTCCCAGACAGTGGTGGGAAGTCCTAGGGCAAAAGCTTAGATTTCTAAATCTTGCAGCTGTTGTGCCTCTGGCTAGAATTGTAGTTTTGTCCCTAGCATCCCTTTTGAGTTTCAGTCTTTCCTAGCCATCAGTGTGTCTCCTCATCTGTATTTGAGACAATCAAGTACTTTTACAACAGTGCCCAGTCGTTTTCCATAGTATCTTTTATTGTTGTTTTGTTTTGTAAAATATCCCTGGGGCTGGTGAAATGGCTCCATGGGTAAGAGCACTGCCTGCTCTTCCAAAGAAATGGGTTAAATCCCCAGGACCCATAACTATAACTCTAATTTCAGGAGGTCTGATGCCCTCTTCTGGCCTTGGTGGGCACCAGACACACGTGTGGTATACAGACATACATGTAGGCAAAACACTTTATACATGAAATAAAAATAATAAAGATCTTTTTTAAAAAAATAAAGGCAAATAAAAAGTATTCTTGTACAGTTTTATCAGGACCTAAGTTCTCAAAATTCATTTCAACACTCATCTTAGTTTCAGGATGCCTTAAGAAGTACAAAATTTGCTGGTCAGTGGTGGTACATTCCTTTACTCCCAGTACTCAAGAGGCAGAGGCAGGGGGATCTCTGTGAGTTTGAGAAGAGTCTACAGAAGAAATACAAAATCACTTTAGCTAAGACATTTGAATTGGAAGTATTATCTCTGTTTGACCAAGATCTCCCATATTTTGTCATTACAAGGTCAATTAGTAAGACTATTGTAATAGCTATTGCTTATGCATTAACTACTCCTGGATTCTTTTTATAGAAGACTGAAGTGAGAAAGGATTAATGTTCTACGGGTGCTTAAATAAAGCAAGTTTTCACATACTAGTCCTTCTAAAATCATTCCTCATCAAAGAACTCATTGAAACATTTTTTATGTACAAATTTTAAAAAGTTGAAGTCTACAGTCATCAGGCTGGTAGTCATAGACACACAAAAACCTGACAAGCTTGCTTTCTATGTCTACTTCTGAATGCCACTCAGGATCAAGTGAGATAATTGTATCAGGATTTTAGCTTAGTGATACATGGCGTTAATAAATTAAAATTCATCCTAAGGAATGTAGTGGGAAGAAATGATAATGTAATCAAGTTGAATTTAATTTGCTAGATATTTTATAATGACATTTTAAGTCATAAGCAACTGTAATATACTTTACTATTAGAAACTCTTTTAATTAATGCAGGCCACCTTATTCCCATGTGGTTATGCCGTGGCAGTATCTGTGAAAAATTCTTCAGAGCAGGTAATAGGGATATGTTACATCTCTTTTTATCTTCTTTTTTTTTCTGAGACAAGCTTGTCTATTTAACAGTCTTGGCTGTGTCCCTTTTTTACCTTTTATGTTAATTCTTTAAAAACAACTACTTCTTTATTTTATTTATTGTATTATGTGTAGTTGGAATTTTCCTTTGGGCCACCAAGAAACTCCCAAATAATTTATTATGAATGCTTCTTATTAATTATAAGTGCTTAGTCTTAGCTTAGGCTCGTCCTGCTAGCTTTTTGAACTTAATTTAACCTGTTTCTATTCATCTACATTTTTCCTTGGGGCTTTTTACCTTTCTTTTATTCTGTATGTCTTGGTTTCCTGCTTCCTCCATGTGTGTCTGATTGGCCACTGGTTTCTCCCTGGTATCTCTTTTTCTTTCTTCCTTTCTAAGCCTAAATTCCTCCTGCTACTCAGTTTCCCTGCCTGCAAGTCCTGCCTATACCTCTTTCTTGCTATTGGCCATTTAGCTTTTTGTTAGACTAATCAGGTGCCTTAGGCAGACAAGGTAAAACAGCAACACATTTTTACATATAATTCAACAAATGCAACACGTCTTTACATAGTTATACAAATATTTTGTAACAATGAAACATCATTTCTCCTTTTACTTTTTTTCTTCAAACCCGCTCTTATATGCCTCCTTGTTCCCTTTCAAATTCATGGATTTTTCATTAATTTTGTTACATGCATATGTGTATGTAACCTGCCCAATCTGTATGTTACTTGTCTGTATGCTGTCAGGGTTATAATTAGGTTGAAGGGAGATAAATACACAGGGAGAAAGGAGAGCAAAATAATAGTATGGATATGTGAAAAAAATCACAAGGATTCATACTGTTAAGTACCTAAGAAACTATAACACACGCATACTTTAATTTAGTATAATGTTATTTGTATGTATGATTCAGGGCTCACCATTTGGTATTGGATAAGCATTTCGTGTACTCTTCCCACAGTAGGACTAAAACTGTTTCTCCACTCCCGGCATTTGTGAGTTCCCTATAGTTCTTTGTGTAGGGCTGGTTGGCCCCTTGTCCCTTATAGATTGCCTCTTGTCCTTATTCAGCTCATACTTAAGCAGCCATGTTAATAAGATTTTATTGGTGTAGATTCTGACATTCCTAGGAGATACAATGTCACAGCAAACTCCATGATGCTCTGGCTCTTATAATCTATGTGTCCCCTCCTTTACAATGTTTCGTGATACTTACGTGTAGTGATATTTCATTTGTATTTTAATAAAGAAAGTTTAGCTGAAGATCAGAGAGTAAGTGGTAGCACACACCTTTAATCTCAGTAGCCACACTAGTTTGCCATAGAAACCTGGCGGTGCACGCCTTTAATCCCAGTGGTGCACATCTTTAATCCCAACCTAAAGACTGGAATGCAAGACAGGAGGAGAAAGCTCTCAGAGACACAGTCTCATCACCCTGTTATTTGATTTCTCTGTTAGATTGCCTTCACATATGCATTTATTTCAGGAAGCATCGACTGTATCAATACCCATGCCACTGCACACTACTTCCGTGGCCTTAGTTTTAGCTGTTTCTCCCTGTATACACTCCCTCGTCCCTCTATTTCTCTCCTTGCACCTCCCCTCACCAGCCTGTACCTTTCTATTCTATTTCTTCTTTCCTGATGAGATGCTTCTCTCCTCCTTAGTCTGTTACTCTATGCTTAATCTCTGTGATTATGTATATCCACATGTAAGCTAATACATGCCACATTTGGCTTTCTGTGTCTGGGTACCTCACTCAGGGTGATTTCTCCCCCTAGTTCTACCCATTTACTGTGAATTTAATTCTTTATAATGGCTGAGTAATATTCATTTGTATAAAGGTTCCAATTTTTATTATCCATTCATATTCATGTCTTGAATATGTTATCCAATTTCTGGGCATTATTAATAGAGCAGCAATGGACATGGTTGAGTAAGCGTCTCTGTGGTAGGATGAAGTTTCCTTTGGGTAAATGCCCAAGAGTGATAGAGCTGGATCACGAGGTAGATCAGTTCCCATCTCTCTAAGGTAAATCCACACTCATTTCCATAGTGACTGTATGAGTCTGCACTCCTACCAGCAGTGGATGAGTGTACCCCTTATTCTATGTCCTTGCCAGCAGGAACTGTCACTCGTATTATTGATCCTAGGGATTCTGACAGGTGTAAAATGGACTCTCAAAGCAGACTTGGTTTGCATTTCACTAATGACTGAGAATGTTGAACATTTAAGTCTTTCTCAGCCACTTAAGATTCCCTATTGAGAATTCTCTGTTTAAAAATTCCCAGTTTTAATTGAGTCATTTGTTTTCTTGATATCTAGCCTTTTGAGTTCTTTATACATTTTGTTTGAGTTTTTTTGTATAATTTTGGATATTAGCCTTCTATTGGGTGTGTAGTTGATAAAAAAATATTTTATCATTCTGTAAGCTGCCACTTTGTCTGAATGATGGGATCTTTTGTCACGCAGAAGCTTTTCAGTTTCATGAGATCCCATTTATTAATTGTTGAAATTAGTGTCTGTGTTAATAGTGTTCTGCTCAGAAAGTCTTTTCCTATGTCATTGATTTCAGGGATCTTCCCTTCTTTTTCTTCTGTTAGGTTCAAGATATCTGGTTTTAGGTTGAGGTCTGTGTGGGAATTACTTTCCATTAAATATTTTTTTGGGATGTGGGGGTGTGTCAGCAATAGGGTGGCTTCTGTGTGCTGACATGATCTCTTATAAGGGAGAGAATGGTCTCCCATGTATTTCTGGTTTCTTCATCAAAGATCAGGAGTCCGTAGGCACTTGAATTACACCTGACTTCTCAGTGGAAACCATGAAAGCAGGAATGTCTTAGATAGGTGTGCTGCCAACACTAAGAGACCATGAAGGCAATCCCAGAGTACTATTCACAGCAAAGCTTGCATTCACCATCAATGGAGAAAAAAGATATTCCAGGACAAAAACAGATTTAAATAATAGGTAGCCACAAACCCAGCCTTACAGAAACTACTAGAAGGCAAAGCACAAACCAAGGAAGCTAAGAACACCCATAATAACACAGACATCTGACAACTCTCCACCACAACAACTCAAAGAAGGGAAACACACACTCTAATAGTAGGTTTCAACACTCCTCTCTCACCAATGGACAGGCTAAACAGACAGAAACTTAATGGAGCTATAAGAGATATCACAGATGTAGTGAAACAAATGAAATTAATAGACATCTATAGAACATTCCACCCAACAGAAAAGAAAATACCTTCTTCTCAGCATCTCATGGAACCTTCTCAAAAATTGATCACATAATCAGTAACAAAGCAAACATTCACAGATACAAAAGAAAATGTAGTAACCAGCTGTGTACTATTGGATTACCATGGAATAATGCTAGAATTCAACAACAATTCTACCCCCAGAATGCCTACAAACTCATGAAAACTGAACAGTCAACTACTCTCCAGAAGATGACATCAGATACCTTAGAATTAGAGATATAAGGGATTGTGAACTGCCATTTGGGTGCTGTTAACTGAACCTTTGTCCTCTGCAAGAGCGGCAAGTGCTCTTAATCATGGATTCATCAACCCAGCCCTAGAAGGTACTTCATTTTTTCCCTTAAACCCAGATGTCATTAGGAAAGATCCTTTTACAGATGGTGCTGAGAAAACTGGGTATGTACCTGTAGAAGAATGAAATCAGGTCGAGTCTCAAACTACATGAAACATTGAAAATAGATCACAGACTTCATGTGAAGACAGGACATGCTGAAACTGCAGGGAAGACACATCAACTATGTGCCGTGTCAACAATCATCCTATGCAGAGGTAGGAACTTCTGAATGGACTGTGACAGCAGAGAACACAACCCAAGGACTGACACATGGATTATAGCAAACTAAAAACCTGCCTAACAATGGAAGGAACCTCACAACTGAAGAGACAGCTTACAGATTTGAGAAATCATTGCCAACTCTGTATCGCATAGGGTTCTATTATGTAAAAACAG
Organism: Chionomys nivalis; assembly: GCF_950005125.1. NCBI lineage: Eukaryota > Metazoa > Chordata > Mammalia > Rodentia > Cricetidae > Chionomys > Chionomys nivalis. The sequence continues at coordinate 52,180,984 of NC_080108.1, forward strand.
CCAAGATTAATCCAAATCCAATCCATACATGAGGTAATGAGGTGAGCAGACAGTCCTCAAAGGAAAAAATAGAAATGGCAAATAATATTTGATGATGGGTTCAACATCCTAAGCCATCAGGGAAAGGTGAAATTAAAATGATTTATACTGTCACCTTACTAGCTCAGAATGACTTTCATCAAGAAAACAGAACAACAGATGCTGGCAGGAATTTGAGGAAAGAGGAAACTTTACTCACTGCTAGTGAGCATAAATTGCAGCTACTGAGGAAATCAGTAAGTAGGTTTGTCAAAAATGAGAAAGTGGTGGGACAGATGTCTCAGGGAAAAGCACTGGCTGCTCTTACAGAGGAACTGGGTTTGGTTCCCAGCACCCACTTGGTGGCTCAGAACCATCTATAACTCCAGTTCCAGGGAATCCCTTTCTGGCCTCCACAGTCACCACGGATGTAGACATATATTGCAGGAAAAATATTCACACACATAAAAATAAAAGATAAACAAATCTTTGAGAACGACAACCAAAACTATCACATGATCTGCCTATATGCCTCAGTGATAAAGAGCACTTCTTGTTCTTCCAGAGGACCAGCATTTGATTCCCAACACCTGTAATACAAGCCCCAGGAGGGTCTGACATCTCTCATCTCTGTGGTCACACACACACACACACACACACACACACACACACACAGAGATTTAAAAGTAAAAAAATGACATTTGTAGGAAAATGGGTGAAATTTCAATTCAGAATGTTAGCTGAAATAAACTGCGTTCAGATAAGCACTATGTTTTCTCTCATGTGTGTAGCCTTGATTGAAGTTTCTATGTGTGAGTGGGTCGGTGTCCATGTGTGGATGACTCATGAAACTAGAGAACTGTGAGAGGGAAAAAGAGACCTGAAGGATTAGGGTACAGGAACACTGACAGAAGATAATGCAATATTATACTGGGAGAGCAGAAATTAGGTTGTTGTGGGCAATGGAAAAACAGCAAGAATGGGACAGAGGGGAGGGCAAGGCAAAGGCCAGAGGGCAGGGTGTGGAAGAAGAAAACATGTGTAAAAATGCCATTATGAAATCTACTACTTTGTAGCTAACTTAATAATCTTGTAATGGGAAATACTTGTTCCTGTAGCCATCGTCCCACTTGAAATGGAGTCCATGGGGCAGGTGTTGTGCTATATTAGTTCAGACATCTATTACAGTACCAGGCATATGGTCATGCGTAAAGCATTTGCTGAGCCAGTTGTTGCCATGCATGCATCTAATTCCAGCATTTAGAGGACTAAGGAAGGCCCAAAGATTCTGGCTAGAGACTCACCTAATCTGAGCAAGACCTTATCTTAAATAATAATTGCCTATTTGCCAAATACATTTTGATAGCAATTATTGAGCTTTGTATATTATGTCTGTCGGTGATTGGTTTGATTTTATTATGATGCCTATAAGTTGTTGTACATGCATATAGTAGCCTCTTGATAATTGTGTTTATGTTCTATGACAACTCTCATGTTTAAAAACCATCTGACCTTTAATTATTTGAAAGCATTCATCTGTAAAATAATTTGTTAATAAATCATTTTGTGAGAGTTAATATTTGATTTTTTTCTGGTTATTTTGACTTTTCCATTTTGATATTTTATTGTTTAGCTGTAATCCCTCTTAATATCTATTTTCTAAAATTTAGAAAGGTTTTTGCTATACATACCAGGGTAACCTTGGACTTGTTATGTAGCTCAGGCTAACCTTGAACTCAAGATTCTCCTCTCAGCTTCCAGAGTGCTGGGATTACTGGCATGCACCACCATGTCTTGCTCAATTATTTTTAAAATAAATTATGTGTCTAGGTGTTTTGTAAACTTTGTACATCATGTGCACACAATGTTCAAGTAGGCCAGAAGAGGGCATCAGATCCAGAGGACTGGAGTTACTGAGGGTTGTGATTGACCAAGCAGGTGCTGGCAATGAACACAGGCCCTTTGGAAGAACAAGTGCTCTTAACTGCTGAGCTACCTCTTCAGCCTCTCGTCAATTATTATGTACATGTATATTTATGCATATAAACATCTTCACTGCATGTAAGCATGTGTGTTGTGTGCTCCTAGATGAGAAGAACTGCAGTTACAGATGGTTTGAGTTTCTGTGTGAGTGCCAGAAATTGAATTCAGGTCCTCTGCAAGAGCAAACAGTTTTCTTAATCACAGAAAAAACCCTCCAGTCCTACTTACATATAGTTTTTCTTTTCTTTTATTCTTCTTTTTTTTTTGAGTCATGAGTTTACATAGCCCAGAACAATGGATTCTCCTGCTTTCCAAATCTGGGATTATAGGTATGTCCTACTGCACAAATATTTAGATCATCAACTCTTTTGGTTTTATGGGACAGGGTTTCTTTGTGTAGGCTTGGCTGTCTTGGAGCTCACTCTGTAGCCCAGGCTGGCCTCTAACGCATAGAGCTCTTCCTGCCTCTGGCTCCTGAGTGCTGTGATTAAAGGCATGTGCTCCCACCACTACCACCACCGGGCTTCATCAACTTTTTCTTCCTTCATTTCTTTTCCTTCCTTCCTTCCTTCCTTCCTTTTTTTCTTTAAAAATTTATTTTTATTTATATGAGTACTCTACCTGCACGTCCAACTTTGTCAGACGAGGACATGGGATCACACTATAGACAGTTGTGAGCCAGTATGTGGTTACAGGGAACTGAACTCAGCACCTCTGGAAGAGTAAGCAGTGTTCTTAGATGCTGAGCCACCTCTTCAGGCCCTCATCAACATTTTCTTATAGACTGATTTTTGTTTAAATTTTTCATGACTCAAACTAACTTGCACTATTACTAAACATAGACCATTTTTCATTTTAAGATTTCCTGGCTGTTATGTATTTTAGATAGGGTCTTACTATGTGACCCTGCCTGACCTGGAACTTGGAATCCCCCCAGTGTCTGATAAGAAAGTGCTGGAATTGCTGATACAAGGCACACTCCTGACCTCTCTTTTATTGAGGAAGGTAAAAGGGTCTTCCTAGTAAAAAGTAGTTGTTTTGTTTTGTTTTGTTTTGTTCTTTTTGGTGGTACTGGGAATTGAGCCCAGGTCTGAAGCCACATGCTAAGAAAGTACTTTACCACAGGGCCATGTTTGTAGCCCATGTCAAATGCCATAGAAATTGTTAACGGTGAAAACAAGTTTGTGTGGATTACTTGAATAGCTATTTTTGTAAAACTGTGGGTGTTACTTATACATTGCTTTTAAAAAAACAATAAAACTGGGTGCTAGTGGCTCACACCTTTAATCCCAGCAAATCCCAGCACTCCTGAGCCAGAGGCAGGCAGATGTCTGTGAGTTCAGGGCCAGCCTGGTCTACAGAATCAGTTCCACTGACAGCCAGAGCTAGACAGAGAAACCCTGTCTCAGACAAACCAGAATTTAAACCACACTGCAAAATGACTCAAATCCGACAATTTAATACCTTATATAGATGTTGGATATTTTTCTGAATAAATACTTTATCATGGATAGGTCTTGTATCCTTTTTTTTTTTAGAACTTGAAAACATACCAAGTTGCATATTAAGAAGGCAATCAAAAACATTTCCTTCTGTGTTCAAGTCTGCATTATTTCAAGGCTATCCATCACACACACAAACACACACACACACACATCGTAACAACAGGATCAAACATTAGTCTTTAAGCTTTAAATAACTAAAGACAATGCATTCCTTAAAGCAGGAGAGCATACCATGAAGTTACAGCAGTTTAGGTATAAAATATGGGGGGAATGAAATGTACTTCTGTGACAGGGATATATCTCAGTGTTTTGTTCAGCTTGTGCTCAATCCTCAGCACCACAAATAACAAACCAAATTTCCTTGTGCATGACATTATCAACACATATATTATCCTTAAAGGTGTGTTTCAGGCCCATAGATCTTCTGTACCAAGTAGTCTAAAGGCCTGTTCAATAACCTAAACACTTTCGTCTCTATTTATGCCCCTATAACTGCTCCCTTTTTTGTACTCCCTTGTTTGCCATTGTGCCTTAAGGGAAAGTTGTCACCGAGTATCAAGAGTTAATATGCATGAAGAACTTAAGAGCAGTTGACCTATATAAACACTCAATAAATATTCAGAACAACTTGTAAAGGAGAGTCTGCCATTATCTCCATTAAAAAAGTGAAAAGTTCTATTTTATATTCTATGTATATTTTGTTTGTATAGGCATAACCACACATGCACGAGAGTGCCTATGGAGGTCACAAAAGGGGCACCAGATCTCCTTGAGCTGGAGTCACAGGCGGTTGTGACCTGCCCAATGTGGGTACTGGGAACTGAATTTGGGTCCTGTGGTAGAATAGGAACGACTCTAAACCACTGAGCAATCTCCCAGTATCTCCACTCTTTTTCTTTCTTTTTTTGGAAGACAGGTTTTTCTGTGTAGCTCTGGTTGTCTTGGAATTTGTCTGTAGACCAGGCTGGCCTCAAACCCAGAGATTAGACTGCCTCCGTTTAATTAAATACGTGCACCACCGCTCAACCTATCCCCATTCTTATACACAAGGGATTCAAAGTACAAAAAGGTGAGGTCATACCCCAGGTCATACAAATAACAGACTGTTTCCTGTCAATCTGTATCAAACTTCCACACCTCCAATCCAGACAACTGCTGATCTAGACTAGACATGTTCTCCAAGGTATGTATATCTAGGTATCACTACATCAAAACTAAGATGTTGTTTGTTCTTCTCATGCTCATCCTTTCATGCATAGAGACTGGCTGCTAGGACAGTCTGAATGCAGCAGCAGAATAGATTCTAACTGTCTTTCATTAGTCAGATATTAAAGGGATCTGACGTTAAAAGGGGAGACCATGTTTTGCTGCCCAATGAAATTGTTTTGCATTGGAAATATTTTAACTTTATTACATTTATTATTGTGTGTGTGTGTGTGTGTGAGAGAGAGAGAGAGAGAGAGAGAGAGAGAGAGAGAGAGACAGAAAGAGAGTGAGCAGCTGGTGGTCAGTAGCTGCTGATGCAGCAGGTTCTCTTCTACCATGTGGGTCTGGGGATTGAAAGCAGGTGTTTGGGTTTGTTGATAAGTGCCTTTACCTGCTGAGTCATCTTGCTTACCCAGATTTTTTTTTAAATTAAAAGCATTGTAGGTGGTGGTGGCACGCACCTTTAATCTGAGCACTTTGGAAGCAGAGAAAGGTATATCCCAAAGTTCGATGCTAACCTGGTCTACAGAGTGAATGCCAGGAAAACTAGGGCTGCATCGAGAAATCTTGTCTCCAAAACAAACCAAAACAAACAAAGAAGCAAATAAATAAATAAAACCATTTTAGTTTTCAAACCTTATAATAAGATTGATATTTTAAATTGAGTTTATATTGGCATTTTCTTAGTTTAATTGCTAATATAATTAATACTGCCAGACTTAGACAGTAAAACCAAAGCTCTCTGAAGGAATTACTAACCTTTGGAGAGTGAGCGACTCAAGTGTGGAACTAGAGAAGACCCACTTTCACCATCTGATTCTACAGTTTCTGAGAACTAGGTACAGAACGTGGCAGCATGCAGCTGAGATCCATAGTTGGAGGCACTTACGCTTGACGGGTATAAAGGTCTGGTTCGTCGAGGTCCTGAGATCTTAATTCCTGTGTGGAGAGGCAGCCAGCACCACCAGTGGAAATGGAACTGCGCTTCATGCTCAGAACCTAATTCATGATTTCAATATCAGAAAAATGTTCCAGATGCAAGTGGATCATTAAGCAATAATTGTCACTTTTATTCTGAAGTAGAAGAGTAACTAAGTTTATTCCTTTACGATAGTATTTTCCCTGTGTGCTGTATTTGTTTGTCATGTATACTTAAGTCCTCACTAAAGATAACACCTATGCAACTTCAAGTATTCAATACACTCGAGCAAGACAATGCAAAAATGAACATATATGATTCCTGCATCACACGGCAATCCATGATCGCAAAATTTCAATGTGTTATCCCGAATACATCACTGGTATCTCTTATGTCTATTTCAATGGTAACTCACAGACTGCTTGACAAGAAATCTCAGGCTCCTTAACTCTCCTCAAAATGTTTCCTTTGGCTTCAAAATCAGGATTCATTCTCTTTTCCTAATATCTACTTTTCTTGCTTTATGTTTAACCCCATAGTTTAATACCCACTATTGTCTTTCTGGTTCTAATCTCCCTTTCAGTAAAGACAAGCAATCCGTTCCATAACATAATGTAGTGGCTGCTTCCATTCTCAAAATATTTTAGTATCATATGCATACCTATGTCAGACCCTGTCTTCGTCTCTGCAGCACTAGACGCTAACCACTCAGCTTTTTCTGGTCCTGCCCTGGCTTCTTTCTAAGATAAGACAGAACTCACTGTTGATAAAATTATATATATATATATATATATATATATATATATATATATATGTAGTGAAGAGAAGTCACGCTATGCAATAAGGCTTATATAGGAGGCTTACTGGAAGATGAGAGAGAAGGAACAGAGGAGGCAGAGAGGGGAGCAGACTAGTCCCATGGGGTAAAGAGTGCGTGAGAGAGAGGGAGGTAGTCACAGGAGAAGGGGGAGGTTAGGGGTAGGTCCACCTGTTACAAGGAACCATAGCAAATGTGCCCAGAAGTGGCTACAGGTGAAGTGCTCTTAGTGGCTACAGGTGAGGAGGTTTCCTGTCAGGACCCTAAGGACAGGCAGGCCAATGCAGATTCCCAAATACTAACACCAAATAATAACACCCACTTTATTGTTTGTTTGAGCTGGGGACTTTAGCACAATAGGCTGTGCACTGAGTCACATCACTCCTTGTTCGACTGCTTACATTCCACTTAGGTCTTATTCTCAAGCCTTCAGTTTCCCAGACTTTTTCTTCTTACATGGCTTTTCAGATGCTGCATTACCACAGGAACGCAGTGTTTTAACCTGTCCCTCCCAGGCAGTCCTCCCCTTCTCCCCCTCCCTGCGGAACACCTTGGTCAGCAATCAGCATCCTCTTTTCCCTCTCCAGGCGCTGCCCACACAAAATTACTGATCCCTGAACCCAGAACCTGGCAGATGCCGCCCCAGGTCTCTGATGCCACAGAGTTTCTTAGCAGGAACAGAGTTAACCCCATGCCAGCAGTTACCTTTCTCTCTGGTTCTTGACCCCCAGCGCCCACTTCCAGTAAAACGCACAACTGCTTAGGAAGACACCCACCAATGCCAACCAGGAGCCATTTGGATATTAAAGTCTCCGCCTGCGTGACGTCAGAAAGCCTCTTGCGAGTACTCTTAAGCAAGAAGACTATGCCAGTTCCCAGACAATGGTGGGAAGTCCTAGGGCAAAAGCTTAGATTTCTAAATCTTGCAGCTGTTGTGCCTCTGGCTAGAATTGTAGTTTTGTCCCTAGCAGCCCTTTTGAGTTTCAGTCTTTCCTAGCCATCAGTGTGTCTCCTCATCTGTATTTGAGACAATCAAGTACTTTTGCAGCAGTGCCCAGTTGGTTTCCATAGTATCTTTTATTGTTGTTTTGTTTTGTAAAATATCCCTGGGCCTGGTGAAATGGCTCCATGGGTAAGAGCACTGCCTGCTCTTCCAAAGAAATGCGTTAAATCCCCAGGACCCATAACTATAACTCTAATTTCAGGAGGTCTGATGCCCTCTTCTGGCCTTGGTGGGCACCAGACACACGTGTGGTATACAGACATACATGTAGGCAAAACACTTTATACATAAAATAAAAATAATAAAGATCTTTTTTAAAAAAATAAAGGCAAATAAAAAGTATTCTTGTACAGTTTTATCAGGACCTAAGTTCTCAAAATTCATTTCAACACTCATCTTAGTTTCAAGATGCCTTAAGAAGTACAAAATTTGCTGGTCAGTGGTGGTACATTCCTTTACTCCCAGTACTCAAGAGGCAGAGGCAGGGGGATCTCTGTGAGTTTGAGAAGAGTCTACAGAAGAAATACAAAATCACTTTAGCTAAGACATTTGAATTGGAAGTATTATCTCTGTTTGACCAAGATCTCCCATATTTTGTCATTACAAGGTCATTTAGCAAGACTATTGTAATAGCTATTGCTTATGCATTAACTACTCCTGGATTCTTTTTATAGAAGACTGAAGTGAGAAAGGATTAATGTTCTACGGGTGCTTAAATAAAGCAAGTTTTCACATACTAGTCCTTCTAAAATCATTCCTCATCAAAGAACTCATTGAAACATTTTTTTTGTACAAATTTTAAAATGTTGAAGTCTACAGTCATCAGGCTGGTAGTCATAGACACACAAAAACCTGACAAGCTTGCTTTCTATGTCTACTTCTGAATGCCACTCAGGATCAAGTGAGATAATTGTATCAGGATTTTAGCTTAGTCATACATGGCGTTAATAAATTAAAATTCATCCTAAGGAATGTAGTGGGAAGAAATGATAATGTAATCAAGTTGAATTTAATTTGCTAGATATTTTATAATGACATTTTAAGTCATAAGCAACTGTAATATACTTTACTATTAGAAACTCTTTTAATTAATGCAGGCCACCTTATTCCCATGTGGTTATGCCGTGGCAGTATCTGTGAAAAATTCTTCAGAGCAGGTAATAGGGATATGTTACATCTCTTTTTATCTTCTTTTTTTTTCTGAGACAAGCTTGTCTATTTAACAGTCTTGGCTGTGTCCCTTTTTTACCTTTTATGTTAATTCTTTAAAAACACCTACTTCTTTATTTTATTTATTGTATTATGTGTAGTTGGAATTTTCCTTTGGGCCACCAGGAAACTCCCAAATAATTTATTATGAATGCTTCTTATTAATTATAAGTGCTTAGTCTTAGCTTAGGCTCGTCCTGCTTGCTTTTTGAAATTAATTTAACCTGTTTCTATTCATCTACATTTTTCCTTGGGGCTTTTTACCTTTCTTTTATTCTGTATGTCTTGGTTTCCTGCTTCCTCCATGTGTGTCTGATTGGCCACTGGTTTCTCCCTGGTATCTCTTTTTCTTTCTTCCTTTCTAAGCCTAAATTCCTCCTGCTACTCAGTTTCCCTGCCTGCAAGTCCTGCCTATACCTCTTTCTTGCTATTGGCCATTTTACTTTTTGTTAGACTAATCAGGTGCCTTAGGCAGACAAGGTAAAACAGCAACACATTTTTACATATAATTCAACAAATGCAACACGTCTTTACATAGTTATACAAATATTTTGTAACAATGAAACATCATTTCTCCTTTTACTTTTTTTCTTCAAACCCGCTCTTATATGCCTCCTTGTTCCCTTTCAAATTCATGGATTTTTCATTAATTTTGTTACATGCATATGTGTATGTAACCTGCCCAATCTGTATGTTACTTGTCTGTATGCTGTCAGGGTTATAATTAGGTTGAAGGGAGATAAATACACAGGGAGAAAGGAGAGCAAAATAATAGTATGGATATGTGAAAAAAATCACAAGGATTCATACTGTTAAGTACCTAAGAAACTATAACACACACATATTTTAATTTAGTATAATGTTATTTGTATGTATGATTCAGGGCTCACCATTTGGTATTGGAAAGCATTTCGTGTACTCTTCCCACAGTAGGACTAAAACTGTTTCTCCACTCCCGGCATTTGTGAGTTCCCTATAGTTCTTTGTGTAGGGCTGGTTGGCCCCTTGTCCCTTATAGATTGCCTCTTGTCCTTATTCAGCTCATACTTAAGCAGCCATGTTAATAAGATTTTATTGGTGTAGATTCTGACATTCCTAGGAGATACAATGTCACAGCAAACTCCATGATGCTCTGGCTCTTATAATCTATGTGTCCCCTCCTTTACAATGTTTTGTGATACTTACGTGTAGTGATATTTCATTTGTATTTTAATAAAGAAAGTTTAGCTGAAGATCAGAGAGTAAGTGGTAGCACACACCTTTAATCTCAGTAGCCACACTAGTTTGCCATAGAAACCTGGCGGTGCACGCCTTTAATCCCAGTGGTGCACATCTTTAATCCCAACCTAAAGACTGGAATGCAAGACAGGAGGAGAAAGCTCTCAGACACAGTCTCATCACCCTGTTATTTGATTTCTCTGTTAGATTGCCTTCACATATGCATTTATTTCAGGAAGCATCGACTGTATCAATACCCATGCCACTGCACACTACTTCCGTGGCCTTAGTTTTAGCTGTTTCTCCCTGTATACACTCCCTCGTCCCTCTATTACTCTCCTTGCACCTCCCCTCACCAGCCTGTACCTTTCTATTCTATTTCTTCTTTCCTGATGAGATGCTTCTCTCCTCCTTAGTCTGTTACTCTATGCTTAATCTCTGTGATTCTGTATATCCACATGTAAGCTAATACATGCCACATTTGGCTTTCTGTGTCTGGGTACCTCACTCAAGGTGATTTCTCCCCCTAGTTCTACCCATTTACTGTGAATTTAATTCTTTTTAATGGCTGAATAATATTCATTTGTATAAAGGTTCCAATTTTTATTATCCATTCATATTCATGTCTTGAATATGTTATCCAATTTCTGGGCATTATTAATAGAGCAGCAATGGACATGGTTGAGTAAGCGTCTCTGTGGTAGGATGAAGTTTCCTTTGGGTAAATACCCAAGAGTGATAGAGCTGGATGACGAGGTAGATCAGTTCCCATCTCTCTAAGGTAAATCCACACTCATTTCCATAGTGACTGTATGAGTCTGCACTCCTACCAGCAGTGGATGAGTGTACCCCTTATTCTATGTCCTTGCCAGCAGGAACTGTCACTCGTATTATTGATCCTAGGGATTCTGACAGGTGTAAAATGGACTCTCAAAGCAGACTTGGTTTGCATTTCACGAATGACTGAGAATGTTGAACATTTAAGTCTTTCTCAGCCACTTAAGATTCCCTATTGAGAATTCTCTGTTTAAAAATTCCCAGTTTTAATTGAGTCATTTGTTTTCTTGATATCTAGCCTTTTGAGTTCTTTATACATTTTGTTTGAGTTTTTTTGTATAATTTTGGATATTAGCCCTTTATTGGGTGTGTAGTTGATAAAAAATATTTTACCATTCTGTAAGCTGCCACTTTGTCTGAATGATGGGATCTTTTGTCATGCAGAAGCTTTTCAGTTTCATGAGATCCCATTTATTAATTGTTGAAATTAGTGTCTGTGTTAATAGTGTTCTGCTCAGAAAGTCTTTTCCTATGTCATTGATTTCAGGGATCTTCCCTTCTTTTTCTTCTGTTAGGTTCAAGATATCTGGTTTTATTTGAGGTCTGTGTGGGAATTCCTTTCCATTAAATATTTTTTGGGATGTGGGGGTGTGTCAGCAATAGGGTGGCTTCTGTGTGCTGACATGATCTCTTATAAGGGAGAGAATGGTCTCCCATGTATTTCTGGTTTCTTCATCAAAGATCAGGAGTCCGTAGGCACTTGAATTACACCTGACTTCTGAGTGGAAACCATGAAAGCCAGAATGTCTTAGATAGATGTGCTGCCAACACTAAGAGACCATGAAGGCAATCCCAGAGTACTATTCGCAGCAAAGCTTGCATTCACCATCAATGGAGAAAAAAGATATTCCAGGACAAAAACAGATTTAAATAATAGGTAGCCACAAACCCAGCCTTACAGAAACTACTAGAAGGCAAAGCACAAACCAAGGAAGCTAAGAACACCCATAATAACACAGACATCTGACAACTCTCCACCACCACAACTCAAAGAAGGGAAACACACACTCTAGTAGTAGGTTTCAACACTCCTCTCTCACCAATGGACAGGCTAAACAGACAGAAATTTAATGGAGCAATAAGAGATATCACAGATGTAGTGAAACAAATGAAATTAATAGACATCTATAGAACATTCCACCCAACAGAAAAGAAAATACCTTCTCAGCATCTCATGGAACCTTCTCAAAAATTGATCACATAATCAGTAACAAAGCAAACATTCACAGATACAAAAGAAAATGTAGTAACCAGCTGTGTACTATTGGATTACCATGGAATAATGCTAGAATTCAACAACAATTCTACCCCCAGAATGCCTACAAACTCATGAAAACTGAACAGTCAACTACTCTCCAGAAGATGACATCAGATACCTTAGAATTAGAGATATAAGGGATTGTGAGCTGCCGTACGAGTGCTGTTAACTGAACCTTTGTCCTCTGCAAGAGCGGCAAGTGCTCTTAATCATGGATTCATCAACCCAGCCCTAGAAGGTACTTCATTTTTTCCCTTAAACCCAGATGTCATTAGGAAAGATCCTTTTACAGATGGTGCTGAGAAAACTGGGTATGTACCTGTAGAAGAATGAAATCAGGTCGAGTCTCAAACTACATGAAACATTGAAAATAGATCACAGACTTCATGTGAAGACAGGACATGCTGAAACTGCAGGGAAGACACATCAACTATGTCCCGTGTCAACAATCATCCTATGCAGAGGTAGGAACTTCTGAATGGACTGTGACAGCAGAGAACACAACCCAAGGACTGACACATGGATTATAGCAAACTAAAAACCTGCCTAACAATGGAAGGAACCTCACAACTGAAGAGACAGCTTACAGATTTGAGAAATCATTGCCAACTCTGTATCGCATAGGGTTCTATTATGTAAAAACAGCCAAGATTAAACCAAATCCAATCCATACATGAGGTAATGAGGTGAGCAGACAGTCCTCAAAGGAAGAAATAGAAATGGCAAATAATATTTGATGATGGGTTCAACATCCTAAGCCATCAGGGAAAGGTGAAATTAAAATGATTTATACTGTCACCTTACTAGCTCAGAATGACTTTCATCAAGAAAACAGAACAACAGATGCTGGCAGGAATTTGAGGAAAGAGGAAACTTTACTCACTGCTAGTGAGCATAAATTGCAGCTACTGAGGAAATCAGTAAGTAGGTTTGTCAAAAATGAGAAAGTGGTGGGACAGATGTCTCAGGGAAAAGCACTGGCTGCTCTTACAGAGGAACTGGGTTTGGTTCCCAGCACCCACTTGGTGGCTCAGAACCATCTATAACTCCAGTTCCAGGGAATCCCTTTCTGGCCTCCACAGTCACCATGGATGTACACATATATTGCAGGAAAAATATTCACACACATAAAAATAAAAGATAAACAAATCTTTGAGGATGACAACCAAAACTATCACATGATCTGCCTATATGCCTCAGTGATAAAGAGCACTTCTTGTTCTTCCAGAGGACCAGCATTTGATTCCCAACACCTGTAATACAAGCCCCAGGAGGGTCTGACATCTCTCATCTCTGTGGTCACACACACACACACACACAGAGAGAGAGAGATTTAAAAGTAAAAAAATGACATTTGTAGGAAAATGGGTGAAATTTCAATTCAGAATGTTAGCTGAAATAAACTGCGTTCAGATAAGCACTATGTTTTCTCTCATGTGTGTAGCCTTGATTGAAGTTTCTATGTGTGAGTGGGTCGGTGTCCATGTGTGGATGACTCATGAAACTAGAGAACTGTGAGAGGGAAAAAGAGACCTGAAGGATTAGGGTACAGGAACACTGACAGAAGATAATGCAATATTGTACTGGGAGAGCAGAAATTAGGTTGTTGTGGGCAATGGAAAAACAGCAAGAATGGGACAGAGGGGAGGGCAAGGCAAAGGCCAGAGGGCAGGGTGTGGAAGAAGAAAACATGTGTAAAAATGCCATTATGAAATCTACTACTTTGTAGCTAACTTAATAATCTTGTAATGGGAAATACTTGTTCCTGTAGCCATCGTCCCACTTGAAATGGAGTCCATGGGGCAGGTGTTGTGCTATATTAGTTCAGACATCTATTACAGTACCAGGCATATGGTCATGCGTAAAGCATTTGCTGAGCCAGTTGTTGCCATGCATGCATCTAATTCCAGCATTTAGAGGACTAAGGAAGGCCCAAAGATTCTGGCTAGAGACTCACCTAATCTGAGCAAGACCTTATCTTAAATAATAATTGCCTATTTGCCAAATACATTTTGATAGCAATTTTTGAGCTTTGTATATTATGTCTGTCGGTGATTGGTTTGATTTTATTATGATGCCTATAAGTTGTTGTACACGCATATAGTAGCCTCTTGATAATTGTGTTTATGTTCTATGACAACTCTCATGTTTAAAAACCATCTGACCTTTAATTATTTGAAAGCATTCATCTGTAAAATAATTTGTTAATAAATCATTTTGTGAGAGTTAATATTTGATTTTTTTCTGGTTATTTTGACTTTTCCATTTTGATATTTTATTGTTTATGCTGTAATCCCTCTTAATATCTATTTTCTAAAATTTAGAAAGGTTTTTGCTATACATACCAGGGTAACCTTGGACTTGTTATATAGCTCAGGCTAACCTTGAACTCAAGATTCTCCTCTCAGCTTCCAGAGTGCTGGGATTACTGGCATGCACCACCATGTCTTGCTCAATTATTTTTAAATATGTGTCTAGGTGTTTTGTAAACTTTGTACATCATGTGCACACAATGTTCAAGTAGGCCAGAAGAGGGCATCAGATCCAGGGGACTGGAGTTACTGAGGGTTGTGATTGACCAAGCAGGTGCTGGCAATGAACACAGGCCCTTTGGAAGAACAAGTGCTCTTAACTGCTGAGCTACCTCTTCAGCCTCTCGTCAATTATTATGTACATGTATATTTATGCATATAAACATCTTCACTGCATGTAAGCATGTGTGTTGTGTGCTCCTAGATGAGAAGAACTGCAGTTACAGATGGTTTGAGTTTCTGTGTGAGTGCCAGAAATTGAATTCAGGTCCTCTGCAAGAGCAAACAGTTTTCTTAATCACAGAAAAAACCCTCCAGTCCTACTTACATATAGTTTTTCTTTTCTTTTATTCTTCTTTTTTTTTTGAGTCATGAGTTTACATAGCCCAGAACAATGGATTCTCCTGCTTTCCAAATCTGGGATTATAGGTATGTCCTACTGCACAAATATTTAGATCATCAACTCTTTTGGTTTTATGGGACAGGGTTTCTTTGTGTAGGCTTGGCTGTCTTGGAGCTCACTCTGTAGCCCAGGCTGGCCTCTAATGCATAGAGCTCTTCCTGCCTCTGGCTCCTGAGTGCTGGGATTAAAGGCATGTGCTCCCACCACTACCACCACCGGGCTTCATCAACTTTTTCTTCCTTCATTTCTTTTCCTTCCTTCCTTCCTTCCTTCCTTCCTTCCTTCCTTCCTTCCTTCCTTCCTTCCTTCCTTCCTTTTTTTCTTTAAAAACTTATTTTTATTTATATGAGTACTCTACCTGCACGTCTAACTTTGTCAGACGAGGACATGGGATCACACTATAGACAGTTGTGAGCCAGTATGTGGTTACTGGGAACTGAACTCAGCACCTCTGGAAGAGTAAGCAGTGTTCTTAGATGCTGAGCCACCTCTTTAGACCCTCATCAACATTTTCTTATAGACTGATTTTTGTTTAAATTTTTCATGACTCAAACTAACTTGCACTATTACTAAACATAGACCATTTTTCATTTTAAGATTTCCTGGCTGTTATGTATTTTAGATAGGGTCTTACTATGTGACCCTGCCTGACCTGGAACTTGCAATCCCCCCAGTGTCTGATAACAAAGTGCTGGAATTGCTGATACAAGGCACACTCCTGACCTCTCTTTTATTGAGGAAGGGAAAATGGTCTTCCTAGTAAAAAGTAGTTGTTTTGTTTTGTTTTGTTTTGTTCTTTTTGGTGGTACTGGGAATTGAGCCCAGGTCTGAAGCCACATGCTAAGAAAGTACTTTACCACAGGGCCATGTTTGTAGCCCATGTCAAATGCCATAGAAATTGTTAACGGTGAAAACAACTTTGTGTGGATTACTTGAATAGCTATTTTTGTAAAACTGTGGGTTTTACTTATACATTGCTTTTAAAAAAACAATAAAACTGGGTGGTAGTGGCTCACACCTTTAATCCCAGCAAATCCCAGCACTCCTGAGCCAGAGGCAGGCAGATGTCTGTGAGTTCAGGGCCAGCCTGGTCTACAGAATGAGTTCCACTGACAGCCAGAGCTAGACAGAGAAACCCTGTCTCAGACAAACCAGAATTTAAACCACACTGCAAAATGACTCAAATCAGACAATTTAATACCTTATATAGATGTTGGATATTTTTCTGAATAAATACTTTATCATGGATAGGTCTTGTATCCTTTATTTTTTTAGAACTTGAAAACATACCAAGTTGCATATTAAGAAGGCAATCAAAAACATTTCCTCCTCTGTTCAAGTCTGCATTATTTCAAGGCTATCCATCACACACACAAACACACACACACACATCGTAACAACAGCATCAAACATTAGTCTATAAGCTTTAAATAACTAAAGACAATGCATTCCTTAAAGCAGGAGAGCATACCATGAAGTTACAGCAGTTTAGGTATAAAATATGGGGGGAATGAAATGTACTTCTGTGACAGGGATATATCTCAGTGTTTTGTTCAGCTTGTGCTCAATCCTCAGCACCACAAATAACAAACCAAATTTCCTTGTGCATGACATTATCAACACATATATTATCCTTAAAGGTGTGTTTCAGGCCCATAGATCTTCTGTACCAAGTAGTCTAAAGGCCTGTTCAATAACCTAAACACTTTCGTCTCTATTTATGCCCCTATAACTGCTCCCTTTTTTGTACTCCCTTGTTTGCCATTGTGCCTTAAGGGAAAGTTGTCACCGAGTATCAAGAGTTAATATGCATGAAGAACTTAAGAGCAGTTGACCTATATAAACACTCAATAAATATTCATAACAACTTGTAAAGGAGAGTCTGCCATTATCTCCATTAAAAAAGTGAAAAGTTCTATTTTATATTCTATGTATATTTTGTTTGTATAGGCATAACCACACATGCACGAGAGTGCCTATGGAGGTCACAAAAGGGGCACCAGATCTCCTTGAGCTGGAGTCACAGGCGGTTGTGACCTGCCCAATGTGGGTACTGGGAACTGAATTTGGGTCCTGTGGTAGAATAGGAACGACTCTAAACCACTGAGCAATCTCCCAGTATCTCCACTCTTTTTCTTTCTTTTTTTGGAAGACAGGTTTTTCTGTGTAGCTCTGGTTGTCTTGGAATTTGTCTGTAGACCAGGCTGGCCTCAAACCCAGAGATTAGACTGCCTCCGTTTAATTAAATACGTGCACCACCGCTCAACCTATCCCCATTATTATACACAAGGGATTCAAAGTACAAAAAGGTGAGGTCATACCCCAGGTCATACAAATAACAGACTGTTTCCTGTCAATCTGTATCAAACTTCCGGACCTCCAATCCAGACAACTGCTGATCTAGACTAGACATGTTCTCCAAGGTATGTATATCTAGGTATCACTACATCAAAACTAAGATGTTGTTTGTTCTTCTCATGCTCATCCTTTCATGCATAGAGACTGGCTGCTAGGACAGTCTGAATGCAGCAGCAGAATAGATTCTAACTGTCTTTCATTAGTCAGATATTAAAGGGATCTGACGTTAAAAGGGGAGACCATGTTTTGCTGCCCAATGAAATTGTTTTGCATTGGAAATATTTTAACTTTATTACATTTATTATTGTGTGTGTGTGTGTGTGTGAGAGAGAGAGAGAGAGAGAGAGAGAGAGAGAGAGAGAGAGACAGAAAGAGAGCGAGCAGCTGGTGGTCAGTAGCTGCTGATGCAGCAGGTTCTCTTCTACCATGTGGGTCTGGGGATTGAAAGCAGGTGTTTGGGTTTGTTGATAAGTGCCTTTACCTGCTGAGTCATCTTGCTTACCCAGATTTTTTTTTAAATTAAAAGCATTGTAGGTGGTGGTGGCACGCACCCTTAATCTGAGCACTTTGGAAGCAGAGAAAGGTATATCCCAAAGTTCGATGCTAACCTGGTCTACAGAGTGAATGCCAGGAAAACTAGGGCTGCATCGAGAAATCTTGTCTCCAAAACAAACCAAAACAAACAAAGACGCAAATAAATAAATAAAACCATTTTAGTTTTGAAACCTAATAATAAGGTTGTTGTTTTAAATTGAGTTTATATTGACATTTTCTTAGTTTAATTGCTAATATAATTAATACTGCCAGACTTAGACAGTAAAACCAAAGCTCTCTGAAGGAATTACTAACCTTTGGAGAGTGAGCGACTCAAGTGTGGAACTAGAGAAGACCCACTTTCACCATCTGATTCTACAGTTTCTGAGAACTAGGTACAGAACATGGCAGCATGCAGCTGAGATCCATAGTTGGAGGCACTTACGCTTGACGGGTATAAAGGTCTGGTTCGTCGAGGTCCTGAGATCTTAATTCCTGTGTGGAGAGGCAGCCAGCACCACCGGTGGAAATGGAACTGCGCTTCATGCTCAGAACCTAATTCATGATTTCAATATCAGAAAAATGTTCCAGATGCAAGTGGATCATTAAGCAATAATTGTCACTTTTATTCTGAAGTAGAAGAGTAACTAAGTTTATTCCTTTACGATAGTATTTTCCCTGTGTGCTGTATTTGTTTGTCATGTATACTTGTTTGTCAGGTGTCCTCACTAAAGATAACACCTATGCAACTTCAAGTATTCAATACACTCGAGCAAGACAATGCAAAAATGAACATATATGATTCCTGCATCACACGGCAATCCATGATCGCAAAATTTCAATGTGTTATCCCGAATACATCACTGGTATCTCTTATGTCTATTTCAATGGTAACTCACAGACTGCTTGACAAGAAATCTCAGGCTCCTTAACTCTCCTCAAAATGTTTCCTTTGGCTTCAAAATCAGGATTCATTCTCTTTTCCTAATATCTACTTTTCTTGCTTTATGTTTAACCCCATAGTTTAATACCCACTATTGTCTTTCTGGTTCTAATCTCCCTTTCAGTAAAGACAAGCAATCCGTTCCATAACATAATGTAGAGGCTGCTTCCATTCTCAAAATATTTTAGTATCATAAGCATACCTATGTCAGACCCTGTTTTCGTCTCTGCAGCACTAGACGCTAGCCACTCAGCTTTTTCTGGTCCTGCCCTGGCTTCTTTCTAGGATAAGACAGAACTCACTGTTGATAAAATTATATATATATATGTAGTGAAGAGAAGTCACGCTATGCGATAAGGCTTATAAAGGAGGCTTATTGGAAGATGAGAGAGAAGGGACAGAGAAGGCAGAGAGGGGAGCAGACTAGTCCAATGGGGTAAAGAGTGCGGGAGAGAGAGGGAGGTAGACACAGGAGAAGGGGGAGGTTAGGGGTAGGTCCACCTGTTACAAGGAACCATAGCAAATGTGCCCAGAAGTGGCTACAGGTGAAGTGCTCTTAGTGGCTACAGGTGAGGAGGTTTCCTGTCAGGACCCTAAGGACAGGCAGGCCAATGCAGATTCCCAAATACTAACACCAAATAATAACACCCACTTTATTGTTTGTTTGAGCTGGGGACTTTAGCACAATAGGCTGTGCACTGAGTCACATCACTCCTTGTTCGACTGCTTACATTCCATTTAGGTCTTATTCTCAAGCCTTCAGTTTCCCAGACTTTTTCTTCTTACATGGCTTTTCAGATGCTGCATTACCACAGGAACGCAGTGTTTTAACCTGTCCCTCCCAGGCAGTCCTCCCCTTCTCCCCCTCCCTGCGGAACACCTTGGTCAGCAATCAGCATCCTCTTTTCCCTCTCCAGGCGCTGCCCACACAATCTTACTGATCCCTGAACCCAGAACCTGGCAGATGCCGCCCCAGGTCTCTGATGCCACAGAGTTTCTTAGCAGGAACAGAGTTAACCCCATACCAGCAGTTACCTTTCTCTCTGGTTCTTGACCCCCAGCGCCCACTTCCAGTAAAACGCACAACTGCTTAGGAAGACACCCACCAATGCCAACCAGGAGCCATTTGGATTTTAAAGTCTCCGCCTGCGTGACGTCAGAAAGCCTCTTGCGAGTACTCTTAAGCAAGAAGGCTATGCCAGTTCCCAGACAGTGGTGGGAAGTCCTAGGGCAAAAGCTTAGATTTCTAAATCTTGCAGCTGTTGTGCCTCTGGCTAGAATTGTAGTTTTGTCCCTAGCATCCCTTTTGAGTTTCAGTCTTTCCTAGCCATCAGTGTGTCTCCTCATCTGTATTTGAGACAATCAAGTACTTTTGCAGCAGTGCCCAGTTGGTTTCCATAGTATCTTTTATTGTTGTTTTGTTTTGTAAAATATCCCTGGGGCTGGTGAAATGGCTCCATGGGTAAGAGCACTGCCTGCTCTTCCAAAGAAATGGGTTAAATCCCCAGGACCCATAACTATAACTCTAATTTCAGGAGGTCTGATGCCCTCTTCTGGCCTTGGTGGGCACCAGACACACGTGTGGTATACAGACATACATGTAGGCAAAACACTTTATACATGAAATAAAAATAATAAAGATCTTTTTTAAAAAAATAAAGGCAAATAAAAAGTATTCTTGTACAGTTTTATCAGGACCTAAGTTCTCAAAATTCATTTCAACACTCATCTTAGTTTCAGGATGCCTTAAGAAGTACAAAATTTGCTGGTCAGTGGTGGTACATTCCTTTACTCCCAGTACTCAAGAGGCAGAGGCAGGGGGATCTCTGTGAGTTTGAGAAGAGTCTACAGAAGAAATACAAAATCACTTTAGCTAAGACATTTGAATTGGAAGTATTATCTCTGTTTGACCAAGATCTCCCATATTTTGTCATTACAAGGTCAATTAGTAAGACTATTGTAATAGCTATTGCTTATGCATTAACTACTCCTGGATTCTTTTTATAGAAGACTGAAGTGAGAAAGGATTAATGTTCTACGGGTGCTTAAATAAAGCAAGTTTTCACATACTAGTCCTTCTAAAATCATTCCTCATCAAAGAACTCATTGAAACATTTTTTATGTACAAATTTTAAAAAGTTGAAGTCTACAGTCATCAGGCTGGTAGTCATAGACACACAAAAACCTGACAAGCTTGCTTTCTATGTCTACTTCTGAATGCCACTCAGGATCAAGTGAGATAATTGTATCAGGATTTTAGCTTAGTGATACATGGCGTTAATAAATTAAAATTCATCCTAAGGAATGTAGTGGGAAGAAATGATAATGTAATCAAGTTGAATTTAATTTGCTAGATATTTTATAATGACATTTTAAGTCATAAGCAACTGTAATATACTTTACTATTAGAAACTCTTTTAATTAATGCAGGCCACCTTATTCCCATGTGGTTATGCCGTGGCAGTATCTGTCAAAAATTCTTCAGAGCAGGTAATAGGGATATGTTACATCTCTTTTTATCTTCTTTTTTTTTCTGAGACAAGCTTGTCTATTTAACAGTCTTGGCTGTGTCCCTTTTTTACCTTTTATGTTAATTCTTTAAAAACAACTACTTCTTTATTTTATTTATTGTATTATGTGTAGTTGGAATTTTCCTTTGGGCCACCAAGAAACTCCCAAATAATTTATTATGAATGCTTCTTATTAATTATAAGTGCTTAGTCTTAGCTTAGGCTCGTCCTGCTAGCTTTTTGAACTTAATTTAACCTGTTTCTATTCATCTACATTTTTCCTTGGGGCTTTTTACCTTTCTTTTATTCTGTATGTCTTGGTTTCCTGCTTCCTCCATGTGTGTCTGATTGGCCACTGGTTTCTCCCTGGTATCTCTTTTTCTTTCTTCCTTTCTAAGCCTAAATTCCTCCTGCTACTCAGTTTCCCTGCCTGCAAGTCCTGCCTATACCTCTTTCTTGCTATTGGCCATTTAGCTTTTTGTTAGACTAATCAGGTGCCTTAGGCAGACAAGGTAAAACAGCAACACATTTTTACATATAATTCAACAAATGCAACACGTCTTTACATAGTTATACAAATATTTTGTAACAATGAAACATCATTTCTCCTTTTACTTTTTTTCTTCAAACCCGCTCTTATATGCCTCCTTGTTCCCTTTCAAATTCATGGATTTTTCATTAATTTTGTTACATGCATATGTGTATGTAACCTGCCCAATCTGTATGTTACTTGTCTGTATGCTGTCAGGGTTATAATTAGGTTGAAGGGAGATAAATACACAGGGAGAAAGGAGAGCAAAATAATAGTATGGATATGTGAAAAAAATCACAAGGATTCATACTGTTAAGTACCTAAGAAACTATAACACACGCATACTTTAATTTAGTATAATGTTATTTGTATGTATGATTCAGGGCTCACCATTTGGTATTGGATAAGCATTTCGTGTACTCTTCCCACAGTAGGACTAAAACTGTTTCTCCACTCCCGGCATTTGTGAGTTCCCTATAGTTCTTTGTGTAGGGCTGGTTGGCCCCTTGTCCCTTATAGATTGCCTCTTGTCCTTATTCAGCTCATACTTAAGCAGCCATGTTAATAAGATTTTATTGGTGTAGATTCTGACATTCCTAGGAGATACAATGTCACAGCAAACTCCATGATGCTCTGGCTCTTATAATCTATGTGTCCCCTCCTTTACAATGTTTCGTGATACTTACGTGTAGTGATATTTCATTTGTATTTTAATAAAGAAAGTTTAGCTGAAGATCAGAGAGTAAGTGGTAGCACACACCTTTAATCTCAGTAGCCACACTAGTTTGCCATAGAAACCTGGCGGTGCACGCCTTTAATCCCAGTGGTGCACATCTTTAATCCCAACCTAAAGACTGGAATGCAAGACAGGAGGAGAAAGCTCTCAGAGACACAGTCTCATCACCCTGTTATTTGATTTCTCTGTTAGATTGCCTTCACATATGCATTTATTTCAGGAAGCATCGACTGTATCAATACCCATGCCACTGCACACTACTTCCGTGGCCTTAGTTTTAGCTGTTTCTCCCTGTATACACTCCCTCGTCCCTCTATTTCTCTCCTTGCACCTCCCCTCACCAGCCTGTACCTTTCTATTCTATTTCTTCTTTCCTGATGAGATGCTTCTCTCCTCCTTAGTCTGTTACTCTATGCTTAATCTCTGTGATTATGTATATCCACATGTAAGCTAATACATGCCACATTTGGCTTTCTGTGTCTGGGTACCTCACTCAGGGTGATTTCTCCCCCTAGTTCTACCCATTTACTGTGAATTTAATTCTTTATAATGGCTGAGTAATATTCATTTGTATAAAGGTTCCAATTTTTATTATCCATTCATATTCATGTCTTGAATATGTTATCCAATTTCTGGGCATTATTAATAGAGCAGCAATGGACATGGTTGAGTAAGCGTCTCTGTGGTAGGATGAAGTTTCCTTTGGGTAAATGCCCAAGAGTGATAGAGCTGGATCACGAGGTAGATCAGTTCCCATCTCTCTAAGGTAAATCCACACTCATTTCCATAGTGACTGTATGAGTCTGCACTCCTACCAGCAGTGGATGAGTGTACCCCTTATTCTATGTCCTTGCCAGCAGGAACTGTCACTCGTATTATTGATCCTAGGGATTCTGACAGGTGTAAAATGGACTCTCAAAGCAGACTTGGTTTGCATTTCACTAATGACTGAGAATGTTGAACATTTAAGTCTTTCTCAGCCACTTAAGATTCCCTATTGAGAATTCTCTGTTTAAAAATTCCCAGTTTTAATTGAGTCATTTGTTTTCTTGATATCTAGCCTTTTGAGTTCTTTATACATTTTGTTTGAGTTTTTTTGTATAATTTTGGATATTAGCCTTCTATTGGGTGTGTAGTTGATAAAAAAATATTTTATCATTCTGTAAGCTGCCACTTTGTCTGAATGATGGGATCTTTTGTCATGCAGAAGCTTTTCAGTTTCATGAGATCCCATTTATTAATTGTTGAAATTAGTGTCTGTGTTAATAGTGTTCTGCTCAGAAAGTCTTTTCCTATGTCATTGATTTCAGGGATCTTCCCTTCTTTTTCTTCTGTTAGGTTCAAGATATCTGGTTTTAGGTTGAGGTCTGTGTGGGAATTACTTTCCATTAAATATTTTTTTGGGATGTGGGGGTGTGTCAGCAATAGGGTGGCTTCTGTGTGCTGACATGATCTCTTATAAGGGAGAGAATGGTCTCCCATGTATTTCTGGTTTCTTCATCAAAGATCAGGAGTCCGTAGGCACTTGAATTACACCTGACTTCTCAGTGGAAACCATGAAAGCAGGAATGTCTTAGATAGGTGTGCTGCCAACACTAAGAGACCATGAAGGCAATCCCAGAGTACTATTCACAGCAAAGCTTGCATTCACCATCAATGGAGAAAAAAGATATTCCAGGACAAAAACAGATTTAAATAATAGGTAGCCACAAACCCAGCCTTACAGAAACTACTAGAAGGCAAAGCACAAACCAAGGAAGCTAAGAACACCCATAATAACACAGACATCTGACAACTCTCCACCACAACAACTCAAAGAAGGGAAACACACACTCTAATAGTAGGTTTCAACACTCCTCTCTCACCAATGGACAGGCTAAACAGACAGAAACTTAATGGAGCTATAAGAGATATCACAGATGTAGTGAAACAAATGAAATTAATAGACATCTATAGAACATTCCACCCAACAGAAAAGAAAATACCTTCTTCTCAGCATCTCATGGAACCTTCTCAAAAATTGATCACATAATCAGTAACAAAGCAAACATTCACAGATACAAAAGAAAATGTAGTAACCAGCTGTGTACTATTGGATTACCATGGAATAATGCTAGAATTCAACAACAATTCTACCCCCAGAATGCCTACAAACTCATGAAAACTGAACAGTCAACTACTCTCCAGAAGATGACATCAGATACCTTAGAATTAGAGATATAAGGGATTGTGAACTGCCGTACGAGTGCTGTTAACTGAACCTTTGTCCTCTGCAAGAGCGGCAAGTGCTCTTAATCATGGATTCATCAACCCAGCCCTAGAAGGTACTTCATTTTTCCCTTAAACCCAGATGTCATTAGGAAAGATCCTTTTACAGATGGTGCTGAGAAAACTGGGTATGTACCTGTAGAAGAATGAAATCAGGTCGAGTCTCAAACTACATGAAACATTGAAAATAGATCACAGACTTCATGTGAAGACAGGACATGCTGAAACTGCAGGGAAGACACATCAACTATGTGCCGTGTCAACAATCATCCTATGCAGAGGTAGGAACTTCTGAATGGACTGTGACAGCAGAGAACACAACCCAAGGACTGACACATGGATTATAGCAAACTAAAAACCTGCCTAACAATGGAAGGAACCTCACAACTGAAGAGACAGCTTACAGATTTGAGAAATCATTGCCAACTCTGTATCGCATAGGGTTCTATTATGTAAAAACAGCCAAGATTAATCCAAATCCAATCCATACATGAGGTAATGAGGTGAGCAGACAGTCCTCAAAGGAAAAAATAGAAATGGCAAATAATATTTGATGATGGGTTCAACATCCTAAGCCATCAGGGAAAGGTGAAATTAAAATGATTTATACTGTCACCTTACTAGCTCAGAATGACTTTCATCAAGAAAACAGAACAACAGATGCTGGCAGGAATTTGAGGAAAGAGGAAACTTTACTCACTGCTAGTGAGCATAAATTGCAGCTACTGAGGAAATCAGTAAGTAGGTTTGTCAAAAATGAGAAAGTGGCGGGACAGATGTCTCAGGGAAAAGCACTGGCTGCTCTTACAGAGGAACTGGGTTTGGTTCCCAGCACCCACTTGGTGGCTCAGAACCATCTATAACTCCAGTTCCAGGGAATCCCTTTCTGGCCTCCACAGTCACCACGGATGTAGACATATATTGCAGGAAAAATATTCACACACATAAAAATAAAAGATAAACAAATCTTTGAGAACGACAACCAAAACTATCACATGATCTGCCTATATGCCTCAGTGATAAAGAGCACTTCTTGTTCTTCCAGAGGACCAGCATTTGATTCCCAACACCTGTAATACAAGCCCCAGGAGGGTCTGACATCTCTCATCTCTGTGGTCACATACACACACACACACACACACACACACACAGAGATTTAAAAGTAAAAAAATGACATTTGTAGGAAAATGGGTGAAATTTCAATTCAGAATGTTAGCTGAAATAAACTGCGTTCAGATAAGCACTATGTTTTCTCTCATGTGTGTAGCCTTGATTGAAGTTTCTATGTGTGAGTGGGTCGGTGTCCATGTGTGGATGACTCATGAAACTAGAGAACTGTGAGAGGGAAAAAGAGACCTGAAGGATTAGGGTACAGGAACACTGACAGAAGATAATGCAATATTATACTGGGAGAGCAGAAATTAGGTTGTTGTGGGCAATGGAAAAACAGCAAGAATGGGACAGAGGGGAGGGCAAGGCAAAGGCCAGAGGGCAGGGTGTGGAAGAAGAAAACATGTGTAAAAATGCCATTATGAAATCTACTACTTTGTAGCTAACTTAATAATCTTGTAATGGGAAATACTTGTTCCTGTAGCCATCGTCCCACTTGAAATGGAGTCCATGGGGCAGGTGTTGTGCTATATTAGTTCAGACATCTATTACAGTACCATGCATATGGTCATGCGTAAAGCATTTGCTGAGCCAGTTGTTGCCATGCATGCATCTAATTCCAGCATTTAGAGGACTAAGGAAGGCCCAAAGATTCTGGCTAGAGACTCACCTAATCTGAGCAAGACCTTATCTTAAATAATAATTGCCTATTTGCCAAATACATTTTGATAGCAATTATTGAGCTTTGTATATTATGTCTGTCGGTGATTGGTTTGATTTTATTATGATGCCTATAAGTTGTTGTACATGCATATAGTAGCCTCTTGATAATTGTGTTTATGTTCTATGACAACTCTCATGTTTAAAAACCATCTGACCTTTAATTATTTGAAAGCATTCATCTGTAAAATAATTTGTTAATAAATCATTTTGTGAGAGTTAATATTTGATTTTTTTCTGGTTATTTTGACTTTTCCATTTTGATATTTTATTGTTTAGCTGTAATCCCTCTTAATATCTATTTTCTAAAATTTAGAAAGGTTTTTGCTATACATACCAGGGTAACCTTGGACTTGTTATGTAGCTCAGGCTAACCTTGAACTCAAGATTCTCCTCTCAGCTTCCAGAGTGCTGGGATTACTGGCATGCACCACCATGTCTTGCTCAATTATTTTTAAAATAAATTATGTGTCTAGGTGTTTTGTAAACTTTGTACATCATGTGCACACAATGTTCAAGTAGGCCAGAAGAGGGCATCAGATCCAGAGGACTGGAGTTACTGAGGGTTGTGATTGACCAAGCAGGTGCTGGCAATGAACACAGGCCCTTTGGAAGAACAAGTGCTCTTAACTGCTGAGCTACCTCTTCAGCCTCTCGTCAATTATTATGTACATGTATATTTATGCATATAAACATCTTCACTGCATGTAAGCATGTGTGTTGTGTGCTCCTAGATGAGAAGAACTGCAGTTACAGATGGTTTGAGTTTCTGTGTGAGTGCCAGAAATTGAATTCAGGTCCTCTGCAAGAGCAAACAGTTTTCTTAATCACAGAAAAAACCCTCCAGTCCTACTTACATATAGTTTTTCTTTTCTTTTATTCTTCTTTTTTTTTTGAGTCATGAGTTTACATAGCCCAGAACAATGGATTCTCCTGCTTTCCAAATCTGGGATTATAGGTATGTCCTACTGCACAAATATTTAGATCATCAACTCTTTTGGTTTTATGGGACAGGGTTTCTTTGTGTAGGCTTGGCTGTCTTGGAGCTCACTCTGTAGCCCAGGCTGGCCTCTAACGCATAGAGCTCTTCCTGCCTCTGGCTCCTGAGTGCTGTGATTAAAGGCATGTGCTCCCACCACTACCACCACCGGGCTTCATCAACTTTTTCTTCCTTCATTTCTTTTCCTTCCTTCCTTCCTTCCTTCCTTTTTTTCTTTAAAAATTTATTTTTATTTATATGAGTACTCTACCTGCACGTCCAACTTTGTCAGACGAGGACATGGGATCACACTATAGACAGTTGTGAGCCAGTATGTGGTTACAGGGAACTGAACTCAGCACCTCTGGAAGAGTAAGCAGTGTTCTTAGATGCTGAGCCACCTCTTCAGGCCCTCATCAACATTTTCTTATAGACTGATTTTTGTTTAAATTTTTCATGACTCAAACTAACTTGCACTATTACTAAACATAGACCATTTTTCATTTTAAGATTTCCTGGCTGTTATGTATTTTAGATAGGGTCTTACTATGTGACCCTGCCTGACCTGGAACTTGGAATCCCCCCAGTGTCTGATAAGAAAGTGCTGGAATTGCTGATACAAGGCACACTCCTGACCTCTCTTTTATTGAGGAAGGTAAAAGGGTCTTCCTAGTAAAAAGTAGTTGTTTTGTTTTGTTTTGTTTTGTTCTTTTTGGTGGTACTGGGAATTGAGCCCAGGTCTGAAGCCACATGCTAAGAAAGTACTTTACCACAGGGCCATGTTTGTAGCCCATGTCAAATGCCATAGAAATTGTTAACGGTGAAAACAAGTTTGTGTGGATTACTTGAATAGCTATTTTTGTAAAACTGTGGGTGTTACTTATACATTGCTTTTAAAAAAACAATAAAACTGGGTGCTAGTGGCTCACACCTTTAATCCCAGCAAATCCCAGCACTCCTGAGCCAGAGGCAGGCAGATGTCTGTGAGTTCAGGGCCAGCCTGGTCTACAGAATCAGTTCCACTGACAGCCAGAGCTAGACAGAGAAACCCTGTCTCAGACAAACCAGAATTTAAACCACACTGCAAAATGACTCAAATCCGACAATTTAATACCTTATATAGATGTTGGATATTTTTCTGAATAAATACTTTATCATGGATAGGTCTTGTATCCTTTTTTTTTTTAGAACTTGAAAACATACCAAGTTGCATATTAAGAAGGCAATCAAAAACATTTCCTTCTGTGTTCAAGTCTGCATTATTTCAAGGCTATCCATCACACACACAAACACACACACACACACATCGTAACAACAGGATCAAACATTAGTCTTTAAGCTTTAAATAACTAAAGACAATGCATTCCTTAAAGCAGGAGAGCATACCATGAAGTTACAGCAGTTTAGGTATAAAATATGGGGGGAATGAAATGTACTTCTGTGACAGGGATATATCTCAGTGTTTTGTTCAGCTTGTGCTCAATCCTCAGCACCACAAATAACAAACCAAATTTCCTTGTGCATGACATTATCAACACATATATTATCCTTAAAGGTGTGTTTCAGGCCCATAGATCTTCTGTACCAAGTAGTCTAAAGGCCTGTTCAATAACCTAAACACTTTCGTCTCTATTTATGCCCCTATAACTGCTCCCTTTTTTGTACTCCCTTGTTTGCCATTGTGCCTTAAGGGAAAGTTGTCACCGAGTATCAAGAGTTAATATGCATGAAGAACTTAAGAGCAGTTGACCTATATAAACACTCAATAAATATTCAGAACAACTTGTAAAGGAGAGTCTGCCATTATCTCCATTAAAAAAGTGAAAAGTTCTATTTTATATTCTATGTATATTTTGTTTGTATAGGCATAACCACACATGCACGAGAGTGCCTATGGAGGTCACAAAAGGGGCACCAGATCTCCTTGAGCTGGAGTCACAGGCGGTTGTGACCTGCCCAATGTGGGTACTGGGAACTGAATTTGGGTCCTGTGGTAGAATAGGAACGACTCTAAACCACTGAGCAATCTCCCAGTATCTCCACTCTTTTTCTTTCTTTTTTTGGAAGACAGGTTTTTCTGTGTAGCTCTGGTTGTCTTGGAATTTGTCTGTAGACCAGGCTGGCCTCAAACCCAGAGATTAGACTGCCTCCGTTTAATTAAATACGTGCACCACCGCTCAACCTATCCCCATTCTTATACACAAGGGATTCAAAGTACAAAAAGGTGAGGTCATACCCCAGGTCATACAAATAACAGACTGTTTCCTGTCAATCTGTATCAAACTTCCACACCTCCAATCCAGACAACTGCTGATCTAGACTAGACATGTTCTCCAAGGTATGTATATCTAGGTATCACTACATCAAAACTAAGATGTTGTTTGTTCTTCTCATGCTCATCCTTTCATGCATACATTGCTACCTAGAGACTGGCTGCTAGGACAGTCTGAATGCAGCAGCAGAATAGATTCTAACTGTCTTTCATTAGTCAGATATTAAAGGGATCTGACGTTAAAAGGGGAGACCATGTTTTGCTGCCCAATGAAATTGTTTTGCATTGGAAATATTTTAACTTTATTACATTTATTATTGTGTGTGTGTGTGTGTGTGTGAGAGAGAGAGAGAGAGAGAGAGAGAGAGAGACAGAAAGAGAGTGAGCAGCTGGTGGTCAGTAGCTGCTGATGCAGCAGGTTCTCTTCTACCATGTGGGTCTGGGGATTGAAAGCAGGTGTTTGGGTTTGTTGATAAGTGCCTTTACCTGCTGAGTCATCTTGCTTACCCAGATTTTTTTTTAAATTAAAAGCATTGTAGGTGGTGGTGGCACGCACCTTTAATCTGAGCACTTTGGAAGCAGAGAAAGGTATATCCCAAAGTTCGATGCTAACCTGGTCTACAGAGTGAATGCCAGGAAAACTAGGGCTGCATCGAGAAATCTTGTCTCCAAAACAAACCAAAACAAACAAAGAAGCAAATAAATAAATAAAACCATTTTAGTTTTCAAACCTTATAATAAGATTGATATTTTAAATTGAGTTTATATTGGCATTTTCTTAGTTTAATTGCTAATATAATTAATACTGCCAGACTTAGACAGTAAAACCAAAGCTCTCTGAAGGAATTACTAACCTTTGGAGAGTGAGCGACTCAAGTGTGGAACTAGAGAAGACCCACTTTCACCATCTGATTCTACAGTTTCTGAGAACTAGGTACAGAACGTGGCAGCATGCAGCTGAGATCCATAGTTGGAGGCACTTACGCTTGACGGGTATAAAGGTCTGGTTCGTCGAGGTCCTGAGATCTTAATTCCTGTGTGGAGAGGCAGCCAGCACCACCAGTGGAAATGGAACTGCGCTTCATGCTCAGAACCTAATTCATGATTTCAATATCAGAAAAATGTTCCAGATGCAAGTGGATCATTAAGCAATAATTGTCACTTTTATTCTGAAGTAGAAGAGTAACTAAGTTTATTCCTTTACGATAGTATTTTCCCTGTGTGCTGTATTTGTTTGTCATGTATACTTAAGTCCTCACTAAAGATAACACCTATGCAACTTCAAGTATTCAATACACTCGAGCAAGACAATGCAAAAATGAACATATATGATTCCTGCATCACACGGCAATCCATGATCGCAAAATTTCAATGTGTTATCCCGAATACATCACTGGTATCTCTTATGTCTATTTCAATGGTAACTCACAGACTGCTTGACAAGAAATCTCAGGCTCCTTAACTCTCCTCAAAATGTTTCCTTTGGCTTCAAAATCAGGATTCATTCTCTTTTCCTAATATCTACTTTTCTTGCTTTATGTTTAACCCCATAGTTTAATACCCACTATTGTCTTTCTGGTTCTAATCTCCCTTTCAGTAAAGACAAGCAATCCGTTCCATAACATAATGTAGTGGCTGCTTCCATTCTCAAAATATTTTAGTATCATATGCATACCTATGTCAGACCCTGTCTTCGTCTCTGCAGCACTAGACGCTAACCACTCAGCTTTTTCTGGTCGTGCCCTGGCTTCTTTCTAAGATAAGACAGAACTCACTGTTGATAAAATTATATATATATATATATATATATATATATGTAGTGAAGAGAAGTCACGCTATGCAATAAGGCTTATATAGGAGGCTTACTGGAAGATGAGAGAGAAGGAACAGAGGAGGCAGAGAGGGGAGCAGACTAGTCCCATGGGGTAAAGAGTGCGTGAGAGAGAGGGAGGTAGTCACAGGAGAAGGGGGAGGTTAGGGGTAGGTCCACCTGTTACAAGGAACCATAGCAAATGTGCCCAGAAGTGGCTACAGGTGAAGTGCTCTTAGTGGCTACAGGTGAGGAGGTTTCCTGTCAGGACCCTAAGGACAGGCAGGCCAATGCAGATTCCCAAATACTAACACCAAATAATAACACCCACTTTATTGTTTGTTTGAGCTGGGGACTTTAGCACAATAGGCTGTGCACTGAGTCACATCACTCCTTGTTCGACTGCTTACATTCCACTTAGGTCTTATTCTCAAGCCTTCAGTTTCCCAGACTTTTTCTTCTTACATGGCTTTTCAGATGCTGCATTACCACAGGAACGCAGTGTTTTAACCTGTCCCTCCCAGGCAGTCCTCCCCTTCTCCCCCTCCCTGCGGAACACCTTGGTCAGCAATCAGCATCCTCTTTTCCCTCTCCAGGCGCTGCCCACACAAAATTACTGATCCCTGAACCCAGAACCTGGCAGATGCCGCCCCAGGTCTCTGATGCCACAGAGTTTCTTAGCAGGAACAGAGTTAACCCCATGCCAGCACTTACCTTTCTCTCTGGTTCTTGACCCCCAGCGCCCACTTCCAGTAAAACGCACAACTGCTTAGGAAGACACCCACCAATGCCAACCAGGAGCCATTTGGATATTAAAGTCTCCGCCTGCGTGACGTCAGAAAGCCTCTTGCGAGTACTCTTAAGCAAGAAGACTATGCCAGTTCCCAGACAATGGTGGGAAGTCCTAGGGCAAAAGCTTAGATTTCTAAATCTTGCAGCTGTTGTGCCTCTGTCTAGAATTGTAGTTTTGTCCCTAGCAACCCTTTTGAGTTTCAGTCTTTCCTAGCCATCAGTGTGTCTCCTCATCTGTATTTGAGACAATCAAGTACTTTTGCAGCAGTGCCCAGTTGGTTTCCATAGTATCTTTTATTGTTGTTTTGTTTTGTAAAATATCCCTGGGCCTGGTGAAATGGCTCCATGGGTAAGAGCACTGCCTGCTCTTCCAAAGAAATGCGTTAAATCCCCAGGACCCATAACTATAACTCTAATTTCAGGAGGTCTGATGCCCTCTTCTGGCCTTGGTGGGCACCAGACACACGTGTGGTATACAGACATACATGTAGGCAAAACACTTTATACATAAAATAAAAATAATAAAGATCTTTTTTAAAAAAATAAAGGCAAATAAAAAGTATTCTTGTACAGTTTTATCAGGACCTAAGTTCTCAAAATTCATTTCAACACTCATCTTAGTTTCAAGATGCCTTAAGAAGTACAAAATTTGCTGGTCAGTGGTGGTACATTCCTTTACTCCCAGTACTCAAGAGGCAGAGGCAGGGGGATCTCTGTGAGTTTGAGAAGAGTCTACAGAAGAAATACAAAATCACTTTAGCTAAGTCATTTGAATTGGAAGTATTATCTCTGTTTGACCAAGATCTCCCATATTTTGTCATTACAAGGTCATTTAGCAAGACTATTGTAATAGCTATTGCTTATGCATTAACTACTCCTGGATTCTTTTTATAGAAGACTGAAGTGAGAAAGGATTAATGTTCTACGGGTGCTTAAATAAAGCAAGTTTTCACATACTAGTCCTTCTAAAATCATTCCTCATCAAAGAACTCATTGAAACATTTTTTTTGTACAAATTTTAAAATGTTGAAGTCTACAGTCATCAGGCTGGTAGTCATAGACACACAAAAACCTGACAAGCTTGCTTTCTATGTCTACTTCTGAATGCCACTCAGGATCAAGTGAGATAATTGTATCAGGATTTTAGCTTAGTCATACATGGCGTTAATAAATTAAAATTCATCCTAAGGAATGTAGTGGGAAGAAATGATAATGTAATCAAGTTGAATTTAATTTGCTAGATATTTTATAATGACATTTTAAGTCATAAGCAACTGTAATATACTTTACTATTAGAAACTCTTTTAATTAATGCAGGCCACCTTATTCCCATGTGGTTATGCCGTGGCAGTATCTGTGAAAAATTCTTCAGAGCAGGTAATAGGGATATGTTACATCTCTTTTTATCTTCTTTTTTTTTCTGAGACAAGCTTGTCTATTTAACAGTCTTGGCTGTGTCCCTTTTTTACCTTTTATGTTAATTCTTTAAAAACACCTACTTCTTTATTTTATTTATTGTATTATGTGTAGTTGGAATTTTCCTTTGGGCCACCAGGAAACTCCCAAATAATTTATTATGAATGCTTCTTATTAATTATAAGTGCTTAGTCTTAGCTTAGGCTCGTCCTGCTTGCTTTTTGAAATTAATTTAACCTGTTTCTATTCATCTACATTTTTCCTTGGGGCTTTTTACCTTTCTTTTATTCTGTATGTCTTGGTTTCCTGCTTCCTCCATGTGTGTCTGATTGGCCACTGGTTTCTCCCTGGTATCTCTTTTTCTTTCTTCCTTTCTAAGCCTAAATTCCTCCTGCTACTCAGTTTCCCTGCCTGCAAGTCCTGCCTATACCTCTTTCTTGCTATTGGCCATTTTACTTTTTGTTAGACTAATCAGGTGCCTTAGGCAGACAAGGTAAAACAGCAACACATTTTTACATATAATTCAACAAATGCAACACGTCTTTACATAGTTATACAAATATTTTGTAACAATGAAACATCATTTCTCCTTTTACTTTTTTTCTTCAAACCCGCTCTTATATGCCTCCTTGTTCCCTTTCAAATTCATGGATTTTTCATTAATTTTGTTACATGCATATGTGTATGTAACCTGCCCAATCTGTATGTTACTTGTCTGTATGCTGTCAGGGTTATAATTAGGTTGAAGGGAGATAAATACACAGGGAGAAAGGAGAGCAAAATAATAGTATGGATATGTGAAAAAAATCACAAGGATTCATACTGTTAAGTACCTAAGAAACTATAACACACACATATTTTAATTTAGTATAATGTTATTTGTATGTATGATTCAGGGCTCACCATTTGGTATTGGAAAGCATTTCGTGTGCTCTTCCCACAGTAGGACTAAAACTGTTTCTCCACTCCCGGCATTTGTGAGTTCCCTATAGTTCTTTGTGTAGGGCTGGTTGGCCCCTTGTCCCTTATAGATTGCCTCTTGTCCTTATTCAGCTCATACTTAAGCAGCCATGTTAATAAGATTTTATTGGTGTAGATTCTGACATTCCTAGGAGATACAATGTCACAGCAAACTCCATGATGCTCTGGCTCATATAATCTATGTGTCCCCTCCTTTACAATGTTTTGTGATACTTACGTGTAGTGATATTTCATTTGTATTTTAATAAAGAAAGTTTAGCTGAAGATCAGAGAGTAAGTGGTAGCACACACCTTTAATCTCAGTAGCCACACTAGTTTGCCATAGAAACCTGGCGGTGCACGCCTTTAATCCCAGTGGTGCACATCTTTAATCCCAACCTAAAGACTGGAATGCAAGACAGGAGGAGAAAGCTCTCAGACACAGTCTCATCACCCTGTTATTTGATTTCTCTGTTAGATTGCCTTCACATATGCATTTATTTCAGGAAGCATCGACTGTATCAATACCCATGCCACTGCACACTACTTCCGTGGCCTTAGTTTTAGCTGTTTCTCCCTGTATACACTCCCTCGTCCCTCTATTACTCTCCTTGCACCTCCCCTCACCAGCCTGTACCTTTCTATTCTATTTCTTCTTTCCTGATGAGATGCTTCTCTCCTCCTTAGTCTGTTACTCTATGCTTAATCTCTGTGATTCTGTATATCCACATGTAAGCTAATACATGCCACATTTGGCTTTCTGTGTCTGGGTACCTCACTCAAGGTGATTTCTCCCCCTAGTTTTACCCATTTACTGTGAATTTAATTCTTTTTAATGGCTGAATAATATTCATTTGAATAAAGGTTCCAATTTTTATTATCCATTCATATTCATGTCTTGAATATGTTATCCAATTTCTGGGCATTATTAATAGAGCAGCAATGGACATGGTTGAGTAAGCGTCTCTGTGGTAGGATGAAGTTTCCTTTGGGTAAATACCCAAGAGTGATAGAGCTGGATCACGGGGTAGATCAGTTCCCATCTCTCTAAGGTAAATCCACACTCATTTCCATAGTGACTGTATGAGTCTGCACTCCTACCAGCAGTGGATGAGTGTACCCCTTATTCTATGTCCTTGCCAGCAGGAACTGTCACTCGTATTATTGATCCTAGGGATTCTGACAGGTGTAAAATGGACTCTCAAAGCAGACTTGGTTTGCATTTCACGAATGACTGAGAATGTTGAACATTTAAGTCTTTCTCAGCCACTTAAGATTCCCTATTGAGAATTCTCTGTTTAAAAATTCCCAGTTTTAATTGAGTCATTTGTTTTCTTGATATCTAGCCTTTTGAGTTCTTTATACATTTTGTTTGAGTTTTTTTGTATAATTTTGGATATTAGCCCTTTATTGGGTGTGTAGTTGATAAAAAATATTTTACCATTCTGTAAGCTGCCACTTTGTCTGAATGATGGGATCTTTTGTCATGCAGAAGCTTTTCAGTTTCATGAGATCCCATTTATTAATTGTTGAAATTAGTGTCTGTGTTAATAGTGTTCTGCTCAGAAAGTCTTTTCCTATGTCATTGATTTCAGGGATCTTCCCTTCTTTTTCTTCTGTTAGGTTCAAGATATCTGGTTTTATTTGAGGTCTGTGTGGGAATTACTTTCCATTAAATATTTTTTGGGATGTGGGGGTGTGTCAGCAATAGGGTGGCTTCTGTGTGCTGACATGATCTCTTATAAGGGAGAGAATGGTCTCCCATGTATTTCTGGTTTCTTCATCAAAGATCAGGAGTCCGTAGGCACTTGAATTACACCTGACTTCTGAGTGGAAACCATGAAAGCCAGAATGTCTTAGATAGATGTGCTGCCAACACTAAGAGACCATGAAGGCAATCCCAGAGTACTATTCGCAGCAAAGCTTGCATTCACCATCAATGGAGAAAAAAGATATTCCAGGACAAAAACAGATTTAAATAATAGGTAGCCACAAACCCAGCCTTACAGAAACTACTAGAAGGCAAAGCACAAACCAAGGAAGCTAAGAACACCCATAATAACACAGACATCTGACAACTCTCCACCACCACAACTCAAAGAAGGGAAACACACACTCTAGTAGTAGGTTTCAACACTCCTCTCTCACCAATGGACAGGCTAAACAGACAGAAATTTAATGGAGCAATAAGAGATATCACAGATGTAGTGAAACAAATGAAATTAATAGACATCTATAGAACATTCCACCCAACAGAAAAGAAAATACCTTCTCAGCATCTCATGGAACCTTCTCAAAAATTGATCACATAATCAGTAACAAAGCAAACATTCACAGATACAAAAGAAAATGTAGTAACCAGCTGTGTACTATTGGATTACCATGGAATAATGCTAGAATTCAACAACAATTCTACCCCCAGAATGCCTACAAACTCATGAAAACTGAACAGTCAACTACTCTCCAGAAGATGACATCAGATACCTTAGAATTAGAGATATAAGGGATTGTGAACTGCCGTACGAGTGCTGTTAACTGAACCTTTGTCCTCTGCAAGAGCGGCAAGTGCTCTTAATCATGGATTCATCAACCCAGCCCTAGAAGGTACTTCATTTTTCCCTTAAACCCAGATGTCATTAGGAAAGATCCTTTTACAGATGGTGCTGAGAAAACTGGGTATGTACCTGTAGAAGAATGAAATCAGGTCGAGTCTCAAACTACATGAAACATTGAAAATAGATCACAGACTTCATGTGAAGACAGGACATGCTGAAACTGCAGGGAAGACACATCAACTATGTGCCGTGTCAACAATCATCCTATGCAGAGGTAGGAACTTCTGAATGGACTGTGACAGCAGAGAACACAACCCAAGGACTGACACATGGATTATAGCAAACTAAAAACCTGCCTAACAATGGAAGGAACCTCACAACTGAAGAGACAGCTTACAGATTTGAGAAATCATTGCCAACTCTGTATCGCATAGGGTTCTATTATGTAAAAACAGCCAAGATTAAACCAAATCCAATCCATACATGAGGTAATGAGGTGAGCAGACAGTCCTCAAAGGAAGAAATAGAAATGGCAAATAATATTTGATGACGGGTTCAACATCCTAAGCCATCAGGGAAAGGTGAAATTAAAATGATTTATACTGTCACCTTACTAGCTCAGAATGACTTTCATCAAGAAAACAGAACAACAGATGCTGGCAGGAATTTGAGGAAAGAGGAAACTTTACTCACTGCTAGTGAGCATAAATTGCAGCTACTGAGGAAATCAGTAAGTAGGTTTGTCAAAAATGAGAAAGTGGTGGGACAGATGTCTCAGGGAAAAGCACTGGCTGCTCTTACAGAGGAACTGGGTTTGGTTCCCAGCACCCACTTGGTGGCTCAGAACCATCTATAACTCCAGTTCCAGGGAATCCCTTTCTGGCCTCCACAGTCACCACGGATGTACACATATATTGCAGGAAAAATATTCACACACATAAAAATAAAAGATAAACAAATCTTTGAGGACGACAACCAAAACTATCACATGATCTGCCTATATGCCTCAGTGATAAAGAGCACTTCTTGTTCTTCCAGAGGACCAGCATTTGATTCCCAACACCTGTAATACAAGCCCCAGGAGGGTCTGACATCTCTCATCTCTGTGGTCACACACACACACACACACAGAGAGAGAGAGATTTAAAAGTAAAAAAATGACATTTGTAGGAAAATGGGTGAAATTTCAATTCAGAATGTTAGCTGAAATAAACTGCGTTCAGATAAGCACTATGTTTTCTCTCATGTGTGTAGCCTTGATTGAAGTTTCTATGTGTGAGTGGGTCGGTGTCCATGTGTGGATGACTCATGAAACTAGAGAACTGTAAGAGGGAAAAAGAGACCTGAAGGATTAGGGTACAGGAACACTGACAGAAGAAATGCAATATTGTACTGGGAGAGCAGAAATTAGGTTGTTGTGGGCAATGGAAAAACAGCAAGAATGGGACAGAGGGGAGGGCAAGGCAAAGGCCAGAGGGCAGGGTGTGGAAGAAGAAAACATGTGTAAAAATGCCATTATGAAATCTACTACTTTGTAGCTAACTTAATAATCTTGTAATGGGAAATACTTGTTCCTGTAGCCATCGTCCCACTTGAAATGGAGTCCATGGGGCAGGTGTTGTGCTATATTAGTTCAGACATCTATTACAGTACCAGGCATATGGTCATGCGTAAAGCATTTGCTGAGCCAGTTGTTGCCATGCATGCATCTAATTCCAGCATTTAGAGGAGAAAGGAAGGCCCAAAGATTCTGGCTAGAGACTCACCTAATCTGAGCAAGACCTTATCTTAAATAATAATTGCCTATTTGCCAAATACATTTTGATAGCAATTATTGAGCTTTGTATATTATGTCTGTCGGTGATTGGTTTGATTTTATTATGATGCCTATAAGTTGTTGTACACGCATATAGTAGCCTCTTGATAATTGTGTTTATGTTCTATGACAACTCTCATGTTTAAAACCATCTGACCTTTAATTATTTGAAAGCATTCATCTGTAAAATAATTTGTTAATAAATCATTTTGTGAGAGTTAATATTTGATTTTTTTCTGGTTATTTTGACTTTTCCATTTTGATATTTTATTGTTTAGCTGTAATCCCTCTTAATATCTATTTTCTAAAATTTAGAAAGGTTTTTGCTATACATACCAGGGTAACCTTGGACTTGTTATGTAGCTCAGGCTAACCTTGAACTCAAGATTCTCCTCTCAGCTTCCAGAGTGCTGGGATTACTGGCATGCACCACCATGTCTTGCTCAATTATTTTTAAAATAAATTATGTGTCTAGGTGTTTTGTAAACTTTGTACATCATGTGCACACAATGTTCAAGTAGGCCAGAAGAGGGCATCAGATCCAGGGGACTGGAGTTACTGAGGGTTGTGATTGACCAAGCAGGTGCTGGCAATGAACACAGGCCCTTTGGAAGAACAAGTGCTCTTAACTGCTGAGCTACCTCTTCAGCCTCTCGTCAATTATTATGTACATGTATATTTATGCATATAAACATCTTCACTGCATGTAAGCATGTGTGTTGTGTGCTCCTAGATGAGAAGAACTGCAGTTACAGATGGTTTGAGTTTCTGTGTGAGTGCCAGAAATTGAATTCAGGTCCTCTGCAAGAGCAAACAGTTTTCTTAATCACAGAAAAAACCCTCCAGTCCTACATACATATGGTTTTTCTTTTCTTTTATTCTTCTTTTTTTTTTGAGTCATGAGTTTACATAGCCCAGAACAATGGATTCTCCTGCTTTCCAAATCTGGGATTATAGGTATGTCCTACTGCACAAATATTTAGATCATCAACTCTTTTGGTTTTATGGGACAGGGTTTCTTTGTGTAGGCTTGGCTGTCTTGGAGCTCACTCTGTAGCCCAGGCTGGCCTCTAACGCATAGAGCTCTTCCTGCCTCTGGCTCCTGAGTGCTGGGATTAAAGGCATGTGCTCCCACCACTACCACCACCGGGCTTCATCAACTTTTTCTTCCTTCATTTCTTTTCCTTCCTTCCTTCCTTCCTTCCTTTTTTTCTTTAAAAACTTATTTTTATTTATATGAGTACTCTACCTGCACGTCCAACTTTGTCAGACGAGGACATGGGATCACACTATAGACAGTTGTGAGCCAGTATGTGGTTACTGGGAACTGATCTCAGCACCTCTGGAAGAGTAAGCAGTGTTCTTAGATGCTGAGCCACCTCTTCAGACCCTCATCAACATTTTCTTATAGACTGATTTTTGTTTAAATTTTTCATGACTCAAACTAACTTGCACTATTACTAAACATAGTCCATTTTTCATTTTAAGATTTCCTGGCTGTTATGTATTTTAGATAGGGTCTTACTATGTGACCCTGCCTGACCTGGAACTTGCAATCCCCCCAGTGTCTGATAAGAAAGTGCTGGAATTGCTGATACAAGGCACACTCCTGACCTCTCTTTTATTGAGGAAGGGAAAAGGGTCTTCCTAGTAAAAAGTAGTTGTTTTGTTTTGTTTTGTTTTGTTCTTTTTGGTGGTACTGGGAATTGAGCCCAGGTCTGAAGCCACATGCTAAGAAAGTACTTTACCACAGGGCCATGTTTGTAGCCCATGTCAAATGCCATAGAAATTGTTAACGGTGAAAACAAGTTTGTGTGGATTACTTGAATAGCTATTTTTGTAAAACTGTGGGTTTTACTTATACATTGCTTTTAAAAAAACAATAAAACTGGGTGCTAGTGGCTCACACCTTTAATCCCAGCAAATCCCAGCACTCCTGAGCCAGAGGCAGGCAGATGTCTGTGAGTTCAGGTCCAGCCTGGTCTACAGAATGAGTTCCACTGACGGCCAGAGCTAGACAGAGAAACCCTGTCTCAGACAAACCAGAATTTAAACCACACTGCAAAATCACTCAAATCAGACAATTTAATACCTTATATAGATGTTGGATATTTTTCTGAATAAATACTTTATCATGGATAGGTCTTGTATCCTTTATTTTTTTAGAACTTGAAAACATACCAACTTGCATATTAAGAAGGCAATCAAAAACATTTCCTCCTCTGTTCAAGTCTGCATTATTTCAAGGCTATCTATCACACACACAAACACACACACACACACACACATTGTAAGAACAGCATCAAACATTAGTCTTTAAGCTTTAAATAACTAAAGACAATGCATTCCTTAAAGCAGGAGAGCATACCATGAAGTTACAGCAGTTTAGGTATAAAATATGGGGGGAATGAAATGTACTTCTGTGACAGGGATATATCTCAGTGTTTAGTTCAGCTTGTGCTCAATACTCAGCACCACAAATAACAAACCAAATTTCCTTGTGCATGACATTATCAACACATATATTATCCTTAAAGGTGTGTTTCAGGCCCATAGATCTTCTGTACCAAGTAGTCTAAAGGCCTGTTCAATAACCTAAACACTTTCGTCTCTATTTATGCCCCTATAACTGCTCCCTTTTTTGTACTCCCTTGTTTGCCATTGTGCCTTAAGGGAAAGTTGTCACCGAGTATCAAGAGTTAATATGCATGAAGAACTTAAGAGCAGTTGACCTATATAAACACTCAATAAATATTCAGAACAACTTGTAAAGGAGAGTCTGCCATTATCTCCATTAAAAAAGTGAAAAGTTCTATTTTATATTCTATGTATATTTTGTTTGTATAGGCATAACCACACATGCACGAGAGTGCCTATGGAGGTCACAAAAGGGGCACTAGATCTCCTTGAGCTGGAGTCACAGGCGGTTGTGACCTGCCCAATGTGGGTACTGGGAACTGAATTTGGGTCCTGTGGTAGAATAGGAACGACTCTAAACCACTGAGCAATCTCCCAGTATCTCCACTCTTTTTCTTTCTTTTTTTGGAAGACAGGTTTTTCTGTGTAGCTCTGGTTGTCTTGGAATTTGTCTGTAGACCAGGCTGGCCTCAAACCCAGAGATTAGACTGCCTCCGTTTAATTAAATACGTGCACCACCGCTCAACCTATCCCCATTCTTATACACAAGGGATTCAAAGTACAAAAAGGTGAGGTCATACCCCAGGTCATACAAATAACAGACTGTTTCCTGTCAATCTGTATCAAACTTCCCCACCTCCAATCCAGACAACTGCTGATCTAGACTAGACATGTTCTCCAAGGTATGTATATCTAGGTATCACTACATCAAAACTAAGATGTTGTTTGTTCTTCTCATGCTCATCCTTTCATGCATACATTGCTACCTAGAGACTGGCTGCTAGGACAGTCTGAATGCAGCAGCAGAATAGATTCTAACTGTCTTTCATTAGTCAGATATTAAAGGGATCTGACGTTAAAAGGGGAGACCATGTTTTGCTGCCCAATGAAATTGTTTTGCATTGGAAATATTTTAACTTTATTACATTTATTATTGTGTGTGTGTGTGAGAGAGAGAGAGAGAGAGAGAGAGAGAGAGACAGAAAGAGAGCGAGCAGCTGGTGGTCAGTAGCTGCTGATGCAGCAGGTTCTCTTCTACCATGTGGGTCTGGGGATTGAAAGCAGGTGTTTGGGTTTGTTGATAAGTGCCTTTACCTGCTGAGTCATCTTGCTTACCCAGATTTTTTTTTTAAATTAAAAGCATTGTAGGTGGTGGTGGCACGCACCTTTAATCTGAGCACTTTGGAAGCAGAGAAAGGTATATCCCAAAGTTCGATGCTAACCTGGTCTACAGAGTGAATGCCAGGAAAACTAGGGCTGCATCGAGAAATCTTGTCTCCAAAACAAACCAAAACAAACAAAGAAGCAAATAAATAAATAAAACCATTTTAGTTTTGAAACCTTATAATAAGATTGTTATTTTAAATTGAGTTTATATTGCATTTTCTTAGTTTAATTGCTAATATAATTAATACTGCCAGACTTAGACAGTAAAACCAAAGCTCTCTGAAGGAATTACTAACCTTTGGAGAGTGAGCGACTCAAGTGTGGAACTAGAGAAGACCCGCTTTCACCATCTGATTCTACAGTTTCTGAGAACTAGGTACAGAACATGGCAGCATGCAGCTGAGATCATAGTTGGAGGCACTTACGCTTGACGGGTATAAAGGTCTGGTTCGTCGAGGTCCTGAGATCTTAATTCCTGTGTGGAGAGGCAGCCAGCACCACCGGTGGAAATGGAACTGCGCTTCATGCTCAGAACCTAATTCATGATTTCAATATCAGAAAAATGTTCCAGATGCAAGTGGATCATTAAGCAATAATTGTCACTTTTATTCTGAAGTAGAAGATTAACTAAGTTTATTCCTTTACAATAGTATTTTCCCTGTGTGCTGTATTTGTTTGTCATGTATACTTAAGTCCTCACTAAAGATAACACCTATGCAACTTCAAGTATTCAATACACTCGAGCAAGACAATGCAAAAATGAACATATATGATTCCTGCATCACACGGCAATCCATGATCGCAAAATTTCAATGTGTTATCCCGAATACATCACTGGTATCTCTTATGTCTATTTCAATGGTAACTCACAGACTGCTTGACAAGAAATCTCAGGCTCCTTAACTCTCCTCAAAATGTTTCCTTTGGCTTCAAAATCAGGATT
Source organism: Chionomys nivalis (assembly GCF_950005125.1). Lineage (NCBI taxonomy): Eukaryota > Metazoa > Chordata > Mammalia > Rodentia > Cricetidae > Chionomys > Chionomys nivalis. Next base: position 52,224,949 of record NC_080108.1, read on the forward strand.
CATTCTCTTTTCCTAATATCTACTTTTCTTGCTTTATGTTTAACCCCATAGTTTAATACCCACTATTGTCTTTCTGGTTCTAATCTCCCTTTCAGTAAAGACAAGCAATCCGTTCCATAACATAATGTAGAGGCTGCTTCCATTCTCAAAATATTTTAGTATCATAAGCATACCTATGTCAGACCCTGTCTTCATCTCTGCAGCACTAGACGCTAGCCACTCAGCTTTTTCTGGTCCTGCCCTGGCTTCTTTCTAGGATAAGACAGAACTCACTGTTGATAAAATTATATATATATATATATATGTAGTGAAGAGAAGTCACGCTATGCGATAAGGCTTATACAGGAGGCTTATTGGAAGATGAGAGAGAAGGGACAGAGAAGGCAGAGAGGGGAGCAGACTAGTCCCATGGGGTAAAGAGTGCGGGAGAGAGAGGGAGGTAGACACAGGAGAAGGGGGAGGTTAGGGGTAGGTCCACCTGTTACAAGGAACCATAGCAAATGTGCGCAGAAGTGGCTACAGGTGAAGTGCTCTTAGTGGCTACAGGTGAGGAGGTTTCCTGTCAGGACCCTAAGGACAGGCAGGCCAATGCAGATTCCCAAATACTAACACCAAATAATGACACCCACTTTATTGTTTGTTTGAGCTGGGGACTTTAGCACAATAGGCTGTGCACTGAGTCACATCACTCCTTGTTCGACTGCTTACATTCCACTTAGGTCTTATTCTCAAGCCTTCAGTTTCCCAGACTTTTTCTTCTTACATGGCTTTTCAGATGCTGCATTACCACAGGAACGCAGTGTTTTAACCTGTCCCTCCCAGGCAGTCCTCCCCTTCTCCCCCTCCCTGCGGAACACCTTGGTCAGCAATCAGCATCCTCTTTTCCCTCTCCAGGCGCTGCCCACACAATCTTACTGATCCCTGAACCCAGAACCTGGCAGATGCCGCCCCAGGTCTCTGATGCCACAGAGTTTCTTAGCAGGAACAGAGTTAACCCCATACCAGCAGTTACCTTTCTCTCTGGTTCTTGACCCCCAGCGCCCACTTCCAGTAAAACGCACAACTGCTTAGGAAGACACCCACCAATGCCAACCAGGAGCCATTTGGATTTTAAAGTCTCCGCCTGCGTGACGTCAGAAAGCCTCTTGCGAGTACTCTTAAGCAAGAAGGCTATGCCAGTTCCCAGACAGTGGTGGGAAGTCCTAGGGCAAAAGCTTAGATTTCTAAATCTTGCAGCTGTTGTGCCTCTGTCTAGAATTGTAGTTTTGTCCCTAGCAGCCCTTTTGAGTTTCAGTCTTTCCTAGCCATCAGTGTGTCTCCTCATCTGTCTTTGAGACAATCAAGTACTTTTGCAGCAGTGCCCAGTTGTTTTCCATAGTATCTTTTATTGTTGTTTTGTTTTGTAAAATATCCCTGGGGCTGGTGAAATGGCTCCATGGGTAAGTGCACTGCCTGCTCTTCCAAAGAAATGGGTTAAATCCCCAGGACCCATAACTATAACTCTAATTTCAGGAGGTCTGATGCCCTCTTCTGGCCTTGGTGGGCACCAGACACACGTGTGGTATACAGACATACATGTAGGCAAAACACTTTATACATAAAATAAAAATAATAAAGATCTTTTTTAAAAAAATAAAGGCAAATAAAAAGTATTCTTGTACAGTTTTATCAGGACCTAAGTTCTCAAAATTCATTTCAACACTCATCTTAGTTTCAAGATGCCTTAAGAAGTACAAAATTTGCTGGTCAGTGGTGGTACATTCCTTTACTCCCAGCACTCTAGAGGCAGAGGCAGGGGGATCTCTGTGAGTTTGAGAAGAGTCTACAGAAGAAATACAAAATCACTTTAGCTAAGACATTTGAATTGGAAGTATTATCTCTGTTTGACCAAGATCTCCCATATTTTGTCATTACAAGGTCAATTAGTAAGACTATTGTAATAGCTATTGCTTATGCATTAACTACTCCTGGATTCTTTTTATAGAAGACTGAAGTGAGAAAGGATTAATGTTCTACAGGTGCTTAAATAAAGCAAGTTTTCACATACTAGTCCTTCTAAAATCATTCCTCATCAAAGAACTCATTGAAACATTTTTTTTTTTGTACAAATTTTAAAATGTTGAAGTCTACAGTCGTAAGGCTGGTAGTCATAGACACATAAAAACCTGACAAGCTTGCTTTCTATGTCTACTTCTGAATGCCACTCAGGATCAAGTGAGATAATTGTATCAGGATTTTAGCTTAGTCATACATGGCGTTAATAAATTAAAATTCATCCTAAGGAATGTAGTGGGAAGAAATGATAATGTAATCAAGTTGAATTTAATTTGCTAGATATTTTATAATGACATTTTAAGTCATAAGCAACTGTAATATACTTTACTATTAGAAACTCTTTTAATTAATGCAGGCCACCTTATTCCCATGTGGTTATGCCGTGGCAGTATCTGTGAAAAATTTTCAGAGCAGGTAATAGGGATATGTTACATCTCTTTTTATCTTCTTTTTTTTCTGAGACAAGCTTGTCTATTTAACAGTCTTGGCTGTGTCCCTTTTTTACCTTTTATGTTAATTCTTTAAAAACAACTACTTCTTTTTTTTATTTATTGTATTATGTGTAGTTGGAATTTTCCTTTGGGCCACCAAGAAACTCCCAAATAATTTATTATGAATGCTTCTTATTAATTATAAGTGCTTAGTCTTAGCTTAGGCTCGTCCTGCTAGCTTTTTGAACTTAATTTAACCTGTTTCTATTCATCTACATTTTTCCTTGGGGCTTTTTACCTTTCTTTTATTCTGTATGTCTTGGTTTCCTGCTTCCTCCATGTGTGTCTGATTGGCCACTGGTTTCTCCCTGGTATCTCTTTTTCTTTCTTCCTTTCTAAGCCTAAATTCCTCCTGCTACTCAGTTTCCCTGCCTGCAAGTCCTGCCTATACCTCTTTCTTGCTATTGGCCATTTAGCTTTTTGTTAGACTAATCAGGTGCCTTAGGCAGACAAGGTAAAACAGCAACACATTTTTACATATAATTCAACAAATGCAACACATCTTTACATAGTTATACAAATATTTTGTAACAATGAAACATCATTTCTCCTTTTACTTCTTTTCTTCAAACCCGCTCTTATATGCCTCCTTGTTCCCTTTCAAATTCATGGATTTTTCATTAATTTTGTTACATGCATATGTGTATGTAACCTGCCCAATCTGTATGTTACTTGTCTGTATGCTGTCAGGGTTATAATTAGGTTGAAGGGAGATAAATACACAGGGAGAAAGGAGAGCAAAATAATAGTATGGATATGTGAAAAAAATCACAAGGATTCATACTGTTAAGTACCTAAGAAACTATAACACACACATACTTTAATTTAGTATAATGTTATTTGTATGTATGATTCAGGGCTCACCATTTGGTATTGGATAAGCATTTCGTGTACTCTTCCCACAGTAGGACTAAAACTGTTTCTCCACTCCCGGCATTTGTGAGTTCCCTATAGTTCTTTGTGTAGGGCTGGTTGGCCCCTTGTCCCTTATAGATTGCCTCTTGTCCTTATTCAGCTCATACTTAAGCAGCCATGTTAATAAGATTTTATTGGTGTAGATTCTGACATTCCTAGGAGATACAATGTCACAGCAAACTCCATGATGCTCTGGCTCTTATAATCTATGTGTCCCCTCCTTTACAATGTTTCGTGATACTTACGTGTAGTGATATTTCATTTGTATTTTAATAGAAAGTTTAGCTGAAGATCAGAGAGTAAGTGGTAGCACACACCTTTAATCTCAGTAGCCACACTAGTTTGCCATAGAAACCTGGCGGTGCACGCCTTTAATCCCAGTGGTGCACATCTTTAATCCCAACCTAAAGAATGGAATGCAAGACAGAAGGAGAAAGCTCTCAGACACAGTCTCATCACCCTGTTATTTGATTTCTCTGTTAGATTGCCTTCACATATGCATTTATTTCAGGAAGCATCGACTGTATCAATACCCATGCCACTGCACACTACTTCCGTGGCCTTAGTTTTAGCTGTTTCTCCCTGTATACACTCCCTCGTCCCTCTATTTCTCTCCTTGCACCTCCCCTCACCAGCCTTTACCTTTCTATTCTATTTCTTCTTTCCTGATGAGATGCTTCTCTCCTCCTTAGTCTGTTACTCTATGCTTAATCTCTGTGATTCTGTATATCCACATATAAGCTAATACATGCCACATTTGGTTTTCTTTGTCTGGGTACCTCACTCAGGGTGATTTCTCCCCCTAGTTCTACCCATTTACTGTGAATTTAATTATTTTTAATGGCTGAGTAATATTCATTTGTATAAAGGTTCCAATTTTTATCACGAGGTAGATCAGGTCCCATCTCTCTAAGGTAAATCCACACTCATTTCCATAGTGACTGTATGAGTCTGCACTCCTACCAGCAGTGGATGAGTGTACCCCTTATTCTATGTCCTTGCCAGCAGGAACTGTCACTCGTATTATTGATCCTAGGGATTCTGACAGGTGTAAAGTGGACTCTCAAAGCAGACTTGGTTTGCATTTCACTAATGGCTGAGAATGTTGAACATTTAAGTCTTTCTCAGCCACTTAAGATTCCCTATTGAGAATTCTCTGTTTAAAAATTCCAAGGTTTAATTGAGTCATTTGTTTTCTTGATATCTAGCCTTTTGAGTTCTTTATACATTTTGTTTGAGTTTTTTGTATAATTTTGGATATTAGCCCTCTATTGGGTGTGTAGTTGATAAAAAAATATTTTACCATTCTGTAAGCTGCCACTTTGTCTGAATGATGGGATCTTTTGTCATACAGAAGCTTTTCAGTTTCATGAGATCCCATTTATTAATTGTTGAAATTAGTGTCTGTGTTAATAGTGTTCTGCTCAGAAAGTCTTTTCCTATGTCATTGATTTCAGGGATCTTCCCTTCTTTTTCTTCTGTTAGGTTCAAGATATCTGGTTTTAGGTTGAGGTGTGTGGGAATTCCTTTCCATTAAATATTTTTTGGGATGTGGGGGTGTGTCAGCAATAGGGTGGCTTCTGTGTGCTGACATGATCTCTTATAAGGGAGAGAATGGTCTCCCATGTATTTCTGGTTTCTTCATCAAAGATCAGGAGTCCGTAGGCACTTGAATTACACCTGACTTCTCAGTGGAAACCATGAAAGCCAGAATGTCTTAGATAGATGTGCTGCCAACACTAAAAGACCATGAAGGCAATCCCAGAGTACTATTCGCAGCAAAGCTTGCATTCACCATCAATGGAGAAAAAAGATATTCCAGGACAAAAACAGATTTAAATAATAGGTAGCCACAAACCCAGCCTTACAGAAACTACTAGAAGGCAAAGCACAAACCAAGGAAGCTAAGAACACCCATAATAACACAGACATCTGACAACTCTCCACCACAACAACTCAAAGAAGGGAAACACACACTCTAATAGTAGGTTTCAACACTCCTCTCTCACCAATGGACAGGCTAAACAGACAGAAACTTAATGGAGCAATAAGAGATATCACAGATGTAGTGAATCAAATGAAATTAATAGACACCTATAGAACATTCCACCCAACAGAAAAGAAAATACCTTCTTCTCAGCATCTCATGGAACCTTCTCAAAAATTGATCACATAATCAGTAACAAAGCAAACATTCACAGATACAAAAGAAAATGTAGTAACCAGCTGTGTACTATTGGATTACCATGGAATAATGCTAGAATTCAACAACAATTCTACCCCCAGAATGCCTACAAACTCATGAAAACTGAAGAGTCAACTACTCTCCAGAAGATGACATCAGATACCATAGAATTAGAGATATAAGGGATTGTGAGCTGCCATATGGGTGCTGTTAACTGAACCTTTCTCCTCTGCAAGAGCAGCAAGTGCTCTTAATCATGGATTCATCATCCCAGCCCTAGCAGGTACTTCATTTTTCCCTTAAACCCAGATGTCATTAGGAAAGATCCTTTTACAGATGGTGCTGAGAAAACTGGGTATGTACCTGTAGAAGAATGAAATCAGGTCGAGTCTCAAACTACATGAAACATTGAAAATAGATCACAGACTTCATGTGAAGACAGGACATACTGAAACTTCAGGGAAGACACATCAACTATATCCCGTGTCAACAATCATCCTATGCAGAGGTAGGAACTTCTGAATGGACTGTGACAGCAGAGAACACAACCCAAGGACTGACACATGGATTATAGCAAACTAAAAACCTGCCTAACAATGGAAGGAACCTCACAACTGAAGAGACAGCTTACAGATTTGAGAAATCATTGCCAACTCTGTATCGCATAGGGTTCTATTATGTAAAAACAGCCAAGATTAAACCAAATCCAATCCATACATGAGGTAATGAGGTGAGCAGACAGTCCTCAAAGGAAGAAATAGAAATGGCAAATAATATTTGATGATGGGTTCAACATCCTAAGCCATCAGGGAAAGGTGAAATTAAAATGATTTATACTGTCACCTTACTAGCTCAGAATGACTTTCATCAAGAAAACAGAACAACAGATGCTGGCAGGAATTTGAGGAAAGAGGAAACTTTACTCACTGCTAGTGAGCATAAATTGCAGCTACTGATGAAATCAGTAAGTAGGTTTGTCAAAAATGAGAAAGTGGTGGGACAGATGTCTCAGGGAAAAGCACTGGCTGCTCTTACAGAGGAACTGGGTTTGGTTCCCAGCACCCACTTGGTGGCTCAGAACCATCTATAACTCCAGTTCCAGGGAATCCCTTTCTGGCCTCCACAGTCACCACGGATGTACACATATATTGCAGGAAAAATATTCACACACATAAAAATAAAAGATAAAAAAATCTTTGAGAATGACAACCAAAACTATCACATGATCTGCCTATATGCCTCAGTGATAAAGAGCACTTCTTGTTCTTCCAGGGGACCAGCATTTGATTCCCAACACTCAAACCGGGCAGTTCACAACCACCTGTAACACAAGCCCCAGGAGGGTCTGACATCTCTCATCTCTGTGGTCACACACACACACACAGACACACACACACACACATATACACAGATTTAAAAGTAAAAAAAATGACATTTGTAGGAAAATGGGTGAAATTATAGTTCAGAATGTTAGCTGAAATAAACTGCATTCAGATAAGCACTATGTTTTCTCTCATGTGTGTATTCTTGATTGAAGTTTCTATGTGTGAGTGGGTCGGTGTCCATGTGTGGATGACTCATGAAACTAGAGAACTGTGAGAGGGAAAAAGAGACCTGAAGGATTAGGGTACAGGAACACTGACAGAAGATAATGCAATATTGTACTGGGAGAGCAGAAATTAGGTTGTTGTGGGCAATGGAAAAACAGCAAGAATGGGACAGAGGGGAGGGCAAGGCAAAGGCCAGAGGGCAGGGTGTGGAAGAAGAAAACATGTGTAAAAATGCCATTATGAAATCTACTACTTTGTAGCTAACTTAATAATTTGTAATGGGAAATACTTGTTCCTGTAGCCATCGTCCCACTTGAAATGGAGTCCATGGGGCAGGTGTTGTGCTATATTAGTTCAGACATCTATTACAGTACCAGGCATATGGTCATGCATAAAGCATTTGCTGAGCCAGTTGTTGCCATGCATGCATCTAATTCCAGCATTTAGAGGACTAAGGAAGGCCCAAAGATTCTGGCTAGAGACTCACCTAATCTGAGCAAGACCTTATCTTAAATAATAATTGCCTATTTGCCAAATACATTTTGATAGCAATTATTGAGCTTTGTATATTATGTCTGTCGGTGATTGGTTTGATTTTATTATGATGCCTATAAGTTGTTGTACACGCATATAGTAGCCTCTTGATAATTGTGTTTATGTTCTATGACAACTCTCATGTTTAAAAACCATTAGACATTTAATTATTTGAAAGCATTCATCTGTAAAATAATTTGTTAATAAAATCTTTTTTGATAGTTAATATTTGATTTTTTCTGGTTATTTTGACATTTCCATTTTGATATTTTATTTTTATGCTGTAATCCATCTTAATATCTATTTTCTAAAATTTAGAAAGGTTTTTGCTATACATACCAGGGTAACCTTGGACTTGTTATGTAGCTCAGGCTAACCTTGAACTCAAGATTCTCCTCTCAGCTTCCAGAGTGCTGGGATTACTGGCATGCACCACCATGTCTTGCTCAATTATTTTTAAAATAAATTATGTGTCTAGGTGTTTTGTAAACTTTGTACATCATGTGCACACAATGTTCAAGTAGGCCAGAAGAGGGCATCAGATCCAGGGGACTGGAATTACTGAGGGTTGTGATTGACCAAGCAGGTGCTGGCAATGAACACAGGCCCTTTGGAAGAACAAGTGCTCTTAACTGCTGAGCTACCTCTTCAGCCTCTCGTCAATTATTATGTACATGTATATTTATGCATATAAACATCTTCACTGCATGTAAGCATGTGTGTTGTGTGCTCCTAGATGAGAAGAACTGCAGTTACAGATGGTTTGAGTTTCTGTGTGAGTGCCAGAAATTGAATTCAGGTCCTCTGCAAGAGCAAACAGTTTTCTTAATCACAGAAAAAACCCTCCAGTCCTACATACATATAGTTTTTCTTTTCTTTTATTCTTCTTTTTTTTTTTGAGTCATGAGTTTACATAGCCCAGAACAATGGATTCTCCTGCTTTCCAAATCTGGGATTATAGGTATGTCCTACTGCACAAATATTTAGATCATCAACTCTTTTGGTTTTATGGGACAGGGTTTCTTTGTGTAGGCTTGGCTGTCTTGGAGCTCACTCTGTAGCCCAGGCTGGCCTCTAACGCATAGAGCTCTTCCTGCCTCTGGCTCCTGAGTGCTGGGATTAAAGGCATGTGCTCCCACCACTACCACCACCGGGCTTCATCAACTTTTTCTTCCTTCATTTCTTTTCCTTCCTTCCTTCCTTCCTTCCTTCCTTCCTTCCTTCCTTCCTTCCTTCCTTCCTTCCTTCCTTCCTTCCTATCTTTAAAAACTTATTTTTATTTATATGAGTACTCTACCTGCACGTCCAACTTTATGTCAGACGAGGACATGGGATCACACTATAGACAGTTGTGAGCCAGTATGTGGTTACTGGGAACTGAACTCAGCACCTCTGGAAGAGTAAGCAGTGTTCTTAGATGCTGAGCCACCTCTTCAGACCCTCATCAACATTTTCTTATAGACTGGTTTTTGTTTAAATTTTTCATGACTCAAACTAACTTGCACTATTACTAAACATAGACCATTTTTCATTTTAAGATTTCCTGGCTGCTATGTATTTTAGGTAGGGTCTTACTATGTGACCCTGCCTGACCTGGAACTTGGAATCCCCCCAGTGTCTGATAACAAAGTGCTGGAATTGCTGATACAAGACACACTCCTGACTTCTCTTTTATTGAGGAAGGTAAAAGGGTCTTCCTAGTAAAAAGTAGTTGTTTTGTTTTGTTCTTTTTGGTGGTACTGGGAATTGAGCCCAGGTCTGAAGCCACATGCTAAGAAAGTACTTTACCACAAGGCCGTGTTTGTAGCCCATGTCAGATGCCATAGAAATTGTTAACGGTGAGAACAACTTTGTGTGGATTACTTGAATAGCTATTTTTGTAAAACTGTGGGTTTTACTTATACATTGCTTTTAAAAAAAACAATAAAACTGGGTGGTAGTGGCTCACACCTTTAATCCCAGCAAATCCCAGCACTCCTGAGCCAGAGGCAGGCAGATGTCTGTGAGTTCCAGGCCAGCCTGGTCTACAGAGTGAGTTCCACTGACAGCCAGAGCTAGACAGAGAAACCCTGTCTCAGACAAACCAGAATTTAAGCCACGCTGCAAAATCACTCAAATCAGACAATTTAATACCTTATATAGATGTTGGATATTTTTCTGAATAAATACTTTATCATGGATAGGTCTTGTATCCTTTATTGTTTTACAGCTGGAAATCATACCAAGTTGCATATTAAGAAGGCAATCAAAAACATTTCCTTCTGTTCAAGTCTGCATTATTTCAAGGCTATCCATCACACACACACAAACCAAACACACACACACAAATCGTAACAACAACATCAAACATTAGTCTTTGAGCTTTAAATAACTAAACACAATGCATTCCTTAAAGCAAGAAAGCATACCATGAGGTTACAGCAGTTTTAGGTATAAAATATGGGGGGAATGAAATGTACTTCTGTGACAGGGATATATCTCATTGTTTTGTTCAGCTTGTGCTCAATCCTCAGCACCACAAATAACAAACCAAATTTCCTTGTGCATGACATTATCAACACATATATTATCCTTAAAGGTGTGTTTCAGGCCCATAGATCTTCTGTACCAAGTAGTCTAAAGGCCTGTTCAATAACCTAAACACTTTCATCTCTATTTATGCCCCTATAACTGCTCCCTTGTTAGTATTCCCTTGTTTGCCATTGTGCCTTAAGGGAAAGTTGTCTTCGATTATCAAGAGTTAATATGCATGAGGAACTTAAGAGCAGTTGACCTATATGAACACTTAATAAATATTCAGAACTACTTGTAAAGGAGAGTCTGCCATTGTCTCCATTAAAAAACTGAAAAGTTCTATTTTATATTCTATGTATATTTTGTCTGCATAGGCATAACCACACATGAACGAGAGTGCCTATGGAGGTCACAAAAGGGGCACCAGATCTCCTTGAGCTGGAGTCAGAGGTGGTTGTGACCTGCCCAATGTGGGTACTGGGAACTGAATTTGGGTCCTGTGGTAGAATAGGAATGACTCTAAACCAAGGAGCAATCTCCCAGTATCTCCACTCTTTTTCTTTCTTTTTTTGGAAGACAGGTTTTTCTGTGTAGCTCTGGTTGTCTTGGAATTTGTGTGTTGACCAGGCTGGCCTCAAACCCAGATATTAGACTACCTCCATTTAATTAAATATGTGCACCACCGCTCAACCTATCTCCATTCCTATACACAAGGGATTCAAAGTACAAAGAGGTGAGGTCATACCCCAGGTCATACAAATAACAGACTGTTTCCTGTCAATCTGTATCAAACTTCCCCACCTCCAATCCAGACAACTGTTTATCTAGTCTAGTCATGTTCTCGAAGGTATATATATCTAGGTATCACTACATCAAAACTAAGATGCTGTTTGTTCTTCTCATGCTCATCCTTTCATGCATACATTGCTACCTAGAGACTGGCTGCTAGGACAGTCTGAATGCAGCAGCAGAATAGATTCTAACTGTCTTTCATTAGTCAGATATTAAAGGGATCTGACATTAAAAGGGGAGACCATGTTTTGCTGCCCAATGAAATTGTTTTGCATTGGAAATATTTTAATTTTATTACATTTATTATTTTTTTTGTGTGTGTGTGTGTAAGAGAGAGAGAGAGAGAGAGAGAGAGAGAGAGGTAGAGAGAGAGCAGCTGGTGGTCAGTAGCTGCTGAAGTAGCAGGTTCTCTTCTCCCATGTGGGTCTGGGGATTGAAAGCAGGTGTTTGGGTTTGTTGATAAGTGCCTTTACCTGCTGAGTCATCTTGCTTACCCAGATTTTTTTTAATTAAAAGCATTGTAGGTGGTGGTGGCATGCACCTTTAATCAGAGCACTTTGGAGGCACAGACAGGTAGATCTCAAAGCTCGATGCTAGCCTGGTCAACAGAGTGAGTGCCAGGAAAGCTAGGGCTACATCGAGAAATCTCGTCTCCAAAAACCAAACCAAAACAAATAATAAACAAGTAAATAAATAAAACCATTTTATTTTTGAAACCTTATAATGAGTTTGTTATTTTAAATTGAGTTTATATTGACATTTTCTTAGTTTAATTGCTAATATAATTAATACTGCCAGACTTAGACAGTAAAACCAAAGCTCTCTGAAGGAATTACTAACCTTAGAGAGAGAGCGACTCACGTGTGGAACTAGAGAAGACCCGCTTTCACCATCTGATTCTACAGTTTCTGAGAACTAGGTACAGAACGTGGCAGCATGCAGCTGAGATCCATAGTTGGAGGCACTTATGCTTGACGGATATAAAGGTCTGGTTCATCGAGATCCTGAGATCTTAATTCCTGCGTGGAGAGGCAGCCAGCACCACCGGTGGAAATGGAATTGCGATTCATGCTCAAAACCTAATTCATGATTTCAATATCAGAAAAATGTTCCAGATGCAAGTGGATCATTAAGCAATAATTATCACCTTTATTCTGAAGAAGAAGAGTAACTAAAAACTTAGTTATTGTATTCCTTTACAATAGTATTTTCCCTGTGTGCTGTATTTGTTTGTCATGTATACTTAAGTCCTCACTAAAGATAACACCTATGCAACTTCAAGTATTCAATACACTTGAGCAAGGCAATGCAAAAATGAACATATATGATTCCTGCATCACACGGCAATCCATGATCACAATATTTCAATGTGTTATCCCGAGTACATCCCTGGTATCTCTTATGTCTATTTCAATGGTAACTCACAGACTGCTTGACAAGAAATCTCAGGCTCCTTAACTCTCCTCAAAATGTTTCCTTTGGCTTCAAAATCAGGATTCATTCTCTTTTCCTAATATCTACTTTTCTTGCTTTATGTTTAACCCCATAGTTTAATACCCACTATTGTCTTTCTGGTTCTAATCTCCCTTTCAGTAAAGACAAGCAATCCGTTCCATAACATAATGTAGAGGCTGCTTCCATTCTCAAAATATTTTAGTATCATAAGCATACCTATGTCAGACCCTGTCTTCGTCTCTGCAGCACTAGATGGTAGCCACTCAGCTTTTTCAGGTCCTGCCCTGGCTTCCTTCTAGGGTAAGACAGAACTCACTGTTGAAAATAAAATAATATATATATCGAAGAGAAGTCACGCTATGCAATAAGGCTTACATAGGAGGATTATTGGAAGATGAGAGAGAAGGGACAGAGGAGGCAGAGAGGGGAGCAGACTAGTCCCATGGGGTAAAGAGTGCGGGAGAGAGAGGGAGGTAGACACAGGAGAACGGGGAGGTTAGGGGTAAGTCCACCTGTTACAAGGAACCATAGCAAATGTGCCCAGAAGTGGCTACAGGTGAAGTGCTCTTAGTGGCTACAGGTGAGGAATTTTCCTGTCAGGACCCTAAGGACAGGCAGGCCAATGCAGATTCCCAAATACTAACACCAAATACTAACACCCACTTTATTGTTTGTTTGAGCTGGGGACTTTAGCACAATAGGCTGTGCACTGAGTCACATCACTCCTTGTTTGGCTGCTTACATTCCACTCAGGTTTATTCTCAAGCCTTCAGTTTCCCAGACTTTTTCTTTTTATATGGCTTTTCAGATGCTGTATTACCACAGGAAAGCAGCGTTTTAACCTGTCCCTCCCAGGCAGTCCTCCCCTTCCCCCCCTCTCTGGGGAACACCTTGGTCAGCAATCAGCATCCTCTTTTCCCTCTCCAGGCTCTGCCCACACAAACTTACTGATCCCTGAACCCAGAGCCTGGCAGATGCCGCCCCAGGTCTCTGATGCCACAGAGTTTCTTAGCAGGAACAGAATTAACCCCATGCAAGCAGTTACCTTTCTCTCTGGTTCTTGACCCCCAGCTCCCACTTCCAGTAAAATGCAAAACTGCTTAGGAAGACACCCACCAATGCCAACCAAGAGCCATTTGGATTTTAAAGTCTCCGCCCACGTGACTTCAGAATGCCTGTTGCAAGTACTCTTAGGCATGAAGGCTATGCCCATTCCCAGACAGTGGTGGGAAGTCCTAGGGCAAAAGCTTAGATTTCTAAATCTTGCAGCTGTTGTGCCTCTGGCTAGAATTGTAGTTTTGTCCCTAACAGCCCTTTTGAGTTTCAATCTTTCCTAGCCATCAGTGTGTCTCCTCATCTGTGTTTGAGACAATCAAGTACTTTTGCAGCAGTGCCGATTTGTTTTCCATAGTATCTTTTAATGTTGTTTTGTTTTGTAAAATATCCCTGGGGCTGGTGAAATGTCTCCATGGGTAAGAGCACTGCCTGCTCTTCCAAAGAAATGGGTTAAATCCCCAGGACCCATAACTATAATTCTAATTTCAGGAGGTCTGATGCCCTCTTCTGGCCTTGTTGGGCACCAGACACACGTGTGGTATACAGACATACATGTACACAAAACACTTTATACATAAAATAAAAATAATAAAGATATTTTTTTAAAAAAAGGCAAACAGAAAGTATTCCAGTACAGTTTACATTACTAAAAGTTCTTAAAATTCATTTCAACACTCATCATAGTTTCAAGATGCCTTAAGAAATACAAAATTTGCGGGTCAGTGGTGGTGCATTCCTTAACTCCCAGCACTCAAGAGGCAGAGGCAGGGGGATCTCTGTGAGTTTGAGAAGAGTCTACAGAAGAAATACAAAATCACTTTAGCTAAGACATTTGAATCGGAAGTATTATCTCTGTTTGGCCAAGATCTCCCATATTTTGTCATTACAAATCAATTAGTAAGACTATTGTATTAGCTATTGCTTATGCATTAACTACTCCTGGATTCTTTTTATAGAAGACTGAAATGAGAAAGGATTAATGTTCTACGGGTGCTTAAATAAAGCAAGTTTTCACATACTAGTCCTTCTAAAATCATTCCTCATCAAAGAACTCATTGAAACATTTTTTTTGTACAAAGTTTAAAAACGTTGAAGTCTACAGTCATCAGGCTGGTAGTCATAGACACACAAAAACCTGACAAGCTTGCTTTCTATGTCTACTTCTGAATGCCACTCAGGATCAAGTGAGATAATTGTATCAGGATTTTAGCTTAGTGATACATGGCATTAATAAATTAAAATTCATCCTAAGGAATGTAGTGGGAAGAAATGATATGTAATCAAGATAATTTAATTTGCTAGATATTTTATAATGACATTTTAAGTCATAAGCAACTGTAATATACTTTACTATTAGAAACTCTTTTAATTAATGCAGGCCACCTTATTCCCATGTGGTTATGCCATGGCAGTATCTGTGAAAAATTCTTCAGAGCAGGTAATAGGGATAAGTTCCATCTCTTTTTATCTTCTTTTTTTTTCTGAGACAAGCTTGTCTATTTAACAGTCTTGGCTGTGTCCCTTTTTTATCTTTTATGTTAATTCTTTAAAAACAACTACTTCTTTTTTTTATTTATTGTATTATGTGTAGTTGGAATTTTCCTTTGGGCCACCAAGAAACTCCCAAATAATTTATTATGAATGCTTCTTATTAATTATAAGTGCTTAGTCTTAGCTTATGCTCGTCCTGCTACCTTTTTGAACTTAATTTAACCTGTTTCTATTCATCTACATTTTTCCTTGGGGCTTTTTACCTTTCTTTTATTCTGTATGTCTTGGTTTCCTGCTTCCTCCATGTGTGTCTGATTGGCCACTGGTTTCTCCCTGGTATCTCTTTTTCTTTCTTCCTTTAAAGCCTAAATTCCTCCTGCTACTTAGTTTCCCTGCCTGCAAGTCCTGCCTATACCTTTCTTGCTATTGGCCATTTAGCTTTTTGTTAGACTAACCAGGTGCCTTAGGCAGACAAGGTAAAACAGCAACACATTTTTCCATAAAATTCAACAAATGCAACACATCTTTACATAGTTATACAAATATTTTGTAACAATGAAACATCATTTCTCCTTTTACTTTTTTTCTTCAAACCCGCTCTTTTATGCCTCCTTGTTCCCTTTCAAATTCATGGATTTTTCATTAATTTTGTTACATGCATATGTGTATGTAACCTGCCCAATCTGTATGTTACTTGTCTGTATGCTGTCAGGGTTATAATTAGGTTGAAGGGAGATAAATACACAGGGAGAAAGGAGAGCAAAATAATAGTATGGATATGTGAAAAAAATCACAAGGATTCATACTGTTAAGTACCTAAGAAACTATAACACACACATACTTTAATTTAGTATAATGTTATTTGTATGTATGATTCAGGGCTCACCATTTGGTATTGGATAAGCATTTCGTGTACTCTTCCCACAGTAGGACTAAAACTGTTTCTCCACTCCCGGCATTTGTGAGTTCCCTATAGTTCTTTGTGTAGGGCTGGTTGGCCCCTTGTCCCTTATAGATTGCCTCTTTTTTTTTGTCTTAAATATTTTCATTGGTATAAAATTTAATATATTGATACAAATTTGAGGGGTTTATGAGATATATATATATAGATATATATATATATGTTTTTTACTCTAGTTAAAGATATTTTTGTATATTGATACAAATTTAAGGTTATTTTTTATTTTTTTTTTTTTTAATTAAAATTTCCACCTGCTTCCGTTTCCCATTTCCCTCCCCTCCTCCCAAATATTGCCCCCTCCTCCCAGTCCCCTCCCCCTATGCCCACTCCTCTTCTCCTCCCCCCACACCATTCCCCTTCCCTCTTGATACTGGAGAGCAGTCCAAATTCTCTGCCCTGTGGGAAGACGAAGGTCTTCTATCTATTTCCAGGAAGGTGAGCGTCTAAACAGGCTAAGCACCCATAAAGCCAGTTCATGTATTAGGATCGAAACCTAGTGCCATTGTCCTTGGCTTCTCATCAGCCTTCATTGTCCACCATGCTCAGAGAGTCCAGTTTCAACCCATGCTTATTCAGTCCCAGACCAGCTGGCCTTGGTGGGCTCACAATAAATCAGTTCCACTGTCACAGTGGGTGGGTGCATCCCTCGTGGTCCTGATTTCTCAGGGGATTGTTATGGTTGGGATATAGGAAGGGAGGATACAGGAGCAGTGAACTAACTAAGGGAGCCATCTTAGGGTTGGCAAGAAACTTGACTCTAGAGGGGTACGCAGGTGTCCAGGGAGAGGTCCCCAGCTGGTACCTTGGGCAACTGAGGAGAGGGAACCTGAAATGACCCTATCCTATACTGATAAATATCTTACATATCACCTTAGAACCTTCATCTGGCGATGGATCGAGGTAGAGACAGACTCAATTTGGAGCAATGGTCTGAGCTCTTAAGGTCCAAATGAGGAGCAGAGGAGGGAGAATATAGATTGTCTCTTGTCCTTATTCAGCTCATACTTAAGCAGCCATGTTAATAAGATTTTATTGGTGTAGAATCTGACATTCCTAGGAGATACAATGTCACAGCAAACTCCATGATGCTCTGGCTCTTATAATCTATGTGTCCCCTCCTTTACAATGTTTCATGAGCCTTACGTGTAGTGATATTACATTTGTATTTTAATAAAGAAAGTTTAGCTGAAGAGTAAGTGGTAGCACACACCTTTAATCTCAGTAGCCACACTAGTTTGCCATAGAAACCTGGCGGTGCACGCCTTTAATCCCAGTGGTGCACATCTTTAATCCCAACCTAAAGACTGGAATGCAAGACAGAAGGAGAAAGCTCTCAGACACAGTCTCATCACCCTGTTATTTGATTTCTCTGTTAGATTGCCTTCACATATGCATTTATTTCAGGAAGCATCAACTGTATCAATACCCATGCCACTGCACGCTACTTCAGTGGCCTTAGTTTTAGCTGTTTCTCCCTGTGTACACTCCCTCGTCCCTCTGTTTCTCTCCTTGCACATCCCCTCACCAGCCTGTACCTTTCTATTCTATTTCTTCTTTCCTGATGAGATGCTTCTCTCCTCCTTAGTCTGTTACTCTATGCTTAATCTCTGTGATTCTGTATATCCACATGTAAGCTAATACATGCCACATTTGGCTTTCTGTGTCTGGGTACCTCACTCAGGGTGATTTCTCCCCTTAGTTCTACCCTTTTACTGTGAATTTAATTATTTTTAATGGCTGAGTAATATTCATTTGTGTAAAGGTTCCAATTTTTATTATCCATTCATATTCATGTCTTGAATATGTTATCCAATTTCTGGGCATTATTAATAGAGCAGCAATGGACATGGTTGTGTAAGCGTCTCTGTGGTAGGATAAAGTGTCCTTTGGGTAAATGCCCAAGAGTGATAGAGCTGGTTCACGAGGTAGATCAGTTCCCATCTGTCTAAGGTGCCCCCACACTCATTTCCATAGTGACTGTATGAGTCTGCACTCCTACCAGCAGTGGATGAGTGTACCCCTTATTCTACGTCCTTGCCAGCAGGAACTGTCACTCGTGTTATTGATCTTAGGGATTCTGACAGGTGTAAAATGGACTCTCAAAGCAGACTTGGTTTGCATTTCACTAATGACTGAGAATGTTGAACATTTAAGTCTTTCTCAGCCACTTAAGATTCCCTATTGAGAATTCTCTGTTTAGATCTATACCCCAGTTTTAATTGAGTCATTTGTTTTCTTGATATCTAGCCTTTTGAGTTCTTTATACATTTTGTTTGAGTTTTTTTGTATAATTTTGGATATTAGCCCTCTATTGGGTGTGTAGTTGATAAAAAAATATTTTACCATTCTGTAAGCTGCCACTTTGTCTGAATGATGGGATCTTTTGTCATGCAGAAGCTTTTCAGTTTCATGAGATCCCATTTATTAATTGTTGAAATTAGTGTCTGTGTTAATAGTGTTCTGCTCAGAAAGTCTTTTCCTATGTCATTGATTTCAGGGATCTTCCCTTCTTTTTCTTCTGTTAGGTTCAAGATATCTGGTTTTAGGTTGAGGTCTGTGTGGGAATTCCTTTCCATTAAATATTTTTTGGGATGTGGGGGTGTGTCAGCAATAGGGTGGCTTCTGTGTGCTGACATGATCTCTTATAAGGGAGAGAATGGTCTCCCATGTATTTCTGGTTTCTTCATCAAAGAACAGCAGTCCGTAGGCACTTGAATTACACCTGACTTCTCAGTGGAAACCATGAAAGCCAGAATGTCTTAGATAGATGTGCTGCCAACACTAAGAGACCATGAAGGCAATCCCAGAGTACTATTCACAGCAAAGCTTGCATTCACCATCAATGGAGAAAAAAGATATTCCAGGACAAAAACAGATTTAAATAATAGGTAGCCACAAACCCAGCCTTACAGAAACTACTAGAAGGCAAAGCACAAACCAAGGAAGCTAAGAACACCCATAATAACACAGACATCTGACAACTCTCCACCACCACAACTCAAAGAAGGGAAACACACACTCTAATAGTAGGTTTCAACACTCCTCTCTCACTAATGGACAGGCTAAACAGACAGAAACTTAATGGAGCAATAAGAGATATCACAGATGTAGTGAAACAAATGAAATTAATAGACATCTATAGAACATTCCACCCAACAGAAAAGAAAATACCTTCTTCTCAGCATCTCATGGAACCTTCTCAAAAATTGATCACATAATCAGTAACAAAGCAAACATTCACAGATACAAAAGAAAATGTAGTAACCAGCTGTGTACTATTGGATTACCATGGAATAATGCTAGAATTCAACAACAATTCTACCCCCAGAATGCCTACAAACTCATGAAAACTGAACAGTCAACTACTCTCCAGAAGATGACATCAGATACCTTAGAATTAGAGATATAAGGGATTGTGAGCTGCCGTATGGGTGCTGTTAACTGAACCTTTGTCCTCTGCAAGAGCGGCAAGTGCTCTTAATCATGGATTCATCAACCCAGCCCTAGAAGGTACTTCATTTTTTCCCTTAAACCCAGATGTCATTAGGAAAGATCCTTTTACAGATGGTGCTGAGAAAACTGGGTATGTACCTGTAGAAGAATGAAATCAGGTCGAGTCTCAAACTACATGAAACATTGAAAATAGATCAGAGACTTCATGTGAAGACAGGACATGCTGAAACTGCAGGGAAGACACATCAACTATGTCCCGTGTCAACAATCATCCTATGCAGAGGTAGGAACTTCTGAATGGACTGTGACAGCAGAGAACACAACCCAAGGACTGACACATGGATTATAGCAAACTAAAAACCTGCCTAACAATCGAAGGAACCTCACAACTGAAGAGACAGCTTACAGATTTGAGAAATCATTGCCAACTCTGTATCGCATAGGGTTCTATTATGTAAAAACAGCCAAGATTAAACCAAATCCAATCCATACATGAGGTAATGAGGTGAGCAGACAGTCCTCAAAGGAAGAAATAGAAATGGCAAATAATATTTGATGATGGGTTCAACATCCTAAGCCATCAGGGAAAGGTGAAATTAAAATGATTTATACTGTCACCTTACTAGCTCAGAATGACTTTCATCAAGAAAACAGAACAACAGATGCTGGCAGGAATTTGAGGAAAGAGGAAACTTTACTCACTGCTAGTGAGCATAAATTGCAGCTACTGAGGAAATCAGTAAGTAGGTTTGTCAAAAATGAGAAAGTGGTGGGACAGATGTCTCAGGGAAAAGCACTGGCTGCTCTTACAGAGGAACTGGGTTTGGTTCCCAGCACCCACTTGGTGGCTCAGAACCATCTATAACTCCAGTTCCAGGGAATCCCTTTCTGGCCTCCACAGTCACCACGGATGTACACATATATTGCAGGAAAAATATTCACACACATAAAATAAAAGATAAACAAATCTTTGAGGACAACAACCAAAACTATCACATGATCTGCCTATATGCCTCAGTGATCAAGAGCACTTCTTGTTCTTCCAGAGGACCAGCATTTGATTCCCAACACTCAAACCAGGCAGTTCAAAACCACCTGTAACACAAGCCCCAGGAGGGTCTGACATCTCTCATCTCTGTGGTCACACACACACACACACACACACAGATTTAAAAGTAAAAAAATGACATTTGTAGGAAAATGGGTGAAATTTCAATTCAGAATGTTAGCTGAAATAAACTGCGTTCAGATAAACACTATGTTTTCTATCATGTGTGTAGCCTTGATTGAAGTTTCTATGTGTGAGTGGGTCGGTGTCCATGTGTGGATGACTCATGAAACTAGAGAACTGTGAGAGGGAAAAAGAGACCTGAAGGATTAGGGTACAGGAACACTGACCGAAGATAATGCAATATTGTACTGGGAGAGCAGAAATTAGGTTGTTGTGGGCAATGGAAAAACAGCAAGAATGGGACAGAGGGGAGGGCAAGGCAAAGGCCAGAGGGCAGGGTGTGGAAGAAGAATACATGTGTAAAAATGCCATTATGAGCTTGTCCCATCCAGCTTGCATCCAGAACCCTTCTTCCTTCTGTCCCCTTTCCTCTTTGGGCACATAAGGCCATCCAGCTCAGTCTGTCTGGCGCTGGGGCCAAATCCTCAGTGCAAGTAGGCAGGCGAGACCTCCTTTTTCTCACTGGCCTCTCTACACCAACCAAGGTAGGTGCTTTGTTTACGAACTACCCAACCTGCACGGAGATCTGATCTTGGCACCAGGAGAGACAGCAGTGCGGTGAGTTTGTGACCAGCAGTGGCGGAAGCAGCCCTGGACAGGGAACTCTGAAGTTCCTCATCCCCCTCCCTATACTCCCCGGGCTCCCTGCAGGGGCTCTACCCCCCCTCCCCCATACTGCCTCTCTCTTCTTGTCCCACCCAGCTTGCATGCAGAACCCTTCTTCCTTCTGTCCCCTTTCTTCTTTGGGCACATAACACCATCCAGCTCAGTCTGTCTGGTGCTGGGGGCAAATCCTCAGGGCAAGTAGGCAGGCGAGACCTCCTTTGTCTCACTGGCCCACCTTGACCAACCAAGGTAGGCGCTTTGTTTACGAACTACCCAACCTGCATGGAGATCTGATCTCGGCACCAGGAGAGACAGCAGTGCGGCGAGTTTGTGACCAGCGGTGGCGGAAGCAGCCCTGGACAGGGAACTCTGAAGTTCCTCATCCCCCTCCCTATACTCCCTGGGCTCCCTGCAGGGTCTCTACCCCCCATACTGCCTCTCTCTTCTTGCCACACCCAGCTTGCATCCAGAACACTTCTTCCATCTGTCCCCTTTCCTCTTTGGGCACATATCACCATCCAGCTCAGTCTGTCTGGCGCTGGGGGCAAATCCTCAGGGCAAGTAGGCAGGCGAGACCTCCTTTGTTTCACTGGCCCGCCTGCACCAACCAAGGTAGGCGCTTTGTTTACGAACTACCCAACCTGCACGGAGATCTGATCTCGGCACCAGGAGAGACAGCAGTGCGGTGAGTTTGTGACCAGCGGTGGCGGAAGCAGCCCTGGACAGGGAACTCTGAAGTTCCTCATCCCCCTCCCTATACTCCCCGGGCTCCCTGCAGGGGCTCTACCCCCCCATACTGCCTCTCTCTTCTTGTCCCACCCAGCTTGCATCCAGAACCCTTCTTCCTTCTGTCCCCTTTCCTCTTTGGGCACATAACACCATCCAGCTCAGTCTGTCTGGTGCTGGGTGCAAATCCTCAGGGCAAGTAGGCAGGCGAGACTTCCTTTGTTTGTTTCACTGGCCTGCCTGCAACAAGCAAGGAGAGACATCACTAGAACACCAGGAGAGCTAGCACTGCAGAGAGCCATCACTGGGAAGGTACATCAGTAGGCAAGAAGACCTGATCCGGTAAAAGAAGATCCAGAGGGGAGCATTCGGAGAAAGAGATGGGCAGGCGCCAATGCAAGAATTCACCTAACAATCTGAAAAACTATATGAAACCACCAGAACCCAGCAACATCCCAACAGGTGGACATGAACACCTTAATCATGAAGAAGTAGATAAAATTGACTTTATGAAAGTGATTGACGCCCTTAAACAACATGTAAAAAATGCCCTTATAGAAATGGATGAGAAGTATAACAGAAAGTTTGAAGAATTGAGTAAATCAGTGAATGATACCCTAGGAAACCAAGGAAAAACAATCAAACAGATAATGGAAACAGTTCAAGACTTAAAAACTGAAATGGAGGCAAAGAAGAAAACACAAACAGAAGGCCAGCTGGACAGGGAAAATCTAGGTAAACGAATAGAGACTACAGAAGCAAGCATAACCAACAGAATACAAGAGATAGAAGAAAGAATCTCAGATTCTGAAGATACCATAGAGAAAATAAACACGCTGATCAAAGAAAACAGCAAGGCCAACAAATTCTCATCACAAAACATTCAGGAAATATGGGACACAATAAGAAGACCAAACCTAAGAATAATAGGAATAGAAGAAGGAGAAGAAGCGCAGCTCAACGGTCCAGAAAATATATTTAATAAAATTATAGAAGAAAACTTTCCCAACCTAAAGAAAGATATACCTATGAAGGTTCAAGAAGCATACAGAACACCGAATAGGCTGGATCAAAAAAAAAAACATCCTCTCGCCATATAATAATCAAAACACAAAGCATACAGAATAAAGAAAGAATACTAAGAGCAGCGAAGGAAAAAGGCCAAGTTACTTATAAAGGTAAACCTATCAGACTTACACCTGACTTCTCTATGGAAACCATGAAAGCCAGAAGGTCCTGGATAGATGTACTGCAGAAACTAAGAGACCATGGATGCAAGCCCAGACTACTATACCCAGCCAAGCTTTCGTTCACTATAAATGGAGAAAACAAAATTTTCCAGGATAAAAACCAATTTAAACAATACGTAGCCACAAATCCAGCCTTACAGAAATAATAGAAGGAAAATCACTAACCAAGGAGTCCAACAATGACCACAATATCTCAGACAACTAGAGACCCTTCACCAGCGCAACACAAAGAAGGGGAACACACAAAATTTACAACTTAAAAAATGACCGGAGTTAACAACCACTGGTCATTAATATCACTTAATGTCAATGGACTCAACTCTCCTATAAAAAGGCACAGACTAAGAGATTGGATACGAAAACAGGATCCAACATTCTGCTGTTTACAAGAAACACACCTCAACCACAAAGACAGGCACCTACTCAGAGTAAAGGGTTGGGATAAGGCTTATCAAGTAAATGGACCTAAGAAACAAGCAGGGGTGGCCATACTAATTTCTAACAAGGTTGACTTCAAACTTAAATCATTCAGGAGAGATGGAGAGGGACATTTTCTACTCATAACAGGAACAATTCATCAGGATGAAGTCTCAATCCTGAATATCTATGCCCCTAATATAAAAGCACCCACGTACGTAAAAGAAACATTGTTAAAACTCAAGGCAGCCATCAAACCGCACACATTAATAGTAGGAGACTTTAATACTCCTCTCTCACCAATGGACAGGTCAAGTAGACAGAAACCTAACAGAGAAATAAGAGAATTAATGGAGGTAATGAATCAAATGGACTTAACAGACATCTATAGAATATTCCACCCAAATAGGAAAGAATATACCTTCTTCTCTGCAGCTCATGGAACCTTCTCAAAAATCGACCACATACTCGGTAACAAAGCAAACATCCACAGTTACAAAAAAATATTAAGAACCACCTGTATCTTATCAGATCACCATGGATTAAAGCTAGAATTCAGCAACAATGCTACCCCCAGAAAGCCTACAAACTCATGGAAACTGAATAGTCAACTACTGAACCATACCTGGATTAAGGAAGAAATAAAGAAAGAAATTAAAGTCTTCCTTGAAGACAATGAAAATAAAGAAACAACATACTCAAACCTATGGGACACTATGAAAGCAGTTCCGAGAGGAAAGTTCATAGCACTAACTGCCCACTTAAAGAAAACAGAGAAAGCACACATTGGAGACTTAACAGCCCACCTGAAAGCTCTAGAAAAAAAAGAAGCAGACTCACCTAGAAGGGGTAGAAGACTGGAAATAATCAAACTGAGGGCTGAAATCAACAAAATAGAAACACAGAAAACAATTGAAAGAATCAATGAATCAAAAAGCTGGTTCCTGGAGAAAATCAACAAGATTGATAAACCCCTATCCAAACTAATCAAACGGCAGAGAGAGAATTTGCAAATTAATAAGATCAGAAATGAAAAGGGAGACATAACCACAGACACAGAGGAAATTCAGAGACTCATTAGATCTTACTACAAAAGCCTGTATGCCACAAAACTGGAAAATGCAAAAGAAATGGACGCTTTTTTAGATAAATACCATTTACCAAAGTTAAACCAGGACCAGGTGAACAACCTAAATAGACCTGTTAGTCGTGAAGAATTAGAAGCGGTTATCAAAAACCTCCCTTCCAAAAAAAGTCCAGGACCAGATGGTTTCAATGCGGAATTCTACCAGAACTTCCAAGAAGACCTAATACCTATTCTCCTTAATGTATTTCACAATATAGAAACAGAAGAGTCATTGCCAAATTCCTTTTAGGAAGCTACAGTAACTCTGATACCAAAACCACACAAAGACCCAACCAAGAAAGAGAATTACAGGCCAATCTCACTCATGAACATCGACGCAAAAATCCTCAACAAAATTCTGGCAAACCGAATCCAAGAACACATTAGAAAAATTATCCATTATGATCAAGTTGGCTTCATACCAGAGATGCAGGGCTGGTTTAACATACTCAAATCTATCAATGTAATACATCATATAAATAAACTGAAAGAAAAAAACCATATGATCGTTTCATTAGATGCTGAAAAAGCATTTGACAAAATTCAACATCCCTTTATGATAAAAGTCTTGGAGAGATTAGGGATACAAGGGTCATACCTAAATATAATTAAAGCTATATACAGCAAGCCGACAGCTAATATCAAACTAAATGGAGAGAAACTTAAAGCCATCCCACTAAAATCAGGAACACGCCAAGGCTGTCCACTCTCTCCATACCTCTTCAATATAGTTCTCGAAGTTTTAGCAATAGCAATAAGACAACATAAGGGGATAAAGGGGATTCAAATTGGAAAGGAAGAAGTTAAACTTGCATTATTTGCAGATGATATGATAGTGTACATGAGCGACCCCAAAAACTCCTCCAAAGAACTCCTACAGCTGATAAACGCCTTTAGTAACGTGGCAGGATACAAGATCAACTCCAAAAAATCAGTCGCCCTCTTATACACAAAGGATCTGGAAGCAGAGAGAGAAATAAGAGAATCATCACCTTTCACGATAGCCACAAACAGCATAAAATATCTTGGGGTAACTCTAACCAAGGAAGTGAAAGATCTATTTGACAAAAACTTTAAGGCATTGAAGAAAGAAATTGAAAAGGATACCAGAAAATGGAAGGATCTCCCTTGCTCTTGGATTGGGAGAATCAACATAGTAAAAATGGCAATTCTACCAAGGGCAATTTATAGATTCAATGCAATCCCCATTAAAATCCCATCAAAATTCTTCACAGATCTTGAAAGGACAATAATCAACTTTATATGGAGAAACAAAAAACCCAGGATAGCCAAAACAATCTTATACAATAAAGGAACTTCTGGAGGCATTACCATCCCTGACTCAAACTCTATTACAGAGCTACAGTAATGAAAACAGCGTGGTACTGGCATAAAAACAGAGAAGTCGACCAATGGAATCGTATAGAAGACCCGGATTTTAACCCACAAACCTATGAACAACTGATTTTCGATAAAGGAGCTAAAAGTATACAATGGAAGAAAGAAAGCATCTTCAACAAATGGTGCTGGCACAATTGGATGTCAACCTGTAGAAGAATGAAAATAGACCCATATCTATCACCATGCACAAAACTCAAGTCCAAATGGATCAAAGACCTCAATATCAATCTGAAAACACTGACCCTGATAGAAGAGAAAATGGGAAGTACCCTACAACATATGGGCACTGGAGATCGCTTCCTATGTATAACCCCAGCAGCACAGACATTAAGGGCAACATTGAATAAATGGGACCTCCTGAAACTGAGAAGCTTCTGTAAAGCAAAGGACACTGTCATTAAGACAAAAAGGCAGCCTACTGACTGGGAGAAGATCTTCACCAACCCCGCAACAGACAAAGGTCTGATCTCCAAAATATATAAAGAACTCAAGAAACTAGACTTTAAAAGGATAATTAACCCAATTAAAAAATGGGGCACTGAACTGAACAGAGAATTCTCAACAGAAGAAGTTAAAATGGCCAAAAGATACTTAAGGTCATGCTCAACCTCCTTAGCGATCAGAGAAATGCAAATCAAAACAACTTTGAGATATCATCTTACACCTGTCAGAATGGCTAAAATCAAAAACACCAAGGATAGCCTTTGCTGGAGAGGTTGTGGAGAAAGGGGTACCCTCATTCATTGCTGGTGGGACTGCAAACTTGTGCAACCACTTTGGAAATCAGTGTGGCGGTTTCTCAGAAAAATTGGATCAACCTACCCCTGGACCCAGCAATACCACTCTTGGGAATATACCCAAGAGATGCCCTATCATATGACAAAAGCATTTGTCCAACTATGTTCATAGCAGCATTATTTGTAATAGCCAGAACCTGGAAGCAACCTAGATGCCCTTCAATGGAAGAATGGATGAAGAAAGTGTGGAATATATACACATTAGAGTACTACTCTGCGGTAAAAAACAATGATTCTCGAATTTTGCATGCAAATGGATGGAAATAGAAAATACGATCCTTAGTGAGGTAACCCAGACCCAAAAAGAAGAACATGGGATGTACTCACTCATAATTGGTTTCTAGCCATGGATAGGGGCCACTGAGTCTATAATTTGTGATCCTAAAGAAGCTAAACAAGAGGGTAAACCCAAGGAAAAACATATAGATATCCTCCCAGCTATGGGAAATAGACATGACTGATGGGCAAAAAATTGGAATCTTGGGGGTGGGGTGGGATGGGGATGAGGGGTGATGGGGAGAGAAAACTGTGAAGGAGAGGATGAGGGGAACTGGGGGAATCGGGGTGATTGGGGATAAAGGAAGGTTGGATAGGAAAGCAGGGAAACTCATACCTTAGGTAAGGGAGCCACCTAAGGGGTGGCAAGAGACTTGAACTTGGAATGGCTACCAGATGCCCAGGGCAATGTCCCCAGTTAGTTCATTGGGGCACCTGAGGATAGGGAACCTGAAATGAACCTATCCTATAATCATACTGATGAATATCTTGCATATCGCCATAGAACCTTCATCTAGCGATGGATGGAGATAGAGCCAGAGACCCACACTGGAGCACCGGACTGAGCTCCCAAGGTTATAATGAGGAGCAGAAGGAGAGAGAACATGAACAAGGAAGTCAGGACCATGAGGGGTGCACCCAACCACTGAGACAGTGGGGCCGATCTATTGGGAGCTCACCAAGGTCAGCTGGACTGCTACTGAAAAAACATGGGATAAAACCGGACTCTCTGAATGTGGCGGACAATGAGAGCTGACGAGAGGCCAAGGAGAATGGCACAGGAACTTTCAACTGGCGATAGATCGAGAGAGAGACAGAGACCCAAATTGGAGCAACGGTCTGAGCTCTTAAGGTCCAAATGAGGAGCAGAAGGAGGGAGAACATGAGCAAGGAAATCAGGACCACGAGGCGTGCACCCACCCACTGTGACAGTGGAACTGATCTATTGGGAGCTCTTCAAGGCCAGCTGGACTGGGACTGAATAAGCATGGGTTGAAACTGGACTCTCTGAACATGGCGGACAATGAAGGCTGATGAGAAGCCAAGGACAATGGCACTAGGTTTCGATCCTAATACATGAACTGGCTTTGTGGGAGCTTAGCCTGTTTGGATGCTCACCTTCCTGGGCCTGGATGGAAGTGGGAGGACCTTGGTCTTCCTGTAGGGCAGGGAATTTGGACTGCTCTTCAGTATCGAGAGGGAGGGGGAATGGACTGGGGGGAGGAGAAGAGAAGTGGGGATGGGGGAGGGGAGTGGGGGGAGGGGGCAATGTGTGGGAGGAGGGGAGGGATATGGGAAACGGGGAGCAGTTGGAAATTTTAATTAAAAAAGAATAAAAAAAAAGAAAAAAAAAGAAAAAAAATGCCATTATGAAATCTACTACTTTGTAGCTAACTTAATAATCTTGTAATGGGAAATACTTGTTCCTGTAGCCATCGTCCCACTTGAAATGGAGTCCATGGGGCAGGTGTTGTGCTATATTAGTTCAGACATCTATTACAGTACCAGACATATGGTCATGCGTAAAGCATTTGCTGAGCCAGTTGTTGCCATGCATGCATCTAATTCCAGCATTTAGAGGACTAAGGAAGGCCCAAAGATTCTGGCTAGAGACTCACCTAATCTGAGCAAGACCTTATCTTAAATAATAATTGCCTATTTGCCAAATACATTTTGATAGCAATTATTGAGCTTTGTATATTATGTCTGTCGGTGATTGGTTTGATTTTATTATGATGCCTATAAGTTGTTGTACACGCATATAGTAGCCTCTTGATAATTGTGTTTATGTTCTATGACAACTCTCATGTTTAAAAACCATCTGACCTTTAATTATTTGAAAGCATTCATCTGTAAAATAATTTGTTAATAAATCATTTTGTGAGAGTTAATATTTGATTTTTTTCTGGTTATTTTGACTTTTCCATTTTGATATTTTATTGTTTATGCTGTAATCCCTCTTAATATCTATTTTCTAAAATTTAGAAAGGTTTTTGCTATACATACCAGGGTAACCTTGGACTTGTTATGTAGCTCAGGCTAACCTTGAACTCAAGATTCTCCTCTCAGCTTCCAGAGTGCTGGGATTACTGGCATGCACCACCATGTCTTGCTCAATTATTTTTAAAATAAATTATGTGTCTAGGTGTTTTGTAAACTTTGTACATCATGTGCACACAATGTTCAAGTAGGCCAGAAGAGGGCATCAGATCCAGGGGACTGGAGTTACTGAGGGTTGTGATTGACCAAGCAGGTGCTGGCAATGAACACAGGCCCTTTGGAAGAACAAGTGCTCTTAACTGCTGAGCTACCTCTTCAGCCTCTCGTCAATTATTATGTACATGTATATTTATGCATATAAACATCTTCACTGCATGTAAGCATGTGTGTTGTGTGCTCCTAGATGAGAAGAACTGCAGTTACAGATGGTTTGAGTTTCTGTGTGAGTGCCAGAAATTGAATTCAGGTCCTCTGCAAGAGCAAACAGTTTTCTTAATCACAGAAAAAACCCTCCAGTCCTACATACATATGGTTTTTCTTTTCTTTTATTCTTCTTTTTTTTTTGAGTCATGAGTTTACATAGCCCAGAACAATGGATTCTCCTGCTTTAAAAATCTGGGATTATAGGTATGTCCTACTGCACAAATATTTAGATCATCAACTCTTTTGGTTTTATGGGACAGGGTTTCTTTGTGTAGGCTTGGCTGTCTTGGAGCTCACTCTGTAGCCCAGGCTGGCCTCTAACGCATAGAGCTCTTCCTGCCTCTGGCTCCTGAGTGCTGGGATTAAAGGCATGTGCTCCCACCACTACCACCACCGGGCTTCATCAACTTTTTCTTCCTTCATTTCTTTTCCTTCCTTCCTTCCTTCCTTCCTTCCTCCCTTCCTTCCTTCCTTCCTTTTTTTCTTTAAAAACTTATTTTTATTTATATGAGTACTCTACCTGCACGTCCAACTTTGTCAGACGAGGACATGGGATCACACTATAGACAGTTGTGAGCCAGTATGTGGTTACTGGGAACTGAACTCAGCACGTCTGGAAGAGTAAGCAGTGTTCTCAGATGCTGAGCCACCTCTTCAGACCCTCATCAACATTTTCTTATAGACTGATTTTTGTTTAAATTTTTCATGACTCAAACTAACTTGCACTATTACTAAACATAGACCATTTTTCATTTTAAGATTTCCTGGCTGTTATGTATTTTAGATAGGGTCTTACTATGTGACCCTGCCTGACCTGGAACTTGGAATCCCCCCAGTGTCTGATAACAAAGTGCTGGAATTGCTGATACAAGGCACACTCCTGACCTCTCTTTTATTGAGGAAGGGAAAAGGGTCTTCCTAGTAAAAAGTAGTTGTTTTGTTTTGTTTTGTTCTTTTTGGTGGTACTGGGAATTGAGCCCAGGTCTGAAGCCACATGCTAAGAAAGTACTTTACCACAGGGCCATGTTTGTAGCCCATGTCAAATGCCATAGAAATTGTTAACGGTGAAAACAACTCTGTGTGGATTACTTGAATAGCTATTTTTGTAAAATGTGGGTTTTACTTATACATTGCTTTTAAAAAAACAATAAAACTGGGTGGTAGTGGCTCACACCTTTAATCCCAGCAAATCCCAGCACTCCTGAGCCAGAGGCAGGCAGATGTTTGTGAGTTCAGGGCCAGCCTGGTCTACAGAATGAGTTCCACTGACAGCCAGAGCTAGACAGAGAAACCCTGTCTCAGACAAACCAGAATTTAAACCACACTGCAAAATCACTCAAATCAGACAATTTAATACCTTATATAGATGTTGGATATTTTTCTGAATAAATACTTTATCATGGATAGGTCTTGTATCCTTTATTTTTTTAGAACTTGAAAACATACCAACTTGCATATTAAGAAGGCAATCAAAAACATTTCCTCCTCTGTTCAAGTCTGCATTATTTCAAGGCTATCCATCACACACACAAACACACACACACACATCATAACAACAGCATCAAACATTAGTCTATAAGCTTTAAATAACTAAAGACAATGCATTCCTTAAAGCAGGAGAGCATACCATGAAGTTACAGCAGTTTAGGTATAAAATATGGGGGGAATGAAATGTACTTCTGTGACAGGGATATATCTCAGTGTTTTGTTCAGCTTGTGCTCAATCCTCAGCACCACAAATAACAAACCAAATTTCCTTGTGCATGACATTATCAACACATATATTATCCTTAAAGGTGTGTTTCAGGCCCATAGATCTTCTGTACCAAGTAGTCTAAAGGCCTGTTCAATAACCTAAACACTTTCGTCTCTATTTATGCCCCTATAACTGCTCCCTTTTTTGTACTCCCTTGTTTGCCATTGTGCCTTAAGGGAAAGTTGTCACCGAGTATCAAGAGTTAATATGCATGAAGAACTTAAGAGCAGTTGACCTATATAAACACTCAATAAATATTCAGAACAACTTGTAAAGGAGAGTCTGCCATTATCTCCATTAAAAAAGTGAAAAGTTCTATTTTATATTCTATGTATATTTTGTTTGTATAGGCATAACAACACATGCACGAGAGTGCCTATGGAGGTCACAAAAGGGGCACCAGATCTCCTTGAGCTGGAGTCACAGGCGGTTGTGACCTGCCCAATGTGGGTACTGGGAACTGAATTTGGGTCCTGTGGTAGAATAGGAACGACTCTAAACCACTGAGCAATCTCCCAGTATCTCCACTCTTTTTCTTTCTTTTTTTGGAAGACAGGTTTTTCTGTGTAGCTCTGGTTGTCTTGGAATTTGTCTGTAGACCAGGCTGGCCTCAAACCCAGAGATTAGACTGCCTCCGTTTAATTAAATACGTGCACCACCGCTCAACCTATCCCCATTCTTATACACAAGGGATTCAAAGTACAAAAAGGTGAGGTCATACCCCAGGTCATACAAATAACAGACTGTTTCCTGTCAATCTGTATCAAACTTCCCCACCTCCAATCCAGACAACTGCTGATCTAGACTAGACATGTTCTCCAAGGTATGTATATCTAGGTATCACTACATCAAAACTAAGATGTTGTTTGTTCTTCTCATGCTCATCCTTTCATGCATACATTGCTACCTAGAGACTGGCTGCTAGGACAGTCTGAATGCAGCAGCAGAATAGATTCTGTCTTTCATTAGTCAGATATTAAAGGGATCTGACGTTAAAAGGGGAGACCATGTTTTGCTGCCCAATGAAATTGTTTTGCATTGGAAATATTTTAACTTTATTACATTTATTATTGTGTGTGTGTGTGAGAGAGAGAGAGAGAGAGAGAGACAGAAAGAGAGCGAGCAGCTGGTGGTCAGTAGCTGCTGATGCAGCAGGTTCTCTTCTACCATGTGGGTCTGGGGATTGAAAGCAGGTGTTTGGGTTTGTTGATAAGTGCCTTTACCTGCTGAGTCATCTTGCTTACCCAGATTTTTTTTTTAAATTAAAAGCATTGTAGGTGGTGGTGGCACGCACCTTTAATCTGAGCACTTTGGAAGCAGAGAAAGGTATATCCCAAAGTTCGATGCTAACCTGGTCTACAGAGTGAATGCCAGGAAAACAAGGGCTGCATCGAGAAATCTTGTCTCCAAAACAAACCAAAACAAACAAAGAAGCAAATAAATAAATAAAACCATTTTAGTTTTGAAACCTTATAATAAGATTGTTATTTTAAATTGAGTTTATATTGCATTTTCTTAGTTTAATTGCTAATATAATTAATACTGCCAGACTTAGACAGTAAAACCAAAGCTCTCTGAAGGAATTACTAACCTTTGGAGAGTGAGCGACTCAAGTGTGGAACTAGAGAAGACCCGCTTTCACCATCTGATTGTACAGTTTCTGAGAACTAGGTACAGAACATGGCAGCATGCAGCTGAGATCATAGTTGGAGGCACTTACGCTTGACGGGTATAAAGGTCTGGTTCGTCGAGGTCCTGAGATCTTAATTCCTGTGTGGAGAGGCAGCCAGCACCACCGGTGGAAATGGAACTGCGCTTCATGCTCAGAACCTAATTCATGATTTCAATATCAGAAAAATGTTCCAGATGCAAGTGGATCATTAAGCAATAATTGTCACTTTTATTCTGAAGTAGAAGATTAACTAAGTTTATTCCTTTACAATAGTATTTTCCCTGTGTGCTGTATTTGTTTGTCATGTATACTTAAGTCCTCACTAAAGATAACACCTATGCAACTTCAAGTATTCAATACACTCGAGCAAGACAATGCAAAAATGAACATATATGATTCCTGCATCACACGGAAATCCATGATCGCAAAATTTCAATGTGTTATCCCGAATACATCACTGGTATCTCTTATGTCTATTTCAATGGTAACTCACAGACTGCTTGACAAGAAATCTCAGGCTCCTTAACTCTCCTCAAAATGTTTCCTTTGGCTTCAAAATCAGGATTCATTCTCTTTTCCTAATATCTACTTTTCTTGCTTTATGTTTAACCCCATAGTTTAATACCCACTATTGTCTTTCTGGTTCTAATCTCCCTTTCAGTAAAGACAAGCAATCCGTTCCATAACATAATGTAGAGGCTGCTTCCATTCTCAAAATATTTTAGTATCATAAGCATACCTATGTCAGACCCTGTCTTCATCTCTGCAGCACTAGACGCTAGCCACTCAGCTTTTTCTGGTCCTGCCCTGGCTTCTTTCTAGGATAAGACAGAACTCACTGTTGATAAAATTATATATATATATATATATATATATATATATATATATATATATATATGTAGTGAAGAGAAGTCACGCTATGCGATAAGGCTTATACAGGAGGCTTATTGGAAGATGAGAGAGAAGGGACAGAGAAGGCAGAGAGGGGAGCAGACTAGTCCCATGGGGTAAAGAGTGCGGGAGAGAGAGGGAGGTAGACACAGGAGAAGGGGGAGGTTAGGGGTAGGTCCACCTGTTACAAGGAATCATAGCAAATGTGCCCAGAAGTGGCTACAGGTGAAGTGCTCTTAGTGGCTACAGGTGAGGAGGTTTCCTGTCAGGACCCTAAGGACAGGCAGGCCAATGCAGATTCCCAAATACTAACACCAAATAATAACACCCACTTTATTGTTTGTTTGAGCTGGGGACTTTAGCACAATAGGCTGTGCACTGAGTCACATCACTCCTTGTTCGACTGCTTACATTCCACTTAGGTCTTATTCTCAAGCCTTCAGTTTCCCAGACTTTTTCTTCTTACATGGCTTTTCAGATGCTGCATTACCACAGGAACGCAGTGTTTTAACCTGTCCCTCCCAGGCAGTCCTCCCCTTCTCCCCCTCCCTGCGGAACACCTTGGTCAGCAATCAGCATCCTCTTTCCCTCTCCAGGCGCTGCCCACACAAACTTACTGATCCCTGAACCCAGAACCTGGCAGATGCCGCACCACGTCTCTGATGCCACAGAGTTTCTTAGCAGGAACAGAGTTAACCCCATACCAGCAGTTACCTTTCTCTCTGGTTCTTGACCACCACCGCCCACTTCCAGTAAAATGCACAACTGCTTAGGAAGACACCCACCAATGCCAACCAGGAGCCATTTGGATTTTAAAGTCTCCGCCTGCGTGACGTCAGAAAGCCTCTTGCGAGTACTCTTAAGCAAGAAGGCTATGCCAGTTCCCAGACAGTGGTGGGAAGTCCTAGGGCAAAAGCTTAGATTTCTAAATCTTGCAGCTGTTGTGCCTCTGGCTAGAATTGTAGTTTTGTCCCTAGCAGCCCTTTTGAGTTTCAGTCTTTCCTAGCCATCAGTGTGTCTCCTCATCTGTCTTTGAGACAATCAAGTACTTTTGCAGCAGTGCCCAGTTGTTTTCCATAGTATCTTTTATTGTTGTTTTGTTTTGTAAAATATTCCTGGGCCTGGTGAAATGGCTCCATGGGTAAGAGCACTGCCTGCTCTTCCAAAGAAATGGGTTAAATCCCCAGGACCCATAACTATAACTCTAATTTCAGGAGGTCTGATGCCCTCTTCTGGCCTTGGTGGGCACCAGACACACGTGTGGTATACAGACATACATGTAGGCAAAACACTTTATACATAAAATAAAAATAATAAAGATCTTTTTTAAAAAAATAAAGGCAAATAAAAAGTATTCTTGTACAGTTTTATCAGGACCTAAGTTCTCAAAATTCATTTCAACACTCATCTTAGTTTCAAGATGCCTTAAGAAGTACAAAATTTGCTGGTCAGTGTTGGCACATTCCTTTACTCCCAGCACTCAAGAGGCAGAGGCAGGGGGATCTCTATGAGTTTGAGAAGAGTCTACAGAAGAAATACAAAATCACTTTAGCTAAGACATTTGAATTGGAAGTATTATCTCTGTTTGACCAAGATCTCCCATATTTTGTCATTACAAGGTCAATTAGTAAGACTATTGTAATAGCTATTGCTTATGCATTAACTACTCCTGGATTCTTTTTATAGAAGACTGAAGTGAGAAAGGATTAATGTTCTACGGGTGCTTAAATAAAGCAAGTTTTCACATACTAGTCCTTCTAAATTCATTCCTCATCAAAGAACTCATTGAAACATTTTTTTTTGTACAAATTTTAAAAAGTTGAAGTCTACAGTCGTCAGGCTGGTAGTCGTAGACACACAAAAACCTGACAAGCTTGCTTTCTATGTCTACTTCTGAATGCCACTCAGGATCAAGTGAGATAATTGTATCAGGATTTTAGCTTAGTGATACATGGCGTTAATAAATTAAAATTCATCCTAAGGAATGTAGTGGGAAGAAATGATAATGTAATCAAGTTGAATTTAATTTGCTAGATATTTTATAATGACATTTTAAGTCATAAGCAACTGTAATATACTTTACTATTAGAAACTCTTTTAATTAATGCAGGCCACCTTATTCCCATGTGGTTATGCCGTGGCAGTATATGTGAAAAATTCTTCAGAGCAGGTAATAGGGATATGTTACATCTCTTTTTATCTTCCTTTTTTTTCTGAGACAAGCTTGTCTATTTAACAGTCTTGGCTGTGTCCCTTTTTTACCTTTTATGTTAATTCTTTAAAAACAACTACTTCTTTATTTTATTTATTGTATTATGTGTAGTTGGAATTTTCCTTTGGGCCACCAAGAAACTCCCAAATAATTTATTATGAATGCTTCTTATTAATTATAAGTGCTTAGTCTTAGCTTAGGCTCGTCCTGCTAGCTTTTTGAACTTAATTTAACCTGTTTCTATTCATCTACATTTTTCCTTGGGGCTTTTTACCTTTCTTTTATTCTGTATGTCTTGGTTTCCTGCTTCCTCCATGTGTGTCTGATTGGCCACTGGTTTCTCCCTGGTATCTCTTTTTCTTTCTTCCTTTCTAAGCCTAAATTCCTCCTGCTACTCAGTTTCCCTGCCTGCAAGTCCTGCCTATACCTCTTTCTTGCTATTGGCCATTTAGCTTTTTGTTAGACTAAGCAGGTGCCTTAGGCAGACAAGGTAAAACAGCAACACATTTTTACATATAATTCAACAAATGCAACATGTCTTTACATAGTTATACAAATATTTTGTAACAATGAAACATCATTTCTCCTTTTACTTTTTTTCTTCAAACCCGCTCTTATATGCCTCCTTGTTCCCTTTAAAATTCATGGATTTTTCATTAATTTTGTTACATGCATATGTGTATGTAACCTGCCCAATCTGTATGTTACTTGTCTGTATGCTGTCAGGGTTATAATTAGGTTGAAGGGAGATAAATACACAGGGAGAAAGGAGAGCAAAATAATAGTATGGATATGTGAAAAAAATCACAAGGATTCATACTGTTAAGTACTTACGAAACTATAACACACACATACTTTAATTTAGTATAATGTTATTTGTATGTATGATTCAGGGCTCACCATTTGGTATTGGATAAGCATTTCGTGTACTCTTCCCACAGTAGGACTAAAACTGTTTCTCCACTCCCGGCATTTGTGAGTTCCCTATAGTTCTTTGTGTAGGGCTGGTTGGCCCCTTGTCCCTTATAGATTGCCTCTTTTTTTTTGTCTTAAATATTTTCATTGGTATAAAATTTAATATATTGATACAAATTTGAGGGGTTTATGAGATATATATATATAGATATATATATATATGTTTTTTACTCTAGTTAAAGATATTTTTGTATATTGATACAAATTTAAGGTTATTTTTTATTTTTTTATTTTTTTTAATTAAAATTTCCACCTGCTTCCGTTTCCCATTTCCCTCCCCTCCTCCCAAATATTGCCCCCTCCTCCCAGTCCCCTCCCCCTATGCCCACTCCTCTTCTCCTCCCCCCACACCATTCCCCTTCCCTCTTGATACTGGAGAGCAGTCCAAATTCTCTGCCCTGTGGGAAGACGAAGGTCTTCTATCTATTTCCAGGAAGGTGAGCGTCTAAACAGGCTAAGCACCCATAAAGCCAGTTCATGTATTAGGATCGAAACCTAGTGCCATTGTCCTTGGCTTCTCATCAGCCTTCATTGTCCACCATGCTCAGAGAGTCCAGTTTCAACCCATGCTTATTCAGTCCCAGACCAGCTGGCCTTGGTGGGCTCACAATAAATCAGTTCCACTGTCACAGTGGGTGGGTGCATCCCTCGTGGTCCTGATTTCTCAGGGGATTGTTATGGTTGGGATATAGGAAGGGAGGATACAGGAGCAGTGAACTAACTAAGGGAGCCATCTTAGGGTTGGCAAGAAACTTGACTCTAGAGGGGTACGCAGGTGTCCAGGGAGAGGTCCCCAGCTGGTACCTTGGGCAACTGAGGAGAGGGAACCTGAAATGACCCTATCCTATACTGATAAATATCTTACATATCACCTTAGAACCTTCATCTGGCGATGGATCGAGGTAGAGACAGACTCAATTTGGAGCAATGGTCTGAGCTCTTAAGGTCCAAATGAGGAGCAGAGGAGGGAGAATATAGATTGTCTCTTGTCCTTATTCAGCTCATACTTAAGCAGCCATGTTAATAAGATTTTATTGGTGTAGAATCTGACATTCCTAGGAGATACAATGTCACAGCAAACTCCATGATGCTCTGGCTCTTATAATCTATGTGTCCCCTCCTTTACAATGTTTCATGAGCCTTACGTGTAGTGATATTACATTTGTATTTTAATAAAGAAAGTTTAGCTGAAGAGTAAGTGGTAGCACACACCTTTAATCTCAGTAGCCACACTAGTTTGCCATAGAAACCTGGCGGTGCACGCCTTTAATCCCAGTGGTGCACATCTTTAATCCCAACCTAAAGACTGGAATGCAAGACAGAAGGAGAAAGCTCTCAGACACAGTCTCATCACCCTGTTATTTGATTTCTCTGTTAGATTGCCTTCACATATGCATTTATTTCAGGAAGCATCAACTGTATCAATACCCATGCCACTGCACGCTACTTCAGTGGCCTTAGTTTTAGCTGTTTCTCCCTGTATACACTCCCTCGTCCCTCTGTTTCTCTCCTTGCACCTCCCCTCACCAGCCTGTACCTTTCTATTCTATTTCTTCTTTCCTGATGAGATGCTTCTCTCCTCCTTAGTCTGTTACTCTATGCTTAATCTCTGTGATTCTGTATATCCACATGTAAGCTAATACATGCCACATTTGGCTTTCTGTGTCTGGGTACCTCACTCAGGGTGATTTCTCCCCTTAGTTCTACCCTTTTACTGTGAATTTAATTATTTTTAATGGCTGAGTAATATTCATTTGTGTAAAGGTTCCAATTTTTATTATCCATTCATATTCATGTCTTGAATATGTTATCCAATTTCTGGGCATTATTAATAGAGCAGCAATGGACATGGTTGTGTAAGCGTCTCTGTGGTAGGATAAAGTGTCCTTTGGGTAAATGCCCAAGAGTGATAGAGCTGGTTCACGAGGTAGATCAGTTCCCATCTGTCTAAGGTGCCCCCACACTCATTTCCATAGTGACTGTATGAGTCTGCACTCCTACCAGCAGTGGATGAGTGTACCCCTTATTCTACGTCCTTGCCAGCAGGAACTGTCACTCGTGTTATTGATCCTAGGGATTCTGACAGGTGTAAAATGGACTCTCAAAGCAGACTTGGTTTGCATTTCACTAATGACTGAGAATGTTGAACATTTAAGTCTTTCTCAGCCACTTAAGATTCCCTATTGAGAATTCTCTGTTTAGATCTATACCCAAGTTTTAATTGAGTCATTTGTTTTCTTGATATCTAGCCTTTTGAGTTCTTTATACATTTTGTTTGAGTTTTTTTGTATAATTTTGGATATTAGCCCTCTATTGGGTGTGTAGTTGATAAAAAAATATTTTACCATTCTGTAAGCTGCCACTTTGTCTGAATGATGGGATCTTTTGTCATGCAGAAGCTTTTCAGTTTCATGAGATCCCATTTATTAATTGTTGAAATTAGTGTCTGTGTTAATAGTGTTCTGCTCAGAAAGTCTTTTCCTATGTCATTGATTTCAGGGATCTTCCCTTCTTTTTCTTCTGTTAGGTTCAAGATATCTGGTTTTAGGTTGAGGTCTGTGTGGGAATTCCTTTCCATTAAATATTTTTTGGGATGTGGGGGTGTGTCAGCAATAGGGTGGCTTCTGTGTGCTGACATGATCTCTTATAAGGGAGAGAATGGTCTCCCATGTATTTCTGGTTTCTTCATCAAAGAACAGCAGTCCGTAGGCACTTGAATTACACCTGACTTCTCAGTGGAAACCATGAAAGCCAGAATGTCTTAGATAGATGTGCTGCCAACACTAAGAGACCATGAAGGCAATCCCAGAGTACTATTCGCAGCAAAGCTTGCATTCACCATCAATGGAGAAAAAAGATATTCCAGGACAAAAACAGATTTAAATAATAGGTAGCCACAAACCCAGCCTTACAGAAACTACTAGAAGGCAAAGCACAAACCAAGGAAGCTAAGAACACCCATAATAACACAGACATCTGACAACTCTCCACCACCACAACTCAAAGAAGGGAAACACACACTCTAATAGTAGGTTTCAACACTCCTCTCTCACTAATGGACAGGCTAAACAGACAGAAACTTAATGGAGCAATAAGAGATATCACAGATGTAGTGAAACAAATGAAATTAATAGACATCTATAGAACATTCCACCCAACAGAAAAGAAAATACCTTCTTCTCAGCATCTCATGGAACCTTCTCAAAAATTGATCACATAATCAGTAACAAAGCAAACATTCACAGATACAAAAGAAAATGTAGTAACCAGCTGTGTACTATTGGATTACCATGGAATAATGCTAGAATTCAACAACAATTCTACCCCCAGAATGCCTACAAACTCATGAAAACTGAACAGTCAACTACTCTCCAGAAGATGACATCAGATACCTTAGAATTAGAGATATAAGGGATTGTGACCTGCCGTATGGGTGCTGTTAACTGAACCTTTGTCCTCTGCAAGAGCGGCAAGTGCTCTTAATCATGGATTCATCAACCCAGCCCTAGAAGGTACTTCATTTTTTCCCTTAAACCCAGATGTCATTAGGAAAGATCCTTTTACAGATGGTGCTGAGAAAACTGGGTATGTACCTGTAGAAGAATGAAATCAGGTCGAGTCTCAAACTACATGAAACATTGAAAATAGATCACAGACTTCATGTGAAGACTGGACATGCTGAAACTGCAGGGAAGACACATCAACTATGTCCCGTGTCAACAATCATCCTATGCAGAGGTAGGAACTTCTGAATGGACTGTGACAGCAGAGAACACAACCCAAGGACTGACACATGGATTATAGCAAACTAAAAACCTGCCTAACAATCGAAGGAACCTCACAACTGAAGAGACAGCTTACAGATTTGAGAAATCATTGCCAACTCTGTATCGCATAGGGTTCTATTATGTAAAAACAGCCAAGATTAAACCAAATCCAATCCATACATGAGGTAATGAGGTGAGCAGACAGTCCTCAAAGGAAGAAATAGAAATGGCAAATAATATTTGATGATGGGTTCAACATCCTAAGCCATCAGGGAAAGGTGAAATTAAAATGATTTATACTGTCACCTTACTAGCTCAGAATGACTTTCATCAAGAAAACAGAACAACAGATGCTGGCAGGAATTTGAGGAAAGAGGAAACTTTACTCACTGCTAGTGAGCATAAATTGCAGCTACTGAGGAAATCAGTAAGTAGGTTTGTCAAAAATGAGAAAGTGGTGGGACAGATGTCTCAGGGAAAAGCACTGGCTGCTCTTACAGAGGAACTGGGTTTGGTTCCCAGCACCCACTTGGTGGCTCAGAACCATCTATAACTCCAGTTCCAGGGAATCCCTTTCTGGCCTCCACAGTCACCACGGATGTACACATATATTGCAGGAAAAATATTCACACACATAAAATAAAAGATAAACAAATCTTTGAGGACAACAACCAAAACTATCACATGATCTGCCTATATGCCTCAGTGATCAAGAGCACTTCTTGTTCTTCCAGAGGACCAGCATTTGATTCCCAACACTCAAACCAGGCAGTTCAAAACCACCTGTAACACAAGCCCCAGGAGGGTCTGACATCTCTCATCTCTGTGGTCACACACACACACACACACACACAGATTTAAAAGTAAAAAAATGACATTTGTAGGAAAATGGGTGAAATTTCAATTCAGAATGTTAGCTGAAATAAACTGCGTTCAGATAAACACTATGTTTTCTATCATGTGTGTAGCCTTGATTGAAGTTTCTATGTGTGAGTGGGTCGGTGTCCATGTGTGGATGACTCATGAAACTAGAGAACTGTGAGAGGGAAAAAGAGACCTGAGGATTAGGGTACAGGAACACTGACCGAAGATAATGCAATATTGTACTGGGAGAGCAGAAATTAGGTTGTTGTGGGCAATGGAAAAACAGCAAGAATGGGACAGAGGGGAGGGCAAGGCAAAGGCCAGAGGGCAGGGTGTGGAAGAAGAATACATGTGTAAAAATGCCATTATGAGCTTGTCCCATCCAGCTTGCATCCAGAACCCTTCTTCCTTCTGTCCCCTTTCCTCTTTGGGCACATAAGGCCATCCAGCTCAGTCTGTCTGGCGCTGGGGCCAAATCCTCAGTGCAAGTAGGCAGGCGAGACCTCCTTTTTCTCACTGGCCTCTCTACACCAACCAAGGTAGGTGCTTTGTTTACGAACTACCCAACCTGCACGGAGATCTGATCTTGGCACCAGGAGAGACAGCAGTGCGGTGAGTTTGTGACCAGCAGTGGCGGAAGCAGCCCTGGACAGGGAACTCTGAAGTTCCTCATCCCCCTCCCTATACTCCCCGGGCTCCCTGCAGGGGCTCTACCCCCCCTCCCCCATACTGCCTCTCTCTTCTTGTCCCACCCAGCTTGCATGCAGAACCCTTCTTCCTTCTGTCCCCTTTCTTCTTTGGGCACATAACACCATCCAGCTCAGTCTGTCTGGCGCTGGGGGCAAATCCTCAGGGCAAGTAGGCAGGCGAGACCTCCTTTGTCTCACTGGCCCACCTTGACCAACCAAGGTAGGCGCTTTGTTTACGAACTACCCAACCTGCATGGAGATCTGATCTCGGCACCAGGAGAGACAGCAGTGCGGCGAGTTTGTGACCAGCGGTGGCGGAAGCAGCCCTGGACAGGGAACTCTGAAGTTCCTCATCCCCCTCCCTATACTCCCTGGGCTCCCTGCAGGGTCTCTACCCCCCATACTGCCTCTCTCTTCTTGCCACACCCAGCTTGCATCCAGAACACTTCTTCCATCTGTCCCCTTTCCTCTTTGGGCACATATCACCATCCAGCTCAGTCTGTCTGGCGCTGGGGGCAAATCCTCAGGGCAAGTAGGCAGGCGAGACCTCCTTTGTTTCACTGGCCCGCCTGCACCAACCAAGGTAGGCGCTTTGTTTACGAACTACCCAACCTGCACGGAGATCTGATCTCGGCACCAGGAGAGACAGCAGTGCGGTGAGTTTGTGACCAGCGGCGGCGGAAGCAGCCCTGGACAGGGAACTCTGAAGTTCCTCATCCCCCTCCCTATACTCCCCGGGCTCCCTGCAGGGTCTCTACCCCCCCATACTGCCTCTCTCTTCTTGTCCCACCCAGCTTGCATCCAGAACCCTTCTTCCTTCTGTCCCCTTTCCTCTTTGGGCACATAACACCATCCAGCTCAGTCTGTCTGGTGCTGGGTGCAAATCCTCAGGGCAAGTAGGCAGGCGAGACTTCCTTTGTTTGTTTCACTGGCCTGCCTGCAACAAGCAAGGAGAGACATCACTAGAACACCAGGAGAGCTAGCACTGCAGAGAGCCATCACTGGGAAGGTACATCAGTAGGCAAGAAGACCTGATCCGGTAAAAGAAGATCCAGAGGGGAGCATTCGGAGAAAGAGATGGGCAGGCGCCAATGCAAGAATTCACCTAACAATCTGAAAAACTATATGAAACCACCAGAACCCAGCAACATCCCAACAGGTGGACATGAACACCTTAATCATGAAGAAGTAGATAAAATTGACTTTATGAAAGTGATTGACGCCCTTAAACAACATGTAAAAAATGCCCTTATAGAAATGGATGAGAAGTATAACAGAAAGTTTGAAGAATTGAGTAAATCAGTGAATGATACCCTAGGAAACCAAGGAAAAACAATCAAACAGATAATGGAAACAGTTCAAGACTTAAAAACTGAAATGGAGGCAAAGAAGAAAACACAAACAGAAGGCCAGCTGGACAGGGAAAATCTAGGTAAACGAATAGAGACTACAGAAGCAAGCATAACCAACAGAATACAAGAGATAGAAGAAAGAATCTCAGATTCTGAAGATACCATAGAGAAAATAAACACACTGATCAAAGAAAACAGCAAGGCCAACAAATTCTCATCACAAAACATTCAGGAAATATGGGACACAATAAGAAGACCAAACCTAAGAATAATAGGAATAGAAGAAGGAGAAGAAGCGCAGCTCAACGGTCCAGAAAATATATTTAATAAAATTATAGAAGAAAACTTTCCCAACCTAAAGAAAGATATACCTATGAAGGTTCAAGAAGCATACAGAACACCGAATAGGCTGGATCAAAAAAAAAAACATCCTCTCGCCATATAATAATCAAAACACAAAGCATACAGAATAAAGAAAGAATACTAAGAGCAGCGAAGGAAAAAGGCCAAGTTACTTATAAAGGTAAACCTATCAGACTTACACCTGACTTCTCTATGGAAACCATGAAAGCCAGAAGGTCCTGGATAGATGTACTGCAGAAACTAAGAGACCATGGATGCAAGCCCAGACTACTATACCCAGCCAAGCTTTCGTTCACTATAAATGGAGAAAACAAAATTTTCCAGGATAAAAACCAATTTAAACAATACGTAGCCACAAATCCAGCCTTACAGAAATAATAGAAGGAAAATCACTAACCAAGGAGTCCAACAATGACCACAATATCTCAGACAACTAGAGACCCTTCACCAGCGCAACACAAA
Organism: Chionomys nivalis; assembly: GCF_950005125.1. NCBI lineage: Eukaryota > Metazoa > Chordata > Mammalia > Rodentia > Cricetidae > Chionomys > Chionomys nivalis. Next base: position 52,269,658 of record NC_080108.1, read on the forward strand.
GAAGGGGAACACACAAAATTTACAACTTAAAAAATGACCGGAGTTAACAACCACTGGTCATTAATATCACTTAATGTCAATGGACTCAACTCTCCTATAAAAAGGCACAGACTAAGAGATTGGATACGAAAACAGGATCCAACATTCTGCTGTTTACAAGAAACACACCTCAACCACAAAGACAGGCACCTACTCAGAGTAAAGGGTTGGGATAAGGCTTATCAAGTAAATGGACCTAAGAAACAAGCAGGGGTGGCCATACTAATTTCTAACAAGGTTGACTTCAAACTTAAATCATTCAGGAGAGATGGAGAGGGACATTTTCTACTCATAACAGGAACAATTCATCAGGATGAAGTCTCAATCCTGAATATCTATGCCCCTAATATAAAAGCACCCACGTACGTAAAAGAAACATTGTTAAAACTCAAGGCAACCATCAAACCGCACACATTAATAGTAGGAGACTTTAATACTCCTCTCTCACCAATGGACAGGTCAAGTAGACAGAAACCTAACAGAGAAATAAGAGAATTAATGGAGGTAATGAATCAAATGGACTTAACAGACATCTATAGAATATTCCACCCAAATAGGAAAGAATATACCTTCTTCTCTGCAGCTCATGGAACCTTCTCAAAAATCGACCACATACTCGGTAACAAAGCAAACATCCACAGTTACAAAAAAATATTAAGAACCACCTGTATCTTATCAGATCACCATGGATTAAAGCTAGAATTCAGCAACAATGCTACCCCCAGAAAGCCTACAAACTCATGGAAACTGAATAGTCAACTACTGAACCATACCTGGATTAAGGAAGAAATAAAGAAAGAAATTAAAGTCTTCCTTGAAGACAATGAAAATAAAGAAACAACATACTCAAACCTATGGGACACTATGAAAGCAGTTCCGAGAGGAAAGTTCATAGCACTAACTGCCCACTTAAAGAAAACAGAGAAAGCACACATTGGAGACTTAACAGCCCACCTGAAAGCTCTAGAAAAAAAAGAAGCAGACTCACCTAGAAGGGGTAGAAGACTGGAAATAATCAAACTGAGGGCTGAAATCAACAAAATAGAAACACAGAAAACAATTGAAAGAATCAATGAATCAAAAAGCTGGTTCCTGGAGAAAATCAACAAGATTGATAAACCCCTATCCAAACTAATCAAACGGCAGAGAGAGAATTTGCAAATTAATAAGATCAGAAATGAAAAGGGAGACATAACCACAGACACAGAGGAAATTCAGAGACTCATTAGATCTTACTACAAAAGCCTGTATGCCACAAAACTGGAAAATGCAAAAGAAATGGACGCTTTTTTAGATAAATACCATTTACCAAAGTTAAACCAGGACCAGGTGAACAACCTAAATAGACCTGTTAGTCGTGAAGAATTAGAAGCGGTTATCAAAAACCTCCCTTCCAAAAAAAGTCCAGGACCAGATGGTTTCAATGCGGAATTCTACCAGAACTTCCAAGAAGACCTAATACCTATTCTCCTTAATGTATTTCACAATATAGAAACAGAAGAGTCATTGCCAAATTCCTTTTATGAAGCTACAGTAACTCTGATACCAAAACCACACAAAGACCCAACCAAGAAAGAGAATTACAGGCCAATCTCACTCATGAACATCGACGCAAAAATCCTCAACAAAATTCTGGCAAACCGAATCCAAGAACACATTAGAAAAATTATCCATTATGATCAAGTTGGCTTCATACCAGAGATGCAGGGCTGGTTTAACATACTCAAATCTATCAATGTAATACATCATATAAATAAACTGAAAGAAAAAAACCATATGATCGTTTCATTAGATGCTGAAAAAGCATTTGACAAAATTCAACATCCCTTTATGATAAAAGTCTTGGAGAGATTAGGGATACAAGGGTCATACCTAAATATAATTAAAGCTATATACAGCAAGCCGACAGCTAATATCAAACTAAATGGAGAGAAACTTAAAGCCATCCCACTAAAATCAGGAACACGCCAAGGCTGTCCACTCTCTCCATACCTCTTCAATATAGTTCTCGAAGTTTTAGCAATAGCAATAAGACAACATAAGGGGATAAAGGGGATTCAAATTGGAAAGGAAGAAGTTAAACTTGCATTATTTGCAGATGATATGATAGTGTACATGAGCGACCCCAAAAACTCCTCCAAAGAACTCCTACAGCTGATAAACGCCTTTAGTAACGTGGCAGGATACAAGATCAACTCCAAAAAATCAGTCGCCCTCTTATACACAAAGGATCTGGAAGCAGAGAGAGAAATAAGAGAATCATCACCTTTCACGATAGCCACAAACAGCATAAAATATCTTGGGGTAACTCTAACCAAGGAAGTGAAAGATCTATTTGACAAAAACTTTAAGGCATTGAAGAAAGAAATTGAAAAGGATACCAGAAAATGGAAGGATCTCCCTTGCTCTTGGATTGGGAGAATCAACATAGTAAAAATGGCAATTCTACCAAGGGCAATTTATAGATTCAATGCAATCCCCATTAAAATCCCATCAAAATTCTTCACAGATCTTGAAAGGACAATAATCAACTTTATATGGAGAAACAAAAAACCCAGGATAGCCAAAACAATCTTATACAATAAAGGAACTTCTGGAGGCATTACCATCCCTGACTCAAACTCTATTACAGAGCTACAGTAATGAAAACAGCGTGGTACTGGCATAAAAACAGAGAAGTCGACCAATGGAATCGTATAGAAGACCCGGATTTTAACCCACAAACCTATGAACAACTGATTTTCGATAAAGGAGCTAAAAGTATACAATGGAAGAAAGAAAGCATCTTCAACAAATGGTGCTGGCACAATTGGATGTCAACCTGTAGAAGAATGAAAATAGACCCATATCTATCACCATGCACAAAACTCAAGTCCAAATGGATCAAAGACCTCAATATCAATCTGAAAACACTGACCCTGATAGAAGAGAAAATGGGAAGTACCCTACAACATATGGGCACTGGAGATCGCTTCCTATGTATAACCCCAGCAGCACAGACATTAAGGGCAACATTGAATAAATGGGACCTCCTGAAACTGAGAAGCTTCTGTAAAGCAAAGGACACTGTCATTAAGACAAAAAGGCAGCCTACTGACTGGGAGAAGATCTTCACCAACCCCGCAACAGACAAAGGTCTGATCTCCAAAATATATAAAGAACTCAAGAAACTAGACTTTAAAAGGATAATTAACCCAATTAAAAAATGGGGCACTGAACTGAACAGAGAATTCTCAACAGAAGAAGTTAAAATGGCCAAAAGATACTTAAGGTCATGCTCAACCTCCTTAGCGATCAGAGAAATGCAAATCAAAACAACTTTGAGATATCATCTTACACCTGTCAGAATGGCTAAAATCAAAAACACCAAGGATAGCCTTTGCTGGAGAGGTTGTGGAGAAAGGGGTACCCTCATTCATTGCTGGTGGGACTGCAAACTTGTGCAACCACTTTGGAAATCAGTGTGGCGGTTTCTCAGAAAAATTGGATCAACCTACCCCTGGACCCAGCAATACCACTCTTGGGAATATACCCAAGAGATGCCCTATCATATGACAAAAGCATTTGTCCAACTATGTTCATAGCAGCATTATTTGTAATAGCCAGAACCTGGAAGCAACCTAGATGCCCTTCAATGGAAGAATGGATGAAGAAAGTGTGGAATATATACACATTAGAGTACTACTCTGCGGTAAAAAACAATGATTCTCGAATTTTGCATGCAAATGGATGGAAATAGAAAATACGATCCTTAGTGAGGTAACCCAGACCCAAAAAGAAGAACATGGGATGTACTCACTCATAATTGGTTTCTAGCCATGGATAGGGGCCACTGAGTCTATAATTTGTGATCCTAAAGAAGCTAAACAAGAGGGTAAACCCAAGGAAAAACATATAGATATCCTCCCAGCTATGGGAAATAGACATGACTGATGGGCAAAAAATTGGAATCTTGGGGGTGGGGTGGGATGGGGATGAGGGGTGATGGGGAGAGAAAACTGTGAAGGAGAGGATGAGGGGAACTGGGGGAATCGGGGTGATTGGGGATAAAGGAAGGTTGGATAGGAAAGCAGGGAAACTCATACCTTAGGTAAGGGAGCCACCTAAGGGGTGGCAAGAGACTTGAACTTGGAATGGCTACCAGATGCCCAGGGCAATGTCCCCAGTTAGTTCATTGGGGCACCTGAGGATAGGGAACCTGAAATGAACCTATCCTATAATCATACTGATGAATATCTTGCATATCGCCATAGAACCTTCATCTAGCGATGGATGGAGATAGAGCCAGAGACCCACACTGGAGCACCGGACTGAGCTCCCAAGGTTATAATGAGGAGCAGAAGGAGAGAGAACATGAACAAGGAAGTCAGGACCATGAGGGGTGCACCCAACCACTGAGACAGTGGGGCCGATCTATTGGGAGCTCACCAAGGTCAGCTGGACTGCTACTGAAAAAACATGGGATAAAACCGGACTCTCTGAATGTGGCGGACAATGAGAGCTGACGAGAGGCCAAGGAGAATGGCACAGGAACTTTCAACTGGCGATAGATCGAGAGAGAGACAGAGACCCAAATTGGAGCAACGGTCTGAGCTCTTAAGGTCCAAATGAGGAGCAGAAGGAGGGAGAACATGAGCAAGGAAATCAGGACCACGAGGCGTGCACCCACCCACTGTGACAGTGGAACTGATCTATTGGGAGCTCTTCAAGGCCAGCTGGACTGGGACTGAATAAGCATGGGTTGAAACTGGACTCTCTGAACATGGCGGACAATGAAGGCTGATGAGAAGCCAAGGACAATGGCACTAGGTTTCGATCCTAATACATGAACTGGCTTTGTGGGAGCTTAGCCTGTTTGGATGCTCACCTTCCTGGGCCTGGATGGAAGTGGGAGGACCTTGGTCTTCCTGTAGGGCAGGGAATTTGGACTGCTCTTCAGTATCGAGAGGGAGGGGGAATGGACTGGGGGGAGGAGAAGAGAAGTGGGGATGGGGGAGGGGAGTGGGGGGAGGGGGCAATGTGTGGGAGGAGGGGAGGGAAATGGGAAACGGGGAGCAGTTGGAAATTTTAATTAAAAAAGAATAAAAAAAAAAAGAAAAAAAAAGAAAAAAAATGCCATTATGAAATCTACTACTTTGTAGCTAACTTAATAATCTTGTAATGGGAAATACTTGTTCCTGTAGCCATCGTCCCACTTGAAATGGAGTCCATGGGGCAGGTGTTGTGCTATATTAGTTCAGACATCTATTACAGTACCAGACATATGGTCATGCGTAAAGCATTTGCTGAGCCAGTTGTTGCCATGCATGCATCTAATTCCAGCATTTAGAGGACTAAGGAAGGCCCAAAGATTCTGGCTAGAGACTCACCTAATCTGAGCAAGACCTTATCTTAAATAATAATTGCCTATTTGCCAAATACATTTTGATAGCAATTATTGAGCTTTGTATATTATGTCTGTCGGTGATTGGTTTGATTTTATTATGATGCCTATAAGTTGTTGTACACGCATATAGTAGCCTCTTGATAATTGTGTTTATGTTCTATGACAACTCTCATGTTTAAAAACCATCTGACCTTTAATTATTTGAAAGCATTCATCTGTAAAATAATTTGTTAATAAATCATTTTGTGAGAGTTAATATTTGATTTTTTTCTGGTTATTTTGACTTTTCCATTTTGATATTTTATTGTTTATGCTGTAATCCCTCTTAATATCTATTTTCTAAAATTTAGAAAGGTTTTTGCTATACATACCAGGGTAACCTTGGACTTGTTATGTAGCTCAGGCTAACCTTGAACTCAAGATTCTCCTCTCAGCTTCCAGAGTGCTGGGATTACTGGCATGCACCACCATGTCTTGCTCAATTATTTTTAAAATAAATTATGTGTCTAGGTGTTTTGTAAACTTTGTACATCATGTGCACACAATGTTCAAGTAGGCCAGAAGAGGGCATCAGATCCAGGGGACTGGAGTTACTGAGGGTTGTGATTGACCAAGCAGGTGCTGGCAATGAACACAGGCCCTTTGGAAGAACAAGTGCTCTTAACTGCTGAGCTACCTCTTCAGCCTCTCGTCAATTATTATGTACATGTATATTTATGCATATAAACATCTTCACTGCATGTAAGCATGTGTGTTGTGTGCTCCTAGATGAGAAGAACTGCAGTTACAGATGGTTTGAGTTTCTGTGTGAGTGCCAGAAATTGAATTCAGGTCCTCTGCAAGAGCAAACAGTTTTCTTAATCACAGAAAAAACCCTCCAGTCCTACTTACATATAGTTTTTCTTTTCTTTTATTCTTCTTTTTTTTTTGAGTCATGAGTTTACATAGCCCAGAACAATGGATTCTCCTGCTTTCCAAATCTGGGATTATAGGTATGTCCTACTGCACAAATATTTAGATCATCAACTCTTTTGGTTTTATGGGACAGGGTTTCTTTGTGTAGGCTTGGCTGTCTTGGAGCTCACTCTGTAGCCCAGGCTGGCCTCTAACGCATAGAGCTCTTCCTGCCTCTGGCTCCTGAGTGCTGTGATTAAAGGCATGTGCTCCCACCACTACCACCACCGGGCTTCATCAACTTTTTCTTCCTTCATTTCTTTTCCTTCCTTCCTTCCTTCCTTCCTTTTTTTCTTTAAAAATTTATTTTTATTTATATGAGTACTCTACCTGCACGTCCAACTTTGTCAGACGAGGACATGGGATCACACTATAGACAGTTGTGAGCCAGTATGTGGTTACTGGGAACTGAACTCAGCACGTCTGGAAGAGTAAGCAGTGTTCTTAGATGCTGAGCCACCTCTTCAGACCCTCATCAACATTTTCTTATAGACTGATTTTTGTTTAAATTTTTCATGACTCAAACTAACTTGCACTATTACTAAACATAGACCATTTTTCATTTTAAGATTTCCTGGCTGTTATGTATTTTAGATAGGGTCTTACTATGTGACCCTGCCTGACCTGGAACTTGGAATCCCCCCAGTGTCTGATAACAAAGTGCTGGAATTGCTGATACAAGGCACACTCCTGACCTCTCTTTTATTGAGGAAGGGAAAAGGGTCTTCCTAGTAAAAAGTAGTTGTTTTGTTTTGTTTTGTTTTGTTCTTTTTGGTGGTACTGGGAATTGAGCCCAGGTCTGAAGCCACATGCTAAGAAAGTACTTTACCACAGGGCCATGTTTGTAGCCCATGTCAAATGCCATAGAAATTGTTAACGGTGAAAACAAGTTTGTGTGGATTATTTGAATAGCTATTTTTGTAAAACTGTGGGTTTTACTTATACATTGCTTTTAAAAAAACAATAAAACTGGGTGCTAGTGGCTCACACCTTTAATCCCAGCAAATCCCAGCACTCCTGAGCCAGAGGCAGGCAGATGTCTGTGAGTTCAGGGCCAGCCTGGTCTACAGAATGAGTTCCACTGACGGCCAGAGCTAGACAGAGAAACCCTGTCTCAGACAAACCAGAATTTAAACCACACTGCAAAATCACTCAAATCAGACAATTTAATACCTTATATAGATGTTGGATATTTTTCTGAATAAATACTTTATCATGGATAGGTCTTGTATCCTTTTTTTTTTAGAACTTGAAAACATACCAACTTGCATATTAAGAAGGCAATCAAAAACATTTCCTCCTCTGTTCAAGTCTGCATTATTTCAAGGCTATCCATCACACACACAAACACACACACACACACACACATCGTAAGAACAGCATCAAACATTAGTCTTTAAGCTTTAAATAACTAAAGACAATGCATTCCTTAAAGCAGGAGAGCATACCATGAAGTTACAGCAGTTTAGGTATAAAATATGGGGGGAATGAAATGTACTTCTGTGACAGGGATATATCTCAGTGTTTTGTTCAGCTTGTGCTCAATCCTCAGCACCACAAATAACAAACCAAATTTCCTTGTGCATGACATTATCAACACATATATTATCCTTAAAGGTGTGTTTCAGGCCCATAGATCTTCTGTACCAAGTAGTCTAAAGGCCTGTTCAATAACCTAAACACTTTCGTCTCTATTTATGCCCCTATAACTGCTCCCTTTTTTGTACTCCCTTGTTTGCCATTGTGCCTTAAGGGAAAGTTGTCACCGAGTATCAAGAGTTAATATGCACGAAGAACTTAAGAGCAGTTGACCTATATAAACACTCAATAAATATTCAGAACAACTTGTAAAGGAGAGTCTGCCATTATCTCCATTAAAAAAGTGAAAAGTTCTATTTTATATTCTATGTATATTTTGTTTGTATAGGCATAACAACACATGCACGAGAGTGCCTATGGAGGTCACAAAAGGGGCACCAGATCTCCTTGAGCTGGAGTCACAGGCGGTTGTGACCTGCCCAATGTGGGTACTGGGAACTGAATTTGGGTCCTGTGGTAGAATAGGAACGACTCTAAACCACTGAGCAATCTCCCAGTATCTCCACTCTTTTTCTTTCTTTTTTTGGAAGACAGGTTTTTCTGTGTAGCTCTGGTTGTCTTGGAATTTGTCTGTAGACCAGGCTGGCCTCAAACCCAGAGATTAGACTGCCTCCGTTTAATTAAATACGTGCACCACCGCTCAACCTATCCCCATTCTTATACACAAGGGATTCAAAGTACAAAAAGGTGAGGTCATACCCCAGGTCATACAAATAACAGACTGTTTCCTGTCAATCTGTATCAAACTTCCCCACCTCCAATCCAGACAACTGCTGATCTAGACTAGACATGTTCTCCAAGGTATGTATATCTAGGTATCACTACATCAAAACTAAGATGTTGTTTGTTCTTCTCATGCTCATCCTTTCATGCATACATTGCTACCTAGAGACTAGCTGCTAGGACAGTCTGAATGCAGCAGCAGAATAGATTCTAACTGTCTTTCATTAGTCAGATATTAAAGGGATCTGACGTTAAAAGGGGAGACCATGTTTTGCTGCCCAATGAAATTGTTTTGCATTGGAAATATTTTAACTTTATTACATTTATTATTGTGTGTGTGTGTGAGAGAGAGAGAGAGAGAGAGAGACAGAAAGAGAGCGAGCAGCTGGTGGTCAGTAGCTGCTGATGCAGCAGGTTCTCTTCTACCATGTGGGTCTGGGGATTGAAAGCAGGTGTTTGGGTTTGTTGATAAGTGCCTTTACCTGCTGAGTCATCTTGCTTACCCAGATTTTTTTTTTAAATTAAAAGCATTGTAGGTGGTGGTGGCACGCACCTTTAATCTGAGCACTTTGGAAGCAGAGAAAGGTATATCCCAAAGTTCGATGCTAACCTGGTCTACAGAGTGAATGCCAGGAAAACAAGGGCTGCATCGAGAAATCTTGTCTCCAAAACAAACCAAAACAAACAAAGAAGCAAATAAATAAATAAAACCATTTTAGTTTTGAAACCTTATAATAAGATTGTTATTTTAAATTGAGTTTATATTGCATTTTCTTAGTTTAATTGCTAATATAATTAATACTGCCAGACTTAGACAGTAAAACCAAAGCTCTCTGAAGGAATTACTAACCTTTGGAGAGTGAGCGACTCAAGTGTGGAACTAGAGAAGACCCGCTTTCACCATCTGATTGTACAGTTTCTGAGAACTAGGTACAGAACATGGCAGCATGCAGCTGAGATCATAGTTGGAGGCACTTACGCTTGACGGGTATAAAGGTCTGGTTCGTCGAGGTCCTGAGATCTTAATTCCTGTGTGGAGAGGCAGCCAGCACCACCGGTGGAAATGGAACTGCGCTTCATGCTCAGAACCTAATTCATGATTTCAATATCAGAAAAATGTTCCAGATGCAAGTGGATCATTAAGCAATAATTGTCACTTTTATTCTGAAGTAGAAGATTAACTAAGTTTATTCCTTTACAATAGTATTTTCCCTGTGTGCTGTATTTGTTTGTCATGTATACTTAAGTCCTCACTAAAGATAACACCTATGCAACTTCAAGTATTCAATACACTCGAGCAAGACAATGCAAAAATGAACATATATGATTCCTGCATCACACGGCAATCCATGATCGCAAAATTTCAATGTGTTATCCCGAATACATCACTGGTATCTCTTATGTCTATTTCAATGGTAACTCACAGACTGCTTGACAAGAAATCTCAGGCTCCTTAACTCTCCTCAAAATGTTTCCTTTGGCTTCAAAATCAGGATTCATTCTCTTTTCCTAATATCTACTTTTCTTGCTTTATGTTTAACCCCATAGTTTAATACCCACTATTGTCTTTCTGGTTCTAATCTCCCTTTCAGTAAAGACAAGCAATCCGTTCCATAACATAATGTAGAGGCTGCTTCCATTCTCAAAATATTTTAGTATCATAAGCATACCTATGTCAGACCCTGTCTTCATCTCTGCAGCACTAGACGCTAGCCACTCAGCTTTTTCTGGTCCTGCCCTGGCTTCTTTCTAGGATAAGACAGAACTCACTGTTGATAAAATTATATATATATATGTAGTGAAGAGAAGTCACGCTATGCGATAAGGCTTATACAGGAGGCTTATTGGAAGATGAGAGAGAAGGGACAGAGAAGGCAGAGAGGGGAGCAGACTAGTCCCATGGGGTAAAGAGTGCGGGAGAGAGAGGGAGGTAGACACAGGAGAAGGGGGAGGTTAGGGGTAGGTCCACCTGTTACAAGGAATCATAGCAAATGTGCCCAGAAGTGGCTACAGGTGAAGTGCTCTTAGTGGCTACAGGTGAGGAGGTTTCCTGTCAGGACCCTAAGGACAGGCAGGCCAATGCAGATTCCCAAATACTAACACCAAATAATAACACCCACTTTATTGTTTGTTTGAGCTGGGGACTTTAGCACAATAGGCTGTGCACTGAGTCACATCACTCCTTGTTCGACTGCTTACATTCCACTTAGGTCTTATTCTCAAGCCTTCAGTTTCCCAGACTTTTTCTTCTTACATGGCTTTTCAGATGCTGCATTACCACAGGAACGCAGTGTTTTAACCTGTCCCTCCCAGGCAGTCCTCCCCTTCTCCCCCTCCCTGCGGAACACCTTGGTCAGCAATCAGCATCCTCTTTCCCTCTCCAGGCGCTGCCCACACAAACTTACTGATCCCTGAACCCAGAACCTGGCAGATGCCGCACCACGTCTCTGATGCCACAGAGTTTCTTAGCAGGAACAGAGTTAACCCCATACCAGCAGTTACCTTTCTCTCTGGTTCTTGACCACCACCGCCCACTTCCAGTAAAATGCACAACTGCTTAGGAAGACACCCACCAATGCCAACCAGGAGCCATTTGGATTTTAAAGTCTCCGCCTGCGTGACGTCAGAAAGCCTCTTGCGAGTACTCTTAAGCAAGAAGGCTATGCCAGTTCCCAGACAGTGGTGGGAAGTCCTAGGGCAAAAGCTTAGATTTCTAAATCTTGCAGCTGTTGTGCCTCTGGCTAGAATTGTAGTTTTGTCCCTAGCAGCCCTTTTGAGTTTCAGTCTTTCCTAGCCATCAGTGTGTCTCCTCATCTGTCTTTGAGACAATCAAGTACTTTTGCAGCAGTGCCCAGTTGTTTTCCATAGTATCTTTTATTGTTGTTTTGTTTTGTAAAATATTCCTGGGCCTGGTGAAATGGCTCCATGGGTAAGAGCACTGCCTGCTCTTCCAAAGAAATGGGTTAAATCCCCAGGACCCATAACTATAACTCTAATTTCAGGAGGTCTGATGCCCTCTTCTGGCCTTGGTGGGCACCAGACACACGTGTGGTATACAGACATACATGTAGGCAAAACACTTTATACATAAAATAAAAATAATAAAGATCTTTTTTAAAAAAATAAAGGCAAATAAAAAGTATTCTTGTACAGTTTTATCAGGACCTAAGTTCTCAAAATTCATTTCAACACTCATCTTAGTTTCAAGATGCCTTAAGAAGTACAAAATTTGCTGGTCAGTGTTGGCACATTCCTTTACTCCCAGCACTCAAGAGGCAGAGGCAGGGGGATCTCTATGAGTTTGAGAAGAGTCTACAGAAGAAATACAAAATCACTTTAGCTAAGACATTTGAATTGGAAGTATTATCTCTGTTTGACCAAGATCTCCCATATTTTGTCATTACAAGGTCAATTAGTAAGACTATTGTAATAGCTATTGCTTATGCATTAACTACTCCTGGATTCTTTTTATAGAAGACTGAAGTGAGAAAGGATTAATGTTCTACGGGTGCTTAAATAAAGCAAGTTTTCACATACTAGTCCTTCTAAATTCATTCCTCATCAAAGAACTCATTGAAACATTTTTTTTTGTACAAATTTTAAAAAGTTGAAGTCTACAGTCGTCAGGCTGGTAGTCGTAGACACACAAAAACCTGACAAGCTTGCTTTCTATGTCTACTTCTGAATGCCACTCAGGATCAAGTGAGATAATTGTATCAGGATTTTAGCTTAGTGATACATGGCGTTAATAAATTAAAATTCATCCTAAGGAATGTAGTGGGAAGAAATGATAATGTAATCAAGTTGAATTTAATTTGCTAGATATTTTATAATGACATTTTAAGTCATAAGCAACTGTAATATACTTTACTATTAGAAACTCTTTTAATTAATGCAGGCCACCTTATTCCCATGTGGTTATGCCGTGGCAGTATATGTGAAAAATTCTTCAGAGCAGGTAATAGGGATATGTTACATCTCTTTTTATCTTCCTTTTTTTTCTGAGACAAGCTTGTCTATTTAACAGTCTTGGCTGTGTCCCTTTTTTACCTTTTATGTTAATTCTTTAAAAACAACTACTTCTTTATTTTATTTATTGTATTATGTGTAGTTGGAATTTTCCTTTGGGCCACCAAGAAACTCCCAAATAATTTATTATGAATGCTTCTTATTAATTATAAGTGCTTAGTCTTAGCTTAGGCTCGTCCTGCTAGCTTTTTGAACTTAATTTAACCTGTTTCTATTCATCTACATTTTTCCTTGGGGCTTTTTACCTTTCTTTTATTCTGTATGTCTTGGTTTCCTGCTTCCTCCATGTGTGTCTGATTGGCCACTGGTTTCTCCCTGGTATCTCTTTTTCTTTCTTCCTTTCTAAGCCTAAATTCCTCCTGCTACTCAGTTTCCCTGCCTGCAAGTCCTGCCTATACCTCTTTCTTGCTATTGGCCATTTAGCTTTTTGTTAGACTAAGCAGGTGCCTTAGGCAGACAAGGTAAAACAGCAACACATTTTTACATATAATTCAACAAATGCAACACGTCTTTACATAGTTATACAAATATTTTGTAACAATGAAACATCATTTCTCCTTTTACTTTTTTTCTTCAAACCCGCTCTTATATGCCTCCTTGTTCCCTTTAAAATTCATGGATTTTTCATTAATTTTGTTACATGCATATGTGTATGTAACCTGCCCAATCTGTATGTTACTTGTCTGTATGCTGTCAGGGTTATAATTAGGTTGAAGGGAGATAAATACACAGGGAGAAAGGAGAGCAAAATAATAGTATGGATATGTGAAAAAAATCACAAGGATTCATACTGTTAAGTACTTACGAAACTATAACACACACATACTTTAATTTAGTATAATGTTATTTGTATGTATGATTCAGGGCTCACCATTTGGTATTGGATAAGCATTTCGTGTACTCTTCCCACAGTAGGACTAAAACTGTTTCTCCACTCCCGGCATTTGTGAGTTCCCTATAGTTCTTTGTGTAGGGCTGGTTGGCACCTTGTCCCTTATAGATTGCCTCTTGTCCTTATTCAGCTCATACTTAAGTAGCCATGTTAATAAGATTTTATTGGTGTAGATTCTGACATTCCTAGGAGATACAATGTCACAGCAAACTCCATGATGCTCTGGCTCTTATAATCTATGTGTCCCCTCCTTTACAATGTTTCGTGATACTTACGTGTAGTGATATTTCATTTGTATTTTAATAAAGAAAGTTTAGCTGAAGATCAGAGAGTAAGTGGTAGCACACACCTTTAATCTCAGTAGCCACACTAGTTTGCCATAGAACCCTGGCGGTGCACGCCTTTAATCCCAGTGGTGCACATCTTTAATCCCAACCTAAAGACTGGAATGCAAGACAGAAGGAGAAAGCTCTCAGACACAGTCTCATCACCCTGTTATTTGATTTCTCTGTTAGATTGCCTTCACATATGCATTTCTTTCAGGAAGCATCAACTGTATCAATACCCATGCCACTGCACACTACTTCCGTGGCCTTAGTTTTAGCTGTTTCTCCCTGTATACACTCCCTCGTCCCTCTATTTCTCTCCTTGCACCTCCCCTCACCAGCCTGTACCTTTCTATTCTATTTCTTCTTTCCTGATGAGATGCTTCTCTCCTCCTTAGTCTGTTACTCTATGCTTAATCTCTGTGATTCTGTATATCCACATGTAAGCTAATACATGCCACATTTGGCTTTCTGTGTCTGGGTACCTCACTCAGGGTGATTTCTCCCCTAGTTCTACCCATTTACTGTGAATTTAATTCTTTATAATGGCTGAGTAATATTCATTTGTATAAAGGTTCCAATTTTTATTATCCATTCATATTCATGTCTTGAATATGTTATCCAATTTCTTGGCATTATTAATAGAGCAGCAATGGACATGGTTGAGTAAGCGTCTCTGTGGTAGGATGAAGTTTCCTTTGGGTAAATGCCCAAGAGTGATAGAGCTGGATCACGAGGTAGATCAGTTCCCATCTCTCTAAGGTAAATCCACACTCATTTCCATAGTGACTGTATGAGTCTGCACTCCTACCAGCAGTGGATGAGTGTACCCCTTATTCTATGTCCTTGCCAGCAGGAACTGTCACTCGTATTATTGATCCTAAGGATTCTGACAGGTGTAAAATGGACTCTCAAAGCAGACTTGGTTTGCATTTCACTAATGACTGAGAATGTTGAACATTTAAGTCTTTCTCAGCCACTTAAGATTCCCTATTGAGAATTCTCAGTTTAAAAATTCCCAGTTTTAATTGAGTCATTTGTTTTCTTGATATCTAGCCTTTTGAGTTCTTTATACATTTTGTTTGAGTTTTTTTGTATAATTTTGGATATTAGCCCTCTATTGGGTGTGTAGTTGATAAAAAAATATTTTACCATTCTGTAAGCTGCCACTTTGTCTGAATGATGGGATCTTTTGTCATGCAGAAGCTTTTCAGTTTCATGAGATCCCATTTATTAATTGTTGAAATTAGTGTCTGTGTTAATAGTGTTCTGCTCAGAAAGTCTTTTCCTATGTCATTGATTTCAGGGATCTTCCCTTCTTTTTCTTCTGTTAGGTTCAAGATATCTGGTTTTAGGTTGAGGTCTGTGTGGGAATTCCTTTCCATTAAATATTTTTTGGGATGTGGGGGTGTGTCAGCAATAGGGTGGCTTCTGTGTGCTGACATGATCTCTTATAAGGGAGAGAATGGTCTCCCATGTATTTCTGGTTTCTTCATCAAAGATCAGGAGTCCGTAGGCACTTGAATTACACCTGACTTCTCAGTGGAAACCATGAAAGCCAGAATGTCTTAGATAGATGTGCTGCCAACACTAAGAGACCATGAAGGCAATCCCAGAGTACTATTCGCAGCAAAGCTTGCATTCACCGTCAATGGAGAAAAAAGATATTCCAGGACAAAAACAGATTTAAATAATAGGTAGCCACAAACCCAGCCTTACAGAAACTACTAGAAGGCAAAGCACAAACCAAGGAAGCTAAGAACACCCATAATAACACAGACATCTGACAACTCTCCACCACCACAACTCAAAGAAGGGAAACACACACTCTAATAGTAGGTTTCAACACTCCTCTCTCACCAATGGACAGGCTAAACAGACAGAAACTTAATGGAGCAATAAGAGATATCACAGATGTAGTGAAACAAATGAAATTAATAGACATCTATAGAACATTCAACCCAACAGAAAAGAAAATACCTTCTTCTCAGCATCTCATGGAACCTTCTCAAAAATTGATCACATAATCAGTAACAAAGCAAACATTCACAGATACAAAAGAAAATGTAGTAACCAGCTGTGTACTATTGGATTACCATGGAATAATCCTAGAATTCAACAACAATTCTACCCCCAGAATGCCTACAAACTCATGAAAACTGAACAGTCAACTACTCTCCAGAAGATGACATCAGATACCTTAGAATTAGAGATATAAGGGATTGGGAGCTGCCATATGGGTGCTGTTAACTGAACCTTTGTCCTCTGCAAGAGCGGCAAGTGCTCTTAATCATGGATTCATCAACCCAGCCCTAGAAGGTACTTCATTTTTTCCCTTAAACCCAGATGTCATTAGGAAAGATCCTTTTACAGATGGTGCTGAGAAAACTGGGTATGTACCTGTAGAAGAATGAAATCAGGTCGAGTCTCAAACTACATGAAACATTGAAAATAGATCACAGACTTCATGTGAAGACAGGACATGCTGAAACTGCAGGGAAGACACATCAACTATGTCCCATGTCAACAATCATCCTATGCAGAGGTAGGAACTTCTGAATGGACTGTGACAGCAGAGAACACAACCCAAGGACTGACACATGGATTATAGCAAACTAAAAACCTGCCTAACAGTGGAAGGAACCTCACAACTGAAGAGACAGCTTACAGATTTGAGAAATCATTGCCAACTCTGTATCGCATAGGGTTCTATTATGTAAAAACAGCCAAGATTAAACCAAATCCAATCCATACATGAGGTAATGAGGTGAGCAGACAGTCCTCAAAGGAAGAAATAGAAATGGCAAATAATATTTGATGATGGGTTCAACATCCTAAGCCATCAGGGAAAGGTGAAATTAAAATGATTTATACTGTCACCTTACTAGCTCAGAATGACTTTCATCAAGAAAACAGAACAACAGATGCTGGCAGGAATTTGAGGAAAGAGGAAACTTTACTCACTGCTAGTGAGCATAAATTGCAGCTACTGAGGAAATCAGTAAGTAGGTTTGTCAAAAATGAGAAAGTGGTGGGACAGATGTCTCAGGGAAAAGCACTGGCTGCTCTTACAGAGGAACTGGGTTTGGTTCCCAGCACCCACTTGGTGGCTCAGAACCATCTATAACTCCAGTTCCAGGGAATCCCGTTCTGGCCTCCACAGTCACCACGGATGTAGACATATATTGCAGGAAAAATATTCACACACATAAAAATAAAAGATAAACAAATCTTTGAGAACGACAACCAAAACTATCACATGATCTGCCTATATGCCTCAGTGATAAAGAGCACTTCTTGTTCTTCCAGAGGACCAGCATTTGATTCCCAACACCTGTAGTACAAGCCCCAGGAGGGTCTGACATCTCTCATCTCTGTGGTCACACACACACACACACACACAGAGAGAGAGAGATTTAAAAGTAAAAAAATGACATTTGTAGGAAAATGGGTGAAATTTCAATTCAGAATGTTAGCTGAAATAAACTGCGTTCAGATAAGCACTATGTTTTCTCTCATGTGTGTAGCCTTGATTGAAGTTTCTATGTGTGAGTGGGTCGGTGTCCATGTGTGGATGACTCATGAAACTAGAGAACTGTGAGAGGGAAAAAGAGACCTGAAGGATTAGTGTACAGGAACACTGACAGAAGATAATGCAATATTGTACTGGGAGAGCAGAAATTAGGTTGTTGTGGGCAATGGAAAAACAGCAAGAATGGGACAGAGGGGAGGGCAAGGCAAAGGCCAGAGGGCAGGGTGTGGAAGAAGAAAACATGTGTAAAGATGCCATTATGAAATCTACTACTTTGTAGCTAACTTAATAATCTTGTAATGGGAAATACTTGTTCCTGTAGCCATCGTCCCACTTGAAATGGAGTCCATGGGGCAGGTGTTGTGCTATATTAGTTCAGACATCTATTACAGTACCAGGCATATGGTCATGCGTAAAGCATTTGCTGAGCCAGTTGTTGCCATGCATGCATCTAATTCCAGCATTTAGAGGACTAAGGAAGGCCCAAAGATTCTGGCTAGAGACTCACCTAATCTGAGCAAGACCTTATCTTAAATAATAATTGCCTATTTGCCAAATACATTTTGATAGCAATTATTGAGCTTTGTATATTATGTCTGTCGGTGATTGGTTTGATTTTATTATGATGCCTATAAGTTGTTGTACACGCATATAGTAGCCTCTTGATAATTGTGTTTATGTTCTATGACAACTCTCATGTTTAAAAACCATTAGACATTTAATTATTTGAAAGCATTCATCTGTAAAATAATTTGTTAATAAAATCTTTTTTGAGAGTTAATATTTGATTTTTTCTGGTTATTTTGACTTTTCCATTTTGATATTTTATTGTTTATGCTGTAATCCATCTTAATATCTATTTTCTAAAATTTAGAAAGGTTTTTGCTATACATACCAGGGTAACCTTGGACTTGTTATGTAGCTCAGGCTAACCTTGAACTCAAGATTCTCCTCTCAGCTTCCAGAGTGCTGGGATTACTGGCATGCACCACCATGTCTTGCTCAATTATTTTTAAAATAAATTATGTGTCTAGGTGTTTTGTAAACTTTGTACATCATGTGCACACAATGTTCAAGTAGGCCAGAAGAGGGCATCAGATCCAGGGGACTGGAGTTACTGAGGGTTGTGATTGACCAAGCAGGTGCTGGCAATGAACACAGGCCCTTTGGAAGAACAAGTGCTCTTAACTGCTGAGCTACCTCTTCAGCCTCTCGTCAATTATTATGTACATGTATATTTATGCATATAAACATCTTCACTGCATGTAAGCATGTGTGTTGTGTGCTCCTAGATGAGAAGAACTGCAGTTACAGATGGTTTGAGTTTCTGTGTGAGTGCCAGAAATTGAATTCAGGTCCTCTGCAAGAGCAAACAGTTTTCTTAATCACAGAAAAAACCCTCCAGTCCTACTTACATATAGTTTTTCTTTTCTTTTATTCTTCTTTTTTTTTTGAGTCATGAGTTTACATAGCCCAGAACAATGGATTCTCCTGCTTTCCAAATCTGGGATTATAGGTATGTCCTACTGCACAAATATTTAGATCATCAACTCTTTTGGTTTTATGGGACAGGGTTTCTTTGTGTAGGCTTGGCTGTCTTGGAGCTCACTCTGTAGCCCAGGCTGGCCTCTAACGCATAGAGCTCTTCCTGCCTCTGGCTCCTGAGTGCTGGGATTAAAGGCATGTGCTCCCACCACTACCACCACCTGGCTTCATCAACTTTTTCTTCCTTCATTTCTTTTCCTTCCTTCCTTCCTTCCTTCCTTTTTTTCTTTAAAAATTTATTATTATTATTATGAGTACTCTACCTGCACGTCCAACTTTGTCAGACGAGGACATGGGATCACACTATAGACAGTTGTGAGCCAGTATGTGGTTACTGGGAACTGAACTCAGCACGTCTGGAAGAGTAAGCAGTGTTCTTAGATGCTGAGCCACCTCTTCAGACCCTCATCAACATTTTCTTATAGACTGATTTTTGTTTAAATTTTTCATGACTCAAACTAACTTGCACTATTACTAAACATAGACCATTTTTCATTTTAAGATTTCCTGGCTGTTATGTATTTTAGATAGGGTCTTACTATGTGACCCTGCCTGACCTGGAACTTGGAATCCCCCCAGTGTCTGATAACAAAGTGCTGGAATTGCTGATACAAGGCACACTCCTGACCTCTCTTTTATTGAGGAAGGGAAAAGGGTCTTCCTAGTAAAAAGTAGTTGTTTTGTTTTGTTTTGTTCTTTTTGGTGGTACTGGGAATTGAGCCCAGGTCTGAAGCCACATGCTAAGAAAGTACTTTACCACAGGGCCATGTTTGTAGCCCATGTCAAATGCCATAGAAATTGTTAACGGTGAAAACAAGTTTGTGTGGATTATTTGAATAGCTATTTTTGTAAAACTGTGGGTTTTACTTATACATTGCTTTTAAAAAAACAATAAAACTGGGTGCTAGTGGCTCACACCTTTAATCCCAGCAAATCCCAGCACTCCTGAGCCAGAGGCAGGCAGATGTCTGTGAGTTCAGGGCCAGCCTGGTCTACAGAATGAGTTCCACTGACGGCCAGAGCTAGACAGAGAAACCCTGTCTCAGACAAACCAGAATTTAAACCACACTGCAAAATCACTCAAATCAGACAATTTAATACCTTATATAGATGTTGGATATTTTTCTGAATAAATACTTTATCATGGATAGGTCTTGTATCCTTTTTTTTTAGAACTTGAAAACATACCAACTTGCATATTAAGAAGGCAATCAAAAACATTTCCTCCTCTGTTCAAGTCTGCATTATTTCAAGGCTATCCATCACACACACAAACACACACACACACACACACATCGTAAGAACAGCATCAAACATTAGTCTTTAAGCTTTAAATAACTAAAGACAATGCATTCCTTAAAGCAGGAGAGCATACCATGAAGTTACAGCAGTTTAGGTATAAAATATGGGGGGAATGAAATGTACTTCTGTGACAGGGATATATCTCAGTGTTTTGTTCAGCTTGTGCTCAATCCTCAGCACCACAAATAACAAACCAAATTTCCTTGTGCATGACATTATCAACACATATATTATCCTTAAAGGTGTGTTTCAGGCCCATAGATCTTCTGTACCAAGTAGTCTAAAGGCCTGTTCAATAACCTAAACACTTTCGTCTCTATTTATGCCCCTATAACTGCTCCCTTTTTTGTACTCCCTTGTTTGCCATTGTGCCTTAAGGGAAAGTTGTCACCGAGTATCAAGAGTTAATATGCACGAAGAACTTAAGAGCAGTTGACCTATATAAACACTCAATAAATATTCAGAACAACTTGTAAAGGAGAGTCTGCCATTATCTCCATTAAAAAAGTGAAAAGTTCTATTTTATATTCTATGTATATTTTGTTTGTATAGGCATAACAACACATGCACGAGAGTGCCTATGGAGGTCACAAAAGGGGCACCAGATCTCCTTGAGCTGGAGTCACAGGCGGTTGTGACCTGCCCAATGTGGGTACTGGGAACTGAATTTGGGTCCTGTGGTAGAATAGGAACGACTCTAAACCACTGAGCAATCTCCCAGTATCTCCACTCTTTTTCTTTCTTTTTTTGGAAGACAGGTTTTTCTGTGTAGCTCTGGTTGTCTTGGAATTTGTCTGTAGACCAGGCTGGCCTCAAACCCAGAGATTAGACTGCCTCCGTTTAATTAAATACGTGCACCACCGCTCAACCTATCCCCATTCTTATACACAAGGGATTCAAAGTACAAAAAGGTGAGGTCATACCCCAGGTCATACAAATAACAGACTGTTTCCTGTCAATCTGTATCAAACTTCCCCACCTCCAATCCAGACAACTGCTGATCTAGACTAGACATGTTCTCCAAGGTATGTATATCTAGGTATCACTACATCAAAACTAAGATGTTGTTTGTTCTTCTCATGCTCATCCTTTCATGCATACATTGCTACCTAGAGACTGGCTGCTAGGACAGTCTGAATGCAGCAGCAGAATAGATTCTAACTGTCTTTCATTAGTCAGATATTAAAGGGATCTGACGTTAAAAGGGGAGACCATGTTTTGCTGCCCAATGAAATTGTTTTGCATTGGAAATATTTTAACTTTATTACATTTATTATTGTGTGTGTGTGTGAGAGAGAGAGAGAGAGAGAGAGACAGAAAGAGAGCGAGCAGCTGGTGGTCAGTAGCTGCTGATGCAGCAGGTTCTCTTCTACCATGTGGGTCTGGGGATTGAAAGCAGGTGTTTGGGTTTGTTGATAAGTGCCTTTACCTGCTGAGTCATCTTGCTTACCCAGATTTTTTTTTTAAATTAAAAGCATTGTAGGTGGTGGTGGCACGCACCTTTAATCTGAGCACTTTGGAAGCAGAGAAAGGTATATCCCAAAGTTCGATGCTAACCTGGTCTACAGAGTGAATGCCAGGAAAACAAGGGCTGCATCGAGAAATCTTGTCTCCAAAACAAACCAAAACAAACAAAGAAGCAAATAAATAAATAAAACCATTTTAGTTTTGAAACCTTATAATAAGATTGTTATTTTAAATTGAGTTTATATTGCATTTTCTTAGTTTAATTGCTAATATAATTAATACTGCCAGACTTAGACAGTAAAACCAAAGCTCTCTGAAGGAATTACTAACCTTTGGAGAGTGAGCGACTCAAGTGTGGAACTAGAGAAGACCCGCTTTCACCATCTGATTGTACAGTTTCTGAGAACTAGGTACAGAACATGGCAGCATGCAGCTGAGATCATAGTTGGAGGCACTTACGCTTGACGGGTATAAAGGTCTGGTTCGTCGAGGTCCTGAGATCTTAATTCCTGTGTGGAGAGGCAGCCAGCACCACCGGTGGAAATGGAACTGCGCTTCATGCTCAGAACCTAATTCATGATTTCAATATCAGAAAAATGTTCCAGATGCAAGTGGATCATTAAGCAATAATTGTCACTTTTATTCTGAAGTAGAAGATTAACTAAGTTTATTCCTTTACAATAGTATTTTCCCTGTGTGCTGTATTTGTTTGTCATGTATACTTAAGTCCTCACTAAAGATAACACCTATGCAACTTCAAGTATTCAATACACTCGAGCAAGACAATGCAAAAATGAACATATATGATTCCTGCATCACACGGAAATCCATGATCGCAAAATTTCAATGTGTTATCCCGAATACATCACTGGTATCTCTTATGTCTATTTCAATGGTAACTCACAGACTGCTTGACAAGAAATCTCAGGCTCCTTAACTCTCCTCAAAATGTTTCCTTTGGCTTCAAAATCAGGATTCATTCTCTTTTCCTAATATCTACTTTTCTTGCTTTATGTTTAACCCCATAGTTTAATACCCACTATTGTCTTTCTGGTTCTAATCTCCCTTTCAGTAAAGACAAGCAATCCGTTCCATAACATAATGTAGAGGCTGCTTCCATTCTCAAAATATTTTAGTATCATAAGCATACCTATGTCAGACCCTGTCTTCATCTCTGCAGCACTAGACGCTAGCCACTCAGCTTTTTCTGGTCCTGCCCTGGCTTCTTTCTAGGATAAGACAGAACTCACTGTTGATAAAATTATATATATATATATATATATATATATATATATATATATATATATATATATATATGTAGTGAAGAGAAGTCACGCTATGCGATAAGGCTTATACAGGAGGCTTATTGGAAGATGAGAGAGAAGGGACAGAGAAGGCAGAGAGGGGAGCAGACTAGTCCCATGGGGTAAAGAGTGCGGGAGAGAGAGGGAGGTAGACACAGGAGAAGGGGGAGGTTAGGGGTAGGTCCACCTGTTACAAGGAACCATAGCAAATGTGCCCAGAAGTGGCTACAGGTGAAGTGCTCTTAGTGGCTACAGGTGAGGAGGTTTCCTGTCAGGACCCTAAGGACAGGCAGGCCAATGCAGATTCCCAAATACTAACACCAAATAATAACACCCACTTTATTGTTTGTTTGAGCTGGGGACTTTAGCACAATAGGCTGTGCACTGAGTCACATCACTCCTTGTTCGACTGCTTACATTCCACTTAGGTCTTATTCTCAAGCCTTCAGTTTCCCAGACTTTTTCTTCTTACATGGCTTTTCAGATGCTGCATTACCACAGGAACGCAGTGTTTTAACCTGTCCCTCCCAGGCAGTCCTCCCCTTCTCCCCCTCCCTGCGGAACACCTTGGTCAGCAATCAGCATCCTCTTTCCCTCTCCAGGCGCTGCCCACACAAACTTACTGATCCCTGAACCCAGAACCTGGCAGATGCCGCACCACGTCTCTGATGCCACAGAGTTTCTTAGCAGGAACAGAGTTAACCCCATACCAGCAGTTACCTTTCTCTCTGGTTCTTGACCACCACCGCCCACTTCCAGTAAAATGCACAACTGCTTAGGAAGACACCCACCAATGCCAACCAGGAGCCATTTGGATTTTAAAGTCTCCGCCTGCGTGACGTCAGAAAGCCTCTTGCGAGTACTCTTAAGCAAGAAGGCTATGCCAGTTCCCAGACAGTGGTGGGAAGTCCTAGGGCAAAAGCTTAGATTTCTAAATCTTGCAGCTGTTGTGCCTCTGGCTAGAATTGTAGTTTTGTCCCTAGCAGCCCTTTTGAGTTTCAGTCTTTCCTAGCCATCAGTGTGTCTCCTCATCTGTCTTTGAGACAATCAAGTACTTTTGCAGCAGTGCCCAGTTGTTTTCCATAGTATCTTTTATTGTTGTTTTGTTTTGTAAAATATTCCTGGGCCTGGTGAAATGGCTCCATGGGTAAGAGCACTGCCTGCTCTTCCAAAGAAATGGGTTAAATCCCCAGGACCCATAACTATAACTCTAATTTCAGGAGGTCTGATGCCCTCTTCTGGCCTTGGTGGGCACCAGACACACGTGTGGTATACAGACATACATGTAGGCAAAACACTTTATACATAAAATAAAAATAATAAAGATCTTTTTTAAAAAAATAAAGGCAAATAAAAAGTATTCTTGTACAGTTTTATCAGGACCTAAGTTCTCAAAATTCATTTCAACACTCATCTTAGTTTCAAGATGCCTTAAGAAGTACAAAATTTGCTGGTCAGTGTTGGCACATTCCTTTACTCCCAGCACTCAAGAGGCAGAGGCAGGGGGATCTCTATGAGTTTGAGAAGAGTCTACAGAAGAAATACAAAATCACTTTAGCTAAGACATTTGAATTGGAAGTATTATCTCTGTTTGACCAAGATCTCCCATATTTTGTCATTACAAGGTCAATTAGTAAGACTATTGTAATAGCTATTGCTTATGCATTAACTACTCCTGGATTCTTTTTATAGAAGACTGAAGTGAGAAAGGATTAATGTTCTACGGGTGCTTAAATAAAGCAAGTTTTCACATACTAGTCCTTCTAAATTCATTCCTCATCAAAGAACTCATTGAAACATTTTTTTTTGTACAAATTTTAAAAAGTTGAAGTCTACAGTCGTCAGGCTGGTAGTCGTAGACACACAAAAACCTGACAAGCTTGCTTTCTATGTCTACTTCTGAATGCCACTCAGGATCAAGTGAGATAATTGTATCAGGATTTTAGCTTAGTGATACATGGCGTTAATAAATTAAAATTCATCCTAAGGAATGTAGTGGGAAGAAATGATAATGTAATCAAGTTGAATTTAATTTGCTAGATATTTTATAATGACATTTTAAGTCATAAGCAACTGTAATATACTTTACTATTAGAAACTCTTTTAATTAATGCAGGCCACCTTATTCCCATGTGGTTATGCCGTGGCAGTATATGTGAAAAATTCTTCAGAGCAGGTAATAGGGATATGTTACATCTCTTTTTATCTTCCTTTTTTTTCTGAGACAAGCTTGTCTATTTAACAGTCTTGGCTGTGTCCCTTTTTTACCTTTTATGTTAATTCTTTAAAAACAACTACTTCTTTATTTTATTTATTGTATTATGTGTAGTTGGAATTTTCCTTTGGGCCACCAAGAAACTCCCAAATAATTTATTATGAATGCTTCTTATTAATTATAAGTGCTTAGTCTTAGCTTAGGCTCGTCCTGCTAGCTTTTTGAACTTAATTTAACCTGTTTCTATTCATCTACATTTTTCCTTGGGGCTTTTTACCTTTCTTTTATTCTGTATGTCTTGGTTTCCTGCTTCCTCCATGTGTGTCTGATTGGCCACTGGTTTCTCCCTGGTATCTCTTTTTCTTTCTTCCTTTCTAAGCCTAAATTCCTCCTGCTACTCAGTTTCCCTGCCTGCAAGTCCTGCCTATACCTCTTTCTTGCTATTGGCCATTTAGCTTTTTGTTAGACTAAGCAGGTGCCTTAGGCAGACAAGGTAAAACAGCAACACATTTTTACATATAATTCAACAAATGCAACACGTCTTTACATAGTTATACAAATATTTTGTAACAATGAAACATCATTTCTCCTTTTACTTTTTTTCTTCAAACCCGCTCTTATATGCCTCCTTGTTCCCTTTAAAATTCATGGATTTTTCATTAATTTTGTTACATGCATATGTGTATGTAACCTGCCCAATCTGTATGTTACTTGTCTGTATGCTGTCAGGGTTATAATTAGGTTGAAGGGAGATAAATACACAGGGAGAAAGGAGAGCAAAATAATAGTATGGATATGTGAAAAAAATCACAAGGATTCATACTGTTAAGTACCTAAGAAACTATAACACACACATACTTTAATTTAGTATAATGTTATTTGTATGTATGATTCAGGGCTCACCATTTGGTATTGGATAAGCATTTCGTGTACTCTTCCCACAGTAGGACTAAAACTGTTTCTCCACTCCCGGCATTTGTGAGTTCCCTATAGTTCTTTGTGTAGGGCTGGTTGGCCCCTTGTCCCTTATAGATTGCCTCTTGTCCTTATTCAGCTCATACTTAAGCAGCCATGTTAATAAGATTTTATTGGTGTAGATTCTGACATTCCTAGGAGATACAATGTCACAGCAAACTCCATGATGCTCTGGCTCTTATAATCTATGTGTCCCCTCCTTTACAATGTTTCGTGATACTTACGTGTAGTGATATTTCATTTGTATTTTAATAGAAAGTTTAGCTGAAGATCAGAGAGTAAGTGGTAGCACACACCTTTAATCTCAGTAGCCACACTAGTTTGCCATAGAAACCTGGCGGTGCACGCCTTTAATCCCAGTGGTGCACATCTTTAATCCCAACCTAAAGAATGGAATGCAAGACAGAAGGAGAAAGCTCTCAGACACAGTCTCATCACCCTGTTATTTGATTTCTCTGTTAGATTGCCTTCACATATGCATTTATTTCAGGAAGCATCGACTGTATCAATACCCATGCCACTGCACACTACTTCCGTGGCCTTAGTTTTAGCTGTTTCTCCCTGTATACACTCCCTCGTCCCTCTATTTCTCTCCTTGCACCTCCCCGCACCAGCCTGTACCTTTCTATTCTATTTCTTCTTTCCTGATGAGATGCTTCTCTCCTCCTTAGTCTGTTACTCTATGCTTAATCTCTGTGATTCTGTATATCCACATGTAAGCTAATACATGCCACATTTGGTTTTCTGTGTCTGGGTACCTCACTCAGGGTGATTTCTCCCCCTAGTTCTACCCATTTACTGTGAATTTAATTCTTTTTAATGGCTGAGTAATATTCATTTGTATAAAGGTTCCAATTTTTATCACGAGGTAGATCAGGTCCCATCTCTCTAAGGTAAATCCACACTCATTTCCATAGTGACTGTATGAGTCTGCACTCCTACCAGCAGTGGATGAGTGTACCCCTTATTCTATGTCCTTGCCAGCAGGAACTGTCACTCGTATTATTGATCCTAGGGATTCTGACAGGTGTAAAGAGGACTCTCAAAGCAGACTTGGTTTGCATTTCACTAATGACTGAGAATGTTGAACATTTAAGCCTTTCTCAGCCACTTAAGATTCCCTATTGAGAATTCTCTGTTTAAAAATTCCCAGTTTTAATTGAGTCATTTGTTTTCTTGATATCTAGCCTTTTGAGTTCTTTATACATTTTGTTTGAGTTTTTTTGTATAATTTTGGATATTAGCCCTCTATTGGGTGTGTAGTTGATAAAAAAATATTTTACCATTCTGTAAGCTGCCACTTTGTCTGAATGATGGGATCTTTTGTCATGCAGAAGCTTTTCAGTTTCATGAGATCCCATTTATTAATTGTTGAAATTAGTGTCTGTGTTAATAGTGTTCTGCTCAGAAAGTCTTTTCCTATGTCATTGATTTCAGGGATCTTCCCTTCTTTTTCTTCTGTTAGGTTCAAGATATCTGGTTTTAGGTTGAGGTCTGTGTGGGAATTCCTTTCCATTAAATATTTTTTGGGATGTGGGGGTGTGTCAGCAATAGGGTGGCTTCTGTGTGCTGACATGTTCTCTTATAAGGGAGAGAATGGTCTCCCATGTATTTCTGGTTTCTTCATCAAAGATCAGGAGTCCGTAGGCACTTGAATTACACCTGACTTCTCAGTGGAAACCATGAAAGCCAGAATGTCTTAGATAGATGTGCTGCCAACACTAAAAGACCATGAAGGCAATCCCAGAGTACTATTCGCAGCAAAGCTTGCATTCACCATCAATGGAGAAAAAAGATATTCCAGGACAAAAACAGATTTAAATAATAGGTAGCCACAATCCCAGCCTTACAGAAACTACTAGAAGGCAAAGCACAAACCAAGGAAGCTAAGAACACCCATAATAACACAGACATCTGACAACTCTCCACCACAACAACTCAAAGAAGGGAAACACACACTCTAATAGTAGGTTTCAACACTCCTCTCTCACCAATGGACAGGCTAAACAGACAGAAACTTAATGGAGCAATAAGAGATATCACAGATGTAGTGAATCAAATGAAATTAATAGACACCTATAGAACATTCCACCAAACAGAAAAGAAAATACCTTCTTCTCAGCATCTCATGGAACCTTCTCAAAAATTGATCACATAATCAGTAACAAAGCAAACATTCACAGATACAAAAGAAAATGTAGTAACCAGCTGTGTACTATTGGATTACCATGGAATAATGCTAGAATTCAACAACAATTCTACCCCCAGAATGCCTACAAACTCATGAAAACTGAACAGTCAACTACTCTCCAGAAGATGACATCAGATACCTTAGAATTAGAGATATAAGGGATTGTGAGCTGCCATATGGGTGCTGTTAACTGAACCTTTCTCCTCTGCAAGAGCAGCAAGTGCTCTTAATCATGGATTCATCATCCCAGCCCTAGAAGGTACTTCATTTTTCCCTTAAACCCAGATGTCATTAGGAAAGATCCTTTTACAGATGGTGCTGAGAAAACTGGGTATGTACCTGTAGAAGAATGAAATCAGGTCGAGTCTCAAACTACATGAAACATTGAAAATAGATCACAGACTTCATGTGAAGACAGGACATACTGATACTTCAGGGAAGACACATCAACTATATCCCGTGTCAACAATCATCCTATGCAGAGGTAGGAACTTCTGAATGGACTGTGACAGCAGAGAACACAACCCAAGGACTGACACATGGATTATAGCGAACTGAAAGCCTGCCTAACAATGGAAGGAACCTCACAACTGAAGAGACAGCTTACAGATTTGAGAAATCATTGCCAACTCTGTATCGCATAGGGTTCTATTATGTAAAAACAGCCAAGATTAAACCAAATCCAATCCATACATGAGGTAATGAGGTGAGCAGACAGTCCTCAAAGGAAGAAATAGAAATGGCAAATAATATTTGATGATGGGTTCAACATCCTAAGCCATCAGGGAAAGGTGAAATTAAAATGATTTATACTGTCACCTTACTAGCTCAGAATGACTTTCATCAAGAAAACAGAACAACAGATGCTGGCAGGAATTTGAGGAAAGAGGAAACTTTACTCACTGCTAGTGAGCATAAATTGCAGCTACTGAGGAAATCAGTAAGTAGGTTTGTCAAAAATGAGAAAGTGGTGGGACAGATGTCTCAGGGAAAAGCACTGGCTGCTCTTACAGAGGAACTGGGTTTGGTTCCCAGCACCCACTTGGTGGCTCAGAACCATCTATAACTCCAGTTCCAGGGAATCCCTTTCTGGCCTCCACAGTCACCATGGAAGTACACATATATTGCAGGAAAAATATTCACACACATAAAAATAAAAGATAAACAAATCTTTGAGAATGACAACCAAAACTATCACATGATCTGCCTACTTGCCTCAGTGATAAAGAGCACTTCTTGTTCTTCCAGGGGACCAGCATTTGATTCCCAACACTCAAACCGGGCAGTTCACAACCACCTGTAACACAAGCCCCAGGAGGGTCTGACATCTCTCATCTCTGTGGTCACACACACACACACAGACACACACACACACATATACACAGATTTAAAAGTAAAAAAAAATGACATTTGTAGGAAAATGGGTGAAATTACAGTTCAGAATGTTAGCTGAAATAAACTGCATTCAGATAAGCACTATGTTTTCTCTCATGTGTGTATTCTTGATTGAAGTTTCTATGTGTGAGTGGGTCGGTGTCCATGTGTGGATGACTCATGAAACTAGAGAACTGTGAGAGGGAAAAAGAGACCTGAAGGATTAGGGTACAGGAACACTGACAGAAGATAATGCAATATTGTACTGGGAGAGCAGAAATTAGGTTGTTGTGGGCAATGGAAAAACAGCAAGAATGGGACAGAGGGGAGGGCAAGGCAAAGGCCAGAGGGCAGGGTGTGGAAGAAGAAAACATGTGTAAAAATGCCATTATGAAATCTACTACTTTGTAGCTAACTTAATAATCTTGTAATGGGAAATACTTGTTCCTGTAGCCATCGTCCCACTTGAAATGGAGTCCATGGGGCAGGTGTTGTGCTATATTAGTTCAGACATCTATTACAGTACCAGGCATATGGTCATGCGTAAAGCATTTGCTGAGCCAGTTGTTGCCATGCATGCATCTAATTCCAGCATTTAGAGGACTAAGGAAGGCCCAAAGATTCTGGCTAGAGACTCACCTAATCTGAGCAAGACCTTATCTTAAATAATAATTGCCTATTTGCTAAATACATTTTGATAGCAATTATTGAGCTTTGTATATTATGTCTGTCGGTGATTGGTTTGATTTTATTATGATGCCTATAAGTTGTTGTACACGCATATAGTAGCCTCTTGATAATTGTGTTTATGTTCTATGACAACTCTCATGTTTAAAAACCATTAGACATTTAATTATTTGAAAGCATTCATCTGTAAAATAATTTGTTAATAAAATCTTTTTTGATAGTTAATATTTGATTTTTTCTGGTTATTTTGACTTTTCCATTTTGATATTTTATTTTTATGCTGTAATCCATCTTAATATCTATTTTCTAAAATTTAGAAAGGTTTTTGCTATACATACCAGGGTAACCTTGGACTTGTTATGTAGCTCAGGCTAACCTTGAACTCAAGATTCTCCTCTCAGCTTCCAGAGTGCTGGGATTACTGGCATGCACCACCATGTCTTGCTCAATTATTTTTAAAATAAATTATGTGTCTAGGTGTTTTGTAAACTTTGTACATCATGTGCACACAATGTTCAAGTAGGCCAGAAGAGGGCATCAGATCCAGGGGACTGGAGTTACTGAGGGTTGTGATTGACCAAGCAGGTGCTGGCAATGAACACAGGCCCTTTGGAAGAACAAGTGCTCTTAACTGCTGAGCTACCTCTTCAGCCTCTCGTCAATTATTATGTACATGTATATTTATGCATATAAACATCTTCACTGCATGTAAGCATGTGTGTTGTGTGCTCCTAGATGAGAAGAACTGCAGTTACAGATGGTTTGAGTTTCTGTGTGAGTGCCAGAAATTGAATTCAGGTCCTCTGCAAGAGCAAACAGTTTTCTTAATCACAGAAAAAACCCTCCAGTCCTACATACATATAGTTTTTCTTTTCTTTTATTCTTCTTTTTTTTTTTGAGTCATGAGTTTACATAGCCCAGAACAATGGATTCTCCTGCTTTCCAAATCTGGGATTATAGGTATGTCCTACTGCACAAATATTTAGATCATCAACTCTTTTGGTTTTATGGGACAGGGTTTCTTTGTGTAGGCTTGGCTGTCTTGGAGCTCACTCTGTAGCCCAGGCTGGCTTCTAACGCATAGAGCTCTTCCTGCCTCTGGCTCCTGAGTGCTGGGATTAAAGGCATGTGCTCCCACCACTACCACCACCGGGCTTCATCAACTTTTTCTTCCTTCATTTCTTTTCCTTCCTTCCTTCTTTCCTTCCTTCCTTCCTTCCTTCCTTCCTTCCTTTTTCTCTTTAAAAACTTATTTTTATTTATATGAGTACTCTACCTGCACGTCCAACTTTATGTCAGATGAGGACATGGGATCACACTATAGACAGTTGTGAGCCAGTATGTGGTTACTGGGAACTGAACTCAGCACCTCTGGAAGAGTAAGCAGTGTTCTTAGATGCTGAGCCACCTCTTCAGACCCTCATCAACATTTTCTTATAGACTGATTTTTGTTTAAATTTTTCATGACTCAAACTAACTTGCACTATTACTAAACATAGACCATTTTTCATTTTAAGATTTCCTGGCTGCTATGTATTTTAGGTAGGGTCTTACTATGTGACCCTGCCTGACCTGGAACTTGGAATCCCCCCAGTGTCTGATAACAAAGTGCTGGAATTGCTGATACAAGACACACTCCTGACTTCTCTTTTATTGAGGAAGGTAAAAGGGTCTTCCTAGTAAAAAGTAGTTGTTTTGTTTTGTTCTTTTTGGTGGTACTGGGAATTGAGCCCAGGTCTGAAGCCACATGCTAAGAAAGTACTTTACCACAAGGCCGTGTTTGTAGCCCATGTCAGATGCCATAGAAATTGTTAACGGTGAGAACAACTTTGTGTGGATTACTTGAATAGCTATTTTTGTAAAACTGTGGGTTTTACTTATACATTGCTTTTAAAAAAAACAATAAAACTGGGTGGTAGTGGCTCACACCTTTAATCCCAGCAAATCCCAGCACTCCTGAGCCAGAGGCAGGCAGATGTCTGTGAGTTCAAGGCCAGCCTGGTCTACAGAGTGAGTTCCACTGACAGCCAGAGCTAGACAGAGAAACCCTGTCTCAGACAAACCAGAATTTAAGCCACGCTGCAAAATCACTCAAATCAGACAATTTAATACCTTATATAGATGTTGGATATTTTTCGGAATAAATACTTTATCATGGATAGGTCTTGTATCCTTTATTGTTTTACAGCTGGAAATCATACCAAGTTGCATATTAAGAAGGCAATCAAAAACATTTCCTTCTGTTCAAGTCTGCATTATTTCAAGGCTATCCATCACACACACACAAACCAAACACACACACACAAATCGTAACAACAACATCAAACATTAGTCTTTGAGCTTTAAATAACTAAACACAATGCATTCCTTAAAGTAAGAAAGCATACCATGAGGTTACAGCAGTTTTAGTTATAAAATATGGGGGGAATGAAATGTACTTCTGTGACAGGGATATATCTCATTGTTTTGTTCAGCTTGTGCTCAATCCTCAGCACCACAAATAACAAACCAAATTTCCTTGTGCATGACATTATCAACACATATATTATCCTTAAAGGTGTGTTTCAGGCCCATAGATCTTCTGTACCAAGTAGTCTAAAGGCCTGTTCAATAACCTAAACACTTTCATCTCTATTTATGCCCCTATAACTGCTCCCTTGTTAGTATTCCCTTGTTTGCCATTGTGCCTTAAGGGAAAGTTGTCTTCGATTATCAAGAGTTAATATGCATGAGGAACTTAAGAGCAGTTGACCTATATGAACACTTTTTTTTTTTTACTTATTTATTTTTATTCTTTTTTAATTAAAATTTCCACCTGCTCCCCATTTCCCATTTCCCTCCCCTCCTCCCAAATATTGCCCTCCCCCCACTTCCCTCCCCCTATCCCCACTCCTCTTCTCCTCCCCCCACTCCATTCCCCCTCCCTCTCGATACTGAAGAGCAGTCCAAATTCCCTGCCCTGCGGGAAGACCAAGGTCCTTCTATCTACGTCCAGAAAGGTGAGCGTCCAAACAGGCTAAGCTCCCACAGAGCCAGTTCATGTATTAGGATCGAAACCTAGTGCCATTGTCCTTGGCTTCTCATCAGTCTTCATTGACCGCCATGCTCAGAGAGTCCGGAATCAACCCATGCTTATTCAGTCCCAGACCAGCTGTCCTTGGTGGGCTCCCAATAAATCAGTTCCACTGTCACAGTGGGTGGGTGCATCCCTCGTGGTCCTGATTTTTTGCTCATGTTCTCCCTCCTTCTGCTCCTCATTTGGACCTTAAGAGCTCAGACCGTTGCTCCCAATTGAGACTCTGTCTCTACCTCGATCCATCGCCAGATGAAGGTTCTAAGGTGATATGCAAGATATTCATCAGTATAGGATAGGGTCATTTCAGGTTCCCTCTCCTTAGTTGCCCAAGGTACCAGCTGGGGACATATTCCTGGACACCTGCGAACCCCTCAAGAGTCAAGTCTCTTGCCAACCCTAAGATGGCTCCCTTAGATAGGATATATACTTCGCTGCTCCCGTATCCATCCTTCCTATATCCCAACCATCCCAATCCCCCGAGCTCCTCCCATCCTCCCCTTCTCATATTTCTCATCCCATTTCCCTTTTGCCCCATGCCACCTCACCTGCAAGTTCCCAGTTTTTGCCCTGGAATCTTGTCTACTTCCCCCTCTCCATGTGGATGACTATATGATTTTCTTTGGGTTCACTTTCTTATTTAGCTTCTATAGGATCACACATTATATGCTTAATGTCTTTTATTTTATGGCTAGAAACCGATTATGAGTGAGTACATCCCATGTTCCTCTTTTTGAGTCTGGGATACCTCACTCAGGATAGTGTTTTCTATTTCCATCCATTTGCATGCAAAATTCGAGAAGTCATTGTTTTTTACTGCTGAGTAGTACTCTAATATGTATATATTCCACACTTTCTTCATCCATTCCTCCATTGAAGGGCATCTAGGTTGTTTCCAGGTTTTGGCTATTACAAACAATGCTGCTATGAACATAGTTGAACAGATACTTTTGTCATTTGATGTGGCATCTCTTGGGTATATTCCCAATAGTGGTATTACTGGATCTTGGGGTAGGTTGATCCCAAATTTCCTGAGAAATCGCCACACTGATTTCCAAAGTGGTTGCACAAGTTTGCATTCCCACCAGCAATGAATGAGTGTGCCTCTTTCTCCACAACCTCTCCAGCAAAGGCTATCATTGGTGTTCTTGATTTTAGCCATTCTGACAGGTGTAAGATGGTATCTCAAAGTTGTTTTAATTTGCATTTCCCTTATCGCTAAGGAGGTTGAGCATGACCTTAGGTGTCTTTTGGCCATTTGAATTTCTTCTGTTGAGAATTCTCTGTTCAGATCAGTGCCCCATTTTTTTATTGGGTTCATTAGCATTTTAAAGTTTAGTTTCTTGAGTTCTTTATATATTTTGGTGATCAGACCTTTGTCTGTTGCAGGGTTGGTGAAGATCTTCTCCCAGTCAGTGGGTTGCCTTTTTGTCTTAGTGACAGTGTCCTTTGCTTTACAGAAGCTACTCAGTTTCAGGAGGTCCCATTTATTCAATGTTGCCCTTAATGTCTGTGCTGCTGGGGATAAACGTAGGAAGTGATCTCCTGTACCCATATGTTGTAGAGTACTTCCAACTTTTTCTTCTATCAGGTTCAGTGTGTTCAGACTAATATTGAGGTCTTTAATCCATTTGGACTTGAGTTTTGTGCATGGTGATAGATATGGATCTATTTTCATTCTTCTACACATTGACAACCAGTTCTGCCAGCACCATTTGTTGAAGATGCTCTCTTTTTTCCATTGAATACTTTTAGCTCCTTTATCAAAAATTAGGTGTTCATAAGTTTGTGGGTTAAAATCAGGGTCTTCTACTCGGTTCCATTGGTCGACTTCTCTGTTTTTATGCCAATACCAAACTGTTTTCAATACTGAGGCTCTGTAATAGAGTTTGAGGTAAGGGATGGTAATGCCTCCAGACGATCCTTTATTATATAAGATTGTTTTGGCTATCCTGGGTTTTTTGTTTCTCCATATAAAGTTGATTATTGTCCTCTCAAGATCTGTGAAGAATTTTGATGGGATTTTAATGGGGATTGCATTGAATCTATAAATTGCCCTTGGTAGAATTGCCATTTTTACTATGTTGATCCTCCCTATCCAAGAGCAAGGGAGATCCTTCCATTTTCTGGTATCCTCCTCAATTTCTTTCTTCATTGACTTAAAGTTCTTGTCAAATAGATCCTTTACTTCCTTGGTTAGGGTTACCCCAAGATATTTTATGCTATTTGTGGCTATCGTGAAGGGTGATGCTTCTCTGATTTCCATCTCTGCTTCCTTATCCTTTGTGTATAGGAGGGCAACTGATTTTTTGGAATTGATCTTGTATCCTGCAACGCTACTAAAGGTGTTTATCAGCTGAAGGAGTTCTTTGCTGGAGTTTTTGGGGTCGCTTATGTACACTATCATATCGTCTGCAAATAATGAAAGTTTAACTTCTTCCTTTCCGATTTGAATCCCTTTGATCCCCTTATGTTGTCTTATTGCTATTGCTAGAATTTCAAGCACTATATTAAAGAGGTATGGAGAGAGTGGACAACCTTGTCGTGTTCCTGATTTTAGTGGAATAGCTTTGAGTTTCTCTCCATTTAATTTGATGTTAGCTGACGGCTTGCTATAAATAGCTTTTATTATAGTTAGGAACGACCCTTGTATTCCTAATCTCTCTAAGACCTTTATCATAAAGGGATGTTGAATTTTGTCAAATGCTTTTTCAGCATCTAATGAAATGATCATATGGTTTTTTTCTTTCAGTTTATTTATATGATGGATTACATTGATAGATTTTCGTATGTTGAACCAGCCCTGCATCTCTGGGATGAAGCCTACTTGATCATAATGGATAATTTTTCTGATGTGTTCTTAGATTCGGTTTGCCAGTATTTTATTGAGTATTTTTGCGTCGATGTTCATGAGTGAGATTGGCCTGTAGTTCTCTTTCTTGGTTGTGTCTTTGTGTGGTTTTGGTATCAGAGTAACTTCAGCTTCATAAAAGGAATTTGGCAATGACTTCTCTGTTTCAATATTGTGAAATACATTAAGGAGTATAGGTATTAGGTCTTCTTGGAAGTTCTGGTAGAATTCTGCATTGAAGCCATCTGGACCTGGGCTTTTTTTGGTGGGGAGGTTTTTTATAACAACTTCTAATTCTTCGCGACTAACAGGTCTATTTAGATTGTTCACCTGGTCCTGGTTTAACTTTGGTATATGGTACTTATCTAAAAAAGTGTCCATTTCTATAACATTTTCCAATTTTGTGGCATACAGATTTTTGTAGTAAGATCTAATGATTCTCTGAATTTCCTCTGAGTCTGTGGTTATGTCTCCCTTTTCGTTTCTGATTTTGTTAATTTGCGTATTCTCTCTCCGCCGTTTGATTAGTTTGGATAGGGGTTTATCAATCTTATTGATTTTCTCCATGAACCAGCTTTTTGTTTCATTGATTCTTTGGATTGTTTTCTGTGTTTCTATTTTGTTGATTTCAGCCCTCAATTTGATTATTTCCAGTCTTCTACTTCTCCTAGGTGAGTCTGCTTCTTTTTTTTCTAAAGCTTTCAGGTGGGCTATTAAGTCTCCAATGTGTGCTTTCTCCGTTTTCTTTAAGTGGGCACTTAATGCTATGAATTTTCCTCTTAGCACTGCTTTCATAGTGTCCCATAGGTTTGAGTATGTTGAGTCTTCGTTTTCATTGAATTCAAGAAAGACTTTAATTTCTTTCTTTATTTCTTCCTTGATCCAGGTGAGGTTCAGTAGTTGACTGTCCAGTTTCCATGAGTTCATAGGCTTTCTGGGGATAGCATTGTTGTTGAATTCTAACTTTAATCCATGGTGATCTGATAAGACACAGGTGGTTACCGATATTTTTTTGTAACTGTGTAAGTTTGCTTTGTTACCGAGTATGTGGTCTATTTTCGAGAAGGTTCCATGAGCTGCAGAGAAGAAGGTATATTCTTTCCTATTTGGGTGGAATGTTCTATAGATGTCTGTTAAGTCCATTTGATTCATTACCTCCCTTAATCCTCTTATTTCTCTGTTAGGTTTCTGTTTGATTGACCTGTCCATTGGTGAGAGAGGAGTGTTGAAATCTCCTACTATTAGTGTGTGTGGTTTGATGACTGCCTTGAGTTTTAGTAACGTTTCTTTTACATAAGTGGGTGCTTTTATATTAGGGGCATATATATTCAGGATTGAGATTTCATCCTGGTGAATTGTTCCTGTTATGAGTAAAAAATGTCCATCTCCATCTCTTTTGATTGATTTTAGTTTGAAGTCAACTTTCTTAGAAATTAGTATGGCCACACCTGCTTGTTTCTTAGGTCCGTTTGCTTGATAAACCTTTTCCCAGCCCTTTACTCTGAGTAGATGTCTGTCTTTGTGGTTTAGGTGTGTTTCTTGTAAGCAGCAGAATGTTGGATCCTGTTTTCGTATCCAATCTCTTAGCCTGTGCCTCTTTATAGGTGAGTTGAGTCCATTGATATTAAGTGATATTAATGACCAGTGGTTGTTAACTCCGGTCATTTTTCCTTTCTTTCTTTCTTTCCTTTGGTAGTAGAGTTTGTGTGTTTCCCTTCTTCAAGTTGTGCTGGTGAAGGGTCTTTAGATGTCTGAGTTATTGTGGGCATTGTTGGACTCCTTGGTTTGTGATTTTCCTTCAATTACTTTCTGAAGGGCTGGATTTGTGGCTACGTATTGTTTAAATTTGTTTTTATCCTGGAAAACTTTGTTTTCTCCATTTATAGTGAACGAATGCTTGGCTGGGTATAGTAGTCTGGGCTTGCATCCATGGTCTCGTAGTTTCTGCAGTATATCTATCCAGGACCTTCTGGCTTTCATGGTTTCCATAGAGAAATCAGGTGTAAGTCTGATAGGTTTACCTTTATAGGTAACTTGACCTTTTTCCTTTGCAGCTCTTAATATTCTTTCTTTATTCTGTATGTTTTGTGTTTTGATTATTATATGACGAGGAGATGTTTTTTTTTGATCCAGTCGATTTGGTGTTCTGTATGCTTCTTGGACCTTCAAAGGAATATCTTTCTTAAGGTTGGGAAAGTTTTCTTCTATAATTTTATTAAATATATTTTCTGGACCATTGAGCTGTACTTCTTCTCCTTCTTCTATCCCTATTATTCTTAGGTTTGGTCTTTTTATTGTGTCCCAGATTTCCTGAATGTCTTGTGATGAGAATTTGTTGGTTATGCTGTTTTCTTTGATGAGAGTGTTTATTTTCTCTATGGTATCTTCAGTGTCTGAGATTCTTTCTTCTATCTCTTGTAATCTGTTGGTGGTACTTGTCTCTGTAGTTCCTGTTCGTTTATTCAAATTTTCCATCTCCATCCTTCCCTCGGTTTGTGTTTTCTTTATTACTTCCACTTCGTTCTTCAAGTCTTGAACCGTTTCCCTTACCTGTTTGATTACTTTTTCTTGTTTCTCTTGGTTTTCTTGGGTATCTTTGAGATATTTATTCATTTCCTCTACCTTTTTGTTTGTAATCTCTAATTGGTTGTGGCAGTTTTTCACCTCCTGTTTAAGGTCCTCTATTATTTTCATAAAATTCACTTTTGAGTCGAATTCTTCTAATTCTTCTGTATTAGGGTTTAGACTTCTCATTTCGGGATTCCTGGATCCTGGTGATGTCACGTTGCCTTTCAAGTTGTTGGGGGAATTCTTGCATTGGCGCCTGCCCATCTTTTCCTTCAAATGGAGCCAGGAGAGGCCTGATGTCTTGGACCAGTCTTTGCTGTGACTAACTCTCTAGGTGTATCTCCTCAGTGTAGGGGCAGGAACCGTTCCCTTCCAGGTGAACTCCTCAACACCAAAACATGGATGCGTGGTATTCCAATGACCCGCGTAAAGAAGGCCGAATGCAAGGGGTCGGGCGGGGTCCAGTAGAACACAGGCGACACTGCAGTACAAGCTGGAGGTGTCTGCGCTCCCTTTCGGGGGTTGCTGAGGCCTGCCCGCTGCTCTGGTTGGGTAGCCTTAGTGTAGGGGCGTTTGTGCTCTCTACCGGGACAGTCCGCCCCAGGATAGTACACACTCACCCGTCCCGATGAAACTTCTTGGCACCTACACAGGAACTCCTGGATGCCCCAATGAGCCAGGGACTAATGGAAGTAGGGCGCAGGCAGAGCAGGTCCAGCAGATCACAGCAGAGACTGCAGCCCCAGCAGCAGGGGCCCGCTTTCCCTGGCGGGGACCTTGAGGCCTGCCCTCTGGTCAGGGACTCACTGCTCTGGGTTGGTAGCCTTAGTGAAATGGCAGGAAACTGTTCCACAGCTAAGGACCTTGCAGACAAGGCAGGTTTGGGGGTGGGGGTGGGGGCGGGTGTGTAGGAGAGCAAGCCCTGCAGCAGGAGCTGGGGGAGGGGTGTTTGTGCTCTCTACCGGGACAGTCCGCCCCAGGATAGCACACACTCACCCGTCCCGATGAAACTTCTCGGCACCTACACAGGAACTCCTGGATGCCCCAATGAGCCAGGGACTAAGGGAAGTAGGGCGCAGGCAGAGCAGGTCCAGCAGATCACAGCAGAGACTGCAGCCCCAGCAGCAGGGGCCCGCTTTCCCTGGCGGGGACCTTGAGGCCTGCCCTCTGGTCAGGGACTCACTGCTCTGGGTTGGTAGCCTTAGTGAAATCTATATGAACACTTAATAAATATTCATAACTACTTGTAAAGGAGAGTCTGCCATTGTCTCCATTAAAAAACTGAAAAGTTCTATTTTATATTCTATGTATATTTTGTCTGCATAGGCATAACCACACATGAACGAGAGTGCCTATGGAGGTCACAAAAGGGGCATCAAATCCTCTTGAGCTGGAGTCAGAGGTGGTTGTGACCTGCCCAATGTGGGTACTGGGAACTGAATTTGGGTCCTGTGGTAGAATAGGAATGACTCTAAACCAAGGAGCAATCTCCCAGTATCTCCACTCTTTTTCTTTCTTTTTTTGGAAGACAGGTTTTTCTGTGTAGCTCTGGTTGTCTTGGAATTTGTGTGTTGACCAGGCTGGCCTCAAACCCAGATATTAGACTACCTCCATTTAATTAAATATGTGCACCACCGCTCAACCTATCTCCATTCCTATACACAAGGGATTCAAAGTACAAAAAGGTGAGGTCATACCCCAGGTCATACAAATAACAGACTGTTTCCTGTCAATCTGTATCAAACTTCCCCACCTCCAATCCAGACAACTGTTTATCTAGTCTAGTCATGTTCTCGAAGGTATATATATCTAGGTATCACTACATCAAAACTAAGATGCTGTTTGTTCTTATCATGCTCATCCTTTCATGCATACATTGCTTCCTAGAGACTGGCTGCTAAGACAGTCTGAATGCAGCAGCAGAATAGATTCTAACTGTCTTTCATTAGTCAGATATTAAAGGGATCTGACGTTAAAAGGGGAGACCATGTTTTGCTGCCCAATGAAATTGTTTTGCATTGGAAATATTTTAATTTTATTACATTTATTATTTTTTTGTGTGTGTGTGTGTAAGAGAGAGAGAGAGAGAGAGAGAGAGAGAGAGAGAGAGAGGTAGAGAGAGAGCAGCTGGTGGTCAGTAGCTGCTGAAGCAGCAGGTTCTCTTCTCCCATGTGGGTCTGGGGATTGAAAGCAGGTGTTTGGGTTTGTTGATAAGTGCCTTTACCTGCTGAGTCATCTTGCTTACCCAGATTTTTTTTTAATTAAAAGCATTGTAGGTGGTGGTGGCATGCACCTTTAATCAGAGCACTTTGGAGGCACAGACAGGTAGATCTCAAAGCTCGATGCTAGCCTGGTCAACAGAGTGAGTGCCAGGAAAGCTAGGGCTACATCGAGAAATCTCGTCTCCAAAAACCAAACCAAAACAAATAATAAACAAGTAAATAAATAAAACCATTTTATTTTTGAAACCTTATAATGAGTTTGTTATTTTAAATTGAGTTTATATTGACATTTTCTTAGTTTAATTGCTAATATAATTAATACTGCCAGACTTAGACAGTAAAACCAAAGCTCTCTGAAGGAATTACTAACCTTAGAGAGTGAGCGACTCACGTGTGGAACTAGAGAAGACCCGCTTTCACCATCTGATTCTACAGTTTCTGAGAACTAGGTACAGAACGTGGCAGCATGCAGCTGAGATCCATAGTTGGAGGCACTTACGCTTGACGGATATAAAGGTCTGGTTCATCGAGATCCTTAGATCTTAATTCCTGTGTGGAGAGGCAGCCAGCACCACCGGTGGAAATGGAATTGCGCTTCATGCTCAAAACCTAATTCATGATTTCAATATCAGAAAAATGTTCCAGATGCAAGTGGATCATTAAGCAATAATTATCACCTTTATTCTGAAGAAGAAGAGTAACTAAAAACTTAGTTATTGTATTCCTTTACAATAGTATTTTCCCTGTGTGCTGTATTTGTTTGTCATGTATACTTAAGTCCTCACTAAAGATAACACCTATGCAACTTCAAGTATTCAATACACTTGAGCAAGGCAATGCAAAAACGAACATATATGATTCCTGCATCACACGGCAATCCATGATCACAATATTTCAATGTGTTATCCCGAGTACATCCCTGGTATCTCTTATGTCTATTTCAATGGTAACTCACAGAATGCTTGACAAGAAATCTCAGGCTCCTTAACTCTCCTCAAAATGTTTCCTTTGGCTTCAAAATCAGGATTCATTCTCTTTTCCTAATATCTACTTTTCTTGCTTTATGTTTAACCCCATAGTTTAATACCCACTATTGTCTTTCTGGTTCTAATCTCCCTTTCAGTAAAGACAAGCAATCCGTTCCATAACATAATGTAGAGGCTGCTTCCATTCTCAAAATATTTTAGTATCATAAGCATACCTATGTCAGACCCTGTCTTCGTCTCTACAGCACTAGACGGTAGCCACTCAGCTTTTTCAGGTCCTGCCCTGGCTTCCTTCTAGGGTAAGACAGAACTCACTGTTGAAAATAAAATAATATATATATCGAAGAGAAGTCACGCTATGCAATAAGGCTTACATAGGAGGCTTATTGGAAGATGAGAGAGAAGGGACAGAGGAGGCAGAGAGGGGAGCAGACTAGTCCCATGGGGTAAAGAGTGCGGGAGAGAGAGGGAGGTAGACACAGGAGAAGGGGGAGGTTAGGGGTAGGTCCACCTGTTACAAGGAACCATAGCAAATGTGCCCAGAAGTGGCTACAGGTGAAGTGCTCTTAGTGGCTACAGGTGAGGAATTTTCCTGTCAGGACCCTAAGGACAGGCAGGCCAATGCAGATGCCCAAATACTAACACCAAATACTAACGCCCACTTTATTGTTTGTTTGAGCTGGGGACTTTAGCACAATAGGCTGTGCACTGAGTCACATCACTCCTTGTTTGGCTGCTTACATTCCACTTAGGTTTATTCTCAAGCCTTCAGTTTCCCAGACTTTTTCTTTTTATATGGCTTTTCAGATGCTGTATTACCACAGGAAAGCAGCGTTTTAACCTGTCCCTCCCAGGCAGTCCTCCTCTTACCCCCCTCCCTGGGGAACACCTTGGTCAGCAATCAGCATCCTCTTTTCCCTCTCCAGGCTCTGCCCACACAAACTTACTGATCCCTGAACCCAGAGCCTGGCAGATGCCGCCCCAGGTCTCTGATGCCACAGAGTTTCTTAGCAGGAACAGAATTAACCCCATGCAAGCAGTTACCTTTCTCTCTGGTTCTTGACC
Source organism: Chionomys nivalis (assembly GCF_950005125.1). NCBI lineage: Eukaryota > Metazoa > Chordata > Mammalia > Rodentia > Cricetidae > Chionomys > Chionomys nivalis. Next base: position 52,312,963 of record NC_080108.1, read on the forward strand.
CCCAGCTCCCACTTCCAGTAAAATGCAAAACTGCTTAGGAAGACACCCACCAATGCCAACCAAGAGCCATTTGGATTTTAAAGTCTCCGCCCACGTGACTTCAGAATGCCTGTTGCAAGTACTCTTAGGCAAGAAGGCTATGCCCATTCCCAGACAATGGTGGGAAGTCCTAGGGCAAAAGCTTAGATTTCTAAATCTTGCAGCTGTTGTGCCTCTGGCTAGAATTGTAGTTTTGTCCCTAACAGCCCTTTTGAGTTTCAATCTTTCCTAGCCATCAGTGTGTCTCCTCATCTGTGTTTGAGACAATCAAGTACTTTTGCAGCAGTGTCGATTTGTTTTCCATAGTATCTTTTAATGTTGTTTTGTTTTGTAAAATATCCCTGGGGCTGGTGAAATGGCTCCATGGGTAAGAGCACTGCCTGCTCTTCCAAAGAAATGGGTTAAATCCCCAGGACACATAACTATAATTCTAATTTCAGGAGGTCTGATGCCCTCTTCTGGCCTTGGTGGGCACCAGACACACGTGTGGTATACAGACATACATGTACGCAAAACACTTTATACATAAAATAAAAATAATAAAGATATTTTTTTAAAAAAAGGCAAACAGAAAGTATTCCAGTACAGTTTACATTACTAAAAGTTCTTAAAATTCATTTCAACACTCATCATAGTTTCAAGATGCCTTAAGAAATACAAAATTTGCGGGTCAGTGGTGGTGCATTCCTTAACTCCCAGCACTCAAGAGGCAGAGGCAGGGGGATCTCTGTGAGTTTGAGAAGAGTCTACAGAAGAAATACAAAATCACTTTAGCTAAGACATTTGAATTGGAAGTATTATCTCTGTTTGGCCAAGATCTCCCATATTTTGTCATTACAAATCAATTAGTAAGACTATTGTATTAGCTATTGCTTATGCATTAACTACTCCTGGATTCTTTTTATAGAAGACTGAAATGAGAAAGGATTAATGTTCTACGGGTGCTTAAATAAAACAAGTTTTCACATACTAGTCCTTCTAAAATCATTCCTCATCAAAGAACTCATTGAAACATTTTTTTTGTACAAAGTTTAAAAACGTTGAAGTCTACAGTCATCAGGCTGGTAGTCATAGACACACAAAAACCTGACAAGCTTGCTTTCTATGTCTACTTCTGAATGCCACTCAGGATCAAGTGAGATAATTGTATCAGGATTTTAGCTTAGTGATACATGGCGTTAATAAATTAAAATTCATCCTAAGGAATGTAGTGGGAAGAAATGATATGTAATCAAGTTGAATTTAATTTGCTAGATATTTTATAATGACATTTTAAGTCATAAGCAACTGTAATATACTTTACTATTAGAAACTCTTTTAATTAATGCAGGCCACCTTATTCCCATGTGGTTATGCCATGGCAGTATCTGTGAAAAATTCTTCAGAGCAGGTAATAGGGATAAGTTCCATCTCTTTTTATCTTCTTTTTTTTTCTGAGACAAGCTTGTCTATTTAACAGTCTTGGCTGTGTCCCTTTTTTATCTTTTATGTTAATTCTTTAAAAACAACTACTTCTTTTTTTTATTTATTGTATTATGTGTAGTTGGAATTTTCCTTTGGGCCACCAAGAAACTCCCAAATAATTTATTATGAATGCTTCTTATTAATTATAAGTGCTTAGTCTTAGCTTACGCTCGTCCTGCTAGCTTTTTGAACTTAATTTAACCTGTTTCTATTCATCTACATTTTTCCTTGGGGCTTTTTACCTTTCTTTTATTCTGTATGTCTTGGTTTCCTGCTTCCTCCATGTGTTTCTGATTGGCCACTGGTTTCTCCCTGGTATCTCTTTTTCTTTCTTCCTTTAAAGCCTAAATTCCTCCTGCTACTTAGTTTCCCTGCCTGCAAGTCCTGCCTATACCTTTCTTGCTATTGGCCATTTAGCTTTTTGTTAGACTAACCAGGTGCCTTAGGCAGACAAGGTAAAACAGCAACACATTTTTCCATAAAATTCAACAAATGCAACACATCTTTACATAGTTATACAAATATTTTGTAACAATGAAACATCATTTCTCCTTTTACTTTTTTTCTTCAAACCCGCTCTTTTATGCCTCCTTGTTCCCTTTCAAATTCATGGATTTTTCATTAATTTTGTTACATGCATATGTGTATGTAACCTGCCCAATCTGTATGTTACTTGTCTGTATGCTGTCAGGGTTATAATTAGGTTGAAGGGAGATAAATACACAGGGAGAAAGGAGAGCAAAATAATAGTATGGATATGTGAAAAAAATCACAAGGATTCATACTGTTAAGTACCTAAGAAACTATAACACACACATACTTTAATTTAGTATAATGTTATTTGTATGTATGATTCAGGGCTCACCATTTGGTATTGGATAAGCATTTCGTGTACTCTTCCCACAGTAGGACTAAAACTGTTTCTCCACTCCCGGCATTTGTGAGTTCCCTATAGTTCTTTGTGTAGGGCTGGTTGGCCCCTTGTCCCTTATAGATTGCCTCTTTTTTTTTGTCTTAAATATTTTCATTGGTATAAAATTTAATATATTGATACAAATTTGAGGGGTTTATGATATATATATATAGATATATATATATATGTTTTTTACTCTAGTTAAAGATATTTTTGTATATTGATACAAATTTAAGGTTATTTTTTATTTTTTTATTTTTTTTAATTAAAATTTCCACCTGCTTCCGTTTCCCATTTCCCTCCCCTCCTCCCAAATATTGCCCCCTCCTCCCAGTCCCCTCCCCCTATGCCCACTCCTCTTCTCCTCCCCCCACACCATTCCCCTTCCCTCTTGATACTGGAGAGCAGTCCAAATTCTCTGCCCTGATTTCCAGGAAGGTGAGCGTCTAAACAGGCTAAGCACCCATAAAGCCAGTTCATGTATTAGGATCGAAACCTAGTGCCATTGTCCTTGGCTTCTCATCAGCCTTCATTGTCCACCATGCTCAGAGAGTCCAGTTTCAACCCATGCTTATTCAGTCCCAGACCAGCTGGCCTTGGTGGGCTCACAATAAATCAGTTCCACTGTCACAGTGGGTGGGTGCATCCCTCGTGGTCCTGATTTCTCGGGGGATTGTTATGGTTGGGATATAGGAAGGGAGGATACAGGAGCAGCGAACTAACTAAGGGAGCCATCTTAGGTTTGGCAAGAAACTTGACTCTAGAGGGGTTCGCAGGTGTCCAGGGAGATGTCCCCAGCTGGTACCTTGGGCAACTGAGGAGAGGGAACCTGAAAGGACCCTATCCTATACTGATAAATATCTTACATATCACCTTAGAACCTTCATCTGGCGATGGATCGAGGTAGAGACAGAGACTCAATTTGGAGCAATGGTCTGAGCTCTTAAGGTCCAAATGAGGAGCAGAAGGAGGGAGAATATAGATTGCCTCTTGTCCTTATTCAGCTCATACTTAAGCAGCCATGTTAATAAGATTTTATTGGTGTAGAATCTGACATTCCTAGGAGATACAATGTCACAGCAAACTCCATGATGCTCTGGCTCTTATAATCTATGTGTCCCCTCCTTTACAATGTTTCATGAGCCTTACGTGTAGTGATATTACATTTGTATTTTAATAAAGAAAGTTTAGCTGAAGAGTAAGTGGTAGCACACACCTTTAATCTCAGTAGCCACACTAGTTTGCCATAGAAACCTGGCAGTGCACGCCTTTAATCCCAGTGGTGCACATCTTTAATCCCAACCTAAAGACTGGAATGCAAGACAGGAGGAGAAAGCTCTCAGACACAGTCTCATCACCCTGTTATTTGATTTCTCTGTTAGATTGCCTTCACATATGCATTTATTTCAGGAAGCATCAACTGTATCAATACCCATGCCACTGCACGCTACTTCAGTGGCCTTAGTTTTAGCTGTTTCTCCCTGTATACACTCCCTCGTCCCTCTGTTTCTCTCCTTGCACCTCCCCTCACCAGCCTGTACCTTTCTATTCTATTTCTTCTTTCCTGATGAGATGCTTCTCTCCTCCTTAGTCTGTTACTCTATGCTTAATCTCTGTGATTCTGTATATCCACATGTAAGCTAATACATGCCACATTTGGCTTTCTGTGTCTGGGTACCTCACTCAGGGTGATTTCTCCCCCTAGTTCTACCCTTTTACTGTGAATTTAATTATTTTTAATGGCTGAGTAATATTCATTTGTGTAAAGGTTCCAATTTTTATTATCCATTCATATTCATGTCTTGAATATGTTATCCAATTTCTGGGCATTATTAATAGAGCAGCAATGGACATGGTTGTGTAAGCGTCTCTGTGGTAGGATAAAGTGTCCTTTGGGTAAATGCCCAAGAGTGATAGAGCTGGTTCATGAGGTAGATCAGTTCCCATCTGTCTAAGGTGCCCCCACACTCATTTCCATAGTGACTGTATGAGTCTGCACTCCCACCAGCAGTGGATGAGTGTCCCCCTTATTCTACGTCCTTGCCAGCAGGAACTGTCACTCGTGTTATTGATCTTAGGGATTCTGACAGGTGTAAAATGGACTCTCAAAGCAGACTTGGTTTGCATTTCACTAATGACTGAGAATGTTGAACATTTAAGTCTTTCTCAGCCACTTAAGATTCCCTATTGAGAATTCTCTGTTTAGATCTATACCCCAGTTTTAATTGAGTCATTTGTTTTCTTGATATCTAGCCTTTTGAGTTCTTTATTCATTTTGTTTGATTTTTTTAATATAATTTTGGATATTAGCCCTCTATTAGGTGTGTAGTTGATAAAAAATATTTTACCATTCTGTAAGCTGCCACTTGTCTGTATGATGGGATCTTTTGCCATGCAGAAGCTTTTCAGTTTCATGAGATCCCATTTATTAATTGTTGATCTTAGTGTCTGTGTTAATAGTGTTCTGCTCAGAAAGTCTTTTCCTATGTCATTGATTTCAGGGATCTTCCCTTCTTTTTCTTCTGTTAGGTTCAAGATATCTGGTTTTAGGTTGAGGTCTGTGTGGCAATTCCTTTCTACCAAATTTATTTTGGGAGGTGAGGTGGAGTGTCTCAGCAATAGGGTGGCTTCTTTGTGCTGACATGATCTCTAACAAGGGAGAGGAATGGTCTTCCATGTATTTCTGGTTTCTTCATCAAAGATCAGGTGTCCGTAGGTGCTTTAATTACACCTGACTTCTCAATGGAAACCATGTCTTGGATAGATGTGCTGGCAGACACTAAGAGACCATGGAGGCAAGCCCAGAGTACTATTCCCAGAAAAGCTTGCATTCAACATCAATGGAGAAAAAAGATATTCCAGGACAAAAACAGATTTAAACAATAGGTAGCCACAAACCCAGCCTTACACAAAGTACTAGAAGGCAAAGCACAAACCAAGGATGCCAACAACTCCCTTAATAACAGAGACATCTGACAACTCTCCACCACCACAACTCAAAGAAGGAAAACACACAAACACTACCACCAAAAAATAAATAAAAATAACCAGAGTTGACATCCACTGGTCATTAATATCCCTCAATATCAAATGGACCTAAGAAACAAGCCAGTGTGGCTATACACAAGTTCTTTCCCCAAGCTCAGGCAGTTTTTAGACAAGCAAGGGTCTCCATTCATTCCCTTTGAGGAACTCTCAGGCCCTGACACTATCACCTGACTGGTGCCTATTGTCAAGGCCAATGGTACACTCCTCAGCCCCTCCCTGACCTGACCTGACCTGAGGAGCCACACCCCAACCCAGTTCACAGGCTCCTCTTTATCCAACTAACTAACTAACTAACTTACTATACAGCGTAAGATGTGGAATCTCTTCTCAATGAAATGCTGTTCGCAGCCATTCGATGAATTTATTCTCAGATCAGATCAGATCCTGTCCAACAGGGGTGTCTTCTTTCCATGTTTCTTCTTCTTTTGTTTGTTGCAGTCAGTCTAGATGTGCTGGTCTATGGTGTGTGTGTGTGTGTGTGTGTGTGTGTGTATGTGTCTGAGAGAGAGAGAGAGAGTGAGAGAAAGAGAGAGAGAGAGAAAGAGAGAGAAACGGAATTGCTATTTATTTGAAGAGTTTTAATGATTTAATATTCAGCGATTTCCAGCCTTTTTTATCAGCACATTTATTATTACCAGTGAGCACCTTCCTCTGAAAACATTGGAACCCCCCCATCTGTACATGTCATATACGTGTGTGTGTGTGTGTGTGTGTGTGTCAAATTCCATTTCAGGAGCTGCTTTGCTGACACTCACCCAGCACCAGTGAGATGGAGGCCACCATTTTCTTAGCCAGTTATGTTTCAGGACAGTCAGGAGACAGAAAGAAAGAAGGAAGGAAGGAAAGAAGGAAGGAAGGAAATAAATGATGTACATTCCCGACGAAAAAAAAATTAAGTAAATTTTAAAAAGTAAAAAAATAATTAAGAAAGTAAGTAAATACATACATAAAAATAGACAAATAAGCAAACAAAGAATGAATAAATGAATAAAATATTATTATTTAATTGAAACATTCAATAAGTAAATAAATGAGTCAGGCTGAGCAAATAAATAAACAGATATATGAAAGAAGATAAGGAAGTGAAGGAATAAATGAACAAATAAGTAAGTAAGTAAGTAAGTAAATAACTAGGTGGGTCATTTTTTAAAGAAGTAAGTAAATGAGATGGGCTGAACAGATAGATAAGTAAGTAAGCAAGCAAAGAAATACACAAGAAGTCATTGCTCGATCAATCAATCAATAAGCAAGCAAGCAAGCAATAATGAAAAAAATGAGACACATCCATTAATACATAAAAGACAAAACATGGAAATAAACATGTAAACTGGTCAACCCACCCACGTTCACTCTGACTCTAAGATTATAAGATACACATTGTGAGACATTGACCCCTCCCATGTGTCACATTCTGAGTCAGTGACCCCTCCCATGTGTCACATTCTGAGTCAGTGACCCCTCCCATGTGTCACATTCTGAGTCAGTGACCCCCTCCCATGTGTCACATTCTGAGGCAGTGCTGCCCCCTCACGTGTGTCACATTCTGAGGCAGTGGCACCCACAAAGGGGAAGAGTAAGTCCAAAGGAATCTCAAATCTGGAGCCAGGATTGGGGTGTTTTTGAGCAAAGAGGAGATGACTTTTGAGTGACAGGTAAGGGCCTCGTACTGTTGCTGACCTAGTCATTTTCCTGTGATCAGAAGACACCTCTGGGCTCTGGAATCAGGTTGATCTACTCTGGACTGATGGCAGCAATTACAGAGCTTCAGAGGACAATGGAAGAACAAGCTTGCTGGCTGCAGCTCAGAGAGGGTGCCATAAATGGATCTGGAATTTAAGCTTGAAGGATGATTCTTTAAGGTTCCAACTTAAAAATATAAAACCATGAATGCATGAGTGGATGGTGTTGGGCTCAATACCACATTCAAATACTTAAAGCATAATAGGCACACACAGTGTCAAGTTGGGAGCATAGGCCCCAGTCCCTCACATCTGTCCCAGCCCCAAGGCCTGGTCTGGACTCCAAATCCCAGCAGGCCAGGTCCTGACCCCATCCCTGTAGCGAGCTGCATGAAGCCACACCTGATGGCAATGTAGAGAGCTGCATGGAGTTGCACCTGATGGTGCTGGCTCCCGCCCTCCGCAATCCCGAAAGCGAGTGCTCTCTGTGATAATCAACTCCTATGGCTAAAGCCTGACTTATGCTATTATCATGCAATGACTGTCAGCTGCTTGCATATGCGTGGACCTATGGGCAGTGCCCACCTGGCAATCTGAGGTTGGCGGCCCAGGCCTACTTAAGGGCTGGGAGAGGTTTGCCCGGAGGAGAGAGGAAGAGACAGAAGGAGAGAAAGAGAAGGGAAAAGATTGCTGTGAATAAAGTCCTGGAATAAACTGCTTAGCAAGAAGAGCTCCGGTGTTGCGCATCCTCCTTGCTGGTCGAGGGGGGCCGCGACACATCCCCAGGGTACTTAAGTGATTTCCAGAAAGAGGAACATTTGGTCTCCCTTTCTTCCTCTCAGGGGCTGTATTCCTGCAGCTTCCAGGTTCCCACTTGGGGCCATCTGAGAGTGCAGATCTGCTATTAAACCTGGATATTTCTTTTTTTTTTCTTTTCTTTTTTTTTCTTTTTTGGATTTTCTGAGACTGGGTTTCTCCATAGCTTTTGGTTCCTGTCCTGGAACTAGCTCTTGTAGACCAGGCGGACCTCAAACTCACAGAGATCCACCTGCCTCTGCCTCTCGAGTGCTGGGATTAAATGCGTGCGCCACCACCATCTGGCTAAACCTGGTATTTCTTAATTTGGCTTGTTTTGATTTAACTTGATTGGGAATTTTTGCATCGCCGGAGAGCTTGCTTTATACAGTTCAAAGCCAGGTCCACTTTTCCCCCTGTAAGCCTCTTACCAAAATCTTTTTAAATTGAGCCTACTTTGTTCATTTGTATCAGACAGACTCAATTTAAAAAGATGTTTGTATATATATATATATATATATATATATATATATATATATATATATATATGTGCCCATGGTTTTTGGTCTCTGCACTTTCACCCCTCCCTTCCCTTAGTAGCCAGTCTCTCATAGCACCATGCTACCAGAGGCACTGGCCCCTCCCCCACTCCCTCAAGCCCACACTCCCCAACCCCCTCCTATGGAGCTACATTCTTTCCCCTTGCTTTCCCAATTTGGAGGTTCAACTTCCACCTTTCCCTTCCCCTACCACCTCACTGCTCCATGCTGAACTCTCTCTTTACACTGGGCTAGCCCCTCCCATGCTCCCTTTTCTCTTCCAAATCTCCCTCAGGTAGAAAAGCAGCTAGGTTTCTTTTCTACTAATCATTCTGTTTCCTCAGTCAGTACTAGATATTAGGAAAGAGTTTAAAAAAGTTTAGGATGGTCCCCAAACTCCTATATGGGAATTGGAGAATATGGCCTTTAAAGTTTTTAATGCCCGAGAGGAATCAGCTGAGTCTTCCCGACAGACAAAGCTACAACAATCTACAGGCCCAGGTCTTAGCAGCTGCCCTAAGGTCACAGGAAGGGGGACAAGGGAAGCCAACCACGGGGCTCTATCAAAGGTGGTCTAAATGGTCAAATGGCACGATATTGCACTACAGCTGCTCCGAGGTTGTGCCCTATCTGCCAGCAACCCAGACACTGGAAATCACAATGCCCCTGTGCTGGCTTGTCCTCTAGGCCATGCCATGGAGGTCTGGCCTCATCACCATTGGCAAGTGAAACTCTGCCAGCCTTCAAATGTCTCAGCCTGGCAGAGGATTGACGCTGCCCAGACTTGGTATATCCCGTAACCTTCTCCTAGCCTAGGGTCATGCTACAAGTGATGGGTAAATCCATTATTTTTATTTTCACTTGGGCCTTTAGTTTCTCTCACCAATTTCAGCTATGGGGGTAGACAGGACCTGTTCCTCCCCACTTAAAACTCTGCCACTGCCCTACATTCTTGTAGGACAATTATATCCTTAGCCACTTCCCCAAAGCTTTGTTCCACTTCTTGGAGTCCCTTTTAACCTCGCCCATCTCCAAGATTCTATTTTACAGCTTCATTCCTCCTGCCAGACGTGTGCCCAGGCCAACCCACAAGGAGTTCTCCACATACACCAGCTGCGTGGACACCAACCGGGCAAAGATTGGCAGGTTAATTCCACTTAAATGCCTACTCATGAAAAAACTTCGTTATCTCTTAATACTTGTGGACACTTTTACAAGGTGGATAAAAGCATTTCCAGTCTCCAGGGAAACAGCAGATGTGGTGGAGCTCAACATCTCCTGGACAATGGGACTCATCAAACAACAACTGAGCAAGCTTTCCATTGAACTCAGGTTATCTTGGCCCTTGCCTCAGGGCCAACCGGCATTCCCCTATGGGCCTTAGCCCCTTTGGGCTGCTTTATGGCAGGCCCTTTCTCCTTAACCATCACCTTCCAGTTCAAACTCCTCCACTGGTGGGGTACCTACCCTACCTCTCCCTTTTAAGGTCCCTTCTCCATTCACACGCTGACAGTTGTCTTCCTGCCACCACACCAGTGGACCCTAATGCCCCTAAACCTGCCCTGCTCTCCCCAGGGCACAGAGTACCCCTCAAACAGTTAACTCCTAGGTCTCTTGAACCTCGATGGACAGGACCCCACATGGTAATCCTCACCACACCCTCAGCTGCCAAGCTCTTGGGACACTCATGCTGGTAACATCTCCCCAGGCTCAAGCGGGCACCTACTCAAGACACTTCGTCTGTCCAGCAGGCAAGACCCTCCACCCTCCATTTTTCCAGGATGCCACAATGAAGGGCCTACCTGCTCCTCATCCTGACACACTCATCTTTAGCAATAACAAGTTTTTTTTCCCTAGATACCTGCCTTCTCCTCTCCCCCAAGGCATCTGTTATGCCTGCCTTCTCCGGGATGACACTTCATGGGATGCCTTTCCAGCCACACCTCTTGCTAAACATGGACACCTGGCTCTCCCCTTCCCCACACTGCCCCATGCCTGCAGGAAGTAGCCAGATTTGAGTCTATGCCCTTTTTTCCCCAAAGAGCCCTATGGAAGGTAAGTGCCACTTGGCCACAGACCTGGAGTCCTGCCCAGGGGACTTACAGCCTACCTGGATTGTACTCTGCCTCATTATTTTCTTTTTTTAGGATCCTTGACAGCCTTGTAGGAGCCAGAAAAGACTTTTAAAGGCCTGTAAGAGAACCAAGCTCATGGATATCATGGCACAAGTGAGAAATGAGAGGTGGAGGGAACTCTGGCAGTTGACAGTCTTTCCTTCTGGGTGTCACTGATGTAAAATGTTGGGTTTTGACAATTTGGCAAGACATGTTCTTATGAGCAGTATTCTTTCCCATATGTCAATTATGTGTCCACAGAGTTTAGAGAAAAAGGAACTCGCCCACACTGAGATTTGGGCTTTGGAAAGATAATCTGACAGTGTGTTTTGTTTTGTCTTGACTCACTTTCTTCCTTACTCCCTTTCTCTGTCCTTAACAAACCTTCATTGGCTGTGTGTGTGTGTATGTGTGTGTGTGTGTCTGAGAGAGAGAGAGAGAGAGAGAGAGAGAGAGAGAGAGAAAGAGAGAGAGATGGGGGAATATTTCTGGGGATGGATCCCAATGCCTGTGTTTGCTCTCTAACAGATACACACCATTTAGCTTCACTTCCAAACTCTCACACACAGGAATCATGTATTTTTTCCAACCAGCAAGGATTTCAGACTGGCCAACCATGGTATGCACAAATGGAGACTGGTGACGGTTCTTGTGGGAGTGATGACCCATATCAGGGGGCTTGGAAAATGCACTTGTTGTCTGGTCAGAGACACCATTGCGCTACCACATACCACTGACAGGCCAAGCCACTAAGGATACCTTCCTGGAACTCATGAGTGCACGTTGTGGAAGCTACCCTGGCACTAAGCCTCTCCACATGCTGCAATGGAGATGGCTTGGAAGGAAACTAAGGCCATGCTCCTATTCCTACATCAGATGTCTCTGAGGTGAAAAATAGGGACCTGGAAGGGCTTTTCAAACAGCAGAGCTCAGAGCCTGCTGACTTTTCACAGGCATCGGCCTGAAGAAGGAAAGCAAGCCACAGCCAGGTCCTCTCTCCTGATCTCTCCAGCCTTGGAGTGTGTGAGCTCTTTGAATCTCCCTCATGATGCCCCTTTCCTTGCTGGTACAGATGTCTTAGGCAGTGCCTACCTTGCCTAGTCTGATTCCTTCCCACATGTTTCATCCACACTTCCCTAGACTCCCATCGGGTTACACACCACAGATGTTTTGGCCTAGCTATTCATGGAGGCTTGCTGACATCATGGCATGACTGATGGCTGACTATGAATACCTGCCTATGGCTTCTGGCACATTCTGCGGGTAGACACATTACAAGTGTACAGCTCCAGAGGAATCTTATAAGATTATACTTGTATACTGAGGGAGTATACATGAAATACATGAAGACAAGAAGTGGGGATTGGATTCTCCAGGTGCTCTGATTAAGATAAGCAGTGATGTAAAAAACAGAGATGGACTACACCAAGAAGGAGCAGACCCAAGATGCTGTGGCCTTTTGTTTTGTTTTTGGTGGGTGCAAGGGCTGTGTGTTCACATGAATATAGGTACTCTTGGAGGCCAGAGAGAGCATTGAATCCCACAGAACTGAAGTTACAAATTATTGTGTTCTGCCATATAGATGCTGGGAACTGAAATTCAGCCCTCTGCAAGAGCAGCAGGAGCTCAAACTCTTTTTAGAACTACACTTATTTATTTCAGGTGGGTGAATACCAGGTTATAATAATCCCTAAACATGATATAACTATTCCAAGAAGAAGGGAAACACATTATGTATTAGATCCGATCAAAATTATGACTAATTTTATTTAACTATTTCTATACAACTCCAAACACATTTTAAAATTACAGTAAGTGCCAATGTCCCTAGAGGGCCATTCTTTTAATACCTCAAGTTTAAGTATGATAACCATTGATATTCTCCTTTTTGGGCATGAGTTTATTTTTATTATTTTTTATTTTTACATCCCAATCAAAATTTCCCCTCCCTCCTCTCTTCTCAGTAACTCCCTCCTACCTCCACTGCTCCCACTCCCCATCCATTCCTCCTCCTCCTTTAACCTTCAGAAAAAGGTGGACTTCATATGGATACCTGCCAGACATATTCTATCAAGTAGTGGCGATATTAGGCATGTCCTCTTCTATTAAGAATGGATTTAGCAATCCTGTAGGAAGAATGGGTCCCTAAAGCAAGCAACAGGGACAGGCCCTGCACCCACTGTTAGGAGTCCCACAAGAACACCAAGTAACACAACTGTAACATGTATACAGGGGGCCTAGGTCAGTCCCATGCATGCTCTCTTGATGGTGGTTCATTCTCTGTGAGTCACTATCATCCCAGGTTAGTTAGTTCTGTGGGATTTCTTGTGGTGCTCCCGTCCCCACTGGCTCCTACAAAAATTTAATTTTATTTTTTAATTATTTTATATGTATTGGTGTTTTGCCTTCATGTATGCCTCTGTGAGAGTGTCAGATCCTCTGGAATTGGAGTTACAGACAGTTTTGAGCTGTCTATAATTTTTTTCATTATTATAAACATTTATTTCTCTATTTTGACATTTTTAAAAATATTTATTTATTTATTTATTTATTTATTTATTTATTATGTATACAATATTCTGTTTGTGTGTCTGTCTGCCGGCCAGAAGAAAACACCAAACCCCATTACTGATGGTTGTGAGCCACCATGTGGTTGCTAGGAATTGAAATCAGGACCTTTGGAAGAGCAGGGAATGCTCTTAACCTCTGAGCCATCTCTCCAGCCCTCTATTCTGCCATTTTAAAATAAATTTTCATATAATGAATGTGTGAAGATCTACTCTACTGATAGGCATTTGAAATAATAATATTATTTGTTTAATTATTTAGGGAGAGTAGGAATATATATATAATACATATTCACTAATATATTGATATTATATAATATATATTCATAAATATAAGGGTGTGTTTGTATATACTTCAAATGGGGAGCAACATCGATCAGTTAAATAAACAACCCACTAGACTGAGACTAGATGTGTCAACACATGACTAATTCACTAAGAGGGAGAAGTCATAGAACAGTGAGGAACAAGGCAGTAAAGCATGCCGGAGGCTGTAGAGTGGGCAGTCCAAACACTTAGCATGTGTGGTTTAGAGTCAAGAAGACCTGAATTTGAATCTTTCCCTCCTACATTTCATAGCACTGTTGTCTATGAGTTACTTAATTTCCCCTGAGCCTCTGTTCCCCATTCTGTACAATGGGCATAAAAATGGTAACCATATTACAGGACTGTTAGAGGTTGAACTGAGATGACACCAGTAAGTCTGTTGATACAGGGCCTGCCATATCACCAGCATTCCATGCCTTGTTGGAATATCCACCTGATAACATGAGGTAACTTGGAAACTGTGATCACTTTGTAAAAATGAAAAAGAATTGACTTTCTGTCTGTAGGTATGTGTGTCTCTTGTCTGTAGGTCTCCATTCCTAGAGCACAAGGAGATGCTTTTGGTTTGTATTGTTTGATTGAGAGTTTTGCTTTTATTTTTGAGTTAGTATCTTATATAATCATAGTGTCCTCAAATTCACTATATAGCTGAGCATGGTCTTGATCTTGATCTTTCTGCCATCACCTACCAAATGCTGAGTTTTAGGCCTGTATCATAAAGTCCATCTGGTTCTAACTTCCTTTCTTTGTTTCAGAGTCTTATTATGTAGCCTTAGTGGGCCTTGGACTTGCTATGTAGAGCAGGCTGGCCTCAAGCTCAAAGAGATGCACCTGCATCTGCCTCCCAATTACTGCAATTCAGAGGTATTCACCATCACACCCTGGTTGTAACTTCTAGGAATACCATTCCTTTAGCCTGGAATTCATTGTACTCTTGAGGAACCATAGTCCTGTCACAAGGTTGGTGAATTCTGGGATCTTTTCTCCTGCCAAAGATACTTGGGCTAAGCTGACTGTAGGAACATAGCCCCACCCATTGGGGGCGTGTTTGTCTCGGGCTAATGTTTATGGATAAATCTGCCGGGCATGAGCCCAGCAGCCCCTTTTCTTTTGCTCCGCTTTTCCAGTACTCCGCGGGAACCTGTGGTCCTGTAAGTCTATTTCCTTATTAAAGCTGTATATATCTATATAATCTGTCTACATTCATTTGCGCCACCACATTTGGCATCCCAACGTCGGGCTATTTTGCCCCCGACCTGGCGCAGGGGGGGCGCAAGCTCCACCTTTCCCGGCTAGTTGCCTGAGCTCAGGAAGGCGATTTACAGCACGCTCTGTGCTCGCTTTCCCTTCCCCCGCTCCAGGCCACTACAGTTGCAGAGCAGCGACCCCCACAGAGCAGTTAATAGCTCCCTGCTTCTTCCAAACCCTCACTGCCTGATTTAAGTAAAGCACCTGTGGTTTTGAAGCAAAAGCCGCCAACCCCTTCCCTTAACAGGCAGTACAATAATTTTTGTTTTGAGTTAATTGTTTCAGACCGGCTCTGGCTTAGACCATGTGGACTCAGGTGCATTTCTTTAGCCACCACTGACAGGAAAACTTCATTACAGGTACATAATTTTCTTTTATAAATAAGAAAAATGTCTAAAAACATTACCATTCAAGACTTTAACAGCCTTTTCAGTTGTACCATGTGGGAGATTTTACAAGAAGTGTCTGTCAGCCCACAGATATGGATCTTTCTGGGATTCGTAGTTTTCCTTGGTACTGTATGGTTTGATAATAAAAATATGATAAAGTCTTTACGAGACAAGGTTAAACGCTTAAAAACAATTGAGAATGACAACAATCTTCTCAAAAATCAGTTTAAAGTTCTCCAGACAGAGAACAGATCTTTGTTTAACACAACTCGACAAACTAAAAAAAATTTAAAAGAGGTACAGGCTGATGTTAAGGAAAAATTAATTACTATAAAAGAGAAAACAGCTGATTTGGATCATAAGCTTCAGTCCCTTTCAGTAGGAACTAAAATATTAATGGCTGATATTTAAAAAAAATTTATTACTATAAAAAAAACAGCTGATTTGGATCGTAAGCTTCAGTCCCTTTCAGTAGAAACAAAAACATTAACTAAGAGAATCAAAACTGATAAATGTAACAATCGGATTTTGTCTAAAGCTTATGACAGATTGACAAAAAGATTATCTATACAAAAAGGCACGGTATATGCTATAAAAATTATGTCCAAAGATGAGACGTTATCTCTAATGGACAAACTTCATACTTTAAAATCCTCAATAAAGGCTTTAAAACATAATTCTGGACAGGAGATTCAGACATTAAAAAAGACAATGGTAAGATACAAAATATCCCTAAGTGGATAAAACAGGATTGTCTTATCTTGCCAAGACAGGGTAGGATAGTCCTAAGAAAGTTCGTTGCCTTTAATAATGGTATGCCAGTTATGTTAGGCCTTAGCCAAAGTTGGTTGACTCAACATTACAAACGAGACTTTGGGTGATTGCCCAGGTAGTCAGTTGTCTCTGTCAATTGTTACACATTTTGGATATCTCTCGATTGTTAAGTAATATTTATTCCCTTCTCAGATCTTTGACGGAGTTAAAGATTATATAATTGTAGTTACTCTCTATGTTATTTAGACTCCTTAAGATAGAATGTTTAGCAAAAGTTTTGTTCTCAATATTGTTTGTTATATTTATTATTTGTTATTATTGTATATAGTTGTATTTGGTTTGGTTCTATCTTATTTAGACAAAAGGGGGAGATGTAGGGACATAGCCCCACCCATTGGGGGCGTGTTCGCCTCGGGCTAATGTTTACGGATAAATCTGCCGGGCATGAGCCCAGCAGCCCCTTTTCTTTTGCTCCGCTTTTCTAGTACTCCACGGGAACCTGTGGTCCTGTAAGTCTATTTCCTTATTAAAGCTGTATATATCTATATAATCTGTCTACATTCATTTGCGCCACCACAGCTGACCACCTAGATGAAGACCATCTAAGAGGCATCTTTGGCCTCCTTCACTAGTCAGGCAGGTTCATCCTTCTAGTGTTGTGGACTATTCTAGGTCACATTTTTCTTTTTTCTTTTTCTTTTGCCTTTCTGAAATGGAGTTTCTCAATGGAGCCCTGGCTTTCCTGGAACTTAACCTCACAGAGTATCACCTGCCTTTGCCTCCTGTGAACTGGGATTAAATTCATGGGCCACTTCCCACTATGGCATGTATGTGTGTGAGTGCATGTGTGTGGAGGTCAGAAGAAAACTTGAGTCAATTTTTCCTTCTGCCTTGGGGGTTCTGAGGACTGAACTCAGGTCATCAGACTTAGTGGCAAGCACCTTTATTTACTGACCCATCTATCTGCTCAGTCTCGTGTTCTGTACAGACATTCACATTGATTTTTCTCTTCTTTGTCTATTTTAGAAGATTTGGGTATCCCTTCTGTGTGACTAAGAAGTTAAGTTGGTTGTGCCTTACCCTGCCTTCTCCTTCCTGGGTCTTGAACTTGTATGCTAGCAACTTATTTTTACTTAAAAAAATTCTTTATATTGGGTCAAGCCTAGAATCCCAGCATTTCGCAGGCTGAGAGAGGAGGATTCTGGAGCCAGCCTGGGCCAGAGTGAGATCCTGTCTCAAACAATAACAAAAGGCTGGAAACTTAGCTCAGCAGATAAGAACACTGGCTCCTCTTCCAAGGACCCAGGTTCAATTCCCAGCACACACATGGCTGCTCAAAACTGCCTGTAATTCCAGTTTCAGGGAATCCAACACCTTCACCCAAACATTTCTGCAGGCAAAGCACAAATGCCCATTAAATATAAGTAAATAAATCATTAAAAAAAACGATAACAACAAAAATCACTGGAAGTATCCAGAAAGAAATGACAATAGATTTGCGGGGATTTCTGGTCTACTAACAGTTTAAGGTGGTATGGGAGAGAAATTTGACCATCTGATCCACAATTTTCAAAGGTTTATGTATTTGTTTTTGTCATTGTTAGAATTTTATTGATTTGTGCAGTTTGGTACTTTTTATTTATTTATTGGAGGGGTGTGTCCTGGAGGTCAAAGAACAACTTGCTGGAGTTTGTTCTTTCCTTTCATCATGAATATTCTGAGCACCAAACTCAGGTTGTCAGGCCTGGCAACAAGCGCCTTTACTTGCAGAGCCTTATTGCCAGCCCAGTCCTGTTTTTTTTGTTTGTTTGTTTGTTTCAACTTTTTTTGTAAAGATTTGTTGTTTTATTTCACATGTATGAGTGTGTCACTGTATGTAATATGTCCCCTGCATGTGAATAGAGCAGATGGTTTGACATCCTTAACCACCATGGAAACAAAAACTGTAACTACCTGGAGGTTTCATCTTATTCCATCCATAATGGCCCAGATGAAAGAAAGAAATGATAGTGCATGCTTCTGAGGATGTGGGGAAAGAGGAACACTTATCATTGCTGGTGGGAGTGCAAACTGGTACAGCCACTACTGAATCAGTGAGGAGGCTTCTCAGGGTTGAAAATAGATATACCTCTGAATCCAGCTCTACAACTCTTGGACATACACACAAAGGGCCTCACCTGCATCAGCACACCAATGTTCACTGCTTTTCTCTCCAGAAAGTGGAAACAGCTTAGATGTCTATCAAGAGAGGAAGGGATAATGGAAATATAATCCATTTATACAATGGGATATTATTCAGCTGTGAAAACAAAATGTAATTACAAAATTTGCAGGTAAACAATGGAATTGAAAAAAATCCTACTAAGTGAGGTAACCAAGACCAAAACAGACAAATAATGTGTTTTTTCCCACTTTATACATGGATGCTATCTTTAAATGTGTGTTTCATTTAGGATATAAACAGAGGCCAGGTTCTACAAAGGGGTTGGTAGGGTAGGGGCTCTTCAAAAAAAGAGAAAATTGAATAAAGTGTTACAACAGGATAAGGGAAGATTCAATGGAGGAGGTAGGTGGGTGGGCAAAGTAAAGGAAGGTATATGGGAAGTGTGGTCATTTGAATAAGAATGGCCCCCATAGGCTAATATATTTTTATATTTGACATCAGGAAGTGGCATTTTTGAAAGTATTAGGAGGTATAGTCTTATTGGAGTAGGTACAGCTTTGTTAGAGGAAGCGTGTCACTGGGGGTCCAGACCTGCTCGCTGCTGATCTAGATGTAGAACTTTCAGCTCCTCCAGCACCATGTCTGCCTGCATGCCACCATGCTTCCCACCATACTGATATTGGACTAAGCCTCTGAAAGTGTAAGCAAGCCCCATTAAATGCTTTCTTTTATAAGAGTTGTTATGGTTATGATGTCTTTATATGGCAATAGAATATTGGCTAAAACAGGGAGGTTGAAAAGCTCTATTGATACCTGGAACTCTAGAAGTTTCCTGAAATATGCACATATATAAAATATTTAAAGATGGTTACTATGTGATGGCGAAGACAGTACTCCAGTTAGATATCATATGCTATAAAATCAAATTTCCAGGACTAGGAATATGCTACATCTTATTGAGTTGTTCCTAAAGGACTCACATAGTACACCACCCAAATATCGTATGTTATTATGTATGTTGTTGTTAAACCTTTACAACCTGACAGTAAGGCCCAATTTCTAAAGATACTGTTCACTTAAGTCTCCATTTGCCTATGTCATCAAACATGAATAAATTGAGAATTTGAACTAGAGACATCAGTACTACTGACTAGTGAGGGTTCTGTTAGGAGCTATCACAACTGCCGACTTCATATTCTCCTGGCCACACAGGACCTAGTTTTAACAGCCCTTTGTTTGAGGGGTAAGAAATCAGCAGCCTGTGTTGAAGGCTGTCTACAGCCTTCTGTGTGCAAATGCTGAGCCCACCTGCCTGACCCCCAAGCTGGCTACTCTAAAATCAGAAACTGGGTCTGTTTACTTATGTAGTGGTTAAAAACTAGCTCCATTTCGAACTGAGTGTCAAACTAAGTTATGTGAAAAAAGAAAAACATTGGAGTCAGCAAGGCTTTATTCTCAGCCTAAGGATTATTAACCACAGGATGTCTGGACTACAACCCTAAGTCATGGCCCTCAGCATTTGAGTCTCAATAGCAATCTAAAGGGAAGACTGATCCCAGAGCCACCTGGATCGTTTCTCACAATTGTTCCGTACTGTATAATTGTTATTTTAAAATATTATTCAGATGCTCATTCTGCTTCTGTAATCTCACTTATCCTTGCGTGCTCTAAAAAACAAGAACAGGATAATTTCTCACATAGCAAAAATACCCCAGGAGTTGAGAAAATTGAGGTTTGTGCCTTTAAAAACTCTATCAAGCCTTCCCCTTTTGTAGTAGCTCTCAGATAGTCAAAGAAGGCTCTTGTGGCAATGTTACTATAAATAAACTTGTATTGTTTTTCAATCTTTTAACTTAAAGGAAGTTTTGTCTGCTGGTCTCACTGAGGGTCACACATGGATGATGGGTGCAAGGGCCAACTGTCCGAGAGTGACAGAGCAAGACTGCCATAGGTGATACCTGGAGAACCAGTGGACTGCAGAGAGACCCTAGAGGGCATGATTCTGCTGTGGCAAGGGATGATGGCCCTGGGGCCTTGATTGCTTGTTCTACAGGAGTCTGAAGAGTAACAACCTGTTTATTTCTCAGGAAGGCCAGTCCCTGTGGGTCGGGAGGGGGAAACCCTTTTCAAAAAGAATACAATGAAACATTTAGTTAGAAGTCTCCCAAAGCCTGCTTAACAAACATCCTAGAAAACTGCTGAGAGGGTTTAAGAGTAAATGGATCCAGAACATCATAATTAAATTTACCTTAATTTTACCAGTTGTAGTCAAAAGAAAAAATAAAACTTAGAGAAAATATATTGGAGAGCTCTGTCTCAGTGGAGGGAAAGAAAAGAGAGGGACCACAGAAGGTAGAATGGTCTGGTTTGCTTTTTCAGGTACTTGAGGCCCTCCTGTCTTCCCCATCCCCTGCCCCCACCCCCTAGACCTCTCCCACAACACCTGCTCAGAAAAACTTGCTGGTCTCCTCCCACAGACTCTCCAGAGTGAATCTACCCACACTGGACCAGAAGTTAAGCGTTGGGGATGTAACACCCTCATGCCTTGTGCATGAGGATGCCACTGCCATCTCCAGCCATGGGAGTCCTGGCTTGCTTGCTAGTGCTATGCATAGTGGTTGGGACCAGAGCTGCCTCCCAACCTCCTAGCACAGAGCAGAGACTTGTGAGGAAACTGCCAGGTATGGACTGACTCGGTGTGCCTGGCTGCAGGGTGGGATACATGTGGGGTGATGATGTGGCCATCAGAAGCTTTGGGAATGGCAGATAGCCCCTGAGTGAGTAGGGGATGTCAGGTTGAGTAGCACCATGGGGAGCAGTGAGTTCGGTTCTTCTCTCAAATCTACAGATTGCTGTGTGTCAGTGTATGAGGCATCTGGAGTCTCAGGATCACTACCAAGTGTAAGGCACCCCATAGAATGGATCACTGTGACAGGGAACCTCAGGCTCCTCAGCCTAAGCAGTCAGAGTGCCACTTGCTGGGTTTCCATGATTCCCATTGTTGACAAAAACTGCCTGTTGTTGGTTTCCAAGGTCACCAGGACAGTTCTTGCTCATCTTAAGCCAAAATGAAGGCTGGAGTTTGGGGGTAGGCAGAGGACTCCGCCAAAGCTCAGCTTTTGTCACCCAGTGTCTCACATGATATGGTGACAGCTTCAGGTCTTCCACTCCTCTCTTTGCCTGTAGGTGTCTTGAGGGTGGTCTTTCAGAGGCATACCTCTGTAGACCACACTCTGGGAGGTGAGGGGCACTTGTCCCAGGATCGCAGCTCAGCTGCACAGACTGGCTGGCCAGCAAAGTCTGATGGGACACTGCATTCCATCAAACAAAGCCAGAGTCTGAGGCTTTACCTCCCCGAGGGAAATATGTGTACGGGCTCTTCCTAACCTCTGCCCCCTGCCCACTGTGCCTGGGCATGGTGTGGCAATGCAGGCCACTGGCCTGATGGTGCCACACAGTACATGGTGAGCTGTTTCCCCACTGGAGCAGATGTCCCAACAGTCGCTCCTTTGAACCTTGACTTTTGTACCCTGGTGGCACAGCTCGGCCTCTTTCTCCTCTACCCAGTTGATGGCAGCTCAGCTCAGGCTCCCAGGAAGGGGCAAGTGGGGGCGAGTAACTCAAGTACCTTTCTAACTCAGCAGCTGGGGGCTCCTGGAACTTTTTCTTTTTCCTTTTTTTTTTTCCGAGACAGGGTTTTTCTCTAGCTATGGAGCCTATCTAGAAGCTAGCTCTTTTAGATCAAGTTTGGCTTGAACTCACAAAAATTTACCTGCCTCTGCCTCCCAAGTTCGGGGATTAAAGGCATGAGCCACCACTGCCTGGCCTGGAACTTTTTTTGGTGAATGGAAGTGGACTGGAAGGTTGAGTGTGTGTGCCATTCAGCTGCTATGACAGCATTTGTCAGGAAATCAGCACCCTCTTTGAGCCTCGGCTTGCATATTAGTGCTTCCCCAGCAGCCAAATGGCCAGTGACAGGGGACCATATCAATTTTAGAAGATATTGTTCCCTGTGTCTGGTGTCAGTGATCTCAGGTCCAGAGGAAAGCACAGACCCTCTCTGTGCTCCAGGCAATGAAGGTGGATTGGTGGAAATGCACCAGCCCTGCCCCACCCAGGGAGTTTACAGGCCAATAAACTGCATCCTATTCCTTAACTAGATGGGCCTGGCAATGAAAATACAAAGACATGGCTGACTCTCTCTGGGAACATAAATCACCAAGCAGGAGCTGGCTGGACCTAAGGGTTCTGGAGCAGGGCTAGGCCCCAACCACACTGGCCACTCCTGGTAGGCAGGGCAATCTGGGTTCTGGGTTCTCAGTAGGGGTAGAGAGTAGCCTCCAGTGGTTTTCAAGTTCCCTAATTAATTTTCCATTAACACAGTTCCTCATGTTATGGTAACCTCTAACCATTAAATTATTTTTATTGCTACTTCTTAACTGTTATTTTGCTAGTGTTATGAATTGTAATCTAAAATATCTGTGTTTTTGAAGGTCTCAAGGCTGATGGGGGTGTGAGGGCTCCATTAGACCATGATCTGATACTACCTCCTCAGCATATACCATATACTGTGTTGTCTCAAACCACATCCCACACTGTGTTTCCCTTATTACCTGCGTAACTCACAACACAGGCTCCTATAGGCCCTGTGACACTGGAATGGGATCACAGGGTTGGATTTGCTGTTGCCTGAGGCCCCCAAAGTCCAGGTATCTGGGTTGTGCTGGCTCCTTGTGGACAGTATGGGTGGATAGATCAAATGTCAGCTCAGCTGATTCAGGGCCATTTCCCTTCCCCACCTCATACAACCAGGCATTTGCCTCTCCATCCTGTGGAATGTTGTGTCTTTCCCCAGTCACTCTCCTGATGAGAGGACTTGTGTGAATAGCTTGACCTTTTATCTTGCTCAGACTAAATCACAACTGTTGCTTTTGGGTCATGGTTGCCCTGAGGCCACTGACTAGACAGTTCTTGGTCTTCTTTGGTGCCTCAGGAAGCTTCCAGCATTGTATTGCCTCCATAGAACATGGCAGCAGGAGAACTGTAGGTCAGGATAGAAGATCCCTTACTGTGAGGCCCACTAAGGGACAAACAAAATCTTCCTGGCTCCATGGGACACAAGCTTCATGGATACTTTTGAGGACAGTCTCTCGGGCTGTTGGAATCTTGGTGGGATGACTCTGGAATGGGCAGCACTGGTATTGGTTTAGGTTGAATGGACATTTGGGCATTGAATGTAGGCTATGCATCTGCAGAATGGCAAGTGACATGTTAACCAGTCCATCTGAATCTAAGGAAGGAGGTCTAACCAGCAGGACTACCTGCTCCTGTCCTGGCCCCCGAGCCCATCTGTGCCTCTGATGGTCATTGTTAGGTCCTAGCAGGGAAATCTGGGTGGTGTGTCCCTAGGTGTGAGGTCTTTGGGTCTCCTCATGAGCTGGGCACCATCTGGGTAGGGGAGAGATATATGGCTACCTGTGTCTAACCACCCTAGAACTCCAGTTTCTTACCTCTCAGGATGGGTGACTATCTCCACTTGACTGTGATTCTAGCTCTGGTTGGCTCACATGGCCCCTCTGACATCCCCTAGCCAAAGCATGGTCCTCATTTGTGAAATGGGGACCCCAGGTATAGGAGTTTAAAGCTTCAGACATTCCAGGCAGGTGCTGTACCATAGAGCTGCCCCCACCCTTCTTGACATTTTCAGATCTTTCAGCTACCAGGAGTGCTGCTGTGTGTCAGGGCACACAGATGTGAGTCCATTCCACCTTGATTAGAGGTCAGAGAGTTTGAGCTTGTTTTGCTTTTTCAAAGTTGTTGACAACAAGTGACTACAAAACAAGAGGTCCTGACCTAGAGTGACTAATTGGTATTTTAACTACAGAGGTGTATCAGCTTCATCTTGAACAAAGATCAGAGGTGCTCTGTTTATTTGTTTCATCATGTTGATGAAGTCTGTTGCCTCCCCCTTTACCTCTTTGGAGTGGGGTGTGAAAAGACATATGGAAAATAAAGGAGTGGTTCAGTATTCACGAAATTTCCCTCCTGATGCTCTTCTGTGGTTTATCTTTTATTTCTCTCTCATCTCTGTTTCTCTTTGCTTAATAATTCTAATCATCACACTCCTACCCTGGAATGTGTGAATCCAATCTAGGCTTCTCCTAAGCAGCTGTGTCTCTTCCATATCATCCTTGGAAGACAGCTTCCTCCTCCAGGACAGAGACAGAAACCTTAACACACACCACTGACAGAGTTGAGGCACTCACACCCCTGGGCTCTTACTGAAATAGTCTGCCCACTCCTGGTTTGAACATTGTCTGGCAGAACCCCAAGCCCCAGGAGCATGGCCCTCACTTGCCTGCCACAGCTTTGCTAGTTTGCAAAGCAAAGTATGGGCCTTCAGCATGCTACTTTGAAGAATCTGTTTCACAACTTTCCATTTCATCCACAGAGGCCCCAGGCCCTGAGCCTAGCCAGCAAGAGCAAGTGGTCTTTGGCTGTGGGGACACCATGGAGCTGTTCTGCTCTGTGTCTGGAGGTGCCAGCACAGGCTGCACTGTCTGGTCTAAGGATGACACAGAGCTGATAGCTTCCCACCACATCCTGGTGGGGCCCCAGAGGTTACAAGTGCTGAACGTTCTATTGTAATAATAGCGGCAGGGCTGCGTCCCCGACACCCGGCCGCCCGCATGGCTAGCTTATGCCCCGAAATAATTACACGGAAACTGTATTCTTTTAATCACTGCCTGGCCCATTAGTTCCAGCCTCTTATTGGCTAGCTCTTACATATTGATCTAACCCATTTTTAATATTCTGTGTAGTACCACGAGCTGGCTTACCAGGAAAGATCTTAACCTGCGTCTGTCTGGAGTGAGAGAATCATGGCGACTCCTGACTCGGCTTCTTTCTCCCAGCGTTCTGTTCTGTTTACTCCACCCACCTAAGGGCTGGCCTATAAATGGGCCAAGGCAGTTTCTTTATTAAATGAAAGTAATTCCTCCATCAGAACGTCTCCCATGACAATGCCGGGTTCTATATGTGCCAGCAGCAGCTCACTCAGGATGTCCTGTGCCGCTTCACTGTGCATGTGACAGGTAAGTTCTTGGTGGCTGGGGCTGACAACTGTGTTGAGCAGCTGCATTGCTAGGGAGGTCAGGGCAGTCCTAGGCAGCATGGCTCCAGTATCCCTCACTCAAGAGTGTTGCTGGCTTAATTCCCCACATCAGAGGGGATACCTCCAATTCTGTGCTATTTGAATGAATGGCCTTGCAAAGGCAGGGAGCAGTGGTCCCTAAAGATGGAGAGCAGTGTATTCTGAAAATAGGGAGCAGCAGGTCTGCAGATGTAGGAGCGTCACAGGACCACTGCTTGCTTATAACTATTGCGGATGCTCCATCCTCAGGAGATGAAGAAGATGGAGAGAATGTGGTTGAAGACACAGGTAAGATCAGAGCCTAGGCATGCTGAGCTGGTCAGGATCAGGCTGCTTCCTTCCTGTAGTCCTGTTGTTAAGGGGCACTTCTACAGGTAGACAGTGCTCCAGGGGCAGTGAGGAGGCAGGGCTGCTTGGAAGGGATTTTGATAAGTTCTGGTGGGAAGGAACGTGAGTAAACCAAGCAAGGTGCTCAGGTTGTCACTGACGAGTACATAGATCCAGGGATTCATGCTGTCTGGGTTTCTTTCCTGCCTGGTTCCCATAATCATTAAGTCCCAAAGAAATCAAACAGAGGTCTACATTAGTTATAAACTGATTGGCCCATTAGCTCAGGCTGCTTATTAACTCATAACTTATATTAGCCCATTATTCTTATCTGCATTAGTCACATTGCTCAGTACCTTTTACAGAGAGGCATTCACATCTTGCTTCTTCTGTGTCAGGGCCAGGATGGCAGAAAGAGCTTTCCTCTTCCCAGAATTCTGTTCTCATTGACCCACCTCTACTTCTGTCCAGTTGTCCTGCCTATACTTTCCTGCCTGGCTACTCACCAACCAGCATTTTATTAAAATACAAGTGACAGGGTAGAAACCATTGTTCCACAGCAGATTCACAGAACTAGTGGCTGTTGCTGCAGACCAGCAGGAGGGGAGCAGTGCCATGCTGAGGCATACATTGTAAAGGGGGCACCACAGATTTGGTGTGAGTATATAAGTGCACATGGCAGTGCCCATGGTATGGGCTAGAACCATGGAGAGAGAGAGAGAGAGAGAGAGAGAGAGAGAGAGAGAGACCATCCGTAGTACTACGTGTACTATTACACTGCACCTGTATTGTGGAGCCTGCACTAAAGGACCATCCACGAGCCAGGCAAGGGCCTGGAGGTTTAAATACACAAAGACACACAGATGAAGACATGGGTCATCCTTGAAACAAGAATTCCCCTTTACTGTGTACCAGAGCCACTTATATATGGATCATTAACTGGTAGCCATGCCCCAGGCAAACCCACCAAAAACTACTCTCCTGCCATCAGGAACTCCTGAAGGTCTCATTCTCAGAGCAGCTACAAACACAGGAAAAACAAGTTGTTTTGCTCAGACAGAGCAGCTGCAAGCATAACAAGTTGTTTACAGGAAATTCAGGGTCTGGGCAGAGAGAGAGAGAGAGAGAGAGAGAGAGAGAGAGAGACAACATCATGGGTCCAGACATTGTATGTGGAGTGGTTATGACTCTGAGACTAGGCTGCTGTTAACTGAGTCCTCAGACCACCTAGAACCTTCTGGGGTACAGTGGACAAGGGACTGAGAGGAATCAGAGTGACAACTTAATGGGAAAACAGGGTAATGTGTCTTATGAGTGTGCGGGAGAAGAGAGAAGGTATAGGGACTTGTTTGAGGTTTCACAACCCTCATAGAAATGGACTTAGATTCTAGGACTGAAGCCATAAAAAGGTAGTAGTCCTGAGAAGTGGGTCAGTTTCTTATTTTCCCTTTCAACTTTGGCTATCAGGATGTTCAGAGCAGAATTTCTAACCCAGTTGGTCTCTAGCTTCTGCCCCAACAATTACCAATGTGTTTGTAATTTCCTGTTTTCTTCTGTCATCCTGGCCTTCTCAGGTTGTATTTAGTGTTTTTGCACCATAAACACTTAGGTAAGGTGCCTGAAGGGTCATCTTCTTGACCTTACCTGGCATTAGGCACCATTAAGTCGCTGTAGTCTCCCATTGTGGCACTCTTCTCTCAAGCCTACTGGCCAAATTTGGAGCCTGGAGGGACACCTCACCAGTGTCTACACACTTTTCTCCTACTTCATATGACAGTTCCTCCTCCCAGAGTTGCATAGGGTTCTCTGATTGAGTCACTGTGGAAGACCCTGCCCCTGCCTTTGTTCTCTGTTTTGGAAATTTGTTGCCTCCCTCAGCTTCCTCATGAGTCCAAACAATATGGCATCCTGTTGCTGGTTGCTTTTGCTCTACTCTTTGAGAGCCCACCGCCCAGCTCCAAATAAACACATGGACACTCTTTAGTTATGATTGTATGACCTTGACTTGGCTTATTTCTAGCCAACTTTTCTTAACTTAAATTATCCCATCTACACTTTGCTTCTGGGGTTTTATCTTTCTCTATTCTATATTCCTTTCTTTACTTCTTACTCTGTGGCTGTGTAGCTGGGTGACTGGACCTTTGCATCCTCCTCTTTCTTTTCTTGTTCCTTCTTAAACTTTCTCCTTCTCTTTATCCTCTCTGCCTGCGAGCCCTGCCTGTTTCCCTCTCTTGCCCTACTATTGGTCATTTAGCTCTTTATTAGACCAGACAGAGTAACACAGCTTCACCAAGTTAAGCAAATACAACATAAAAGAGTGAAACACATCTTTGCATCATGAAACAATTGTTCCACAACATATAAAAATGTAACTCATCTTCAATTGATATTCCACAACAGCATCCTCCACCCAGCCAAGAGGAAGGAGGGAACTCAGTGGAGGGGAAGCATGACCTGAAGGGTACCTGCCTTCACTGGGCACTATACAGGCTGACTCAGGTTTGGTGTACTGGTGGAATGACCTGGCCTAGTTGCCTCCCAGGATCTACATCCTACTGGGTTCTACTTCCTGGGTCCCTACACCTGTGAGTCTGACTCAGAGGGAGAGAAGAGAATAGCCCAAGACTGAGAGTGGGGTAGCTGTGGATGCAGTGTTCAGACAAAACAAAGGAGTCTCAATACAGATGAGGGATGAGGCTTAAGGGGGTGCTGGTAGGGTAGCTTCGCAAGGGTGTACTGATCATGCTGTTATGAGCACTTCTGCCATCAGGGGCCCCTTACTGGACTCGGCCAGACCGTATGGATATGAAACTGCTGGCTGTGCCAGCCACCAGCACTGTACGCTTCCACTGTGCAGCTGCTGGCAACCCCACCCCCTCCATCTCCTGGCTGAAGAATGGCAAGGAATTCTGAGGGGAGCATCACATGGGGGGCATCAAGGTAAGTCTGCGAAAGGGGCACAGATAGGTCGAGCCTGAATACAGAGGGTATAGCCCATATCATTTGTCATTGATCAGCCTTGACAAAAATACCTCTTGCCTGGGTAGGGGCATGAGATTTTAGAAATAGAAGTAAAGTAAAAAGTAATAAAACTGAAACCATAGAAAAGTACCAGGAGGGCATTCCAGTGAATACTGAAATTTTCCCTGTTTAGTTTTCCTTATATGTTTATATTCAAATACAAAAGGAGAAGGCGGCAACAAAAGACTTTTTTAACTTGATACAAACTACATGTAAAACAGTTAATTACTTTAACACTTTGAGGTGTCAAGTCATTAGCATTTTGTTGTTTAAGTAGCGAAGCCACTCTAGACCAAGTATCCTGAAAGCAGTCACTTCCTAAGTAACCTTATATTACAAAAGAAAGAGCAGAAGTATGTTTGCATAGCCTAACTATCTGTCAGGATGAAAACAGGCTCACATTTTTGGGCATCCACAGTCACTCACCTACTAAGTTTACCTGCAGCTTAGGCACCAGCACTGGAGCCTGGTCATGGAGAGTGGCTACTATACCTGCATGGTTAAGAACAAGTTTGGGAGCATCCAGCAGACTTACACACTGGATGTACTGGGTAAGAGCCAGACTGGGTGACTAAAGCAGGTCAGCCTCAGGGGATTGGACCCACTGCACCTGACCTGTCTGTGTCTTACAGAGCACTTCCCACATCGGCCCATTTTGCAGGCTGAGCTGCCAGAAAACCAGACAGCCACCCTAGGAAGTGATGTAGAGTTCCACTGCAAGGTGTACAGTGATGCCCAACCACACATCCAGTGGCTGAAGCATGTTGAGGTGAATGGCAGTAAGACAGGCCTGGATGGCAAGCCCTATGTCACTGTACTCAAGGTGGGCTCTGTTGTTGGCAGCTGGTTGGGTGGATGGGTTAGCTGGAAGTGCCTTGCCCTGGTCCTTAAGTCCCTCTTTGGCTGAGGAATACCTTGGGACTGGGACCCATGTGTTGGAGTTTCTGTGAAGGGGCACCTGAGTCTCAGAACTTATCACCTGTTCTGAGCTGCAGGCAGGCTCTGTGTTACTTGTGCCCTCCCGTAGGACTTGTTTCCCTGTTTGCTCTGAGGCTTGGGTCTACAGAAGGCTTCTCTTGGGTGATAGTTTTGGTGCTCAGGACAGGAGGATGTCTGCTATACTAGTGCCCTCTGACATCAGAGGACTGGCTGTCCACTCTCCCGCTGCCTGCACTGTAGCACTAGCTCCACCCTGCCTTGACGAACTCTTCCTGCCTCCCTCTGCCTGGAGCTTTGCTTCATAGCCTCAGGTGGGGGCCACGTGAGAGAGAGAGAGAGAGAGAGAGAGAGAGTTTGGGCTTTGCAGCACAGGAAAGAGAGACTTGGAGGTCTGATGGGAGAGAGGAACAGGTGTTGGCAGGAGTTGGTATCCTGGCTGTTGGGAGAGACCACTAGGGCCATGTCCAGTGTACCTCCCACTGTGGGTGTGTGGTTTCGTGAGCACAGGCTGATGTGATATGACCCTTGGGATGAAAATTTGAAGAGTATGGGTTCCCTTTCTCTCTCTCTCTCTCTCTCTCTCTCTCTCTCTCTCTCTCTCTCTCTCTCTCTCTCTCTGTGTGTGTTTCTCTCCCTCTCCATGTGTATATGTGTGTGTGTATGTGTGTGTGTGTGTGTGTGTGTGTGTGTGTAGGGAGAGTGGACATGAAGGAGGCCAGTCTTTGAAACCACACCCACCACTGCCTTTATGTGCCTCACTTCAGGCAGCTTTCCAGTGCTTCCTTCCCCAACCCATTCTTTGGCATCTCCCTTGCCCTGTCTTGTCCTCATTTTCTTCTAGAGATGTCCTGGATCAGTGACAATCTGAAGGCAGATGCACACCTTTATCTTTCAGTGTGTCAGAATGGGATGGGGCAAGAACATTTGTTGAACCATCAATTTCATAAGCATGGCTGAGAAGGCATTTTGGTGGTATGTTCACAGTCCTCAAGTAGGTGATAACTGACCCACCTCTGACTCATCTTCTGCTTCTGATGCCTTGATAATACTGGTAGCTCCCAGCCAGCACTGACTTCCTACCTCCTTCAAAGCCCCTCAGGTCTGTGCTGTTCTCTTGCTTAGAAGTTTTCAGAACCTTCCAGGGGCTGAGCCCTGTGCTGCTTCAGAACATCAACTTCCCACCATTCTCTGGCTGACACCAATTTCCTCTGGTTTTCTCTCCATACATCTGTCTGCCCATCTTTTTTTCTGTACTAACTCTGCATGTTGCTTCTTTGTGGCACCATGCTGCCCAAGTGCCCAATGCTTACCTTGGGACAGGGAACTATCCACCAATAGAGGGACTGGTTTTATGCTCTGTGCCTTGGTTCAGGATGCAGAGGGCATCCATTGCAGTGGTAGAGCTGTAGGTGTCAAGGTGGTAGCAGAGGTGGCATTTTCCTTGAAGCCTGTCTGATCATCTCTGTGTGGATGGTGCTGTGGTACCCAAAGGGATGTGCTGGTGCTTGCCTATTGATTTCTGTTCTCTCTTTGTAGACATCAGGCGTTAACACAAGCAACAAGGAGCTAGAAGTTCTGTCTTTGCGCAATATCACCTTTGAGGACTCAGGGGAGTACACCTGTCTGGCAGGCAATTATTTCAGATTTTCCCATCACTCTTCATGGCTGGAGGTACTGCCAGGTATTTGTTGTTGCTGCTGCTGCTCCATTTGTCCTCTTATGGTGCTGGCTCAGAACATAACAAAGCTGCCAGGGACAGGGACAGCAGGGGTGCACTTATGACTTACTGCAATCCATCCTGTGGTAATCACCCTGGCCTTGTGCTTGGTATGGGAGTGTCACCCTTCCTCATCTTGATCTTGCAAAGGCTTCCCCCATAGTCCTCTAGTTGGATTTCTACAGTCTAGCCTTGAGGCTCTGGCATCTCCTGGGAGCCTTGGTGGTGGTGTGGATGCTTCTGGCTCTGCCAGGCTTCTCTCCTGAGTCTGGTCCCTGCTGACTCATAGATATTTTGGGCTACCAATGTGAGTTGGGGACATAGGTAACCAAACTCTGAGTATCCCAGTAGCTTTGCTCCCCAACAGGTACCTAGAGCTCAGGGCAATGAGAGGTCCCACAAGGCTGGATGAGGCCCCAACTTTTATGTCTTTGCAGCTGAGAGAGAGCTGGCAGAGAGCAGTGCAGCTGGCAGGTTATCTGCAGGCACCATCAGCTTCTGGGTGGGCTTCTCCATCTTAGTCTTGACTGCAGCTGTGACACTCTGCTACCTGCGTAGAGTCTCAAGAAAGAACCTGGGGGCTCCCAGTGTTGACAATAGCTTCTGCTTCACACCTGAGCAACAGGTAACTGAAAGTAGATACCAAGTTTTGATCTCTCTGTTGTACCTTGAACGTCCTAAATTCCCAGCAGTACCTGTGGCCTGCTTAGTACTCATTTCTCTGCAGTCAGATGAGCTGACCCTTCCATATTCCTATCCTCCACATGGATCCCAAGTTACTCAAAACAACTTTGAGTCTTCAGTAACCACTGTTTTAGCATCCCTCTTCTTGGCTCTACATACTGCCTCACATGGACTTGACCTTGCTACTCCTGGGAGTTACACCACTTCAATCCTTTCCCAAATACCAGCATCCATTGTCTGGCACCAACCTGTCCTCAATGATTCAAGCAGGTGACCTCCATGAACTCTGACATACCCTTGGTCCACATCATCCACCCAGTTTCAAGAGAACATACTGTAATGGCCAGTATTTCTGAGCTTGAGCTGCCAGCCAACCCAAAGTGGGAAATATCTAGAACTCAGTCAGTGCTGGTGGGGTTTTATGTATACTTGGAGGAGGTTCTGTGGCTGGGGGCTAGATGGCTACCAGGCAGAGGCCTGTTGGAGGTGGGGTCCAGGGTGAAATTCAGGTTACTCTGTCTTCATGAGCAAGAGCCCATTGCCAGCTATGAATGCAGTGGCACAGGGCCATGAGGGCTGGCGGTCCTGGGCACATACTCACTGCCTCTGCTTCTTCGGACAGGCTGACACTTGGTAATTCTCTAGAAGGCTGCTTTGGCCAGGTTTTTATGGCAGAGGCTGTTGGCTTTAACATGGACAACACTGTCAAGCCTGTCACTGTGGCTGTGTAAATGCTGAAAGGTGAGGAGGGAGAGAAGTAGTGCAGGGCAGTGGGGGCTGCAGGGCCACCACCTGACATTCTCGCTTTCAACACAGATGGTGCCAATGACCAGGACTTGTTGGACATGGTGTCTGAGATGGAGATGATGAAAGTTATTGGCAAGCACAAGAACATTATCAACCTGCTGGGGGCCTGCACACAGGGTGGTAAGTACAGCAGGTGGGTGGACAGTTAGATCGGGACCCCTGAGTCACACAACATCTCCGAGGTATCTGTGCTTCCAGGACCATTGTATGTGCAGATGGAATATGCTGCCAGGGGCAACCTCTAGGAGTTCCTGCAGGCACAAAGGGCCCTAAGCATGGAATATGATGGTGACTCCAGGCTGCCAGAAAAACAGCTTACCTGCAAAGATCTAGTGTCCTGTGCCTATCAGGTGGCCCGAGGTACCTGGCTTCTCAGAAGGTGAGCAGAGCTAGGGCACAGGCGAAGTAGGGTCTTTCTGAATGGAAGAGTGGATGTCAAGCTTGCTTAGGCTAGGGAGCTGTCAGTTTAGCACAGGTTCCTTTCATGCCTCTTCGGTGTATTCAGAGACTTGGCTGCCAGAAACGTGTTGGTGACTGAGGACAATATGATGAAGATTGCAGATTTTGGCCTGGCCCGTGATGTGCACAATCTGGAATACTACAGGAAGACCACAGATGTGAGCCCCATTCCAGGGTGGTTTGGGTACGGTGCTCCACCAGGGGACACCTGACAGCCAACAACTCTCCCTCTGCCTAGGGCCGGCTACCTGTGAAGTGGATGGTACCAGCTTCCCTGTTTGACGGAGTCTACACCCACCAGAGTGATGTGTATGTGTCCCAACATAGGATGGGGATAGCAAGACTCAAGTCACACCTATCACAGCCTTTAGGGTTCTTGCCCACTCAGGCTGTATTCTGTCTTCTCATTTGAGACAACAGCATAGCCCTGCCATGCCTCTCATCCACATACCCTTCCTTGCCCATTGGTAACCTGTCCTGTTGTAAAACTGCTACAGTTATTGACCAGGAGTAACAGGCCTCTGCCCTCACTCCCATACAGATGGTCCTTTGGAGTCCTGCTCTGGGAGATCTTTACACTGGGGGGCTCACCATATCCTGGCATCCCAGTGGAAGAGCTTTTCAAGCTATTGAAAGATGGCTACCACATGCACAAGCCTGCCAACTGCACACATGACCTGTGAGCAAAGCATTCCTTACTTACTCCTCTAACTAATCCCTGGGAGTGGCTGGTTTCCTACCAGGGCTCCTGGTAGCCTTGGGTGAGGTAGGGATGGACAACAGGCCAAGAAACCACAGGCTGTGCTGGCTGCAGCAGGTGGAGGTTCCACTGAGATCTAGAAAGTGGGGATTTGTGAACAGGGTCCCTCAGTCCAAGGAGCATATTGGGGAAGGTAAAGTGTTTTTATTTTTCATCCCCAGAGATAACTCTGAGGGACTTCCTCCAAGAGATAAGCAAGTATAAAGAGGTAGGAGAGTGAATTGAAAGGCCTCAAAAAGTAACTGGAACTCTTAAAGCAACAAGGCATGGAAGTAACAAGGAAGACAGCCAAAGATTTTGTGCAGGAGGGGGTTTAAATGTTCCAGACTGGGAACAAACCAAGTCTGATTAAAAGGAGTATGTGTGTCTTCATCCCCAGAGATGCTCTGAGGGATGCCCTCTGGAAGATTAGCCAGTAGGGAAGAAATAAAGAGGAGGCAGGAACGTGAATTGAGGGCCTCAAAAGATAGAATGTGTAGAGATATATGTTATTGTGTTGATTGTGTTGTCTTTTGTGTTCTGGACTGGAGAAAGACATTTGATTCTGGGAACTGCTACAAAAGGTATTTTGACTTTAAAATACAGGCCTAAGGATTTGATACTTTGGAAAAGAGGTTCAGCTTTTGTCTCCACAGAGGATGAGAATCTGTGGATTCATTGCACATTTATGTGGTGTAAATCACTGAGAACTCCTGAAATGTTGATGTAAAATACTACCATGAATGCAGCGCCCCTGCTCAGCAGGAAGTAGCCAGACAGGTTGATGATGCCCAAATTCCCTAAAAAATTGATAAAGTGGGGCCCCTTCAATGGTTCCGGCGCAGGAGCAGTGAGCTTGCTTCCCCGAGTTCTGCTCCACTCCATGCAGCAGTTTGGATCCAGAGTGAGTGCGGCTGGGGCCAGAAGGCAGCTGGAGCAGAGCTTTGCCACCACAGCTACTGCTGCCAGACTTGCTCTCTCACAGACTGTGCAGACAGCTGAGACTGTCAACCAGCTTGCTGAAAGAGTCAGCAATGCATTGGACATTCAAAATGATCTTATTGGAAATATTCAATTGGGCATATTGACCTTGAACCAAGAAGTAGCTCTGGTTCAGGAGCAAGTGGATTATCTTTGGACTTTTCAACAGTTGTGAGTTACTCATGCACTGTATTGTGTGCTTCTGCTACTGTTATGGAATTCAACCATCATATGAGAGGGTTTGGAATACTGCTTTTGTTAATTTTACCATCCAGTTAGTGCATGCTAGATGGTTACAGTGCTGGTCTGGCTCCTTGGCACTGTCAGTCCTGGGGATACTTGGTTTAGGGCTATGTGTCTGGGTAGCCACAGATGGGCAATACTTTGGCAGCAGGATGCTACTTAATACAGGGAATATTAGATGGCTATTCCCCATGACAGGCAAGGTATTATAAAATAAAATGGGGGGAGTTGTTGTGATCCAGCTGCCCTCACTCCCCCTGACCCACAGGGGAACTTCCTTGTGGTCTGTTATTGACAAGGATGTTTGTGTTCTTTCTGGCCAGTGGGTCTCCACAGAAGGAGAAGAGGTATAAAAGGTTGCTGGGCAAAACAAAGGTTGCTGTGCTTCCACCTGAAAAGAAGCCTCTGTGTCTCAATCCCGGAACCCCACACCAGTCTCAGCTATCCAGGCTGCGCTGGCTGCAGCACCAGTGACTGGGGTTCTGAGCATTTGGTCTATCACCACTGTCATCGAAACCTCGCTCGAGCCTGGGGAGAGAGTACATTGGGGCAAGGCATTGTCAGCATGGTGTGTGGAGTGGGGTTCATAATGGGAGAAGGACTATGCACACAACCATGTGCATCAACTGTCAGGGTCACAGGTATAATTTATGTCATCTCTTTTTATTAATTGTTACATGCATGTGTGTGGGAACTGCAGCCCCGAGTTGATATCCCTGCTCCCATTTGAGGTGCTTATCTGCAAGGAAAACATAATAAATTCCCTCTGCTCCTGGAGCGGGGGAAGGAAGGAATTTTGAGTGCATGGTGACCATTCCTTGATCCCTGCCAGGGTCAGGTTACAGTCCCTTCGCAGCCCCCTCCTCATTTGGTGCCATGGTATAAAACCAGCCCAGCAGACTATTAAGGAAGCTGTTCCACCTCAACCTCATGCTCTGTGTATTCATTCAACCTGGACACCCTCCACTGAGACTCTTGGTTCCAGCCCACGCTGGTGTGGCATCTGGAGGTCCCAACCGAGATCAGAAAGTGAGGTACAGTGGACTGGGTCATCCTGTACACCAGTGGGGACGGATTGGGGAGATATATATTTAAAAAATTAATTAAGAAATGGAAAATATCCCAGGTAAATGGGAGTTAAAGTTTCAGTTAAAGAGATTATTGAAAGAGCAGGGGACAGCTGTAAAAACTAAGACTTTAGAAGATTTTCTTAAAACTATAGAGACGTGGAGTCCCTGGTTCGTCACCAGTGGAGCCCTCAATATTTCTGAATGGGAACAGGTCCACAGGGATCTTCAGAAAACGTTGAGAAAGGAGGGGCCTGAGGTCCTGCCAATGGCCACATTCTCCCTTTGAAGACTGATCAGGGATACTTTGCTTACAGAGGAAAGTCTGGGTTAAGCAGGCTTTGGAAGCAACAAAAGAGGTATTATCTGAAATTCAAGAGAGTGAGACTAAGGCTTCCCTTTGTTCTGATAATGCCTCTGATGCAGAGGCCAAACTGCTCTCTCAGCCTGCTGAGGGGAGGCCCGACAAGGTAGAAGAGAGAAAGATTCAAAGAAAGCAAAAACCTCCAGACAGGGGGAAAGGGAAGTGAATCCTTGGATGGAGTTCCCAAGCAAAATTCTTCTGCGCAAACACGCCTCTACCCTTTTCGTCTGATTTTGAAGAGAGCTTGGGGGAATCAACAGGTTCAGAAGAAGAAGTTTTGGAGGGAGAAATCGCAGTGCTACAGCAGGAATTATGCAGGGCCCGTTTAAAAGAAAAGACAAAGGAGACCTCTGGGGAGCAGGACAAGCCCCCTCCCTATCCTCTTTCTGAGCAATTCAGGACCTCTCCAGTCCCTCCCATTTGGTTGGGCTAGGAGGAGGCTCCACTAGGAGGAGGCTCCCCATGGAGGCGTTAAGTGCTGCCCAGTGATTGCCCCTGTGATAAAAATTCCTGACCCTAACAATCCAGGGCAGGGCTGCCAGTCTTCTAATTTGTCAAATGTATGTTGCAGCTTGTTTGGATCCACTTAGGCATAAGTTTTCCTCCTTCCATGTTGTCCTTTATTTGGATGATATATTTCTGGCAGCACCAATAAAAGAGGAAAGTTTATTAATGTTTGCAGAGTCACAGACCTTTCTGGAGGGACATGGGTTCATTTTGGCCCCAGAGAAGGTGCAGATGCAGGCACCCCCATTCCTATCTGGGCTTTCAAATCCAATTCATTGGGCTTCAGCCTCAGAGACTGCAGCTGGATTGCTCCCATTTACAGACCCTCCATGACTGGCAGAGATTATTGGGAGATGTTGAGTGGATCCATTCCTCCCTTTCCATTCCTACAGGAGCTCTTAAGCCCCTTTATGACATGCTGCCTGGGGACCCTTCCCCTGCCTCCCCCAGGATCATGACTCCAGTGGCAAAAGAAGTCCTATATGCCTTGCTTAATGCTCTTGAGTGAGCATATTTCCGTGGCCTTTTTATTTCATGGTCTTTTCTTCACAATTTTCACCTACTGGAGTTTTTTTTTGCAAGGGGGACACATTTATTGGCTGCATTTATCCGTTTCCCCTAAGAAGGTGGAGACTCCTTATTATGAAATGGTGCTACAGCTCCTATGGAAGGCATATGATTTTAGTTTACAAGTTTTTGGCAGGATCCCAAATAAATTTCTAATCCCTTATCAAAAAGAGGAAATAACAAGGCTACAGAGGGTTCAAGATGGATGGACCACCACTTGTTCATCACCACCACTGGAGCCATTTTTGATAACCATTATCCTAATTCCCATTTAATTTCATTTTTTAAGAATCATCCTGTTATTTTTCCAAAAATTATTAAAACCTCCCCCCTTAAAGGAGTGTGGTCGGTGTTCACTGACGGTTCTTCCAAGGGCTATGTAATGGTAGTCTCTGATCCAATTAAAGAAAAGCAGCCCCTAGGTCCAATTTCTGCCCAAGCTGCAGAACTCATGTCCTGCCTTATGGCCTTTTCTCTTTTCAAGGATCAACCCTTCAACTTGTATACTGATAGTATATATGTGGCAAGGATTGTCAGGCCATTGGAAACCTCACCATACATATTATCTACCTCTCAGGTTTTCCACCTTTTGGTTCAGCTACAAAGTCTTATATGCCAAAGAGTGTTTCCTGCCTTTGTTGGCCACATTCGGGCCCATACTGATCTGCCAGGGCCCTTGGCAGAGGGAAATAAGCTTGCTGATTCCCTCACCTGCCCAATGGCACTGTTCCTTTCTGAGGAACAACGAGCCTGTCATCTTCATGAAAAGTATCATTTAAATGCCTCTTCTCTAAAGTTTCACTCTGGGTGTTCTCTAGCCATGGCTATTCAAATCACGTCCCAATGTCCAGCTTGTGCTCCATTTCATAATGCCCACAACGAAGGTGTTAATCCTCCAGGCCTCCATCCTAACCACCTTTGGCAGATGGATGTTACCCATTTGTCCCAAGCTGGCAGACTTAAATTTGTACATGTCTCTGTAGATACTTATTCCAAGGTAATTTATGCCTCCCTACATTCAGGGAAAAAGATTAAGGACATTATTGCCCATTGCCTACAGGTTTTTGCCTATATGGGCACCCCAGACTTTCTCAAAACAGACAACGGACCAGCTTATACCAGCCAACAGTTTGCAAAATTTTGCCAAGAACAACAAATTATACATACCTTTGGAATTCCACATAATCCCACTGAACAGGCTATAACGGAGCACACACATGCTACCCTTAAACAGCTTTTTTTGTAAAATAAAGAAGGGGGAGTATATCACCTCCCCAAATACCCAATTATCTACAATTTTATACATTTTAAATTTTCTAACAGTAGATAAACAAGGTCTAACAGCAATGGAAAGACATTGGCAGAACCCTCCCAATCTCTGGGCTGGGTTATATGGAAAGATAGTATCATGGGACAATGGCAATCACCTACACCTATGTTGGCTAGGGTGAGGGGAGCCATTTGTGTCTTCCCTCCAGGAACCAAAAAAAACCCATCTGAGTGCTGGAGTGAAATGTTCGGCCAGTGGAGCCGGGCCCTACTGGCCCTGATAATATGGGTTCAAGTGAAGAACATCGAGGGAGGCCTGAGCTGGGCACTGGTGAGGAATCCACCCATACTGATGCCGGTAAGTAAAATAAGCTCTGTTTTTCCATCCTTTTACTCCACCAATTATACCTTGGGAGTTCCTGCAGCAAATACAGCATTAGAAAGATCCTCACTGGATAATTTAACATTTGATATATCCCATGCCCTCTGCTTCCGGAGGATTAACAATATTTCAGTGATGCCTAGTGTCTCCCTTTCTGGGCCATGTGTGGTCCTTAGTAATTATTCTCTGGGAGACTTTTCTTCTAAATCTTCTGGGCATCCCTGTTTTGGATTGAGAGATATCTTTTACCCAATAAATTTTAAAAGAAATGTTTCTGGATTCCCTACCCCTCCGAGACCAGCTCCCTTATGTTGGAAGACACCACAATCCTTCAAATTATACTTACCATTGCCTTGGGGAAATTGTGCTCCTAAGGAACCATGGAAATTGGAGGGAGATAAATATTTATGGTGGTTTGGTCACCGACCTACCTTTAAAAACTCCTTGGGAGGGGCCTTTGATTTTTCCCATAGAAATCCAAATATGGCAGGAGTTTCACCTATGTTCACAGGCATGTTTCTCTGCGGCCCTCATGCATGTACAAATATTAGACCTTTAGCCCTTCAAAGGGGCTTGGCCTTCAGTGCTGCAGCCTGATGGAACACAAATTGGACATCTTTGAAACCTCCCTCCAGATTAATTATGCAGTGGGAATGAATTTCTCTATTGTCAGCCTAGCTTGTGTTCTACTTCCCTTTATGTTTGTCTCCTTTAATGGGTCGGTTGGGGAGGATGGTGTCCTTAATTGTTCTTCCAGCTCCTGCTTTTTGAGCAACTGCTGGTCCCCGACAGATGAGTCCATGCTGATGGTGAGAATTCCTGCCCTGGTTCCCCTGGTGGTAGAAGACCCACAAGATGGACGAGAGCTTATCTTGTAAAGAAAAAGGAGAGACTTTGGGATCACCACTACAGTCATCACAGCTATCGCCATATCAGCCACAGCCACCACCATTGCAAGAATCACCGTCTCCCAGAGTGCAGCTACTGCAGAGACTGTTAACACTCTTGCTGCCTATGTTACCCAGGCCTTAGAAACCCAAAATACCATTAACTCACATATTCAATTGGGCATGTTAAATTTATATCAGCAAACGGCCTTATTACAAGAACAGATTCATGTGTTGTGGATGGTACAACAAGCCTCTTGTTCTCATTTTTATCATTCTGCCTGTGTGACCCTTATGGAAGTAAAAAATATGTCCTTTGAGGTGCAATGCCTTAATGCTTACCTTAGGGGACCTTGGAATGATTCCTTTGTAAACTTTACCCACTCTTTGGTACATCAAATTATTGCAATTAATGAAACTCGTGTTAAACCTGTATCTGCTGAGGGATGGTGGAATACCATGGCCCAGATTGGGGGTTGGGCACAGCGATGGGGAGGTGCCTTATCCCTGGGGATCTTGGAACTAGTAGGGGTGGCAGTAGGCCTGCTCCTCTTAAAATGAGTCTTAAACATCTTCACCCTGACTGAGCTTGTCCACCATCAGGTGTTA
Organism: Chionomys nivalis; assembly: GCF_950005125.1. Taxonomy (NCBI): domain Eukaryota; kingdom Metazoa; phylum Chordata; class Mammalia; order Rodentia; family Cricetidae; genus Chionomys; species Chionomys nivalis. The sequence goes on from NC_080108.1 coordinate 52,353,745, forward strand.
CTCAGTCTGGTGCATGACTCTCCCAGAAGTCATGAGGTGTGGCTGCAGATGCTGAAAAAATGAGGGTCTCCAAGGACGGGCAACCTGTGGGGAGACTCCCCACCTAAGACAGGGCATGGGGGCCCTATGACTGGTAAGGGAAGGTACTTCTCCCACAGGACCTAAGACAGGATCCCTCATTATAAAATAAAGTAGGGGGAATTGTGGGAACTGCAGCCCCGAGTTGATATCCCTGCCCCCATTGAGGTGCTGATCTGCAAGGAAAACATAATAAATTCCCTCTGCTCCTGGAGTGGGGAAGGAAGGAATTTTGAGTGCATGGTGACCATTCCTTGATCTCTGTCAGGGTCAGGTTACAGTCCCTTCGCAGCCCCCTCCTCATTTGGTGCCATGGTATAAAACCAGTCCAGCAGACAATGAAGGAAGCTGTTCCACCTCAACCTCATGCTCTGTGTATTCATTCAACCTGGACACCCTCCACTGAGACTCTTGGTTCCAGCCCACGCTGGCACGGCACATGTGTATATGCATGCAGTTATGTATTGCTAACTGTAAACCAGTCATTCTGTATAGCTAGCAAGTATGTTTTCAGGACTGGCTATTTGATAATGTATATCCAACTTGTATGCTCTTCCTTTGGCTCAGAAAGTTCTATAAAAAAAGAAGGAGGTTCCTAAGTCTCAGGCATTAAACCATGGCTGGTAAAACTGAAACTGATAAGATTAATAAGGCCCTTCCCCTTCCAAGGTTATATAGGTGCTGAGCAGGACAGCTGAAGCAGTGAGTCATGCAGAGATACTCAGGCTTCTGATTTTCATGAATCACCCATTTTAATATGAGCCTTGGTGATGCTGTTGCATTTGAGTCATTCATATTACTGTAAGTAATTGCTTACCTGTACTCCTGTTATTAACTTCAATAAACTCATTAATTTGAGGGACTAGGTTTTGCACTGTCTTCCCTGGGAGGCAGTCAGGTAATGAAAGGGGGAACTGGTAAATAATACCAATGGTCAATTTCTAGATTCCTTTTGATTTTCTATCCAAATACATTGCAGAAGGGTCGTGTTACCATCAACACAGATACAAAAGCATAGTGGGCTTTTTCCTCCACCTGCAGACTTCCTCTCCTAGTTGTTTGGTTCAGTACAGATAGATATGCTCAAGGTTAGTCCTGAAGATGTTTACCTGAAGCTGCAGGTGGTCATGACTCTTGTGAGTTAACTACGGCTGTGTCATGTCCAAAAGATAACATTTCACAGCAAGTACCCCATCCTCAGTCACAATATTCAGGACCTATTTCTATAATACTCTCTAAATCTATGGTGAGTGGCTTTTCTTCATGCCCCATACAGAACTTAGTGTTCATGGTCACTTCAGCATTTTGAGGTTTCGAGGCTGTGTATTTATGGCTACCTACTACAGAAAGAAGAACCTCTGACTAAGATTGAGAGCTGAAGAGATCTATTTTGTTCCACAAAGCAGAACTAGTAGTGTAATCTTAAAGGGCTATGACCCTTCCAGCCATGGTCTTCTGATCAGGTACTGTGTACTGTACTAATTTTTTGTAGTCAGCTTCTTTCTCCCAGCATTCTTTTCTGTTTACTCCACCCACCTAAGGTTTGGCCTATCAAATGGGCTAAGGCAGTTTTCTTTATTAGTTAACCAATGAAAGCAACAGATAAAATACAAGAACCACCTCCATCATTTCCCCTTTTTCTGTTTAAACAAAAAAGAAAGGCTTTCACTTTAACATAGTAAGATTACATATAGCAAAACAGTTATCAAGCAAGAATTACAGTTACAATATTTATATCTATTTTATCTTTTATCATAACTAAGGAAAACTATAACTATAACTAACCATTCTTCAACTCCATCAAAGACTCCAGAAGGATATAATATTACCTAAGCAAACAAGAGATCCAAAACTCTAGAAATGACAGAGTCATCTCGCTGCCTGGACAGTCACCCAAAGTTCTTTTGTACCATTGGGGCATCCATCTTCAGCCTTCAGGCCATAGTATTCAGCAGACATTTCCATGAAGCAGGAAATTCCAAAGACAGTTCAGTCACTTTTTGCTGTGTCCTGCAGAATGTCTTGCAGACTCTTTTATGAGTCAGGAACCCCGAAAGACCATCTCACCTTTAGGCAAGTTCAGCAGTCCTCTCTCTGTGGGTTCTCTGTGTCCAGTTTATGCATCAGTCCAGGCAAGAGTAGTTTCTTGCCCAAATGGCTAACCAACTCCATAAGAAGCCTCTTCGATGCCCATCTTCTTCTTGAAGTAGATTGGTACTGCCAGGAGCAGACGTATCTCACTATAACAGTCCTAAGTTATTAAAACATTTAAATGCCATGTTCTGTAGTCTTTGAAAGATATGAAGAATGCCTAATTGAAATATATCTCTATATATCTAGAAAATCTAACTAACATGACTACAAGCTTGATTATTATTTATGATTATCCATTAGCAACCTATATTTCCTAATTATACATTACATTTTTAAATGAACTACACAATCACAATATCTTAATCAAGATCAGAAATACATATACACATAACAGAATTGACCTTAAAATCCATACCAATGCAAATTATTCATACCTATATCATTTCCCCCTTTAAATCTAAAAGAACATTTATAAACAATATTTGGGAACATGGGCGCAGCTTTTCTCTCCAAACTGCTTCCTGCTGAATGGGGGCGCTGTTCTTCAGATCTTTTATGGTGTAACCTGTGTGCCAGCGTCATCTCAGTCGGCAGTTGAGTGAAATAATTTTCTGAAGGTGTTCACAGCAACCTTTCAGGAGGGCGTGGTCTATCATACCATATTGGTATAGACGCAATCCACAGAGTCTCATCCTCTGTGAAAACAAAAGAAGACCCTCTCCAAAGCATCATATTCTTAGACCCATATTCTGAAATCATAATACCCTTATATCCATTCTGGTTTAGCTTGGCAGCCCATATAATGAAATGTCTCTCTGTACTTAGCTCCTTTACAGTCAAAAGTTTTAAAGAAAACACAATAATACAAAGAATCCAGACTCTCCGTGAATTTTCCATTTTTACGTGGCTTATTTTTCTTTATTTCTTTTAATCTATAACTATCTGTACTCTGTCTCTTTAAGGACTTTACCCTTTTTTTTTAAGACATTAACTTTATTCTTTATATATATTTTTTCTCTCTCTCAAGCCTACGTATATTCATCCAACAGTGTCTGAATCAGTTCTATTGTGAATCTGTAATTTTTTTACTATCCAGGAGCACTTTGTTTTGTGCTTTTAAATCGCTAAGTGCTTAAGAATCTAAGCTGTGACATTCCTAGGTCAAAAACAGGTACTGCCTGCTTGCCCCGCCCAGTCCAACATGGCGGAGCCGCTCGTGCCTCTGATCCTTGCACATTGCACCAGTAGCATGGTGGAGTTGCTTGTGCCTCTGAGCCGCAGCATAAAAATGACTTCCTTTTAGGCACACAGTGAGTCTAGTTGCCATCAAACAAATCGTAGCACTTTACTCCAAATGCTCCATTCAAAAGCTCTGTCTCCCGCAGGAGCCAGACAGAGATTGCAATGGCGGCACAGCCCAGAAAGCCGGCATTTTAAAACAGCCAGTTTTTTCCTGTTGCTGAGTCAGGACAATTTCTTTGCAGCACGCAACCCACAAACAGCAAAAAGCTGTCTTAAATTCTCTCTGTGTCCTTTTTAAGCCCTCTCAGGTTTTATATGGAGTTCATTAGCACGTTGGGAGCCACTCTGTTGTAATAGGAGCGGCAGGGCTGCGTCCCCGGCACCCAGCCGCCCACGTGGCTAGCTTATGCCCTGAAATAATTACATGGAAACTGTATTCTTTTAAACACTGCTTGGCCCATTAGTTCCGGCCTCTTATTGGCTAGCTCTTACATATTGATCTAACCCATTTCTAATATTCTGTGTAGTACCACGAGCTGGCTTACCAGGGAGGATCTTAACCTGCGTCTGTCTGGAGTGGGAGAATCATGGCGACTCCTCACTCAGCTTCTTTCTCCCAGCATTCTTTTCTGTTTACTCCACCCACCTAAGGTTTGGCCTATCAAATGGGCTAAGGCAGTTTTCTTTATTAGTTAACCAATGAAAGCAACAGATAAAATACAAGAACCACCTCCATCACAGATCGGAAGGAAACTAATTATACACTAACTCTCATGTCACTGTTGCACCAGTGATTTTTTCATATTTTTTTGCCTTTTAATGAAAAGTTTTAATTTCATGAGATCTTATTTGTTAATTTTTTGTCACATTTCCTATTAGATGAGGATCCTATTCAGAAAACCCTTACCTGTGCTTAGAAGTGGGAATATTTTCTCTACCATATTATCCTGACCTGCGGGATATGAACGGGGGTCCTTGATAAACCTAGTGGAGAGGAATGAAAGGAGACACGAGAAATGATGGCAAGACAGGATTTCTGAAGCCGTTCCCTTTATTTCCTCTCAGAGGCTGTTATATAGCAAATGGGCAAAAATGGGGGAGAGGTGTCAGGAAACTCTGCTCTGCTGAAATTCCGGTCTGGAGACATACATTCCTAGCTGATAAGTAAATACTGAGGGTCTGCGATTGTTGACTAACAAAGGAAAATGCTAACTGATTCCAGAGCCTGGTGCCTGCAGGTCTCTGCTAGGAGATAAGAGGCCAGGTTGATTTCCCAGACCCTGCAGAGAGGATAGAAGTAAATTTTTTTCTTAACTTGTGAGCTCAAGTTGGCTGTAAACAAAATGCAGATTTTGAAATACAGGTCTCTCCCCCAACACCATGTCCTTTGGCATTTTCAGGGTGTCAGGTCTCATTCTGACATCCATGACCCATTTGTTGCAGAGCCTGTGTGGTAGAAGATAAGGGACAGAGTTTCATTTTCTGTATACTGAAAAGAGGTTTCCACAACCATCATATCTGAGACAGTATCTTCAAGTGCAAACATTCATATAATGAAACACAAATATGTATGCAACATTACACTAGGTACTCATGAGAGCATTCTGCTTATCAAATGTAATAAGTGGTCAAGCTCTGACCACTCAGAGGAATGCATGGCAACCACTTGCATTAGAATAAATTTACTTCCTAATGTGAACAAAGTATCCCACTTATAAACCACATTTCATGAGAAACAGCAGCACCACAACCACATGAAGATTCTTTGGGAAGCTGGGTGGAGCTGGTGACAAATGCTTGTAATCCTTGCAAGGAGGAGGCAGAGGGGAGGCCTACCAGGTGTTCAAGGGCAACTTCTGTTATAGAGCAAAGCAGAGAGCAACTTGTGCTATGAGAGATTCTTAAAACACCAATGGGCTCAGTAACTTTCACTTTCTTATGCTGAGCAGTAGACTAGGAAGCTTTGTAGCTTGTAGAAACTGCTGGAACCAACACCATTGCTTGTTCTCTTGGTCAAGTGCATTGACAAAAACAAAAACAAAGCTCTCTCTGCAATCCTCATCTGTCACTCCATTTAGCTGTATTCTTTTGAGACTGGAGCCCTAGATGGGGCTGGCCTCAAATTCTTGCATCTGTTTTGTCAGCCTCTGCAGGGCTGGGATTCAAGGCAGGAATTGCATTCAGTCACCTCTGAATCTTCACAGAGGACATCTCACCCTCATGAGAACATGGGCTGTGAGGAGTCACAAGACTCTGAGGAGATGGTGGTCTACCAGCTGTGAGACCCACCAGTCAGAGGCCCTGAGTCAGGTCTCCATGGCCTGGGGGCTGCTCTCACCATGCTGAATTTCACAGACCTCCTTCTCCACTGCCTCAGCAGTTCCTTGGCAGCTCTTTTAACAGTCTCTAGTGTGCACATGCTCAGTGTTCCAGACCGAATGCACATGTTGAGGGAGAGGGGGTAGAACACTCCCTCCCTAGTTTCTCATTGGGCCAGAGTACCTCTGGGGTGGGCTTAAACCTCATGTTATTTATAGTGGATGTGTTTTGTGTGGCTCTATTTGGAGGCTGGCACTTTCTGGTGGGATGTAGTGTTGGTGGGAAGGATCTGGAGCATCTCAAGGGGGACAAACATTAAGGAGTATCTGAACACTGGGGGTCTGCACATTTGCAGGCCTCTGGCTCCACACAGGAAAAGTGAGACACTCTGGCCTTCCTGGCCTACTCATGAGTGACAAGCGAGGGCCTTGCGGTCAGCACTGCACACCTACCATCCCACAGTTCTTGCTCTGCTTCTCTTTACCTCCTCTCACCTCATCTCATTTCTCCCAGCCTCACAACACCTAGACCACAAAACCCCTTTGGCCATGTCTGGGAGGCTACCCTATAGCTCTGCTTTCTTGCAAAGAGGAGAAAATTAAAAGTAGCTAGTCACTTTCTCAACATCTTACTGCTTCTTGTATATGACAGGGACCCTAAGCAAGTCAAGTCCACACATAGGTAGAATAGACTTTGCTACTGCTCTGCAGAACTGGCCAAACCTATTGTGTCAAGTTCCAGTGAGGATCCAGTACCTGATGTTGATTGTCATCAACTTGGTGTTCCTGTGACTCAGCATGGACCAGAAGCTTGCATGACTCAGCCTGCACCCATATCATTCCCCAGGCCCAGTAATTTGATAAACATTAGGAATGTAGAATGACATTGTCTTTCTTGTCTGAGAAATAACAAAAGCATAAGTTCGAGTGATTTTATGATAATTAAAATAGAAACTATCATTCCGAAGGAAAAAAGGAGAAAAAGGTTGTATCCTAATAAACTGATTTTTTAAAATTTACTGTGAGGGCCGGGCGGTGGTGGCGCACGCCTTTAATCCCAGCACTTGGGAGGCAGAGGCAGGCGGATCTCTGTGAGTTCGAGACCAGCCTGGTCTACAGAGCTAGTTCCAGGACAGGCTCCAAAACCACAGAGAAACCCTGTCTTGAAAAACCAAAAAAAAAAAAAATTTACTGTGAGGTTGCTAAATTCTACCTTGTCTCTTCCATCTGGATCACTTTTAGGACTGAAGTCATTGTTAAACTGGTTGCCAAGATAGGGAAATGATTTGGGACTAGGGATAATGTTTAAAGGAGGAGACATGTGCCACGTTCATCAAAGTGGCTTATTAAGAACTTAGTCCTTGCAAACTTTCACTCTATATCAGCATGACACCATGAAAGGCACAAATACAAAGTTTTGAGAGAGAGGAAACTGGAAGATGCTGTTAGGTCGATTTAAGCTCTGTAGTTGCTTCTAGAGAGGGCAACCTAGTAGTAGTTATATAAGCTCACATTACATGTCCATTATAAATGCAAATTATATAGATCTGACAATCCACTTTGAGAAATACATTTATTGGGTATGATGGTACATGCTTCTAAACCCAGAAATTCTAAAGTTGAGGCAGAATGATTATAAATTTGAGACAAATTGAGAGTAAGATCCTACCTCAGATAACAGAAAACATGATATGATGAGGCATAATAACCAGGCTAACTTACTAATGAAATATGAAACTTTAATGAAGAAAATAGCTTACAACACCAGCGATCCAGCGATGAAACCAGAAGTACAAAAGGGCCAGCAGGGTTCACACTGCCAGATTTATACATAAACATTAGCCCAAGGCAAACATGCCCCCTTGGGCTGGGCTTCCCCTACAATGATAGGGTGTCACATAAATGCTGTCACAACAACAGAGTAGCATTCAGTCTAATTTTAAAATATAAATCACAAACACCATGAAGCCTCTCAAGTTGTCTACTCCATCTTCCACCAAGGCCTCTTTTATGACAGAAGGTGTTGTTGAACCAGGTGACATTTATGAATGGGATATTGTAGGGGCCGGATTATACAAGCCTATATTCCTACGCTGTATGACAGTCAGAATGCTGAGCAACCTGGCAGGGCACAATTTGCACCTGCCACACAGACGGTGGTGGCTTAGACTTTTGATAGTGAGACAACCTGATGCTTTCCTAAGCAGGTGGTCAGGATATGCTAATATGTTTATCTGCTCCTTCTATTGTAATTTAGCTCTCAAGCATGGTTTTTCAGTCTATGTGACAGAACAGGCATAGATGTGGATGTGACCTAAGTCATTCTCCCTGCTACCTTGGAAACAGAATGCTAAACTTCTCCCTCAGTTTGCATTTTGATATAAAAGCTATTTGAATAATAAACGAGGATGAATTTTAGGATGTGAGTTTAGGATTTCATGAAGGATCCCTGAAACTCCCTCCCAGTATAGTTGTGTGAATTGTGTTTTCATTCCACACCTCCACTCTGGAATGAGAAAGAGTTTATGTCTGGGCTGATCCCTGAATATTGGCACCCCACAATGTGAGGCTGATAGATGAACCTCCAAACACATGGAAGAATCACCAGAAATATGGAGGAGAACGTGAGGAACCCATGAGAAAATTGCACCACAGATGGAAAGGTAAGGAATGAGTGCTCAGAAATAAGGGGTAGAATTTAAAAAAGCATGTAAGTGGGAGAATAAATCAGGAATAAAAATCATAAACTATAAGGTATATATATGTGACAAGGAGACAGTATTCAGTTATGTATGTTGGCAGCTAAAGGACGTTAAAGTGGAGCAGAAACAAAGGCAGAGATATTTAGAGTGTGTAGGCATTATGATCACAAAGATGCAGCTTTTAATGCTGCTGAATGGGTAGAAAGAATGAAGGGAATATGGCATTTGGCCCAAAAATGACCTAGGTTACCACTGAAATTGTCCTCGCACATGCACTGTAGCTAACTGAGTTTGACCCACACGAAGTAGTGAGCTGAGTCTAACCTGCCTGTATGTAAGGCAAGCAGGAGACAAAGTTCAGAGAGCTAATATTACCTCCCATAGTCAGCACCCAGAGTCGGCCAATAGGACAGAGGAGAAGATTCAGGAATTCTCCTAATTTTATGATTACAAGTTAACATAAATAAGAAAAGATAGCAAGAATCAGCACAGCTACACCCACTGGAGCTTGAATGAGGAATGGGCACCACCTGCTCCCTAGAAAGACAAAGACCCAGAAAGACAAAGCCAAGTGGCAGATGGAGGGAGCATGTCCTGCCAATATCAAGCTGTTTTCAGTACTGTGGCTCTGTAGTGAAGTTTAAAGTCAAGAGATTGTGATGCTTCAGAAGTTCCATTATTGTACAGGATTGTTTAGGCTATCCTGAGGTTTTGTTTTCATTATGAAGTTGAGGATTATTCTTTTGCGGTCTGTGAAGAATTCTGCTATATTTTTAATGGGTGTTTGCATTGAATCTGCAGATTGCTTTTGATAAAATTGTCATTTGTTGCTATGTTGGTTCTACCATCCCAAGAGCATGGGAAATCTTTCCATTTTCTGATGTCTTAACTTTGTTTTTTCAAAGATTTAAAAGTTCTTGTCATACAGATTTTTTTCACTTGTTTAGAGTTACTCAAAGATATTTTATGCTATTTGTAGTTATTAGTAAAGGATGATGTTTCTCTGATTTCTATCTCAACTCATTTATCATCTGTGTAGAAGAGGTGAGTTTATGTTATTTTCAGGTTCTGGTTATGACAAAATAATTCTGTTAACATAGTTGAGCACATGTCCTTATGGTAAGGTGGAGAATCTTTTGTGTATAGGCCCAAAAGTTGTATTCCTGAGTTTTAAGGTAGTTTATTGTCTAATGTTCTGAGAAATTGCTATACTAGGGGCTGGAAAGATGGCTCAGTGGTTAAGAGCATTGCCTGCTCTTCCATAGGTCCTGAGTTCAATTCCCGGCAACAACATGGTGGCTCACAACCATTTGTAATGAGGTCTGGTGCCTTCTTCTGGCCTGCAGACATACATGCAGACAGATTGTTGTATATATAATATATATATATATAATGTATATGTATATATATACATAATATATATATAAATTGTTATACTAGAATCCAAAGTGGCTGTGCCAATTTGCATTCCCACCAGCAGCACAGGAGTTTTTGCTTTACCCCGCATTCTCTTTAGCATAAGTTGACATCAGTGTTTTAAAACTTGGCCATTCTTATAGGTATAATATGGACTCTCAGAGTTGTTTGATTTGCATTCTTTAAAGGCTAAGGATGTTGAACATCTTTTAAATGTCTTTCAGTCATTTTAGATTCATCTGCTGAGAGTCTTCTGTTTAGGTCTGTACCCTGTACTTTTGTTGGATTAGTTTTTCTTTTGATGACCAATTTCTTGAGATCTTTGTATGCTTTGGAGTTGATTAGTAAAGATCTTTTCCCATTCTATAAGCTGTCATTTTATCTTGTTGAATGTATACTTTGCTTTAGAGAAGCTTCTCAGTTTTAAGAGATATTGTTTATTAGTTGTTTCAATGTCTGTGCCACTGGGGCTATATTTGAGATACACCAATGCATTTTAGTGTACTTGTAACCTATTCTTCTGTGAGGTTCAGTGTGTTTGGTTTTATGTTGAGGACTTTGATTCATTTAGACCTGAGTGTCACGCACAAAGATAAATATGGATCTATTTTCATTCTTCTACATGTTGATGCCCAGTTATGCCAGCACCATATTTTGAATGTGCTTTCTTATTTCTACTTTCCTGTAAGCTAGGCAGACTTACAACTTATAAGGAGCATAGTTTAAAAACTTTTAAATAGATACAATGGCTAAAGTCTTCATAATATTCTTATTCCTATAGCCACTAAGTAAAATTCTTAGAGGAAGCATTGAGCCAATTTCCAATAGACAGCTTATAGAAGCTGCCAAACAGGTACTCAAGCAGATAGAATATACTATACAATAATCAAAGAGTACATTATATTAATTTTGATTCAGCCTTTGCAAGCATGTATATTGAATACAAAACTTACTTATATAGCAGTTTTATGAAAAAAAAATGGTTTGCTTTTTATGACTGCACCTTCCCATTCTGCCAGTTAGACATTAAACTCTTAATTTAAAGCAGAGAATTGAACAGAACAAAAGAGCATATGGAATCTAGGGGATATTTTAGCAGAGTACTGACTATGACTGATGTTTCTTATAATAAGCACTAAATTAATTGATAATTTTAAAGTAAAGATTCTTGGACAATTGTGTTTGTTCAATTAAAAGCCAGATTAATAATCTTTTCCCAGCTGATTGTTGCTGTTATTTGCACAGCTATATTTTGGTAAAGATTCTTTAAAGGATATTCTGCTAAATCTTACAGATGGTTCATCCAATGGAAGAACTGCATATATGGTTAATAATAAAAAGGAATTGGGAGTGTGCCTGTAACTTCTTGAAAACAGCTTAAATGGATAAACGTTGCAAACAGATTCTGACATGGTGGCACCAAAGTGACCTTTGTTAAGGCAAGGTGAAAAAAATGCTTGCGATGAATTACAAAAAGACCCAGCCCTATATTAATTTGGGGTCCAGAAAGTGTTTGTGCCTTTTTTCACAGAAAGAAAATAAAGCTGGATGAGATGACTGCATGTACAGGAAAGGAGTGGCAGTCCCGATGACGTCATAGCTGATGACATCCCCATAGGGGAATCGGAGTGAAAGGAGTTGGATAAAAAGCCCACAGTCTTCTCCACCCCCATAGAGAAGAGTGCCTGATTCACAGGACCTGATGACAACACTCTGCATTGCTGGATGCCATTCTGAGCTGCTTCCAGATACTTGGGACACACACACAGTCACAGAGGTCCTGCTGTATGTTGACTACAACTTGTTTGCAGTCTGAATCCTGTTTACTTTGGAGCTCAAATGTAGACTGAACATTTGACTGTTTTAATCTTTGCGACACAGAACTCATTTTGATTAAAATATTGGACCTGCAAACTAAGACCTAAGCTTTCTCCTCATGGAAGAAAAGACACAAAATAAGAAATGATTGAAGCCCTTCTTCACTCAAGAGGGGGGCAGGCCTGAGGGTTTAACTGCGGCTCAGAGACTGGAACTGGTATTTGATAGCAGCAATGTCATTGGACTCTCACCTATCGAAAAATCTTTTATTGTCTTTTGATTACTATGGATTTAAAAAAAGTGTGATATGTTAAATTGTGGGTTTATTGTTAATTCCCATTCTAGAATTATAGTATTGACCTGATAATGTTTGTAACTGTTTATAAGATGTTGAGAAAAGTTTTGACATGTCCTGTAAATGTTTGGACTTAATGCATGTGTTAAGAAGTCTAGATTTTGATAAAATTATCAAGAGGTGCTCTAGACCAGCAGAAGAAACATTTTCAACTCAGGCAATCTTCCTCTCCTTTAAATAGGAGACTATAGCCTTTAGGAGCATGATTATTCATAAACATTATGATCTCTCCTGACAAAAAAAGTATGGCTCCGAGACACAGAGCCCAAAGGTATTCTCTCCCTTAATCTATTTTATTCACAAAGGTCAGAGATGGGTTTGAAGCTTCTCCCCAGATGCCTAAGACAGGAACTCGCATGATTAGAATGCTAGTTTCTGATGGTAAGCGTCGGTAGATCTTTGCCTAAGGCAAACACAGTCATCTACCCTGTTGCAGAAGCACAGGCTTTATTAAAGTTAATATAAGGGAATGGATTGTAGAGGGTGGATTATACAGGCCCATTTTCTTACATTGTATGGCATTCAGAATTCTGAGTGACCTGGCAAGGCACAATTTGCATCTACTACACAGAAAGGAGTCTCCTAGCCTTTTGAGAGTGAGACAACTTGACACCATCCTAAGTAAGTGGTCAGGCTATGCTGATGCCATTCTGTTCCTTCTATTGTGATTTAAGAGATCCCCTGGGGAAGAGGTGTTTTTCAGTCTATGTGACAGAGCAGGCATAGGTGTGGATGTGACCTAAGTCATTCTCCCTGCTACCTAGGAAATGGAATGTTAATAAACATTACCCTCAGTTTACATTTTGATATAAAAATGGTTTAAATAGTAAATGCAGGTGAATTTCAGAATGTGAATTTAGGATTTCATGAAGGATCTCTGAAACTTCCTCCCTATAAAGTCATGTGAGTTGTATTTTTAATTCTACACCGAATAGTTTCAAGAATTGAATAGTTTGGGAAGATTATGAGACATACATGTCTTTATGGAAGTGTAGGGCTCACTTCTCTAGTTTCATTAGGAGCAGGATTATGAAGTTTCGAGGTTAATTTACATGTAACTTCAGGCTAACCTGCCCTTAGCTCTCCATATCTTCTTCAGTGCTTGTTGTTTGCAGCATAGTCTCGTTATAGTTTTCAGTGGTATTTCCCAAATGGGTAAAAATGTTGAATTATCTGCAGATATGCATATTTGTCACCTGTCAATCTTTTGTAACGAAGTATCTGTTCAGAATGTATGTCTACTTTTATTGGCCGGTATGCACATTTTTGTAGTAAATTTGTAGGCATAGGTTTAAAGTTTTCAAAGACCTCGTAGACATCTCATTCCTAAAAATTTCCTTTATGCTTTTGTTCAGCCTCTTGGCAACTCAAATGGCTTCATTTTTCTCATCCAGTGGCTCTCCAAAAAATAATCATCCTGCATACAGCTTAGTCCCTGAATGAGCTCAGAATGAGGTCACATAAAGTAAATCCCAGTAAACAAGGGTTAGTGAGATAGCTTATTGTGCAAAGGTGCATGCTGCCAAGCCTGACAAGCTGAATTCAAGTTCTAGGACCCAGATAGTGGTACAAAAGACCTGACACTAAATGTGCGATTTAGGAAATGTACATGTGTGTGCACACCCCCATGAGCACACACACTTAGACACAAAATTAATAAGCTAATTAAGTAATAAATTAATATGAAAAAGAGAATCTCTGTAAATAAATCTTTTCCATGTAGCTACTGGACTGATCAAGTGGTATAACTATCTGGAGAGGGTGTGGGCAAGAATCCCAAACCTCTTCCACCCCCTCCAGTGGTTTCTAGGGTGTTGTTTTTTGCATGGATTTCTTGTTTTCAATGCCAGAGTATAGTCTGTGCTATTAAAGCAAACTGGCAGCATGACCTAGAGTTTAAAGCAAACTAAAATGACATGATGGTTACAAGAATGAGGAACCCTTGTTTTCTGTAAATGATGTGTATATAATATATGCATTGTGAATGATTTAATAAATTGATAACAGTCCATTACTTCATATAGTCAACAATCATGAGAACATTTGAGATGCCCAATCTAACCCTTAGAATCTATAAGTGTGTTAATAGCACATGAAAAGTCAGAATTAAAGTTGTGTAAGGTTTCATTAGATGGCCCTTGGAATAGATTATCTGTGTGGGTTAAGTATAATCTCTAGGTTGCTTTTAAATGCAAGAGGGAAACATGAAGGGAGTGCCAATGTGATACCATATGAGAGATTCAACCAGACTCAACACTCTTGCCCTTTAAGGGGAAAGGGGCTGTTAACCAAAGAAGGCAGAAAGTTTCTAGAGATAGGAACATAGATTTTCTGCTAGAGTTTCAGAAAGTTCAGCCAACACCTTGACTTTAGTGATGAGAAATGAAGACTGATAGGCTTCATCTTACTTTCATACACAGTTATATGCAGAGTTCAGTATCTCAGTCTATTGGGCTGAGGACCTAGTTTCTTGTTGGCTCTTGACCAAACACTTCTCCCCATTCCCTGTCACATGTTCCAAGACATTTCACAGCATTGTAACTGACTTTAATCAGAGGAAAGGGAGAAAAAAACCAGTTTGTTTATAGCCTAATCTTATGAATTCTTTTTCTCACCCAGACTTTGATGGGAATAATTGACAATTAAACGTTGCATTTTATAAGTATAGCATATTTGATAGGCATGTGCATTGTTCTGAAGACGAAGGCTAGAAGCCTCTGAAAGCTACTGCTGTAGGGCTGTGCTGAGGGACTGGAGAATGAGATGACATCCAAGGGCAACAGCAACATGTTGATGTGCTCTCTGCAGAACAGTGGAGTTAGCATGTGATGGCTGTTTCTCCTCTTTCACACTTATGCTGTTGCATGGCACTGTTCCCATTCATCCTGGGTCCTCCCCTGTCCATTTACTGTCTTACATGTCAATCAACTCTAGAAATGCCTTCAAAGACACAGAGAGATGCTTTATTAATCTCACAGATCACTATCTAATCACATTGACGTTCAAGATGAGTCATTACACAGCCCAGGCATGGAGGTTAGAGATAACATTTGTCTTGAATGAAAGAGTTTCAAATTCACCTTGAGCCTGAGGATAAAGTTCAGGAATGTTTGTAAAACAGAGTGAGAGTGGCCTGTGCATGTGTACTCAAACCTCACAGCTCTCATGGGTCACAGATTCAGAAAATGTTGGTGTTAATGTGAGGTGAGGTCCCCAGGGGACACTTTGCACAGACTATGTGAAGGGTTGATGATTTTAACAGAGACATCCTTCACTCAATTCCTTCAACATTAACCATCACAGATGCCCTAGAAATGGATAAAGCATGACCATTCTGAGGTGGCTAGGTTTCCAACTAAAACTTTATTTCAAAAACTGGGAGAATAGTCCTTACTAAAGAGAAGAATAAGCTCTTTTAATTGGTACAATGACCGTCTAAGATGGGTGTTCTTATTCCCATTTTACAGATGAGTACACTGTAGCTCAGACTGGCTGAAGCAACCTGTTGCTAGCTGAAGGACAACCCTGCAGTCCTAAGAGGATTTGGCTCAGGCTCAGCTACTGCTTCCTACAATGTCCTGAACAATGTCTTTACTCTGTGCACATGGTTCCTTTTAGCTCCAACCTTCCGCAGTCACACAAGAAGTCTGAGGTAGCACAGCTTCAGAGATCCAGAACCTACTCTTTCCCAGACAAGGATTACTCTAGGGCTTGTAGGAGTCTAAGCCCATGTTAGTAGACGCCTGGTCTCCATCACTCCCACAGAGGACCCTGACCTCAACTATTCCTGGGAGAACTTTATCCCCACTTCCATATGAGTCTTCATAGGCTTCATCCACCACTCTGCAGCATCCTATGGCCCCTGACCAGACTCCTAGAGGGGAAAGTGGACACTGTCCTGCTGAGTGTGGATCAAGAGTGGAGCATGGGGAGGCAGATGCTGCCAGGTTGTGCATGGATCAAGAGGCTAAAAGGTGATGAGGATGTTCAATGGTTTTTGCATGTCTGAACCTGCGTGTCTAGTCCCCCCCCCAGACCATCTGTGTTCTGCCTGCCTCTGACCTGAGCTGCAGACTGAGACAAAATACCTCCTTCACCTACCCACTATCACCCCCTTATGCCTTTGCATAATCCCCAGGGACACTGCCTGGCTAGCTCCCTAAAGCATCTATGAGGTCCATCCACCCAGCCCAGAATTTCCCTATTGTCACCATCACATCTAGGACACAGATGAAGAGTCAGAAATCTCAGGCCACATTTGGGGAGGAGACTCCATAGAAGAAACCACACACTCAAGGGTCAGCATGATCAGAAAGAGCAGCTAACTCATGCAAAGTAATTTGGACTGTAGCCTAAGTAAGTGGGGAGCCAGTGAAAGTCATTGTATAAAAGAGGGTTATGGCTCATTGGAAACCTCTTTGACTGTGGTGTGGAGCCGGATGGGGGAAGGGTGGGCAACAAGGGCCACAAGAACAAGTCCATTCTCCATTTTTCTCTCATCCCCAAAGTAGCTGAACAGTTTAAAGCAAGATTGCTTGAGGCATAGTAGGTGCTGAATAAACATCTCTTAGCTGATTCTATTTGCTTAAGTCAATATGATGTCACAAATATCCCAGAGGAAAAGCAGGAAGGACACTTGGCCTGAGGATACCTTATTCAAATGCTTAGCACCAGAAATGCTTCAAGTTTTATATGTGGGGTATTCTGCAAATAAATGATGAGGGATCTTCAGGGAAGGTTCAGGTGTAAGCGAGGAATGAACGTTTTTCATGCACACTGAAATACATAACCTGAGGTTGCTCTTATATAATGTGTTTAATAACTCCATGAAGCAAAGTGCTATTTAATCATCCACTTGTGTCTTGTGATGGTCCCAGAGCATTTGGATTACCTGTGCTAGAGAAGGTGGGGTTGAGATGCCTGATCCTTCACTGGTCAGCATTACCAGGCATTGTTGGACCCCCTGCTGCTTCTGGGACACCCTTTAGGCAACATGAGAGGAAAGTCTAATAAGCCAGCACTAAGATAGGAGGGTCATGGGAGCTAGCCTGTGTTTCTGGAAGTCAACGCATCTCCCACCTGGCCAGTTGAGATGGAAGAAGCAATTTTCTGGGGTCCTGAGGGGTGGGAGGCCTAACTGGAGAGGGTCCTGATCTCCACTTACAGAAGGAAATAGGAATGGAACACTGGTGTTTCTGTCCCTGAATGGAATAAGAAATCAGGTGGGGTGATTTTCGTTACCTGTCCTGTGGAGCTGGGGACAGTGCAGTGTTCAGAGAGTGAGACAGTGGGAAATTCACCTGGAAAACCCCAGACCCAGTGTCTGGGAGATGTCTGGCCAAAAAAGACATCATTCTTCTGAGAGAACAACCCTGACCCATGGGGTGCTGCTTTCTCCAAAGGAGCCACCTAGCCACCAATGTCTTCCTGGTCCTGCAGGATAGGGGGTGAGTCAGGTGTGGTTTGTTGGGAGGAGGGAGGTGTTGTGCTGGTTAATTTGTCAACTTGATACAAAATGGTCTCACTTGGGAAGAGAGAATCTCAAGTGAGGTGTGGCCTCCACCAGATATACCTGTGGACATGTCTGTTGGCTATAGTCATCATGAATGATTGATGTGGGAGGGCCCAGCCCACTGTGGGCTAGTAAGGAAAGATGTGTGTTGTACAGAAGGTATATGGGACAGGTCTGAACTGAACTGGGTGTTCTCCTTTTTTTTTAAAGTTTTCTATGGGTGTTTGGTTTGCATGTATGCCTGTGTACCTGTAGTGAGCTGGTGAGTTTAGCCACTTCAATCACTATGACTTCCTCAGCTCATTGTTCTCTTGTGCCCTTCTCCCCAGAGATCAATGAGTAACCACGCCAAGTGAAAGAATTGTCTTTACCAGAAATTTCAATATCCAATGCATCAATGGGGTTTACAATCTTAATAGGCATGGGGGACTGATGAAGGGAAAACACAGGCAATTCAATATCACAATTATTAACCCTACTAATCCTAATACTTAAAACCAATTCATAACCTCAATTCAGCTCATCAATTATTCATGAAGCACTTCTTTAAGCTTAATGTAACTTATAAATTAACATTTCCTAATACTAATACCAAACATTAAACATATGTATTAAAATATTGATTTCCCTTAACATTTCATGCTCTAATATTAATACCATTGTTTCAATAACTTTTAACAACTCACACTCTAAACACATGTTACAAAGTGCCCTACTTAAATAATCCTGCTAACACACACACACACACACACACACACACACACACACACACTATATGACCTGATCTGTTCTGTAAAGGGATGAAAGGGACTGTTAGGTTTCTTCCATCTGGAAGTCCAACTGCACTGTGTGCTTGATCATGAAGCTTGCTTGACAGTGTAGTCTGTGTGGTCTGGTGATAGTATCTTATCTTGGGATGCAGGACCTTTGGAGGATTCTGCTCTTGGGAGGCAGGCATTCGATGTTCTGCTCTCTGGCTGGTACTGGGTGCTGGATCATGAAGATAGTCTGTATTCTGGTACCAGTCTTACCTCGGGATGCAGGGCCTTTGGAAGATTCTGCTCTTGGGTGGCAGAGTCCTGGAAGACAAGGCTTTTGGAGGATCCCTATGAGGCTCAGCAATTTGCCAGAGCCATCGTGATGGTGAGATGACTGTCTTACTTTTGCTTCTCTTTTATATACATTAGCAACAGCTTGTTTACTTGCCTTCCAATAGCCAGATATCCTAGGCTATTGATATCGACTGGGCACTGAGGGGAGAGGTCCCTCTCATGTCCATGTTTCTGGTAAACATGTTTCCTCCAAGTCTGTATCAGCTGGGCACAGAAGGGTGAGGCCCATCTTGTGTCTTACTGGAAAATACATTTACCTCAAAATGGCAAGGGTGTTTTTCATACATGTTTTACTTAACATTGCCTCTTAGTAATTTTCCACACCACACACAAGAAGAAATATTTTTATACTACACCAAGTTGCACTCATTCTTATTCTATAAATTTCCTGCTCTATCTACACTACAGATTTCTCTGTATTTATTCATTCAGAGGGATCTGTTTCTATGCTCATTACTGTACCACAGGTGTTCCTGGTACCCACGGTGGCCCAAAATGTCAGAGTTCTGAGACAGGAGCTATAGAAGGTTTTGAACTGTCATGTGGGTGCTGGAAATCAAACCTGGATCCTGTGAAAGAGCTGCCAATGAATGCCCTTAACTGTGGAAATATCCACCCCTAACACACACCGGGTGAGTTCTTGACAACTCTTTTACATCCCCTGAGCCTGCCTTACTCTCCTGGTGAGATGAGGATTCAGTAAGGCAAACAGGGCTATCCCTCGCTCCTCAGCAGCTGCCTTCATTTTCCATTGGTTGTTGATTAAACATCATGACAAAAAGAAGCTCAAGGAAAAGCCTTAGTTTACAGCTTATAGCAAGCAGTCCATCATCCCGGCAAGGCAGGAATCTGGAGGCAGGAACTGAGGCAGACATGATGGAGGAACTCTGCTCACTGGCTTGATCCTCATAGCTTGCTCAGGTTGCTTTCTTACGCACCCCAACACTACCTGCCCAGGAGTGTCACCACTCACTATGGGCTGGACCCTCCTGCATCAATCATCTGTCAAGAAGATGCTGTGATGGAGAAGTTTTCTCAGCTGAGACACCTCTTCCAAGATGGCACCAGCTTGTGTCAAATTAACAAAAAGCTAAACAGCATTACAGATATCTGAGAGACTGTGACCTCTCATGTCGTGGGAAGCCCTTTATTTTTGTCCCAGCCTCTTTTTATTTTGAGACAGGTTGTCATTAAATTACTCATGTGGCCTTGGAACTTGTGAGCTTCCTCCCTTAGTCTCCCAAGTAGGTGGGGTTATAGGAATATGCCTCTAGGGCCAGCTCACCCCTTTCTTGCACCAGGACTACTCTGAGCTCCCTGCCCCCCAGTGAGTCCCAGTACCTCAGGCAGGTGTGTGAAAAGCCAGACATATTGCGGTCCTCCTCTGGCCACAGCGACCCGGACAGGAATGAGCACCTGCCTCAGGCCAGTCTTCTATTGTAAGACTGAACTGTAGAAAAGGGAAACTGCTTTTGGCAGATGCTAGAGAAGGAACAGATGAGCCTGCTGACTGGCAGCTGCCCACAGAGACTTGTTTCTTGGTGCCTCATTCTGCAGGTCAGTGTGAAAAGTAAGACTGAAAGCCCTATGCATCTCAGCCATGGCAGTGATGCTGAGAGTCTGTGCCTTCCAGATGGCAAGCCTGATGTGTTGCATGAGCTCACCAGGGGATCCCTTTGAGTCCTGGAGCAGGAAGCAGAGATGAGGTCCCAGGGAGGAAGGACCCAGAGGGCATGAGACAGCACCCAAGTCCTGCTGCCGATCTGCTGGAGGCAATTCCTTAGTGGAGGTCCCCTCTTCTGGTGTATGCCTGGGTTTGTTTCAGGCTGCTAACTCTAACTGGCCCAGGATAAAGTGCCTATTTTAGCTTCCTCTTTTCTTTTTTCTTTTATTGAAAAAAAAATTTTCCGCCTCCTCCCCGCCTCACAATTCCCTCCCCCTCCTCCCGCCCCTCTCCTCCTCCCCCCACTCCTCTTCTCCTCCCTCTCCAGTCTGAAGAGCAGTCAGGGTTCCCTGCCCTGTGGAAAGTCCAAGGTCCTCCCCCCTCCATCCAGGTCTAGGAAGGTGAACATCCAAACTGTCTAGGCTCCCACAAAGCCAGAACATGAAGTAGGATCAAAACTCCGTGCCATTGTCCTTGGCCTCTCCTCAGCTCTCATTGTCCGCCATGGTCAGAGAGTCCGGTTTTATCCCATGATTTTCAGTCACAGTCCAGCTGGCCTTGGTGAGCTCCCAATAGATCAGCCCCACTGTCTCAATGGGTGGGTGCACCCCTCGTGGTCCTGCCTTCCTTGTTCATGTTCTCTCTCCTTCTGCTCCTCGTTAGGACCTTGGGAGCTCAGTCTGGTGCTCCAGTGTGGGTCTCTGTCTCTATCTCCATCCATCGCTAGATGAAGGTTCTATGGTGATATGTAAGATATTCATCAGTATGGCTATAGGATAGGGTCATTTCAGGTTCCCTATGCTCAGGTGCCCAAGGAACTAACTGGGGACATTGCCCTGGGCACCTGGTAGCCACTCCAGGTTCAAGTCTCTTGCCAACCCTTAGGTGGCTCCCTTAACTAAGATATGTGCTTCCCTGCTCCCCTATCCAACCTTCCTTTATCCCCAATCATCCCATTTCCCCAAGTTCCCCCCATACTCTCCTTCACACTTTTCTCTCCCAATCTCCCCTTACCCCCATCCCACCCCACCCCCAAGATTCCAATTTTTTGCCCGGCAATCTTGTCTACTTCCCATAGCCAGGTGGATAACTATATGTTTTTCCTTGGGTTCACCCTCTTATTTAGCTTCTTTAGGATCACAAATTATAGGCTCAGTGGCCCCTATCCGTGGCTAGAAACCAATTATGAGTGAATACATCACATGATCTTCTTTTTGGGTCTGGATTACCTCACTCAGGATAGTATTTTCTATTTCCATCCATTTTTAGCTTCCTCTTTTCATTATGCTTGTAACTACAGTAGTTGTGATCGTTTTGCTCTCAAATTACAGAAACCTGATCACAGGGTTTACACAGGATCTATTTATGTTACTTAATAAGTCCTTTTATTGTTAGTTCAGCTGTCAGAACCCTCCGAGATGCACCTTACTTTCTGTTTCCTCTCTGCTGTTCTTAGTGCATTAGCTTTTATGTGCACAGGTATCTTCTCTCCATTACAGAAAAGCTGCTGCTGCTGCTCCAGATATCACTCAAGCACACTAGAGAGAAAGAAGGAAATGTAAGCTGTGTGCTGGAGAGACGGCTCCGTGGTTAAGAGCACTGGCTGCTCTTGGAGAGGACCTGGGTTCAATTCCTAGCACCCACATGGTAGTTGGACTCTCCAGATCCATGGGATCTGATTCCCTCTTCTGACCTCCAAGGACACCAGGAACATGCTGTGCACAGACACATGGACAGAACACTCATACACACAAAATAAAACAAATCCTTTTTCTTTCTTTCTTTCTTTTTTCTTTCTTTTTATTTTTTATTTTTTTTGGCCTTCAAGACAGGATTTCTCTGTGTAGCTTTGGAACCTGGCCTGGAACTCACTTTGTAAACTAGACTGGCCTCGAACTCACAGAAATTCACTTGCTTCTGCCTCCCAAGTGCTGGAATTAAAGGTGTTCACCCAGCAATAAAATAAATCTTCAAAACTTTTTCTTTAAAAGTGTAAGCTTTTCAGACTTCCTCCTGTCAACCCCACTTCAATCTTGTTTAAGTTGAATGGTCTCACATAGCTACATGGGAATCATGTATGAAATAGGGAATGGACACCATTGACTCAGGCCACAGGCCCTCACCCCTGACTGTGTCTTCTAGAAATACTTTTAGTGTACTGACTGTACATGGTATTAACTGAGTCTGGCAGTTCTTAGTCAAGGGTGATTTGGAAAATTGGATTGGTTTTCAAAATCTGTGTGGTCGTGTGTATGTATGTATATGTGTATGTGTATGTATATGTATATGTGTTTGTGTCTGTACATGTGTACATTTGAGTATATGTATACATGTGTTTGTGTGTGTTTAGGGGGAGGAGGAAAAGAGGAGGAACGTGTTTTCCAGAGAACATGTGTGACAGTCAGAAGGCTACCTTGATGGTTGACTCTTATCTTCCAGTGGCTGGAGACTAGGCCTCTCTCTTACTTTTCCCCTGAGTGAGCCAGGTTAGCTGACCAGTGAGTGAGCTTTAGGGTTTCTATATCTTCACCTCCCATTATTTCCTGTAGGAGTGATTGGGTTACACATGTGTGCTGCCATGCTTGGATTCCAAACTCAGCTCTTCATGCTTGTGTGCTAAATTTGATTTACCCAATGAACCAGCTCCTCAACCCCTGGGCACATTAAAATTTAAAAATAAAAAAAAATTTTTTAATAAAATGTACTTGCTTAGTGTGGAGGGGAGAAAGTTTGATTATTTCTTTCTCTCCCCTCCCCCCTTTTTTGAAGCAAGGTTATGTGAATCCAAAACTAGCCTCAAGTTCACTTGTAGCTGAGGACAGCCTTGAAATTCTGGTCCTTCTGCCTCTACTCCTACTAGGATTATAAACACAAACCACCATGCCCTGTTTAATGTGAGTTCTAGACCTAATTATAGATTCTAAAGGTTGAAACGTAACCAATATTCACTGTAGGGTTTAGAATATTTTTAAATTACCTTTTTATTTACATTTTTTCCCTGGAGTTTCAAATCACACCCCCACTTCACCACTTGCCTTGGACCATTTTATTCATACAGCCCCTTTGCTATACGGTATGAAACGCTCAGAAAAGAAGTCAGAGGAACTAAACTAGACAAAGGTCCTGGGGAACTGGGAGGCTGTTCCTTTCAATTAGATGGGGGGGGTACTGAAGGAATCTAGCTGATTCAGATTAGGAATATAAAGTAAATTTCTAAGACTACCTGTCAATCTATACTCTTGCTAAATCAACTAGTCAATCAGTATAGTCAAGGTTGTTCAATGTTTGTGTCAGTTTGTGAATAGTCTTAATGGAAGCTTCTATTCCTGCCCCTGACTTCCATATTCCTGGAGCAACCAACTTCTAATTTAAAAAGAAGCAAAGGCCTTCTTTTCACTTGCCAAACACATGGTGATTCAAACACTTTGCATTGACGGTGGTAGCCTGGACGTGATGTCACATGTCCAGTCAGTGATCCTCTTCCTATCTCTTCCAGTCTGTGCTTTTAAACGTGTTTAATGACCATGGGTATTTGTCATTATTGGCTGCCCAACAGCAGATCATGAAGGGCTTGGGTGGAAAGAAGGGGTAGAATGGTGTCTCATTTCAGAGCCCAGGTTGACTTCAAACTGCCAATCCTCCTGCCTCTGTCACTCCACCCATCTTAAAAACTGTTACGTTGCCGGGTGGTGGTGGCACATGCCTTTAATCCCAGCACTCAGAGAGGCAGAGGCAGGCGGATCTCTGTGAGTTCGAAACCAGTCTGGGCTACAAGAGCTAGTTCCAGGACAGGCTCCAAAGCCACAGAGAAACCCTGTCTCGAAAAACCAAAAAAATTAAAAATAAAAAAAAATAAACAAAACTGTTAGGTGGATTATACTCAAGCTTCCTGGGTCTGGAAAGGAAACCCTTGACAACATGGACACGTGGATACAGCATGGTGGGAACACATGATGACCTCTGACACAGAACATCTGTCCCCATTCTAACTCCACACCTGAATCCCTCTGAACTCTGTGGAGGTGTAAGGGACTGTGGTATGCTTCTCAGAGCTGACAGAGCACAGCAGACAGAGGACCTGGCCCACCAATCAGCCCTGCTGGAAAAAAGATCACATTCCCACAGATTCAGAGATTTCCCTTTCAGAATGTAGAACTTCTCCTGTCACCTCTGCCCAGGGCCATGCTGATTGCACTGCTCAGGCTTTAGGGTCTGTGATGCCAGCTCAAGCACTGATTGGTGAACTTTTAACTGAGGCAGAGTTTAGTGAAAGAGTTCCGACAAATGTATGCACTTGGACAGTTACCATTTTAGTTGGTTAATTTTCTCTTTGGGAAGGAGGAGTAAATTTTGATTTGGGATAATGCCCACATATTCCTGAATTTTCCCCCTTTTGATTTTTATGAAAACTTTTTGTGGTAAAATGTGTATTACAGAAAATATGCCATTGCTGACATCTAGCACTTTCTCAAGCAACCGCTGTCTAGCTCAGCATTCTCATCAGCCCAAAAGCAAGCCACACACTTAAGTAGCCAGTTCCCAATCCCTTGACTTTTTGTCTATTTAGCTTTTCCTATTGACAGCATTTTGCATCAATAGAGGATACAATACTGTCCCTTTGTGCATAGCCTTCATTTTCCACCCAGCACAATGATTTCAAGGTGGCATGTACCAGAAATTCACTTCTTTATATGGCTAGGTAACATTCTAGTAGATGAATGGATATGCCTCAATTTATTTATCCATATTCATTCATTGATAGGCATTTGAGTTGTTTCTACCTCTTAGTTTTGGGAAAGGTCACATATGAATTTCATGTGGCCATTTATTTTCAATTCTGAAAAGGATATTATTTCATTTAAGCAACTCCAGTGCAGTGGGTTATTGAGGTAACTGGCACTTAGGCCTTCTGGTCCATTCCCGTCACTGGTGAAACTGTCAAGGAAAAACTGTCAGCAGTGCTGATGTCATGCTGGGCAAGAACTCTGCCACCGAGTTGACAACTTTGATGGTGCTTGGAAAGAGGACATACATACAAATGGAAAGCAGGAAGGAGGGGCCACTGCCTTTCCAGTTGATAGAATCACACACTTTGCTAACATTGCATTTAAAAGGCTTTAATTCTGTGTAGATGTCCGGAGCCCTGGCCACTTGAAGCAAAGCAGCTTTTAGTGCCTGGTTACCTTCCAGACTGGAATGTACGACAGTTATAAAGTGACAGCTGTCCACTGAGCAGTCTGGTGACAGCTGATCCCACACTGACTGCAGTGGGCAGACTGTAGAGGGACAGAATGAGCTAGAGGGGAAGTCTGGCCTCACCAGTGGAAGTGCTGCCTACGGGATATGTGTCTGGTAGTTAGGAGTCCCACTACCTCTCTGTCCTCAGACCTTGCAAAACAATCCCTTCCCCAAGCTTCAGGAGACAAAGAATTCAAGAGCTCCAAGAAGGAGCAATACTGGCTCTCCATTCACTCTGAGAATTCCATTTGCTCAGAACACAGCTACAGACAGATAAGATTTGGGATATGCACATGGGGGCTAGCAGCATCCTAGCTCAGCAGGTGTGTGTTGTGAGTCTTACTCTATGCAACTACCCAGCTCCCAGATCATGATACAGGGCCTTATTAATTATGAAAGTTTTGCTGATAGCTTAGGTTTGTTTCTAACTAGCCCTTATAACTTAAATAACCCATTTCTTTTAATCTACTTCTTTTATGTGACTTGGTTACCTTTACTTTGTAATGCCTATACTACTTTGTAATACGGCCCTGGCATTGGCTCCTCGCTACTCTATCCTTCTTCTTCCCAGCATCCTCTGTGCCTGGAAATCCTACCTAGATATTGGCCATTCAGCTTTTTATTAAACCAATCTGAGTGACACATCTTCACAGTGTACAAAATGATTATTCCACAGCAAGTGTGTTGGCCAGCTGGGTCTGTACAAGTGACCCCCTCCATTCCTATGGCTTTGGGTCTCCACAAACAGTTTCTTTTCCTATTGCTCAATTCAGGAGAGAGTCAATCCCATACAATAGGCCACTGGAAAGTTTCCTCAACTATAAGACATCATTACTGAAAGGCTCTACTGTTTAGGGTAAAGAGACAATTGATTAGCCTGTCTCCAGTACTCAGGAAGAGATGACATACCATCAGTATGTCTGCTGACAAAGTGGGCCAGGCACAGCCCTACTACAGATTTAGTAACCTCCTGGGCAGGGCTTGATGGAGCTCAGTGGTAAAGCCATTGCCTGGCATGTCCAAGACCCTGGATTTTATCTCAGCACAGCAAATACACAATAATAACAATTAACTTCCTGGGCACCCTGAGGTTTTTCTAGATAACCATAAATGGGAAAGATATGAGAAGGAACAATGTCCCCAAATGCTCATGTGTCTTGGACCAACTTGAATGGAAGCTTGCCTCTGTATCCCAGCTACTTTGAGTACACATGGCTGTAGCTCAATTGGGGGACATCCCAACTATGGAATCCCTAGGTTGTAATCATTACATAAGTGAGATCACACAGTCATTCATTCATGCACTGATGAGGAATAATTTATGGGCCATTCACTATGTTTTTTCACCTCTTTATACCTCAGCTTGCTAGTCCATGAAATGATAATGTGACAGTGAGAGAGTCGTCATGAATTTTAATGAATTGCTGTTGTCAAGTATTTACAAAAGTACAAAGTCAGCCTGAGGAGATAGTTCAGAGGGCGAAGGTGCTTGTTTTCCAAGCCTGGAAACCTGAGTTTGAGCCCTGGGACCCAAATATAGGTGGAAGGAGTGAGAAAGTTGTCCCTTTGACTTTCATATGCACATGTTGGTACGTGGGCACACCACACACACACACACACACATACACAAAGAATAAATGAGTATTTGGGGTGTTGGTTCCTTTTTTAAAGTGAGGAGAGGAGGGAAAGAAGGAGGAGGCACAGGGCTGCATCAGCACTGACTCATGGTTTGGAAAAGGTTAAATGAGAAAAGAAACTGCTGAGGATGAGATCCAGAGCTTCCCTCTGGAGTGGAAGGCTTACATTCTGAAGTGTCTATTAAACATCAAAGTCGAGGCTGTAGATCAGGAACTCTCATACACATGCCTGGAAGTTGAGGGTTGGTCTCTATTGGATATAGAATCTATGGACGAGTAGCATTTAAGGCCAGTTGCTTTTTAAAGTCATAAGATTGTGATTTCCAGTGGAGAGGGCATACAGAGAAGATCTATTCAAAGAGCAAGCCCTGGATGGCCTGAGGCTTAGGTGTTACAGATCTCAAAGACAGAAGAGCAAAGGAGTCTGAACAGGGACAATAGAAAGGGATAAACCCTGTAGAGCCAATGTCCTGGAAGTTCAGGACAGAAGAACTTTGCAAAAGTCAAGGAATGGAGTCAGTCACAGGATGTGGAGACTGGAGACTTAGGAGTTCAAGATCAGTTTCCATGTTATAATAAACTCAAGGTCAGCCTGGATTATATGCAATGATGTTTGAAAGAAAAATGAAAGAAATAGGAAAACGAGAGAGAGGGAGTGTGGGTTATGATGCTTGGTCCTATCCTAGGTGTCTGTGAAATACTGAGTAGTAATAATAGTGATCTTAGTAAGACCACTGGTTCTGTGGGGATGGTGGAAACCAGTGATATACTGCAGTGTGCTTAATAGAGAAAGGGAAACTGGTCAGGGTAGCACATGCCTTTAATCTCAGCACTCCTGAGGCAGAGGCAGGTGTGTCTCTATTGGTTCGAGGCCAGCCAGTCTATGAAGTGAGTTTCAGGACAGCCAGGTCTACACAGAGAAACCCTGTCTTGAAAAACAAAACAGAAAGCAGGGAGAAAGAGAGGGAGGGAAGGAGTCCTGAATTGGAGGCTGCAGTTCTGAGAACTTTTTTGAAGATATGAATGTAAAGGAGCTCAAAGAACTCGAGATTCTCCTGCTCCTGTGTCCCAAGTGCTGGGATCACAGGTGTGCATCTCTTCCTCTGAAAAGTATTTTCACCTAGTGAGTAAAGTGGGGAAGCTAATTCAAGTGGGTGAGCATACAAGCCACTAGTGTTCATTGCTGATGTTACAGAATCACTGATGAGTTCTGCCCATGATACATATCCATGTAATTGCTATGGCATACATTGTTCTATACCATACTTGGAAAAAGCAATATATGTGTTGGACAGATCTCTCAGCAGCTAAATGCACTGGCTGCTCTTCCAGAGAACCTGGGTTAAACTCTAGAGCCCACATAGTGGCTCACAACTCTTAGAAATTCTACTTCCTGAGGACCTGATACCCTCTTCTGACTTCCTTAGGCATCAAGCACACACATGGTGCACAGGCAAATACACAGGCAAAACATCCACACATAAAAATTCACTTAAAAAATAACTAAAAAGCACTGACAGTGTCATCATTATTGTCTAAGCAGGTGGTGCATGGTCAGAGTTGTATATATGCAGATAGCACACACATACCAGCTGCTCACTCAGTTCAAAACTCTTACGTAAAGAATGGAGACAGTGTGCTTTACTGGAGCCCATGACTATCACCAAAGTGAAATGGAACAGTGTTCTGGGGTCACTCTATGAAATAAATAAACACATCATTATCAAAGTTGTGACCTGTTATGGTATGGATGTAGAGTAGCCTCCTAAGGGCTCCTGTGCTTACTCTCTGTCTGGTGGCACCACTGAGAGGTGATTGAAGTGTGTTTGTGCTGACCTTCACCATGGATAACCCATTGGTGACATCACAGCAACTGGGCTGTTAGGACATGGGTCCTAGTCAGAGGAAGTGGGTCTTAGGCTGTTCCTGTAAGGGAATTATCTTCCGCATCACTCCTCCATTTTCCTAGCAGTGAAGGGGCCTGGTGGTCAGCACTGTGCCTTTCTGTGCTGTATGTAGACTGCTTCAGACACTTTCATGGGGGACATGTTTATGGTTCCTGATGATCTGGGAAGAAACAAACAGACCTCGCCAAGAAGAATTTCTTCTAAAGGAGGGCTTTTTTTTTTTTTTTTTTTTGGTTTTCTGCTGGGCTATTTTATTTCTTTTTTTTATTTTTTAACAGTTTTATTTTTTTAATTTATTTATTTACTTATTTATTATTGGTTTTTCGAGACACAGTTTCTCTGTATAACAGCTCTAGATGACCTTGAACTCACTTTGTAGACCAGACTAGACTTGAACTCCCAGAGATCCACTTATCTCTGGGTACTGGTTTTCAGGCATGCTCCACCATCCCCGACCTTGGGGTTCTTTAAAGTGACTAAGAATGCAACATTTTCACCTTCCCTGGAGGCATATACAAGTAGTTGCTAGACACAGTGGCAAAGTACTTACAGGTTCTTATCCTAATTTTTTTTTTTTGGATCAAAATTTTATTTATTTTTTTTTATTCTTTTTTACTTAAAATTTCCAACTGCTCCCCGTTTCCCATTTCCCTCCCCCTCCTCCCACATATTCCCCCCTCCCCCCTCCCCTCCCCCTATCCCCACTCCACTTCTCCTCCCCCTAGTCCACTCCCCCTCCCTCTCGATACTGAAGAGCAGTCCAAATTCCCTGCTCTACAGGAAGACCAAGGTCCTCCCACTTCTATCTAGGTCCAGGAAGGTGAGCATCCAAACAGGCTACGCTCCCACAAAGCCAGTTCATGTATTAGGATCGAAACCTAGTGCCATTGTCCTTGGCTTCTCATCAGCCTTCATTGTCAGCCTTGTTCAGAGAGTCCAGTTTCAACCCATGCTTATTCAGTCCCAGTCCAGCTGGCCTTGGAGAGCTCCCAATAGATCAGTTCCACTGTCACAGTGGGTGGGTGCACGCCTCGTGGTCCTGATTTCCTTGCTCATGTTCTCCTAAAGGAGGGCTTTTTAAAGGTATTTCCATGTATTCCCTTGTATGTGAAAGGTTTTTTTTTTTTTAATTTTAACCAATTGTTGTGCTTTGCAACAAATGCTGTCCTCGAAAACTAGAAATGGCACTTGAAATTTTTCTAAGCCTTAATTAGACTTTGCGATATGTGACTGATGTAGAAGCCAGTCAAGCAAGCACCACAGGGCTACTCTTTAGTGTGATGTTTTTCAGTGTTTTTTTTTTGCCTGCCTGCCTGCCTGCCTTAGACTGTTTCCTCTGAGTCAGCAGGCTAAGCTCAAACTCTGACCCTCTGCCTCTGCATCATGTGCCAGGGTCTAGGCCTGCCCTGTGCGGGGATCCTTTTCATTTTACTCTAAGAGCACGCAGACATTCATGAGGATCTCAGAAGAAGCAGGTTTTCAAGCTGGTGATAACAGTCACTACTAGTTCTTTGTGTGGGATGGGATTTTTTCCCATGCACTTTCTGCAGCCATTTGTTCTGAGTGTCCAATGCTGATGTGAACTTGTGTCCTGCTCAGAAACCACTGTGGGGGTGGGGGTGAGGGCTGACAGCTACTGTTTACCATCACTGCATGGGAAAGCCTGCTTGCTTTTCTGTTTGACATTGATAAGTAGAAGTTATTTCTACATTAAGAATTCTCAGGTGACTTTGTTAACCACAGACTCCTTCATGCTAACCTAGAGGCAGACCTTTTTTGTTTTAAAACCAAAATGTGCTATATTTCTGTGGATCTCCAGGCAGGTTTGCATGGGGTTGGTCTAAGTACCAAAAGGAGAAAACACTTTCTGTCCCATCTTTCAAGGCTGCAAGCTGGTCATTTGTAGCCTGAGCCTTTGGGATCATCAGTTTGAACTTGATGGAGCACTGTGGTGGGTTGATTTTCACCCAGGCATCTCCTTCAGTGGAGACCAACACAATTGGAGTGTCCTGGCCTTGTTGTCATTTCTCTGGGAGCCTTTGGGTTTTTTGAATTTTTATTGAACTCTACATTTTTCTATGCTACCCTCCCTGCCTCTTCCCTCCTGTTCAGCCCTTCCCCATTGTTCCCATGCTCCCAGTTTCCTCAGGAGATCTTGTCTTATTCTACTTTCCATATACATTAGACTATGTATGTCTCTCTTAGTGCCCTCATTGTCTAAGTTCTCTGGGATTGTGATTTGTAGACTGGTTTTCTCTGCTTTATTTTTAAAATCAACTTATGGGTGTGTACCTGCGATAATTGTCTTTCTGTATCTGGGTTACCTATTCAAAATGATGTTTTCTAGCTCCACCCATTTGCCTGCAAAATTCAAGATGTCATTTTTTTTTCTGTCGTGTAGTACTCCAACGTGTAAATGTACCACATTTTCATTATCCACTCTTTGGTCGAGGGGCATTTAGGTTGTTTCCAAGTTCTGGCTATGAAAAACAAAGCTGCTATGAACATAGTTGAGCACATGTCCTTGTTGCATGATTGAGCATCCTTTGGATATAGGATATATACCCCAAAGTGGTATTACTGGGACTTGAGGAAGGTTGTTTCCTAGTTTTCTGAGAAATTACCACATTGACATCCAAAGGGACTGTACCAGCTTGCATTCCCACCAGCAACGCAGGAGTGTTCCCTTTTCCTCCGCAACCTCTCCAGCATAAGTTGTCATCAGTTTTTTTGATCTTGGCCATTCTTACAGGTGTTAGATAGATTCTCAGAGTTGTTTTGATTTGCATTTCTCTGATGACTAAGGATGTTGAGCATTTCCTTAAGTATCTTTCAGCCAATTTAGATTCCTCTGTTGAGAGTTCTCTGTTTATGTCTGTACTCCATTTTTTATTGAATTATGTTTTCTTTTGGTGACCAATTTCTTTAGTTCTTTGTATATTTTGGAGATCAAATCTCTGTCTGATGTGGGGTTAGTGAAGATCTTTTCCCATTCTGTGGGCTGTCGTTTTTTCTTGTTGACCGTGTCATTTGCTTTACAGAAGCTTTTCAGTTTCAGGAGGTCCCATTTATTAATTGTTTCTCTCAGTGTCAGTGCTGCTTAAGTTATATTTAGGAAGTGATTCCCTGTGCCAATGCATTCAAGTGTACTTCCCACTTTCTATTCTATAAGGTTCAGTGTGTCTGGCTTTATGTTGAGGTCTTTGATCCATTTAACTTGAGTTTTGTGCATGGTGATAGATATGGGTCTATTTGCATTCTACATGTTGATATCCATTATGTCAGCACCATTTGTTAAATATATTTTCTTTTTCCATTTTATATTTTTTGCTTTTTCATCAAAAATCAGGTGCTTGAAGGTGGGTGTATTAATATCCATGTCTTCAATTCAGTTCCATTGGCCCTCCTGTCTGTTCTTAGGCTAACACCAGGCTGTTTTCTGTACTGTAGCTCTGTAGTAGAGTTTGAAGTCAGGGATTGTGATGCTTCCAAAAGTTCTTTTATTGTACAGGATTGTTTTGGCTATCCTTGGTTTTTTGCTTTTCCATATGAAGTTGATTATCATTATTTTGAGGTTTGTAAAGAATTTTTCTGGGATTTTGATGGGCACTGCATTAAATTTGTAGATTGCTTTTGGTAAGATTGCCATTTTAGTATGTTAATTCTGCCTACCAATGAGCATGGGAGATCTTTCAACTTTCTGGTGTCTTCTTAAAATTCTTTCTTTTTTTCTTTATTTTTTATTTCTTTATAAATAATACCATTCAAAATTTCCACTTCCTCCCCTCCTCCCATTTCCCTCCTGCTCCACCAGTCATTCCTTCCCCCTCCAGTCCTAAGAGAGGGCAGGGTACCCTGCCTATAGGAAGTCCAAGGCCCTCTGTTTTCCCTCCAGGCTTAGGAAGGTATGCATCCAAATAGACTAAGATCTCAAAAAGCCAGTACATTCAGTAGAGACAAATCCCAGTGCCATTATCATTGGCTTCTCAATCTGCCCCAATTGTCATCCACATTCAGAGCATCCAGTTTGATCCCATGCTTGTTCAGTCCCAGTCCAGCTGGCTTTGGTGAGCTCCCATTAGATCAGGAACACTGTCTTAGTGAGTGGACCAACACCTCGCAGTCCTGATTTCCTTGTTTATATTTTCCCTCTTTCTGCTCTTCAACTGGACCTTGGGAGCTCAGTCTAGTGCTCCGATGTGGGTCTCTGTCTCCATCTCCATCTGTCTCTGGATGAAGTTTCTATGGTGATATTCAAGATAATCATCAGTCTGACTACAAGACAAGGCCATTTCAGGCATCCTCTCATCCACTGCAGGGTCCTAGCTGGGGACATCCCCATGGACACCTGGGAACCCCTCTAGAGCTAAGCCTCTTGCCAACTCCAAAATGGCTCCCTTAATTAAGATATATTTTCCCCTGCTCCCATATCAGTCCGTACTCCATCTCAGCCATCCCATTCCTCCAAGCTCTCCCCAACCCTCCCCTTCTCCCTTCTCTCTCCCCATCTCCCCTTCCCCCAACCCCACTCCCACCCCCATGCTCCCAACCTGGAGATCTTGTCTGCTTCCTATTTCTAGGAGGATGTATTTATGTTTTTCTTTGGGTTAACCTCATTACTTAGCTTCTCTAGGATCACGAACTATAGGCTCAGTGTCCTTTGTTTATGGCTAGAATTCACTAATGAGTGAGTACATACCATATTCATATTTTTGGGTTTGAGTTATCTCACTCATGATAGTATTTTTTATTTCCATCCATTTGCATGCAAAATTCAAGATGTTATTGTTTTTTACTGCTGAGTAGTAATCTAATGTGTAGATATGTCAAACTTTCTTTATCCATTCTTCCATTGAGGGGCATCTAAGTTGTTTCCAGGTTCTGGCTATTACAAATAATGCTGCTATGAACATGTTTTAACAAATGCTTTTGTAGTATGATAGGGCATTTCTTGGATATATTCCCAAGAGTGGTATTGCTGGATCCTGAGGTAGGTTGACTCCCAATTTTCTGAGAAACTGCCACACTGATTTCCAAAGTGGTTGCACAAGTTTGCATTCCCACCAGAAATGGATGAGTGTTCACCTTGTTGCTCTACATCCTTTCCAGCATAAGCTACCATTAGTGTTTTTTATCTTAGCCATTCTGGCAGGAGATGGTATATCAAAGTTGTTTTGATTTGCATTTCCCTGATAGCTAAGGAAGTTGAACATGTCCTTAAGTATCTTTTGGCCATTTGAAATTCTTTTGTTGAGAATTTTCTGTTTACTTCAGTACATCACTATTTAATTGGGTTATTTAGAATTTTAATGTCTACTTTCTTGAGTTCTTTATATATTTTGGAGATCAGAACATTGTCTGATGTGGGGTTGGTGAAGATCTCCCATTCAGATGCCTTTTTGTCTTAATGACTGTGTCTTTTGCTTTATGGAATTTTCTCAGTTTCAGGAGGTCCCATTATTCATTGTTACCCATATTGTCTGTGCTACTGGGTTTATATTTAGGAAGTGGTCTCCTGTGCCCATGTATTTTAGGCTACATCTCACTTTCTCTTCTATCATGTTCAGTGTGGTCAGAGTTATATTGAGGTCTTTAATCCATTTGGACTTGAGTCTTGTGCATGGTGATATATATGGATCTATCTTCATTCTTCTATAAGGTGACATCCAGTTATGCAGCACCATTTATTAAAGATGCTTACTTTCTTCCACTGTATAATTTTAGCTCCTTTATCAAAAATCTGGTGTTCATAGGTTTGTGGATTAATATCCAGGTCTTCAATTCGATTCCATTGGTCAACATCTCTGATTTTATGCCAATACCAAGCTGTTTTCATTACTGTAGTTCTGTAATAGAGTTTGATGTCATTGACGGTAATGCCTCTCGCAGTTCCTCAATTGTATAGGATTGTTTTGGCTATCCTGGGTGTTTTGTTTTTCCAAATAAAGTTGATTATTATTCTTTCAAGATCTGTGAAGAATTTTGTTGGGATTTTGATGGGGATTTCATTGAATCTATAGATTGCCTCTGGTAGAATTGCCATTCTTACTATGTTGATCCTTCCTATCCAAGAGCATGGGAGATCCTTCTATTTTTATGGTACCCTCTTCAATTTCTTTCTTCAAAGCCTTAAAGTTATTGTCAAATATATCTTTCACTTCCTTGGTTACTGTTACCCCAAGATACTTTATGCTATTTGTGGCTATCGTGAAAGGTGATGTTTCTCTGATTCCCTCTCTGCTTCTTTATCTCTTGTGTATAGGAGGGCTACTGATTTTTTTGACTTGATCTTGTATCCTGCCACATCACTGAACATATTTATCAGCTGTAGGAGTTCTTTGGTAGAGTTTTGGGGGTTACTTATGTACACTATCATATCTTCTGCAAATAACAAAAGTTTGGCTTCTTCCTTTCCAATTTGAATCCCCTTGATCTCCTTATGTTGCCTTATTGCTATTGCTAGAACTTCAAGCACTATATTGAAGAGATATGGAGAGAATAGACAGCCTTGTCTTGTTCCTGATTTTAGTGGAATCGTTTGAGTTTCTCTCCATTTAGTTTGATGTTAGCTATTGGCTTGCTGTATATTGCTTTTATTATATTTAGGTATGATCCTTGTATCCCTAATCTCTCCAAGACCTTTATCATAAAGGGGCTGTTAAATATTGTCAAATGTTTTTCCAGCACCTAATGAAATGATCATGTGGTTTTTTTCTTTCGGTTTATTTATATAATGTATTACATTGATAAATTTTCATTATGTTGAACCTGGGATGAAGTCTACTTGATCATAATGGACAATTTTATTGATGTGTTCTTGGATTCAGTTTGCCAGTATTTTATTGAGAATTTTTGCATAGATGTTCATGAGTGAGATTGTTCTGTAATTCTCTTTCTTGGTTGAGTCTTTGTGTGGTTTTGGTATCAGGGTAACTGTAACTTCATAAAAAGAGTTTGGCAGTGACTCTTCTGTTTCTATTATGTGAAACACATTAAGGAGTATAAGTATTATCATCTGGTCCTGGGCTTTTTTTTTGTTGGGAGGTTTTTGATGACAGCTTCCATTTCCTTGCGACTTATAGGTCTATTTAAATTGTTCACCTGGTCTTGATTTAATTTTGGTGTGTGGTATTTATCTAAAAATTGTCCATTTCTTTTAACGACGGCAGAAGTCGTGTTATAGGTCCAGGCCCCACCAGCCACTGTTTTCATGCAGGAACCACAGTGCCAGATGCCGATGGCTCTTCTCTTAATCTTGTTCTTGCCACAGAAGGAGCACGTGTACTTGGTGTGCTGGCTGATTTCAATTTTCTTTGCCATTTTCCGGAGGGAGGCACCATAGCAGGTCCCACATTTCCTGACAATCCGGACCTCTTGGTGCATTTTGCCATGTCGCCTGTACCTAAGCCAAGCACGGAGAGCTGTTTTTAATTTTTGAGAAGGTTCCATGAGATGCTGAGAAGAAAATATATTCTTTTCTGTTTGGATGGAATATTTCAAATATGTCTGTTAAGTCATTTGAGTCATAACATGCTAGTTTTCTTATTTCTCTGTTCATTTTTTGTCTAACTGACCCGTCCAGTTGTGAGAAGGGAGTGTTGAAGTCTCCCACTATTAGTGTGTGGGGTTTAATGTCTGATTTAACCTTTAGAAGTGTTTCTTTTACATATAAGGGTGCCCTTGTATTTGAGGCATAGAGGTTCAGTATTGAGATTTCCTCTTGATGAATCTTTCCTGTGACTAATATGGAATGTCCTTCTTTGTTTCTTTTGATTGATTTTAGCTTGAAGTCTATTTTGTTAGCTATTAGGATAGCTATACCAGCTTGTTTCTTAGGTCCATTTGATTGGAATATTTTTCTCAGCCCTTTACTCTGTGATAATGTCTGTTTTTGAAGTTGAGATGTGTCTTGTATGCAGAAGAAGGAAGGATTCTGTTTTCATACCCAATCTGTTAGCCTGAGCCTTTTAATAGGTGAGTTGAGTCCATTTATATTTAGGGATATTAATGAGCAGTAATGGCTATCTCCTGTTAATTTAGTATTCATTTTTGGCAATATTAATTTGTGCATTTTTCCCTTCTTTGGGGTTTGCTGCTATGAGACCATCAATTGTCTGTTTTTATAAATTGATGTAGCCCACTTCCTTGGGTTGGAGTTTCCCTTCTAGTATTTTGTGTAGGGCTGGGTTTGTGGCTATTATTGGTTAAATCTGGTTTTGTCATGAAATATCTTGTGTTGTTCTTCTATGGTGATTGAAAGTTTTGCTGGGTATATTAGTCTGTGCTGGCATCCGTGGTCTCTTAATGCTTGACCAAGCCCTTCTGTCTTGCATTGTCTTCAATGAGAAAGCAGGTGTAATTCTGATAAGTCTACCTTTATATGTTACTTGGCCTTTCTTCTTTGCAGCTCTTAATATTCTTTCTTTACTCTGAATGTTTAGTGTTTTGATTATTATGTGGCGAGGGAATGTTTTTTTGGATCCAGTCTATTTGGTGTTCTGTAAACTTCTTGTATCTTCATAGGCATATCTTTCTTTAGGTTGGGAAAGTCTTCTTCTATGATTTTGTTAAATATATTTTCTGTGCCTCTTAGTTGAACTTCTTCACCTTCTTCTATACCTACTATTCTTAGATTTGGCCTTTTCATGGTGTCCCATATTTCCTGGATATTTTGGGTTAAGCTTTTGTTAGATTTAATATTTTCTTTAAATGATGAGTCTATTTTCTCCATTGTATCTTTAGCGCTTGAGAGTCTGTCTTCAATCTTTTGTATTCTGCTGTTCATGCTTGCATTTTCTCATGATTTCTGTTTCTATAATTCCCTTGGCTTGTGTTTTCCTTATTTTCTCTATTTCAGTTTTCATGTCTTGAGTGGTTTCTTTCATATGTTTGATTGCTTTTTCTTTGTTTTCTTTAAGGGATTTGCTGATTTTTTTGTTTGTCTTTTCCTCCATTTCTTTGAGGGAATTTCTCATTTCTTTAAGAGTTTCAAACATTCTTTTGAAGTTACTTTTAGATCATTTTCTTCTGCTTTATCTATATTTGGTTGTTCAAGTCTTGGTGTTGTAAGGTCTTTAGGTTTTACTGGTGTTGTGTTGTTCTTTGTGATGTTGCGTGAGTTCTTGCCTTTTCTACTCATCTTTTCCTCTAATATGTGGTTGGGTCTGTGTGAGATTCTGTTGATTAATCTTCTATGTGTCAGTGCATCTAAATCTCAGATGGTTGTTCTTCATAGTACAGTCAGTGTCACAGTTCTAGTTACCCCATTGGTTACTTCATGTTCCTGGAGATAGTTCAGCACTCATGGGCTTTGCTCTGCTCCTTTGGAGTTTGCTTTCTCAAGCCTACTATGTCTTAAATTACCATCTTTGACCTGTTTCTGTAAATCCTGTTCTGGATGCACTCCTGCAGAGGTCTCTGGCTTGGAGTTGGTCCTGCAAAGGTCTCTGGCTCCAGTCTACTGCCTCAGAGTTCCCAGACTCAGGTGCACTCAGAACTTCAGAGGATCTGGCTCAGGCTGACTCCCTTAGAGGTCCCAGACTCAAGCTCGGATCTGCAGAGATCTCTGATTTCTGCCTATTCCCTTTGATGTCCAGGCCAATGCTGGGACCCACAGAGGTCCTGGCTCAGGCTTACTCCCTCTGAGGTCCCAGACTCATGCCTGGCCCTGCAGAGATCTCTGATTCCTGTCTATTGCCTCAGAGATTCCAGATTTCTTCCCAGACTGGCAGAGGTCCTGGCTCAGGCCTAGTTCCTCAGAAGTTCTAGATTCACACCCAGACTCACAGGGGTCCTGACTTAGGTCTACTTCCTTGAAGGTCCCAGATTCATGTGTGGATCCTCAGCAGTTACTCCCTGTACCTGTTCTGGTAGGGTTCACTGTTTCTAGGCTGCTCAGGATCAGGTCGCTGGCTCAATCCTGCTCTGCCAGTGTCCTGGGACTAGATTAGCTCCCAGCTCGCACTCCTATGGCACTTGCTTCCTCAGGCCCACTCAGACCTAGGTATAGCCTTTGGGTTTTATCACACTGGTGAGGCATTGACTCGAGCCAAGGAAATGGCAGCTTGCTATAAACTAGTCCATTTCACCTCCTCAATCCCACATCTTATGTTGGAAATCCTCGTAGCATTTTAGGCCTCAAGGCCTGTGTTTGAGGCTGTGTGTGTGTCCTATGATGAGCCAAGGCCCAGGTCATACTAGAGGTGAATTCTTTGCTACCTGTTCCATTCCTTCAGTAGCCTGGTGGCAGGATCAGGCCTGCTGGTCATTTTTCCTCTCACCTAATGTCATCTTCAAATGCTTGGTGACCACTAGTCATCACTCTTTCTTGAGTGGATGCCGCTAATGTTAATGTAGCATTTGCAGGTTGTCAAGCTTCTGATGTTGATGTCACTATTAGCCCCAGTTCTTAGCTGCAGCTAAAATCGGCAAAAGTTTCTAAGCAGGACAGGTGTCCCCTGGATGCATATGCATTGAGAGTACACACGCCCCATCCAGACCTCACTGGAGATAGGGATTCCAGGAGCCTCTTGGAGTTGCCTTCTTGCCCAGAGGCAACTTTTCCCAGTCAGCTGATACTGCCTAGAACACCCCCCCCCCAGAAGAGCAGGAGCATTGCAGAACCAACCACCATGGCCCACCCTCAGACAGTAGGCTTGGGAGGGACTGTCCATCCCAGGAGCTCTTGTTCCCTCATTGGTCTGGAAATGGACCAGGTGCCCTATAGGCCACTCTATGGGGGCCGATTTTACATCCCCTTGGCTCTCTGGCCTTCAGAAAACATGGAACTACCTAGCATCCAGACCCTCAGTGTCAGCCATATGTGCTTTACAGGGTTTCTCCCTGCCGTTCTCACCATGGTCACTTCATCTATAGACACATGCACTGCTACTCAATGCCCTGCCAAATGTGGGCTCATTCTTGAGCCCCACAACCCAAGTAACCAACACCAGCCACTGGCCTCCATCCCGGAGCCAGGGAGCCTCTTCAGGCTCTTGGCTTCCTCAGCAGCCACACTTTACACCCCTGGCTACTGTTCCCAGAATACAGCAGAACTCTCTCATGTCAGCACAGAGATCTTCCACAGATACCAGTGACCCGAGGGAAGCACTGCTGAAGATCTTCCCTGACTCTGAGCAAAAGCTGAAGATCAACCAGACCCTGGTAGCTCATCCATACATGAAAGACCTGAATGCCCTTTCTGCCCTGGTACTGGACTGAAGGCTGAACTGCTGATGGGGACCAGAGAGAGCTGCCTACTGTGGAGCACCATAGTGGAAAGAAACCTTCCAGAGTGCACAGTGCTGCTCTGTGTATGTCTTGGCATTCCTCCCTATGTGGACTGCCTCTGCCTCCTGTGTATCCTGACATTTGGGTGAGGTGGTCAGTGTGGCTGAGGCTGGTCATTTTGGTCATTGGTCAAGGTGTCTGATGCTTACAGAGGTTGAAATTATAGTGTAGCTGATGGAATTCCAGCCACTGTGTGTTTGTGTGCATGTGTGCATAGTGCATGTGTCGCTGTAGCTGTCCTGGTCCAGTGTGGTGGCACCATGGTTGGAAGACTCAACTGTGTTCCTGGGGCTTGCTGTGAGACAGGATGGAGATGTGTTTAAACAGATTTGTGAATGTGTAAAGCAAGAAAGAGGACTCCACCCCTTCTTGCCACTGCCAAGTACCTAGTCCCTCCCCCTGGTAGGGGCAACTGCTGCAGACCCTGTGCCCTCTGCACCATGTTCACCCAGGTCCTAACCTGCCTCTTATATCTCTTTCAATATTGCCCATCCTCAACATTCTGAGCCATCTCAGCTGGGTCCATTAGTGGCACTGTTTGCTGGCATTACTACCTTCCTGTTACCTTTGATCCTTGAGGTTAAAACACCCTGCATTTTGTTGCTAATGCTTTACTCTACCTTCCCACATTTTCACTCCCCAGTTTGCAAACTTGGCTTCTGTCCACCACATGGGAGTTGCCTGGGAAATCCCTGGTTACTGTTTTATTGGGAGTGTAATAGCTGTTACAGGGAGGGTTAGCTTACCTGCTTTGCTCTGTCCCACTTTCCTAGAGGATTCAGCAATGCTATCCTGGTCAAGTTTCCCGGACCTGGAATCCTGACCAGATGGAACCGTCCAAAGCAGACAGTTGACTTAGACTACACCCGCCAGTCTTTCTCAGAGATTTTCCCCATTGTGGCGGGAACCATGTGGTGACCTACCCATAGCCATTAGCACCATTTTTGGCCATGGGGAAAAGCATGAGCAAGAGACTGGCCCTGCGTTCTGAACTCACTTTGTCAAGGAAACTTTCCTCAGGTGTAACAAGGCTCAGTATTCTCTAAGTGTGCCCTGTTGCTGAAGCAGTTTCATGTACTGTTGCTGTGGGAGGAGAGAGGAAGCACATTAGTTAGTTTGATTTGGTTTTAACAAATTTATGCTAAATAGTTTAGTCTGAGCTGGAAATGCTGACCTGAAACACTGTCCTTCGGCTTCTGCCTCAGCCTTCTGAGCACTGGGATGACAGGTGTGTGCCCAGCAGCTTTTGTGTGCTTTCATACACTCTTCATCTTGTAGTCCAGGCTGTCCTTGAATTCATAGCAGTCCTCCTGCCTCAGCCTTTTAAGTGTTGGAGTTACAGGTGAGACCCACCATGCTTTGCTCCACTGGTTTTGAGAACCAAAAGCAGCTCAGGTTTCCATTCTCCAGACACATGGACTTCTGGGGAAGAAGCTGAGCCAGAGTCCTTCAGCCAGTGCCAGAGATGCATCCCAGGGGCTGGACTTTCCCCTCCTGCCTCCTCCTGTTTGGTGGCTTTTGATGCAAATCAGGACTTTACACTGCAGACTGTAGCTTCTAGGGTTTTGCTTGTCATCTCTCTCCAGGGCCCCAACTAGCCCTGCTCAACCACAGTCTGGAACCAAGACCTGAGTCAGACCCTTCCTCTGTCATTGCTCCCGGGAGAGGAACCAGGCCTGTCTTGCTCTGCCACAGGCTGGCTCCTGATCAGGCTCAAGTTGCAACCACCCAAACAGGCAGCAGGAAGAAGGATCTTCTTGAGTGGCCTACAAGAGCTGAAAACAAGGTTGTGTATCCACAGCTTTCCCATCTATAGGGGCTACACCAGCAAGTCACTTGGGTCCTCTGAAAAGGGTTGGACACCTGCAGAAAACAGCCCCAATACCACCTCCACTCTGCATATGTATGCTTTATCTGTCCCCTGAGTCCCTTCTACCCAAAAGAAAACACAGAGACAGTACTGGAGGAAGGAAGGAGGCAGTCAGAATGACCCTAAGGTGAGTGTGTGGGCCCTGGTCTGACACACCTAGTGCTGTGTGACCCTGAGAAAGTAAACCCAGCCTCTCTGGAAGGCTTGGTGCTGACAGCTGTAGAGGGATAGCATGATGCTGCTGTGTGTGGAAGGCTTGTTTCCCTCCCAATGCTCAGCCAGCACTGCCTATCTATCAGCTCATAGTGACCCTGTTCTATAGTAACCAGAAGAAGAAGCTGAGCAGAAACAGTTCTCAGGCCAGGTGAGTAACAACTTTTCACTGGATTCGGAGGAGACTGCTGCATTCCTGCAGGTGTCTCTTATTTTCAGGGAAGCAGAAGTAATATCTTGGGCCAGAGCTGAGAGGAAATGGATACCTCTGCTGAGATGTTCCCTTAGGGGAGCAGAGCAGAAGAAATGGATACTTCTGTAGTGATACTTAGTTTGTGTTTTAACCAAAGCTTGCCTGAAGATCAGAGTGCAGAGCTAAGCCCCTAGAGGTCAGGCAGTGGTGGCACTAACCTTTAATCCCAGAACTCAGGAGACAGTGGCAGATGGATTTCTGTGAGTTCAAGGCCACTCAGGGATACACAAAATTGAATCTGTCTAAACGAGAAACAGACCACACACAAAGGTGATCCCAGCACTTATGATCACACGCCTTTAATCCCAGCACAGGGAGGTGGAGACAGGAGCGATACAGCTGGGAGGAGAGAGGAATATAAGATGGGAAGAGACAGGATCTCAAGGCAGTCTGAGGA
Source organism: Chionomys nivalis (assembly GCF_950005125.1). Classification (NCBI taxonomy): domain Eukaryota; kingdom Metazoa; phylum Chordata; class Mammalia; order Rodentia; family Cricetidae; genus Chionomys; species Chionomys nivalis. The sequence goes on from NC_080108.1 coordinate 52,396,859, forward strand.
GACAGTCTGAGGACAAGATTGCCCCTTTGGTTTGAACATTGGTAGAGGTAAAACATCTCTTTAGTGACTGGCAGCAATGTTCTGATCCTTTAGCTTTCATCCCTTAATATATGACTCTGGATTTTATTTATTAAGAATAATTAGAATTTCTGCTATATACCTCAGCTGGGAAGCTCTCTTGGAAGGCTGGAGCAGAGCTCAGCTGTACCAGTGCACTCTAAGAGAGCTGTAGGATTTGCTACATCTGATGGGGAGACCATCCCTCACCATACCCCAGATTTAGGTATAGCCTGACTACCCGTCAAGTAGGATTCCTTTTTTCTCACAGCTGTAGGTGTCAAGGACACCTCCCTTCACTGCTATAGGTACAGCCTGACTCCCTGACAAGTCAGGATACTTTTCCCTCAGATCTGTAATACTTGCAGGTATAGCCTGACTTCCCAACAAGTCAGTGTACCTTTCCCTCTGGAGCTGTAACACTTGTAATGTGTCTACCCGCTGAATGTGCCAGAAGCCATAGGCAGGTGTTCATAGTCAGCCATCAGTCATGCCATGATGTCAGCAAGCCTCCATGAATAGCTAGGCCAAAACATCTGTGGTGTGTAACCCGATGGGAGTCTAGGGAAGTGTGGATGAAACATGTGGGAAGGAATCAGACTAGGCAAGGTAGGCACTGCCTAAGACATCTGTACCAGCAAGGAAAGGGGCATCATGAGGGAGATTCAAAGAGCTCACACACTCCAAGGCTGGAGAGATCAGGAGAGAGGACCTGGCTGTGGCTTGCTTTCCTTCTTCAGGCCGATGCCTGTGAAAAGTCAGCAGGCTCTGAGCTCTGCTGTTTGAAAAGCCCTTCCAGGTCCCTATTTTTCACCTCAGAGACATCTGATGTAGGAATAGGAGCATGGCCTTAGTTTCCTTCCAAGCCATCTCCATTGCAGCATGTGGAGAGGCTTAGTGCCAGGGTAGCTTCCACAACGTGCACTCATGAGTTCCAGGAAGGTATCCTTAGTGGCTTGGCCTGTCAGTGGTATGTGGTAGCGCAATGGTGTCTCTGACCAGACAACAAGTGCATTTTCCAAGCCCCCTGATATGGGTCATCACTCCCACAAGAACCGTCACCAGTCTCCATTTGTGCATACCATGGTTGGCCAGTCTGAAATCCTTGCTGGTTGGAAAAAATACATGATTCCTGTGTGTGAGAGTTTGGAAGTGAAGCTAAATGGTGTGTATCTGTTAGAGAGCAAACACAGGCATTGGGATCCATCCCCAGAAATATTCCCCCATCTCTCTCTCTCTCTCTCTCTCTCTCTCTCTCTCTCTCTCTCTCTCTCTCTCTCTCAGACACACACACACACATACACACACACACAGCCAATGAAGGTTTGTTAAGGACAGAGAAAGGGAGTAAGGAAGAAAGTGAGTCAAGACAAAACAAAACACACTGTCAGATTATCTTTCCAAAGCCCAAATCTCAGTGTGGGCGAGTTCCTTTCTCTCTAAACTCTGTGGACACATAATTGACATATGGGAAAGAATACTGCTCATAAGAACATGTCTTGCCAAATTGTCAAAACCCAACATTTTACATCAGTGACACCCAGAAGGAAAGACTGTCAACTGCCAGAGTTCCCTCCACCTCTCATTTCTCACTTGTGCCATGATATCCATGAGCTTGGTTCTCTTACAGGCCTTTAAAAGTCTTTTCTGGCTCCTACAAGGCTGTCAAGGATCCTAAAAAAAGAAAATAATGAGGCAGAGTACAATCCAGGTAGGCTGTAAGTCCCCTGGGCAGGACTCCAGGTCTGTGGCCAAGTGGCACTTACCTTCCATAGGGCTCTTTGGGGAAAAAAGGGCATAGACTCAAATCTGGCTACTTCCTGCAGGCATGGGGCAGTGTGGGGAAGGGGAGAGCCAGGTGTCCATGTTTAGCAAGAGGTGTGGCTGGAAAGGCATCCCATGAAGTGTCATCCCGGAGAAGGCAGGCATAACAGATGCCTTGGGGGAGAGGAGAAGGCAGGTATCTAGGGAAAAAAAACTTGTTATTGCTAAAGATGAGTGTGTCAGGATGAGGAGCGGGTAGGCCCTTCATTGTGGCATCCTGGAAAAATGGAGGGTGGAGGGTCTTGCCTGCTGGACAGACGAAGTGTCTTGAGTAGGTGCCCGCTTGAGCCTGGGGAGATGTTACCAGCATGAGTGTCCCAAGAGCTTGGCAGCTGAGGGTGTGGTGAGGATTACCATGTGGGGTCCTGTCCATCGAGGTTCAAGAGACCTAGGAGTTAACTGTTTGAGGGGTACTCTGTGCCCTGGGGAGAGCAGGGCAGGTTTAGGGGCATTAGGGTCCACTGGTGTGGTGGCAGGAAGACAACTGTCAGCGTGTGAATGGAGAAGGGACTTTAAAAGGGAGAGGTAGGGTAGGTACCCCACCAGTGGAGGAGTTTGAACTGGAAGGTGATGGTTAAGGAGAAAGGGCCTGCCATAAAGCAGCCCAAAGGGGCTAAGGCCCATAGGGGAATGCCGGTTGGCCCTGAGGCAAGGGCCAAGATAACCTGAGTTCAATGGAAAGCTTGCTCAGTTGTTGTTTGATGAGTCCCATTGTCCAGGAGATGTTGAGCTCCACCACATCTGCTGTTTCCCTGGAGACTGGAAATGCTTTTATCCACCTTGTAAAAGTGTCCACAAGTATTAAGAGATAACGAAGTTTTTTCATGAGTAGGCATTTAAGTGGAATTAACCTGCCAATCTTTGCCCGGTTGGTGTCCACGCAGCTGGTGTATGTGGAGAACTCCTTGTGGGTTGGCCTGGGCACACGTCTGGCAGGAGGAATGAAGCTGTAAAATAGAATCTTGGAGATGGGCGAGGTTAAAAGGGACTCCAAGAAGTGGAACAAAGCTTTGGGGAAGTGGCTAAGGATATAATTGTCCTACAAGAATGTAGGGCAGTGGCAGAGTTTTAAGTGGGGAGGAACAGGTCCTGTCTACCCCCATAGCTGAAATTGGTGAGAGAAACTAAAGGCCCAAGTGAAAATAAAAATAATGGATTTACCCATCACTTGTAGCATGACCCTAGGCTAGGAGAAGGTTACGGGATATACCAAGTCTGGGCAGCGTCAATCCTCTGCCAGGCTGAGACATTTGAAGGCTGGCAGAGTTTCACTTGCCAATGGTGATGAGGCCAGACCTCCATGGCATGGCCTAGAGGACAAGCCAGCACAGGGGCATTGTGATTTCCAGTGTCTGGGTTGCTGGCAGATAGGGCACAACCTCGGAGCAGCTGTAGTGCAATATCGTGCCATTTGACCATTTAGACCACCTTTGATAGAGCCCCGTGGTTGGCTTCCCTTGTCCCCCTTCCTGTGACCTTAGGGCAGCTGCTAAGACCTGGGCCTGTAGATTGTTGTAGCTTTGTCTGTCGGGAAGACTCAGCTGATTCCTCTCGGGCATTAAAAACTTTAAAGGCCATATTCTCCAATTCCCATATAGGAGTTTGGGGACCATCCTAAACTTTTTTAAACTCTTTCCTAATATCTAGTACTGACTGAGGAAACAGAATGATTAGTAGAAAAGAAACCTAGCTGCTTTTCTACCTGAGGGAGATTTGGAAGAGAAAAGGGAGCATGGGAGGGGCTAGCCCAGTGTAAAGAGAGAGTTCAGCATGGAGCAGTGAGGTGGTAGGGGAAGGGAAAGGTGGAAGTTGTACCTCCAAATTGGGAAAGCAAGGGGAAAGAATGTAGCTCCATAGGAGGGGGTTGGGGAGTGTGGGCTTGAGGGAGTGGGGGAGGGGCCAGTGCCTCTGGTAGCATGGTGCTATGAGAGACTGGCTACTAAGGGAAGGGAGGGGTGAAAGTGCAGAGACCAAAAACCATGGGCACATATATATATATATATACAAACATCTTTTTAAATTGAGTCTGTCTGATACAAATGAACAAAGTAGGCTCAATTTAAAAAGATTTTGGTAAGAGGCTTACAGGGGGAAAAGTGGACCTGGCTTTGAACTGTATAAAGCAAGCTCTCCGGCGATGCAAAAATTCCCAATCAAGTTAAATCAAAACAAGCCAAATTAAGAAATACCAGGTTTAGCCAGATGGTGGTGGCGCACGCATTTAATCCCAGCACTCGAGAGGCAGAGGCAGGTGGATCTCTGTGAGTTTGAGGTCCGCCTGGTCTACAAGAGCTAGTTCCAGGACAGGAACCAAAAGCTATGGAGAAACCCAGTCTCAGAAAATCCAAAAAAGAAAAAAAAAGAAAAGAAAAAAAAAAGAAATATCCAGGTTTAATAGCAGATCTGCACTCTCAGATGGCCCCAAGTGGGAACCTGGAAGCTGCAGGAATACAGCCCCTGAGAGGAAGAAAGGGAGACCAAATGTTCCTCTTTCTGGAAATCACTTAAGTACCCTGGGGATGTGTCGCGGCCCCCCTCGACCAGCAAGGAGGATGCGCAACACCGGAGCTCTTCTTGCTAAGCAGTTTATTCCAGGACTTTATTCACAGCAATCTTTTCCCTTCTCTTTCTCTCCTTCTGTCTCTTCCTCTCTCCTCCGGGCAAACCTCTCCCAGCCCTTAAGTAGGCCTGGGCCGCCAACCTCAGATTGCCAGGTGGGCACTGCCCATAGGTCCACGCATATGCAAGCAGCTGACAGTCATTGCATGATAATAGCATAAGTCAGGCTTTAGCCATAGGAGTTGATTATCACAGAGAGCACTCGCTTTCGGGATTGCGGAGGGCGGGAGCCAGCACCATCAGGTGCAACTCCATGCAGCTCTCTACATTGCCATCAGGTGTGGCTTCATGCAGCTCGCTACAGGGATGGGGTCAGGACCTGGCCTGCTGGGATTTGGAGTCCAGACCAGGCCTTGGGGCTGGGACAGATGTGAGGGACTGGGGCCTATGCTCCCAACTTGACACTGTGTGTGCCTATTATGCTTTAAGTATTTGAATGTGGTATTGAGCCCAACACCATCCACTCATGCATTCATGGTTTTATATTTTTAAGTTGGAACCTTAAAGAATCATCCTTCAAGCTTAAATTCCAGATCCATTTATGGCACCCTCTCTGAGCTGCAGCCAGCAAGCTTGTTCTTCCATTGTCCTCTGAAGCTCTGTAATTGCTGCCATCAGTCCAGAGTAGATCAACCTGATTCCAGAGCCCAGAGGTGTCTTCTGATCACAGGAAAATGACTAGGTCAGCAACAGTACGAGGCCCTTACCTGTCACTCAAAAGTCATCTCCTCTTTGCTCAAAAACACCCCAATCCTGGCTCCAGATTTGAGATTCCTTTGGACTTACTCTTCCCCTTTGTGGGTGCCACTGCCTCAGAATGTGACACACGTGAGGGGGCAGCACTGCCTCAGAATGTGACACATGGGAGGGGGTCACTGACTCAGAATGTGACACATGGGAGAGGTCACTGACTCAGAATGTGACACATGGGAGGGGTCAATGTCTCACAATGTGTATCTTATAATCTTAGAGTCAGAGTGAACGTGGGTGGGTTGACCAGTTTACATGTTTATTTCCATGTTTTGTCTTTTATGTATTAATGGATGTGTCTCATTTTTTTCATTATTGCTTGCTTGCTTGCTTATTGATTGATTGATCGAGCAATGACTTCTTGTGTATTTCTTTGCTTGCTTACTTACTTATCTATCTGTTCAGCCCATCTCATTTACTTACTTCTTTAAAAAATGACCCACCTAGTTATTTACTTACTTACTTATTTGTTCATTTATTCCTTCACTTCCTTATCTTCTTTCATACATCTGTTTATTTATTTGCTCAGCCTGACTCATTTATTTACTTATTGAAAGTTTCAATTAAATAATAATATTTTATTCATTTATTTATTCTTTGTTTGCTTATTTGTCTATTTTTATGTATATATTTACTTACTTTCCTAATTATTTTTTTACTTTTTAAAATTTACTTAATTTTTTTTTCGTTGGGAATGTACATCATTTATTTCCTTCCTTCCTTCCTTCTTTCCTTCCTTCCTTCTTTCTTTCTGTCTCCTGACTGTCCTGAAACATAACTGGCTAAGAAAATGGTGGCCTCCATCTCACTGGTGCTGGGTGAGTGTCAGCAAAGCAGCTCCTGAAATGGAATTTGACACACACACACACACACACACACACACACACGTATATGACATGTACAGATGGGGGGGTTCCAATGTTTTCAGAGGAAGGTGCTCACTGGTAATAATAAATGTGCTGGTAAATAAGGCTGGAAATCGCTGAATATTAAATCATTAAAACTCTTCAAATAAATAGCAATTCCGTTTCTCTCTCTCTCTCTCTCTCTTTCTCTCTCTCTCTCTCTCTCTCAGACACATACACACACACACACACACACACACACACACACACACACACACACCATAGACCAGCACATCAAGACTGACTGCAACAAACAAAAGAAGAAGAAAAATGGAAAGAAGACACCCCTGCTGGACAGGATCTGATCTGATCTGAGAATAAATTCATCGAATGGCTGCGAACAGCATTTCATTGAGAAGAGATTACACATTTTATGCTGTATAGTAAGTTAGTTAGTTAGTTAGTTAGATAAAGAGGAGCCTGTGAACTGGGTTGGGGTGTGGCTTCTCAGGTCAGGTCAGGTCAGGGAGGGGCTGAGGAGTGTACCATTGGCCTTGACAATAGGCACCAGTCAGGTGTTAGTGTCAGGGCCTGAGAGTTCCTCAAAGGGAATGAATGGAGACACTTGCTTTTCTAAAAACTGCCTGAGATTGGGGAAAGAACTTATGTATAGCCACACTGGCTTGTTTCTTAGGTCCATTTGATATTGAGGGATATTAATGGCCAGTGGATGTCAACTCTGGTTATTTTTATTTATTTTTTTTGGTGGTAGTGTTTGTGTGTTTCCCTTCTTTGAGTTGTGGTGGTGGAGAGTTGTCAGATGTCTGTGTTATTATGGGAGTTGTAGGCTTGTGCTTTGCCTTCTAGTACTTTGTGTAAGGCTGGGTTTGTGGCTACCTATTGTTTAAATCTGTTTTTGTCCTGGAATATCTTTTTTCTCCATTGATGTTGAATGCAAGCTTTGCTGGGAATAGTACTCTGGGCTTGCCTCCATGGTCTTTTAGTGTCTGCAAGCACATCTATCCAAGACATTCTGGCTTTCATGTTTTCCATTGAGAAGTCAGGTGTAATTCAACTGCCTATGGACACCTGATCTTTGATGAGGAAACCAGATATACATGGAAGACCATTCCTCTCCCTTATAAGAGATCATGTCAGCACAAAGAAGCCACCCTATTGCTGAGACACTCCACCTCCCAAAATAAATTTGGTGGAAAGGAATTCCCACACAGACCTCAACCTAAAACCAGATATCTTGAACCTAACAGAAGAAAAAGAAGGGAAGATTCCTGAAATCAATGACATAGGAAAAGACTTTCTGAGCAGAACACTATTAACACAGACACTAATTTCAACAATTAATAAATGGGATCTCATGAAACTGAAAACCTTCTACATGGCAAAAGATCCCAGCATACAGACAAGTGGCAGCTTACAGAATGGTAAAATATTTTTTATCAACTACACACCTAATAGAGGGCTAATATCCAAAATTATATAAAAAAACTCAAACAAAATGTATAAAGAACTCAAAAGGCTAGATATCAAGAAAACAAATGACTCAATTAAAACTGGGGTATAGATCTAATCAGAGAATTCTCAATAGGGAATCTTAAGTGGCTGAGAAAGAATTAAATGTTCAACATTATCAGTCATTAGTGAAATGCAAACCAAGTCTGCTTTGAGAGTCCATTTTACACCTGTCAGAATCCCTAGGATCAATAATACGAGTGACAGTTCCTGCTGGCAAGGACGTAGAATAAGGGGGACACTCATCCACTGCTGGTGGGAGTGCAGACTCATACAGTCACTATGGAAATGAGTGTGGGGGCACCTTAGACAGATGGGAACTGATCTACCTCGTGATCCAGCTCTATCACTCTTGGGCATTTACCCAAAGGAACCTTCATCCTACCACAGAGATGCTTACTCAACCATGTCCATTGCTGCTCTATTAATAATGCCCAGAAATTGGATAACATATTCAAGACATGAATATGAATGGATAATAAAAATTGGAACCTTTACACAAATGAATATTACTCAGCCATTAAAAAGAATTAAATTCACAGTAAATGGGTAGAACTAGGGGGAGAAATCACCCTGAGTGAGGCACCGAGACACAGAAAGCCAAATGTGGCATGTATTAGCTTACATGTGGATATACATAATCACAGAGATTAAGCATAGAGCAACAGACTAAGGAGGAGAGAAGCATCTCATCAGGAAAGAAGAAATAGAATAGAAAGGTACAGGCTGGTGAGGGGAGGTGCAAGGAGAGAAATAGAGGGACGAGGGAGTGTATACAGGGAGAAACAGCTAAAACTAAGGCCACGGAAGTAGTGTGCAGTGGCATGGGTATTGATACAGTCGATGCTTCCTGAAATAAATGCATATGTGAAGGCAATCTAACAGAGAAATCAAATAACAGGGTGATGAGACTGTGTCTGAGAGCTTTCTCCTCCTGTCTTGCATTCCAGTCTTTAGGTTGGGATTAAAGATGTGCACCACTGGGATTAAAGGCGTGCACCGCCAGGTTTCTATGGCAAACTAGTGTGGCTACTGAGATTAAAGGTGTGTGCTACCACTTACTCTCTGATCTTCAGCTAAACTTTCTTTATTAAAATACAAATGAAATATCACTACACGTAAGTATCACGAAACATTGTAAAGGAGGGGACACATAGATTATAAGAGCCAGAGCATCATGGAGTTTGCTGTGACATTGTATCTCCTAGGAATGTCAGAATCTACACCAATAAAATCTTATTAACATGGCTGCTTAAGTATGAGCTGAATAAGGACAAGAGGCAATCTATAAGGGACAAGGGGCCAACCAGCCCCACACAAAGAACTATAGGGAACTCACAAATGCCGGGAGTGGAGAAACAGTTTTAGTCCTACTGTGGGAAGAGTACACGAAATGCTTATCCAATACCAAATGGTGAGCCCTGAATCATACATACAAATAACATTATACTAAATTAAAGTATGCGTGTGTTATAGTTTCTTAGGTACTTAACAGTATGAATCCTTGTGATTTTTTTCACATATCCATACTATTATTTTGCTCTCCTTTCTCCCTGTGTATTTATCTCCCGTCAACCTAATTATAACCCTGACAGCATACAGACAAGTAACATACAGATTGGGCAGGTTACATACACATATGCATGTAAAAAATTAATGAAAAATCCATGAATTTGAAAGGGAACAAGGAGGCATATAAGAGCCGGTTTGAAGAAGAAAAGTAAAAGGAGAAATGATGTTTCATTGTTACAAAATATTTGTATAACTATGTAAAGACGTGTTGCATTTGTTGAATTATATGTAAAAATGTGTTGCTGTTTTACCTTGTCTGCCTAAGGCACCTGATTAGTCTAACAAAAAGCTAAATGGCCAATAGCAAGAAAGAGGTATAGGCAGGACTTGCAGGCAGGGAATGTGAGTAGCAGGAGGAATTTAGGATTAGAAAGGAAGAAAGAAAAAGAGATACCAGGGAGAAACCAGTGGCCAATCAGACACACATGGAGGAAGCAGGAAACCAAGACATACAGAATAAAAGAAAGGTAAAAAGCCCCAAGGAAAAATGTAGATGAATAGAAACAGGTTAAATTAAGTTCAAAAAGCTAGCAGGACGAGCCTAAGCTAAGACTAAGCACTTATAATTAATAAGAAGCATTCATAATAAATTATTTGGGAGTTTCTTGGTGGCCCAAAGGAAAATTCCAATACACATAATACAATAAATAAAATAAAGAAGTAGTTGTTTTTAAAGAATTAACATGAAAGGTAAAAAAGGGACACAGCCAAGACTGTTAAATAGACAAGCTTGTCTCAGAAAAAAAAAGAAGATAAAAAGAGATGTAACATATCCCTATTACCTGCTCTGAAGAATTTTTCACAGATACTGCCACAGCATAACCACATGGGAATAAGGTGGCCTGCATTAATTAAAAGAGTTTCTAATAGTAAAGTATATTACAGTTGCTTATGACTTAAAATGTCATTATAAAATATCTAGCAAATTAAATTCAACTTGATTACATTATCATTTCTTCCCACTACATTCCTTAGGATGAATTTTAATTTATTAACGCCATGTATCACTAAGCTAAAATCCTGATACAATTATCTCACTTGATCCTGAGTGGCATTCAGAAGTAGACATAGAAAGCAAGCTTGTCAGGTTTTTGTGTGTCTATGACTACCAGCCTGATGACTGTAGACTTCAACTTTTTAAAATTTGTACAAAAAAAATGTTTCAATGAGTTCTTTGATGAGGAATGATTTTAGAAGGACTAGTATGTGAAAACTTGCTTTATTTAAGCACCCGTAGAACATTAATCCTTTCTCACTTCAGTCTTCTATAAAAAGAATCCAGGAGTAGTTAATGCATAAGCAATAGCTATTACAATAGTCTTACTAATTGACCTTGTAATGACAAAATATGGGAGGTCTTGGTCAAACAGAGATAATACTTCCAATTCAAATGTCTTAGCTAAAGTGATTTTGTATTTCTTCTGTAGACTCTTCTCAAACTCACAGAGATCCCCCTGCCTCTGCCTCTTGAGTACTGGGAGTAAAGGAATGTACCACCACTGACCAGCAAATTTTGTACTTCTTAAGGCATCTTGAAACTAAGAGGAGTGTTGAAATGAATTTTGAGAACTTAGGTCCTGATAAAACTGTACAAGAATACTTTTTATTTGCCTTTATTTTTTTAAAAAAGATCTTTATTATTTTTATTTTATGTATAAAGTGTTTTGCCTACATGTATGTCTGTATACCACACGTGTGTCTGGTGCCCACCAAGGCCAGAAGAGGGCATCAGACCTCCTGAAATTAGAGTTATAGTTATGGGTCCTGGGGATTTAACCCATTTCTTTGGAAGAGCAGGCAGTGCTCTTACCCATGGAGCCATTTCACCAGGCCCAGGGATATTTTACAAAACAAAACAACAATAAAAGATACTATGGAAAACAACTGGGCACTGCTGCAAAAGTACTTGATTGTCTCAAAGACAGATGAGGAGACACACTGATGGCTAGGAAAGACTGAAACTCAAAAGGGCTGCTAGGGACAAAACTACAATTCTAGCCAGAGGCACAACAGCTGCAAGATTTAGAAATCTAAGCTTTTGCCCTAGGACTTCCCACCACTGTCTGGGAACTGGCATAGCCTTCTTGCTTAAGAGTACTCGCAAGAGGCTTTCTGACGTCACGCAGGTGGAGACTTTAAAATCCAAATGGCTCCTGGTTGGCATTGGTGGGTGTCTTCCTAAGCAGTTGTGCATTTTACTGGAAGTGGGCGCTGGGGGTCAAGAACCAGAGAGAAAGGTAACTGCTGGCATGGGGTTAACTCTGTTCCTGCTAAGAAACTCTGTGGCATCAGCGACCTGGGGCGGTATCTGCTAGGTTCTGGGTTCAGGGATCAGTAAGTTTGTGTGGGCAGCGCCTGGAGAGGGAAAAGAGGATGCTGATTGCTGACCAAGGTGTTCCGCAGGGAGGGGGAGAAGGGGAGGACTGCCTGGGAGGGACAGGTTAAAACACTGCGTTCCTGTGGTAATGCAGCATCTGAAAAGCCATGTAAGAAGAAAAAGTCTGGGAAACTGAAGGCTTGAGAATAAGACCTAAGTGGAATGTAAGCAGTCGAACAAGGAGTGATGTGACTCAGTGCACAGCCTATTGTGCTAAAGTCCCCAGCTCAAACAAACAATAAAGTGGGTGTTATTATTTGGTGTTAGTATTTGGGAATCTGCATTGGCCTGCCTGTCCTTAGGGTCCTGACAGGAAACCTCCTCACCTGTAGCCACTAAGAGCACTTCACCTGTAGCCACTTCTGGGCACATTTGCTATGGTTCCTTGTAACAGGTGGACCTACCCCTAACCTCCCCCTTCTCCTGTGTCTACCTCCCTCTCTCTCCCGCACTCTTTACCCCATGGGACTAGTCTGCTCCCCTCTCTGCCTCCTCTGTTCCTTCTCTCTCATCTTCCAATAAGCCTCCTATATAAGCCTTATTGCATAGCGTGACTTCTCTTCACTACATATATATATATATATATATATATATATATATAATTTTATCAACAGTGAGTTCTGTCTTATCCTAGAAAGAAGCCAGGGCAGGACCAGAAAAAGCTGAGTGGCTAGCGTCTAGTGCTGCAGAGACGAAGACAGGGTCTGACATAGGTATGCTTATGATACTAAAATATTTTGAGAATGGAAGCAGCCTCTACATTATGTTATGGAATGGATTGCTTGTCTTTACTGAAAGGGAGATTAGAACCAGAAAGACAATAGTGGGTATTAAACTATGGGGTTAAACATAAAGCAAGAAAAGTAGATATTAGGAAAAGAGAATGAATCCTGATTTTGAAGCCAAAGGAAACATTTTGAGGAGAGTTAAGGAGCCTGAGATTTCTTGTCAAGCAGTCTGTGAGTTACCATTGAAATAGACATAAGAGATACCAGTGATGTATTCGGGATAACACATTGAAATTTTGCGATCATGGATTGCCGTGTGATGCAGGAATCATATATGTTCGTTTTTGCATTGTCTTGCTCGAGTGTATTGAATACTTGAAGTTGCGTAGGTGTTATCTTTAGTGAGGACTTAAATATACATGACAAACAAATACAGCACACAGGGAAAATACTATCATAAAGGAATAAACTAAGTTACTCTTCTACTTCAGAATAAAAGTGACAATTATTGCTTAATGATCCACTTGCATCTGGAACATTTTTCTGATATTGAAATCATGAATTAGGTTCTGAGCATGAAGCGCAGTTCCATTTCCACCGGTGGTGCTGGCTGCCTCTCCACACAGGAATTAAGATCTCAGGACCTCGACGAACCAGACCTTTATACCCGTCAAGCGTAAGTGCCTCCAACTATGGATCTCAGCTGCATGCTGCCATGTTCTGTACCTAGTTCTCAGAAACTGTAGAATCAGATGGTGAAAGTGGGTCTTCTCTAGTTCCACACTTGAGTCGCTCACTCTCCAAAGGTTAGTAATTCCTTCAGAGAGCTTTGGTTTTACTGTCTAAGTCTGGCAGTATTAATTATATTAGCAATTAAACTAAGAAAATGTCAATATAAACTCAATTTAAAATAACAATCTTATTATAAGGTTTCAAAACTAAAATGGTTTTATTTATTTATTTGCTTCTTTGTTTGTTTTGGTTTGTTTTGGAGACAAGATTTCTCGATGCAGCCCTAGTTTTCCTGGCATTCACTCTGTAGACCAGGTTAGCATCGAACTTTGGGATATACCTTTCTCTGCTTCCAAAGTGCTCAGATTAAAGGTGCGTGCCACCACCACCTACAATGCTTTTAATTTAAAAAAAAAATCTGGGTAAGCAAGATGACTCAGCAGGTAAAGGCACTTATCAACAAACCCAAACACCTGCTTTCAATCCCCAGACCCACATGGTAGAAGAGAACCTGCTGCATCAGCAGCTACTGACCACCAGCTGCTCGCTCTCTTTCTGTCTCTCTCTCTCTCTCTCTCTCTCTCTCTCTCTCACACACACACACACACACAATAATAAATGTAATAAAGTTAAAATATTTCCAATGCAAAACAATTTCATTGGGCAGCAAAACATGGTCTCCCCTTTTAACGTCAGATCCCTTTAATATCTGACTAACGAAAGACAGTTAGAATCTATTCTGCTGCTGCATTCAGACTGTCCTAGCAGCCAGTCTCTAGGTAGCAATGTATGCATGAAAGGATGAGCATGAGAAGAACAAACAACATCTTAGTTTTGATGTAGTGATACCTAGATATACATACCTTGGAGAACATGTCTAGTCTAGATCAGCAGTTGTCTGGATTGTAGGTGGGGAAGTTTGATACAGATTGACAGGAAACAGTCTGTTATTTGTATGACCTGGGGTATGACCTCACCTTTTTGTACTTTGAATCCCTTGTGTATAAAAATGGGGATAGGTTGAACGGTGGTGCACGTATTTATTTAAACGGAGACAGTCTAATCTCTGGGTTTGAGGCCAGCCTGGTCTACAGACAAATTCCAAGACAACCAGAGCTACACAGAAAAACCTGTCTTCCAAAAAAAGAAAGAAAAAGAGTGGAAATACTGGGAGATTGCTCAGTGGTTTAGAGTCGTTCCTATTCTACCACAGGACCCAAATTCAGTTCCCAGTACCCACATTGGGCAGGTCACAACCGCCTGTGACTCCAGCTCAAGGAGATCTGGTGCCCCTTTTGTGACCTCCATAGGCACTCTCGTGCATGTGTGGTTATGCCTATACAAACAAAATATACATAGAATATAAAATAGAACTTTTCACTTTTTTAATGGAGATAATGGCAGACTCTCCTTTACAAGTTGTTCTGAATATTTATTGAGTGTTTATATAGGTCAACTGCTCTTAAGTTCTTCATGCATATTAACTCTTGATACTCGGTGACAACTTTCCCTTAAGGCACAATGGCAAACAAGGGAGTACAAAAAAGGGAGCAGTTATAGGGGCATAAATAGAGACGAAAGTGTTTAGGTTATTGAACAGGCCTTTAGACTACTTGGTACAGAAGATCTATGGGCCTGAAACACACCTTTAAGGATAATATATGTGTTGATAATGTCATGCACAAGGAAATTTGGTTTGTTATTTGTGGTGCTGAGGATTGAGCACAAGCTGAACAAAACACTGAGATATATCCCTGTCACAGAAGTACATTTCATTCCCCCCATATTTTATACCTAAAACTGCTGTAACTTCATGGTATGCTCTCCTGCTTTAAGGAATGCATTGTCTTTAGTTATTTAAAGCTTATAGACTAATGTTTGATGCTGTTGTTACGATGTGTGTGTGTGTGTGTGTGTGTTTGTGTGTGTGATGGATAGCCTTGAAATAATGCAGACTTGAACAGAGGAGGAAATGTTTTTGATTGCCTTCTTAATATGCAACTTGGTATGTTTTCAAGTTCTAAAAAAAAAGGATACAAGACCTATCCATGATAAAGTATTTATTCAGAAAAATATCCAACATCTATATAAGGTATTAAATTGTCTGATTTGAGTGATTTTGCAGTGTGGTTTAAATTCTGGTTTGTCTGAGACAGGGTTTCTCTGTCTAGCTCTGGCTGTCAGTGGAACTCACTCTGTAGACCAGGCTGGCCTTGAACTCACAGACATCTGCCTGCCTCTGGCTCAGGAGTGCTGGGATTTGCTGGGATTAAAGGTGTGAGCCACTAGCACCCAGTTTTATTGTTTTTTTAAAAGCAATGTATAAGTAAAACCCACAGTTTTACAAAAATAGCTATTCAAGTAATCCACACAAAGTTGTTTTCACCGTTAACAATTTCTATGGCATTTGACATGGGCTACAAACATGGCCCTGTGGTAAAGTACTTTCTTAGCATGTGGCTTCAGACCTGGGCTCAATTCCCAGTACCACCAAAAAGAACAAAACAAAACAAAACAAAACAACTACTTTTTACTAGGAAGACCCTTTTCCCTTCCTCAATAAAAGAGAGGTCAGGAGTGTGCCTTGTATCAGCAATTCCAGCACTTTCTTATCAGACACTGGGGGGATTGCAAGTTCCAGGTCAGGCAGGGTCACATAGTAAGACCCTATCTAAAATACATAACAGCTAGGAAATCTTAAAATGAAAAATGGTCTATGTTTAGTAATAGTGCAAGTTAGTTTGAGTCATGAAAAATTTAAACAAAAATCAGTCTATAAGAAAATGTTGATGAGGGTCTGAAGAGGTGGCTCAGCATCTAAGAACACTGCTTACTCTTCCAGAGGTGCTGAGTTCAGTTCCCAGTAACCACATACTGGCTCACAACTGTCTATAGTGTGATCCCATGTCCTCATCTGACATAAAGTTGGACGTGCAGGTAGAGTACTCATATAAATAAAAATAAGTTTTTAAAGAGAAAAAGGAAGGAAGGAAGGAAGGAAGGAAGGAAGGAAGGAAGGAAGGAAGGAAGGAAGGAAGGAAAAGAAATGAAGGAAGAAAAAGTTGATGAAGCCCGGTGGTGGTAGTGGTGGGAGCACATGCCTTTAATCCCAGCACTCAGGAGCCAGAGGCAGGAAGAGCTCTATGCGTTAGAGGCCAGCCTGGGCTACAGAGTGAGCTCCAAGACAGCCAAGCCTACACAAAGAAACCCTGTCCCATAAAACCAAAAGAGTTGATGATCTAAGTATTTGTGCAGTAGGACATACCTATAATCCCAGATTTGGAAAGCAGGAGAATCCATTGTTCTGGGCTATGTAAACTCATGACTCAAAAAAAAAAAGAAGAATAAAAGAAAAGAAAAACTATATGTTTGTAGGACTGGAAGGTTTTTTCTGTGATTAAGAAAACTGTTTGCTCTTGCAGAGGACCTGCATTCAATTTCTGGCACTCACACAGAAACTCAAACCATCTGTAACTGCAGTTCTTCTAATCTAGGAGCACACAACACACATGCTTACATGCAGTGAAGATGTTTATATGCATAAATATACATGTACATAATAACTGACGAGAGGCTGAAGAGGTAGCTCAGCAGTTAAGAGCACTTGTTCTTCCAAAGGGCCTGTGTTCATTGCCAGCACCTGCTTGGTCAATCACAACCCTCAGTAACTCCAGTCCCCTTGATCTGATGCCCTCTTCTGGCCTACCTGAACATTGTGTGCACATGATGTACAAAGTTTACAAAACACCTAGACACATAATTTATTTTAAAAATAATTGAGCAAGACATGGTGGTGCATGCCAGTAATCCCAGCACTCTGGAAGCTGAGAGGAGAATCTTGAGTTCAAGGTTAGCCTGAGCTACATAACAAGTCCAAGGTTACCCTGGTATGTATAGCAAAAACCTTTCTAAATTTTAGAAAATAGATATTAAGAGGGATTACAGCATAAACAATAAAATATCAAAATGGAAAAGTCAAAATAACCAGAAAAAATCAAATATTATCTCTCACAAAAAGATTTATTAACAAATTATTTTACAGATGAATGCTTTCAAATAATTAAAGGTCAGATGGTTTTTAAACATGAGAGTTGTCATAGAACATAAACACAATTATCAAGAGGCTACTATATGCGTCTACAACAGTTATAGGCATCATAATAAAATCAAACCAATCACCGATAGACATAATATACAAAGCTCAATAATTGCCATCAAAATGTATTTGGCAAATAGGCAATTATTATTTAAGATAAGGTCTTGCTCAGATTAGGTGAGTCTCTAGCCAGAATCTTTGGGCCTTCCTTAGTCCTCTAAGTGCTGGAATTAGATGCATGCATGGCAACAACTGGCTCAGCAAATGCTTTACGCATGACCATATGCCTGGTACTGTAATAGATGTCTGAACTAATATAGCACAACACCTGCCCCATGGACTCCATTTCAAGTGGGACGATGGCTACAGGAACAAGTATTTCCCATTACAAGATTATTAAGTTAGCTACAAAGTAGTAGATTTCATAATGGCATTTTTACACATGTTTTCTTCTTCCACACCCTGCCCTCTGGCCTTGCCTTGCCCTCCCCTCTGTCCCATTCTTGCTGTTTTTCCATTGCCCACAACAACCTAATTTCTGCTCTCCCAGTACAATATTGCATTATCTTCTCTCAATGTTCCTGTACCCTAATCCTTCAGGTCTCTTTTTCCCTCTCACAGTTCTCTAGTTTCATGAGTCATCCACACATGGACACCGACCCACCCACACATAGAAACTTCAATCAAGGCTACACATATGAGAGAAAACATAGTGCTTATCTGAATGCAGTTTATTTAAGCTAACATTCTGAATTGAAATTTCACCCATTTTCCTACAAATGTCATTTTTTTACTTTTAAATCTGTGTGTGTGTGTGTGTGTGTGTGTGTGTGTGACCACAGAGATGAGAGATGTCAGACCCTCCTGGGGCTTGTGTTACAGGTGGTTGTGAACTGCCTGGTTTGAGTGTTGGGAATCAAATGCTGGTCCTCTGGAAGAACAAGAAGTGCTCTTTATCACTGAGGCATATAGGCAGATCATGTGATAGTTTTGGTTGTCGTCCTCAAAGATTTGTTTATCTTTTATTTTTATGTGTGTGAATATTTTTTCCTGCAATATATGTGTACATCCGTGGTGACTGTGGAGGCCAGAAAGGGATTCCCTGGAACTGGAGTTATAGATGGTTCTGAGCCACCAAGTGGGTGCTGGGAACCTAACCCAGTTCCTCTGTAAGAGCAGCCAGTGCTTTTCCCTGAGACATCTGTCCCACCACTTTCTCATTTTTGACAAACCTACTTACTGATTTCCTCAGTAGCTGCAATTTATGCTCACTAGCAGTGAGTAAAGTTTCCTCTTTCCTCAAATTCCTGCCAGCATCTGTTGTTCTGTTTTCTTGATGAAAGTCATTCTGGGCTAGTAAGGTGACAGTATAAATCATTTTAATTTCATCTTTCCCTGTTGGCTTAGGATGTTGAACCCATCATCAAATATTATTTGCCTTTTCTATTTCTTCCTTTGAGGACTGTCTGCTCACCTCATTACCTCATGTATGGATTGGATTTGGTTTAATCTTGGCTGTTTTTACATAGTAGAACCCTATGCGATACAGAGTTGGCAATGATTTCTCAAATCTGTAAGCTGTCTCTTCAGTTGTGAGGTTCCTTCCATTGTTAGGCAGGTTTTTAGTTTGCTATAATCCATGTGTCAGTCCTTGGGTTGTGTTCTCTGCTGTCACAGTCCATTCAGAAGTTCCTACCTCTGCATAGGATGATTGTTGACACGGGACATAGTTGATGTGTCTTCCCTGCAGTTTCAGCATGTCCTGTCTTCACATGAAGTCTGTGATCTATTTTCAATGTTTCATGTAGTTTGAGACTCGACCTGATTTCATTCTTCTACAGGTACATACCCAGTTTTCTCAGCACCATCTGTAAAAGGATCTTTCCTAATGACATCTGGGTTTAAAGGAAAAAATGAAGTACCTGCTAGGGCTGGGATGATGAATCCATGATTAAGAGCACTTGCCGCTCTTGCAGAGGACAAAGGTTCAGTTAACAGCACCCATATGGCAGCTCACAATCCCTTATATCTCTAATTCTAAGGTATCTGATGTCATCTTCTGGAGAGTAGTTGACTGTTCAGTTTTCATGAGTTTGTAGGCATTCTGGGGGTAGAATTGTTGTTGAATTCTAGCATTATTCCATGGTAATCCAATAGTACACAGCTGGTTACTACATTTTCTTTTGTATCTGTGAATGTTTGCTTTGTTACTGATTATGTGATCAATTTTTGAGAAGGTTCCACGAGATGCTGAGAAGAAGGTATTTTCTTTTCTGTTGGGTGGAATGTTCTATAGATGTCTATTAATTTCATTTGTTTCACTACATCTGTGATATCTCTTATTGCTCCATTAAGTTTCTGTCTGTTTAGCCTGTCCATTGGTGAGAGAGGAGTGTTGAAACCTACTATTAGAGTGTGGGGTTTGATGTATGCTTTGAGTTCTAGTTTGTGTGTTTCCCTTCTTTGAGTTGTGGTGGTGGAGAGTTGTCAGATGTCTGTGTTGTTATGGGTGTTTTTAGCTTCCTTGGTTTGTGCTTTGCCTTCTAGTAGTTTCTGTAAGGCTGGGTTTGTGGCTACCTATTATTTAAATCTGTTTTTGTCCTGGAATATCTTTTTTCTCCATTGATGGTGAATGCAAGCTTTGCTGCGAATAGTACTCTGGGATTGCCTTCATGGTCTCTTAGTGTTGGCAGCACATCTATCTAAGACATTCTGGCTTTCATGGTTTCCACTGAGAAGTCAGGTGTAATTCAAGTGCCTAGGGACTCCTGATCTTTGATGAAGAAACCAGAAATACATGGGAGACCATTCTCTCCCTTATAAGAGATCATGTCAGCACACAGAAGCCACCCTATTGCTGACACACCCCCACATCCCAAAAAATATTTAATGGAAAGGAATTCCCACACAGACCTCAACCTAAAACCAGATATCTTGAACCTAACAGAAGAAAAAGAAGGGAAGATCCCTGAAATCAATGACATAGGAAAAGACTTTCTGAGCAGAACACTATTAACACAGACACTAATTTCAACAATTAATAAATGGGATCTCATGAAACTGAAAAGCTTCTGCATGACAAAAGATCCCATCATTCAGACAAAGTGGCAGCTTACAGAATGGTAAAATATTTTTTATCAACTACACACCCAATAGAGGGCTAATATCCAAAATTATACAAAAAAACTCAAACAAAATGAATAAAGAACTCAAAAGGCTAGATATCAAGAAAACAAATGACTCAATTAAAACTGGGAATTTTTAAACAGAGAATTCTCAATAGGGAATCTTAAGTGGCTGAGAAAGACTTAAATGTTCAACATTCTCAGTCATTCGTGAATTGCAAACCAAGTCTGCTTTGAGAGTCCATTTTACACCTGTCAGAATCCCTAGGATCAATAATACGAGTGACAGTTCCTGCTGGCAAGGACGTAGAATAAGGGGGACACTCATCCACTGCTGGTAGGAGTGCAGACTCATGGAGTCACTATGGAAATGAGTGTGGATGTACCTTAGAGAGATGGGAACTGATCTACCTCGTGATACAGCTCTATCACTCTTGGGCATTTACCCAAAGGAACCTTCATCCTACCACAGAGACGCTTACTCAACCATGTCCATTGCTGCTCTATTAATAATGCCCAGAAATTGGATAACATATTCAAGACATGAATATGAATGGATAATAAAAATTGGAACCTTTACACAAATGAATATTACTCAGCCATTAAAAAGAATTAAATTCACAGTAAATGGGTAGAAATAGGGGGAGAAATCACCCTGAGTGAGGTACCCAGACACAGAAAGCCAAATGTGGCATGTATTAGCTTACATGTGGATATACATAATCACAGAGATTAAGCATAGAGCAACAGACTAAGGAGGAGAGAAGCATCTCATCAGGAAAGAAGAAATAGAATAGAAAGGTACAGGCTGGTGAGGGGAGGTGCAAGGAGAGAAATAGAGGGACGAGGAAGTGTATACAGGGAGAAACAGCTAAAACTAAGGCCACGGAAGTAGTGTGCAGTGGCATGGGTATTGATACAGTCAATGCTTCCTGAAATAAATGCATATGTGAAGGCAATATAACAGAGAAATCAAATAACAGGGTGATGAGACTGTGTCTGAGAGCTTTCTCCTTCTGTCTTGCATTCCATTCTTTAGGTTGGGATTAAAGATGTGCACCACTGGGATTAAAGGCATGCACCGCCAGGTTTCTATGGCAAACTAGTGTGGCTACTGAGATTAAAGGTGTGTGCTACCACTTACTCTCTGATCTTCAGCTAAACTTTCTTTATTAAAATACAAATGAAATATCACTACACGTAAGTATCACGAAACATTGTAAAGGAGGGGACACATAGATTATAAGAGCCAGAGCATCATGGAGTTTGCTGTGACATTGTATCTCCTAGGAATGTCAGAATCTACACCAATAAAATCTCATTAACATGGCTGCTTAAATATGAGCTGAATAAGGACAAGAGGCAAGCTAAAGGGACAAGCGGCCAACCAGCCCTACACAAAGAACTATAGGGAACTCACAAATGCCAGGAGTGGAGAATCAGTTTTAGTCCTACTGTGGGAAGAGTACACGAAATGCTTATCCAATACCAAATGGTGAGCCCTGAATCATACATACAAATAACATTATACTAAATTAAAGTATGTGTGTGTTATAGTTTCTTAGGTACTTAACAGTATGAATCCTTGTGATTTTTTTCACATATCCATACTATTATTATGCTCTCCTTTCTCCCTGTGTATTTATCTCCCTTCAACCTAATTATAACCCTGACAGCATACAGACAAGTAACATACAGATTGGGCAGGTTACATACACATATGCATGTAACAAAATTAATGAAAAATCCATGAATTTGAAAGGGAACAAGGAGGCATATAAGAGCATGTTTGAAGAAAAAAAGTAAAAGGAGAAATGATGTTTCATTGTTACAAAATATTTGTATAACTATGTAAAGACGTGTTGCATTTGTTGAATTATATGTAAAAATGTGTTGCTGTATTACCTTGTCTGCCTAAGGCACCTGATTAGTCTAACAAAAAGCTAAATGGCCAATAGCAAGAAAGAGGTATAGGCAGGACTTGCAGGCAGGGAAACTGAGTAGCAGGAGGAATTTAGGCTTAGAAAGGAAGAAAGAAAAAGAGATACCAGGGAGAAACCAGTGGCCAATCAGACACACATGGAGGAAGCAGGAAACCAAGACATACAGAATAAAAGAAAGGTAAAAAGCCCCAAGGAAAAATGTAGATGAATAGAAACAGGTTAAATTAAGTTCAAAAAGCTAGCAGGACGAGCCTAAGCTAAGACTAAGCATTCATAATAAATTATTTGGGAGTTTCTTGGTGGCCCAAAGGAAAATTCCAACTACACATAATACAATAAATAAAATAAAGAAGTAGTTGTTTTTAAAGAATTAACATGAAAGGTAAAAAAGGGACACAGCCAAGACTGTTAAATAGACAAGCTTGTCTCAGAAAAAAAAAGAAGATAAAAAGAGATGTAACATATCCCTATTACCTGCTCTGAAGAATTTTTCACAGATACTGCCACGGCATAACCACATGGGAATAAGGTGGCCTGCATTAATTAAAAGAGTTTCTAATAGTAAAGTATATTACAGTTGCTTATGACTTAAAATGTCATTATAAAATATCTAGCAAATTAAATTCAACTTGATTACATTATCATTTCTTCCCACTACATTCCTTAGGATGAATTTTAATTTATTAACGCCATGTATCACTAAGCTAAAATCCTGATACAATTATCTCACTTGATCCTGAGTGGCATTCAGAAGTAGACATAGAAAGCAAGCTTGTCAGGTTTTTGTGTGTCTATGACTACCAGCCTGATGACTGTAGACTTCAACTTTTTAAAATTTGTACAAAAAAAATGTTTCAATGAGTTCTTTGATGAGGAATGATTTTAGAAGGACTAGTATGTGAAAACTTGCTTTATTTAAGCACCCGTAGAACATTAATCCTTTCTCACTTCAGTCTTCTATAAAAAGAATCCAGGAGTAGTTAATGCATAAGCAATAGCTATTACAATAGTCTTACTAATTGACCTTGTAATGACAAAATATGGGAGATCTTGGTCAAACAGAGATAATACTTCCAATTCAAATGTCTTAGCTAAAGTGATTTTGTATTTCTTCTGTAGACTCTTCTCAAACTCACAGAGATCCCCCTGCCTCTGCCTCTTGAGTACTGGGAGTAAAGGAATGTACCACCACTGACCAGCAAATTTTGTACTTCTTAAGGCATCTTGAAACTAAGATGAGTGTTGAAATGAATTTTGAGAACTTAGGTCCTGATAAAACTGTACAAGAATACTTTTTATTTGCCTTTATTTTTTTAAAAAAGATCTTTATTATTTTTATTTTATGTATAAAGTGTTTTGCCTACATGTATGTCTGTATACCACACGTGTGTCTGGTGCCCACGAAGGCCAGAAGAGGGCATCAGACCTCCTGAAATTAGAGTTATAGTTATGGGTCCTGGGGATTTAACCCATTTCTTTGGAAGAGCAGGCAGTGCTCTTTGTAGGGACATAGCCCCACCCATTGGGGGCGTGTTCGCCTCGGGCTAATGTTTACGGATAAATCTGCTGGGCATGAGCCCAGCAGCCCTTTTTTCTTTTGCTCCGCTTTTCCGGTACACCGCGGGAACCTTTGGTCCTGTAAGTTTATTTCCTTATTAAAGCTGTATATATCTATATAATCTGTCTACATTCATTTGCGCCACCACATTTGGCGTCCCAACGTCGGGCTATTTTGCCCCCGACCCGGCACAGGGGGGGCGCAAGCTCCACCTTTCCCGGCTAGTTGCCTGAGCTCAGGAAGGCGATTTACAGCGCGCTCCCTGCTCGCTTTCCCTTCCCCCACTCCAGGCCACTACAGTTGCAGAGCAGCGACCCCCCACAGAGCAGTTAATAGCTCCCTGCTTCTTCCAAACCCTCACTGCCTGATTTAAGTGAAGCACCCGTGGTTTTGAAGTAAAAGCCACCAACCCCTTCCCTTAACAGGCAGTACAATAATTTTTGTTTTGAGTTAATTGTTTCAGACCGGCTCTGGCTTAGACCACGTGGACTCAGGTGCATTTCTTTAGCCACCACTGGCAGGAAAACTTCATTACAGGTACATAATTTTCTTTTATAAATAAGAAAAATGTCTGAAAACATTACCATTCAAGACTTTAACAGCCTTTTCAGTTGTACCATGTGGGAGATTTTACAAGAAGTGTCTGTCAGCCCACAGATATGGATCTTTCTGGGATTCGTAGTTTTCCTTGGTACTGTATGGTTTGATAATAGAAATATGATAAAGTCTTTACGAGACGAGGTTGAACGCTTAAAAACAATTGAGAATGACAACAATCTTCTCAAAAATCAGTTTGAAGTTCTCCAGGCAGAGAACAGATCTTTGTTTAACACAACTCGACAAACTGAAAAAAATTTAGAAGAGGTACAGGCTGATGTTAAGGAGAAATTCATTACTATGGAAGAGGGAACAGCTGATTTGGATCGTAAGCTTCAGTCCCTTTCTGAAACATTAACGGCTGATATTAAGGAGAAATTCATTACTGTGGAAGAAGGAACAGCTGATTTGGATCGTAAGCTTCAGTCCCTTTCAGTAGGAACAGAAACATTAACTGAGAGAATCAAAACTGCTGAATGTGACAATCGGATTTTGTCTAAAGCTTATGACAGATTGACAGAAAGATTATCTATACAAGAAGGCACGGTATATGCTATAAAACTTATGTCCAAAGATGAGACATTATCTCTAATGGACAAACTTCATACTTTAGAATTCTCAATGAAGGCTTTAGAACATAATTCTGGACAGGAGAATCAGACATTAAAGAAGGCAATGGTGAATAGAATTGAAAAGATTGAGGAATTTCTAAATTCTGAGGAAGAAGAGCAAGAGGTAGAAAGGCATATTTTAACTAAATCTGTGGGTAAATCCCTCCGGGACAATTCCCACAAAGCTCTACCTACAGTTCTACCTGCCTTTCCAGTTGTAACAACTGAGAAAGTAGTTGGTTCCAGAAACCCTAGGGTCATCAAGGAAGATACATGGGAACCTGTCC
Source organism: Chionomys nivalis (assembly GCF_950005125.1). NCBI lineage: Eukaryota > Metazoa > Chordata > Mammalia > Rodentia > Cricetidae > Chionomys > Chionomys nivalis. The sequence continues at coordinate 52,422,110 of NC_080108.1, forward strand.
GTATGAATGATCTCAAAGAAATTAAACAGGCTGTAATGACTTTTGGAATGAATGCTTCTTTTGTTAAAGAGATGCTAAGATCTTGGGCCACGACGAATAGGGTCACGCCCAATGACTGGTTTCAACTGAGCTCTGCTGTCCTTGAGAGTGGAACGCAATTGAAATGGAAATGCTTATTCAGGCAAGAGGCTAGACTTTTAGAACAGCAGGAAAGAGCAAAGGGAATTGAGATTTCCATAGATCAAATTTTGGGAGAGGGGCTATTTTCTGAGCCTCAGGAACAAGCTAAATTGGATGAAAACATACTCTCCGTGTGTACTACAGCAGCCTTAAGGGCTTGGGACAGGGTGCAAGACCCAGGACAGAGGATGGAATCATTTGTCAGAGTTAAACAGGGTCAGAGAGAACCCTTTAGTGACTTTTTACAAAGAATAACTAAAGCTGTACAAATAGGGATATCTGACCCAGAAGCAAGACGTATAATGATCGAGACTTTGGCTTATGAAAATGCAAATGTGGAATGCAAAAGGATTTTGGGACCTTTAAAGCTCAGATCAGCGCCATTAGAAGAATGGGTCTTGCATACACTAGATGTTGATACATTTGACTATGGCACTGAAGCATGGGTAGAAGAAGCAATTTCCAATGGTAAAAGGAGACATCAGAATACCAAATGTTTTAATTGTGGCAAAATGGGTCATATGAAAAGGAATTGTAGACAACGGATTTTCAGAAATAATAATAATGCATCTTCTAGAAATAACAGAAATAGGAGGACTCAGCCTTCAGGTTTATGTAGAAGATGTGGAAAGGGCAGACACTGGACGAATGAGTGCAGGTCTACAAGAGATAGACAAGGCAACCTGATACAGACGGGAAACGTGAGAGGGGGGGCCTCACAGGCCCCCATGGCAAACATGGTTCAGTCATTTCCAGTTACTACAGAGAACATGACTCGTCAGGACAATTAGAAAGCCCCATGCCTACTGTTACAAGCAATAATGATCAGAAAGATGAGTTCTGTGTATTTTGGCAAACTTCTATAAATGACCAAAGACCAAAGCTGAGAGTGTGTGTAAATGGCATTTTTATTACTGGCCTGCTGGACACAGGTGCGGATGTAAGTATCATTACCCCAGAATCGTGGCATCCATATTGGCCTCTTCAAAACGTAAATGTTCAGCTCCTGGGAATTGGAACCCTATCTCGAGTAAGGCAGAGCACGAGATGGGTTGAATGTATAGGACCAGAGGGACAAATAGGAAAATTAAGGCCATATGTAGCCAATATTGCAATGAATTTATGGGGTCGTGACCTATTACAACAATGGAATACCCAAATTAACATTCCTGCTACTTCTAGAGCCTATATTTCTGGGGATAATATTAAAAGATATTACAAACGGAGAAAACCGGCCATTCGGGCTGTACAAGAACAAGCAATTGATGTCCCTTCAGAGATACCAACAGCATTGCCTTTAAAATGGTTGACTGAGAAACCAATATGGACAAAGCAATGGCCTTTAGCTGAGGAAAAGTTACAGGCTTTAGAACAGTTGGTACAAGAGCAATTAGATGCTGGACATATAGAAGAATCTACCAGCCCTTGGAATTCTCCTGTATTTGTGGTTAAGAAAAAATCAGGTAAATGGAGAATGGTGACAGATCTCAGGGCTATCAACAAGGTTATTCAACCTATGGGCCCTCTGCAATCTGGAATTCCTTTGCCCTCTTTATTGCCAAAAGGATGGCCTCTCATAGTTATTGATTTAAAGGATTGTTTTTTCACTATACCTTTACAAAAAGAAGATAGAGAAAAATTTGCCTTCACAGTGCCTACTTATAATAATTCTCAACCTTCGAGGAGGTACCACTGGGCCGTCCTCCCCCAGGGTATGTTAAATAGCCCCTCCCTGTGCCAATATTTTGTGAATCAACCATTGCAAATAATACGCAAGAAATTTCCCAAATCGATAGTATATCATTACATGGACGACATTTTGTTATCCGATTCAAACATGGATACCTTGAACAGACTGTTTGAAGAAATAAAAATACTTTTACCAAAATGGGGATTGCAAATTGCTCCTGAAAAGATTCAGAAGGGAGATTCTGTTAATTATTTAGGTTATAAAATAGGTTTACAAAAAATTAAGACACAAAAGGCACAAATTCGGAGAGATCGCCTACGGACTCTTAATGACTTTCAAAGACTATTAGGGGACATTTCCAGTCTACGGCCAGCTATTGGGATAACACCTGATCTAATAATTCATTTGAACAAAACCTTGGATGGTGACAAAGATTTAAACAGTCCCAGAGAATTAACAGCTGAAGCAGAAAAGGAACTGACGATGATTGAGGAAAAATTACAACAGGCACATGTGGACAGGGTAAATCCAGAGCTCGACTGTATTCTCGTCATACTACCATCAAAAATTTTCCCTACAGGAATTTTAATGCAGAGAGATGATATTATCTTGGAATGGATCTTTTTACCACATAAACCAAGTAAGAAACTGAAAACTTATGTAGAAAAAGTCTCTGAGTTAATTATAAAAGGCAAGTTGAGACTTCGTCAACTAGCAGGCATAGACCCAGCAGAAATTATAGTGCCTTTCACTGCTGATGAACTAAAGAAATTATGGGAAGATAATGAACCATGGCAAAGAGCTTGTGCTAATTTCTTGGGAGACATTAATAACAACTATCCAAAAAGCAAGAGGCTTAACTTCATAAAGAGAACTTCTTGGATCCTTCCTCGAATCGTCCGTGATACTCCAATAACTGGAGCCCGTACGTTCTATACTGATGCCAATAAATCAGGGAAGGCAGGTTACAAATCAGAAGACTTGGGTAAGGTGGAACAAAGTCCTTATGATTCTGTCCAGAAGGCAGAATTATATGCCATTCTTATGGTGCTAAGGGATTTTAAAGAACCTATTAATATAGTTACTGATTCACAATATGAAGAAAGAGTTATTTTACATATTGAAACTGCTGAATTTATACCTGATGATACAGAACTAACCTCTTTGTTTATCCAGGTGCAAGATTTGATTAGGAACAGGCTTTGCCCTATGTACATAACACACATCCGATCCCATACGGGTCTGCCAGGTCCTCTAGCACAAGGTAATGCAGAAATTGATCAATTATTGATTGGTAGTGTGCTACAAGCCTCTGAATTTCATAAAAAACATCATGTTAATAGCAAAGGTTTGAAGAAAGAGTTTTCTATTACATGGCAACAAGCTAGGGAGATTGTAAAGAAATGCCCTACTTGCTCTTTCTATAACCAAACGCCACTGCCTGCAGGGGCTAATCCAAAGGGCACCCAAAGGAATGAAATCTGGCAGATGGATGTGTTCCACTTTGCAGAATTTGGCAAATTAAAATATGTTCATCACACCATTGACACGTATTCAGGCTTTCAGTGGGCAACGGCCTTAAGTTCAGAAAAAGCTGATTCAGTTATCACTCATTTATTAGAAGTCATGGCTATCATGGGTATACCTACACAAATAAAGACAGATAATGGTCCTGCTTATGTCTCTAGGAAAATGAAACGGTTTTTTGATTATTACAATATCAAGCATGTTACAGGTATACCATACAATCCTACAGGTCAAGCAGTCATAGAAAGATCAAATCGAACTATAAAGGATATGTTGAACAAACAGAAAGGGGTGGAAAACACCCCCAGAAATAGGTTACATAATGCTTTGTTAACCTTGAATTTCCTCAACGCTAATGAGAAGGGAACATCGGCTGCAGAAAGACATTGGATAATGGAAAAGTCTACTGAACTAAATCAACCAGTTTATTTCAAGGATGTGCTGACCTCACAATGGAAGCCAGGAGATGTGCTGCGTTGGGGAAGGGGATTTGCTCTTGTCTCCACAGGTGAGGAAAAATTGTGGATTCCATCAAAATTGATAAAGGTTCGTTTTGATGAAGAGAAGCCAGTTGGGAAAGATAAATAACAATTCAATCACATGGATGGCAATCATACTGATGGTAAGTAATACAAATAGGTTGGGGGCAGGGTTCTCTTCTTATCTCCACAGGAAAATACCCATCTTCAAAGAATTTAAGGTACCCCTAATATTTAATTACTGATGGAGGGACTTGTTCTGTAAGTATTAATTTATATATATATAAATATCTTAATATATATATATATCTTAAACTTTCTTTGCTTTTCCTCATATCTGTGTCTTTCTTTATATGTCAGTATATGTCCTTGTTGTTAATGTTTAAATTTCCCATAACAAGCAACAAATTTTCCTACAGTAATCTTTGAAGTTTCCAGGATGAAGATGGGGCCCCACAACATCAACTCCATCTGGTTTTTATGACGTCATGAATTTTTTTTTTAAAGCGCTAATATTAGACCTGTTTTTTGGTACCAACTACAAGAGACAATTTCGAATGGTGCACATTTTTGACAACACTCTGGTCGGACCTTCTCAAAACGCTCTGAGACTAGTTACAATTTTCTTAGGTCAAAGGTTAATTTGGAAATTTTACCATCATTTGCTTTCACAGGACCCCCTAAGAAGAACGTCGCCCCCATGTCAGCTAGAAGCAATCTTAGAGGATGGCAACCCCTCTCCCAACAGAGTTTGCCCTCAGGGTTGGGGACATCTTTTAATGGTTGGTTTAGGGTTGAGGGGATGGGGTGATATTTTTTTTTTGAAAAAAAAAAAAAGAAGAAGAGGAAAAGAAGGGGGTAACTGGTTTTTTGGGATGATTGGTATTTGTGAATTACTGTTTATAGAAAATTGTACTGGTACTGTTTCTTGTATACTGATATGTTGAATATTGAATGTGAGTGTTCCTACCTCTATTTTTGTATGAGTATGCTTATAACTTTGTCTATATTGTATTGATACATCTACCATATTACATTGTACATTTCTACCTCTGATACTATGACATTGTTTACAGTTGAAGATCATTGTCTTCATATATTGCACAGTTGTTTATTCTTTTAGTCTTCAAAGTTAGATAGGTATTGATAATTATATGTTTGTCATATTTATTTTTAAGTTTATCAGGTCTTTTAGTTACATAGAGATTATATTTAGTATAGATAGTATGATCTTCAGCCTCTTCGAAGAGCTGTAGAAAATGGCCTTTAATCTAACCTAAAATTTCTATGCCAAAGAGACACAATTACTCCTGGCAACACCACTCTACTCCCGAGAGAACGTTGAGCACCAAAGACACTCCACTGGGAGCTTGTCTTCTTGGCAGAACTGGCCTTTGGGTTAAGAAAAGCCCATACCTCAACTTCTGACAAAGATACAGAATATCCCTAAGTGGATGAAACAGGATTGTCTTATCTTGCCAAGACAGGGTAGGATAGTCCTAAGAAAGTTCCTTGCCTTTAATAATGGTATGCCAGTTATGTTAGGCCTTAGCCAAAGTTGGTTGACTCAACATTGCAAACGAGACTTTGGGTGATTGCCCAGGTAGTCAGTTGTCTCTGTCAATTGTTGCACATTTTTGGATATCTCTCGATTGTTAAGTAATATTTATTCCCTTCTCAGATCTTTGACGGAGTTGAAGATTATATAATTGTAGTTACTCTCTATGTTATTTAGACTCCTTGAGATAGAATGTTTAGCAAAAGTTTTGTTCTCAATATTGTTTGTTATATTTATTATTTGTTATTATTGTATATAGTTGTATTTGGTTTGGTTCTATCTTATTTAGACAAAAAGGGGAGATGTAGGGACATAGCCCCACACATTGGGGGCGTGTTCGCCTCGGGCTAATGTTTACGGATAAATCTGCCGGGCGTGAGCCCAGCAGCCCTTTTTTCTTTTGCTCCGCTTTTCCGGTACACCGCGGGAACCTTTGGTCCTGTAAGTTTATTTCCTTATTAAAGCTGTATATATCTATATAATCTGTCTACATTCATTTGCGCCACCACAGCTCTTACCCATGGAGCCATTTCACCAGGCCCAGGGATATTTTACAAAACAAAACAACAATAAAAGATACTATGGAAAACAACTGGGCACTGCTGCAAAAGTCCTTGATTGTCTCAAATACAGATGAGGAGACACACTGATGGCTAGGAAAGACTGAAACTCAAAAGGGCTGCTAGGGACAAAACTACAATTCTAGCCAGAGGCACAACAGCTGCAAGATTTAGAAATCTAAGCTTTTGCCCTAGGACTTCCCACCACTGTCTGGGAACTGGCATAGCCTTCTTGCTTAAGAGTACTCGCAAGAGGCTTTCTGACGTCACGCAGGCGGAGACTTTAAAATCCAAATGGCTCCTGGTTGGCATTGGTGGGTGTCTTCCTAAGCAGTTGTGCATTTCACTGGAAGTGGGCGCTGGGGGTCAAGAACCAGAGAGAAAGGTAGCTGGTATGGGGTTAACTCTGTTCCTGCTAAGAAACTCTGTGGCATCAGAGACCTGGGGCGGCATCTGCAGGTTCTGGGTTCAGGGATCAGTAAGTTTGTGTGGGCAGCGCCTGGAGAGGGAAAAGAGGATGCTGATTGCTGACCAAGGTGTTCCGCAGGGAGGGGGAGAAGGGGAGGACTGCCTGGGAGGGACAGGTTAAAACACTGCGTTCCTGTGGTAATGCAGCATCTGAAAAGCCATGTAAGAAGAAAAAGTCTGGGAAACTGAAGGCTTGAGAATAAGACCTAAGTGGAATGTAAGCAGTCGAACAAGGAGTGATGTGACTCAGTGCACAGCCTATTGTGCTAAAGTCCCCAGCTCAAACAAACAATAAAGTGGGTGTTATTATTTGGTGTTAGTATTTGGGAATCTGCATTGGCCTGCCTGTCCTTAGGGTCCTGACAGGAAACCTCCTCACCTATAGCCACTAAGAGCACTTCACCTGTAGCCACTTCTGGGCACATTTGCTATGGTTCCTTGTAACAGGTGGACCTACCCCTAACCTCCCCCTTCTCCTGTGTCTACCTCCCTCTCTCTCCCGCACTCTTTACCCCATGGGACTAGTCTGCTCCCCTCTCTGCCTTCTCTGTCCCTTCTCTCTCATCTTCCAATAAGCCTCCTGTATAAGCCTTATCGCATAGCGTGACTTCTCTTCACTACATATATATATATATGTATATATATATATATATATATAATTTTATCAACAGTGAGTTCTGTCTTATCCTAGAAAGAAGCCAGGGCAGGACCAGAAAAAGCTGAGTGGCTAGCGTCTAGTGCTGCAGAGACGAAGACAGGGTCTGACATAGGTATGCTTATGATACTAAAATATTTTGAGAATGGAAGCAGCCTCTACATTATGTTATGGAACGGATTGCTTGTCTTTACTGAAAGGGAGATTAGAACCAGAAAGACAATAGTGGGTATTAAACTATGGGGTTAAACATAAAGCAAGAAAAGTAGATATTAGGAAAAGAGAATGAATCCTGATTTTGAAGCCAAAGGAAACATTTTGAGGAGAGTTAAGGAGCCTGAGATTTCTTGTCAAGCAGTCTGTGAGTTACCATTGAAATAGACATAAGAGATACCAGTGATGTATTCGGGATAACACATTGAAATTTTGCGATCATGGATTGCCGTGTGATGCAGGAATCATATATGTTCGTTTTTGCATTGTCTTGCTCGAGTGTATTGAATACTTGAAGTTGCATAGGTGTTATCTTTAGTGAGGACTTAAGTATACATGACAAACAAATACAGCACACAGGGAAAATACTATCATAAAGGAATAAACTTAGTTACTCTTCTACTTCAGAATAAAAGTGACAATTATTGCTTAATGATCCACTTGCATCTGGAACATTTTTCTGATATTGAAATCATGAATTAGGTTCTGAGCATGAAGCGCAGTTCCATTTCCACCGGTGGTGCTGGCTGCCTCTCCACACAGGAATTAAGATCTCAGGACCTCGACGAACCAGACCTTTATACCCGTCAAGCGTAAGTGCCTCCAACTATGGATCTCAGCTGCATGCTGCCATGTTCTGTACCTAGTTCTCAGAAACTGTAGAATCAGATGGTGAAAGTGGGTCTTCTCTAGTTCCACACTTGAGTCGCTCACTCTCCAAAGGTTAGTAATTCCTTCAGAGAGCTTTGGTTTTACTGTCTAAGTCTGGCAGTATTAATTAGCAATTAAACTAAGAAAATGTCAATATAAACTCAATTTAAAATAACAATCTTATTATAAGGTTTCAAAACTAAAATGGTTTTATTTATTTATTTGCTTCTTTGTTTGTTTTGGTTTGTTTTGGAGACAAGATTTCTCGATGCAGCCCTAGTTTTCCTGGCATTCACTCTGTAGACCAGGTTAGCATCGAACTTTGGGATATACCTTTCTCTGCTTCCAAAGTGCTCAGATTAAAGGTGCGTGCCACCACCACCTACAATGCTTTTAATTTAAAAAAAAATCTGGGTAAGCAAGATGACTCAGCAGGTAAAGGCACTTATCAACAAACCCAAACACCTGCTTTCAATCCCCAGACCCACATGGTAGAAGAGAACCTGCTGCATCAGCAGCTACTGACCACCAGCTGCTCGCTCTCTTTCTGTCTCTCTCTCTCTCTCTATCTCTCTCTCTCTCTCTCTCTCTCTCTCTCTTACACACACGCACACACACAATAATAAATGTAATAACGTTAAAATATTTCCAATGCAAAACATGGTCTCCCCTTTTAACGTCAGATCCCTTTAATATCTGACTAATGAAAGACAGTTAGAATCTATTCTGCTGCTGCATTCAGACTGTCCTAGCAGCCAGTCTCTAGGTAGCAATGTATGCATGAAAGGATGAGCATGAGAAGAACAAACAACATCTTAGTTTTGATGTAGTGATACCTAGATATACATACCTTGGAGAACATGTCTAGTCTAGATCAGCAGTTGTCTGGATTGGAGGTGGGGAAGTTTGATACAGATTGACAGGAAACAGTCTGTTATTTGTATGACCTGGGGTATGACCTCACCTTTTTGTACTTTGAATCCCTTGTGTATAAGAATGGGGATAGGTTGAGCGGTGGTGCACGTATTTAATTAAACGGAGGCAGTCTAATCTCTGGGTTTGAGGCCAGCCTGGTCTACAGACAAATTCCAAGACAACCAGAGCTACACAGAAAAACCTGTCTTCCAAAAAAAGAAAGAAAAAGAGTGGAGATACTGGGAGATTGCTCAGTGGTTTAGAGTCGTTCCTATTCTACCACAGGACCCAAATTCAGTTCCCAGTACCCACATTGGGCAGGTCACAACCGCCTGTGACTCCAGCTCAAGGAGATCTGGTGCCCCTTTTGTGACCTCCATAGGCACTCTCGTGCATGTGTGGTTATGCCTATACAAACAAAATATACATAGAATATAAAATAGAACTTTTCACTTTTTTAATGGAGATAATGGCAGACTCTCCTTTACAAGTTGATCTGAATATTTATTGAGTGTTTATATAGGTCAACTGCTCTTAAGTTCTTCATGCATATTAACTCTTGATACTGGGTGACAACTTTCCCTTAAGGCACAATGGCAAACAAGGGAGTACAAAAAAGGGAGCAGTTATAGGGGCATAAATAGAGACGAAAGTGTTTAGGTTATTGAACAGGCCTTTAGACTACTTGGTACAGAAGATCTATGGGCCTGAAACACACCTTTAAGGATAATATATGTGTTGATAATGTCATGCACAAGGAAATTTGGTTTGTTATTTGTGGTGCTGAGGATTGAGCACAAGCTGAACAAAACACTGAGATATATCCCTGTCACAGAAGTACATTTCATTCCCCCCATATTTTATACCTAAAACTGCTGTAACTTCATGGTATGCTCTCCTGCTTTAAGGAATGCATTGTCTTTAGTTATTTAAAGCTTAAAGACTAATGTTTGATGCTGTTGTTACGATGTGTGTGTGTGTGTTTGTGTGTGTGTGTGTGTGTTTGTGTGTGTGATGGATAGCCTTGAAATAATGCAGACTTGAACAGAGGAGGAAATGTTTTTGATTGCCTTCTTAATATGCAACTTGGTATGTTTTCAAGTTCTAAAAAAATAAAGGATACAAGACCTATCCATGATAAAGTATTTATTCAGAAAAATATCCAACATCTATATAAGGTATTAAATTGTCTGATTTGAGTGATTTTGCAGTGTGGTTTAAATTCTGGTTTGTCTGAGACAGGGTTTCTCTGTCTAGCTCTGGCTGTCAGTGGAACTCACTCTGTAGACCAGGCTGGCCTTGAACTCACAGACATCTGCCTGCCTCTGGCTCAGGAGTGCTGGGATTTGCTGGGATTAAAGGTGTGAGCCACTAGCACCCAGTTTTATTGTTTTTTTAAAAGCAATGTATAAGTAAAACCCACAGTTTTACAAAAATAGCTATTCAAGTAATCCACACAAAGTTGTTTTCACCGTTAACAATTTCTATGGCATTTGACATGGGCTACAAACATGGCCCTGTGGTAAAGTACTTTCTTAGCATGTGGCTTCAGACCTGGGCTCAATTCCCAGTACCACCAAAAAGAACAAAACAAAACAAAACAACTACTTTTTACTAGGAAGACCCTTTTCCCTTCCTCAATAAAAGAGAGGTCAGGAGTGTGCCTTGTATCAGCAATTCCAGCACTTTCTTATCAGACACTGGGGGGATTGCAAGTTCCAGGTCAGGCAGGGTCACATAGTAAGACCCTATCTAAAATACATAACAGCCAGGAAATCTTAAAATGAAAAATGGTCTATGTTTAGTAATAGTGCAAGTTAGTTTGAGTCATGAAAAATTTAAACAAAAATCAGTCTATAAGAAAATGTTGATGAGGGTCTGAAGAGGTGAATCAGCATCTAAGAACACTGCTTACTCTTCCAGAGGTGCTGAGTTCAGTTCCCAGTAACCACATACTGGCTCACAACTGTCTATAGTGTGATCCCATGTCCTCGTCTGACATAAAGTTGGACGTGCTGGTAGATTACTCATATAAATAAAAATAAATTTTTAAAGAAAAAAGGAAGGAAGGAAGGAAGGAAGGAAGGAAGGAAGGAAGGAAGGAAGGAAGGAAGGAAGGAAGGAAGGAAAAGAAATGAAGGAAGAAAAAGTTGATGAAGCCCGGTGGTGGTAGTGGTGGGAGCACATGCCTTTAATCCCAGCACTCAGGAGCCAGAGGCAGGAAGAGCTCTATGCGTTAGAGGCCAGCCTGGGCTACAGAGTGAGCTCCAAGACAGCCAAGCCTACACAAAGAAACCCTGTCCCATAAAACCAAAAGAGTTGATGATCTAAATATTTGTGCAGTAGGACATACCTATAATCCCAGATTTGGAAAGCAGGAGAATCCATTGTTCTGGGCTATGTAAACTCATGACTCAAAAACAAAAAAGAAGAAGAAAAGAAAAGAAAAACTATATGTATGTAGGACTGGAGGGTTTTTTCTGTGATTAAGAAAACTGTTTGCTCTTGCAGAGGACCTGAATTCAATTTCTGGCACTCACACAGAAACTCAAACCATCTGTAACTGCAGTTCTTCTCATCTAGGAGCACACAACACACATGCTTACATGCAGTGAAGATGTTTATATGCATAAATATACATGTACATAATAATTGACGAGAGGCTGAAGAGGTAGCTCAGCAGTTAAGAGCACTTGTTCTTCCAAAGGGCCTGTGTTCATTGCCAGCACCTGCTTGGTCAATCACAACCCTCAGTAACTCCAGTCCCCTGGATCTCATGCCCTCTTCTGGCCTACCTGAACATTGTGTGCTCATGATGTACAAAGTTTACAAAACACCTAGACACATAATTTATTTTAAAAATAATTGAGCAAGACATGGTGGTGCATGCCAGTAATCCCAGCACTCTGGAAGCTGAGAGGAGAATCTTGAGTTCAAGGTTAGCCTGAGCTACATAACAAGTCCAAGGTTACCCTGGTATGTATAGCAAAAACCTTTCTAAATTTTAGAAAATAGATATTAAGAGGGATTACAGCATAAACAATAAAATATCAAAATGGAAAAGTCAAAATAACCAGAAAAAAATCAAATATTAACTCTCACAAAATGATTTATTAACAAATTATTTTACAGATGAATGCTTTCAAATAATTAAAGGTCAGATGGTTTTTAAACATGAGAGTTGTCATAGAACATAAACACAATTATCAAGAGGCTACTATATGCGTGTACAACAACTTATAGGCATCATAATAAAATCAAACCAATCACTGACAGACATAATATACAAAGCTCAATAATTGCTATCAAAATGTATTTGGCAAATAGGCAATTATTATTTAAGATAAGGTCTTGCTCAGATTAGGTGAGTCTCTAGCCAGAATCTTTGGGCCTTCCTTAGTCCTCTAAATGCTGGAATTAGATGCATGCATGGCAACAACTGGCTCAGCAAATGCTTTACGCATGACCATATGCCTGGTACTGTAATAGATGTCTGAACTAATATAGCACAACACCTGCCCCATGGACTCCATTTCAAGTGGGACGATGGCTACAGGAACAAGTATTTCCCATTACAAGATTATTAAGTTAGCTACAAAGTAGTAGATTTCATAATGGCATTTTTTTTCCTTTTTTTTCTTTTTTTTTTATTCTTTTTTAATTAAAATTTCCAACTGCTTTCCGTTTCCCATTTCCCTCCCCTCCTCCCAAACATTGCCCCCTCCCCCCACTCCCCTCCCCCATCCCCACTCCTCTTCTCCTCCCCCCAGTCCATTCCCCCTCCCTCTCGATACTGAAGAGCAGTCCAAATTCCCTGCCCTACAGGAAGACCAAGGTCCTCCCACTTCCATCCAGGCCCAGGAAGGTGAACATCCAAACAGGCTAAGCTCCCACAAAGCCAGTTCATGTATTAGGATCGAAACCTAGTGCCATTGTCCTTGGCTTCTCATCAGCCTTCATTGTCCGCCATGTTCAGAGAGTCCAGTTTCAACCCATGCTTATTCAGTCCCAGTCCAGCTGGCCTTGAAGAGCTCCCAATAGATCAGTTCCACTGTCACAGTGGGTGGGTGCACGCCTCGTGGTCCTGATTTCCTTGCTCATGTTCTCCCTCCTTCTGCTCCTCATTTGGACCTTAAGAGCTCAGACCGTTGCTCCAATTTGGGTCTCTGTCTCTCTCTCGATCTATCGCCAGTTGAAAGTTCCTGTGCCATTCTCCTTGGCCTCTCGTCAGCTCTCATTGTCCGCCACATTCCGAGAGTCCGGTTTTATCCCATGTTTTGTCAGTAGCAGTCCAGCTGACCTTGGTGAGCTCCCAATAGATCGGCCCCACTGTCTCAGTGGTTGGGTGCACCCCTCATGGTCCTGACTTCCTTGTTCATGTTCTCTCTCCTTCTGCTCCTCATTATAACCTTGGGAGCTCAGTCCGGTGCTCCAGTGTGGGTCTCTGGCTCTATCTCCATCCATCGCTAGATGAAGATTCTATGGCGATATGCAAGATATTCATCAGTATGATTATAGGATAGGTTCATTTCAGGTTCCCTATCCTCAGGTGCCCCAATGAACTAACTGGGGACATTGCCCTGGGCATCTGGTAGCCATTCCAAGTTCAAGTCTCTTGCCACCCCTTAGGTGGCTCCCTTACCTAAGGTATGAGTTTCCCTGCTCCCCTATCCAACCTTCCTTTATCCCCAATCACCCCGATTCCCCCAGTTCCCCTCATCCTCTCCTTCACAGTTTTCTCTCCCCATCACCCCTCATCCCCATCCCACCCCACCCCCAAGATTCCAATTTTTTGCCCATCAGTCATGTCTATTTCCCATAGCTGGGAGGATATCTATATGTTTTTCCTTGGGTTTACCCTCTTGTTTAGCTTCTTTAGGATCACAAATTATAGACTCAGTGGCCCCTATCCATGGCTAGAAACCAATTATGAGTGAGTACATCCCATGTTCTTCTTTTTGGGTCTGGGTTACCTCACTAAGGATCGTATTTTCTATTTCCATCCATTTGCATGCAAAATTCGAGAAGTCATTGTTTTTTACCGCAGAGTAGTACTCTAATGTGTATATATTCCACACTTTCTTCATCCATTCTTCCATTGAAGGGCATCTAGGTTGCTTCCAGGTTCTGGCTATTACAAATAATGCTGCTATGAACATAGTTGGACAAATGCTTTTGTCATATGATAGGGCATCTCTTGGGTATATTCCCAAGAGTGGTATTGCTGGGTCCAGGGGTAGGTTGATCCCAATTTTTCTGAGAAACCGCCACACTGATTTCCAAAGTGGTTGCACAAGTTTGCAGTCCCACCAGCAATGGATGAGGGTACCCCTTTCTCCACAACCTCTCCAGCAAAGGCTATCCTTGGTGTTTTTGATTTTAGCCATTCTGACAGGTGTAAGATGATATCTCAAAGTTGTTTTGATTTGCATTTCTCTGATCGCTAAGGAGGTTGAGCATGGCCTTAAGTATCTTTTGGCCATTTTAACTTCTTCTGTTGAGAATTCTCTGTTCAGTTCAGTGCCCCATTTTTTAATTGGGTTAATTATCCTTTTAAAGTCTAGTTTCTTGAGTTCTTTATATATTTTGGAGATCAGACCTTTGTCTGTTGCGGGGTTGGTGAAGATCTTCTCCCAGTCAGTAGGCTGCCTTTTTGTCTTAATGACAGTGTCCTTTGCTTTACAGAAGCTTCTCAGTTTCAGGAGGTCCCATTTATTCAATGTTGCCCTTAATGTCTGTGCTGCTGGGGTTATACATAGGAAGCGATCTCCAGTGCCCATATGTTGTAGGGTACTTCCCATTTTCTCTTCTGTCAGGTTCAGTGTGTTCAGATTGATATTGAGGTCTTTGATCCATTTGGACTTGAGTTTTGTGCATGGTGATAGATATGGGTCTATTTTCATTCTTCTACAGGTTGACATCCAATTGTGCCAGCACCATTTGTTGAAGATGCTTTCTTTCTTCCATTGTATACTTTTAGCTCCTTTATCGAAAATCAGTTGTTCATAGGTTTGTGGGTTAAAATCCGGGTCTTCTATACGATTCCATTGGTCGACTTCTCTGTTTTTATGCCAGTACCACGCTGTTTTCATTACTGTAGCTCTGTAATAGAGTTTGAAGTCAGGGATGGTAATGCCTCCAGAAGTTCCTTTATTGTATAAGATTGTTTTGGCTATCCTGGGTTTTTTGTTTCTCCATATAAAGTTGATTATTGTCCTTTCAAGATCTGTGAAGAATTTTGATGGGATTTTAATGGGGATTGCATTGAATCTATAAATTGCCCTTGGTAGAATTGTCATTTTTACTATGTTGATTCTCCCAATCCAAGAGCAAGGGAGATCCTTCCATTTTCTGGTATCCTTTTCAATTTCTTTCTTCAATGCCTTAAAGTTTTTGTCAAATAGATCTTTCACTTCCTTGGTTAGAGTTACCCCAAGATATTTTATGCTGTTTGTGGCTATCGTGAAAGGTGATGATTCTCTTATTTCTCTCTCTGCTTCCAGATCCTTTGTGTATAAGAGGGCGACTGATTTTTTGGAGTTGATCTTGTATCCTGCCACGTTACTAAAGGCGTTTATCAGCTGTAGGAGTTCTTTGGAGGAGTTTTTGGGGTCGCTCATGTACACTATCATATCATCTGCAAATAATGCAAGTTTAACTTCTTCCTTTCCAATTTGAATCCCCTTTATCCCCTTATGTTGTCTTATTGCTATTGCTAAAACTTCGAGAACTATATTGAAGAGGTATGGAGAGAGTGGACAGCCTTGGCGTGTTCCTGATTTTAGTGGGATGGCTTTAAGTTTCTCTCCATTTAGTTTGATATTAGCTGTCGGCTTGCTGTATATAGCTTTAATTATATTTAGGTATGACCCTTGTATCCCTAATCTCTCCAAGACTTTTATCATAAAGGGATGTTGAATTTTGTCAAATGCTTTTTCAGCATCTAATGAAACGATCATATGGTTTTTTTCTTTCAGTTTATTTATATGATGTATTACATTGATAGATTTGCGTATGTTAAACCAGCCCTGCATCTCTGGTATGAAGCCTACTTGATCATAATGGATAATTTTTCTAATGTGTTCTTGGATTCGGTTTGCCAGAATTTTGTTGAGGATTTTTGCGTCGATGTTCATGAGTGAGATTGGCCTGTAATTCTCTTTCTTGGTTGGGTCTTTGTGTGGTTTTGGTATCAGAGTTACTGTAGCTTCCTAAAAGGAATTTGGCAATGACTCTTCTGTTTCTATATTGTGAAATACATTAAGGAGAATAGGTATTAGGTCTTCTTGGAAGTTCTGGTAGAATTCCGCATTGAAACCATCTGGTCCTGGACTTTTTTTGGAAGGGAGGTTTTTGATAACCGCTTCTAATTCTTCACGACTAACAGGTCTATTTAGGTTGTTCACCTGGTCCTGGTTTAACTTTGGTAAATGGTATTTATCTAAAAAAGCGTCCATTTCTTTTGCATTTTCCAGTTTTGTGGCATACAGGCTTTTGTAGTAAGATCTAATGAGTCTCTGAATTTCCTCTGTGTCTGTGGTTATGTCTCCCTTTTCATTTCTGATCTTATTAATTTGCAAATTCTCTCTCTGCCGTTTGATTAGTTTGGATAGGGGTTTATCAATCTTGTTGATTTTCTCCAGGAACCAGCTTTTTGATTCATTGATTCTTTCAATTGTTTTCTGTGTTTCTATTTTGTTGATTTCAGCCCTCAGTTTGATTATTTCCAGTCTTCTACCCCTTCTAGGTGAGTCTGCTTCTTTCTTCTTTTTTTTCTAGAGCTTTCAGGTGGGCTGTTAAGTCTCCAATGTGTGCTTTCTCTGTTTTCTTTAAGTGGGCAGTTAGTGCTATGAACTTTCCTCTCGGAACTGCTTTCATAGTGTCCCATAGGTTTGAGTATGTTGTTTCTTTATTTTCATTGTCTTCAAGGAAGAGTTTAATTTCTTTCTTTATTTCTTCCTTAATCCAGGTATGGTTCAGTAGTTGACTATTCAGTTTCCATGAGTTTGTAGGCTTTCTGGGGGTAGCATTGTTGCTGAATTCTAGCTTTAATCCATGGTGATCTGATAAGATACAGGTGGTTCTTAATATTTTTTTGTAACTGTGGATGTTTGCTTTGTTACCGAGTATGTGGTCGATTTTTGAGAAGGTTCCATGAGCTGCAGAGAAGAAGGTATATTCTTTCCTATTTGGGTGGAATATTCTATAGATGTCTGTTAAGTCCATTTGATTCATTACCTCCATTAATTCTCTTATTTCTCTGTTAGGTTTCTGTCTACTTGACCTGTCCATTGGTGAGAGAGGAGTATTAAAGTCTCCTACTATTAATGTGTGCGGTTTGATGGCTGCCTTGAGTTTTAACAATGTTTCTTTTACGTACGTGGGTGCTTTTATATTAGGGGCATAGATATTCAGGATTGAGACTTCATCCTGATGAATTGTTCCTGTTATGAGTAGAAAATGTCCCTCTCCATCTCTCCTGAATGATTTAAGTTTGAAGTCAACTTTGTTAGAAATTAGTATGGCCACCCCTGCTTGTTTCTTAGGTCCATTTACTTGATAAGCCTTATCCCAACCCTTTACTCTGAGTAGGTGCCTGTCTTTGTGGTTGAGGTGTGTTTCTTGTAAACAGCAGAATGTTGGATCCTGTTTTCGTATCCAATCTCTTAGTCTGTGCCTTTTTATAGGAGAGTTGAGTCCATTGACATTAAGTGATATTAATGACCAGTGGTTGTTAACTCCGGTCATTTTTTAAGTTGTAAATTTTGTGTGTTCCCCTTCTTTGTGTTGCGCTGGTGAAGGGTCTCTAGTTGTCTGAGATATTGTGGTCATTGTTGGACTCCTTGGTTAGTGATTTTCCTTCTATTACTTTCTGTAAGGCTGGATTTGTGGCTACGTATTGTTTAAATTTGTTTTTATCCTGGAAAATTTTGTTTTCTCCATTTATAGTGAACGAAAGCTTGGCTGGGTATAGTAGTCTGGGCTTGCATCCATGGTCTCTTAGTTTCTGCAGTACATCTATCCAGGACCTTCTGGCTTTCATGGTTTCCATAGAGAAGTCAGGTGTAAGTCTGATAGGTTTACCTTTATAAGTAACTTGGCCTTTTTCCTTCGCTGCTCTTAGTATTCTTTCTTTATTCTGTATGCTTTGTGTTTTGATTATTATATGGCGAGAGGATTTTTTTTTTTTGATCCAGCCTATTCGGTGTTCTGTATGCTTCTTGAACCTTCATAGGTATATCTTTCTTTAGGTTGGGAAAGTTTTCTTCTATAATTTTATTAAATATATTTTCTGGACCGTTGAGCTGAGCTTCTTCTCCTTCTTCTATTCCTATTATTCTTAGGTTTGGTCTTTTTATTGTGTCCCATATTTCCTGAATGTTTTGTGATGAGAATTTGTTGGCCTTGCTGTTTTCTTTGATCAGCGTGTTTATTTTCTCTATGGTATCTTCAGAATCTGAAATTCTTTCTTCTATCTCTTGTATTCTGTTGGTTATGCTTGCTTCTGTAGTCTCTATTCGTTTACCTAGATTTTCCCTGTCCAGCTGGTCTTCTGTTTGTGTTTTCTTCTTTGCCTCCATTTCAGTTTTGAAGTCTTGAACTGTTTCCATTATCTGTTTGATTGTTTTTCCTTGGTTTCCTAGGGTATCATTCACTGATTTACTCAATTCTTCAAACTTTCTGTTATACTTCTCATCCATTTCTATAAGGGCATTTTTTACATGTTGCTTAAGGGCGTCAATCACTTTCATAAAGTCAATTTTATCTACTTCTTCATGATTAAGGTGTTCATGTCCACCTGTTGGGATGTCGCTGGGTTCTGGTGGTTTCATATAGTTTTTCAGATTGTTAGGTGAATTCTTGCATTGGCGCCTGCCCATCTCTTTCTCCGAATGCTCCCCTCTGGATCTTCTTTTACCGGATCAGGTCTCCTTGCCTACTGATGTACCTTCCCAGTGATGGCTCTCTGCAGTGCTAGCTCTCCTGGTGTTCTAGTGATGTCTCTCCTTGCTTGTTGCAGGCAGGCCAGTGAAACAAAGGAAGTCTCGCCTGCCTACTTGCCCTGAGGATTTGCCCCCAGCGCCAGACAGACTGAGCTGGATGGTGTTATGTGCCCAAAGAGGAAAGGGGACAGAAGGAAGAAGGGTTCTGGATGCAAGCTGGGTGGGACAAGAAGAGAGAGGCAGTATGGGGGGGGTAGAGCCCCTGCAGGGAGCCCGGGGAGTATAGGGAGGGGGATGAGGAACTTCAGAGTTCCCTGTCCAGGGCTGCTTCCGCCGCCGCTGGTCACAAACTCACCGCACTGCTGTCTCTCCTGGTGCCGAGATCAGATCTCCGTGCAGGTTGGGTAGTTCGTAAACAAAGCGCCTACCTTGGTTGGTGCAGGCGGGCCAGTGAGACAAAGGAGGTCTCGCCTGCCTACTTGCCCTGAGGATTTGCCCCCAGCGCCAGACAGACTGAGCTGGATGGTGTTATGTGCCCAAAGAGGAAAGGGGACAGAAGGAAGAAGGGTTCTGGATGCAAGCTGGATGGGACAAGCTCATAATGGCATTTTTACACATGTTTTCTTCTTCCACACCCTGCCCTCTGGCCTTTGCCTTGCCCTCCCCTCTGTCCCATTCTTGCTGTTTTTCCATTGCCCACAACAACCTAATTTCTGCTCTCCCAGTACAATATTGCATTATCTTCTGTCAGTGTTCCTGTACCCTAATCCTTCAGGTCTCTTTTTCCCTCTCACAGTTCTCTAGTTTCATGAGTCATCCACACATGGACACCGACCCACTCACACATAGAAACTTCAATCAAGGCTACACACATGAGAGAAAACATAGTGCTTATCTGAACGCAGTTTATTTCAGCTAACATTCTGAATTGAAATTTCACCCATTTTCCTACAAATGTCATTTTTTTACTTTTAAATCTCTGTGTGTGTGTGTGTGTGTGACCACAGAGATGAGAGATGTCAGACCCTCCTGGGGCTTGTGTTACAGGTGGTTGTGAACTGCCTGGTTTGAGTGTTGGGAATCAAATGCTGGTCCTCTGGAAGAACAAGAAGTGCTCTTTATCACTGAGGCATATAGGCAGATCATGTGATAGTTTTGGTTGTCGTCCTCAAAGATTTGTTTATCTTTTATTTTTATGTGTGTGAATATTTTTCCTGCAATATATGTGTACATCCGTGGTGACTGTGGAGGCCAGAAAGGGATTCCCTGGAACTGGAGTTATAGATGGTTCTGAGCCACCAAGTGGGTGCTGGGAACCAAACCCAGTTCATCTGTAAGAGCAGCCAGTGCTTTTCCCTGAGACATCTGTCCCACCACTTTCTCATTTTTGACAAACCTACTTACTGATTTCCTCAGTAGCTGCAATTTATGCTCACTAGCAGTGAGTAAAGTTTCCTCTTTCCTCAAATTCCTGCCAGCATCTGTTGTTCTGTTTTCTTGATGAAAGTCATTCTGAGCTAGTAAGGTGACAGTATAAATCATTTTAATTTCACCTTTCCCTGATGGCTTAGGATGTTGAACCCATCATCAAATATTATTTGCCATTTCTATTTCTTCCTTTGAGGACTGTCTGCTCACCTCATTACCTCATGTATGGATTGGATTTGGTTTAATCTTGGCTGTTTTTACATAATAGAACCCTATGCGATACAGAGTTGGCAATGATTTCTCAAATCTGTAAGCTGTCTCTTCAGTTGTGAGGTTCCTTCCATTGTTAGGCAGGTTTTTAGTTTGCTATAATCCATGTGTCAGTCCTTGGGTTGTGTTCTCTGCTGTCACAGTCCATTCAGAAGTTCCTACCTCTGCATAGGATGATTGTTGACACGGGACATAGTTGATGTGTCTTCCCTGCAGTTTCAGCATGTCCTGTCTTCACATGAAGTCTCTGATCTATTTTCAATGTTTCATGTAGTTTGAGACTCGACCTGATTTCATTCTTCTACAGGTACATACCCAGTTTTCTCAGCACCATCTGTAAAAGGATCTTTCCTAATGACATCTGGGTTTAAGGGAAAAAATGAAGTACCTTCTAGGGCTGGGTTGATGAATCCATGATTAAGAGCACTTGCCGCTCTTGCAGAGGACAAAGGTTCAGATAACAGCACCCATATGGCAGCTCACAATCCCTTATATCTCTAATTCTAAGGTATCTGATGTCATCTTCTGGAGAGTAGTTGACTGTTCAGTTTTCATGAGTTTGTAGGCATTCTGGGAGTAGAATTGTTGTTGAATTCTAGCATTATTCCATGGTAATCCAATAGTACACAGCTGGTTACTACATTTTCTTTTGTATCTGTGAATGTTTGCTTTGTTACTGATTATGTGATCAATTTTTGAGAAGGTTCCATGAGATGCTGAGAAGAAGGTATTTTCTTTTCTGTTGGGTGGAATGTTCTATAGATGTCTATTAATTTCATTTGTTTCACTACATCTGTGATATCTCTTATTGCTCCATTAAGTTTCTGTCTGTTTAGCCTGTCCATTGGTGAGAGAGGAGTGTTGAAACCTACTATTAGAGTGTGTGTTTCCCTTCTTTGAGTTGTGGTGGTGGAGAGTTGTCAGATGTCTGTGTTATTATGGGTGTTCTTAGCTTCCTTGGTTTGTGCTTTGCCTTCTAGTAGTTTCTGTAAGGCTGGGTTTGTGGCTACCTATTATTTAAATCTGTTTTTGTCCTGGAATATCTTTTTTCTCCATTGATGGTGAATGCAAGCTTTGCTGTGAATAGTACTCTGGGATTGCCTTCATGGTCTCTTAGTGTTGGCAGCACATCTATCTAAGACATTCTGGCTTTCATGGTTTCCACTGAGAAGTCAGGTGTAATTCAAGTGCCTACGGACTCCTGATCTTTGATGAAGAAACCAGAAATACATGGGAGACCATTCTCTCCCTTATAAGAGATCATGTCAGCACACAGAAGCCACCCTATTGCTGACACACCCCCACATCCCCCAAAAATATTTAATGGAAAGGAATTCCCACACAGACCTCAACCTAAAACCAGATATCTTGAACCTAACAGAAGAAAAAGAAGGGAAGATCCCTGAAATCAATGACATAGGAAAAGACTTTCTGAGCAGAACACTATTAACACAGACACTAATTTCAACAATTAATAAATGGGATCTCATGAAACTGAAAAGCTTCTGCATGACAAAAGATCCCATCATTCAGACAAAGTGGCAGCTTACAGAATGGTAAAATTTTTTTTATCAACTACACACCCAATAGAGGGCTAATATCCAAAATTATACAAAAAAACTCAAACAAAATGTATAAAGAACTCAAAAGGCTAGATATCAAGAAAACAAATGACTCAATTAAAACTGGGAATTTTTAAACAGAGAATTCTCAATAGGGAATCTTATGTGGCTGAGAAAGACTTAAATGTTCAACATTCTCAGTCATTCGTGAAATGCAAACCAAGTCTGCTTTGAGAGTCCATTTTACACCTGTCAGAATCCTTAGGATCAATAATACGAGTGACAGTTCCTGCTGGCAAGGACATAGAATAAGGGGTACACTCATCCACTGCTGGTAGGAGTGCAGACTCATACAGTCACTATGGAAATGAGTGTGGATTTACCTTAGAGAGATGGGAACTGATCTACCTCGTGATCCAGCTCTATCACTCTTGGGCATTTACCCAAAGGAAACTTCATCCTACCACAGAGACGCTTACTCAACCATGTCCATTGCTGCTCTATTAATAATGCCCAGAAATTGGATAACATATTCAAGACATGAATATGAATGGATAATAAAAATTGGAACCTTTATACAAATGAATATTACTCAGCCATTATAAAGAATTAAATTCACAGTAAATGGGTAGAACTAGGGGGAGAAATCACCCTGAGTGAGGTACCCAGACACAGAAAGCCAAATGTGGCATGTATTAGCTTACATGTGGATATACAGAATCACAGAGATTAAGCATAGAGTAACAGACTAAGGAGGAGAGAAGCATCTCATCAGGAAAGAAGAAATAGAATAGAAAGGTACAGGCTGGAGAGGGGAGGTGCAAGGAGAGAAATAGAGGGACGAGGGAGTGTATACAGGGAGAAACAGCTAAAACTAAGGCCACGGAAGTAGTGAGCAGTGGCATGGGTATTGATACAGTCGATGCTTCCTGAAATAAATGCATATGTGAAGGCAATCTAACAGAGAAATCAAATAACAGGGTGATGCGACTGTGTCTGAGAGCTTTCTCCTTCTGTCTTGCATTCCATTCTTTAGGTTGGGATTAAAGATGTGCACCACTGGGATTAAAGGCGTGCACCGCCAGGTTTCTATGGCAAACTAGAGTGGCTACTGAGATTAAAGGTGTGTGCTACCACTTACTCTCTGATCTTCAGCTAAACTTTCTTTATTAAAATACAAATGAAATATCACTACACGTAAGTATCACAAAACATTGTAAAGGTGGGGACACATAGATTATAAGAGCCAGAGCATCATGGAGTTTGCTGTGACATTGTATCTCCTAGGAATGTCAGAATCTACACCAATAAAATCTTATTAACATGGCTGCTTAAGTATGAGCTGAATAAGGACAAGAGGCAATCTATAAGGGACAAGGGGCCAACCAGCCCTACACAAAGAACTATAGGGAACTCACAAATGCCGGGAGTGGAGAAACAGTTTTAGTCCTACTGTGGGAAGAGTACACGAAATGCTTATCCAATACCAAATGGTGAGCCCTGAATCATACATACAAATAACATTATACTAAATTAAAATATGCGTGTGTTATAGTTTCTTAGGTACTTAACAGTATGAATCCTTGTGATTTTTTTCACATATCCATACTATTATTTTGCTCTCCTTTCTCCCTGTGTATTTATCTCCCTTCAACCTAATTATAACCCTGACAGCATTCAGACAAGTAACATACAGATTGGGCAGGTTACATACACATATGCATGTAACAAAATTAATGAAAAATCCATGAATTTGAAAGGGAACAAGGAGGCATATAAGAGCGGGTTTGAAGAAAAAAAGTAAAAGGAGAAATGATGTTTCATTGTTACAAAATATTTGTATAACTATGTAAAGACGTGTTGCATTTGTTGAATTATATGTAAAAATGTGTTGCTGTTTTACCTTGTCTGCCTAAGGCACCTGATTAGTCTAACAAAAAGCTAAATGGCCAATAGCAAGAAAGAGGTATAGGCAGGACTTGCAGGCAGGGAAACTGAGTAGCAGGAGGAATTTAGGCTTAGAAAGGAAGAAAGAAAAAGAGATACCAGGGAGAAACCAGTGGCCAATCAGACACACATGGAGGAAGCAGGAAACCAAGACATACAGAATAAAAGAAAGGTAAAAAGCCCCAAGGAAAAATGTAGATGAATAGAAACAGGTTAAATTAAGTTCAAAAAGCTAGAAGGACGAGCCTAAGCTAAGACTAAGCACTTATAATTAATAAGAAGCATTCATAATAAATTATTTGGGAGTTTCTTGGTGGCACAAAGGAAAATTCCAACTACACATAATACAATAAATAAAATAAAGAAGTAGTTGTTTTTAAAGAATTAACATAAAAGGTAAAAAAGGGACACAGCCAAGACTGTTAAATAGACAAGCTTGTCTCAGAAAAAAAAAGAAGATAAAAAGAGATGTAACATATCCCTATTACCTGCTCTGAAGAATTTTTCACAGATACTGCCACGGCATAACCACATGGGAATAAGGTGGCCTGCATTAATTAAAAGAGTTTCTAATAGTAAAGTATATTACAGTTGCTTATGACTTAAAATGTCATTATAAAATATCTAGCAAATTAAATTCAACTTGATTACATTATCATTTCTTCCCACTACATTCCTTAGGATGAATTTTAATTTATTAACGCCATGTATCACTAAGCTAAAATCCTGATACAATTATCTCACTTGATCCTGAGTGGCATTCAGAAGTAGACATAGAAAGCAAGCTTGTCAGGTTTTTGTGTGTCTATGACTACCAGCCTGATGACTGTAGACTTCAACTTTTTAAAATTTGTACAAAAAAAATGTTTCAATGAGTTCTTTGATGAGGAATGATTTTAGAAGGACTAGTATGTGAAAACTTGCTTTATTTAAGCACCCGTAGAACATTAATCCTTTCTCACTTCAGTCTTCTATAAAAAGAATCCAGGAGTAGTTAATGCATAAGCAATAGCTATTACAATAGTCTTGCTAATTGACCTTGTAATGACAAAATATGGGAGATCTTGGTCAAACAGAGATAATACTTCCAATTCAAATGTCTTAGCTAAAGTGATTTTGTATTTCTTCTGTAGACTCTTCTCAAACTCACAGAGATCCCCCTGCCTCTGCCTCTTGAGTACTGGGAGTAAAGGAATGTACCACCACTGACCAGCAAATTTTGTACTTCTTAAGGCATCTTGAAACTAAGATGAGTGTTGAAATGAATTTTGAGAACTTAGGTCCTGATAAAACTGTACAAGAATACTTTTTATTTGCCTTTATTTTTTTTTATTTTCATTATTTTTTATTTTTTTTCCAAGCATAAGTACATTTTAAATACACTGTAAACTGGTGGTTATTTTTTATCTGAATCTGTCTTTACTATATATCTCTTTTACTGAATACAAAGGTCTTTAATCTGCTAAATGGCTTGGCTTGGATTAAAGCAGAGACTTTGGGCTGGGTCTACCCTATTACTTGGTTTTCTTTTTTTTTATTAATTAATTAATTTAATTATTAAAGATTTCTGCCTCTTCCCCGCCACCACCTCCCATTCCCTCCCCCTCCCCCAATCAAGTCTTCCTTCCTCCTCAGCCCAAAGAGTAAGCAGGTTTCTCTGCCCTGTGGGAGGTCCAAGGACCACCCACCTCCATCCAGGTCTATTAAGGTGAGCATCCAAACTACCTGGGCTCCCACAAAGCCATTACATGCAATAGGATCAAGAACCCATTGCCATTGTTCTTCAGTTCTCAGTAGTCCTCATTGTCCATTATGTTCAGCGAGACCGGTTTTGTCCCATGCTTTTTCAGTCCCCGGCCAGCTGGCCTTGGTGAGTTCCCGATAGCTCATCCCCATTGCCTCAGTGTGTGGGTGCACCCCTCGCCGTCCTGAGTTCCTTGCTCGTGCTCACTCTCCTTCTGCTCCTCCTTTGGATCGTGAGACTTCAGTCCAGTGCTCCAATGTTGGTCTCTGTCTCTGTCTTCTTTCATCGCCTGATGAAGGTTAATATTCAGGGGGATGCTTATATGTTTTTCTTTGGGTTCACCTTCTTATTTAGCTTCTCTAGAGTCACGAATTATAGTCTCAATGTCCTTTATTTATGGCTAGAAACCAAATATGAGTGAGTACATCCCATGTTCCTCTTTTTGGGTCTGGCTTACCTCACTCAGGATTGCCTTTATTTTTTTAAAAAAGATCTTTATTATTTTTATTTTATGTATAAAGTGTTTTGCCTACATGTATGTCTGTATACCACACGTGTGTCTGGTTCCCACCAAGGCCAGAAGAGGGCATCAGACCTCCTGAAATTAGAGTTATAGTTATGGGTCCTGGGGATTTAACCCATTTCTTTGGAAGAGCAGGCAGTGCTCTTACCCATGGAGCCATTTCACCAGGCCCAGGGATATTTTACAAAACAAAACAACAATAAAAGATACTATGGAAAACAACTGGGCACTGCTGCAAAAGTCCTTGATTGTCTCAAATACAGATGAGGAGACACACTGATGGCTAGGAAAGACTGAAACTCAAAAGGGCTGCTAGGGACAAAACTACAATTCTAGCCAGAGGCACAACAGCTGCAAGATTTAGAAATCTAAGCTTTTGCCCTAGGACTTCCCACCACTGTCTGGGAACTGGCATAGCCTTCTTGCTTAAGAGTACTCGCAAGAGGCTTTCTGACGTCACGCAGGCGGAGACTTTAAAATCCAAATGGCTCCTGGTTGGCATTGGTGGGTGTCTTCCTAAGCAGTTGTGCATTTTACTGGAAGTGGGCGCTGGGGGTCAAGAACCAGAGAGAAAGGTAACTGCTGGTATGGGGTTAACTCTGTTCCTGCTAAGAAACTCTGTGGCATCAGAGACCTGGGGCGGCATCTGCAGGTTCTGGGTTCAGGGATCAGTAAGTTTGTGTGGGCAGCGCCTGGAGAGGGAAAAGAGGATGCTGATTGCTGACCAAGGTGTTCCGCAGGGAGGGGGAGAAGGGGAGGACTGCCTGGGAGGGACAGGTTAAAACACTGCGTTCCTGTGGTAATGCAGCATCTGAAAAGCCATGTAAGAAGAAAAAGTCTGGGAAACTGAAGGCTTGAGAATAAGACCTAAGTGGAATGTAAGCAGTCGAACAAGGAGTGATGTGACTCAGTGCACAGCCTATTGTGCTAAAGTCCCCAGCTCAAACAAACAATAAAGTGGGTGTTATTATTTGGTGTTAGTATTTGGGAATCTGCATTGGCCTGCCTGTCCTTAGGGTCCTGACAGGAAACCTCCTCACCTGTAGCCACTAAGAGCACTTCACCTGTAGCCACTTCTGGGCACATTTGCTATGGTTCCTTGTAACAGGTGGACCTACCCCTAACCTCCCCCTTCTCCTGTGTCTACCTCCCTCTCTCTCCCGCACTCTTTACCCCATGGGACTAGTCTGCTCCCCTCTCTGCCTCCTCTGTTCCTTCTCTCTCATCTTCCAATAAGCCTCCTATATAAGCCTTATTGCATAGCGTGACTTCTCTTCACTACATATATATATATATATATATATATATATATATATATATATATATATAATTTTATCAACAGTGAGTTCTGTCTTATCCTAGAAAGAAGCCAGGGCAGGACCAGAAAAAGCTGAGTGGCTAGCGTCTAGTGCTGCAGAGACGAAGACAGGGTCTGACATAGGTATGCTTATGATACTAAAATATTTTGAGAATGGAAGCAGCCTCTACATTATGTTATGGAACGGATTGCTTGTCTTTACTGAAAGGGAGATTAGAACCAGAAAGACAATAGTGGGTATTAAACTATGGGGTTAAACATAAAGCAAGAAAAGTAGATATTAGGAAAAGAGAATGAATCCTGATTTTGAAGCCAAAGGAAACATTTTGAGGAGAGTTAAGGAGCCTGAGATTTCTTGTCAAGCAGTCTGTGAGTTACCATTGAAATAGACATAAGAGATACCAGTGATGTATTCGGGATAACACATTGAAATTTTGCGATCATGGATTGCCGAGTGATGCAGGAATCATATATGTTCATTTTTCCATTGTCTTGCTCGAGTGTATTGAATACTTGAAGTTGCATAGGTGTTATCTTTAGTGAGGACTTAAGTATACATGACAAACAAATACAGCACACAGGGAAAATACTATCGTAAAGGAATAAACTTAGTTACTCTTCTACTTCAGAATAAAAGTGACAATTATTGCTTAATGATCCACTTGCATCTGGAACATTTTTCTGATATTGAAATCATGAATTAGGTTCTGAGCATGAAGCGCAGTTCCATTTCCACCGGTGGTGCTGGCTGCCTCTCCACACAGGAATTAAGATCTCAGGACCTCGACGAACCAGACCTTTATACCCGTCAAGCGTAAGTGCCTCCAACTATGGATCTCAGCTGCATGCTGCCATGTTCTGTACCTAGTTCTCAGAAACTGTAGAATCAGATGGTGAAAGTGGGTCTTCTCTAGTTCCACACTTGAGTCGCTCACTCTCCAAAGGTTAGTAATTCCTTCAGAGAGCTTTGGTTTTACTGTCTAAGTCTGGCAGTATTAATTATATTAGCAACTAAACTAAGAAAATGTCAATATAAACTCAATTTAAAATAACAATCTTATTATAAGGTTTCAAAACTAAAATGGTTTTATTTATTTATTTGCTTCTTTGTTTGTTTTGGTTTGTTTTGGAGACAAGATTTCTCGATGCAGCCCTAGTTTTCCTGGCATTCACTCTGTAGACCAGGTTAGCATCGAACTTTGGGATATACCTTTCTCTGCTTCCAAAGTGCTCAGATTAAAGGTGCGTGCCACCACCACCTACAATGCTTTTAATTTAAAAAAAAATCTGGGTAAGCAAGATGACTCAGCAGGTAAAGGCACTTATCAACAAACCCAAACACCTGCTTTCAATCCCCAGACCCACATGGTAGAAGAGAACCTGCTGCATCAGCAGCTACTGACCACCAGCTGCTCGCTCTCTTTCTGTCTCTCTCTCTCTCTCTCTCTCTCTCTCTGACACACACACACAATAATAAATGTAATAAAGTTAAAATATTTCCAATGCAAAACAATTTCATTGGGCAGCAAAACATGGTCTCCCCTTTTAACGTCAGATCCCTTTAATATCTGACTAATGAAAGACAGTTAGAATCTATTCTGCTGCTGCATTCAGACTGTCCTAGCAGCCAGTCTCTAGGTAGCAATGTATGCATGAAAGGATGAGCATGAGAAGAACAAACAACATCTTAGTTTTGATGTAGTGATACCTAGATATACATACCTTGGAGAACATGTCTAGTCTAGATCAGCAGTTGTCTGGATTGGAGGTGGGGAAGTTTGATACAGATTGACAGGAAACAGTCTGTTATTTGTATGACCTGGGGTATGACCTCACCTTTTTGTACTTTGAATC
The DNA here is from genome assembly GCF_950005125.1 of Chionomys nivalis. Classification (NCBI taxonomy): domain Eukaryota; kingdom Metazoa; phylum Chordata; class Mammalia; order Rodentia; family Cricetidae; genus Chionomys; species Chionomys nivalis. The sequence continues at coordinate 52,451,596 of NC_080108.1, forward strand.
CCTTGTGTATAAGAATGGGGATAGGTTGAGCGGTGGTGCACGTATTTAATTAAACGGAGGCAGTCTAATCTCTGGGTTTGAGGCCAGCCTGGTCTACAGACAAATTCCAAGACAACCAGAGCTACACAGAAAAACCTGTCTTCCAAAAAAAGAAAGAAAAAGAGTGGAGATACTGGGAGATTGCTCAGTGGTTTAGAGTCGTTCCTATTCTACCACAGGACCCAAATTCAGTTCCCAGTACCCACATTGGGCAGGTCACAACCGCCTGTGACTCCAGCTCAAGGAGATCTGGTGCCCCTTTTGTGACCTCCATAGGCACTCTCGTGCATGTGTGGTTATGCCTATACAAACAAAATATACATAGAATATAAAATAGAACTTTTCACTTTTTTAATGGAGATAATGGCAGACTCTCCTTTACAAGTTGTTCTGAATATTTATTGAGTGTTTATATAGGTCAACTGCTCTTAAGTTCTTCATGCATATTAACTCTTGATACTCGGTGACAACTTTCCCTTAAGGCACAATGGCAAACAAGGGAGTACAAAAAAGGGAGCAGTTATAGGGGCATAAATAGAGACGAAAGTGTTTAGGTTATTGAACAGGCCTTTAGACTACTTGGTACAGAAGATCTATGGGCCTGAAACACACCTTTAAGGATAATATATGTGTTGATAATGTCATGCACAAGGAAATTTGGTTTGTTATTTGTGGTGCTGAGGATTGAGCACAAGCGGAACAAAACACTGAGATATATCCCTGTCACAGAAGTACATTTCATTCCCCCCATATTTTATACCTAAAACTGCTGTAACTTCATGGTATGCTCTCCTGCTTTTAGGAATGCATTGTCTTTAGTTATTTAAAGCTTAAAGACTAATGTTTGATGCTGTTGTTACGATGTGTGTGTGTGTGTGTGTGTGTGTTTGTGTGTGTGATGGATAGCCTTGAAATAATGCAGACTTGAACAGAGGAGGAAATGTTTTTGATTGCCTTCTTAATATGCAACTTGGTATGTTTTCAAGTTCTAAAAATATAAAGGATACAAGACCTATCCATGATAAAGTATTTATTCAGAAAAATATCCAACATCTATATAAGGTATTAAATTGTCTGATTTGAGTGATTTTGCAGTGTGGTTTAAATTCTGGTTTGTCTGAGACAGGGTTTCTCTGTCTAGCTCTGGCTGTCAGTGGAACTCACTCTGTAGACCAGGCTGGCCTTGAACTCACAGACATCTGCCTGCCTCTGGCTCAGGAGTGCTGGGATTTGCTGGGATTAAAGGTGTGAGCCACTAGCACCCAGTTTTATTGTTTTTTTAAAAGCAATGTATAAGTAAAACCCACAGTTTTACAAAAATAGCTATTCAAGTAATCCACACAAAGTTGTTTTCACCGTTAACAATTTCTATGGCATTTGACATGGGCTACAAACATGGCCCTGTGGTAAAGTACTTTCTTAGCATGTGGCTTCAGACCTGGGCTCAATTCCCAGTACCACCAAAAAGAACAAAACAAAACAAAACAACTACTTTTTACTAGGAAGACCCTTTTCCCTTCCTCAATAAAAGAGAGGTCAGGAGTGTGCCTTGTATCATCAATTCCAGCACTTTCTTATCAGACACTGGGGGGATTGCAAGTTCCAGGTCAGGCAGGGTCACATAGTAAGACCCTATCTAAAATACATAACAGCCAGGAAATCTTAAAATGAAAAATGGTCTATGTTTAGTAATAGTGCAAGTTAGTTTGAGTCATGAAAAATTTAAACAAAAATCAGTCTATAAGAAAATGTTGATGAGGGTCTGAAGAGGTGAATCAGCATCTAAGAACACTGCTTACTCTTCCAGAGGTGCTGAGTTCAGTTCCCAGTAACCACATACTGGCTCACAACTGTCTATAGTGTGATCCCATGTCCTCGTCTGACATAAAGTTGGACGTGCTGGTAGATTACTCATATAAATAAAAATAAATTTTTAAAGAAAAAAGGAAGGAAGGAAGGAAGGAAGGAAGGAAGGAAGGAAGGAAGGAAGGAAGGAAAAGAAATGAAGGAAGAAAAAGTTGATGAAGCCCGGTGGTGGTAGTGGTGGGAGCACATGCCTTTAATCCCAGCACTCAGGAGCCAGAGGCAGGAAGAGCTCTATGCGTTAGAGGCCAGCCTGGGCTACAGAGTGAGCTCCAAGACAGCCAAGCCTACACAAAGAAACCCTGTCCCATAAAACCAAAAGAGTTGATGATCTAAATATTTGTGCAGTAGGACATACCTATAATCCCAGATTTGGAAAGCAGGAGAATCCATTGTTCTGGGCTATGTAAACTCATGACTCAAAAACAAAAAAGAAGAAGAAAAGAAAAGAAAAACTATATGTATGTAGGACTGGAGGGTTTTTTCTGTGATTAAGAAAACTGTTTGCTCTTGCAGAGGACCTGAATTCAATTTCTGGCACTCACACAGAAACTCAAACCATCTGTAACTGCAGTTCTTCTCATCTAGGAGCACACAACACACATGCTTACATGCAGTGAAGATGTTTATATGCATAAATATACATGTACATAATAATTGACGAGAGGCTGAAGAGGTAGCTCAGCAGTTAAGAGCACTTGTTCTTCCAAAGGGCCTGTGTTCATTGCCAGCACCTGCTTGGTCAATCACAACCCTCAGTAACTCCAGTCCCCTGGATCTCATGCCCTCTTCTGGCCTACCTGAACATTGTGTGCTCATGATGTACAAAGTTTACAAAACACCTAGACACATAATTTATTTTAAAAATAATTGAGCAAGACATGGTGGTGCATGCCAGTAATCCCAGCACTCTGGAAGCTGAGAGGAGAATCTTGAGTTCAAGGTTAGCCTGAGCTACATAACAAGTCCAAGGTTACCCTGGTATGTATAGCAAAAACCTTTCTAAATTTTAGAAAATAGATATTAAGAGGGATTACAGCATAAACAATAAAATATCAAAATGGAAAAGTCAAAATAACCAGAAAAAAATCAAATATTAACTCTCACAAAATGATTTATTAACAAATTATTTTACAGATGAATGCTTTCAAATAATTAAAGGTCAGATGGTTTTTAAACATGAGAGTTGTCATAGAACATAAACACAATTATCAAGAGGCTACTATATGCGTGTACAACAACTTATAGGCATCATAATAAAATCAAACCAATCACTGACAGACATAATATACAAAGCTCAATAATTGCTATCAAAATGTATTTGGCAAATAGGCAATTATTATTTAAGATAAGGTCTTGCTCAGATTAGGTGAGTCTCTAGCCAGAATCTTTGGGCCTTCCTTAGTCCTCTAAATGCTGGAATTAGATGCATGCATGGCAACAACTGGCTCAGCAAATGCTTTACGCATGACCTTATGCCTGGTACTGTAATAGATGTCTGAACTAATATAGCACAACACCTGCCCCATGGACTCCATTTCAAGTGGGACGATGGCTACAGGAACAAGTATTTCCCATTACAAGATTATTAAGTTAGCTACAAAGTAGTAGATTTCATAATGGCATTTTTTTTCTTTTTTTTTTCTTTTTTTTTTATTCTTTTTTAATTAAAATTTCCAACTGCTTTCCGTTTCCCATTTCCCTCCCCTCCTCCCAAACATTGCCCCCTCCCCCCACTCCCCTCCCCCATCCCCACTCCTCTTCTCCTCCCCCCAGTCCATTCCCCCTCCCTCTCGATACTGAAGAGCAGTCCAAATTCCCTGCCCTACAGGAAGACCAAGGTCCTCCCACTTCCATCCAGGCCCAGGAAGGTGAACATCCAAACAGGCTAAGCTCCCACAAAGCCAGTTCATGTATTAGGATCGAAACCTAGTGCCATTGTCCTTGGCTTCTCATCAGCCTTCATTGTCCGCCATGTTCAGAGAGTCCAGTTTCAACCCATGCTTATTCAGTCCCAGTCCAGCTGGCCTTGAAGAGCTCCCAATAGATCAGTTCCACTGTCACAGTGGGTGGGTGCACGCCTCGTGGTCCTGATTTCCTTGCTCATGTTCTCCCTCCTTCTGCTCCTCATTTGGACCTTAAGAGCTCAGACCGTTGCTCCAATTTGGGTCTCTGTCTCTCTCTCGATCTATCGCCAGTTGAAAGTTCCTGTGCCATTCTCCTTGGCCTCTCGTCAGCTCTCATTGTCCGCCACATTCCGAGAGTCCGGTTTTATCCCATGTTTTTTCAGTAGCAGTCCAGCTGACCTTGGTGAGCTCCCAATAGATCGGCCCCACTGTCTCAGTGGTTGGGTTCACCCCTCATGGTCCTGACTTCCTTGTTCATGTTCTCTCTCCTTCTGCTCCTCATTATAACCTTGGGAGCTCAGTCCGGTGCTCCAGTGTGGGTCTCTGGCTCTATCTCCATCCATCGCTAGATGAAGATTCTATGGCGATATGCAAGATATTCATCAGTATGATTATAGGATAGGTTCATTTCAGGTTCCCTATCCTCAGGTGCCCCAATGAACTAACTGGGGACATTGCCCTGGGCATCTGGTAGCCATTCCAAGTTCAAGTCTCTTGCCACCCCTTAGGTGGCTCCCTTACCTAAGGTATGAGTTTCCCTGCTCCCCTATCCAACCTTCCTTTATCCCCAATCACCCCGATTCCCCCAGTTCCCCTCATCCTCTCCTTCACAGTTTTCTCTCCCCATCACCCCTCATCCCCATCCCACCCCACCCCCAAGATTCCAATTTTTTGCCCATCAGTCATGTCTATTTCCCATAGCTGGGAGGATATCTATATGTTTTTCCTTGGGTTTACCCTCTTGTTTAGCTTCTTTAGGATCACAAATTATAGACTCAGTGGCCCCTATCCATGGCTAGAAACCAATTATGAGTGAGTACATCCCATGTTCTTCTTTTTGGGTCTGGGTTACCTCACTAAGGATCGTATTTTCTATTTCCATCCATTTGCATGCAAAATTCGAGAAGTCATTGTTTTTTACCGCAGAGTAGTACTCTAATGTGTATATATTCCACACTTTCTTCATCCATTCTTCCATTGAAGGGCATCTAGGTTGCTTCCAGGTTCTGGCTATTACAAATAATGCTGCTATGAACATAGTTGGACAAATGCTTTTGTCATATGATAGGGCATCTCTTGGGTATATTCCCAAGAGTGGTATTGCTGGGTCCAGGGGTAGGTTGATCCCAATTTTTCTGAGAAACCGCCACACTGATTTCCAAAGTGGTTGCACAAGTTTGCAGTCCCACCAGCAATGGATGAGGGTACCCCTTTCTCCACAACCTCTCCAGCAAAGGCTATCCTTGGTGTTTTTGATTTTAGCCATTCTGACAGGTGTAAGATGATATCTCAAAGTTGTTTTGATTTGCATTTCTCTGATCGCTAAGGAGGTTGAGCATGGCCTTAAGTATCTTTTGGCCATTTTAACTTCTTCTGTTGAGAATTCTCTGTTCAGTTCAGTGCCCCATTTTTTAATTGGGTTAATTATCCTTTTAAAGTCTAGTTTCTTGAGTTCTTTATATATTTTGGAGATCAGACCTTTGTCTGTTGCGGGGTTGGTGAAGATCTTCTCCCAGTCAGTAGGCTGCCTTTTTGTCTTAATGACAGTGTCCTTTGCTTTACAGAAGCTTCTCAGTTTCAGGAGGTCCCATTTATTCAATGTTGCCCTTAATGTCTGTGCTGCTGGGGTTATACATAGGAAGCGATCTCCAGTGCCCATATGTTGTAGGGTACTTCCCATTTTCTCTTCTATCAGGTTCAGTGTGTTCAGATTGATATTGAGGTCTTTGATCCATTTGGACTTGAGTTTTGTGCATGGTGATAGATATGGGTCTATTTTCATTCTTCTACAGGTTGACATCCAATTGTGCCAGCACCATTTGTTGAAGATGCTTTCTTTCTTCCATTGTATACTTTTAGCTCCTTTATCGAAAATCAGTTGTTCATAGGTTTGTGGGTTAAAATCCGGGTCTTCTATACGATTCCATTGGTCGACTTCTCTGTTTTTATGCCAGTACCACGCTGTTTTCATTACTGTAGCTCTGTAATAGAGTTTGAAGTCAGGGATGGTAATGCCTCCAGAAGTTCCTTTATTGTATAAGATTGTTTTGGCTATCCTGGGTTTTTTGTTTCTCCATATAAAGTTGATTATTGTCCTTTCAAGATCTGTGAAGAATTTTGATGGGATTTTAATGGGGATTGCATTGAATCTATAAATTGCCCTTGGTAGAATTGTCATTTTTACTATGTTGATTCTCCCAATCCAAGAGCAAGGGAGATCCTTCCATTTTCTGGTATCCTTTTCAATTTCTTTCTTCAATGCCTTAAAGTTTTTGTCAAATAGATCTTTCACTTCCTTGGTTAGAGTTACCCCAAGATATTTTATGCTGTTTGTGGCTATCGTGAAAGGTGATGATTCTCTTATTTCTCTCTCTGCTTCCAGATCCTTTGTGTATAAGAGGGCGACTGATTTTTTGGAGTTGATCTTGTATCCTGCCACGTTACTAAAGGCGTTTATCAGCTGTAGGAGTTCTTTGGAGGAGTTTTTGGGGTCGCTCATGTACACTATCATATCATCTGCAAATAATGCAAGTTTAACTTCTTCCTTTCCAATTTGAATCCCCTTTATCCCCTTATGTTGTCTTATTGCTATTGCTAAAACTTCGAGAACTATATTGAAGAGGTATGGAGAGAGTGGACAGCCTTGGCGTGTTCCTGATTTTAGTGGGATGGCTTTAAGTTTCTCTCCATTTAGTTTGATATTAGCTGTCGGCTTGCTGTATATAGCTTTAATTATATTTAGGTATGACCCTTGTATCCCTAATCTCTCCAAGACTTTTATCATAAAGGGATGTTGAATTTTGTCAAATGCTTTTTCAGCATCTAATGAAACGATCATATGGTTTTTTTCTTTCAGTTTATTTATATGATGTATTACATTGATAGATTTGCGTATGTTAAACCAGCCCTGCATCTCTGGTATGAAGCCTACTTGATCATAATGGATAATTTTTCTAATGTGTTCTTGGATTCGGTTTGCCAGAATTTTGTTGAGGATTTTTGCGTCGATGTTCATGAGTGAGATTGGCCTGTAATTCTCTTTCTTGGTTGGGTCTTTGTGTGGTTTTGGTATCAGAGTTACTGTAGCTTCCTAAAAGGAATTTGGCAATGACTCTTCTGTTTCTATATTGTGAAATACATTAAGGAGAATAGGTATTAGGTCTTCTTGGAAGTTCTGGTAGAATTCCGCATTGAAACCATCTGGTCCTGGACTTTTTTTGGAAGGGAGGTTTTTGATAACCGCTTCTAATTCTTCACGACTAACAGGTCTATTTAGGTTGTTCACCTGGTCCTGGTTTAACTTTGGTAAATGGTATTTATCTAAAAAAGCGTCCATTTCTTTTGCATTTTCCAGTTTTGTGGCATACAGGCTTTTGTAGTAAGATCTAATGAGTCTCTGAATTTCCTCTGTGTCTGTGGTTATGTCTCCCTTTTCATTTCTGATCTTATTAATTTGCAAATTCTCTCTCTGCCGTTTGATTAGTTTGGATAGGGGTTTATCAATCTTGTTGATTTTCTCCAGGAACCAGCTTTTTGATTCATTGATTCTTTCAATTGTTTTCTGTGTTTCTATTTTGTTGATTTCAGCCCTCAGTTTGATTATTTCCAGTCTTCTACCCCTTCTAGGTGAGTCTGCTTCTTTTTTTTCTAGAGCTTTCAGGTGGGCTGTTATGTCTCCAATGTGTGCTTTCTCTGTTTTCTTTAAGTGGGCAGTTAGTGCTATGAACTTTCCTCTCGGAACTGCTTTCATAGTGTCCCATAGGTTTGAGTATGTTGTTTCTTTATTTTCATTGTCTTCAAGGAAGAGTTTAATTTCTTTCTTTATTTCTTCCTTAATCCAGGTATGGTTCAGTAGTTGACTATTCAGTTTCCATGAGTTTGTAGGCTTTCTGGGGGTAGCATTGTTGCTGAATTCTAGCTTTAATCCATGGTGATCTGATAAGATACAGGTGGTTCTTAATATTTTTTTGTAACTGTGGATGTTTGCTTTGTTACCGAGTATGTGGTCGATTTTTGAGAAGGTTCCATGATCTGCAGAGAAGAAGGTATATTCTTTCCTATTTGGGTGGAATATTCTATAGATGTCTGTTAAGTCCATTTGATTCATTACCTCCATTAATTCTCTTATTTCTCTGTTAGGTTTCTGTCTACTTGACCTGTCCATTGGTGAGAGAGGAGTATTAAAGTCTCCTACTATTAATGTGTGCGGTTTGATGGCTGCCTTGAGTTTTAACAATGTTTCTTTTACGTACGTGGGTGCTTTTATATTAGGGGCATAGATATTCAGGATTGAGACTTCATCCTGATGAATTGTTCCTGTTATGAGTAGAAAATGTCCCTCTCCATCTCTCCTGAATGATTTAAGTTTGAAGTCAACTTTGTTAGAAATTAGTATGGCCACCCCTGCTTGTTTCTTAGGTCCATTTACTTGATAAGCCTTATCCCAACCCTTTACTCTGAGTAGGTGCCTGTCTTTGTGGTTGAGGTGTGTTTCTTGTAAACAGCAGAATGTTGGATCCTGTTTTCGTATCCAATCTCTTAGTCTGTGCCTTTTTATAGGAGAGTTGAGTCCATTGACATTAAGTGATATTAATGACCAGTGGTTGTTAACTCCGGTCATTTTTTAAGTTGTAAATTTTGTGTGTTCCCCTTCTTTGTGTTGCGCTGGTGAAGGGTCTCTAGTTGTCTGAGATATTGTGGTCATTGTTGGACTCCTTGGTTAGTGATTTTCCTTCTATTACTTTCTGTAAGGCTGGATTTGTGGCTACGTATTGTTTAAATTTGTTTTTATCCTGGAAAATTTTGTTTTCTCCATTTATAGTGAACGAAAGCTTGGCTGGGTATAGTAGTCTGGGCTTGCATCCATGGTCTCTTAGTTTCTGCAGTACATCTATCCAGGACCTTCTGGCTTTCATGGTTTCCATAGAGAAGTCAGGTGTAAGTCTGATAGGTTTACCTTTATAAGTAACTTGGCCTTTTCCCTTCGCTGCTCTTAGTATTCTTTCTTTATTCTGTATGCTTTGTGTTTTGATTATTATATGGCGAGAGGATGTTTTTTTTTGATCCAGCCTATTCGGTGTTCTGTATGCTTCTTGAACCTTCATAGGTATATCTTTCTTTAGGTTGGGAAAGTTTTCTTCTATAATTTTATTAAATATATTTTCTGGACCATTGAGCTGCGCTTCTTCTTCTTCTATTCCTATTATTCTTAGGTTTGGTCTTTTTATTGTGTCCCATATTTCCTGAATGTTTTGTGATGAGAATTTGTTGGCCTTGCTGTTTTCTTTGATCAGCGTGTTTATTTTCTCTATGGTATCTTCAGAATCTGAGATTCTTTCTTCTATCTCTTGTATTCTGTTGGTTATGCTTGCTTCTGTAGTCTCTATTCGTTTACCTAGATTTTCCCTGTCCAGCTGGCCTTCTGTTTGTGTTTTCTTCTTTGCCTCCATTTCAGTTTTTAAGTCTTGAACTGTTTCCATTATCTGTTTGATTGTTTTTCCTTGGTTTCCTAGGGTATCATTCACTGATTTACTCAATTCTTCAAACTTTCTGTTATACTTCTCATCCATTTCTATAAGGGCATTTTTTACATGTTGTTTAAGGGCGTCAATCACTTTCATAAAGTCAATTTTATCTACTTCTTCATGATTAAGGTGTTCATGTCCACCTGTTGGGATGTCGCTGGGTTCTGGTGGTTTCATATAGTTTTTCAGATTGTTAGGTAAATTCTTGCATTGGCGCCTGCCCATCTCTTTCTCCGAATGCTCCCCTCTGGATCTTCTTTTACCGGATCAGGTCTCCTTGCCTACTGATGTACCTTCCCAGTGATGGCTCTCTGCAGTGCTAGCTCTCCTGGTGTTCTAGTGATGTCTCTCCTTGCTTGTTGCAGGCAGGCCAGTGAAACAAAGGAAGTCTCGCCTGCCTACTTGCCCTGAGGATTTGCCCCCAGCGCCAGACAGACTGAGCTGGATGGTGTTATGTGCACAAAGAGGAAAGGGGACAGAAGGAAGAAGGGTTCTGGATGCAAGCTGGGTGGGACAAGAAGAGAGAGGCAGTATGGGGGGGTAGAGCCCCTGCAGGGAGCCCGGGGAGTATAGGGAGGGGGATGAGGAACTTCAGAGTTCCCTGTCCAGGGCTGCTTCCGCCGCCGCTGGTCACAAACTCACCGCACTGCTGTCTCTCCTGGTGCCGAGATCAGATCTCCGTGCAGGTTGGGTAGTTCGTAAACAAAGCGCCTACCTTGGTTGGTGCAGGCAGGCCAGTGAGACAAAGGAGGTCTCGCCTGCCTACTTGCCCTGAGGATTTGCCCCCAGCGCCAGACAGACTGAGCTGGATGGTGATATGTGCCCAAAGAGAAAAGGGGACAGAGGGAAGAAGGGTTCTGGATGCAAGCTGGGTGGGGCAAGAAGAGAGAGGCAGTATGGGGGGGTAGAGCCCCTGCAGGGAGCCCGGGGAGTATAGGGAGGGGGATGAGGAACTTCAGAGTTCCCTGTCCAGGGCTGCTTCCGCCGCCGCTGGTCACAAACTTGCTGCACTGCTGTCTCTCCTGGTGCCGAGATCAGATCTCCGTGCAGGTTGGGTAGTTCGTAAACAAAGCGCCTACCTTGGTTGGTGTAGGTGGGCCAGTGAGACAAAGGAGGTCTTGCCTGCTTACTTGCCCTGAGGATTTGGCCCCAGCGCCAGACAGACTGAGCTGGATGGCCTTATGTGCCCAAAGAGGAAAGGGGACAGAAGGAAGAAGGGTTCTGGATGCAAGCTGGATGGGACAAGCTCATAATGGCATTTTTACACATGTTTTCTTCTTCCACACCCTGCCCTCTGGCCTTTGCCTTGCCCTCCCCTCTGTCCCATTCTTGCTGTTTTTCCATTGCCCACAACAACCTAATTTCTGCTCTCCCAGTACAATATTGCATTATCTTCTGTCAGTGTTCCTGTACCCTAATCCTTCAGGTCTCTTTTTCCCTCTCACAGTTCTCTAGTTTCATGAGTCATCCACACATGGACACCGACCCACTCACACATAGAAACTTCAATCAAGGCTACACACATGAGAGAAAACATAGTGCTTATCTGAACGCAGTTTATTTCAGCTAACATTCTGAATTGAAATTTCACCCATTTTCCTACAAATGTCATTTTTTTACTTTTAAATCTGTGTGTGTGTGTGTGTGTGTGTGTGTGACCACAGAGATGAGAGATGTCAGACCCTCCTGGGGCTTGTGTTACAGGTGGTTGTGAACTGCCTGGTTTGAGTGTTGGGAATCAAATGCTGGTCCTCTGGAAGAACAAGAAGTGCTCTTTATCACTGAGGCATATAGGCAGATCATGTGATAGTTTTGGTTGTCGTCCTCAAAGATTTGTTTATCTTTTATTTTTATGTGTGTGAATATTTTTCCTGCAATATATGTGTACATCCGTGGTGACTGTGGAGGCCAGAAAGGGATTCCCTGGAACTGGAGTTATAGATGGTTCTGAGCCACCAAGTGGGTGCTGGGAACCAAACCCAGTTCCTCTGTAAGAGCAGCCAGTGCTTTTCCCTGAGACATCTGTCCCACCACTTTCTCATTTTTGACAAACCTACTTACTGATTTCCTCAGTAGCTGCAATTTATGCTCACTAGCAGTGAGTAAAGTTTCCTCTTTCCTCAAATTCCTGCCAGCATCTGTTGTTCTGTTTTCTTGATGAAAGTCATTCTGAGCTAGTAAGGTGACAGTATAAATCATTTTAATTTCACCTTTCCCTGATGGCTTAGGATGTTGAACCCATCATCAAATATTATTTGCCATTTCTATTTCTTCCTTTGAGGACTGTCTGCTCACCTCATTACCTCATGTATGGATTGGATTTGGTTTAATCTTGGCTGTTTTTACATAATAGAACCCTATGCGATACAGAGTTGGCAATGATTTCTCAAATCTGTAAGCTGTCTCTTCAGTTGTGAGGTTCCTTCCATTGTTAGGCAGGTTTTTAGTTTGCTATAATCCATGTGTCAGTCCTTGGGTTGTGTTCTCTGCTGTCACAGTCCATTCAGAAGTTCCTACCTCTGCATAGGATGATTGTTGACACGGGACATAGTTGATGTGTCTTCCCTGCAGTTTCAGCATGTCCTGTCTTCACACGAAGTCTGTGATCTATTTTCAATGTTTCATGTAGTTTGAGACTCGACCTGATTTCATTCTTCTACAGGTACATACCCAGTTTTTTCAGCACCATCTGTAAAAGGATCTTTCCTAATGACATCTGGGTTTAAGGGAAAAAATAAAGTACCTTCTAGGGCTGGGATGATGAATCCATGATTAAGAGCACTTGCCGCTCTTGCAGAGGACAAAGGTTCAGTTAACAGCACCCATACGGCAGCTCACAATCCCTTATATCTCTAATTCTAAGGTATCTGATGTCATCTTCTGGAGAGTAGTTGACTGTTCAGTTTTCATGAGTTTGTAGGCATTCTGGGGGTAGAATTGTTGTTGAATTCTAGCATTATTCCATGGTAATCCAATAGTACACAGCTGGTTACTACATTTTCTTTTGTATCTGTGAATGTTTGCTTTGTTACTGATTATGTGATCAATTTTTGAGAAGGTTCCATGAGATGCTGAGAAGAGGGTATTTTCTTTTCTGTTGGGTGGAATGTTCTATAGATGTCTATTAATTTCATTTGTTTCACTACATCTGTGATATCTCTTATTGCTCCATTAAGTTTCTGTCTGTTTAGCCTGTCCATTGGTGAGAGAGGAGTGTTGAAACCTACTATTAGAGTGTGTGTTTCCCTTCTTTGAGTTGTGGTGGTGGAGAGTTGTCAGATGTCTGTGTTATTATGGGTGTTCTTAGCTTCCTTGGTTTGTGCTTTGCCTTCTAGTAGTTTCTGTAAGGCTGGGTTTGTGGCTACCTATTATTTAAATCTGTTTTTGTCCTGGAATATCTTTTTCTCCATTGATGGTGAAGGCAAGCTTTGCTGTGAATAGTACTCTGGGATTGCCTTCATGGTCTCTTAGTGTTGGCAGCACATCTATCTAAGACATTCTGTCTTTCATGGTTTCCACTGAGAAGTCAGGTGTAATTCAAGTGCCCACGGACACCTGATCTTTGATGAAGAAACCAAAAATACATGGGAAACCATTCTCTCCCTTATAAGAGATCATGTCAGCACACAGAAGCCACCCTATTGCTGACACACCCCCACATCCCCCAAAAATATTTAATGGAAAGGAATTCCCACACAGACCTCAACCTAAAACCAGATATCTTGAACCTAACAGAAGAAAAAGAAGGGAAGATCCCTGAAATCAATGACATAGGAAAAGACTTTCTGAGCAGAACACTATTAACACAGACACTAATTTCAACAATTAATAAATGGGATCTCATGAAACTGAAAAGGTTTTGCATGACAAAAGATCCCATCATTCAGACAAAGTGGCAGCTTACAGAATGGTAAAATATTTTTTATCAACTACACACCCAATAGAGGGCTAATATCCAAAATTATACAAAAAAACTCAAACAAAATGTATAAAGAACTCAAAAAGCTAGATATCAAGAAAAAAAATGACTCAATTAAAACTGGGGTATAGATCTAAACAGAGAATTCTCAATAGGGAATCGTAAATGGCTGAGAAAGACTTAAATGTTCAACATTCTCAGTCATTAGTGAAATGCAAACCAAGTCTGCTTTGAGAGTCCATTTTACACCTGTCAGAATCCCTAGGATCAATAATACGAGTGACAGTTCCTGCTGGCAAGGACGTAGAATAAGGGGTACACTCATCCACTGCTGGTAGAGTGCAGACTCATACAGTCACTTTGGAAATGAGTGTGGATGTACCTTAGACAGATGGGAACTGATCTACCTCGTGATCCAGCTCTATCACTCTTGGGCATTTACCCAAAGGACACTTCATCCTACCACAGAGATGCTTACTCAACCATGTCCATTGCATCTCTATTAATAATGCCCAGAAATTGGATAACATAATCAAGACATGAATATGAATGGATAATAAAAATTGGAACCTTTACACAAATGAATATTATTCAGCCATTAAAAATAATTAAATTCACAGTAAATGGGTAGAACTAGGGGGAGAAATCACCCTGAGTGAGGTACCCAGACACAGAAAGCCAAGTGTCGCATGTATTAGCTTACATGTGGATATACAGAATCACAGAGATTAAGCATAGAGTAACAGACTAAGGAGGAGAGAAGCATCTCATCAGGAAAGAAGAAATAGAATAGAAAGGTACAGGCTGGTAAGGGGATGTGCAAGGAGAGAAATAGAGGGACGGTGGAGTGTATATAAGGAGAAACAGCTAAAACTGAGGCCACTGAAGTAGTGAGCAGTGGCATGGGTATTGATACAGTAGATGCTTCCTGAAATAAATGCATATGTGAAGGCAATCTAACAGAGAAATCAAATAACAGGGTGATGAGACTGTGTCTGAGAGCTTTCTCCTTCTGTCTTGCATTCCTTTCTTTCGGTTGGGATTGAAGATGTGCACCACTGGGATTAAAGGCATGCACCACCAGGTTTCTATGGCAAACTAGTGTGGCTACTGTGATTAAAGGTTTGTGCTACCACTTACTCTCTGATCTTCAGCTAAACTTTCTTTATTAAAATACAAATGAAATATCACTACACGTAAGGCTCATGAAACATTGTAAAGGAGGGGACATACAGATTATAAGAGCCAGAACATCATGGAGTTTGCTGTGACATTGTATCTCCTAGGAATGTCAGAATCTACACCAATAAAATCTTATTAACATGGCTGCTTAAATATGAGCTGAATAAGGACAAGAGGCAATCTATAAGGGACAAGGGGCCAACCAGCCCTACACAAAGAACTATAGGGAACTCACAAATGCCGGGAGTGGAGAAACAGTTTTAGTCCTACTGCTGGAAGAGTACACGAATTGCTTATCCAATACCAAATGGTGAGCCCCGAAACCATACGTACAAATAACATTATACTAAATTAAAGTATGTGTGTGTTATTGTTTCTTAGGTACTTAACAGTATGAATCCTTGTGATTTTTTTCACATATCCATACTATTATTTTGCTCTCCTTTCTCCCTGTGTATTTATCTCCCTTCAACCTAATTATAACCCTGACAGCATACAGACAAGTAACATACAGATTGGGCAGGTTACATACACATATGCATGTAACAAAATTAATGAAAAATCCATGAATTTGAAAGGGAACAAGGAGGCATATAAGAGCGGGTTTGAAGAAAAGAAGTAAAAGGAGAAATGATGTTTCATTGTTACAAAATATTTGTATAACTATGTAAAGGTGTGTTGCATTTGTTGAATTATATGTAAAAATGTGTTGCTGTTTTACCTTGTCTGCCTAAGGCACCTGATTAGTCTAACAAAAAGCTAAATGGCCAATAGCAAGGAAGAGGTATAGGCAGGACTTGAATACAGAGGAAATGTTTTTGATTGGCTTCTTAAAATATTCTTAATATGCAACTTTTTATGTTTTCCAGCTCTAAAACAATAAATGTTACAAGACCTATCCATGGTAAAGCATTCAGAAAAATATCCAACATTTATATAAGGTATTAAATTGTCTAATTTGAGGGATTTTTCTTCCAATACTTTTTCTAATCCAAACTTTCAATGCCTAATAAAAATGATTGTAGTTTCTTACAGAAAATGGTTATTCATATTGTTTTTCCAGAATGTCTCTTCAAGCCCCGTCAACAAAAGATTTTCTTAAGACTTTTGCATTTCTTTACAGTGTCTTATGTCCATTGTATAAATTTCCTCTCAGGAAATTTGAAGAGATTCCAAGATTTTAAAGACCTTGGGTATGTAATATTTTTATTAGTCTAAGATCTTATCAGAACACAGAAGAAACACATATTATAAATTTGTGAATCCTCTGAATTAGTAGGTTCAGTTTTAGGACGATCACTGTTAACAGCATGTGTATGATGTACTGAAAAAGAAGGAAAATTGATAGATTGTAGCATATTCAACATTTTGGTTCCCGTAACAGACGCCAATGCTTGGTAATTGTTAAATATAGGAGTTATTGAGGTAAAGAGATGGCTCAGTGGTTAAGAGTACTGTCTGCTCTTCCAGAGGACTCAGGATAGGCTCTCAGGACCCATATGGTGCCTCACAGTCATATACAATGATTCCTCTTTTGACCTCCACAGCTACCAGGCATACACATGTTATGCATATATATAGGCAAAATATCCATATACATAAATTTTAAATATACAATACATTTATATTTATGATATTTGTATATATATACACACACACACACACACACACATATATATATATATAGTAGACTACTTGGTACAGAGGATCTATGGACTTCACACATATATTTATACACACACTCTCACACAGACATACACTCATGCATGCACACGCACACACGTGTGACTGACTTAATTCATGGTTATAAAGGATGGAAAGCCGAAAAGATGAATATGTGTGTCAGAAAAGGATTACCTTTATAACAAGACCATGCCTTCAAGCTCCCATTTTTTTGGAATAGATTCATTCATAGGGCTCTCACCTGCCTGAAGTCTCATGTCTTTGTATCATTAGTATCTGACTCTGGGGACTAAGTTACCAACATGAATTCTGCAGAATAAACATTCAAACTGTAGTAGTCCATTATAACAGAAGTTTAGGTGATAGAACGTAAAGCACAAACCATGAGGAACATAATGTACAGCCTGGTATGGCCTTTAATCCCAGAATTCCAAAGGCCAAGGCAAATAGATCCTCTGAATTCAAGGCTACCCTGATCTACATGATGAATACCAGGCCAGCCAAAGCTACTCAGTCCTGGTCTCAAGAAAACATAAAGTGCAGCCTGGGTACCATTGTTTATAGTGGCAAAACCATAGCATTAAGGTCTGATGAAAACGATGAGATTGTCTTATTTTGATTTCCTGATACTTGAATAAAACACAGAATAAAACTAATGAAGGGGGCTGGAGAGATGGCTAAGAGCACTGTCTGCTCTTCCAGAGGACCCCAGTTCAACTACCAGCAACTACATGGTGGCTCACAACCAGCACATTGTATGCATAGGAGATAAATAAATCTTTCAAAAAAAGACACTAACAGAGGGAAGAGTTTATTACATTAATCATCAAGGGAATTAAGGGCAAAAACTCAAGCAGGAGCAGAGGTGGGAACTATGAAGCCAAGCTGTTTACTGACTCGTTCTCCATAGCTTGCTCAGCTTGCTTTCTACTACAGTCCAGTATTACCTACTTGGGTGGCACTGCCCACAGAGGACTAGCCCTCTCCCATCAGTCATGAGTTAAAGGAGTGCTTCATAGATATGCCCATGGGCCAGCCTAATGGAGACTTTTCCTTTATTGAGGTTCCATCTTTCCAGATGACTCTAGTTTGTATCTGGTTGACAAAGCTAACCAGCAGAGAGATGAAGTTTAAAAGTATTATAAAGAAAGACAAGCACAGATCAGATGTGGTGCTGCACATGTGTGATCCCAACACTTCAGGAAACTGAGGAAGGAAAGCTGTTTGTTTGGAGACACAGGGATGGAAGGAGATTTAGTGACAGATAATGACTAATGTACTAATAGAAGTACATTGAATGTAGGAAAATGAAAAGGTTTTTGAGGAGAATCCTATACTCAGCTGTTAAACACTGTGCAAAGTAATCTGTGTAATGTGAACAAATACACAAAAATCAATGATGAATAAGATCTTCAGAGTAGATTCAAATATCTTCAAACAGGTATGCATGCAGTGTAGCTTTAAAATACACTTTTACTGTAGCCTTTATGCTTGCTAACACGGTTGCTCGTTATCTTCCTGTTTCTCATAGGTATCTCTTTGCACTGTCCAAGAGCTCCCTCTATGCAGTGGAAGCCCCTCATACCTGGCCTAACATCCTGGCAGCCTTGGTATGGCTGATAGACTGCATCAAGGTATTTGATTGATAGTTTAAATCTTACCTTTAAACGTTTAGTTTTTCTTTTGTTTTGTTTTTCCTCACAATGAATTTCTATTCTCTCCCTATCTGACTTTTGCAACTCGTCTCCAAACCTGCTTCTGCTTTCAAAGCACCGTCTGATTTGAAGTTCTTCAAACTGTTAGTGTAAGAACGGTGAGCAGGGAGAAGCTCTACTTGACAAATTGTTTTCCTGGGGTGTTAGAGTTTAGACAAAAATGAACCCATCGTTTTTCTTTGAGAAATTCATTTTGTCATTTTTTAAAAATAGAATCAGTGTTAATCACAAAAAATAGGGAAATATAGAATGAATATTTTCCCAACTTACAGATAACTTTTAAGTCATTTTCTTTGGATATAGCTTTCTTTCTTTCTTTCTTTCTTTCTTTCTTTCTTTCTTTCTTTCCTTCTTTCTTTCTTTGGTATTAGGTGTTGAACCATGGGTCGCTCTACCATTGAGGTGCACTTCAGCCCTGGATATTGGTTTCAAAGTCCTGTTTACTCTAAAACTGTGTACAGTCATGATTTACTTGCTGATGTTCTGTCACTGATGGATGGCATCGTGGTTCCATAAGATTATTACAGATATGAACTAATTTCTGTCACTTAGTGATGGAGCCATTGCAAAATTGCTCATCTCTGGTGATGCTGTTATAAACCTGTGCTGCAGCCATATAAGAGTATAACACATAAGTTAATATTGCCTGACATATTTACCCTACTTATTTTAGAGTGTATGACATTTTTTTAAACAAATGTTTTTTTTTATTGTAAAACAGTGCCATGTAAATTTGTAGCAGCCTCTTTTTTCTACATCTTAACAAGTTTTCCTCCAAGGAAACTTATAGCAATTAAAAGTACTCAGCCTCCAGATGTGATAGCATACTTTTTTGAGTCCTAGCACTTGGGGCAGAGGTAGGCAGATCTCTGAGTACAGGGACAGCCTGGTCTATGCAGAGACAGCCCTTCTCTACACAGCCATGGGTGAGCATTGTGTGCCTATGGAGAGGCATTACTGTTTCAAACTCTACCTATGTGGAAATTTTAAAGCTGTTTGTTTTCTCAGTTTTATATCCCGCTACGTGATTTCGCTATTAATTTGAAACTTTTCTTTTTTGATTGGTTGGTTGGTTTTTTCTGTGAGTGAATCTAACCAAGTTGCCTAGTCTGTACTCTGGGGTCAAAGGTCAAATAATCTTCCCACTGCAATCTGGCAAATAGCTGGAACTACAGATATGTGCCACTGCATCCAGCTTTTAATCCAGCATTTTATTTGAACCTTTTTTTTTTTTTTTTGGTTTTTCGAGACAAGGTTTCTCTGTGGTTTTGGAGCCTGTCCTGGAACTAGCTCTTGTAGACCAGGCTGGTCTTGAACTCACAGAGATCCACCTGCCTCTGCCTCCTGAGTGTTGGGATTAAAGGCGTGTGCCACCACTGCCCGGCTTATTTGAACCTTTTTGTATGAAATTCTTTCTGTCTCAAACTGAGCCAATGATTTGGGAAGGCATATTGTTGGGTTTGGTTTGGTTTTGTTGTCAGGTTGCTGTGCCTTTGAGAAAGGAATGGCTGGGATATGGTGAGTGGGCGTTTTGGTTCATCATTTTGGAATAGAAACTGTATTTCACTGGTAGTCTTAACTGGGATCACCAGTCCTTAGCATTATATCCAGGTTTGGTTTTTGTTGTTGTTTTTTGTTGTTGTTGTTGGTTTTTGGAGTTGACTTTGCATTCCCTAGATTTATGGTCCCCCATGTTAGTGTTAGAGCCTCTTTTATTCTGTGTAGGTACTCTTCAGCTGAACTGCACTTCCCAGTCCTGATGATGCCTTTGAAGGCTTTAACTTGTTATTTCTGTGTGTGTGAGCGATGTGTAAACATGCTTATGCTGTGGCACACATGTGAAAGTCATAGCATAATATTTTGGAGTTGGTTACTGAGTCTGGTCTGTTGTTCATATTTTTAATAACTGACAACATGACAAAAAGAATATTGCTATTTTATATATATTTTTTTTTAAAGTTGAACTTCAAAGTTTCACACAAGAGTAATTGCCTGGGCTGGAGAGATGGCACAGAGGATAAGAGCATTGACTGCTTTTTCAGAGGTCCTGAGTTCAATTCCAGCAACCCTATGGTGGCTCATAACCATTATAAGATCTGATGCCCTCTTCTGACATGCAGACAGAACACTGTATACATAACAAATAAATCTTTTTTTTTTTTTTGGCTGTTGAAGTCACAAGGGCCCAGTCTTTAATGAGAGGCAAGGGGAGGGAAGGAGAGGGAAGGAAACTGGTGCACTCTGGGGTGCTCCAGGCATCTTCCTGCAGCCTCCTGCAAGGGATCTCGGGGTCCAGGGATGTCCTGTTTCAGGTCCCGAGCTTGAAGCCTCTCTGGGCATGGCCCAGGCGCTGGAGTCCTGGTCCATATCTGCTCAGAGTCCGGAGGCCTCCTGAGTGTTCTGTGTCCACCGGGGTGGGGGGATGAGGGGGTTGGGGGGATGGGTGGTGGAGGGGTGGGGGTGGGATGGGGGTGGAGGGGTGAGGGGGAGGGGCCTTGACACCACTGCAGCTCACCTGAGCTCTGCCACCCAGAGCACCATCAGCTTATACCTGTGTGAAGCCTCTGTGTGAAGTACCTGTGTGACCTGGACCTTGGATCCCCTGCAGTGATTGCAGCTCCTCCTCTGGTTGCACAAGTGGAGGCAGAGGCTGCAGAGCAGCAGCAAGGGGAAAAACAGCGTTGTTTTTGTTGTTGTCGTTCTTTTTTTCTTCTTTTTCTGCTTCTCCCGCGCGCTGGGAGCCAGCTACAAGCGTGGCAGGAAAAAAAAGTAATTGCCTTTTTTCCTTTTGCAATGATGCAAAAAAAATGATATTACTGTGTATTTGCATGTGCATGGGCACATGTACGCATGCTACAACATATATGTGGAATCAAGCCCAGGTTGCCAAAACTGTATATCATGCTTTTACCTCCTTCTCGCTAGCACTTTTTTCCTTTTATCTTACCAATTTACAAAAACTTATCTCCACTTCCTACTACTGGAACTGCAAATGCTCATCTCCACATTCAGCTTTTACATGGTTCCCTTAGCACAAATTCAAATAAATACCTGCAGTCAGCTATGAGGGTAAGCTGAGCAATCCAAGAGCAGAGTGGCCAGGCACTAGAGAGAACTTTAACTTCTACCAATGCTTAAACCTAAGGGGCAATCCTCTCCTTGGGCTCCCTCCTCAGGCTCTCTCCTCAGACTAAAGGAACAATCCTCAGAATACTCTGAGCTCTTGTCTCCTCCCCTCTTATATTCCTCTCTCCATCTAGCCCTATCACTCCTGTCTCCACCCCTCTAGTGGTGGGATTGAAGGTGTGGGATCACCTCTGCAGGAGCTCTGTTTCTCTTTTAGACATTCAGTCATGTGTAACCCAGAGTGGTCTTGAACTAACAGATCCCTCTGTCTCTTTCTCCTTAGTCCTGGGATTAAAGGTGTGTGCCTTCTAGTGGTTTACTCTGCACTCTGAACTTCAGGCAAGCTTTCTTTTTTTAAAACATAAAAAAACCCATCACAATAGTTATTGGGCCTCCAAACTCAATTCGTCATGCTTGTATGGTAAGCATTTTATCCACAGAACATTTTCCCAGCCTATCGATATTATTTAAAATTCTGTGTTTTGCTTCCCCCTCCCCCATTGGCTTCAAAGTGCATTCATAAACATTAGGGAAACATTCCCATCTTGACAATATTTAACGTTAACATTTGGGGAAGTATTGATTTTCTCATTTATTCATCTCTATTTCTTCAGTAAGATATAGCTTTCTTAATATCAAGTATCATGTTTTTAAGTTCCATTTGTTTTGATGTTTTCTTAACTATATTTCTATGCTGAGAATTGTAGTGATATTTCAAGACTTTCTTGTCTCACTAGTCTTAATAAACTATCTTACCCCATTCTAAATCATTTTCTATTACTACCACTGTTTAAAAAGAAAGGTTTTTTTGTTACATAATTATGATATATTCAGATAAAAGGTAGTGTTTTCCCTACAGAAGTGGATGTGCTGTTATCTCAAAAATGGCTTTTTAAGCCAGGCTTAGTAATTCTGGCCTGTAATCTCATCTAATTAGGAAGCTAAGGCAGAAGAATCACAGGTATCTGTCCTTACAAGTGCTTCTACAAAGAGAGGTTTAGGCCAGCCTGTGCAACTTAGATCCTGTCGCAAGATAAAAAGGAAAAGAGAACTTAAGAATAGCTCAGTGATAGTTTGCTGGTCTAGCATACATATGACTGTTAATTCAGCACGCCCAACCCCAATGAAGTTACTGCTGGCTGGTGATGGAAGAGAGTATAGGGAGCTTGTCTAAGCAAGTATTAGATCCTGACATAATGGTTGTAGGAACAATTGAAAATGTTCCTTTAAAATATTATTTTTACTTATCTGTGCTTGTGAAAATCTGTGTGAGGCCAGAAGAGAGCACTGGGTCCACTAGAACCAATGTCACAGGCATTTGTGAGATATACGAACTTGAGTCCTCAAGAAAAGCACCAAGCACTCTTAACAATTTGAGCCCTCTCTCCAATTCTGAATATATTATTATTCTCTTCACCTCCATATATAATATATTGACTGATGGCCTCTGTCCATTATTTGTTATTTTTTCTGATCCCAAATTGCTTCATAATATTTTATAAGTGGCTTGATAGTTTCTCTCATTCTTCACTGTGCCTCTTTGCTCACTTGGCACACAGTCTGTCTGCATAGCAGCAATTTGACCATGGCCCCATCTCTTTTAGAGACTAAATAACAAGGTTGCATGAGCTCCAAAATCAATTTTGGTTAGGGCCTGGCTTGGATTTCCTGTGCCCTGAACAATGCTCATAAATAGTATTTTGTTAGAGAATACCACCTTCACCTGGTGGGAGCTCCATTCTATAGCGTTAGGTGAAGACTCTATCTCAAAACAATGTTAGCAAAGGGCTTGCGAGATGACTTGATTAAGAGAACTTCCTACCCTTCCGAGAACCAGAGTCCCCGCACCCACACCAGGTAGCTCTTAATTACCTATAACTCCAGCTACAGTGAGTCCAGTGCCCTCTTCTGACCTTGTAGAACACTGTATATATAATAAACAAATCTTTACAAAAGAATGAATTTTACAAACTATTAAACCACTAATCTAGTGTGCTGTTTGTTTACTATTTAGATTTATCGTGCCAAGAAAGGAAGCACACCTTGTGGAGAAGAAACAGAAGATGGAATTAAGCATGATAAGGTACTATATATTACTATAAACAATATATAAAGAGGATACTTTTATATTCTTCACTAAAAGGTGTTCTTTTCTAAGTTCCAGGAGAGTCAAGGCTTCACAGAGAAACCCTGTTTCAGGGGAAAAAAAGAAAGAGGGGGGAGGCTAGAGGAAGTTAACAAGTCATTATATTTTCATGTAAATTATTTTTCTCTCAGTGTTATGTAGTGATGGGGGAATATCACTTTGACACCTATGGCACAAAAGATCAGTGGGGAAAACCAACATTCCTCAAGATGCACTAGGGATGTAAGAGTAGAGAACAGTTCAGCTGTTGTAACTATCCTCCATCTGTCCAGGGAGCACATGAACATAAAAATGTCAAGTGTAGCAGCTGGAAAGGTCGAGACTTGAGATCCCTAGAGCGTGTCAGCCAGCCAAACTGATCAAACCAGGGAGAGATCTTATCTAAGACATTAGATGAAAGCAGCTGAGTAAGGCTCACAATGTAACCTCTGACTTCTGTATGCACACATGCATACTCATGACCACATAAACACGCATAACACACACAAGGGAAAATTCATTGTGATCTAATATGGAAAACATTTAGTGAGTTATTTAATATTTCTCTATATAATTAAATATATAAATTAATCTACTCAGATATTTTTTACATACCTACTGTGTGCCAGGCACCAAAAATGCAGTAATAAAGAACAGAAAATTTTGACTTTATTCTGTTAGAAAGAAAGTAATGATAATTAAATGAGGAACCATTAGGCAAATAACAACAGGTGCTATGAAAGAAAGCTGAAGCAGGTTGAGGGCCATAAGCTATTCCATGGAGTAAAAATAACACTTGCTATTTTAGAAGGTAGTATCTACTGAATTGGGGGAAGGGAAAGGATTAGGTACTGAAAACCTGAAGGATGCTGTAGGTTGATTCTGATGAAGTGTTTGGGCTCTTTTCCAGAGGATTTATATAATGACTCCAAGCTGGAGTCATTAGAGGCATAAAACAAAGCACTCCATGAAGAGATTGCAAGATTGGAGAAAGAAAGAGAAAAAGAACAAGTTAGTAACCGTGTTTTTGAACTTACTTGACAACTCTTTAGACTTTTGAGCCTGTTTGAGAAGACCTTCTTATGAAAGGTGTTTTTAAATGGGTTAACAAATAAGCTTCTTAGAGGTGAAATAGTATAGACTTTCAGTGAAGCCATGTGTGGTATCTGCGGTACTTTGTTTTCCCTTGTGGTCTATCAGTCGTGGACTAATGGTGCTCAGAATATGATGAAAGACTCCTGCCTGTTTATATAAGGCCCAAACTACCCTTTGGACAGGGTCCCTGGGGTATTTACTTGCAAGGAGCATTGTTTTCAAGAGGTTCTGAGTTCAAGAGGTAGTGAAAACACAGTGGTATAGTGTATACATATAGAGTATACTGTAATATGCATGATTTTATAAAAGCAAGATGATAATGTGGGTGTTTATTTAAATATGTAAGGGTATTTTGCCTACATGTATATCTGTGTACCACATTCACACTGTGCCAGTGGAGAAGAGAAGAAGATGTCAAATCTGAACTCAAGATACAGAGAGTTGTTAAATTGAATTCAGGTCCTGTGAAAGCGGGCATTGCTTGTAACCCTGATAACAGAATCTAACTTTATCTTGGTTTTATTAGTGGAGCACCTAGATTGTTCTGAAAAGTAATCAGATATTAAGTATTTGTGTTACTACTTTATACTTGGTTTTTCCCTATCTGGAACTGAAGTCTTTCATTAAATTATTACGTTACAGTAGTAATACCAAAGTTTTTTTTTTTTTTTTTTTTAGTTCTTTTGACTGGTTCTAAGGTAAGTGTAAATAATATTGCTTTCTTAAAAATACAGAATGCTTCTTGGTAAAAATAACTAATTTAGTACTTATTTTCTTCAAGAATCATCTACTATCATTAAAGAAATTGAACACTTCCTTGTAGTCAGATGTTGAAAAGTGTAAAGCATACATGAGCAGTTTGGAGTCACATTTGTTCATCCCAGATAAGAAACTGAGTGGCCTCGATGAGGAAATTAGTAGATTAGGTAAGCAAAGCTAAGGGATCATTTAGATTGTCCTATGGGCCTCTGTAAATAGCTATGTGATCTTTTCCTTCTTTGATAACTTTCTGTAGTAGTTATGAAGTTTTCAGTATTAGTTCTTTCAACCAGGCATAGGAGCACACACCTTTAATCCTAGCATGTGGGAAGCAGAGGCAGGTTGATCTCTGTGAGGCTGAAGCCAGCCTGGTCTACAAAATGAGTTTCAGAGTTGTATCGTGAGACCCTGTCTCAAAAAATACCAAACTAATAATTGTCTGCATTTTCATCCTGCCTGGTTTCTGTCCTCCCACCAGGTCCCACAGACATTTATCCCCAAAGAAATCACACAGAGGTCTATAGTAATGACAAACTGATTGGCCCATCAACTCAGGCTTCTTATTAACTCTTATAACTTATATTAACACATTATTTTTATCTATGTTGGCCACATGGCTCAGTTCAGCTGAGCAATCACATCTTCCTTCTTCTGTGGTTGGGACAGGACTGGGGAGGAATGAATTCTTCTTTTCTGTTTTACCCACCTCTACTTCCTGACTGGATACTGGCCAATCAACGTTTATTTAAAACATGATTGAAGAACTCTACAGCCTTACTAAGGAATCTTCATCTGCCTCCCCACAGACTATTTTCCATCCATTCAAATACATTTTCTTTTGTCTTGCCATTTCCCTAAGCCACTTATGTTCTTTGCTGAAGATGTTGTATCAGTTGAAATTCTAAGCAACCCTCTGAGAATTCTTTATCTTCTAAGTTGCTCCAGTGTGCCCCCTGCCGTGTGTGTGTGTATGTGTGCATGTGTGAGTGTGCATGTGCGTGTGCGCAAATGTGTGTGTGTTCATATATTTGTATCTACTTGTAATTTCTTTTTTTTATTGAAAAAATTTTCTGCCTCCTCCCCGCCTCCCATTTCCCTCCCCCTCCTCCCAGCCCTCCCACCTCCCCCCACTCCTCTTCTCCTCCCTCTCCAGTCCCAAGAGCAGTCAGGGTTCCCTGCCCTGTGGAAAGTCCAAGGTCCTCCCCCCTCCATCCAGGTCTAGGAAGGTGAACATCCAAACTGTCTATGCTCCCACAAAGCCAGAACATGAAGTAGGATCAAAACCCGTGCAAGAGTTGTCTCCAGAGGTTATGTTTGTCTTTGTAAATATATACCTTGATTTAAGCACATAGGGGGCAGGTAGCTTTTCTTTATGTGCTAATTTTAAATTATCTGTGATTCAATAGTCTCTTATAATTAGAGGAAGACATAGTCAATGCTTCCATAAAAACAAGTACTAAATTGTTAGGATGAAAAGGGAAGATGGCCTTGTGGGATGATGAAATTCCGTAGCTTGCTTCTGCAGGCAGATGCAATGGAGTCCTATTCGTCTATGAACACTCCTACAAAACCCCCCAAAGACCATGAATCTTCCCACCTCTAACCCCTTACCTGTTTTGTGTATCCAGAGATGATTATGAATATAATAAACAAATGACAACATGAAAAAATAAAACATGATTGACCGAATATATACAATTGTCCCGCAACAAATAATAATTATTTTTTTCTCTCATACCTCCAAATGTAATCTAAGAGTCAATAAATATGTGCTTGCCAAAGGACTCAGGAAGAATCTGTTTTTTTTTTCCCAGCTTTTATGGGTGATAGCTTATGTGGGTTTATGTCCACATCACTCTAATCTCTACCTTCATCTTCTTACTGTCTTTTTTCTGCATCCTCTTTTTTCTTCCTTTTTAAGGCTATATTTGTATCCCATGCTGGTTTTGAATTGAAGATCCTCTGGCCCCAGCATCCAGGGCTCATAATAATACATAACCTAAGCTCACCTCAAACTCAAAATATTGCCTCCAAAAATTAGAATTATAAATTGCCACCACATCCTTCTCTTTTCTCCCCTCTCTCTGTCTTTTCTTTTTTCTTTTTTTCCTTTTTGTTTGTTGGTTTGTGTTTTTTCTTCCAAGATAGGGTTTCCCTTTGTAGTGTTGGCTACCCTGGAACTCTCTTTGTAGACTAGGCTGGCCTTGAACTCACAGAGATATGCCTCCCGAGTGCTGGGATTGAAGGTGTGTGCCATCACTGCCCAGCTTTTTTTTTAAGTTTTATGTGTATGTTAAGTTTATGTGTACCACATGTGTACCTGATATCCTCAGGTCAGAAGAGGGTGTCAGATCTGCTGGAACTGGAGTTAGAGATGGTTGTAAGCTACCCATGTAGGCTCTGGGAACTAAACCTGGGCCCTATGGAAGAGCACTATGTTCTTCAAATGTTGTGCATCTCTCTGGTCCCTAAGTCATCATCTTCCTATCTGCATGAATTCTCCGTTTACCTCTATCTTACAGTGGTACCTATGGTGATGTTTAAGGCACACCTGCATAATTGAGGGTTCTCTCATGTCAGCATTCCCAATCACTTGCATGAGGACCATTTTCCAGATTAGGCAATTTTTACAAATTCAAGAGATGTGGAGACCTTCCCAGCCCACTGTACTTCCAGCGTTCTCAGTACATGACATTTTTAGTTTTGAACAGTCTAACTGAGCAAACCCGTTTGATGGTACACTTATCTCAGGGTCTCAAGTACTAGGATTATAAGTGAGAGAATTGTTCTTTTTCTCTGTAAAAGCTTTACTTTGAAACATAATCACGCTGAAGTTAGAGCAGTGTTCCTTTTCTCTGTATCATTTAGTGAGAAACGCACATGTGTTTCTCTGGAAAGAGAAACATTTGTTTGGGACATGTCAAAGGATTGTTAGAAGTGAGAGAAGTTTTGGTTTTCTCTGTAAAAGCTTTATTTTGATAGATAATCACGTTCTTTTGTAAGTGTACTAATTTCATGAGAAGCTTTATTGAGAAATGCACATGTGTTTCTCTGAAAAGAGAAGTAGTTGTTTGGGACATTTCAAAAGATTGTTAGAAGCACGAGCAGTGTTCCTTTTCTCTTTACAAGCTTGAATTTGAAGCATAATCATGTTCTTTTGAAAGTGTATTAATTTCATAAACATCTCTAGTCAGAAACGCACACGTGTTTCTCTGAAATGAGAATCAGTTGTTTGGGACATGTAAAAGTATTGTTAGAATCAAGTCTAGAGTTTCTTTTCTCTGTACAAGCTTTACTTTGAAAGATAACCATGTTCTTTTCAAAGTGTATTAATTTCATGAAAAGCTCTAGTGAATAATGCACATGTGTTTTTCTGACAAGAAAAGCAGTTGTTTCGGCCATGTGAAAGCATTGTTAGAAATGATAGAAGTGGGCTTTACTCTGTACAAGCTTTCCTTTGAAACATCATCACATTGTTTTGAAATTGCATATATTTCATGAAAAGCTTTAGTGAGGAACGCACATGTATTTCTCTGAAAAGAGAAGCCGTTGTTTGGGACATGGCAAAGCATTGTTAGAGGTGAGAGCAGTGAGCTTTTCTCTGTACAAGCTTTATTTTGAAAGATAATCACGTTCATTTGAAAGTGTATTAATTTCATGAAAAGCTTTAGTGAGAAAAACACAAGAGTTTTTCTGAGAAGAGAAGCAGTTGTTTGGGACATGTCTAAGGAGAGTTCAAAGTGAGAGCCGAGATCCTTTTCTCTGTACAAGCTTTACTTTGAAAGATAATGACGATCTGTTTAAAGTGCATTAATTTAATGAAATGCTTTAGTGAGAAACGCACATGTGTTTCTCTGGAAAGAGAAGCAATTGTTTGAGTCATGTTAAAGCATTGTTAAAAGTGAGAACAGTGGGCTATTCTCTGTACAGCTTTACTTTGAAAGATAATCTCATTCTTTTGATAGTGTATTAATTTCATGAGAAGCTTTAGTGAGAAATGCACATGTGTTTCTTTGAAAAGAGAAGCAATTGTTTGGGACTGTTAGAATTGAGAGCGTTGTTTCTTTTCTCTGTAGAAGCTTTACTTTGAAAGATAATCATGCTCTTTGGAAGTGTACTAATTTCATGAGAAGCTTTAGTGAGAAATGCATATGTGTGTCTCTGAAAAGAGAAGCAGTTGTTTGGGACATGTCAAAACATTGTTTGAAGTGAGAGCAGTGTGCTTTTTTCTGTACAAGCTTTACTTTGAAAGATAATACATTCTTTTGAAAGTGTATTAATTTCATGAAAATCGTTAGTGAGAAACGCACATGTGTTTTTCAGAAAAGAGAAGCATTTCTTTGGGTCATGTAAAAGGATTGTTAGAAGAGAGAGCCATTAGCATTTCTGTGTACAAGCTTGAATTTGAAGCATAATCAGTTTCTTGGAAATTGTATGAATTTCATGAGAAGCTTTAGTGAGAAACGCACATGTGTTTCTCTGAAAACGGCAGCAGTTGTATTGTGAAATGTCAAAGCATTTTGAGAAGTGAGAGTTTTACCTTTTCTGTGTACATGTTTGAATTTGAAGGATAATCAGGTACTTTTGAAAGTGTATTAATTTCATGAAAATCTCTAGTGAGAAACACACAAGTGTTTCTCTGAAAAGAGAATCGGTTGTTTGGGACATTTAAAATATTGATAGAATTGAGTATAGAGTTGCTTTTCTCTGTATAACCTATGATTTGAAAGATACACATGCTCTTTTGAAAGTGTATTAATTTCATGAAAAGCTCTAGTAAGAAACACACATGTATTTCTCTCAAAGAGAAGCACTTGTTTGGGAAATATCAAAGGATTTTTAGAAGTAAGAGCCATTCGTTTTTTTGTGTACAAGATTGAATTTGAAGGATAATCACTTTCTTTGAAAGTGTATGAATTTCATGAGAAGTTTTAATGAGGAACGCACATGTTTGTCCCTGAAAAGAGAAGTAGTTGTTTCGGGAAATTTCAAATCATTGTGAGAAGTGAGAGCCAATACCTTTTCTGTGTACAAGCTTGAATTTAAGGATAATCACGTTTTTTGGATATGTATTAATTTCCTGAAAATCTCTTCTGAGAAACGCACATGTGTTTCTTTGAAAAAAGAAGCAGTTGCTTAGGCTATGTCAAAGGATTGTTAGATGTGAGATCAGTGTTCTTTTTCTCTGTACAAGCTTAACTTTGAAAGATAATCAGTTTCTTAGATAGTGCATGAATTTCATGAACAGCTTAAGTTAGAAACGCATATGTGATTCTCTGAAAAGAGAAGCAATTGTTTGAGAAATGGCAAAACATTGTTAGAAGTGAGAACAGTGGGCTTTTCTCTGTACAAGCTTTACTTTGAAAGATATCATGTTCTTTTGAAAGTGTATAAGTTTTATGAAATGCTTTATTGAGAATCACAAGTGTTTTTCTGAAAAGAGCAGCAGTTTTTTGGGGCATGTCAAAGGATAGTTAGAAGTAAAAGCAGAGATCCTTTTCTCTGAACAAGCTTTACGTTGAAAGATAATCTTGTTCTTTTAAAAAGTGTACTAATTCTATGAGTAGCTTTAGTGAGAAACGTGCATGTGGTTCTCTGAAATGAGAATCAATTTTTGGGACATGTCAAAGGGTTGTTAGAAGTGAGAGCCTTATTCTTTTTCTCTGTGCAAGATTTACTTTGAAAGATAATCACGTTCTTTGAAAGTGTTTTAATTTAATGAGACGCTCTAGTCAGAAACGCACATGTGTTTTTCTGAAAAATGAAGCAGTTGTATGGGACATGTCAAAGGATTGTTAGAATTGAGTGTAGAGTTCCTTTTCTCAGTTCAAACTTTACTTGGAAAGATAATGACTTTCATTTAAAAGTGTATTAATTTCACGAAATGCTTTAGTGAGAAACGTACATGTGTTTCTCTGAAATAGAAGCAGTTGTTTGTGATATGTCAAAACATTGTTAGATGTAAGAACGTTGTTAGTTTTCTCTGTAGAAGCTTTAATTTGAAAGATAATCTCATTCTTTTGAAAGTGCACTAATTTCATGAGAAGCTTTAATGAGAAATGCACATGTGTTTCTCTGAAAAGAGAAGCAGTTGTTTGTGCCATGTCAAAGGATTGTTAGAAGTGAGAGCAGTGTTCCTTTTCTCTATACAAGCTTGAATTTGAAGCATAATCATGTTCTTTTGAAAGTGTATTAATTTCATAAACATCTCTAGTCAGAAACGCACATGTGTTTCTCTGAAATGAGAATCAGTTGTTTGGGACATGTAAAAGTATAGATATAACTGAGTGTAGAGTTGCTTTTCTCTGTACAAGCTTTACTTTGAAAGATAATCACGTTCTTTTGAAAGTGTATTAATTTCATAAAAAGCTCTAGTGAGAAAGGCACATGTGTTTCTCTGACAAAAAAAAGCAGGTGTTTCGGCCATGTGAAAGCATTGTTAGAAATGACAGCATTGGGCTTGTCTCTGTACAAGCTATCCTTTGAAACATCATCACATTCTTTTGACATTGTATATCTTTCATGAAAACTGTTAGTGAGGAATGCACATGTATTTCTCTGAAAAGCAAAGCAGTTGTTTGGGAAATGGCAAAGCATTGTTAGAAGTGAGAGCGGTGGGCTTTTCTCTGAACAAGCTTTACATTGAAAGATAATCACATTCTTTTGAAAGTGTTTCTGTGAACAGAGAAGCAATTGTTTGGGACATGTCAAAGGAATGATAGAAGTGAGAGTGTTGTTACTTTTCTTTTTAGAAGCTTTTCTTAGAAAGATAATGACGTTTTTTTATAAAGTGTATTAATTTCACAAAATGCTTTAGTGAGAAACCCACATGCATTTCTCTGAAAAAAGAACCAGTTGTTTGGGACATGTCAAAGGTTTGTTAGAAATGAGAGCATTGTTACTTTTCTCTGTAGAAGTTTTCTTTGAAAGATAATCACATTCTTTGAAAGTGTGCTAATTTCATGAGAATCTTTAGTGAGAAACGCACACGCATTTCTCTGAAAAGAGAAGCAGTTGTTTGGGATATGTCAAAGGATTGTTAGAAGTGAGAGCACTGTTCATTTTCTCTGTATAAGCTTAAATTTGAAGTATAATCACGTTTTTTGAAAGTGTATTAGAACTGAGAACTGTGTTCCATTTCTCTATACAAACTTTATTTGAAAGATAATCACGTTCTTTTGAAAGTGTATAATCTCATGAAATGCACATGTTGTTCTTTGAAAAGAGAAGAAGTAGTTTTCAACATGACAAAGTTGTTAGAGTAAGAACAGTGTAGTTTTCAAATGACAACATTTGGAAGATGACAAGTCTGGAACATCTCAAAAAAGAGTTAGAAGTGAGTTCCGTTTTGCTTTTCTTTGTTCAAGCTTTTCTTTGAAATAAAATCATGTTCTTTGGAAAGTGTATAATTTCATGAAATGCTTTAGTGAGAAATTGACATGTGTTTTTCTGAAAAGAGGAGCAGTTGTTTAGGACATTTAAAAGTATTTTTAGAATTTAGAACAGGGTATCTTTTCTCTGTTCAATCTTTACTTTGAAAGATAATCACGTTATTTTGAAAGTGTATAATTTCATGAAATGCTTTAGTGACAAACTCCCTGTGTTTCTCTGAAAAGAGGGGCAGTTGTGTGTGACATGACAATGTATTTTTTGAAGTATGAACAGTGTTTCATTTCTCTGTACTATCTTTACCTTCTGAAAGTGTATAATTTCATGAAATGCTTTAGTGTGAAATGCACATGTGTTTCTCTTCAAACAGAAGCAAATGTTTGGAACATGTCTAGTTTAGAGCATTTCAAAGAAGAGTAATAAGTGAGTTCTGTTTTTCTGTTCTTTCTGCAAGATTATTTAAAAGAAAATCACGTTCTTTTGAAAGTGTATAATTTCATGAAGTCTTTTGGTGGGAAAAGTAAATGTTTTTCTCTGAAAAGATGGGCAGTTGTTTGCAACATGACAAAGTATTGTTAGAAGTGAGTACAGTGTTCCTTTTCTCTGTACAATTTTTACTTTGAAAGAAAATCACATTCTGTTGAAAGTGAATAATTACATAAAATGATTTAGTGAGA
The DNA here is from genome assembly GCF_950005125.1 of Chionomys nivalis. Classification (NCBI taxonomy): domain Eukaryota; kingdom Metazoa; phylum Chordata; class Mammalia; order Rodentia; family Cricetidae; genus Chionomys; species Chionomys nivalis. The sequence goes on from NC_080108.1 coordinate 52,484,819, forward strand.
AACGCACATGTGTATCTCTGAAAAGAGAAGCAGTTGTTTGGAACATGTCAAAGTATTGTTAGGAGTGAGAACAGTGTTCCTTTGCTCTGTACTAACTTTACTTTGAAAGATTATGATATTCTTTCAAAGCATATAATTTCATGAAATGTTTTAGTGAGAAACACACATGTGTTTCTCTGAAAAGAGAAGCAGTTGTTTGGAACATGGCAAAGAAGAGTTAGAGGAGAGTTCTGTTTTGCTTTTCTTTGTGCAAGCTTTACTTTGAAAGAAAATCACATTCATTGAAAGTGTATATTTTCATGAAATGATTTAGTGAGAACCGCACATGTGTTTCTCTGAAAAGGGGAGCAGTTGTTTAGGACATTTATAAGTATTTTTAGAAGTGAGAAGAGTGTTTCTTTTTTTTTGTTCAAACTTTACTTTGAAAGATAATCACATTCTTTTGAAAGTGTATAATTTCATGAAATGATTTATTGAGAAACGCACATTTTTATCTATGAAAAGAGAAGCAGCTGTTTGGAAAATGTCAAAGTATTGTTAAGAAGTGAGAACAGTGTTCCTTTTCTCTGTACAAACTTTACTCTGAAAGATAATCACATTCTTTGGAAAGTGTAATAAATTCATAAAATGTTTTAGTGTAAAATGCACATGTGTTTCTCTGAAAAAAGGAGCAGATGTCTGGGATATGTAAAGGTATAGTTAGAAGTGAGAACAGTGTTCCTTTTCTCTGTAAAACTTTGCTTTGAAAGATAATCATGTTCTTTTGAAAGTGTATTTATTGCATGAAATTCTTTTAAGAAACACACAAGTGTTTCTCTGTAAAGAGAAGCAGTTGTTTGCGACCTGTCAAAGTATTGTTAGAACTGAGATAAGTATTCCTTTTCTCTGTACAAGCTTTACTTTGAAAGATAATCACATTGCTTTGAAAGTGTGTTCATTTCCTGAAAAGCTTATTTAGAAACGCACATGTGTTTCTTAGTAAAGAGAAGCAGTTGTTTGTGACATGTCAAAGTATTGTTAGAAGTGAGATTAGTGTTCCTTTTCTCTGTACAAGTTTTATTTTGAAAGATAATCACATTATATTGAAAGTGTAGTTTTCCTTGAAAAGCTTAAGTTAGAAACGCACTTGTGTTTCTTGGTAAAGAGAAGCAGTTGTTTGCAGCACATCAAAGTATCGTTAGAAGTGAGATCAGTGTACCTTTCTCTGTACAAGTTTACTTTGAAAGATAATCACATTCTTTTGAAAGTGTATTCATTTTATAAATAGCTTTAGTAAGAAATGCACATGTCTTTCTCTGTAAAGAGAAGCATTTCTTTGGGACATATCAAAGTATTTTTACAAGTGAGATCAGTGTACCTTTCTCTGTAGAAGCTTTACATTGAAAGATAACCACATTCTTTTGAAAGTGTATTCATTTTATTAAAAGCTTTAGTAAGAAAAGCACATGTCTTTCTCTGTAAAGAAAAGCAGTTGTTTGTGACATGTCAAATGTTTGTTAGAAGTGGGATCAGTGTTCCTTTTCTCTGTACAAGCTTCATTTTGAAATATAATCTCGTTCTTTTGAAAGTGTATTCTTTCCTGAAAAGCTTTAGTTAGAAACGCACTTGTGTTACTTGGTAAGGAGAAGCTGTTGTTTAGGACATGTCAAGGTATTGTTTGAAGTGAGTTCAATATTCCTTATCTCTGTAGAAGCTTTCCTTTAAAGATAATCACATTCTTTTGAAAGTATATTCATTTCAAGAAAAGCTTTAGTAACTAACACACATGTGTTTCTTGGTAAAGAGTAGCAGTTGTTTGCGTCATGTCAACATCTGGTTAGAAGTGATATCAGTGTTCCCTTTCTCTGTACAAGCTTTAATTTGAAGGATAATCAAGTTCTTTTGAAAGTGTATACATTTTTTGAAAAGCATTAGTTAGAAACACACATGTGTTTCTTGGTAAAGAGAAGCCGTTGTTTGCGACATGTCAAAGTATTTTTAGAAGTGAGATCAGTGTTCCATTCTCTGTAGAAGCTTTGTTTTGAAATACAATCACATTCTTTTAAAAGTGTATTCATTTCTTTAAAAGCTTTAGTAAGAAACGCACATGTGTTACTTGGTAATGAGAAGCAGTTGTTTGCGACATGTCAACGTCCTATTAGACCTGAGATCAGTGTTGCTTTTCTCTGTAGAAGCTTTAATTTGAAAGATAACCACATTCTTTGAAAGTGTATTCATTTCATAAATAGCTTTAGTAAGAAATGCACATGTGTTTCTCTGTAAAGAGAGGCCATTTTTTGCGACATGTCAAAGTATTGTTATTAGTGAGATCAGTGTTCCTTTTCTCTGTAAAAGCTTTACACTGAAAGATAATCATGCTATTTTGAAATTGTATTCTTTCCTGAAAAGCTTTAGTTAGAAACGCACTTGTGTTACTTGGTAAGGAGAAGCAGTTGTTTGCAACATGTCAAAGTGTTGTTTGAAGTGAGGTCAATATTCCTTTTCTAGGTACAAGATTTACTTTGAAAGATAATCACATTCTTTTGAAAGTATATTCATTTCCTGAAAAGCTTTAGTAACTAACACACATGTGTTTCTTGATAAAGTGAAGCAGTTGTTTGCGACATGTCAACGACTTGTTAGAAGTGATATCAGTGTTCCTTTTCTCTGTACAAGCTTTACTTTGAAGGATAATCACATTCTTTTGAAAGTGTATACATTTCTTGAACAGCTTTAGTTAGAAACACACATGTGTTTCTTGGTAAAGAGAAGCAGTTGTTTGCGACATGTCAAAGTAGTGTTAGAAGTGAGATCAGTTTACCTTTCTCTGTACAACTTTACTTTGAAAGATAATCATATTCTTTTGAAAGTGTATTCATTTCATTAATAGCTTTAGTAAGAAACGCACAAGTGTTTCTTTGTAAAGAGAAGCAGTTGTTTGCGACATGTCAAAGTATTGTTAGAAGTGAGATCAGTGTTCCATTCTCTGTAGAAACTTTGCTTTGAAATATAATCACGTTCTTTTAAAAGTGTATTCATTTCTTTAAAACTTTAGTAAGAAAAGCACATGTGTTACTTGGTTAGGAGAAGCAGTTGTTTGGGACATGTCAAAATATTGTTTGAAGTGAGATCAGTATTCCTTTTCTCTGTACAAGCTTTAATTTGAAAGATAAAGACGTTCTTTTGAAAGTGTATACATTTCTTGAAAATCTTTAGTAAGAAACATACATGTATTTCTCTCTAAAGAAAAGCAGTTTTTGTGACATGTCAAATTACTGTTAAAAATGAGTTTTCCTTTTATCTCTACAAGCTTTACTTTGAAAGATAATCTTGTTGTTTTGAAAGTGTATTCATTTCAAAAATAGCTTTAGTAAGAAACGCACAACTGTTTCTCTGTAAAGAAAAGCCATTTTTTGCGACATGTCAAAGTACTTTTGGAAGAGAGATCAGTGTTCCTTTCTCTGTAGAAGCTTTACTTTGAAAGATAATCACATCTATTTCAAAGTGTATTCATTTCATGAAAAGCTTTAGGAAGAAACACACATGTGTTTCTCTGTAAAGAGAAGCAGTTGTTTGTGACGTGTCAAATTATTGTTGGAAGTGATATCAATGTTCCTTTTCTCTGTAGAAGCTTTACTTTGAAAGATAGTCACATTCTTTGGAAAGTGTATTCATTTTATAAATAGCTTTAGTAAGAAACGCACAAGTGTTTCTCTGTAAAGAGAAGCAGTTGTTTGCGACATGTCAAAGTATTGTTAGAAGTGAGATCAGTGTTCCTTTTCTCTGTAGAAGCTATGCTTTGAAATATAATGACGTTCTTTTGAAAGTGTATTCATTTCTTGAAAAGCTTTATAAAGAAACCCACGTGTATCTTGTTATAGAGAAGCAATTGTTTGCGACATGTGAAAGTATTGTTTGAAGTGAGATCAGTATTCCTTTTCTCTGTAGAAGCTTTATTTGAAAGATAATCACATTCTTTTGAAAGTGTATTCATTTCTTGAAATGCTTTAGTAAGAAACGCACATGTCTTTTTCTGTAAAGCAAAGCAGTTGTTTGTGACATGTCAAAGGCTTGTTAGAAGTGAGATCCGTGTTCCTTTTCTCTGTAGAATCTTTGCTTTGAAATATAATCACGTTCTTTTTAAAGTGTATTCATTTTAGGAAAAGATTTATTAAGAAATGCACATGTGCTTCTCCTTATAGAGAAGCAGATTTTTTCGACATATCTATTACTGTTTGAAGTGAGATCAGTTTTCCTTTTCTCTGTAGAAGCTTTACTTTGGAAGATAATCGCATTGTTTTGAAAGTGTTCATTTGAAAAATAGCTTTAGTAAGAAATGCAAAAGTGTTTCTTTGTAAAGAAAAGCAGTTGTTTGCGACATGTCAAATTACTGTTAGAAGTGAGATTAGTTTTCCTTTTCTCTGCAGAAGTTTTACTTTGAAAGATAATAACGTTCTTTTGAATGTGTATTTATTTCATGAAATGCTTTTGTAAGAAAAGCACATGTGTTTTTCTGTAAAGAGAAGCAGTTCTTTGGAACATGTTAAAGTATTGGTAGAAGTGAGATCCGTATTCCTTTTCTCTGTACAAGCTTTACTTTGAAAGATATTCACATTCTTTTGAAAGTGTATTCATTTCTTGAAAAGCTTTAGCATGAAACACACATGTGTATCTTGGTAAGGAGAAGCAGTTGTTTACGACATTCAAAGTATTGTTTGAAGTGAAATCAGTATTCCTTTTCTCTGTAGAAGGTTTACTTTGAAAGAAAATCACATTCTTTTGAAAGTGTGTTCATTTCATAAATAGCTTTAGTAAGAAACGCACATGTGTTTCTCTAGAGAGGCCATTTTTTGTGACATGTCAAAGTATTGTTAGAAGAGAGATCAGTGTTCCTTTCTGTGCAGAAGCTTTACTTTGAAAGATAATCACATTCTTTTGAAAGTGTATTCATTTCAGGATTAGCTTTAGTAAGAAACACACGTGTTACTTGGTAAAGAGATTCAATTGTTTCCTAAATGTCAAAGTCTTGTTAGAAGTGAGATCAGTGTTCCATCATCTGTAGAAGCTTTGCTTTGAATGATAATCATGTTCTTTTGAATGTGTATTCATTTCTTGAAAAGTTTTAGTATGAAACGCACATGTGGTTCTCTGTAAAGAGAAGCAGATGTTTGCAATTGTCAAATTACTGTTAGAAGTGAGATTAGTTTTCCTTTTCTCTGCAGAAGTTTTATTTTGAAAGATAATCACGTTCTTTTGAAAGTGTATTAGTTTCATATATAGCTTTAGTAAGAAACGCACAATTGTTTCTCTGTAAAGAAAGGCCATATTATGCATCATGTCAAAGTATTTTTAGAAGAGAGATCAGTGTTCCTTTCTCTGTAAAAGCTTTACTTTGAAAGATAATCACATTCTTTTCAAACTGTATTCATTTCATGAAAAGCATTAGGAAGAAACGCACATGTGTTTCTCTGTAAAGAGAAGCAGTTGTTTCCGACATGTCAAGTATTTTTAGAAGTGAGATCAGTGTTCCTTTTCTCTGTAGAAGCTTTGCTTTGAAGTATAATCATATTCTTTTGAAAGTGTATTCATTTCATGATAAGCTTTAGTAAGAAACGTACATGTGTTTCTCTGTAAAGAAAAGCACTTCTTTTTGACATGTCAAATTACTGTTAGAAGTGAGATCAGTGTTCATTTTCTCTGTGAAAGCTTTATTTTGAAATATAGTCACGTTCTTTTGAAAGTGTATTCATTTCTAGAAATGCTTTAGTAATAATGCTCATGTGTGTCTTGGTAAGGAGTAGCAGTTGTTTCTGACATGTCAAAGTCTTGTTAGAAGTGTGATCAGTATTCATTTCTTGGTAGAAGCTTTACTTTGAAAGATAATCACATTCTTTGAAAGTATATTCATTTCATAAATAGCTTAAGTAAGAAAAACACAAGTGTTTCTTTGTAAAGAGAAGCCATTGTTTGTGACATGTCAAAGTATTGTTAGAAGTTAGATCAGTGTTCCTTTACTCTGTAGAATCTTTGCTTTGAAAGATAATCACGTTCTTTTGAAAATGTATTCATTTCTTGAAAAGCTTTTGTTGGAAACGCACATGTGTTCCTTGGTAAAGAGAAGCAGTAGTTTGCGACATGTCAAAGTATTCTTAGAACTGAGATCAGTATTCCTTTTCTCTGTAGAAGCTTTAATTTGAAAGATAATCACATTGTTTTGAAAGTGTATTCATTTCATAAATAGCTTTAGTGAGAATCTCACAAGTGTTTATCTGTAAGAGAAGCAGTTGTTTGCAACATGTCAAAATACTGTTAGATGTGAGTACATTGTTCCTTTTCTCTGTACAAACTTTACTTTGAAAGATAATCACCTTCTTTTGAAAGTATATTCATTTCTTGAAAAGCTTTAGTTAAAAACGCACATGTGTTTCTTGGTAAGGAGAAGCAGTTGTTTGCAACATGTCAAAGTACTGTTAGAAGTAAGATCAGTGTTCCTTTTCTCTGTAGAAGCTTTATTTTGAAAGATAATCATGTTCCTTTGAAAATGTAATCATTTCTTGAAAAGCCCTGGTTGGAAATGCACATGTGTTTCTTGGTAAAGAGAAGCCGATGTTTGCTACATGTCAAAGTATTGTTAGAAGGGAGATCAGTGTTACTTGTCACTGTACAAGCTTTACTTTGAAAGATAAGCACGTTCTTTGGAAAGTGTTTTCATTTCTTTAAAAGCTTTAGTAAGAAACGCACGTGTTTCTCTGTAAAGAGAAGCAGTTTTTGCGCCATGTCAAATTACTATTAGAAGTGAAATCAGTATTCCTTTTCTCTGTACAAGCTTTACTTTGAAAGATAATCACATTCTTTTGAAAGTATATTCATTTCTTGAAATGTTTTAGTAAGAAACACACATGTGTTTCTTGGTAAGGAGAAGCAGTTGTTTGCGACTTGTCAAAGTATTTTTGAAGTGAGATCAGTATTCCTTTTCTCTGTAGAAGCTTTACTTTGAAAGATAATCATGTTCTTTGGAAAGTGAATTCATTTCTTGAAAAGCTTTAGTTAGAAACAAACATGTGTTTCTTAGTAAAGAGAAGAAGTAGTTTGCGATATGTCAAAGTATTGTTAGAAGAGAGATCAGTGTACCATTTCTCTGTAAAAGCTTTACTTTGAAAGATAATCACGTTCTTTTGAAAGTGCATTCATTTATGAAAAGCTATAATAAGAAACACACAATTTTTTCTCTGTAAAGAGAAGAACTTGTTTGCGACATGTCAAGTTATTGTTAGAATTGAGATAAGAGTTCCTTTCTCTGTATAAGCTTTACTTTGAAAGATAATTACATTCTTTAGAAACTGTATTCATTTCAAGAAAAGCTATAGAAAAAAACGCACATGTGTTTCACTGTAAAGAGAAGCAGTTGTTTACGACATTTCAAAGTCTTCTTAGAAGTGAGATCAGTGTTCCTTTCTCGCTACCAGCTTAACTTTGAAAGAAAATCAGGAACTTTTGAAAGTGAATTCATTTCATTAAAAGCTTTAGTAAGAAATGCACAAGTGTTTCACTCTAAAGGGAAGACGTTGTTTGCGACATGTCAGAGTATTGTTAGAAGTGAGGTCACTGTTCCTTTTCCCTGTAGAAGCTTTATTTTGAAAGACAATCAAGTTTTTTTGAAAGTATATTCATTTCATCAAAAGCTTTAGTAAGGAACGCACATGGGTTTCTTGGGAAAGAGGAGCAGTTGTTTGCTACTTGTGAAAGCATTGTTAGAACTGAGATCTGTGGTCCTTTTCTCAGCACAAGCTTTATTTACAAAGATAATCGCGTTTATTTGAAAGTTTATTTATTTCACGAAATCTTTGTTAGAACTGGGATCAGTGTTCCTCTTCTCAGTACAAGCTTTACTTTGAAAGATAATCACGTTCTTTGAAAGTTTATTAATTGCACTAAAGCTTTGTTAGAACTGAGATCAGTGTTCCTCTTCTCAGCACAAGCTTTACTTTGAAAGATAATCAGGTTCTTTTGAAAGTTTATTTCACGAAAGCTTTAGTAAGAAACGCACATGTGTTTCTTTGTAAAGAAAAGCAGATGTTTGCTACATGGAAAAGCATTGTTAGAACTGATATCAGTGTTCCTTTTCTTAGTACAAGCTTTACTTTGAAAGATAATCGTGGACTTTTGAAAGTTTATAAATTTCACGAAAGCTTTAGTAAGAAACGCACATGTGTTTCTGTATAAAGACAAACAGTTGTTTGCTACGTGTGAAAGCATTGTTAGAACTGAGATCAGTGTTCCTTTTCTCAGTACAAGCTTTACTTTGAAGGTAATCACGTTCTTTTGAAACTTTATTAATTGCACGAAAGCATGTTAGAACTGAGATCAGTGTTCCTCTTTTCAGTACAAGCTTAAATTTGAAAGATAATCACGATCATTTGAAAGTTTATTAATTTCACGAAAGCTTTAGTAAGAAACGCACATGTGTTTCTTTGTAAAGACAAGTAGTTGTTTGCTACATGTGAAATAATTGTTAGAAGTGAGATCAGTGTTCCTTTTCTCAGTAAAAGCTTTATTTGAAAGATAATTGCGTTCTTTGGAAAGTTTATTAATTTCACGAAAGCTTTAGTAAGAAACGCACATGCGTTTCTTTGTCAAGACAAGCAGTTGTTTGCTACGTGTGAAAGCACTGTTAGAACTGAGATGAGTGTTGCTTTTCTCAGTACAAGCTTTACTTTGAAAGATAATCTTGTTCTTTTGAAAGTTTATTAATTTCACGAAAGCTTTAGTAAGAAACGCACATGCGTTTCTTTGTCAAGACAAGCAGTTGTTTGCTACGTGTGAAAGCACTGTTAGAACTGAGATCAGTGTTGCTTTTCTCAGTACAAGCTTTACTTGGAAAGATAATCGCGTTCTTTTGAAAGTTTATTAATTTCACAAAAGCTTTAGTAAGAAATGTACATGCGTTTCTTTGTCAAGACAAGCAGTTGTTTGCTATGTGTGAAAGCACTGTTAGAACTGAGATCAGTGTTGCTTTTCTCAGTACAAGCTTTACTTGGAAAGATAATCGCGTTCTTTTGAAAGTTTATTAATTTCACGAAAGCTTTAGTAAGAAACGCACATGCGTTTCTTTCTAGAGGAAAGCAGCTGTTTGCTACATGTGAAATACTGTTAGAACTGAGATCAGTGTTGCTTTTCTCAGTACAAGCTTTACTTTGAAAGATAATCACGTTCTTTCGAAAGTTTATTGATTTCACGAAAGCTTTAGTAAGAAAGGCACATGCGTTTCTTTGTCAAGACAAGCAGTTGTTTGCTACGTGTGAAAGCACTGTTAGAACTGAGATCAGTGTTGCTTTTCTCAGTACAAGCTTTACTTTGAAAGATAATCGCGTTCTTTCGAAAGTTTATTAAATTCACGAAAGCTTTAGTAAGAAACGCACATGCGTTCCTTTGTCAAGACAAGCAGTTGTTTGCTACGTGTGAAAGCACTGTTAGAACTGAGCTCAGTGTTGCTTTTCTCAGTACAAGCTTTGAAAGAAAATCGCGTTCTTTTGAAAGTTTATTGATTTCACGAAAGCTTTAGTAAGAAACGCACATGCGTTTCTTTTGTAAAGACAAGCAGTTGTTTGCTACGTGTGAAAGCACTTTTAGAACTGAGATCAGTGTTGCTTTTCTCAGTACAAGCTTTACTTTGAAAGAAAATCGCGTTCTTTTGAAAGTTTATTAATTTCACTTTAGTAAGAAACGCACATGCGTTTCTTTGTAAAGACAAGCAGTTGTTTGCTACGCGTGAAAGCACTGTTAGAACTGAGATCATTGTTGATTTTCTCAGTACAAGCTTTACTTTGAAAGATAATCACGTTCTTTTGAAAGTTTATTAATTTCACGAAATCTTTAGTAAGAAAGGCACATGCGTTTCTTTTGTAAAGACAAGCAGTTGTTTGCTACGTGTGAAAGCTCTTTTAGAACTGAGATCAGTGTTGGTTTTCTCAGTACAAGGTTTACTTTGAAAGAAAATCGCGTTCTTTTGAAATTTTATTAATTTCACGAAAACTTTAGTAAGAAACGCACATGCGTTTCTTTGTCAAGACAAGCAGTTGTTTGCTACGCGTGAAAGCACTGTTAGAACTGAGATCAGTGTTGCTTTTCTCAGTACAAGCTTTACTTTGAAAGATAATCGCGTCCTTTTGAAAGTTTATTAATATCACGAAATCTTTAGTAAGAAACGCACATGCGTTTCTTTGTCAAGACAAGCAGTTGTTTGCTACCCGAGAAAGCACTGTTAGAACTGAGATCAGTGTTGCTTTTCTCAGTCCAAGGTTTACTTTGAAAGATAATCAGGTTCTTTGGAAAGTTTATTAATTTCACGAAAGCTTTAGTAAGAAACGCTCATGCGTTTTTTTGTAAAGACAAGCAGTTGTTTGCTACGTGTGAAAGCACTGTTAGAACTGAGATCAGTGTTGCTTTTCTCAGTACAAGCTTTACTTTGAAAGATAATCGCGTTCTTTTGAAAGTTTATTAATTTCACGAAAGCTTACTAAGAAACGCACATGTGATCCTTTGTCAAGACAAGCAGTTGCTTGCTACGTGTGAAAGCACTGTTAGAACTGAGATCAGTGTTGCTTTTCTCAGTACAAGCTTTACTTGGAAAGATAATCTTGTTCTTTTGAAAATTTATTAATTTCACGAAAGCTTTAGTAGGAAACGCACATGCGTTTCTTTCTAGAGACAAGCAGTTGTTTGCTACGTGTGAAAGCACTGTTAGAACTGAGATCACTGTTGCTTTTCTCAGTACAAGCTTTACATTGAAAGAAAATCGCGTTCTTTTGAAAGTTTATTAATTTCACTTTAGTAAGAAACGCACATGCGTTTCTTTGTAAAGACAAGCAGTTGTTTGCTACGTGTGAAAGCACTGTTAGAACTGAGATCAGTGTTGCTTTTCTCAGTACAAGCTTTAATTGAAAGAAAATCTTGTTCTTTTGAAAGTTTATTAATTTCTCGAAAGCTTTAGTAAGAAACGCACATGCGTTTCTTTCTAGAGACAAGCAGTTGTTTGCTACGTGTGAAAGCACTGTTAGAACTGAGGTCAGTGTTGCTTTTATCAGTACAAGCTTTACTTTGAAAGAAAGTCGCTTTCTTTTGAAAGTTTATTAATTTCTCGAAAGCTTTAGTAAGAAACGCTCATGCGTTTTTTTGTAAAGCCAAGCAGTATTTTGCTACGTGTGAAAGCACTGTTAGAACTGAGATCAGTGTTGCTTTTCTCAGTACAAGCTTTACTTTGAAAGATAATCACGTTCTTTCGAAAGTTTATTGATTTCACGAAAGCTTTAGTAAGAAACGCACAGGCGTTTCTTTTGTAAAGACAAGCAGTTGTTTGCTACGTGTGAAAGCTCTTTTAGAACTGAGATCAGTGTTGGTTTTCTCAGTACAAGCTTTACTTTGAAAGAAAATCGCGTTCTTTTGAAAGTTTATTAATTTCACGAAAGCTTTAGTAAGAAACGCACATGCGTTTCTTTGTCAAGACAAGCAGTTGTTTGCTACGCGTGGAAGCACTGTTAGAACTGAGATCAGTGTTGCTTTTCTCAGTACAAGCTTTACTTTGAAAGATAATCGCGTCCTTTTGAAAGTTTATTAATATCACAAAATCTTTAGTAAGAAACGCACATGCGTTTCTTTGTCAAGACAAGCAGTTGTTTGCTACGTGAGAAAGCACTGTTAGAACTGAGATCAGTGTTGCTTTTCTCAGTCCAAGCTTTACTTTGAAAGATAATCAGGTTCTTTGGAAAGTTTATTAATTTCACGAAAGCTTTAGTAAGAAACGCTCATGCGTTTTTTTGTAAAGACAAGCAGTTGTTTGCTACGTGTGAAAGCACTGTTAGAACTGAGATCAGTGTTGCTTTTCTCAGTACAAGCTTTACTTTGAAAGATAATCGCGTTCTTTTGAAAGTTTATTAATTTCACGAAAGCTTACTAAGAAACGCACATGTGATCCTTTGTCAAGACAAGCAGTTGTTTGCTACGTGTGAAAGCACTGTTAGAACTGAGATCAGTGTTGCTTTTCTCAGTACAAGCTTTACTTTGAAAGATAATCGCGTCCTTTTGAAATTTTATTAATTTCACGAAAACTTTAGTAAGAAACGCACATGCGTTTCTTTGTCAAGACAAGCAGTTGTTTGCTACGCGTGAAAGCACTGTTAGAACTGAGATCAGTGTTGCTTTTCTCAGTACAAGCTTTACTTTGAAAGATAATCGCGTCCTTTTGAAAGTTTATTAATATCACAAAATCTTTAGTAAGAAACGCACATGCGTTTCTTTGTCAAGACAAGCAGTTGTTTGCTACGTGAGAAAGCACTGTTAGAACTGAGATCAGTGTTGCTTTTCTCAGTCCAAGCTTTACTTTGAAAGATAATCAGGTTCTTTGGAAAGTTTATTAATTTCACGAAAGCTTTAGTAAGAAACGCTCATGCGTTTTTTTGTAAAGACAAGCAGTTGTTTGCTACGTGTGAAAGCACTGTTAGAACTGAGATCAGTGTTGCTTTTCTCAGTACAAGCTTTACTTTGAAAGATAATCGCGTTCTTTTGAAAGTTTATTAATTTCACGAAAGCTTACTAAGAAACGCACATGTGATCCTTTGTCAAGACAAGCAGTTGTTTGCTACGTGTGAAAGCACTGTTAGAACTGAGATCAGTGTTGCTTTTCTCAGTACAAGCTTTACTTTGAAAGATAATCGCGTCCTTTTGAAATTTTATTAATTTCACGAAAACTTTAGTAAGAAACGCACATGCGTTTCTTTGTCAAGACAAGCAGTTGTTTGCTACGCGTGAAAGCACTGTTAGAACTGAGATCAGTGTTGCTTTTCTCAGTACAAGCTTTACTTTGAAAGATAATCGCGTCCTTTTGAAAGTTTATTAATATCACGAAATCTTTAGTAAGAAACGCACATGCGTTTCTTTGTCAAGACAAGCAGTTGTTTGCTACCCGAGAAAGCACTGTTAGAACTGAGATCAGTGTTGCTTTTCTCAGTCCAAGGTTTACTTTGAAAGATAATCAGGTTCTTTGGAAAGTTTATTAATTTCACGAAAGCTTTAGTAAGAAACGCTCATGCGTTTTTTTGTAAAGACAAGCAGTTGTTTGCTACGTGTGAAAGCACTGTTAGAACTGAGATCAGTGTTGCTTTTCTCAGTACAAGCTTTACTTTGAAAGATAATCGCGTTCTTTTGAAAGTTTATTAATTTCACGAAAGCTTACTAAGAAACGCACATGTGATCCTTTGTCAAGACAAGCAGTTGCTTGCTACGTGTGAAAGCACTGTTAGAACTGAGATCAGTGTTGCTTTTCTCAGTACAAGCTTTACTTGGAAAGATAATCTTGTTCTTTTGAAAATTTATTAATTTCACGAAAGCTTTAGTAGGAAACGCACATGCGTTTCTTTCTAGAGACAAGCAGTTGTTTGCTACGTGTGAAAGCACTGTTAGAACTGAGATCACTGTTGCTTTTCTCAGTACAAGCTTTACATTGAAAGAAAATCGCGTTCTTTTGAAAGTTTATTAATTTCACTTTAGTAAGAAACGCACATGCGTTTCTTTGTAAAGACAAGCAGTTGTTTGCTACGTGTGAAAGCACTGTTAGAACTGAGATCAGTGTTGCTTTTCTCAGTACAAGCTTTAATTGAAAGAAAATCTTGTTCTTTTGAAAGTTTATTAATTTCTCGAAAGCTTTAGTAAGAAACGCACATGCGTTTCTTTCTAGAGACAAGCAGTTGTTTGCTACGTGTGAAAGCACTGTTAGAACTGAGGTCAGTGTTGCTTTTATCAGTACAAGCTTTACTTTGAAAGAAAGTCGCTTTCTTTTGAAAGTTTATTAATTTCTCGAAAGCTTTAGTAAGAAACGCTCATGCGTTTTTTTGTAAAGCCAAGCAGTATTTTGCTACGTGTGAAAGCACTGTTAGAACTGAGATCAGTGTTGCTTTTCTCAGTACAAGCTTTACTTTGAAAGATAATCACGTTCTTTCGAAAGTTTATTGATTTCACGAAAGCTTTAGTAAGAAACGCACATGCGTTTCTTTTGTAAAGACAAGCAGTTGTTTGCTACGTGTGAAAGCTCTTTTAGAACTGAGATCAGTGTTGGTTTTCTCAGTACAAGCTTTACTTTGAAAGAAAATCGCGTTCTTTTGAAAGTTTATTAATTTCACGAAAGCTTTAGTAAGAAACGCACATGCGTTTCTTTGTCAAGACAAGCAGTTGTTTGCTACGCGTGGAAGCACTGTTAGAACTGAGATCAGTGTTGCTTTTCTCAGTACAAGCTTTACTTTGAAAGATAATCGCGTCCTTTTGAAAGTTTATTAATATCACAAAATCTTTAGTAAGAAACGCACATGCGTTTCTTTGTCAAGACAAGCAGTTGTTTGCTACGTGAGAAAGCACTGTTAGAACTGAGATCAGTGTTGCTTTTCTCAGTCCAAGCTTTACTTTGAAAGATAATCAGGTTCTTTGGAAAGTTTATTAATTTCACGAAAGCTTTAGTAAGAAACGCTCATGCGTTTTTTTGTAAAGACAAGCAGTTGTTTGCTACGTGTGAAAGCACTGTTAGAACTGAGATCAGTGTTGCTTTTCTCAGTACAAGCTTTACTTTGAAAGATAATCGCGTTCTTTTGAAAGTTTATTAATTTCACGAAAGCTTACTAAGAAACGCACATGTGATCCTTTGTCAAGACAAGCAGTTGTTTGCTACGTGTGAAAGCACTGTTAGAACTGATATCAGTGTTGCTTTTCTCAGTACAAGCTTTACTTTGAAAGAAAATCGCGTTCTTTTGAAAGTTTATTAATTTCACGAAATCTTTAGTAAGAAACGCACATGCGTTTCTTTGTCAAGACAAGCAGTTGTTTCCTATGTGTGAAAGCACTGTTAGAACTGAGATCAGTGTTGCTTTTCTCAGTACAAGCTTTACTTGGAAAGATAATCGCGTTCTTTTGAAAGTTTAATAATTTCACGAAAGCTTTAATAAAAAACGCACATGCGTTACTTTGTCAAGACAAGCAGTTGGTTGCTACGTGTGAAAGCACTGTTAGAACTGAGATCAGTGTTGCTTTTCTCAGTACAAGCTTTACTTTGAAAGATAATGGCGTTCTTTCGAAAGTTTATTAAATTCACGAAAGTTTTAGTAAGAAACGCTCATGCGTTCCTTTGTCAAGACAAGCAGTTGTTTGCTACGTGTGAAAGCACTGTTAGAACTGAGCTCAGTGTTGCTTTTCTCAGTACAAGCTTTGAAAGAAAATCGCGTTCTTTTGAAAGTTTATTAATTTCACGAAAGCTTTAGTAAGAAACGCACATGCGTTTCTTTCTAGAGACAAGCAGTTGTTTGCTACGTGTGAAAGCACTGTTAGAACTGAGATCAGTGTTGATTTCTCAGTACACGCTTTACTTTGATAGATAATCGCGTTCTTTCGAAAGTTTATTAATTTCACGAAAGCTTTCGTAAGAAACGCACATGCGTTTCTTTCTAGAGGAAAGCAGCTGTTTGCTACGTGTGAAAGCACTGTTAAAACTGAGATCAGTGTTGCTATTCTCAGTACAAGCTTTACTTTGAAAGATAATCGCGTTCTTTCGGAACTTTATTAATTTCACGAAAGCTTTAGTAAGAAACGCAAATGCGTTTCTTTGTCAAGACAAGCAGTTGTGTGCTATGTGTGAAAGCACTGTTAGAACTGAGATCAGTGTTGCTTTTCTCAGTAAAAGCTTTACTTTGAAAGATAATCGCGTTCTTTCGGAAGTTTATTAATTTCACTAAAGCTTTAGTAAGAAAGGCACATGCATTTCTTTGTAAAGACAAGCAGTTGTTTGCTAAGTGTAGAAGCACTGGTAGTACTGAGATCAGTGTTGATTTATCAGTACAAGCTTTACTTTGAAAGATAATCGCGTTCTTTCGAAAGTTTATTAATTTCACGAAAGCTTTAGTAAGAAACGCACATGCGTTTCTTTGTCAAGACAAGTAGTTGTTTCCTACGTGTGAAAGCACTGTTAGAACTAAGATCAGTGTTGCTTTTCTCAGTACAAGATTTACTTTGAAAGAAAATCACGTTCTTTTGGAAGTTTATTAATTTCACGAAAGCTTTAGTAAGAAACGCACATGCGTTTCTTTCTAGAGGAAAGCAGCTCTTTGCTACATGTGAAAGCACTGTTAGAACTGAGATCAGTGTTGCTTTTCTCAGTACAAGCTTTACTTTCAAAGATAATCGCGTTCTTTCGGAAGTTTATTAATTTCACGAAAGCTTTAGTAAGAAACGCTCATGCGTTTCTTTGTAAAGACAAGCAGTTGTTTGCTACGTGTGACAGCACTGTTGGAACTGAGATCAGTGTTGCTTTTCTCAGTACAAGCTTTACGTGGAAAGATAATCGCGTTCTTTTGAAAGTTTATTAATTTCACGAAAGCTTACTAAGAAACGCACATGTGATCCTTTGTCAAGACAAGCAGTTGTTTGCTACGTGTGAAAGCACTGTTAGAACTGAGATCAGTGTTGCTTTTCTCAGTACAAGCTTTACTTTGAAAGAAAATCGCGTTCTTTTGAAAGTTTATTAATTTCACGAAATCTTTAGTAAGAAACGCACATGCGTTTCTTTGTCAAGACAAGCAGTTGTTTCCTATGTGTGAAAGCACTGTTAGAACTGAGATCAGTGTTGCTTTTCTCAGTACAAGCTTTACTTGGAAAGATAATCGCGTTCTTTTGAAAGTTTAATAATTTCACGAAAGCTTTAATAAAAAACGCACATGCGTTACTTTGTCAAGACAAGCAGTTGGTTGCTACGTGTGAAAGCACTGTTAGAACTGAGATCAGTGTTGCTTTTCTCAGTACAAGCTTTACTTTGAAAGATAATGGCGTTCTTTCGAAAGTTTATTAAATTCACGAAAGTTTTAGTAAGAAACGCTCATGCGTTCCTTTGTCAAGACAAGCAGTTGTTTGCTACGTGTGAAAGCACTGTTAGAACTGAGCTCAGTGTTGCTTTTCTCAGTACAAGCTTTGAAAGAAAATCGCGTTCTTTTGAAAGTTTATTAATTTCACGAAAGCTTTAGTAAGAAACGCACATGCGTTTCTTTCTAGAGACAAGCAGTTGTTTGCTACGTGTGAAAGCACTGTTAGAACTGAGATCAGTGTTGATTTCTCAGTACACGCTTTACTTTGATAGATAATCGCGTTCTTTCGAAAGTTTATTAATTTCACGAAAGCTTTCGTAAGAAACGCACATGCGTTTCTTTCTAGAGGAAAGCAGCTGTTTGCTACGTGTGAAAGCACTGTTAAAACTGAGATCAGTGTTGCTATTCTCAGTACAAGCTTTACTTTGAAAGATAATCGCGTTCTTTCGGAACTTTATTAATTTCACGAAAGCTTTAGTAAGAAACGCAAATGCGTTTCTTTGTCAAGACAAGCAGTTGTGTGCTATGTGTGAAAGCACTGTTAGAACTGAGATCAGTGTTGCTTTTCTCAGTAAAAGCTTTACTTTGAAAGATAATCGCGTTCTTTCGGAAGTTTATTAATTTCACTAAAGCTTTAGTAAGAAAGGCACATGCATTTCTTTGTAAAGACAAGCAGTTGTTTGCTAAGTGTAGAAGCACTGGTAGTACTGAGATCAGTGTTGATTTATCAGTACAAGCTTTACTTTGAAAGATAATCGCGTTCTTTCGAAAGTTTATTAATTTCACGAAAGCTTTAGTAAGAAACGCACATGCGTTTCTTTGTCAAGACAAGTAGTTGTTTCCTACGTGTGAAAGCACTGTTAGAACTAAGATCAGTGTTGCTTTTCTCAGTACAAGATTTACTTTGAAAGAAAATCACGTTCTTTTGGAAGTTTATTAATTTCACGAAAGCTTTAGTAAGAAACGCACATGCGTTTCTTTCTAGAGGAAAGCAGCTCTTTGCTACATGTGAAAGCACTGTTAGAACTGAGATCAGTGTTGCTTTTCTCAGTACAAGCTTTACTTTCAAAGATAATCGCGTTCTTTCGGAAGTTTATTAATTTCACGAAAGCTTTAGTAAGAAACGCTCATGCGTTTCTTTGTAAAGACAAGCAGTTGTTTGCTACGTGTGACAGCACTGTTGGAACTGAGATCAGTGTTGCTTTTCTCAGTACAAGCTTTACGTGGAAAGATAATCGCGTTCTTTTGAAAGTTTATTAATTTCACGAAAGCTTTAGTAAGAAACGCACATGCGTTTCTTTCTAGAGGAAAGCAGCTGTTTGCTACGTGTGAAAGCACTGTTAGAACTGAGATCAGTGTTGCTTTTCTCAGTACAAGCTTTACTTTGAAAGATAATCACATTCTTTCGAAAGTTTATTGATTTCACGAAAGCTTTAGTAAGAAAGGCACATGCGTTTCTTTGTCAAGACAAGCAGTTGTTTGCTACGTGTGAAAGCACTGTTAGA
Source organism: Chionomys nivalis (assembly GCF_950005125.1). Lineage (NCBI taxonomy): Eukaryota > Metazoa > Chordata > Mammalia > Rodentia > Cricetidae > Chionomys > Chionomys nivalis. The sequence goes on from NC_080108.1 coordinate 52,503,192, forward strand.
ACTGAGATCAGTGTTGCTTTTCTCAGTACAAGCTTTACTTTGAAAGATAATCGCTTTCTTTCGAAAGTTTATTAAATTCACGAAAGCTTTAGTAAGAAACGCACATGCGTTCCTTTGTCAAGACAAGCAGTTGTTTGCTACGTGTGAAAGCACTGTTAGAACTGAGCTCAGTGTTGCTTTTCTCAGTACAAGCTTTGAAAGAAAATCGCGTTCTTTTGAAAGTTTATTGATTTCACGAAAGCTTTAGTAAGAAACGCACATGCGTTTCTTTTGTAAAGACAAGCAGTTGTTTGCTACGTGTGAAAGCACTTTTAGAACTGAGATCAGTGTTGCTTTTCTCAGTACAAGCTTTACTTTGAAAGAAAATCGCGTTCTTTTGAAAGTTTATTAATTTCACTTTAGTAAGAAACGCACATGCGTTTCTTTGTAAAGACAAGCAGTTGTTTGCTCCGCGTGAAAGCACTGTTAGAACTGAGATCAGTGTTGCTTTTCTCAGTACAAGCTTTACTTTGAAAGAAAATCGCGTTCTTTTGAAAGTTTATTAATTTCACGAAATCTTTAGTAAGAAACGCAAATGCGTTTCTTTGTCAAGACAAGCAGTTGTTTGCTACGTGTGAAAGCACTGTTAGAACTGAGATCAGTGTTGCTTTTCTCAGTACAAGCTTTACTTGGAAAGATAATCTTGTTCTTTTGAAAATTTATTAATTTCACGAAAGCTTTAGTAAGAAACGCACATGCGTTTCTTTCTAGAGACAAGCAGTTGTTTGCTACGTGTGAAAGCACTGTTAGAACTGAGATCACTGTTGCTTTTCTCAGTACAAGCTTTACTTTGAAAGAAAATCGCGTTCTTTTGAAAGTTTATTAATTTCACTTTAGTAAGAAACGCCCATGCGTTTCTTTGTAAAGACAAGCAGTTGTTTGCTACGTGTGAAAGCACTGTTAGAACTGAGATCAGGGTTGCTTTTCTCAGTACAAGCTTTACTTTGAAAGATAATCGTGTTCTTTTGAAAGTTTATTAATTTCACGAAAGCTTTAGTAAGAAACGCACATGCGTTTCTTTGTCAAGACAGGCAGTTGTTTGCTACGTGTGAAAGCACTGTTAGAACTGAGATCAGTGTTTCTTTTCTCAGTACAAGCTTTAATTGAAAGAAAATCTTGTTCTTTTGAAAGTTTATTAATTTCTCGAAAGCTTTAGTAAGAAACGCACATGCGTTTCTTTCTAGAGACAAGCAGTTGTTTGCTACGTGTGAAAGCACTGTTAGAACTGAGGTCAGTGTTGCTTTTATCAGTACAAGCTTTACTTTGAAAGAAAATCGCTTTCTTTTGAAAGTTTATTAATTTCTCGAAAGCTTTAGTAAGAAACGCTCATGCGTTTTTTTGTAAAGCCAAGTAGTATTTTGCTACGTGTGAAAGCACTGTTAGAACTGAGATCAGTGTTGCTTTTCTCAGTACAAGCTTTACTTTGAAAGATAATCACGTTCTTTCGAAAGTTTATTGATATCACGAAAGCTTTAGTAAGAAACGCACATGCGTTTCTTTTGTAAAGACAAGCAGTTGTTTGCTACGTGTGAAAGCTCTTTTAGAACTGAGATCAGTGTTGGTTTTCTCAGTACAAGCTTTACTTTGAAAGAAAATCGCGTTCTTTTGAAAGTTTATTAATTTCACGATAGCTTTAGTAAGAAACGCACATGCGTTTCTTTGTCAAGACAAGCAGTTGTTTGCTACGCGTGAAAGCACTGTTAGAACTGAGATCAGTGTTCCTTTTCTCAGTACAAGCTTTACTTTGAAAGATAATCGCGTCCTTTTGAAAGTTTATTAATATCACGAAATCTTTAGTAAGAAACGCACATGCGTTTCTTTGTCAAGACAAGCAGTTGTTTGCTACGTGAGAAAGCACTGTTAGAACTGAGATCAGTGTTGCTTTTCTCAGTCCAAGCTTTACTTTGAAAGATAATCAAGTTCTTTGGAAAGTTTATTAATTTCACGAAAGCTTTAGTAAGAAACGCTCATGCGTTTTTTGGTAAAGACAAGCAGTTGTTTGCTACGTGTGAAAGCACTGTTAGAACTGAAATCAGTGTTGCTTTTCTCAGTACAAGCTTTACTTTGAAAGATAATCGCGTTCTTTTGAAAGTTTATTAATTTCACGAAAGCTTACTAAGAAACGCACATGTGATCCTTTGTCAAGACAAGCAGTTGTTTGCTACGTGTGAAAGCACTGTTAGAACTGAGCTCAGTGTTGCTTTTCTCAATACAAGCTTTGAAAGAAAATCGCGTTCTTTTGAAAGTTTATTAATTTCACGAAAGCTTTAGTAAGAAACGCACATGAGTTTCTTTCTAGAGACAAGAAGTTGTTTGCTACGTGTGAAAGCACTGTTAGAACTGAGATCAGTGTTGATTTCTCAGTACACGCTTTACTTTGATAGATAATCGCGTTCTTTCGAAAGTTTATTAATTTCACGAAAGCTTTAGTAAGAAACGCACATGCGTTTCTTTCTAGAGGAAAGCAGCTGTTTGCTACGTGTGAAAGCACTGTTAAAACTGAGATCAGTGTTGCTATTCTCAGTACAAGCTTTACTTTGAAAGATAATCGCGTTCTTTCGGAACTTTATTAATTTCACGAAAGCTTTAGTAAGAAACGCAAATGCGTTTCTTTGTCAAGACAAGCAGTTGTGTGCTATGTGTGAAAGCACTGTTAGAACTGAGATCAGTGTTGCTTTTCTCAGTAAAAGCTTTACTTTGAAAGATAATCGCGTTCTTTCGGAAGTTTATTAATTTCACTAAAGCTTTAGTAAGAAAGGCACATGCATTTCTTTGTAAAGACAAGCAGTTGTTTGCTAAGTGTAGAAGCACTGGTAGTACTGAGATCAGTGTTGATTTATCAGTACAAGCTTTACTTTGAAAGATAATCGCGTTCTTTCGAAAGTTTATTAATTTCACGAAAGCTTTAGTAAGAAACGCACATGCGTTTCTTTGTCAAGACAAGTAGTTGTTTCCTACGTGTGAAAGCACTGTTAGAACTAAGATCAATGTTGCTTTTCTCAGTACAAGATTTACTTTGAAAGAAAATCACGTTCTTTTGGAAGTTTATTAATTTCACGAAAGCTTTAGTAAGAAACGCACATGCGTTTCTTTCTAGAGGAAAGCAGCTCTTTGCTACATGGGAAAGCACTGTTAGAACTGAGATCAGTGTTGCTTTTCTCAGTACAAGCTTTACTTTCAAAGATAATCGCGTTCTTTCGGAAGTTTATTAATTTCACGAAAGCTTTAGTAAGAAACGCTCATGCGTTTCTTTGTAAAGACAAGCAGTTGTTTGCTACGTGTGACAGCACTGTTAGAACTGAGATCAGTGTTGCTTTTCTCAGTACAAGCTTTACGTGGAAAGATAATCGCGTTCTTTTGAAAGTTTATTAATTTCACGAAAGCTTTAGTAAGAAACGCACATGCGTTTCTTTCTAAGGAAAGCAGCTGTTTGCTACGTGTGAAAGCACTGTTAGAACTGAGATCAGTGTTGCTTTTCTCAGTACAAGCTTTACTTTGAAAGATAATCACGTTCTTTCGAAAGTTTATTGATTTCACGAAAGCTTTAGTAAGAAAGGCACATGCGTTTCTTTGTCAAGACAAGCAGTTGTTTGCTACGTGTGAAAGCACTGTTAGAACTGAGATCAGTGTTGCTTTTCTCAGTACAAGCTTTACTTTGAAAGATAATCGCTTTCTTTCGAAAGTTTATTAAATTCACGAAAGCTTTAGTAAGAAACGCACATGCGTTCCTTTGTCAAGACAAGCAGTTGTTTGCTACGTGTGAAAGCACTGTTAGAACTGAGCTCAGTGTTGCTTTTCTCAGTACAAGCTTTGAAAGAAAATCGCGTTCTTTTGAAAGTTTATTGATTTCACGAAAGCTTTAGTAAGAAACGCACATGCGTTTCTTTTGTAAAGACAAGCAGTTGTTTGCTACGTGTGAAAGCACTTTTAGAACTGAGATCAGTGTTGCTTTTCTCAGTACAAGCTTTACTTTGAAAGAAAATCGCGTTCTTTTGAAAGTTTATTAATTTCACTTTAGTAAGAAACGCACATGCGTTTCTTTGTAAAGACAAGCAGTTGTTTGCTACGCGTGAAAGCACTGTTAGAACTGAGATCAGTGTTGCTTTTCTCAGTACAAGCTTTACTTTGAAAGATAATCACGTTCTTTTGAAAGTTTATTAATTTCACGAAATCTTTAGTAAGAAACGCACATGCGTTTCTTTCTAGAGACAAGCAGTTGTTTGCTACGTGTGAAAGCACTGTTAGAACTGAGATCACTGTTGCTTTTCTCAGTACAAGCTTTACTTTGAAAAATAATCGTGTTCTTTTGAAAGTTTCTTAATTTCACGAAAGCTTTAGTAAGAAACGCTCATGCGTTTTTTTGTAAAGCCGCTGTTAGAACTGAGCTCAGTGTTGCTTTTCTCAGTACAAGCTTTACTTTGAAAGATAATCACGTTCTTTCGAAAGTTTATTGATTTCACGAAAGCTTTAGTAAGAAACGCACATGCGTTTCTTTTGTAAAGACAAGCAGTTGTTTGCTACGTGTGAAAGCACTTTTAGAACTGAGATCAGTGTTGCTTTTCTCAGTACAAGCTTTACTTTGAAAGAAAATCGCGTTCTTTTGAAAGTTTATTAATTTCACTTTAGTAAGAAACGCACATGCGTTTCTTTGTAAAGACAAGCAGTTGTTTGCTACGTGTGAAAGCACTGTTAGAACTGAGATCAGTGTTGCTTTTCTCAGTACAAGCTTTGCTTTGAAAGTTAATTGCGTTCTTTTGAAAGTTTATTAATTTCACGAAAGCTTTAGTTTGAAATGCACATGCGTTTCTTTCTAGAGGAAAGCAGCTGTTTGCTACGTGTGAAAGCACTGTTAGAACTGAGATCAGTGTTGCTTTTCTCAGTACAAGATTTACTTTGAAAGAAAATCGCGTTCTTTTGGAAGTTTATTAATTTCACGAAAGCTTTAGTAAGAAACGCTCATGCGTTTTTTTGTAAAGACAGTTTTTTGTTACTTGTGAAAGCACTGTTAGAACTGAGATCAGTGTTGCTTTTCTCAGTACAAGCTTTACTTTGAAAGATAATCGCGTTCTTCGGAAGTTTATTAATTTCACGAAAGCTTTAGTAAGAAACGCTCATGCGTTTCTTTGTAAAGACAAGCAGTTGTTTGCTAAGTGTAAAAGCACTGGTAGAACTGAGATCAGTGTTGATTTCTCAGTACAAGCTTTACTTTGAAAGATAAGCGCGTTCTTTTGGAAGTTTATTAATTTCACGAAAACTTTAGTAAGAAACGCACATGTGTTTCTTGTCAAGACAAGTAGTTGTTTGCTACGTGTGAAAGCAATGTTAGAACTGAGATCACTGTTGCTTTTCTCAGTACAAGCTTTACTTTGAAAGATAATCGCGTTCTTTCGGAAGTTTATTAATTTCACGAAAGCTTTAGTAAGAAACGCACATGCGGTCCTTTGTCAAGACAAGCACTTGATTGCTAAGTGTAAAAGCACTGTTAGAACTGAGATCAGTGTTGATTTCTTAGTACAAGCTTTACTTTGATAGATAATCGCGTTCTTTCGGAAGTTTATTAATTTCACGAAAGCTTTAGTAAGAAACGCACATGCGTTTCTTTGTCTAGACAAGTAGTTGTTTGCTACGTGTGAAAGCACTGTTAGAACTGAGATCAGTGTTGCTTTTCTCAGTACAAGCTTTACTTTGAAAGATAATCGCGTTCTTTCGGAAGTTTATTAATTTCACGAAAGCTTTAGTAAGAAACGCACATGCGTTTCTTTGTCAAGACAAGCAGTAGTTTGCTACGTGTGAAAGCACTGTTAAAACTGAGATCCTTCTTGCTTTTCTCAGGACAAGCTTTACTTTGAATGATAATCGCGTTCTTTCGGAAGTTTATTAATTTCAAGCAAGCTTTAGTAAGAAACGCACATGCATTACTTTGTCAAGACAAGCAGTTGTTTGCTACGTGTGAAAGCACTGTTAGAACTGAGATCAGTGTTGCTTTTCTCTGTACAAGCTTTAGTTTGATAGATAATCGCGTTCTTTCAAAAGTTTTTTAATTTCATGAAAGCTTTAGAAAGAAACGCTCATGCGTTTCTTTCTCAAGACAAGCAGTTGTTTGCTACGTGTGAAAGCACTGTTAGAACTAAGATCAGTGTTGCTTTTCCCAGTACAAGCTTTACTTTGAAAGATAATCGCGTTCTTTCGGAAGTTTATTAATTTCAAGCAAGCTTTAGTAAGAAACGAACATGCGTTTCTTTCTCAAGACAAGTAGTTGTTTGCTACGTGTGAAAGCACTGTTAGAACTCAGATCAGTGTTGCTTTTCCAGTACAAGCTTTACTTTGAAAGATAATCGCGTTCTTTCGGAAGTTTATTAATTTCACGAAAGCTTTAGTAAGAAACGCTCATGCATTTCTTTTTCAAGACAAGCAGTTGTTTGCTACGTGTGAAAGCACTCTTAGAACTGAGATCAGTGTTGATTTCTCAGCTTTACTTTGATAGATAATCGCGTTCTTTTGGAAGTTTATTAATTACACGAAAGCTTTAGTAAGAAACGCACATGCGTTTCTTTGTCAAGACAAGTAGTTGTTTCCTACGTTGGAAAGCACTGTTAGAACTGAGATCAGTGTTGCTTTTCTCAGTACAAGCTTTACTTTGAAAGATAATCGCGTTCTTTCAGAAGTTTATTAATTTCACGAAAGCTTTAGTAAGAAACGCACATGCGTTTCTTTGTCAAGACAAGCAGTAGTTTGCTACGTGTGAAAGCACTGTTAGAACTGAGATCAGTGTTGCTTTTCTCAGTACAAGCTTTACTTTGAAAGATAATCGCGTTCTTTCGGAAATTTATTAATTTCACGAAAGTTTTAGTAAGAAACGCACATGCATTACTTTGTCAAGACAAGCAGTTGTTTGCTACGTGTGAAAGCACTGTTAGAACTGAGATCAGTGTTGCTTTTCTCTGTACAAGCTTTAGTTTGATAGATAATCGCGTTCTTTCGAAAGTTTTTTAATTTCATGAAAGCTTTAGTAAGAAACGCTCATGCGTTTCTTTGTCAAGACAAGCAGTTGTTTGCTACGTGTGAAAGCACTGTTAGAACTGAGATCAGTGTTGCTTTTCTCAGTACAAGCTTTGCTTTGAAAGTTAATTGCGTTCTTTTGAAAGTTTATTAATTTCACGAAAGCTTTAGTTTGAAATGCACATGCGTTTCTTTCTAGAGGAAAGCAGCTGTTTGCTACGTGTGAAAGCACTGTTAGAACTGAGATCAGTGTTGCTTTTCTCAGTACAAGATTTACTTTGAAAGAAAATCGCGTTCTTTTGGAAGTTTATTAATTTCACGAAAGCTTTAGTAAGAAACGCTCATGCGTTTTTTTGTAAAGACAGTTTTTTGTTACTTGTGAAAGCACTGTTAGAACTGAGATCAGTGTTGCTTTTCTCAGTACAAGCTTTACTTTGAAAGATAATCGCGTTCTTCGGAAGTTTATTAATTTCACGAAAGCTTAGTAAGAAACGCTCATGCGTTTCTTTGTAAAGACAAGCAGTTGTTTGCTAAGTGTAAAAGCACTGGTAGAACTGAGATCAGTGTTGATTTCTCAGTACAAGCTTTACTTTGAAAGATAAGCGCGTTCTTTCGGAAGTTTATTAATTTCACGAAAACTTTAGTAAGAAACGCACATGTGTTTCTTGTCAAGACAAGTAGTTGTTTGCTACGTGTGAAAGCAATGTTAGAACTGAGATCACTGTTGCTTTTCTCAGTACAAGCTTTACTTTGAAAGATAATCGCGTTCTTTCGGAAGTTTATTAATTTCACGAAAGCTTTAGTAAGAAACGCACATGCGGTCCTTTGTCAAGACAAGCACTTGATTGCTAAGTGTAAAAGCACTGTTAGAACTGAGATCAGTGTTGATTTCTTAGTACAAGCTTTACTTTGATAGATAATCGCGTTCTTTCGGAAGTTTATTAATTTCACGAAAGCTTTAGTAAGAAACGCACATGCGTTTCTTTGTCTAGACAAGTAGTTGTTTGCTACGTGTGAAAGCACTGTTAGAACTGAGATCAGTGTTGCTTTTCTCAGTACAAGCTTTACTTTGAAAGATAATCGCGTTCTTTCGGAAGTTTATTAATTTCACGAAAGCTTTAGTAAGAAACGCACATGCGTTTCTTTGTCAAGACAAGCAGTAGTTTGCTACGTGTGAAAGCACTGTTAAAACTGAGATCCTTCTTGCTTTTCTCAGGACAAGCTTTACTTTGAATGATAATCGCGTTCTTTCGGAAGTTTATTAATTTCAAGCAAGCTTTAGTAAGAAACGCACATGCATTACTTTGTCAAGACAAGCAGTTGTTTGCTACGTGTGAAAGCACTGTTAGAACTGAGATCAGTGTTGCTTTTCTCTGTACAAGCTTTAGTTTGATAGATAATCGCGTTCTTTCAAAAGTTTTTTAATTTCATGAAAGCTTTAGAAAGAAACGCTCATGCGTTTCTTTCTCAAGACAAGCAGTTGTTTGCTACGTGTGAAAGCACTGTTAGAACTAAGATCAGTGTTGCTTTTCCCAGTACAAGCTTTACTTTGAAAGATAATCGCGTTCTTTCGGAAGTTTATTAATTTCAAGCAAGCTTTAGTAAGAAACGAACATGCGTTTCTTTGTCAAGACAAGTAGTTGTTTGCTACGTGTGAAAGCACTGTTAGAACTCAGATCAGTGTTGCTTTTCCAGTACAAGCTTTACTTTGAAAGATAATCGCGTTCTTTCGGAAGTTTATTAATTTCACGAAAGCTTTAGTAAGAAACGCACATGCGTTTTTTGTAAAGACAAGCACTTGTTTCCTAAGTGTAAAAGCACTGTTAGAACTGAGATCAGTGTTGCTTTTCTCAGTACAAGCTTTACTTTGAAAGATAAGCGCGTTTTTTTGAAAGTTTATTAATTTCACGAAAGCTTTAGTAAGAAACGCACATGCGTTTCTTTGTAGAGACAAGCAGTTGTTTGCTACGTGTGAAAGCACTGTTAGAACTGAGATCAGTGTTGCTTTTCTCAGTACAAGCTTTACTTTGAAAGATAATCGCGTTCTTCGGAAGTTTATTAATTTCACGAAAGCTTTAGTAAGAAACGCTCATGCGTTTCTTTGTAAAGACAAGCAGTTGTTTGCTACGTGTGAAAGCACTGTTAGAACTGAGATCAGTGTTGCTTTTCTCAGTACAAGCTTTACTTTGAAAGATAATCGCGTTTTTCGGAAGTTTATTAATTTCACGAAAGCTTTAATAAGAAACGCTCATGCGTTTCTTTGTAAAGACAGGCAGTTGTTTGCTATGTGTCAAAGCACTGTTAGAACTGAGATCAGTGTTGCTTTTCTCAGTACAAGCTTTACTTTGAAAGTTAATTGCGTTCTTTTGAAAGTTTATTAATTTCACGAAAGCTGTAGTTTGAAACGCACATGCGTTTCTTTCTAGAGGAAAGCAGCTGTTTGCTACGTCTGAAAGCACTGTTAGAACTGAGATCAGTGTTGCTTTTCTCAGTACAAGATTTACTTTGAAAGAAAATCGCGTTCTTTTGAAAGTTTATTAATTTCACGAAAGCTTTAGTAAGAAACGCTCATGCGTTTTTTTGTAAAGACAAACAGTTTTTTGTTACGTGTGAAAGCACTGTTAGAACTGAGATCAGTGTTGCTTTTCTCAGTACAAGCTTTACTTTGAAAGATAAACGCGTTCTTTTGAAAGTTTATTAATTTCACGAAAGCTTTAGTAAGAAACGCACATGCGTTTCTTTGTAAAGCCAAGCAGTTGTTTGCTATGTGTGAAAGCACTGTTAGAACTGAGATCAGTGTTGCTTTTCTCAGTACAAGCTTTACTTTGAAAGAAAATCGCGTTCTTTTGAAAGTTTATTAATTTCACTTTAGTAAGAAACGCACATGCGTTTCTTTGTAGAGACAAGCAGTTGTTTGCTACGTGTGAAAGCACTGTTAGAACTGAGATCAGTGTTGCTTTTCTCAGTACAAGCTTTACTTTGAAAGATAATCGCGTTCTTCGGAAGTTTATTAATTTCACGAAAGCTTTAGTAAGAAACGCTCATGCGTTTCTTTGTAAAGACAAGCGGTTGTTTGCTAAGTGTAAAAGCACTGTTAGAACTGAGATCAGTGTTGATTTCTCAGTACAAGCTTTACTTTGAAAGATAAGCGCGTTCTTTTGGAAGTTTATTAATTTCACGAAAACTTTAGTAAGAAACGCACATGTGTTTCTTGTCAAGACAAGTAGTTGTTTGCTACGTGTGAAAGCACTGTAAGAACTGAGATCACTGTTGCTTTTCTCAGTACAAGCTTTACTTTGAAAGATAATCGCGTTCTTTTGGAAGTTTATTAATTTCACGAAAGCTTTAGTAAGAAACGCACATGCGGTCCTTTGTCAAGACAAGCACTTGATTGCTAAGTGTAAAAGCACTGTTAGAACTGAGATCAGTGTTGATTTCTCAGTACAAGCTTTACTTTGATAGATAATCGCGTTCTTTCGGAAGTTTATTAATTTCACGAAAGCTTTAGTAAGAAACGCACATGCGTTTCTTTGTCTAGACAAGTAGTTGTTTGCTACGTGTGAAAGCACTGTTAGAACTGAGATCAGTGTTGCTTTTCTCAGTACAAGCTTTACTTTGAAAGATAATCGCGTTCTTTCGGAAGTTTATTAATTTCACGAAAGCTTTAGTAAGAAACGCACATGCGTTTCTTTGTCAAGACAAGCAGTTGTTTGCTACGTGTGAAAGCACTGTTAAAACTGAGATCCTTCTTGCTTTTCTCAGGACAAGCTTTACTTTGAATGATAATCGCGTTCTTTCGGAAGTTTATTAATTTCAAGCAAGCTTTAGTAAGAAACGCACATGCATTACTTTGTCAAGACAAGCAGTTGTTTGCTACGTGTGAAAGCACTGTTAGAACTGAGATCAGTGTTGCTTTTCTCTGTACAAGCTTTAGTTTGATAGATAATCGCGTTCTTTCGAAAGTTTTTTAATTTCATGAAAGCTTTAGAAAGAAACGCTCATGCGTTTCTTTGTCAAGACAAGCAGTTGTTTGCTACGTGTGAAAGCACTGTTAGAACTGAGATCAGTGTTGCTTTTCTCAGTACAAGCTTTACTTTGAAAGATAATCGCGTTCTTTCGGAAGTTTATTAATTTCACGAAAGTTTTAGTAAGAAACGCACATGCGTTTCTTTGTCAAGACAAGCAGTTGTTTGCTACGTGTGAAAGCACTGTTGGAACTGAGATCCTTGTTGCTTTTCTCAGTACAAGCTTTACTTTGAAAGAGCATCGCGTTCTTTCGGAAGTTTATTAATTTCACGAAAGCTTTAGTAAGAAACGCACATGCGTTTCTTTGTCAAGACAAGCAGTTGTTTGATACGTGTGAAAGCACTGTTAGAACTGAGATCAGTGTTGCTTTTCTCAGTCCAAGCTTTACTTTGAAAGATAATTGCGTTCTTTCGGAAGTTTATTAATTTCACGAAAGCTTTAGAAAGAAACGCACATGCGTTTCTTTGTAAAGACAAGCACTTGTTTGCTAAGTATAAAAGCACTGTTAGAACTGAGATCAGTGTTGCTTTTCTCAGTACAAGCTTTACATTGAAAGATAATCACGTTCTTTCCGAAGTTTATTAATTTCACGAAAGCTTTAGTAAGAAACGCACATGCGTTTTTTGTAAAGACAAGCACTTGTTTGCTAAGTGTAAAAGCACTGTTAGAACTGAGATCAGTGTTGCTTTTCTCAGTACAAGCTTTACTTTGAAAGATAATCGCGTTCTTTCGGAAGTTGATTAATTTCAAGCAAGCTTTAGTAAGAAACGAACATGCGTTTCTTTGTCAAGACAAGCAGTTGTTTGCTACGTGTGAAAGCACTGTTAGAACTCATATCAGTGTTGCTTTTCTCAGTACAAGCTTTACTTTGAAAGAAAATCGCGTTCTTTTGAAAGTTTCTTAATTTCACTTTAGTAAGAAACCCACATGCGTTTCTTTGTCAAGAAGAGCAGTTGTTTGCTACGTGTGAAAGCACTGTTAGAACTGAGATCAGTGTTGCTTTTCTCAGTACAAGCTTTACTTAGAAAGTTAATCGCGTTCTTTTGGAAGTGTATTAATTTCACAAAAGCTTTAGTAAGAAACGCACATGTGTTTCTTTGTCAAGACAAGCAGTTGTTTGCTAAGTGTAAAAGCACTGGTAGAACTGAGATCAGTGTTGATTTCTCAGTACAAGCTTTACTTTGATAGATAATCGCGTTCTTTCGAAAGTTTATTTCACGAATGCTTTAGTAAGAAACGCACATGCGTTTCTTTGTCAAGACAAGTAGTTGTTTCCTACGTGTGAAAGCACTGTTAGAACTGAGATCAGTGTTGCTTTTCTCAGTACAAGCTTTACTTTGAAAGTTAATTGCGTTCTTTTGAAAGTTTATTAATTTCACGAAAGCTTTAGTTTGAAACGCACATGCGTTTCTTTCTAGAGGAAAGCAGCTGTTTGCTACGTGTGAAAGCACTGTTAGAACTGAGATCAGTGTTGCTTTTCTCAGTACAAGATTTACTTTGAAAGAAAATCGCGTTCTTTTGAAAGTTTATTAATTTCACGAAAGCTTTAAAAAGAAACGCACATGCGTTTCTTTGTAAAGACAAGCACTTGTTTGCTAAGTATAAAAGCACTGTAAGAACTGAGATCAGTGTTGCTTTTCTCAGTACAATCTTTACATTGAAAGATAATCACGTTCTTTCCGAAGTTTATTAATTTCACGAAAGCTTTAGTAAGAAACGCACATGCGTTTTTTGTAAAGACAAGCACTTGTTTGCTAAGTGTAAAAGCACTGTTAGAACTGAGATCAGTGTTGCTTTTCTCAGGACAAGCTTTACTTAGAAAGTTAATCGCGTTCTTTTGGAAGTGTATTAATTTCACAAAAGCTTTAGTAAGAAACGCACATGTGTTTCTTTGTCAAGACAAGCAGTTGTTTGCTAAGTGTAAAAGCACTGGTAGAACTTAGATCAGTGTTGATTTCTCAGTACAAGCTTTACTTTGATAGATAATCGCGTTCTTTCGAAAGTTTAATTCACGAATGCTTTAGTAAGAAACGCACATGCGTTTCTTTGTCAAGACAAGTAGTTGTTTCCTACGTGTGAAAGCACTGTTAGAACTGAGATCAGTGTTGCTTTTCTCAGTACAAGCTTTACTTTGAAAGTTAATTGCGTTCTTTTGAAAGTTTATTAATTTCACGAAAGCTTTAGTTTGAAACGCACATGCGTTTCTTTCTAGAGGAAAGCAGCTGTTTGCTATGTGTGAAAGCACTGTTAGAACTGAGATCAGTGTTGCTTTTCTCAGTACAAGATTTACTTTGAAAGATAATCGCGTTCTTTTGAAAGTTTATTAATTTCACGAAAGCTTTAGTAAGAAACGCTCATGCGTTTTTTTGTAAAGACAAACAGTTTTTTGTTACGTGTGAAAGCACTGTTAGAACTGAGAACAGTGTTGCTTTTCTCAGTACAAGCTTTACTTTGAAAGATAAGCGCGTTCTTTTGAAAGTTTATTAATTTCACGAAAGCTTTAGTAAGAAACGCACATGCGTTTCTTTGTAGAGACAAGCAGTTGTTTGCTACGTGTGAAAGCACTGTTAGAACTGAGATCAGTGTTGCTTTTCTCAGTACAAGCTTTACTTTGAAAGATAATCGCGTTCTTCGGAAGTTTATTAATTTCACGAAAGCTTTAGTAAGAAACGCTCATGCGTTTCTTTGTAAAGACAAGCAGTTGTTTGCTACGTGTGAAAGAACTGTTAGAACTGAGATCAGTGTTGCTTTTCTCAGTACAAGCTTTACTTTGAAAGATAATCGCGTTTTTCGGAAGTTTATTAATTTCACGAAAGCTTTAGTAAGAAACGCTCATGCGTTTCTTTGTAAAGACAGGCAGTTGTTTGCTATATGTCAAAGCACTGTTAGAACTGAGATCAGTGTTGCTTTTCTCAGTACAAGCTTTACTTTGAAAGTTAATTGCGTTCTTTTGAAAGTTTATTAATTTCACGAAAGCTGTAGTTTGAAACGCACATGCGTTTCTTTCTAGAGGAAAGCAGCTGTTTGCTACGTGTGAAAGCACTGTTAGAACTGAGATCAGTGTTGCTTTTCTCAGTACAAGATTTACTTTGAAAGAAAATCGCGTTCTTTTGAAAGTTTATTAATTTCACGAAAGCTTTAGTAAGAAACGCTCATGCGTTTTTTTGTAAAGACAAACAGTTTTTTGTTACGTGTGAAAGCACTGTTAGAACTGAGATCAGTGTTGCTTTTCTCAGTACAAGCTTTACTTTGAAAGATAAGCGCGATCTTTTGAAAGTTTATTAATTTCACGAAAGCTTTAGTAAGAAACGCACATGCCTTTCTTTGTAAAGCCAAGCAGTTGTTTGCTACGTGTGAAAGCACTGTTAGAACGGAGATCAGTGTTGCTTTTCTCAGTACAAGCTTTACTTTGAAAGATAATCGCGTTCTTTTGAAAGTTTATTAATTTCACTTTAGTAAGAAACGCACATGCGTTTCTTTGTAGAGACAAGCAGTTGTTTGCTACGTGTGAAAGCACTGTTAGAACGGAGATCAGTGTTGCTTTTCACAGTACAAGCTTTACTTTGAAAGATAATCGCATTCTTCGGAAGTTTATTAATTTCACGAAAGCTTTAGTAAGAAACGCTCATGCGTTTCTTTGTAAAGACAAGCAGTTGTTTGCTAAGTGTAAAAGCACTGGTAGAACTGAGATCAGTGTTGATTTCTCAGTACAAGCTTTACTTTGAAAGATAAGCGCGTTCTTTTGGAAGTTTATTAATTTCACGAAAACTTTAGTAAGAAACGCACATGTGTTTCTTGTCAAGACAAGTAGTTGTTTGCTACGTGTGAAAGCAATGTTAGAACTGAGATCACTGTTGCTTTTCTCAGTACAAGCTTTACTTTGAAAGATAATCGCGTTCTTTCGGAAGTTTATTAATTTCACGAAAGCTTTAGTAAGAAACGCACATTTGGTTCTTTGTCAAGACAAGCACTTGATTGCTAAGTGTAAAAGCACTGTTAGAACTGAGATCAGTGTTGATTTCTCAGTACAAGCTTTACTTTGAAAGATAATCGCGTTCTTTCGGAAGTTTATTAATTTCAAGCAAGCTTTAGTAAGAAACGAACATGCGTTTCTTTGTCAAGACAAGTAGTTGTTTGCTACGTGTGAAAGCACTGTTAGAACTCAGATCAGTGTTGCTTTTCCAGTACAAGCTTTACTTTGAAAGATAATCGCGTTCTTTCGGAAGTTTATTAATTTCACGAAAGCTTTAGTAAGAAAAGCTCATGAATTTCTTTTTCAAGACAAGCAGTTGTTTGCTACGTGTGAAAGCACTCTTAGAACTGAGATCAGTGTTGATTTCTCAGTACAAGCTTTACTTTGATAGATAATCGCGTTCTTTTGGAAGTTTATTAATTTCACGAAAGCTTTAGTAAGAAACGCACATGCGTTTCTTTGTCAAGACAAGTAGTTGTTTCCTACGTTGGAAAGCACTGTTAGAACTGAGATCAGTGTTGCTTTTCTCAGTACAAGCTTTACTTTGAAAGATAATCGCGTTCTTTCAGAAGTTTATTAATTTCACGAAAGCTGTAGTAAGAAACGCACATGCGTTTCTTTGTAGAGACAAGCAGTTGTTTGCTACGTGTGAAAGCACTGTTAGAACTGAGATCAGTGTTGCTTTTCTCAGTACAAGCTTTACTTTGAAAGATAATCGCGTTCTTTCGGAAGTTTATTAATTTCACGAAAGTTTTAGTAAGAAACGCACATGCGTTTCTTTGTCAAGACAAGCAGTTGTTTGCTACGTGTGAAAGCACTGTTAGAACTGAGATCCTTGTTGCTTTTCTCAGTACAAGCTTTACTTTGAAAGAGCATCGCGTTCTTTCGGAAGTTTATTAATTTCACGAAAGCTTTAGTAAGAAACGCACATGCGTTTCTTTGTCAAGACAAGCAGTTGTTTGATACGTGTGAAAGCACTGTTAGAACTGAGATCAGTGTTGCTTTTCTCAGTCCAAGCTTTACTTTGAAAGATAATTGCGTTCTTTCGGAAGTTTATTAATTTCACGAAAGCTTTAGAAAGAAACGCACATGCGTTTCTTTGTAAAGACAAGCACTTGTTTGCTAAGTATAAAAGCACTGTAAGAACTGAGATCAGTGTTGCTTTTCTCAGTACAAGCTTTACATTGAAAGATAATCACGTTCTTTCCGAAGTTTATTAATTTCACCAAATCTTTAGTAAGAAACGCACATGCGTTTTTTGTAAAGACAAGCACTTGTTTGCTAAGTGTAAAAGCACTGTTAGAACTGAGATCAGTGTTGCTTTTCTCAGTACAAGCTTTACTTTGAAAGATAATCGCGTTCTTTCGGAAGTTTATTAATTTCACGAAAGCTTTAGTAAGAAACGCACATGCGTTTCTTTGTCAAGACAAGCAGTAGTTTGCTACGTGTGAAAGCACTGTTAAAACTGAGATCCTTCTTGCTTTTCTCAGGACAAGCTTTACTTTGAATGATAATCGCGTTCTTTCGGAAGTTTATTAATTTCAAGCAAGCTTTAGTAAGAAACGCACATGCATTACTTTGTCAAGACAAGCAGTTGTTTGCTACGTGTGAAAGCACTGTTAGAACTGAGATCAGTGTTGCTTTTCTCAGTACAAGCTTTACTTTGATAGATAATCGCGTTCTTTCGAAAGTTTTTTAATTTCATTAAAGCTTTAGAAAGAAACGCTCATGCGTTTCTTTGTCAAGACAAGCAGTTGTTTGCTACGTGTGAAAGCACTGTTAGAACTGAGATCAGTGTTGCTTTTCACAGTACAAGCTTTACTTTGAAAGATAATCGCGTTCTTTCGGAAGTTTATTAATTTCACGAAAGTTTTAGTAAGAAACGCACATGCGTTTCTTTGTCAAGACAAGCAGTTGTTTGCTACGTGTGAAAGCACTGTTAGAACTGAGATCCTTGTTGCTTTTCTCAGTACAAGCTTTACTTTGAAAGAGCATCGCGTTCTTTCGGAAGTTTATTAATTACACGAAAGCTTTAGTAAGAAACGCACATGCGTTTCTTTGTCAAGACAAGCAGTTGTTTGATACGTGTGAAAGCACTGTTAGAACTGAGATCAGTGTTGCTTTTCTCAGTCCAAGCTTTACTTTGAAAGATAATTGCGTTCTTTCGGAAGTTTATTAATTTCACGAAAGCTTTAGAAAGAAACGCACATGCGTTTCTTTGTAAAGACAAGCACTTGTTTGCTAAGTATAAAAGCACTGTAAGAACTGAGATCAGTGTTGCTTTTCTCAGTACAAGCTTTACATTGAAAGATAATCACGTTCTTTCCGAAGTTTATTAATTTCACGAAAGCTTTAGTAAGAAACGCACATGCGTTTTTTGTAAAGACAAGCACTTGTTTCCTAAGTGTAAAAGCACTGTTAGAACTGAGATCAGTGTTGCTTTTCTCAGTACAAGCTTTACTTTGAAAGATAAGCTCGTTTTTTTGAAAGTTTATTAATTTCACGAAAGCTTTAGTAAGAAACGCACATGCGTTTCTTTGTAGAGACAAGCAGTTGTTTGCTACGTGTGAAAGCACTGTTAGAACTGAGATCAGTGTTGCTTTTCTCAGTACAAGCTTTACTTTGAAAGATAATCGCGTTCTTCGGAAGTTTATTAATTTCACGAAAGCTTTAGTAAGAAACGCTCATGCGTTTCTTTGTAAAGACAAGCAGTTGTTTGCTACGTGTGAAAGCACTGTTAGAACTGAGATCAGTGTTGCTTTTCTCAGTACAAGCTTTACTTTGAAAGATAATCGCGTTTTTCGGAAGTTTATTAATTTCACGAAAGCTTTAATAAGAAACGCTCATGCGTTTCTTTGTAAAGACAGGCAGTTGTTTGCTATGTGTCAAAGCACTGTTAGAACTGAGATCAGTGTTGCTTTTCTCAGTACAAGCTTTACTTTGAAAGTTAATTGCGTTCTTTTGAAAGTTTATTAATTTCACGAAAGCTGTAGTTTGAAACGCACATGCGTTTCTTTCTAGAGGAAAGCAGCTGTTTGCTACGTCTGAAAGCACTGTTAGAACTGAGATCAGTGTTGCTTTTCTCAGTACAAGATTTACTTTGAAAGAAAATCGCGTTCTTTTGAAAGTTTATTAATTTCACGAAAGCTTTAGTAAGAAACGCTCATGCGTTTTTTTGTAAAGACAAACAGTTTTTTGTTACGTGTGAAAGCACTGTTAGAACTGAGATCAGTGTTGCTTTTCTCAGTACAAGCTTTACTTTGAAAGATAAACGCGTTCTTTTGAAAGTTTACTAATTTCACGAAAGCTTTAGTAAGAAACGCACATGCGTTTCTTTGTAAAGCCAAGCAGTTGTTTGCTATGTGTGAAAGCACTGTTAGAACTGAGATCAGTGTTGCTTTTCTCAGTACAAGCTTTACTTTGAAAGAAAATCGCGTTCTTTTGAAAGTTTATTAATTTCACTTTAGTAAGAAACGCACATGCGTTTCTTTGTAGAGACAAGCAGTTGTTTGCTACGTGTGAAAGCACTGTTAGAACTGAGGTCAGTGTTGCTTTTCTCAGTACAAGCTTTACTTTGAAAGATAATCGCGTTCTTCGGAAGTTTATTAATTTCACGAAAGCTTTAGTAAGAAACGCTCATGCGTTTCTTTGTAAAGACAAGCGGTTGTTTGCTAAGTGTAAAAGCACTGGTAGAACTGAGATCAGTGTTGATTTCTCAGTACAAGCTTTACTTTGAAAGATAAGCGCGTTCTTTTGGAAGTTTATTAATTTCACGAAAACTTTAGTAAGAAACGCACATGTGTTTCTTGTCAAGACAAGTAGTTGTTTGCTACGTGTGAAAGCACTGTAAGAACTGAGATCACTGTTGCTTTTCTCAGTACAAGCTTTACTTTGAAAGATAATCGCGTTCTTTTGGAAGTTTATTAATTTCACGAAAGCTTTAGTAAGAAACGCACATGCGGTCCTTTGTCAAGACAAGCACTTGATTGCTAAGTGTAAAAGCACTGTTAGAACTGAGATCAGTGTTGATTTCTCAGTACAAGCTTTACTTTGATAGATAATCGCGTTCTTTCGGAAGTTTATTAATTTCACGAAAGCTTTAGTAAGAAACGCACATGCGTTTCTTTGTCTAGACAAGTAGTTGTTTGCTACGTGTGAAAGCACTGTTAGAACTGAGATCAGTGTTGCTTTTCTCAGTACAAGCTTTACTTTGAAAGATAATCGCGTTCTTTCGGAAGTTTATTAATTTCACGAAAGCTTTAGTAAGAAACGCACATGCGTTTCTTTGTCAAGACAAGCAGTAGTTTGCTACGTGTGAAAGCACTGTTAAAACTGAGATCCTTCTTGCTTTTCTCAGGACAAGCTTTACTTTGAATGATAATCGCGTTCTTTCGGAAGTTTATTAATTTCAAGCAAGCTTTAGTAAGAAACGCACATGCATTACTTTGTCAAGACAAGCAGTTGTTTGCTACGTGTGAAAGCACTGTTAGAACTGAGATCAGTGTTGCTTTTCTCTGTACAAGCTTTAGTTTGATAGATAATCGCGTTCTTTCGAAAGTTTTTTAATTTCATGAAAGCTTTAGAAAGAAACGCTCATGCGTTTCTTTGTCAAGACAAGCAGTTGTTTGCTACGTGTGAAAGCACTGTTAGAACTGAGATCAGTGTTGCTTTTCTCAGTACAAGCTTTACTTTGAAAGATAATCGCGTTCTTTCGGAAGTTTATTAATTTCACGAAAGTTTTAGTAAGAAACGCACATGCGTTTCTTTGTCAAGACAAGCAGTTGTTTGCTACGTGTGAAAGCACTGTTGGAACTGAGATCCTTGTTGCTTTTCTCAGTACAAGCTTTACTTTGAAAGAGCATCGCGTTCTTTCGGAAGTTTATTAATTTCACGAAAGCTTTAGTAAGAAACGCACATGCGTTTCTTTGTCAAGACAAGCAGTTGTTTGATACGTGTGAAAGCACTGTTAGAACTGAGATCAGTGTTGCTTTTCTCAGTCCAAGCTTTACTTTGAAAGATAATTGCGTTCTTTCGGAAGTTTATTAATTTCACGAAAGCTTTAGAAAGAAACGCACATGCGTTTCTTTGTAAAGACAAGCACTTGTTTGCTAAGTATAAAAGCACTGTTAGAACTGAGATCAGTGTTGCTTTTCTCAGTACAAGCTTTACATTGAAAGATAATCACGTTCTTTCCGAAGTTTATTAATTTCACGAAAGCTTTAGTAAGAAACGCACATGCGTTTTTTGTAAAGACAAGCACTTGTTTGCTAAGTGTAAAAGCACTGTTAGAACTGAGATCAGTGTTGCTTTTCTCAGTACAAGCTTTACTTTGAAAGATAATCGCGTTCTTTCGGAAGTTGATTAATTTCAAGCAAGCTTTAGTAAGAAACGAACATGCGTTTCTTTGTCAAGACAAGCAGTTGTTTGCTACGTGTGAAAGCACTGTTAGAACTCATATCAGTGTTGCTTTTCTCAGTACAAGCTTTACTTTGAAAGAAAATCGCGTTCTTTTGAAAGTTTCTTAATTTCACTTTAGTAAGAAACCCACATGCGTTTCTTTGTCAAGAAGAGCAGTTGTTTGCTACGTGTGAAAGCACTGTTAGAACTGAGATCAGTGTTGCTTTTCTCAGTACAAGCTTTACTTAGAAAGTTAATCGCGTTCTTTTGGAAGTGTATTAATTTCACAAAAGCTTTAGTAAGAAACGCACATGTGTTTCTTTGTCAAGACAAGCAGTTGTTTGCTAAGTGTAAAAGCACTGGTAGAACTGAGATCAGTGTTGATTTCTCAGTACAAGCTTTACTTTGATAGATAATCGCGTTCTTTCGAAAGTTTATTTCACGAATGCTTTAGTAAGAAACGCACATGCGTTTCTTTGTCAAGACAAGTAGTTGTTTCCTACGTGTGAAAGCACTGTTAGAACTGAGATCAGTGTTGCTTTTCTCAGTACAAGCTTTACTTTGAAAGTTAATTGCGTTCTTTTGAAAGTTTATTAATTTCACGAAAGCTTTAGTTTGAAACGCACATGCGTTTCTTTCTAGAGGAAAGCAGCTGTTTGCTACGTGTGAAAGCACTGTTAGAACTGAGATCAGTGTTGCTTTTCTCAGTACAAGATTTACTTTGAAAGAAAATCGCGTTCTTTTGAAAGTTTATTAATTTCACGAAAGCTTTAAAAAGAAACGCACATGCGTTTCTTTGTAAAGACAAGCACTTGTTTGCTAAGTATAAAAGCACTGTAAGAACTGAGATCAGTGTTGCTTTTCTCAGTACAATCTTTACATTGAAAGATAATCACGTTCTTTCCGAAGTTTATTAATTTCACGAAAGCTTTAGTAAGAAACGCACATGCGTTTTTTGTAAAGACAAGCACTTGTTTGCTAAGTGTAAAAGCACTGTTAGAACTGAGATCAGTGTTGCTTTTCTCAGTACAAGCTTTACTTTGAAAGATAATCGCGTTCTTTCGGAAGTTGATTAATTTCAAGCAAGCTTTAGTAAGAAACGAACATGCGTTTCTTTGTCAAGACAAGCAGTTGTTTGCTACGTGTGAAAGCACTGTTAGAACTCATATCAGTGTTGCTTTTCTCAGTACAAGCTTTTCTTTGAAAGAAAATCGCGTTCTTTTGAAAGTTTCTTAATTTCACTTTAGTAAGAAACCCACATGCGTTTCTTTGTCAAGACAAGCAGTTGTTTGCTACGTGTGAAAGCACTGTTAGAACTGAGATCAGTGTTGCTTTTCTCAGTACAAGCTTTACTTAGAAAGTTAATCGCGTTCTTTTGGAAGTGTATTAATTTCACAAAAGCTTTAGTAAGAAACGCACATGTGTTTCTTTGTCAAGACAAGCAGTTGTTTGCTAAGTGTAAAAGCACTGGTAGAACTTAGATCAGTGTTGATTTCTCAGTACAAGCTTTACTTTGATAGATAATCGCGTTCTTTCGAAAGTTTAATTCACGAATGCTTTAGTAAGAAACGCACATGCGTTTCTTTGTCAAGACAAGTAGTTGTTTCCTACGTGTGAAAGCACTGTTAGAACTGAGATCAGTGTTGCTTTTCTCAGTACAAGCTTTACTTTGAAAGTTAATTGCGTTCTTTTGAAAGTTTATTAATTTCACGAAAGCTTTAGTTTGAAACGCACATGCGTTTCTTTCTAGAGGAAAGCAGCTGTTTGCTACCTGTTGATTGCACTGTTAGAACTGAGATCAGTGTTGCTTTTCTCAGTACAAGATTTACTTTGAAAGATAATCGCGTTCTTTTGAAAGTTTCTTAATTTCACTTTAGTAAGAAACCCACATGCGTTTCTTTGTCAAGACAAGCAGTTGTTTGCTACGTGTGAAAGCACTGTTAGAACTGAGATCAGTGTTGCTTTTCTCAGTACAAGCTTTACTTAGAAAGTTAATCGCGTTCTTTTGGAAGTGTATTAATTTCACAAAAGCTTTAGTAAGAAACGCACATGTGTTTCTTTGTCAAGACAAGCAGTTGTTTGCTAAGTGTAAAAGCACTGGTAGAACTTAGATCAGTGTTGATTTCTCAGTACAAGCTTTACTTTGATAGATAATCGCGTTCTTTCGAAAGTTTAATTCACGAATGCTTTAGTAAGAAACGCACATGCGTTTCTTTGTCAAGACAAGTAGTTGTTTCCTACGTGTGAAAGCACTGTTAGAACTGAGATCAGTGTTGCTTTTCTCAGTACAAGCTTTACTTTGAAAGTTAATTGCGTTCTTTTGAAAGTTTATTAATTTCACGAAAGCTTTAGTTTGAAACGCACATGCGTTTCTTTCTAGAGGAAAGCAGCTGTTTGCTACCTGTTGATTGCACTGTTAGAACTGAGATCAGTGTTGCTTTTCTCAGTACAAGATTTACTTTGAAAGATAATCGCGTTCTTTTGAAAGTTTATTAATTTCACGAAAGCTTTAGTAAGAAACGCTCATGCGTTTTTTTGTAAAGACAAACAGTTTTTTGTTACGTGTGAAAGCACTGTTAGAACTGAGAACAGTGTTGCTTTTCTCAGTACAAGCTTTACTTTGAAAGATAAGCGCGTTCTTTTGAAAGTTTATTAATTTCACGAAAGCTTTAGTAAGAAACGCACATGCGTTTCTTTGTCAAGACAAGCAGTTGTTTGCTACGTGTGAAAGCACTGTTAGAACTGAGATCAGTGTTGCTTTTCTCAGTACAAGCTTTACTTTGAAAGATAATCGCGTTCTTCGGAAGTTTATTAATTTCACGAAAGCTTTAGTAAGAAACGCTCATGCGTTTCTTTGTAAAGACAAGCAGTTGTTTGCTACGTGTGAAAGAACTGTTAGAACTGAGATCAGTGTTGCTTTTCTCAGTACAAGCTTTACTTTGAAAGATAATCGCGTTTTTCGGAAGTTTATTAATTTCACGAAAGCTTTAGTAAGAAACGCTCATGCGTTTCTTTGTAAAGACAGGCAGTTGTTTGCTATATGTCAAAGCACTGTTAGAACTGAGATCAGTGTTGCTTTTCTCAGTACAAGCTTTACTTTGAAAGTTAATTGCGTTCTTTTGAAAGTTTATTAATTTCACGAAAGCTGTAGTTTGAAACGCACATGCGTTTCTTTCTAGAGGAAAGCAGCTGTTTGCTACGTGTGAAAGCACTGTTAGAACTGAGATCAGTGTTGCTTTTCTCAGTACAAGATTTACTTTGAAAGAAAATCGCGTTCTTTTGAAAGTTTATTAATTTCACGAAAGCTTTAGTAAGAAACGCTCATGCGTTTTTTTGTAAAGACAAACAGTTTTTTGTTACGTGTGAAAGCACTGTTAGAACTGAGATCAGTGTTGCTTTTCTCAGTACAAGCTTTACTTTGAAAGATAAGCGCGATCTTTTGAAAGTTTATTAATTTCACGAAAGCTTTAGTAAGAAACGCACATGCCTTTCTTTGTAAAGCCAAGCAGTTGTTTGCTACGTGTGAAAGCACTGTTAGAACGGAGATCAGTGTTGCTTTTCTCAGTACAAGCTTTACTTTGAAAGATAATCGCATTCTTCGGAAGTTTATTAATTTCACGAAAGCTTTAGTAAGAAACGCTCATGCGTTTCTTTGTAAAGACAAGCAGTTGTTTGCTAAGTGTAAAAGCACTGGTAGAACTGAGATCAGTGTTGATTTCTCAGTACAAGCTTTACTTTGAAAGATAAGCGCGTTCTTTTGGAAGTTTATTAATTTCACGAAAACTTTAGTAAGAAACGCACATGTGTTTCTTGTCAAGACAAGTAGTTGTTTGCTACGTGTGAAAGCAATGTTAGAACTGAGATCACTGTTGCTTTTCTCAGTACAAGCTTTACTTTGAAAGATAATCGCGTTCTTTCGGAAGTTTATTAATTTCACGAAAGCTTTAGTAAGAAACGCACATTTGGTTCTTTGTCAAGACAAGCACTTGATTGCTAAGTGTAAAAGCACTGTTAGAACTGAGATCAGTGTTGATTTCTCAGTACAAGCTTTACTTTGAAAGATAATCGCGTTCTTTCGGAAGTTTATTAATTTCAAGCAAGCTTTAGTAAGAAACGAACATGCGTTTCTTTGTCAAGACAAGTAGTTGTTTGCTACGTGTGAAAGCACTGTTAGAACTCAGATCAGTGTTGCTTTTCCAGTACAAGCTTTACTTTGAAAGATAATCGCGTTCTTTCGGAAGTTTATTAATTTCACGAAAGCTTTAGTAAGAAAAGCTCATGAATTTCTTTTTCAAGACAAGCAGTTGTTTGCTACGTGTGAAAGCACTCTTAGAACTGATTTCAGTGTTGATTTCTCAGTACAAGCTTTACTTTGATAGATAATCGCGTTCTTTTGGAAGTTTATTAATTTCACGAAAGCTTTAGTAAGAAACGCACATGCGTTTCTTTGTCAAGACAAGTAGTTGTTTCCTACGTTGGAAAGCACTGTTAGAACTGAGATCAGTGTTGCTTTTCTCAGTACAAGCTTTACTTTGAAAGATAATCGCGTTCTTTCAGAAGTTTATTAATTTCACGAAAGCTTTAGTAAGAAACGCACATGCGTTTCTTTGTAGAGACAAGCAGTTGTTTGCTACGTGTGAAAGCACTGTTAGAACTGAGATCAGTGTTGTTTTTCTCAGTACAAGCTTTACTTTGAAAGATAATCGCGTTCTTTCGGAAGTTTATTAATTTCACGAAAGTTTTAGTAAGAAACGCACATGCGTTTCTTTGTCAAGACAAGCAGTTGTTTGCTACGTGTGAAAGCACTGTTAGAACTGAGATCCTTGTTGCTTTTCTCAGTACAAGCTTTACTTTGAAAGAGCATCGCGTTCTTTCGGAAGTTTATTAATTTCACGAAAGCTTTAGTAAGAAACGCACATGCGTTTCTTTGTCAAGACAAGCAGTTGTTTGATACGTGTGAAAGCACTGTTAGAACTGGGATCAGTGTTGCTTTTCTCAGTCCAAGCTTTACTTTGAAAGATAATTGCGTTCTTTCGGAAGTTTATTAATTTCACGAAAGCTTTAGAAAGAAACGCACATGCGTTTCTTTGTAAAGACAAGCACTTGTTTGCTAAGTATAAAAGCACTGTAAGAACTGAGATCAGTGTTGCTTTTCTCAGTACAAGCTTTACATTGAAAGATAATCACGTTCTTTCCGAAGTTTATTAATTTCACCAAAGCTTTAGTAAGAAACGCACATGCGTTTTTTGTAAAGACAAGCACTTGTTTGCTAAGTGTAAAAGCACTGTTAGAACTGAGATCAGTGTTGCTTTTCTCAGTACAAGCTTTACTTTGAAAGATAATCGCGTTCTTTCGGAAGTTGATTAATTTCAAGCAAGCTTTAGTAAGAAACGAACATGCGTTTCTTTGTCAAGACAAGCAGTTGTTTGCTACGTGTGAAAGCACTGTTAGAACTCATATCAGTGTTGCTTTTCTCAGTACAAGCTTTTCTTTGAAAGAAAATCGCGTTCTTTTGAAAGTTTCTTAATTTCACTTTAGTAAGAAACCCACATGCGTTTCTTTGTCAAGACAAGCAGTTGTTTGCTACGTGTGAAAGCACTGTTAGAACTGAGATCAGTGTTGCTTTTCTCAGTACAAGCTTTACTTAGAAAGTTAATCGCGTTCTTTTGGAAGTGTATTAATTTCACAAAAGCTTTAGTAAGAAACGCACATGTGTTTCTTTGTCAAGACAAGCAGTTGTTTGCTAAGTGTAAAAGCACTGGTAGAACTGAGATCAGTGTTGATTTCTCAGTACAAGCTTTACTTTGATAGATAATCGCGTTCTTTCGAAAGTTTATTTCACGAATGCTTTAGTAAGAAACGCACATGCGTTTCTTTGTCAAGACAAGTAGTTGTTTCCTACGTGTGAAAGCACTGTTAGAACTGAGATCAGTGTTGCTTTTCTCAGTACAAGCTTTACTTTGAAAGTTAATTGCGTTCTTTTGAAAGTTTATTAATTTCACGAAAGCTTTAGTTTGAAACGCACATGCGTTTCTTTCTAGAGGAAAGCAGCTGTTTGCTACGTGTGAAAGCACTGTTAGAACTGAGATCAGTGTTGCTTTTCTCAGTACAAGATTTACTTTGAAAGAAAATCGCGTTCTTTTGAAAGTTTATTAATTTCACGAAAGCTTTAGAAAGAAACGCACATGCGTTTCTTTGTAAAGACAAGCACTTGTTTGCTAAGTATAAAAGCACTGTAAGAACTGAGATCAGTGTTGCTTTTCTCAGTACAAGCTTTACATTGAAAGATAATCACGTTCTTTCCGAAGTTTATTAATTTCACCAAAGCTTTAGTAAGAAACGCACATGCGTTTTTTGTAAAGACAAGCACTTGTTTGCTAAGTGTAAAAGCACTGTTAGAACTGAGATCAGTGTTGCTTTTCTCAGTACAAGCTTTACTTTGAAAGATAAGCGCGATCTTTTGAAAGTTTATTAATTTCACGAAAGCTTTAGTAAGAAACGCACATGCCTTTCTTTGTAAAGCCAAGCAGATGTTTGCTACGTGTGAAAGCACTGTTAGAACTGAGATCAGTGTTGCTTTTCTCAGTACAAGCTTTACTTTGAAAGAAAATCGCGTTCTTTTGAAAGTTTATTAATTCCACTTTAGTAAGAAACGCACATGCGTTTCTTTGTAGAGACAAGCAGTTGTTTGCTACGTGTGAAAGCACTGTTAGAACGGAGATCAGTGTTGCTTTTCTCAGTACAAGCTTTACTTTGAAAGATAATCGCGTTCTTCGGAAGTTTATTAATTTCACGAAAGCTTTAGTAAGAAACGCTCATGCGTTTCTTTGTAAAGACAAGCAGTTGTTTGCTAAGTGTAAAAGCACTGGTAGAACTGAGATCAGTGTTGATTTCTCAGTACAAGCTTTACTTTGAAAGATAAGCGCGTTCTTTTGGAAGTTTATTAATTTCACGAAAACGTTAGTAAGAAACGCACATGTGTTTCTTGTCAAGACAAGTAGTTGTTTGCTACGTGTGAAAGCAATGTTAGAACTGAGATCACTGTTGCTTTTCTCAGTACAAGCTTTACTTTGAAAGATAATCGCGTTCTTTCGGAAGTTTATTAATTTCACGAAAGCTTTAGTAAGAAACGCACATGCGGTTCTTTGTCAAGACAAGCACTTGATTGCTAAGTGTAAAAGCACTGTTAGAACTGAGATCAGTGTTGATTTCTCAGTACAAGCTTTACTTTGATAGATAATCGCGTTCTTTCGGAAGTTTATTAATTTCACGAAAGCTTTAGTAAGAAACGCACATGCGTTTCTTTGTCTAGACAAGTAGTTGTTTGCTACGTGTGAAAGCACTGTTAGAACTGAGATCAGTGTTGCTTTTCTCAGTACAAGCTTTACTTTGAAAGATAATCTGTTCTTTCGGAAGTTTATTAATTTCACGAAAGCTTTAGTAAGAAACGCACATGCGTTTCTTTGTCAAGACAAGCAGTAGTTTGCTACGTGTGAAAGCACTGTTAAAACTGAGATCCTTCTTGCTTTTCTCAGGACAAGCTTTACTTTGAATGATAATCGCGTTCTTTCGGAAGTTTATTAATTTCAAGCAAGCTTTAGTAAGAAACGCACATGCATTACTTTGTCAAGACAAGCAGTTGTTTGCTACGTGTGAAAGCACTGTTAGAACTGAGATCAGTGTTGCTTTTCTCTGTACAAGCTTTAGTTTGATAGATAATCGCGTTCTTTCGAAAGTTTTTTAATTTCATGAAAGCTTTAGAAAGAAACGCTCATGCGTTTCTTTGTCAAGACAAGCAGTTGTTTGCTACGTGTGAAAGCACTGTTAGAACTGAGATCAGTGTTGCTTTTCTCAGTACAAGCTTTACTTTGAAAGATAAACGCGTTCTTTCGGAAGTTTATTAATTTCAAGCAAGCTTTAGTAAGAAACGAACATGCGTTTCTTTGTCAAGACATGTAGTTGTTTGCTACGTGTGAAAGCACTGTTAGAACTCAGATCAGTGTTGCTTTTCCAGTACAAGCTTTACTTTGAAAGATAATCGCGTTCTTTCGGAAGTTTATTAATTTCACGAAAGCTTTAGTAAGAAACGCTCATGCATTTCTTTTTCAAGACAAGCAGTTGTTTGCTACGTGTGAAAGCACTCTTAGAACTGAGATCAGTGTTGCTTTCTCAGTACAAGCTTTACTTTGATAGATAATCGCGTTCTTTTGGAAGTTTATTAATTTCACGAAAGCTTTAGTAAGAAACGCACATGCGTTTCTTTGTCAAGACAAGTAGTTGTTTCCTACGTTGGAAAGCACTGTTAGAACTGAGATCAGTGTTGCTTTTCTCAGTACAAGATTTACTTTGAAAGATAATCGCGTTCTTTCAGAAGTTTATTAATTTCACGAAAGCTTTAGTAAGAAACGCACATGCGTTTCTTTGTAGAGACAAGCAGTTGTTTGCTACGTGTGAAAGCACTGTTAGAACTGAGATCAGTGTTGCTTTTCTCAGTACAAGCTTTACTTTGAAAGATAATCGCGTTCTTTCGGAAGTTTATTAATTTCACGAAAGTTTTAGTAAGAAACGCACATGCGTTTCTTTGTCAAGACAAGCAGTTGTTTGCTACGTGTGAAAGCACTGTTAGAACTGAGATCCTTGTGGCTTTTCTCAGTACAAGCTTTACTTTGAAAGAGCATCGCGTTCTTTCGGAAGTTTATTAATTTCACGAAAGCTTTAGAAAGAAACGCACATGCGTTTCTTTGTAAAGACAAGCACTTGTTTGCTAAGTATAAAAGCACTGTAAGAACTGAGATCAGTGTTGCTTTTCTCAGTACAAGCTTTACATTGAAAGATAATCACGTTCTTTCCGAAGTTTATTAATTTCACCAAAGCTTTAGTAAGAAACGCACATGCGTTTTTTGTAAAGACAAGCACTTGTTTGCTAAGTGTGAAAGCACTGTTAGAACTGAGATCAGTGTTGCTTTTCTCAGTACAAGCTTTACTTTGAAAGATAATTGCGTTCTTTCGGAAGTTGATTAATTTCAAGCAAGCTTTAGTAAGAAACGAACATGCGTTTCTTTGTCAAGACAAGCAGTTGTTTGCTACGTGTGAAAGCACTGTTAGAACTCATATCAGTGTTGCTTTTCTCAGTACAAGCTTTACTTTGAAAGAAAATCGCGTTCTTTTGAAAGTTTCTTAATTTCACTTTAGTAAGAAACCCACATGCGTTTCTTTGTCAAGACAAGCAGTTGTTTGCTACGTGTGAAAGCACTGTTAGAACTGAGATCACTGTTGCTTTTCTCAGTACATGCTTTACTTAGAAAGTTAATCGCGTTCTTTTGGAAGTGTATTAATTTCACAAAAGCTTTAGTAAGAAACGCACATGTGTTTCTTTGTCAAGACAAGCAGTTGTTTGCTAAGTGTAAAAGCACTGGTAGAACTGAGATCAGTGTTGATTTCTCAGTACAAGCTTTACTTTGATAGATAATCGCGTTCTTTCGAAAGTTTATTTCACGAATGCTTTAGTAAGAAACGCACATGCGTTTCTTTGTCAAGACAAGTAGTTGTTTCCTACGTGTGAAAGCACTGTTAGAACTGAGATCAGTGTTGCTTTTCTCAGTACAAGCTTTACTTTGAAAATTAATTGCGTTCTTTTGAAAGTTTATTAATTTCACGAAAGCTTTAGTTTGAAACGCACATGCGTTTCTTTCTAGAGGAAAGCAGCTGTTTGCTACGTGTGAAAGCACTGTTAGAACTGAGATCAGTGTTGCTTTTCTCAGTACAAGATTTACTTTGAAAGAAAATCGCGTTCTTTTGAAAGTTTATTAATTTCACGAAAGCTTTAGAAAGAAACGCACATGCGTTTCTTTGTAAAGACAAGCACTTGTTTGCTAAGTATAAAAGCACTGTAAGAACTGAGATCAGTGTTGCTTTTCTCAGTACAAGCTTTACATTGAAAGATAATCACGTTCTTTCCGAAGTTTATTAATTTCACCAAAGCTTTAGCAAGAAACGCACATGCGTTTTTTGTAAAGACAAGCACTTGTTTGCTAAGTGTAAAAGCACTGTTAGAACTGAGATCAGTGTTGCTTTTCTCAGTACAAGCTTTACTTTGAAAGATAATCGCGTTCTTTCGGAAGTTGATTAATTTCAAGCAAGCTTTAGTAAGAAACGAACATGCGTTTCTTTGTCAAGACAAGCAGTTGTTTGCTACGTGTGAAAGCACTGTTAGAACTCATATCAGTGTTGCTTTTCTCAGTACAAGCTTTACTTTGAAAGAAAATCGCGTTCTTTTGAAAGTTTCTTAATTTCACTTTAGTAAGAAACCCACATGCGTTTCTTTGTCAAGACAAGCAGTTGTTTGCTACGTGTGAAAGCACTGTTAGAACTGAGATCAGTGTTGCTTTTCTCAGTACAAGCTTTACTTAGAAAGTTAATCGCGTTCTTTTGGAAATGTATTAATTTCACAAAAGCTTTAGTAAGAAACGCACATGTGTTTCTTTGTCAAGACAAGCAGTTGTTTGCTAAGTGTAAAAGCACTGGTAGAACTTAGATCAGTGTTGATTTCTCAGTACAAGCTTTACTTTGATAGATAATCGCGTTCTTTCGAAAGTTTATTTCACGAATGCTTTAGTAAGAAACGCACATGCGTTTCTTTGTCAAGTAGTTGTTTCCTACGTGTGAAAGCACTGTTAGAACTGAGATCAGTGTTGTTTTTCTCAGTACAAGCTTTACTTTGAAAGTTAATTGCGTTCTTTTGAAAGTTTATTAATTTCACGAAAGCTTTAGTTTGAAACGCACATACGTTTCTTTCTAGAGGAAAGCAGCTGTTTGCTACGTGTGAAAGCACTGTTAGAACTGAGATCAGTGTTGCTTTTCTCAGTACAAGATTTACTTTGAAAGAAAATCGCGTTCTTTTGAAAGTTTATTAATTTCACGAAAGCTTTAGTAAGAAACGCTCATGCGTTTTTTTGTAAAGACAAACAGTTTTTTGTTACGTGTGAAAGCACTGTTAGAACTGAGATCAGTGTTGCTTTTCTCAGTACAAGCTTTACTTTGAAAGATAAGCGCGTTCTTTTGAAAGTTTATTAATTTCACGAAAGCTTTAGTAAAAAACGCACATGCGTTTCTTTGTAGAGACAAGCAGTTGTTTGCTACGTGTGAAAGCACTGTTAGAACTGAGATCAGTGTTGCTTTTCTCAGTACAAGCTTTACTTTGAAAGATAATCGCGTTCTTCGGAAGTTTATTAATTTCACGAAAGCTTTAGTAAGAAACGCTCATGCGTTTCTTTGTAAAGACAAGCAGTTGTTTGCTAAGTGTAAAAGCACTTGTAGAACTGAGATCAGTGTTGATTTCTCAGTACAAGCTTTACTTTGAAAGATAAGCGCGTTCTTTTGGAAGTTTATTAATTTCACGAAAACTTTAGTAAGAAACGCACATGTGTTTCTTGTCAAGACAAGTAGTTGTTTGCTACGTGTGAAAGCAATGTTAGAACTGAGATCACTGTTGCTTTTCTCAGTACAAGCTTTACTTTGAAAGATAATCGCGTTCTTTCGGAAGTTTATTAATTTCACGAAAGCTTTAGTAAGAAACGCACATGCGGTTCTTTGTCAAGACAAGCACTTGATTGCTAAGTGTAAAAGCACTGTTAGAACTGAGATCAGTGTTGATTTCTCAGTACAAGCTTTACTTTGATAGATAATCGCGTTCTTTTGAAAGTTTATTAATTTCACGAAAGCTTTAGTAAGAAACGCACATGCGTTTCTTTGTCTAGACAAGTAGTTGTTTGCTACGTGTGAAAGCACTGTTAGAACTGAGATCAGTGTTGCTTTTCTCAGTACAAGCTTTACTTTGAAAGATAATCGCGTTCTTTCGGAAGTTTATTAATTTCACGAAAGCTTTAGTAAGAAACGCACATGCGTTTCTTTGTCAAGACAAGCAGTAGTTTGCTACGTGTGAAAGCACTGTTAGAACTGAGATCCTTCTTGCTTTTCTCAGGACAAGCTTTACTTTGAATGATAATCGCGTTCTTTCGGAAGTTTATTAATTTCAAGCAAGCTTTAGTAAGAAACGCACATGCATTACTTTGTCAAGACAAGCAGTTGTTTGCTACGTGTGAAAGCACTGTTAGAACTGAGATCAGTGTTGCTTTTCTCTGTACAAGCTTTAGTTTGATAGATAATCGCGTTCTTTCGAAAGTTTTTTAATTTCATGAAAGCTTTAGAAAGAAACGCTCATGCGTTTCTTTGTCAAGACAAGCAGTTGTTTGCTACGTGTGAGAGCACTCTTAGAACTGAGATCAGTGTTGCTTTTCTCAGTACAAGCTTTACTTTGAAAGATAATCGCGTTCTTCGGAAGTTTATTAATTTCACGAAAGCTTTAGTAAGAAACACTCATGCGTTTCTTTGTAAAGACAAGCAGTTGTTTGCTACGTGTGAAAGCACTGTTAGAACTGAGATCAGTGTTGCTTTTCTCAGTACAAGCTTTACTTTGAAAGATAATCGCGTTCTTCGGAAGTTTATTAATTTCACGAAAGCTTTAGTAAGAAACGCTCATGCGTTTCTTTGTAAAGACAAGCAGTTGTTTGCTAAGTGTAAAAGCACTGGTAGAACTGAGATCAGTGTTGATTTCTCAGTACAAGCTTTACTTTGAAAGATAAGCGCGTTCTTTTGGAAGTTTATTAATTTCACGAAAACTTTAGTAAGAAACGCACATGTGTTTCTTGTCAAGACAAGTAGTTGTTTGCTACGTGTGAAAGCAATGTTAGAACTGAGATCACTGTTGCTTTTCTCAGTACAAGCTTTACTTTGAAAGATAATCGCGTTCTTTCGGAAGTTTATTAATTTCACGAAAGCTTTAGTAAGAAACGCACATGCGGTTCTTTGTCAAGACAAGCACTTGATTGCTAAGTGTAAAAGCACTGTTTGAACTGAGATCAGTGTTGATTTCTCAGTACAAGCTTTACTTTGATAGATAATCGCGTTCTTTCGGAAGTTTATTAATTTCACGAAAGCTTTAGTAAGAAACGCTCATGCGTTTCTTTGTCTAGACAAGTAGTTGTTTGCTACGTGTGAAAGCGCTGTTAGAACTGAGATCAGTGTTGATTTCTCAGTACAAGCTTTACTTTGAATGATAATCGCGTTCTTTCGTAAGTTTATTAATTTCAAGCAAGCTTTAGTAAGAAACGCACATGCATTACTTTGTCAAGACAAGCAGTTGTTTGCTACGTGTGAAAGCACTGTTAGAACTGAGATCAGTGTTGCTTTTCTCTGTACAAGCTTTAGTTTGATAGATAATCGCGTTCTTTCGAAAGTTTTTTAATTTCATGAAAGCTTTAGAAAGAAACGCTCATGCGTTTCTTTGTCAAGACAAGCAGTTGTTTGCTACGTGTGAAAGCACTGTTAGAACTGAGATCAGTGTTGCTTTTCTCAGTACAAGCTTTACTTTGAAAGATAATCGCGTTCTTTCGGAAGTTTATTAATTTCAAGCAAGCTTTAGTAAGAAACGAACATGCGTTTCTTTGTCAAGACAAGTAGTTGTTTGCTACGTGTGAAAGCACTGTTAGAACTCAGATCAGTGTTGCTTTTCCAGTACAAGCTTTACTTTGAAAGATAATCGCGTTCTTTCGGAAGTTTATTAATTTCACGAAAGCTTTAGTAAGAAACGCTCATGCATTTCTTTTTCAAGACAAGCAGTTGTTTGCTACGTGTGAAAGCACTCTTAGAACTGAGATCAGTTTTGATTTCTCAGTACAAGGTTTACTTTGATAGATAATCGCGTTCTTTTGGAAGTTTATTAATTTCACTAAAGCTTTAGTAAGAAACGCACATGCGTTTCTTTGTCAAGACAAGTAGTTGTTTCCAACGTTGGAAAGCACTGTTAGAACTGAGATCAGTGTTGCTTTTCTCAGTACAAGCTTTACTTTGAAAGATAATCGTGTTCTTTCAGAAGTTTATTAATTTCACGAAAGCTTTAGTAAGAAACGCACATGCGTTTCTTTGTCAAGACAAGCAGTAGTTTGCTATGTGTGAAAGCACTGTTAGAACTGAGATCAGTGTTGCTTTTCTCAGTACAAGCTTTACTTTGAAAGATAATCGCATTCTTTCGGAAGTTTATTAATTTCACGAAAGCTTTAGTAAGAAACGCACGTGCGTTTCTTTGTCAAGACAAGCAGTGGTTTGCCACGTGTGAAAGCACTGGTAGAACTGAGATCAGTGTTTCTTTTCTCAGTACAAGCTTTACTTTGAAAGATAATCGCGTTCTTTTGGAAGTTTATTAATTTCACGAAAGCTTTAGTAAGAAACGCACATGCGTTTCTTTGTCAAGACAAGCAGTTGTTTGTTAAGTGTAAAAGCACTGGTAGAACTGAGATCAGTGTTGCTTTTCTCAGTACAAGCTTTACTTTGAAAGATAATCGCGTTCTTTCGGAAATTTATAATTTCACGAAAGCTTTAGTAAGAAACGCACATGCGTTTCTTTGTCAAGACAAGCAGTAGTTTGCTACGTGTGAAAGCACTGTTAGAACTGAGATCAGTGTTGCTTTTCTCAGTACAAGCTTTACTTTGAAAGATAATAGCGTTCTTTCGGAAGTTTATTAATTTCACGAAAGTTTTAGTAAGAAACGCACATGCGTTTCTTTGTCAAGACAAGCAGTTGTTTGCTACGTGTGAAAGCACTGTTAGAACTGAGATCCTTGTTGCTTTTCTCAGTACAAGCTTTACTTTGAAGGATAATCGCGTTCTTTCGGAAGTTTATTAATTTCACGAAAGCTTTAGTAAGAAATGCACATGCGTTTCTTTGTCAAGACAAGCAGTTGTTTGATACGTGTGAAAGCACTGTTAGAACTGAGATCAGTGTTGCTTTTCTCAGTCCAAGCTTTACTTTGAAAGATAATCACGTTCTTTCGGAAGTTTATTAATTTCACGATAGCTTTAGAAAGAATCGCACATGCGTTTCTTTGTAAAGACAAGCACTTGTTTGCTAAGTGTAAAAGCACTGTTAAAAGGAGATCCGTGTTGCATTTCTCAGTACAAGCTTTACTTTGAAAGATAATCACGTTCTTTCGGAAGTTTATTAATTTCACGATAGCTTTAGAAAGAATCGCACATGCGTTTCTTTGTAAAGACAAGCACTTGTTTGCTAAGTATAAAAGCACTGTAAGAACTGAGATCAGTGTTGCTTTTCTCAGTACAAGCTTTACATTGAAAGATAATCACGTTCTTTCCGAAGTTTATTAATTTCACCAAAGCTTTAGTAAGAAACGCACATGCGTTTTTTGTAAAGACAAGCACTTGTTTGCTAAGTGTGAAAGCACTGTTAGAACTGAGATCAGTGTTGCTTTTCTCAGTACAAGCTTTACTTTGAAAGATAATCGCGTTCTTTCGGAAGTTGATTAATTTCAAGCAAGCTTTAGTAAGAAACGAACATGCGTTTCTTTGTCAAGACAAGCAGTTGTTTGCTACGTGTGAAAGCACTGTTAGAACTCATATCAGTGTTGCTTTTCTCAGTACAAGCTTTACTTTGAAAGATAATCGCGTTCTTTCGGAAGTTTATTAATTTCACGAAAGCTTTAGTAAGAAACGCTCATGCATTTCTTTGTCAAGACAAGCAGTTGGTGGCTACGTGTGAAAGTACTGTTAGAACTGAGATCAGTGTTGATTTCTCAGTACAACCTTTACTTTGATAGATAATCGCGTTCTTTCGGATGTTTATTAATTTCACGAAAGCTTTAGTAAGAAACGCACATGCGTTTCTTTGTCAAGACAAGTAGTTGTTTCCTACGTTGGAAAGCACTGTTAGAACTGAGATCAGTGTTGTTTTCTCAGTACAAGCTTTACTTTGAAAGATAATCGCGTTCTTTCAGAAGTTTATTAATTTCACGAAAGCTTTAGTAAGAAACGCACATGCGTTTCTTTGTCAAGACAAGCAGTTATTTGCTACGTGTGAAAGCTCTGTTAGAACTGAGATCCGTGTTGCTCTTCTCAGTACAAGCTTTACTTTGAAAGATAATCGCGTTCTTTCGGAAGTTTATTAATTTCACGAAAGCTTTAGTAAGAAACGCACATGCGTTTCTTTGTCAAGACAAGCAGTTGTTTGCTACGTGTGAAAGCACTGTTAGAACTGAGATCCGTGTTGCTTTTCTCAGTACAAGCTTTACTTTGAAAGATAATCGCGTTCTTTCGGAAGTTTATAATTTCACGAAAGCTTTAGTAAGAAACGCACATGCGTTTCTTTGTCAAGACAAGCAGTTGTTTGCTACGTGTGAAAGCACTGTTAGAACTGAGATCAGTGTTGCTTTTCTCAGTACAAGCTTTACTTTGAAAGATAATCGCGTTCTTTCGGAAGTTGATTAATTTCAAGCAAGCTTTAGTAAGAAACGAACATGCGTTTCTTTGTCAAGACAAGCAGTTGTTTGCTACGTGTGAAAGCACTGTTAGAACTCATATCAGTGTTGCTTTTCTCAGTACAAGGTTTTCTTTGAAAGATAATCGCGTTCTTTCGGAAGTTTATTAATTTCACGAAAGCTTTAGTAAGAAACGCTCATGCATTTCTTTGTCAAGACAAGCAGTTGGTGGCTAAGTGTGAAAGCACTGTTAGAACTGAGATCAGTGTTGATTTCTCAGTACAACCTTTACTTTGATAGATAATCGCGTTCTTTCGGATGTTTATTAATTTCACGAAAGCTTTAGTAAGAAACGCACAAGCGTTTCTTTGTCAAGACAAGTAGTTGTTTCCTATGTTGGAAAGCACTGTTAGAACTGAGATCAGTGTTGTTTTCTCAGTACAAGCTTTACTTTGAAAGATAATCGCGTTCTTTCAGAAGTTTATTAATTTCACGAAAGCTTTAGTAAGAAACGCACATGCGTTTCTTTGTCAAGACAAGCAGTTGTATGCTACATGTGAAAGCACTCTTAGAACTGAGATCAGTGTTGCTTTTCTCAGTACAAGCTTTACTTTGAAAGTTAATCGCGTTCTTTCGGAAGTTTATTAATTTCACGAAAGCTTTAGTAAGAAACGCACATGCGTTTCTTTGTCAAGACAAGCAGTTGTTTGCTATGTCTGAAAGCACTGTTAGAACTCAGATCAGTGTTGCTTTTCTCAGTACAAGCTTTATTTTGAAAGATAATGGCGTTCTTTCGGAAGTTTATTAATTTCACGAAAGCTTTAGTAAGAAACGCACATGCGTTTCTTTGTAAAGACAAGCACTTGTTTGCTAAGTGTAAAAGCACTGTTAGAAATGAGATCCGTGTTGCATTTCTCAGTACAAGCTTTACTTTGAAAGATAATCGCATTCTTTCGGAAGTTTATTAATTTCATGAAAGCTTTAGTAAGAAACGCACATGCTTTTCTTTGTAATGACAAGCACTTGTTTTCTACGTGTAAAAGCACTGTTAGAACTGAGATCAGTATTGCTTTCTCAGTACAAGCTTTACTTTGAAAGTTAATAGCGTTCTTTTGGAGGTATATTAATTTCACAAAAGCTTTAGTAAGAAACGCACATGCGTTTCTTTGTCAAGACAAGCAGTTGTTT
Organism: Chionomys nivalis; assembly: GCF_950005125.1. NCBI lineage: Eukaryota > Metazoa > Chordata > Mammalia > Rodentia > Cricetidae > Chionomys > Chionomys nivalis. Next base: position 52,541,139 of record NC_080108.1, read on the forward strand.
GCTAAGTGTAAACGAACTGGTAGAACTGAGATCAGTGTTGATTTCTCAGTACAAGCTTTACTTTGATAGATAATCGCGTTCTTTCGAAAGTTTATTAATTTCACTAAAGCTTTAGTAAGAAACGCACAGGCGTTTCTTTGTCAAGACATGTAGTTGTTTCCTACGTGTGAAAGCACTGTTAGTATTGAGATCAGTGTTGCTTTTCTCAGTACAAGCTTTACTTTGAAAGAAAATCGCGTTCTGTCGAAAGTTTATTAATTTCACGAAAGCTTTAGTAAGAAACGCACATGCGTTTCTTTGTAAAGACAAGCACTTGTTTGCTAAGTGTAAAAGCACTGTAAGAACTGAGATCAGTGTTGCTCTTCTCCAGTACAAGCTTTACTCTGAAAGATAATCGCGTTCTTTCGGAAGTTTATTAATTTCAAGCAAGCTTTAGTAAGAAACGAACATGCGTTTCTTTGTCAAGATAAGCAGTTGTTTGCTACGTGTGAAATCACTGTTAGAACTCAGATCAGTGTTGCTTTTCTCAGTCCAAGCTTTACTTTGAAAGATAATCACGTTCTTTCGTAAGTTTATTAATTTCACGAAAGCTTTAGTAAGAAACGCTCATGCGTTTCTTTGTCAAGACAAGCAGTTGTTTGCTACGTGTGAAAGCACTGTTAGAACTGAGATCAGTGTTGATTTCTCAGTACAAGCTTTACTTTGATAGATAATCGCGTTCTTTCGGAAGTTTATTAATTTCACGAAAGCTTTAGTAAGAAACGCACATGCGTTTCTTTGTCAAGACAAGCAGTTGTTTGTTAATTGTAAAAGCACTGGTAGAACTGAGATCAGTGTTGCTTTTCTCAGTACAAGCTTTACTTTGAAAGATAATCACGTTCTTTCGGAAGTTTATAAATTCACGAAAGCTTTAGTAAGAAACGCACATGCGTTTCTTTGTCAAGACAAGCAGTAGTTTGCTATGTGTGAAAGCACTGTTAGAACTGAGATCAGTGTTGCTTTTCTCAGTACAAGCTTTACTTTGAAAGATAATCGCGTTCTTTCGGAAGTTTATTAATTTCACGAAAGCTTTATTAAGAAACGCACATGCGTTTCTTTGTCAAGACAAGCAGTTGTTTGCTACGTGTGAAAGCACTGTTAGAACTGAGATCAGTGTTGCTTTTCTCAGTACAAGCTTTACTTTGAAAGATAATCGTGTTCTTTCTGAAGTTTATTAATTTCACGAAAGCTTTAGTAAGAAACGCACATGCGTTTTTTATAAAGACAAGCACTTGTTTGCTAAGTGTGAAACCACTTTTAGAACTGAGATCAGTGTTGATTTCTCAGTACAAGCTTTAGTTTGATAGATAATCGCGTTCTTTCGAAAGTTTAGTAATTTCACGAAAGCTTTAGTAAGATACGCACATGCGTTTCTTTGTCAAGACAAGCAGTTGTTTGCTACGTGTGAAAGCACTGTTAGAACTGAGATCAGTGTTGCTTTTCTCAGTACAAGCTTTACTTTGAAAGATAATCGCGTTCTTTAGGAAGTTTTTTTTTTTATTTTTCTTGCTGATTTTCTTATTAATTAATTAATTTAATTATTAAAGATTTCTGCCTCTTCCCCGCCACCACCTCCCATTCCCTCCCCCTCCCCCAATCAAGTCTTCCTTCCTCCTCAGCCCAAAGAGCAAGCAGGTTTCTCTGCCCTGTGGGAGGTCCAAGGACCACCCACCTCCATCCAGGTCTATTAAGGTGAGCATCCAAACTACCTGGGCTCCCACAAAGCCATTACGTGCAATAGGATCAAGAACCCATTGCCATTGTTCTTCAGTTCTCAGTAGTCCTCATTGTCCATTATGTTCAGCGAGACCGGTTTTGTCCCATGCTTTTTCAGTCCCCGGCCAGCTGGCCTTGGTGAGTTCCCGATAGAACATCCCCATTGCCTCAGTGTGTGGGTGCACCCCTCGCAGTCCTGAGTTCCTTGCTCGTGCTCACTCTCCTTCTGCTCCTCCTTTGGATCGTGAGACTTCAGTCCAGTGCTCCAATGTTGGTCTCTGTCTCTGTCTTCTTTCATCGCCTGATGAAGGTTAATATTCAGGGGGATGCTTATATGTTTTTCTTTGGGTTCACCTTCTTATTTAGCTTCTCTAGACTCACGAATTATAGTCTCAATGTCCTTTATTTATGGCTAGAAACCAAATATGAGTGAGTACATCCCATGTTCCTCTTTTTGGGTCTGGCTTACCTCACTCAGGATAGTGTTTTCAATTTCCGTCCATTTGTATGCAAAATTCAAGAAGTCATTGTTTTTTACTGCTGAGTAGTACTCTAATATGTATATATTCCATACTTTCTTCATCCATTCTTCCATTGAAGGACATCTAGGTTGTTTCCAGGTTCTGGCAATTACAAACAATGCTGCTATGAACATAGTTGAGCATATACTTTTGTTGTATGTTTGGGCATCTCTTGGGTATATTACCAATAGTGGTATTGCTGGGTCAAGAGGTAGGTTGAACCCGACTTTCCTGAGAAACCGCCACACTGCTTTCCAAAGTGGTTGCACAAGTTTGCATTCCCAACAGCAATGGATGAGAGTGCCCCTTTCTCCACAACCTCTCCAGCAGAGGCTATCATTGGTGTTTTTGATTTTAGCCATTCTGACCGGTGTAAGATGGTATCTTAATGTTGTCTTGATTTGCATTTCCCTCATTGCTAAGGAAGTTGAGCATGATCTTAAGTGACTTTTGGCCATTTGAACTTCTTCTGTTGAAAAGTCTCTGTTCAGCTCAGTGCCCCATTTTATAATTGGATTGATTAACCTTTTACGGTCTAATTTCTTGAGTTCTTTGTATATTTTGGATATCAGACCTTTGTCAGTTGCGGGGTTGGTGAAGATCTTCTCCCAGTCAGTGGGTTGCCTTTCTGTCTTAGTGACAGTGTCCTTTGCTTTACAGAAGCTTCTCAGTCTCAGGAGGTCCCATTTATTCAATGATGTCCTTAGTGTTTGTGCTGCTGGGGTTGTACGTAGGAAGTGTTCTCCTGTGCCCATGTGTTGTAGAGTACTTCCCACTTTCTCTTCTATCAGATTCAGTGTGTTTGGACTGATATTGAGGTCTTTAATCCATTTGGACTTGAGTTTTGTGCATGGTGATATATATGGATCTATTTTCATTCTTCTACAGATTGACTTCCAGTTTTGCCAGCACAATTTGTTGAAGATGCTCTCTTTTTTCCATTGTATACTTTTAGCTCCTTTATCGAAAATCAGGTGTTCATAGGTTTGTGGGCTAAAGTCAGGGTCTTCTATTCTATTCCATTGGTCGACTTCTCTGTTTTTATGCCAGTACCAAGCCGTTTTCAGTACTGTAGCTCTGTAATAGAGTTTGAAGTCAGGGATGGTAATGCCTCCAGACAATCCTTTATTGTATAAGATTGTTTTGGCTATCCTGGGTTTTTTGTTTTTCCATATAAATTTGATTATTGTCTTCTCCATATCTGTGAAGAATTTTGATGGGATTTTGATGGGGATTGCGTTGAATCTATAGATTGCTTTTGGTAGAATTGCCATTTTTACTATGTTGATCCTCCCAATCCAAGAGCAAGGGAGGTCCTTCCATTTTCTGGTGTCCTCTTCTATTTCTTTCTTCAAAGACTTAAAGTTCTTGCCAAATAGATCTTTCACTTCCTTGGTCAGAGTTACCCCAAGGTATTTTATGCTATTTGTGGCTATCGTGAAAGGTGATGCTTTTCTGATTTCCCTCTCTGCTTCCTTATCCTTAGTGTATAGGAAGGCAACTGATTTTTTGGAGTTGATTTTGTATCCTGCCACATTACCAAAGGTGTTTATCAGCTGTAGGAGTTCTTTGGTAGAGTTTTTGGGGTCGGTTATGTATACTATCATATCATCTGCAAATAATGAAAGCTTAACTTCTTCCTTTCCAATACGCATCCCCTTGATCCCCTTATGTTGTCTTATTGCTATTGCTAGAACTTCAAGCACTATATTGCAGAGGTATGGAGAGAGTGGACATCCTTGTCGTGTTCCTGATTTTAGTGGGATGGCTTTGAGTTTTTCTCCATTTAATTTAATGTTAGCTGTCGGCTTGCTGTAAATAGCTTTTATTATATTTAGGTATGCCCCTTGTATCCCTAATCTCTCCAAGACCTTTATCATAAAGGAGTGTTGAATTTTGTCGAATGCTTTTTCAGCATCTAATGAAATGATCATATGGTTTTTTTCTTTCAGTTTATTTATATGGTTGATTACATTGATAGATTTGCGTATGTTGAACCATCCCTGCATCTCTGGAATGAAGCCTACTTGATCATAATGGATAACTTTTCTAATGTGTCCTTGGATTCGTTTTGCCAGTATTTTATTGAGAATTTTTGCGTCGATGTTCATGAGTGAGATAGGCCTGTAATTCTCTTTCTTGGTTGGGTCTTTGTGTGGTTTTGGTATCAGGGTAACTGTAGCTTCATAAAAGGAATTTGGCAATGACTCTTCTGTTTCTATATTGTGAAATACATTAAGAAGTATAGGTATTAGCTCTTCTTGGAAGATCTGGTAGAATTCTGCATTGAAACCATCTGGTCCTGGGCTTTTTTTGGAAGGGAGATTTTTGATAACTGTTTCTAATTCTTCGCAACTAACAGGTCTATTTAGATCGTTCACCTGGTCTTGGTTTAGGTTTGGTATATGGTACTTATCTAAAAAAGTGTCCATTTCTTTTGCATTTTCCAGTTTTGTGGCATACAGGCTTTTGTAGTAAGATCTAATGATTCTCTGAATTTCCTCTGTGTCTGTGGTTATATCCCCCTTTTCATTTCTGATCTTATTTATTTGCGTGTTCTCTCTCTGTCGTTTAATTAGTTTGGATAGGGGTTTGTCAATCTTGTTGATTTTCTCCAAGAACCAACTTTTTGTTTCATTGATTCTTTGGACTGTTTTCTGTTTTTCTATTTTGTTGATTTCTGCCCTCAGTTTGATTATTTCCAGTCTTCTACTCCTCCTGGGCGCGTCTGATTCTTTTTTTTCTAGAGCTTTCAGGTGTGCTGTTAAGTCTCCAATGTATGCTTTCTCCGTTTTCTTTAAGTGGGCACTTAGTGCTATGAACTTTCCTCTTAGCACTGCTTTCATTGTGTCCCACAGGTTTGAGTATGTTGTCTCTTTGTTTTCATTAAATTCAAGGAAGACTTTAATTTCTTTCTTAATTTCTTCCTTGACCCAGGTGTGGTTCAGTAGTTGACTGTTCAGTTTCCATGAGTTTGTCAGCTTTCTGGGGGTAGCTTTGTTGGTGGCTTCTAACTTTAATCCGTGGTGATCTGATAAGACACAGGTGGACACTGATATTTTTTTGTATCTGTGGAGGTTTCCTTTGTTTCCAAGTATGTGGTCAATTTTTGAGAAGGTTCCATGAGCTTTGAAAGATAATTGCGTGCTCTTTCTTCCTCCTGTATTCAATTTCAAGCAACCACATAATGGCTCACAACCATCTGCACTGAGGTCTTGTGCCCTCTTTTGGATGCAGAAAGAAGCGCTCGAGAGATAGCTCAGTGGTTAAGAATACTGGCTGCCCTTCTAAAGGTCAGAAGTTCGATTACTGGCAACCCCAGTTTTGCTCTCAAAATGAGATTCGGTACCCTCTACTGGCAACAGAAGGAAGAGGCTGGAGAGATGGCTCAGTGCTTAAGAACATTGCCTGCTGAGTTTGAAGAGGCCAAGTGCAGACATAGAGTCAGGGCTAAGGCCATGGCCCACGTTACTGTGACTGAATTAGGCAAACGTTTTTTTTTAGGATGTTAAAGACTCACAGCTCTATCACCATGAGCCAGCATGCTTCAGAGACACCACCAAGCAGAGTAAGGCACGATGGGTAGAACAAGAAAACAATAGCATGTTCATGTGCCGGAAGAACAACTCACATCCAAGACATACAAAGGAAAAAACACCAACAAAAGCTTAACCAATTTAAAGCCAGTGAAACAATTTGTCTAGACCTCCTCGATGAGGTACACGAATGGCCAACAGATCCATGGAGACCCCTGTACTTCAAATGTTAGGAAAATGCAGATGTGATCCACATCATTGAGTACATCTGGTTTAGGTAAGGAAGTAGAAAAACGGGTTGGAAAGATGGCTCAGTGTTTAAGAGCATTTCGTGCACTTTCATCCTCCTGTATTCAATTTCAAGCAACCAAATAATGGCTCACCACCATCTGCACTGAGGTCTAGTGCCCTCTTTGGATGCAGAAAGAAGCGCTCGACAGATAGCTCAGTGGTTAAGAATCCTGGCTGCCCTTCTAAAGTCAGAAGTTAGATTCCTGGCAACCCCAGTTTTGCTCTCAAAAGGAGAATTGGTGCCATCTACTGGCAACAGAAGGAAGAGGCAGGAGAGATGGTTCAGTGCTTAAGAGCATTGCCTGCTGAGTTTGATGAGGCCAAGTGCAGACAGAGAGTCAGGGCAAAGGCCAGGGCCCACGTTATTGTGACTGAATTAGGCAAACGTTTTTTTAGGATGTTAAAGACTCACAGCTCTATCACCATGAGACATCATGCTTCAGAGCCAACACAAAGGAGAGTAAGGCAAGATGGCTAGAAGAAGAAAACACTGGCATGATCATGTGCCTTAAAGAGAACTCACATCCAAGACAATCAAAGGACTACAAACACCAGCAAAATGTTAACCAATTTAAAGCCAGAGAAACAATTTATCCTGACCTCCTCTATGAGGTACATGAACAGCCAATAGGTCCATGGAGACCCCTGTACTCCACATGTTAGGGGATGCAGATGTGATCCACACACCACATTGAGTAAACCTGGTTTAGTTAAAGAAGTAGAAAAACGGGTCGGAGAGATGGCTCAGTGGTTAAGAGCATTGCCGGCTCTTCCAAAGATCAGAAGTTCGATTCCTGGACATCACATAATTGCTTCAAAACGAGGTTTGGTGCCCTCTACTAGAAGCAGAAGGAATAGGCAGGAGAGATGTCTTGGTGGTTAAGAGCATGCCTGCTGATTTTGATGAGGCCAAGTGCAGACATACAGCTAGGGCCCAGGTTGTTGGGACTGAATCAGGCGAAATATTTTGTTAGGATAATAAAGACTCACAGCTCTATCACCATGAGCCAGCATGCTTCAGAGACACCACCAAGCAGAGTAAGGCACGATGGTTAGAAGAAGAAAACACTAGCATGTTCATGTGTCAGAAGAACTACTCACATCCAAGACATACAAAGGATCAAACACCAACAAAAGCTTAACCAATTTAAAGCCAGTGAAACAATTTGTGTAGACCTCTTTGATGAGGTACACGAATGGCCAACAGATCCATGGAGACTCCTGTACTTCAAATGTTAGGAAAATACAGATGTGATCCACACATCATTGAGTACATCTGGTTTAGGTAAAGAAGTAGAAAAACGGGTTGTAGAGATGCCTCAGTGTTTAAGAGCATTTCGTGCTCTTTCATCCTCCTCTATTCAATTTCAAGCAACCACATAATGGCTCACAACCATCTGCACTGAGGTCTTGTGCCCTCTTTTGGATGCAGAAAGAAGCGCTCGAGAGATATCTCAGTGGTTAAGAATACTGGCTGCCCTTCTAAAGTTAGAAGTTCGATTCCTGGCAACCCCAGTTTTGCTCTCAAAATGAGATTTGGTGCCATCTAAAGGCAACAGAAGGAAGAGGCAGGAGAGATGGCTCAGTGATTAAGAGCATTGCCTGCTGAGTTTGATGAGGCCAAGTGCAGAGAGTCAGGGCAAAGGCCAGGGCCCACGTTATTGTGACTGAATTAGGCAAACGTTTTTTTAGGATGTTAAAGACTCACAGCTCTATCACCATGAGACATCGTGCTTCAGAGCCAATACAAAGGAGAGTAAGGCAAGATGGCTAGAAGAAGAAAACACTGGCATGATCATGTGCCTTAAAGAGAACTCACATTAAGACAATCAAAGGACTACAAACACCAGCAAAATGTTAACCAATTTAAAGCCAGAGAAACAATTTATCCTGACCTCCTCTATGAGGTACATGAACAGCCAATAGGTCCATGGAGACCCCTGTACTCCACATGTTAGGGGATGCAGATGTGATCCACACACCACATTGACTAAACCTGGTTTAGTTAAAGAAGTAGAAAAACGGGTCGGAGAGATGGCTCAGTGGTTAAGAGCATTGCCGGCTCTTACAATAATCAGAAGTTCGATTCCTGGACATCACATAATTGCTTCAAAATGAGGTTTGGTGCCCTCTACTAGAAGCAGAAGGAAGAGGGAGGAGAGATGTCTTGGTGGTTAAGAGCATGCCTGCTGAGTTTGATGAGGCCAAGTGCAGACATACAGCTAGGGCCCAGGTTGTTGGGACTGAATCAGGCAAAATATTTTGTTAGGATAATAAAGACTCACAGCTCTATCACCATGAGGCAGCATGCTTCAGAGACACCACCAAGCAGAGTAAGGCACGATGGTTAGAAGAAGAAAACACTAGCATGTTCATGTGTCGGAAGAACTACTCACATCCAAGAACTACTCACATCCAACACCAACAAAAGCTTAACCAATTTAAAGCCAGTGAAACAATTTGTCTAGACCTCTTTGATGAGGTTCACGAATGGCCAACAGATCCATGGAGACCCCTGTACTTCAAATGTTAGGAAAATGCAGATGTGATCCACACATCATTGAGTACATCTGATTTAGGTAAAGAAGTAGAAAAACGGGTTGGAGAGATGGCTGAGTGTTTGAGAGCATTTCGTGCTCTTTCATCTTCCTGTATTCAATTTCAAGCAACCACATAATGGCTCACAACCATCTGCACTGAGGTCTTGTGCCCTCTTTTGGATGCAGAAAGAAGCGCTCGAGAGATAGCTCAGTGGTTAAGAATCCTGGCTGCCCTTCTAAAATTCAGAAGTTAGATTCCTCGCAACCACAGTTTTGCTCTCAAAATGAGAATTGGTGCCATCTACTGGCAACAGAAGGAAGAGGCAGGAGAGATGGCTCAGTGCTTAAGAGCATTGCCTGCTGAGTTTGATGAGGCCAACTGCAGACATAGAGTCAGGGCAATGGCCAGGGCCCACGTTATTGTGACTGAATTAGGCAAACGATTTTTAAGGATGTTAAAGACTCACAGCTCTATCACCATGAGCCATCGTGCTTCAGAGACAACACTAAGGAGAGTTAGGAAAGATGGCTAGAAGAAGAAAGCACTGGCATGTTCATGTGCCTTAAAGGGAACTCACATCCAAGACAATCAAAGGACTACAAACACCAGCAAAATGTTAACCAATTTAAAGCCAGAGAAACAATTTATGCTGACCCCCTCTATGAGGTACATGAACAGCCAATAGGTCCATGGAGACCCCTGTACTCCACATGTTAGGGGAAAGCAGATGTGATCCACACACCACATTGAGTAAACCTGGTTTATTTAAAGAAGTTGAAAAACGGGTCGGAGAGATGGCTCAGTGGTTAAGAGCATTGCCTGCTCTTCCAAAGATCAGAAGTTCGATTCCTGGACATCACATAATTGCTTCAAAACGAGGTTTGGTGCCCTCTACTGGAAGCAGAAGGAAGAAGCAGGAGAGATGTCATGGTGGTTAAGAGCATGCCTGCTGAGTTTGATGAGGCCAAGTGCAGACATACAGCCAGGGCCCAGGTTGTTGGGACTGAATCAGGCAAAATATTTTGTTAGGATAATAAAGACTCACAGCTCTATCACCATGAGCCAGCATGCTTCAGAGACACCACCAAGCAGAGTAAGGCAAGATGGTTAGAAGAAGAAAATACTAGCATGTTCATGTGCCTGAAGAAGAACTCACATCCAAGACATACAAAGGAACAAACACCAACAAAAGCTTAACCAATTTAAAGCCAGTGAAACAATTTGTCTAGACTTCCACTATGAGGTACACGAATGGCCAACAGATCCATGGAGACCCCTGTACTTCAAATGTTAGGAAAATGTAGATGTGATCCACACATGTTTGAGTAAAACTGGTTTAGGTAAAGAAGTAGAAAAACGGGTTGTAGAGATGCCTCTGTGTTTAAGAGCATTTCGTGCTCTTTCATCCTCCTCTATTCAATTTCAAGCAACCACATAATGGCTCACAACCATCTGCACTGAGGTCTTGTGCCCTCTTTTGGATGCAGAAAGAAGTGCTCGAGAGATAGCTCAGTGGTTAAGAATACTGGCTGCCCTTCTAAAGGTCAGAAGTTCGATTCCTGGCAACCCCAGTTTTGCTCTCAAAATGAGATTTGGTGCCATCTACAGGCAAAGAAGGAAGAGGCAGGAGAGATGGCTCAGTGCTTAAGAGCATTGCCTGCTGAGTTTGATGAGGCCAAGTTCAGACAGAGAGTCAGGGCAAAGGCCAGGGCCCACGTTATTGTCACTGAATTAGGCAAACATTTTTTAGGATGTTTAGACTCACAGCTATATCACCATGAGTCAGCGTGCTTCAAGACAACACTTAGGAGATAAAGGCAAGATGGCTAGAAGAAGAAAACACTGGCATGTTCATGTGCCTTAAAGGGAACTCACATCCAAGACAATCAAGGACTACAAACACCAGCAAAATAATAACCAATTTAAAGCCAGAGAAACAATTTATCCTGACCTCCTCTATGAGGTACATGAACAGCCCATAGGTCCATGGAGACCCCTGTACTCCACATGTTAGGGGATGCAGATGTGATCCACTTACCACATTGAGTAAACCTGGTTTAGATAAAGAAGTTGAAAAACGTGTCGGAGAGATGGCTCAGTGGTTAAGAGCATTGCCTGCTATTCCAAAGATCACAAGTTCGATTCATGGACATCACATAATTGCTTCAAAATGAGGTTTGGTGCCCTCTACTGGAAGCAGAAGGAATAGGCAGGAGAGATGTCTTGGTGGTTAAGAGCATGCCTGCTGAGTTTGATGAGGCCATGGCCCAGGTTCTTGGGACTGAATCAGGCAAAACATTTTGTTAGGATAATAAAGACTCACAGCTCTATCACCATGAGCCAGCATGCTTCAGAGACACCTCCAAGCAGAGTAAGGCAGGATGGTTAGAAGAAGAAACTACTAGCATGTTCATGTGCCTGAAGAAGAACTCACATCCAAGACATACAAAGGAACAAACACCAACAAAAGCTTAACCAATTTAAAGCCAGTGAAACAATTGGTCTAGACCTCCTCTATGATCTACACGAATGGCCAACAGATCCATGGAGACCCCTGTACTTCAAATGTTAGGAAAATGCAGATGTGATCCACACATCATTGAGTACATCTGATTTAGGTAAAGAAGTAGAAAAACGGGTTGGAGAGATGGCTCAGTGTTTAAGTACATTTCGTGCTCTTTCATCCTCCTGTATTCAATTTCAAGCAACCAAATAATTGCTCACAACCATCTGCACTGATGTCTCGTGCCCTCTTTGGATGCAGAAAGAAGCACTCGAGAGATAGCTCAGTGGTTAAGAATCCTGGCTGCCCTTCTAAAGGTCAGAAGATCGATTCCTGGCAACCCCAGATTTCCTCTCAAAATGAGATTTGGTGCCATCTACTGGCAACAGAATGAAGAGGCAGGAGAGATGGCTCAGTGCTTAAGAGCATTGCCTGCTGAGTTTGATGAGGCCAAGTGCAGACATAGAGTCAGGGCAAAGGCCAGGGCCCACGTTATTGTGACTGAATTAGGCAAAAGTTTTTTTAGGATGTTAAAGACTCACAGCTCTATCACCATGAAACATCCTGCTTCAGAGACAACACTAAGGAGAGTAAGGCAAGATGGCTTGAAGAAGAAAACACTGGCATGTTCATGTGCCTTAAAGAGAACTCACATCCAAAGTAATTAAAGGACTACAAACAGCAGCAAAATGTTAACCAATTTAAAGCCAGAGAAACAATTTATCCTGACCTCCTCTATGAGGTACATGAACAGCCAATAGGTCCATTGAGACCCCTGTACTCCACATGTTAGGAGAATTCAGATGTGATCCACACACCACATTGAGTAACCCTGGTTTAGTTAAAGAAGTTGAAAAACGGGTCGGAGAGATGGCTCCGTGGTTAAGAGCATTGCCTGCTCTTCCAAAGATCAGAATTTCGATTCCTGGACATCACACAATTGCTTCAAAATGAGGTTTGGTGCCCTCAACTGGAAGCAGAAGGAAGAGGCAGGAGAGATGTTTTGGTGGTTAAGAGCATGCCTGCTGAGTTTGATGAAGCCAAGTGCAGACATACAGGGAGGGCCAGGTGGTTGAGACTGAATCAGGCAAAACATTTTGTTAGGATAATAAAGACTCACAGCTCTATCACCATGAGCCAGCATGCTTCAGATACACCACCAAGCAGAGTCAGGCAAGATGGTTAGAAGAAGAAAATACTAGCATGTTCATGTGCCTGAAGAAGAACTCACATCCAAGACATACAAAGGAACAAACACGAACAAAAGCTTAACCAATTTAAAGCCAGTGAAACAATTTGTCTAGACCTCCTCTATGAGGTACACGAATGGCCAACAGATCCATGGAGACCCCTGTACTTCAAAATGCAGATGAGATCCACACATCATTGAGTACATCTGGTTTAGGTAAAGAAGTAGAAAAACGGGTTTAAGATGGCTCAGTGTTTAAGAGCATTTCGTGCTCTTTCATCCTCCTGTATTCAATTTCAAGCAACCACATAATGGCTCACAACCATCTGCACTGAGGTCTTGTGACCTCTTTTGGATGGAGAAAGAGGCACTCGAGAGATAGCTAAGTGGTTAAGAATACTGGCTGCCGTTCAAAAGGGCAGAAGTTCGATTCCTGGCAACCCCAGTTTTGCTCTCAAAATGAGATTTGGTGCCATCTACTGGCAACAGAAGGAAGAGGCAGGAGACATGGTTCAGTGCTTAAGAGCATTGCCTGCTGAGTTTGATGAGGCCAAGTGCAGACAGAGAGTCAGGGCAAAGGCCAGGGCCCACGTTATTGTGACTGAATTAGGCAAACGTTTTTTTAGGATGTTAAAGACTCACAGCTATATCATCATGAGACAGCGGGCTTCAGAGACAACACTAAGGAGAGTAAGGCAAGATGGCTAGAAGAAGAAAACATAGGCATGTTCATGTGCCTTAAAGGGAACTCACATCCAAGACAATCAAAGGACTACAAACACCAGCAAAATGTTAACCAATTTAAATCCAGAGAAACAATTTATCCTGAACTCCTCTATGAGGTACATGAACAGCCAATAGGTCCATGGAGACCCCTGTACGCCACATGTTAGGGGAAAGCAGATGTGATCCACACACCACATTGAGTAAACCTGGTTTATTTAAAGAAGTTGAAAAACGGGTCGGAGAGATGGCTCAGTGGTTAAGAGCATTGCCTGCTTTCCAAAGATCAGAAGTTCGATTCCTGGACATCACATAATCGCTTCAAAATGAGGTTTGGTGCCCTCTACTGGAAGCAGAAGGAAGAGGCAGGAGAGATGTCTTGGTGGTTAAGAGCATGCCTGCTGAGTTTGATGAGGCCAAGTGCAGACATACAGCCAGGTCCCAGGTTGTTGGGACTGAATCGGGCAAAACATTTTGTTAGGATAATAAAGACTCACAGCTCTATCACCATGAGACAGCATGCTTCAGAGACACTACCAAGCAGAGTAAGGAAAGATGGTTAGAAGAAGAAAATACTAGCATATTCATGTGCCTGAAGAAGAACTCACATCCAAGACATACAAAGGAACAAACACCAACAAAAGCTTAACCAATTTAAAGCCAGTGAAACAATTAGTCTAGACCTCCTCTATGAGGTACACGAATGGCCAACAGATCCATGGAGACCCCTGCACTTCAAATGTTAGGAAAATGCAGATGTGATCCACACATCATTGAGTACATCTGATTTAGGTAAAGAAGTAGAAAAACGGGTTGTAGAGATGGCTCAGTGTTTAAGAGCATTTCGTGCTCTTTCATCCTCCTGTGTTCAATTTCAAGCAACCACATAATGGCTCACAACCATCTGCACTGAGGTCTTGTGCCCACTTTTGGATGCAGAAAGAAGCGCTCGAGAGATAGCTCAGTGATTAAGAATACTGGCTGCCCTTCTAAAGGTCAGAAGTTCAATTCCTGGCAACCCCAGTTTTCCTCTCAAAATGAGATTTGGTGCCATCTACTGGCAACAGAAGGAAGAGGCAGAAGAGATGGCTCAGTGCTTAAGAGCATTGCCTGCTGAGTTTGATGAGGCCAAGTGCAGACAGAGAGTCAGGGCAAAGGCCAGGGCCCACGTTATTGTGACTGAATTAGGCAAACGTTTTTTTATGATGTTAAAGACTCACAGCTATATCACCATGAGACAGCCTGCTTCAGAGACAACACTAAGGAGAGTAAGGCAAGATGGCTAGAAGAAGAAAACACTGGCATGTTCATGTGCCTTAAAGTGAACTCACATCCAAGACAATCAAAGGACTACAAACACCAGCAAAAAGATAACCAATTTAAAGCCAGAGAAACAATTTATCCTGACCTCCTCTATGAGTTATATGAACAGGCGATAGGTCCATGGAGACCCCTGTACGCCACATGTTAGGGGAAAGCAGATGTGATCCACACAACACATTGAGTAAACCTGGTTTAGTTAAAGAAGTTGAAAAACGGGTCGGAGAGATGGCTCAGTGGTTAAGAGCATTGCCTGCTTTCCAAAGATCAGAAGTTCGATTCCTGGACATCACATAATTGCTTCAAAATGAGGTTTGGTGCCCTCAACTGGAAGCAGAAGGAAGAGGCAGGAGAGATGTTTTGGTGGTTAAGAGCATGCCTGCTGAGTTTGATGAAGCCAAGTGCAGACATACAGGCAGGGCCAGGTGGTTGAGACTGAATCAGGCAAAACATTTTGTTAGGATAATAAAGACTCACAGCTCTATCACCATGAGCCAGCATGCTTCAGATACACCACCAAGCAGAGTCAGGCAAGATGGTTAGAAGAAGAAAATACTAGCATGTTCATGTGCCTGAAGAAGAACTCACATCCAAGACATACAAAGGAACAAACACGAACAAAAGCTTAACCAATTTAAAGCCAGTGAAACAATTTGTCTAGACCTCCTCTATGAGGTACACGAATGGCCAACAGATCCATGGAGACCCCTGTACTTCAAAATGCAGATGAGATCCACACATCATTGAGTACATCTGGTTTAGGTAAAGAAGTAGAAAAACGGGTTTAAGATGGCTCAGTGTTTACGAGCATTTCGTGCTCTTTCATCCTCCTGTATTCAATTTCAAGCAACCACATAATGGCTCACAACCATCTGCACTGAGGTCTTGTGACCTCTTTTGGATGGAGAAAGAGGCACTCGAGAGATAGCTAAGTGGTTAAGAATACTGGCTGCCGTTCAAAAGGGCAGAAGTTCGATTCCTGGCAACCCCAGTTTTGCTCTCAAAATGAGATTTGGTGCCATCTACTGGCAACAGAAGGAAGAGGCAGGAGACATGGTTCAGTGCTTAAGAGCATTGCCTGCTGAGTTTGATGAGGCCAAGGGCAGACAGAGAGTCAGGGCAAAGGCCAGGGCCCACGTTATTGTGACTGAATTAGGCAAACGTTTTTTTAGGATGTTAAAGACTCACAGCTATATCATCATGAGACAGCGGGCTTCAGAGACAACACTAAGGAGAGTAAGGCAAGATGGCAAGAAGAAGAAAACATAGGCATGTTCATGTGCCTTAAAGGGAACTCACATCCAAGACAATCAAAGGACTACAAACACCAGCAAAATGTTAACCAATTTAAATCCAGAGAAACAATTTATCCTGAACTCCTCTATGAGGTACATGAACAGCCAATAGGTCCATGGAGACCCCTGTATGCCACATGTTAGGGGAAAGCAGATGTGATCCACACACCACATTGAGTAAACCTGGTTTATTTAAAGAAGTTGAAAAACGGGTCGGAGAGATGGCTCAGTGGTTAAGAGCATTGCCAGCTTTCCAAAGATCAGAAGTTCGATTCCTGGACATCACATAATCGCTTCAAAATGAGGTTTGGTGCCCTCTACTGGAAGCAGAAGGAAGAGGCAGGAGAGATGTCTTGGTGGTTAAGAGCATGCCTGCTGAGTTTGATGAGGCCAAGTGCAGACATACAGCCAGGTCCCAGGTTGTTGGGACTGAATCGGGCAAAACATTTTGTTAGGATAATAAAGACTCACAGCTCTATCACCATGAGACAGCATGCTTCAGAGACACCACCAAGCAGAGTAAGGAAAGATGGTTAGAAGAAGAAAATACTAGCATGTTCATGTGCCTGAAGAAGAACTCACATCCAAGACATACAAAGGAACAAACACCAACAAAAGCTTAACCAATTTAAAGCCAGTGAAACAATTAGTCTAGACCTCCTCTATGAGGTACACGAATGGCCAACAGATCCATGGAGACCCCTGCACTTCAAATGTTAGGAAAATGCAGATGTGATCCACACATCATTGAGTACATCTGATTTAGGTAAAGAAGTAGAAAAACGGGTTGTAGAGATGGCTCAGAGTTTAAGAGCATTTCGTGCTCTTTCATCCTCCTGTGTTCAATTTCAAGCAACCACATAATGGCTCACAACCATCTGCACTGAGGTCTTGTGCCCACTTTTGGATGCAGAAAGAAGCGCTCGAGAGATAGCTCAGTGATTAAGAATACTGGCTGCCCTTCTAAAGGTCAGAAGTTCAATTCCTGGCAACCCCAGTTTTCCTCTCAAAATGAGATTTGGTGCCATCTACTGGCAACAGAAGGAAGAGGCAGAAGAGATGGCTCATTGCTTAAGAGCATTGCCTGCTGAGTTTGATGAGGCCAAATGCAGACAGAGAGTCAGGGCAAAGGCCAGGGCCCACGTTATTGTGACTGAATTAGGCAAACGTTTTTTTATGATGTTAAAGACTCACAGCTATATCACCATGAGACAGCGTGCTTCAGAGACAACACTAAGGAGAGTAAGGCAAGATGGCTAGAAGAAGAAAACACTGGCATGTTCATGTGCCTTAAAGTGAACTCACATCCAAGACAATCAAAGGACTACAAACACCAGCAAAAAGATAACCAATTTAAAGCCAGAGAAACAATTTATCCTGACCTCCTCTATGAGTTATATGAACAGGCGATAGGTCCATGGAGACCCCTGTACGCCACATGTTAGGGGAAAGCAGATGTGATCCACACAACACATTGAGTAAACCTGGTTTAGTTAAAGAAGTTGAAAAACGGGTCGGAGAGATGGCTCAGTGGTTAAGAGCATTGCCTGCTCTTCCAAAGATCAGAAGTTCG
The DNA here is from genome assembly GCF_950005125.1 of Chionomys nivalis. Classification (NCBI taxonomy): domain Eukaryota; kingdom Metazoa; phylum Chordata; class Mammalia; order Rodentia; family Cricetidae; genus Chionomys; species Chionomys nivalis. The sequence continues at coordinate 52,558,386 of NC_080108.1, forward strand.
ATTCCTGGACATCACATAATTGCTTCAAAATGAGGTTTGGTGCCCTCTACTGGAAGCCGAAGGAAGAGGCAGGAGAGATGTCTTGGTGGTTAAGAGCATGCCTGCTGAGTTTGATGAGGCCAAGTGCAGACATACAGCCAGGGCCCAGGTTGTTGGGACTGAATCAGGCAAAACATTTTGTTAGGATAATAAAGACTCACAGCTCTATCACCATGAGCCAGCATGCTTCAGAAACACCACCAAGCAGAGTAAGGCAAGATGGTTTGAAGAAGAAAATACTAGCATGTTCATGTGCCTGAAGAGGAACTCACTTCCAAGAAATACAAAGAACAAACACCAACAAAAGCTTAACCAATTTATAGCCAGTGAAACAATTTGTCTAGACCTCCTCTATGAGGTACAGGAGTGGCCCACAGATCCATGGAGACCCCTGTACTTCAAATGTTAGGAAAAGGGAGATGTGATCCACACATCTTTGAGTACATCTGGTTTAGGTAAAGAAGTAGAAAAATGGGTTGGAGAGATGGCTGAGTGTTTAAGAGCATTTCGTGCTCTTTCATCCTCCTGTATTCAATTTCAAGCAACCACATAATGGCTCACAACCATCTGCACTGAGGTCTTGTGCCCTCTTTTGGATGCAGAAAGAAGCGCTCGAGAGATAGCTCAGTGGTTAAGAATCCTGGCTGCCCTTCTAAAGGTCAGAAGTTCGATTCCTGGCAACCACAGTTTTGCTCTCAAAATGAAATTTGCTGCCATCTACTGGCAACAGAAGGAAGAGGCAGGAGAGATGGCTCAGTGCTTAAGAGCATTGGCTGCTGAGTTTGATGAGGCCAAGTGCAGACATAGAGTCAGGGCAAAGGCCAGGGCCCACGTTATTGTGATTGAATTAGGCAAACGTTTTTTTAGGATGTTAAAGACTCACAACTCTATCACCAAGAGCCAACGTGCTTCAGAGAAAACACTAAGGAGAGTAAGGCAAGATGGCTAGAAGAAGAAAACACTGGCATGTTCATGTGCCTTAAAGAGAACTCACATCCAAGACAATCAAAGGACTACAAACACCAGCAAAATGTTAACCAATTTAAAGCCAGAGAAACAATTTATGCTGACGCCCTCTATGAGGTACATGAACAGCCAATAGGTCCATGGAGACCCCTGTAATCCACATGTTAGGGGAATGCAGATGTGATCCACACACCACATTGAGTATACCTGGTTTAGTTAAAGAAGTTGAAAAACGGGTCGGAGAGTTGGCTCAGTGGTTAAGAGCATTGCGTGCTCTTCCAAAGATCAGAAGTTCGATTCCTGGACATCACATAATTGCTTCAATACGAGGTTTGTTGCCCTCTACTGGAAGCAGAAGGTAGAGGCAGGAGAAATGTCTTGGTGGTTAAGAGCATGCCTGCTGAGTTTTATGAGGCCAAGTGCAGACATACAGCCAGGGCCCAGGTTGTTGGGACTGAATCAGGCAAAACATTTTGTTAGGATAATAAAGACTCACAGCTCTATCACCATGAGCCAGCATGCTTCAGAAACACCACCAAGCAGAGTAAGGCAAGATGGTTAGAAGAAGAAAATACTAGCATGTTCATGTGCCTGAAGAGGAACTCACTTCCAAGAAATACAAAGGAACAAACACCAACAAAAGCTTAACCAATTTATAGCCAGTGAAACAATTTGTCTAGACCTCCTCTATGAGGTACAGGAGTGGCCCACAGATCCATGGAGACCCCTGTACTTCAAATGTTAGGAAAATGCAGATGTGATCCACACATGTTTGAGTAAAACTGGTTTAGGTAAAGAAGTAGAAAAACGGGTTGGAGAGATGGCTGAGTGTTTAAGAGCATTTCGTGCTCTTTCATCCTCCTGTATTCAATTTCAAGCAACCACATAATGGCTCACAACCATCTGCACTGAGGTCTTGTGCCCTCTTTTGCATGCAGAAAGAAGCGCTCGAGAGATAGCTCAGTGGTTAAGAATCCTGGCTGCCCTTCTAAAGGTCAGAAGTTAGATTCCTGGCTACCACAGTTTTGCTCTCAAAATGAGATTTGATGCCATCTACTGGCAACAGAAGGAAGAGGCAGGAGAGATGGCTCAGTGCTTAAGAGCATTGGCTGCTGAGTTTGATGAGGCCAAGTGCAGACATAGAGTCAGGGCAAAGGCCAGGGCCCACGTTATTGTGACTGAATTAGGCAAACGTTTTTTTAGGATGTTAAAGACTCACAACTCTATCACCAAGAGCCAACGTGCTTCAGAGAAAACACTAAGGAGAGTAAGGCAAGATGGCTAGAAGAAGAAAACACTGGCATGTTCATGTGCCTTAAAGAGAACTCACATCCAAGACAATCAAAGGACTACAAACACCAGCAAAATGTTACCCAATTAAAGCCAGAGAAACAATTTATCCTGATATCCTCTATGTGGTACATGAACAGCCAATAGGTCCATGGAGACCCCTGTACTCCACATGTTAGGGGAATGCAGATGTAATCCACACACCACATTGAGTAAACCTGGTTTATTTAAAGAAGTTGAAAAACGGGTCGGAGAGATGGCTCAGTGGATAAGAGCATTGCCTTCTCTTCCAAAGATCAGAAGTTCGATTCCTGGACATCACATAATTGCTTCAAAACGAGGTTTGGTGCCCTCTACTGGAAGCAGAAGGAAGAGGCAAGAGAGATGTCTTGGTGATTAAGAGCATGCCTGCTGAGTTTGATGAGGCCAAGTGCAGACATACAGCCAGGGCCCAGGTTGTTGGGACTGAATCAGGCAAAACATTTTGTTGGGATAATAAAGACTCACAGCTCTATCACCATGAGCCAGCATGCTTCAGAGACACCACCAAGCAGAGTAAGGCAGGATGGTTCGAAGAAGAAAATACTAGCATGTTCATGTGCCTGAAGAAGAACTCACATCCAAGACATATAAAGGAACAAACACCAACAAAAGATTAACCAATTTAAAGCCAGTGAAACAATTTGTCTAGACCTCCTCTATGAGGTACAGGAGTGGCCAACAGATCCATGGAGACCCCCGTACTTCAAATGTTAGGAAAATGCAGATGTGATCCACACATCTTTGAGTACATCTGGTTTAGGTAAAGAAGTAGAAAAATGGGTTGGAGAGAATGCTGAGTGTTTAAGAGCATTTCGTGCTCTTTCATCCTCCTGTATTCAATTTCAAGCAACCACATAATGGCTCACAACCATCTGCACTGAGGTCTTGTGCCCTCTTTTGGATGCAGAAAGAAGCGCTCGAGAGATAGCTCAGTGGTTAAGAATCCTGGCTGCCCTTCTAAAGGTCAGAAGTTAGATTCCTGGCAACCACAGTTTTGCTCTCAAAATGAGATTTGGTGCCATCTACTGGCAACAGAAGGAAGAGGCAGGAGAGATGGCTCAGTGCTTAAGAGCATTGGCTGCTGAGTTTGATGAGGCCAAGTGCAGACATAGAGTCAGGGCAAAGGCCAGGGCCCACGTTATTGTGACTGAATTAGGCAAACGTTTTTTTAGGATGTTAAAGACTCACAACTCTATCACCAAGAGCCAACGTGCTTCAGAGAAAACACTAAGGAGAGTAAGGCAAGATGGCTAGAAGAAGAAAACACTGGCATGTTCATGTGCCTTAAAGAGAACTCACATCCAAGAAAATCAAAGGACTACAAACACCAGCAAAATGTTAACCAATTTAAAGCCAGAGAAACAATTTATGCTGACGCCCTCTATGAGGTACATGAACAGCCAATAGGTCCATGGAGACCCCTGTAATCCACATGTTAGGGGAATGCAGATGTGATCCACACACCACATTGAGTAAACCTGGTTTAGTTAAAGAAGTTGAAAATCGAGTCGGAGAGTTGGCTCAGTGGCTAAGAGCATTGCCTGCTCTTCCAAAGATCAGAAGTTCGATTCCTGGACATCACATAATTGCTTCAATACGAGGTTTGGTGCCCTCTACCGGAAGCAGAAGGAAGAGGCAGGAGAAATGTCTTGGTGGTTAAGAGCATGCCTGCTGAGTTTGATGAGGCCAAGTGCAGACATACAGCCAGGGCCCAGGTTGTTGGGACTGAATCAGGCAAAACATTTTGTTAGGATAATAAAGACTCACAGCTCTATTACCATGAGCCAGCATGCTTCAGAAACACCACCAAGCAGAGTAAGGCAAGATGGTTAGAAGAAGAAAATACTAGCACGTTCATGTGCCTGAAGAAGAACTCACATCCAAGACATACAAAGGAACAAACACCAACAAAAGCTTTACCAATTTAAAGCCAGTGAAACAATTTGTCTAGACCTCCTCTATGAGGTACACGAGTGGCCAACAGATCCATGGAGACCCTTGTACTTCAAATGTTAGGAAAATGCAGATGTGATCCACACATCATTGAGTACATCTGGTTTAGGTAAAGAAGTATAAAAACGGGTTGGAGAGATGGCTGAGTGTTTAAGAGCATTTCGTGCTCTTTCATCCTCCTGTATTCAATTTCAAGCAACCACATAATGGCTCACAACCATCTGCACTGAGGTCTTGTGCCCTCTTTTGGATGCAGAAAGAAGCGCTCGAGAGATAGCTCAGTGGTTAAGAATCCTGGCTGCCCTTCTAAAGGTCAGAAGTTCGATTCCTGGCAACCACAGTTTTGCTCTCAAAATGAGAATTGGTGCCATCTACTGGCAACAGAAGGAAGAGGCAGGAGAGATGGCTCAGTGCTTAAGAGCATTGCCTGCTGAGTTTGATGAGGCCAAGTGCAGACATAGAGTCAGTGCAAAGGCCAGGGCCCACGTAATTGTGACTGAATTAGGCAAACGTTTTTTTAGGATGTTAAAGACTCACAACTCTATCACCAAGAGCCAACGTGCTTCAGAGAAAACACTAAGGAGAGTAAGGCAAGATAGCTAGAAGAAGAAAACACTGGCATGTTCATGTGCTTTAAAGAGAACTCACATCCAAGAAAATCAAAGGACTACAAACACCGGCAAAATGTTAACCAATTTAAAGCCAGAGAAACAATTTATGCTGACGCCCTCTATGAGGTACATGAACAGCCAATAGGTCCATGGAGACCCCTGTAATCCACATGTTAGGGGAATTCAGATGTGATCCACACACCACATTGAGTAAACCTGGTTTAGTTAAAGAAGTTGAAAAACGGGTCGGAGAGTTGGCTCAGTGGTTAAGAGCATTGCCTGCTCTTCCAAAGATCAGAAGTTCGATTCCTGGACATCACATAATTGCTTCAAAACGAGGTTTGGTGCCCTCTACTGGAAGCAGAAGGAAGAGGCAGGAGAAATGTCTTCGTGGTTAAGAGCATGCCTGCTGAGTTTGATGAGGCCAAGTACAGACATACAGCCAGGGCCCAGGTTGTTGGGACTGAATCAGGCAAAACATTTTGTTAGGATAATAAAGACTCACAGCTCTATCACCATGAGCCAGCATGGTTCAGAAACACCACCAAGCAGAGTAAGGCAAGATGGTTAGAAGAAGAAAACACTAGCATGTTCATGTGCCTGAAGAAGAACTCACATCCAAGACATACAAAGGAACAAACACCAACAAAAGCTTAACCAATTTAAAGCCAGTGAAACAATTTGTCTAGACCTCCTCTATGAGGGACAGGAGTGGCACACAGATCCATGGAGTCCCCTGTACTTCAAATGTTAGGAAAATGCAGATGTGATCCACACATCTTTGAGTACATCTGGTTTAGGTAAAGAAGTAGAAAAATGGGTTGGAGAGAATGCTGAGTGTTTAAGAGCATTTCGTGCTCTTTCATCCTCCTGTATTCAATTTCAAGCAACCACATAATGGCTCACAACCATCTGCACTGAGGTCTTGTGCCCTCTTTTGGATGCAGAGAGAAGCGCTCGAGAGATAGCTCAGTGGTTAAGAATCCTGGCTGCCCTTCTAAAGGTCAGAAGTTAGATTCCTGGCAACCACAGTTTTGCTCTCAAAATGAGATTTGGTGCCATCTACTGGCAACAGAAGGAAGAGGCAGGAGAGATGGCTCAGTGCTTAAGAGCATTGGCTGCTGAGTTTGATGAGGCCAAGTGCAGACATAGAGTCAGGGCAAAGGCCAGGGCCCACGTTATTGTGACTGAATTAGGCAAACGTTTTTTTAGGATGTTAAAGACTCACAACTCTATCACCAAGAGCCAACGTGCTTCAGAGAAAACACTAAGGAGAGTAAGGCAAGATGGCTAGAAGAAGAAAACACTGGCATGTTCATGTGCCTTAAAGAGAACTCACATCCAAGAAAATCAAAGGACTACAAACACCGGCAAAATGTTAACCAATTTAAAGCCAGAGAAACAATTTATGCTGACGCCCTCTATGAGGTACATGAACAGCCAATAGGTCCATGGAGACCCCTGTAATCCACATGTTAGGGGAATGCAGATGTGATCCACACACCACATTGAGTAAACCTGGTTTAGTTAAAGAAGTTGAAAAACGAGTCGGAGAGTTGGCTCAGTGGCTAAGAGCATTGCCTGCTCTTCCAAAGATCAGAAGTTCGATTCCTGGACATCACATAATTGCTTCAATACGAGGTTTGGTGCCCTCTACCGGAAGCAGAAGGAAGAGGCAGGAGAAATGTCTTGGTGGTTAAGAGCATGCCTGCTGAGTTTGATGAGGCCAAGTGCAGACATACAGCCAGGGCCCAGGTTGTTGGGACTGAATCAGGCAAAACATTTTGTTAGGATAATAAAGACTCACAGCTCTATTACCATGAGCCAGCATGCTTCAGAAACACCACCAAGCAGAGTAAGGCAAGATGGTTAGAAGAAGAAAATACTAGCACGTTCATGTGCCTGAAGAAGAACTCACATCCAAGACATACAAAGGAACAAACACCAACAAAAGCTTTACCAATTTAAAGCCAGTGAAACAATTTGTCTAGACCTCCTCTATGAGGTACGCGAGTGGCCAACAGATCCATGGAGACCCTTGTACTTCAAATGTTAGGAAAATGCAGATGTGATCCACACATCATTGAGTACATCTGGTTTAGGTAAAGAAGTAGAAAAACGGGTTGGAGAGATGGCTGAGTGTTTAAGAGCATTTCGTGCTCTTTCATCCTCCTGTATTCAATTTCAAGCAACCACATAATGGCTCACAACCATCTGCACTGAGGTCTTGTGCCCTCTTTTGGATGCAGAAAGAAGCGCTCGAGAGATAGCTCAGTGGTTAAGAATCCTGGCTGCCCTTCTAAAGGTCAGAAGTTCGATTCCTGGCAACCACAGTTTTGCTCTCAAAATGAGAATTGGTGCCATCTACTGGCAACAGAAGGAAGAGGCAGGAGAGATGGCTCAGTGCTTAAGAGCATTGGCTGCTGAGTTTGATGAGGCCAAGTGCAGACATAGAGTCAGGGCAAAGGCCAGGGCCCACGTTATTGTGACTGAATTAGGCAAACGTTTTTTTAGGATGTTAAAGACTCACAACTCTATCACCAAGAGCCAACGTGCTTCAGAGAAAACACTAAGGAGAGTAAGGCAAGATGGCTAGAAGAAGAAAACACTGGCATGTTCATGTGCCTTAAAGAGAACTCACATCCAAGAAAATCAAAGGACTACAAACACCGGCAAAATGTTAACCAATTTAAAGCCAGAGAAACAATTTATGCTGACGCCCTCTATGAGGTACATGAACATCAATAGGTCCATGGAGACACCTGTAATCCTCATGTTAGGGGAATTCAGATGTGATCCACACACCACATTGAGTAAACCTGGTTTAGTTAAAGAAGTTGAAAAACGGGTCGGAGAGTTGGCTCAGTGTTTAAGAGCATTGCCTGCTCTTCCAAAGATCAGAAGTTCAATTCCTGGACATCACATAATTGCTTCAAAATGAGGTTTGGTGCCCTCTACTGGAAGCAGAAGGAAGAGGCAGGAGAAATGTCTTGGTGGTTAAGAGCATGCCTGCTGAATTTGATGAGGCCAAGTGCAGACATACAGCCAGGGCCCAGGTTGTTGGGACTGAATCAGGCAAAACATTTTGTTAGGATAATAAAGACTCACAGCTCTATCACCATGAGCCAGCATGCTTCAGAAACACCACCAAGCAGAGTAAGGCAAGATGGTTAGAAGAAGAAAATACTAGCACGTTCATGTGCCTGAAGAATAACTCACATCCAAGACATACAAAGGAACAAACACCAACAAAAGCTTTACCAATTTAAAGCCAGTGAAACAATTTGTCTAGACCTCCTCTATGAGGTACACGAGTGGCCAACAGATCCATGGACCCTTGTACTTCAAATGTTAGGAAAATGCAGATGTGATCCACACATCATTGAGTACATCTGGTTTAGGTAAAGAAGTATAAAAACGGGATGGAGAGATGGCTGAGTGTTTAAGAGCATTTCGTGCTCTTTCATCCTCCTGTATTCAAATTCAAGCAACCACATAATGGCTCACAACCATCTGCACTGAGGTCTTGTGCCCTCTTTTGGATGCAGAAAGAAGCGCGCGAGAGATAGCTCATTGTTTAAGAATCCTGGCTGCCCTTCTAAAGGTCAGAAGTTCGATTCCTGCAACCACAGTTTTGCTCTCAAAATGAGATTTGGTGCCATCTACTGGCAACAGAAGGACGAGGCAGGAGAGATGGCTCAGTGCTTAAGATCATTGGCTGCTGAGTTTGATGAGGCCAAGTGCAGACATAGAGTCAGGGCAAAGGCCAGGGCCCACGTTATTGTGACTGAATTAGGCAAACGTTTTTTTAGGAGGTTAAAGACTCACAGCTCTATCACCATGAGACATCGTACTTCAGAGACAACATTAAGGAGAGTAAGGCAAGATGGCTAGAAGAAGAAAACACTGGCATGTTCATGTGCCTTAAAGTGAACTCACATCCAAGACAATCAAAGGACTACAAACACCAGCAAAATGTTACTCAATTTAAAGCCAGAGAAACAATTTATCCTGATATCCTCTATGAGGTACATGAACAGCCAATAGGTCCATGGAGACCCCTGTACACCACATGTTAGGGGAATGCAGATGTAATCCACACACCACATTGAGTAAATCTGGTTTAGTTAAAGAAGTTGAAAAACGGGTCGGAGAGATGGCTCATTGGATAAGAGCATTGCCTGCTCTTCCAAAGATCAGAAGTTCGATTCCTGGACATCACATAATTGCTTCAAAACGAGGTTTGATGCCCTCTACTGGAAGCAGAAGGAAGAGGCAAGAGAGATGTCTTGGTGGTTAAGAGCATGCCTGCTGAGTTTGATGAGGCCAAGTGCAGACGTACAGCCAGGGCCCAGGTTGTTGGGACTGAATCAGGCAAAACATTTTGTTAGGATAATAAAGACTCACAGCTCTATCACCATGAGCCAGCATGCTTCAGAGACACCATTAAGCAGGGTAAGGCATGGTTAGAAGAATAAAATACTAGCATGTTCATTTGCCTGAAGAATAACTCACATCCAAGACATAGAAAGGAACAAACACCAACAAAAGCTTAAACAATTTAAAGCCAGTGAAACAATTTGTCTAGTCCTTTTCCATGAGTTACACGAATGGCCAACAGATCCATGGAGACCCCTGGACTTCAAATGTTAGGAAAATGCAGATGTGATCCACACATCATTGAGTACATCTGGTTTAGGTAAAGAAGTAGAAAAACGGGTTGGAGAGATGGCTCGGTGTTTAAGGGCATTTCGTGCTCTTTCATCCTCCTGTATCCAATTTCAAGCAACTACATAATGGGTCACAACCATCTACACTGAGGTCTTGTGCCCTCTTTTGGATGCAGAAAGAAGTGCTCGAGAGAGAGCTCAGTGGTTAAGAATCCTGGCTGCCCTTCTAAAGGTCAGAAGTTAGATTCCTGGCAACCACAGTTTTGCTCTCAAAATGAGATTTGGTGCCATCTACTGGCAACAGAAGGACGAGGCAGGAGAGATGGCTCAGTGCTTAAGAGCATTGGCTGCTGAGTTTGATGAGGCCAAGTGCAGACATAGAGTCAAGGCAAAGGCCAGGGCCCACGTTATTGTGACTGAATTAGGCAAACGTTTTTTTTTGGATGTTAAAGACTCACAGCTCTATCACCATGAGACAACGTGCTTCAGAGACAACACTAAGGAGAGTAAGGCAAGATGGCTAGAAAAAGAAAACACTGGCATGTTCATGTGCCTTAAAGAGAACTCACATCCAAGACAATCAAAGGACTACAAACACCAGCAAAATGTTAACCAATTTAAAGCCAGAGAAACAATTTATCCTGACATCCTCTATGAGGTACATATACTGCCAATAGGTCCATGGAGACCCCTGTAATCCACATGTTAGGGGAATGCAGATGTGATCCACAAACCACATTGAATAAACCTGGTTTAGTTAAAGGAGTTGAAACACGGGTCGGAGACATGGCGCAGTGGTTAAGAACATGGCCTGCTCTTTCAAAGATCAGAAGTTCGATTCCTGGACATCACATAATTGTTTCAAAATGAGGTTTTCTGCCTCTACTGGAAGCAGAAGGAAGAGGCAGGAGAGATGTCTTGGTGGTTAAGAGCATGCCTGCTGAGTTTGATGAGGCCAAGTGCAGACATACAGCCAGGGCCCAGGTTGTTGGGACTGAATCAGGCAAAACATTTTGTTAGGATAATAAAGACTCACAGCTCTATCACCATGAGCCACCGTGCTTCAGAGACACCACCAAGCAGAGTAAATCAAGATGGTTAGAAGAAGAAAATACTAGCATATTCATGTGCCTGAAGAAGAACTCACATCCAAGACATACAAAGGAAAAAACACCAACAAAAGCTTAACCAATTTAAAGCCAGTGAAACAATTAGTCTAGACCTCCTCTATGAGGTACACGAATGGCCAACAGATCCATGGAGACCCCTGTACTTCAAATGTTAGGAAAACGCAGATGTGATCCACACATCATTGAGTACATCTGGTTTAGGTAAAGAAGAGGAAAAACGGGTTGGAGAGATGGCTCAGTGTTTAAGAGGATTTCGTGCCCTTTCATCCACCTGTATCCAATTTCAAGCAACCACATAATGGCTCGCAACCATCTGCACTGAGGTCTTGTGCCCTCCGTTTGATGCAGAAAGAAGCGCTCGAGATATAGGTCAGTGGTTAAGAATACTGGCTGCCCTTCTACAGGTCAGAAGTTCGATTCCTGGCAACCACAGTTTTGCTCTCAAAATGAGATTTGGAGCCATCTACTGGCAACAGAAGGAAGAGGCAGGAGAGATGGCTCAGTGCTTCAGAGCATTGCCTGCTGAGTTTGATGAGGCCAAGTGCAGACATAGATTCAGGGCAAAGGCCAGGGCACACGTTATTGTGACTGAATTAGGCAAACGTTTTTTTAGGATGTTAAAGACTCACAGCTCTATCACCATGAGACAGCGTGCTTCAGAGACAACACTAAGGAGAGTAAGGCAAGATGGCTAGAAGAAGAAAACACTGGCATGTTCATGTGCCTTAAAGTGAACTCACATCCAAAACAATCAAAGGACTACAAACACCAGCAAAATGTTACCCAATTTAAAGCCAGAGAAACAATTTATCCTGACCTCCTCTATGAGGTACATGAACAGCCAATAGGTCCATGGAGACCCCTGTAATCCACATGTTAGGGGAATGCAGATGTGATCCACACACCACATTGAGTAAACCTGGTTTAGTTAAAGACGTTGGCTCAGTGGTTAAGAGCATTGCCTGCTCTTCCAAAGATCAGAAGTTCGATTCCTGGACATCACATAATTGCTTCAAAATGAGGTTTGGCGCCCTCTACTGGAAGCAGAAGGAAGAGGCAGGAGAGATGTATTGGTGGTTAAGAGCATGCCTGCTGAGTTTGATGAGGCCAAGTGCAGACATACAGCCAAGGCCCAGGTTGTTGGGACTGAATCAGGCATAATATTTTGTTAGGATAATAAAGACTCACAGCTCTATCACCATGAGCCAGCATGCTTCAGTGACACCACCAAACAGAGTAAGGCAAGATGGTTAGAAGAAGAAAATACTAGCATGTTCATGTGCCTGAAGAATTCACATCCAAGACATACTAAGGAACAAACACCAACAAAAGCTTAACCAATTTAAAGCCAGTGAAACAATTTGTCTAGACCTCCTCTATGAGGTACAAGAATGGCCAACAGATCCGTGGAGACCCCTGTACTTCAAATGTTAGGAAAATGCAGATGTGATCCACACATCATTGAGTACATCTGGTTTAGGTAAAGAAGTAGGAAAAAGCGTTGGAGAGATGGCTCAGTGTTTAAGAGCATTTCGTGCTCTTTCATCCACCTGTATTCAATTTCAAGCAACCACATAATGGCTCATAACCATCTGCACTGAGGTCTTGTGCCCTCTTTTGGATGCAGAAAGAAGCGCTCGAGATTTAGCACAGTGGTTAAGAATCCTGGCTGCCCTTCTAAAGGTCAGAAGTTCGATTCATGGCCACCACAGTTTTGCTCTCAAAATGAGATTTGGTGCCATCTACTGGCAACAGAATGAACAGGCAGGAGAGATGGCTCAGTGCTTTGGAGCATTGCCTGCTGAGTTTGATGAGGCCAAGTGCAGACATAGAGTCAGGGCAAAGGCCAGGGCCCACGTTATTGTGACTGAATTGGGCAAACGTTTTTTGAGGATGTTAAAGACTCACAGCTCTATCACCATGAGACATCGTGCTTCAGAGACAACACTAAGGAGAGTAAGGCAAGATGGCTAGAAGAAGAAAACACTGGCATGTTCATGTGCCTTAAAGAGGACTCACATCCAAGACAATCAAAGCACTACAAACACCAGCAAACTCTTAACCAATTTAAAGCCAGAGAAACAATTTATCCTGACCTCCTCTATGAGGTCCATGAACAGCCAATAGGTCATTGGAGACCCCTGTACTCCACATGTTAGGGGAATGCAGACACACACCACATTGAGTAAACCTGGTTTAGTTATAGAAGTTGAAAAATGTGTTGGAGAGATGGCTCAGTGGTTAAGATCATTGCCTGCTTTTCCAAAGATCAGAAGTTCGATTCCTGGACATCACAGAATTGATTCAAAATGAGTTTTGGTGCCCTCTACTGGCAGCAGAAGGAAGAGGCAGGAGAGATGGCTCAGTGGTTAACAGCATTGCCTGCTGAGTTTGATGAGGCCAAAGGCAGACATAGAATCATGGCCAAAGGCCAAGGACCACGTTGTTGTGACTGAATTAAGCAAAAGTTTTTGTTAGGATGTTAAAGACTCACAGCTCTATCACAATGAGCCAGTGTGCTTCAGAGATTACACCAAGGAGAGTAAGGCAAGATGGCTAGAAGAAGAAAATACTGGCATGTTCATGTGCCTGAAGAAGAACTCATATCCAAGACATACAAAGGAACAAACACCAACAAAAGGTTAACCAATTTAAAGCCAGAGAAACAATTTATCTAGACATCCTCTATGACGTAAGCGAATGGCCAATAAGTCCGTGGAGACCCCTGTACTTCAAATGTTAGGGGAATGCAGATGTGATCCACACACCACATTGAGTAAATCTGGTTTAGTTAAAAAGTTGAAAAACAGGTTGGAGAGATGGCTCAGTCTTAAGAGCATTGCTTGCTCTTCCAACTTCTGGAATTCAATTCCAGGAAACCACATAATGGCTCACAACCATCTGCACTGATGTCTTGTGCCCTCTTTTGGAAACAGAAAGGAGAGCTGGAGAGATAGCTCAGGGGTTAAGAGCACTGGCTGCCCTCCCAAAGGTCAGAAGTGCGATTCCTAGATTCCACAGTTTGGTCTCAAAAGGAGATTTGGTGCCATCTACTGGCAACAGAAGGACGAGGCAGGAGAGATGGCTCAGTGCTTAAGAGCATTCCCTGCTGAATTTGATGAGGCCAAGTGCAGACATAGAGTCAGGGCAAAGGCCAGGGCCCACGTTATTGTGACTGAATTAGGCAAACGTTTTTTTTTTAGGATGTTAAAGACTCACAGTTCTATCACCATGAGCCATCGTGCTTCAGAGACAACACTGAGGAGAGTAAGGCAAGATGGCTAGAAGAAGAAAACACTGGCATGTTCATGTGCCTGGAGAATTCACATCCAAGACATACAAAGGAACAAACACCAACAAAAGCTTAACCAATTTAAAGCCAGTGAAACAATTTGTCTAGACCTCCTCTATGAGGTACACGAATGGCCAACAGATCCATGGAGACCCCTGTACTTCAAATGTTAGGAAAATGCAGATGTGATCCACACATCATTGAGTACATCTGGTTTAGGTAAAGAAGTAGGAAAAAGCGTTGGAGAGATGGCTCAGTGTTTAAGAGCATTTCGTGCTCTTTCATCCACCTGTATTCAATTTCAAGCAACCACATAATGGCTCATAACCATCTGCACTGAGGTCTTGTGCCCTCTTTTGGATGCAGAAAGAAGCGCTCGAAAGATAGCTCAGTGGTTAAGAATCCTGGCTGCCCTTCTAAAGGTCAGAAGTTAGATTCCTGGCCACCACAGTTTTGCTCTCAAAATGAGATTTGGTGCCATCTACTGGCAACAGAAGGAAGAGGCAGGAGAGATGGCTCAGTGCTTTAGAGCATTGCCTGCTGAGTTTGATGAGGCCAAGTGCAGACATAGAACAGGGCAAAGGCCAGGGCCCACGTTATTGTGACTGAATTAGGCAAACGATTTTGAGGATGTTAAAGACTCACAGCTCTATCACCATGAGACATCGTGCTTCAGAGACAACACTAAGGAGAGTAAGGCAAGATGGCTAGAAGAAGAAAACACTGGCATGTTCATGTGCCTTAAAGAGGACTCACATCCAAGACAATCAAAGCACTACAAACACCAGCAAACTCTTAACCAATTTAAAGCCAGAGAAACAATTTATCCTGACCTCCTCTATGAGGTCCATGAACAGCCAATAGGTCATTGGAGACCCCTGTACTCCACATGTTAGGGGAATGCAGACACACACCACATTGAGTAAACCTGGTTTAGTTATAGAAGTTGAAAAATGTGTTAGAGAGATGGCTCAGTGGTTAAGAGCATTGCCTGCTTTTCCAAAGGTCAGAAGTTCGATTCCTGGAAATCACAGAATTGATTCAAAATGAGTTTTGGTGCCCTCTTGGAAGCAGAAGGAAGAGGCAGGAGAGATGGCTCAATTGTTAACAGCATTGCCTGCTGAGTTTGATGAGACCAAAGGCAGACATAGAATCATGGCCAAAGGCCAAGGACCACGTTGTTGTGACTGAATTAAGCAAAAGTTTTTGTTAGGATGTTAAACACTCACAGCTCTATCACCATGAGGCAGTGTGCTTCAGAGATTACACCAAGGAGAGTAAGGCAAGATGGCTAGAAGAAGAAAATACTGGCATGTTCATGTGCCTGAAGAAGAACTCACATCCAAATCATACAAAGGAATACAAACACCACAAAAGGTTAACCAATTTAAAGCCAGAGAAACAATTTATCTAGACATCCTCTATGAGGTAAACGAATGGCCAATAGGTCCGTGGAGACCCCTGTACTTCAAATGTTAGGGGAATGCAGATGTGATCCACACACCACATTGAGTAAATCTGGTTTAGTTAAAAAGTTGAAAAACAGGTTGGAGAGATGGCTCAGTTTTAAGAGCATTGCTTGCTCTTCCAACTTCTGGAATTCAATTCCAGGAAACCACATAATGGCTCACAACCATCTGCACTGATGTCTTGTGCCCTCTTTTGGAAACAGAAAGGAGAGCTGGAGAGATAGCTCAGGGGTTAAGAGCACTGGCTGCCCTCCCAAAGGTCAGAAGTGCGATTCCTAGATTCCACAGTTTGCTCTCAAAAGGAGATTTGGTGCCATCTACTGGCAACAGAAGGACGAGGCAGGAGAGATGGCTCAGTGCTTAAGAGCATTCCCTGCTGAGTTTGATGAGGACAAGTGCAGACATAGAGTCAGGGCAAAGACCAGGGCGCACGTTATTGTGACTGAATTAGGCAAACGTTTTTTTTTTAGGATGTTAAAGACTCACAGTTCTATCACCAGGAGCCATCGTGCTTCAGAGACAACACTAAGGAGAGTAACGCAAGATGGCTAGAAGAAGAACACACTGGCATGTTCATGTGCCTTAAAGAGAAGTAACATCCAAGACAATCAAAGGACTACAAACACCAGCAAAATGTTAACCAATTTAAAGCCAGAGAAACAATTTATCCTGATATCCTCTATGAGGTACATGAACAGCCAATAGGTCCATGTAGACCCCTGTACGCCACAGGTTAGAAGAATGCAAATGTGATCCACACACCACATTGAGTAAACCTGGTTTAGTTAAAGAAGTTGAAAAACGGGTTGAAGAGATGGCTCAGTGGTTAAGAGCATTGCCTGCTCTTCCAAATATCAGAAGATTGATTCCTGGACATCACATATTTGCTTCAAAATGAGGTTTGGTGACCTCTACTGGAAGCAGAAGGAAGAGGCAGGAGAGATGTCTTGGTGCTTAAGAGCATGCCTGCTGAGTTTGATGAGGCCAAGTGCAGACATACAGCCAGGGCCCAGGTTGTTGGGACTGAATCAGGCAAAATATTTTGTTAGGATAATAAAGACTCACAGCTCTATCACCATGAGCCAGCATGCTTCAGAGACACCACCAAGCACAGTAAGGCAAGATGGTTAGAAGAAGAAAATACTAGCATGTTCATGTGCCTGAAGAACTCACATCCAAGACATACAAAGGAACAAACACCAACAAAAGCTTAACCAATTTAAAGCCAGTGAAACAATTTGTCTTAGACCTCCTCTATGAGGTACACGAATGGCCAACAGATCCATGGAAACCCCTGCACTTCAAATGTGAGGAAAATTCAGATGTGATGCACACATCATTGAGTACATCTGGTTTAGGTAAAGAAGTAGGAAAAAGGGTTGGAGAGATGGCTCAGTGTTTAAGAGCCTTTCGTGCTCTTTCATCCTCCTGTATTCAATTTCATGCAACCACATAATGGCTCACAACCATCTGCACTGTGGTCTTGTGCCCTCTTGGATGCAGAACGAAGCGCTTGAGAGATAGATCAGTGTTTAAGAATCCAGGCTGCCCTTCTAAAGGTCAAAAGATCGATTCCTGGCAACCACAGATTTGCTCTCAAAATCAGAATTGGTGCCATCTACTGGCAACAGAAGGAAGAGGCAGGAGAGATGGCTCAGTGGTTAAGAGCATTGCCTGCTCTTCCAATGATCAGAATTTCGATTCCTGGACATCACATAATTGCTTCAAAATGAGGTTTGTTGCCCTCTACTGGAAGCAGAAGGAAGAGGCAGGAGAGATGTCTTGGTGGTTAAGAGCATGCCTGCTGAGTTTGATGAGGCCAAGTGCAGACATACAGCCAGGGCCCAGGTTGTTGGGACTGAATCAGGCAAAACATTTTGTTAGGATAATAAAGACCACAGCTCTATCACCATGAGCCAGCATGCTTCAGAGACACCACCAAGCACAGTAAGGCAAGATGGTTAGAAGAAGAAAATACTAGCAGGTTCATGTGCCTGAAGAAGAACTCACATCCAAGACATACAAAGGAACAAACACCAACAAAAGCTTAACCAATTCAAAGCCAGTGAAACAATTTGTCTAGACCTCCTCTATGAGGTACACGAATGGCCAACAGATTTATGGAGACCCCTCGACTTCAAATGTTAGGAAAATGCAGATGTGATCCACACATCATTGAGTACATCTGGTTCAGGTAAAGAAGTAGAAAAACAGGTTGGAGAGATGGCTGAGTGTTTAAGAGCATTTCGTGCTCTTTCATCCTCGTGTATTCAATTTCAAGCAACCACATAATGGCTCACAACCATCTGTACTGAGGTATTGTACCGTCTTTTGGATGCAGAAAAAAGCGCTCGAGAGATAGCTCAGTGGTTAAGAATACTGGCTGCCCTTCTAAAGGTCAGAAGTTCGATTCCTGGCAACCACAGTTTTGCTCTCAAAATGAGATTTGGTGCCATCTACTGGCAACAGAAGGAAGAGACAGGAGAGGTGGCTCAGTGCTTAAGAGCATTGCATGCTGAGTTTGATGAGGCCAAGTGCAGACATAGAGTCAGGGCAAAGGCAAAGGTTAGGGCCCACGTTATTGTGACTGAATTAGGCAAACGTTTTTTTAGGATGTTAAAGTCTCACAGCTCTATGACCATGAGACATCGTGCTTCAGAGACAACACTAAGGAGAGTAAGGCAAGATGGCTAGAAGAAGTAAACACTGGCTTGTTCATGTGCCTTAAAGAGAACTCACAACCAAGACAATCAGAGGACGACATACACCAGCATAATGTTAACCAATTTAAAGCCAGAGAAACAATTTATCCTGAACTCCTCTATGAGGTACATGAACAGCCAATATGTCCACGGAGACCCCTGTACTCCACATGTTAGGGGAATGCAGATGTGATCCACACACCACATTGAGTAAACCTGGTTTAGTTAAAGAAGTTGAAAAACGGGTCGGAGAGATGGCTCAGTGGTTAAGAGCATTGCCTGCTCTTCCAAAGATCAGAAGTTCCATTCCTGGACATCACATAATTGCTTCAAAATGAGGTTTGGTGCCCTCTACTGGAAGCAGCAGTTAGAGGAATGAGAGATGTCTTGGTGGTTAAGAGCATGCCTGCTGAGTTTGATTAGGCCAAGTGCAGACATACAGCCAGGGCCCAGGTTGTTGGGACTGAATCAGGCAAAACATTTTGTTAGGATAATAAAGACTCACAGCTCTATCACCATGAGCCAGCATGCTTCAGAGACACCACCAAGCAGAGTAAGGCAGGATGGTTAGAAGAAGAAAATACTAGCATGTTCATGTGCCTGAAGAAGAACTCACATCCAAGACATACAAAGGAACAAACACCAAAAAAAGCTTAACCAATTTAAAGCCAGTGAAACAATTTGTCTAGACCTCTTCTATGAGGTACACGAATGGCCAACAGTTCCATGGAGACCCCTGTACTTCAAATGGTAGGAAAACGCAGATGTGATCCACACATCACTGAGTACATCTGGTTTAGGTAAAGAAGTAGACAAACGGGTTGGAGAGATGGCTCGGTGTTTAAGAGCATTTCGTGCTCTTTCATCCTCCTGTATTCAATTTCAAGCAACCAAATAATGGCTCACAACCGTCTGCACTGAGGTCTTGTGCCCTCTTTTGGATGAGGAAAGAAGTGCTCGAGAGATCGCTCAGTGGTTAAGAATCCTGGCTGGTCTTCTAAAGGTCAGAAGTTCGATTCCTGGCAACCACAGTTTTGCTCTCAAAATGAGATTTGGTGCCATCTACTGGCAACAGAAGGAAGAGACAGGAGAGATGGCTCAGTGCGTTCAAAGAAAATTGCCTGCTGAGTTTGATGAGGCCAAGTGCAGACATAGAGTCAGGGGAAAGGCCAGGGCCCACGTTATTGTGAATGAATTGGGCAAACGTTTTTTTAGGAAGTTAAAGACTCACAGGTCTATCACCATGAGACATCGTGCTTCAGAGACAACACTAAGGAGAGTAAGGCAAGATGGCTAGAAGAAGAAAACACTGGCATGTTCATGTGCCTTAGAGAGAACTCACATCCAAGACAATCAAGGACTACAAACACCAGCAAAATGTTAACCAATTGAAGCCAGACTTCCTCTATGAGGTTCATGAACAGCCAATAGGTCCAAGTAGACCCCTGTACTCCACATGGTAGGGGAATGCAGATCTGATCCACACACCACATTGAGTAAACCTGGTTGAGTTAAAGAAGTTGAAAAACGGGTCGGAGAGATGGCTCAGTGGTTAAGAGAATTGCGTGCTCTTCCAAAGATCAGAAGTTCGATTCCTGGACATCAAATAATTGCTTCAAAATGAGGTTTGGTGCCCTCTACTGGAAGCAGTAGGAAGAGGCAGGAGAGATGTCTTGGTGGTTAAGAGCATACCTACTGAGTTTGATGAGGCCAAGTGCAGACATACAGCCAGGGCCCAGGTTGTTGGGACTGAATCACGCAAAATATTTTGTTAGGATAATAAAGACTCACAGCTCTATCACCATGAGCCAGCATGCTTCAGAGACACCACCAAGCAGAGTAATGCAAGACAGTTGGAAGAAGAAAATACCAGCATGTTCATGTGCCTGAAGAAGGACTCATATCCAAGACATACAAAGGAACAAACACCAACAAAAGCTTAACCAATTCAAAGCCAGTGAAACAATTTGTCTAGACCTCCTCTATGAGGTACACGAATGGCCAACAGATCCATGGAGACCCCTGTACTTCAAATGTTAGGAAAATGCAGATGTGATCCACACATCATTGAGTACCTCTGGTTTAGGTAAAGAAGTAGAAAAACGGGTTGTAGAGATGGCTCAGTGTTTAAGAGCATTTCGTGCTCTTTCATCCACCTGTATTCAATTTCAAGCAACCACATAATGGCTCACAACCATCTGCACTGAGGTCTTGTGCCCTCTTTTGGGTGCAAAAAGAAGCGACCGAGGGATAGCTCAGTGGTTAAGAATCCTGGCTGCCCTTCTAAAGGTCAGAAGTTCGATTCCTGGCAACCACAGTTTTGCTCTCAAAATTAGATTTGGTGCCATCTACTGGCAACAGAAGGAAGAGGCAGGAGAGATGGCTCAGTGCTTAAGAGCATTGCCTGCTGATTTTGATGAGGCCAAGTGCAGACATAGAGTCAGGGCAAATGCCAGGGCCCACGTTATTGTGACTGAATAAGGCAAACGTTTTTTTAGGATGTTAGAGACTCACAGCTCTATCATCATGAGATATCGTGCTTCAGAGACAACACTAAGGAGAGTAAGGCAAGATGGCTAGAAGAAGAAAACACTGGCATGTTCATGTGCCTTAAAGAGAACTCACATCCAAGACAATCAAAGGACTACAAACACCAGCAAAATGTTAAACAATTTAAAGCCAGAGAAACAATTTATCCTGATCTCCTCTATGAGGTACATGAACAGCCAATAGGTCCATGGAGACCCCTGTACTCCACATGTTAGCGGAATGCAGATGTGATCCACACACCACATTCAGTAAACCTGGTTTAGTTAAAGAAGTTGAAAAACGGGTCGGAGAGATGGCTCAGTGTTTAAGAGCATTGCCTGCTCTTCCAAAGATCAGAAGTTCGATTCCTGGACATCACATAATTGCTTCAAAATGAGGTTTCGTGCCCTCTACTGGAAGCAGAAGGAAGAGGCAGGAGAGATGTCTTGGTGCTTAAGAGCATGCCTGCTGAGTTTGATGAGGCCAAGTGCAGACATACAGCCAGGGCCCAGGTTGTTGGGACTGAATCAGGCAAAATATTTTGTTAGGATAATAAAGACTCACAGCTCTATCACCATGAGCCAGCATGCTTCAGAGACACCACCAAGCAGAGTAAGGCAAGATGGTTAGAAGAAGAAAATACCAGCATGTTCATGTGCCTGAACAAGAACTCACATCCAAGATATACAAAGGAACAAACACCAAGAACAGCTTAACCAATTTAAAGCCAGTGAAACAATTTTTCTAGACCTCCTCTATGAGGTACACGAATGGGCAACAGATCCATGGAGACCCCTGTACTTCAAATGTTAGGAAAATGCAGATGTGATCCACACATCATTGAGTACATCTGGTTTAGGTAAAGAAGTAGAAAAACGGGTTGGAGAGATGGCTCAGTGTTTAAGAGCATTTCGTGTTCTTTCATCCACCTGTATTCAATTTCAAGCAACCACATAATGGCTCACAACCATCTGCACTGATGTCTTGTGCCCTCTTTTGGATGCAGAAAGCAGCGCTCGAGAGATAGCTCAGTGGTTAAGAATCCTGGCTGCCCTTCTAAAGGTCAGAAGTTCGATTCCTGGCAACCACAGATTTGCTCTCAAAATGAGATTTGGTGACATCTACTGGCAACAGAAGGAAGAGGCAGGAGAGATGGGTCAGTGCTTAAGAGCATTGCCTGCTGATTTTGATGAGGCCAAGTGCAGACATAGAGTCAGGGCAAAGGCCAGGGCCCACGTTATTGTGACTGAATTGGGCAAAGGTTTTTTTAGGATGTTAAAGACTCACAGCTCTATCACCATGAGCCATCGTGCTTCAGAGACAACACTAAGGAGAGTAAGGCAAGATGGCTAGAAGAAGAAAACACTGGCATGTTCATGTGCCTTAAAGAGAACTCACATCCAAGACAATCAAGGACTACAAACACCTTCAAAATGTTAACCAATTTAAGCCAGACCTCCTCTATGAGGTACATGAACAGCCAATAGGTCCAAGGAGACCCCTGTACTCCACATGGTAGGGGAATGCAGAATTGATCCACACACCACATTGAGTAAACCTGGTTTAGTTAAAGAAGTTGAAAAACGGGTCGGAGAGATGGCTCAGTGGTTAAGAGAATTGCGTGCTCTTCCAAAGATCAGAAGTTCGATTCCTGGACATCACATAATTGCTTCAAAATGAGGTTTGGTGCCCTCTACTGGAAGCAGTAGGAAGAGGCAGGAGAGATGTCTTGGTGGTTAAGAGCATACCTGCTGAGTTTGATGAGGCCAAGTGCAGACATACAGCCAGGGCCCAGGTTGTTGGGACTGAATCAGGTAAAACATTTTGTTAGGATAATAAAGACTCACAGCTCTATCACCATGAGCCAGCATGCTTCAGAGACACCACCAAGCAGAGTAAGGCAAGACAGTTGGAAGAAGAAAATACCAGCATGTTCATGTGCCTGAAGAAGGACTCATATCAAAGACATACAAAGGAACAAACACCAACAAAAGCTTAACCAATTCAAAGCCAGTGAAACAATTTGTCTAGACCTCCTCTATTAGGTACACGAATGGCCAACAGATCCATGGAGACCCCTGTACTTCAAATGTTAGGAAAATGAAGAAGTGATCCGCAGATCATTGAGTACATCTGGTTTAGGTAAAGAAGTAGAAAAACGGGTAGGAGAGATGGCTCAGTGTTTAAGAGCATTTCGTGCTCTTTCTTCCACCTGTATTCAATTTCAAGCAACCACATAATGGCTCACAACCATCTGCACTGAGGTCTTGTGCCCTCTTTTGGGTGCAGAAAGAAGCGCTCGAGGGATAGCTCAGTGGTTAAGAATCCTGGCTGCCCTTCTAAAGGTCAGAAGTTCGATTCCTGGCAACCACAGTTTTGCTCTCAAAATGAGATTTGGTGCCATCTACTGGCAACAGAAGGAAGAGGCAGGAGAGATGGCTCAGTGCTTAAGAGCATTGCCTGCTGATTTTGATGAGGCCAAGTGCAGACATAGAGTCAGGGCAAATGCCAGGGCCCACGTTATTGTGACTGAATTAGGCAAACGTTTTTTTAGGATGTTAGAGACTCACAGCTCTATCATCATGAGATATCGTGCTTCAGAGACAACACTAAGGAGAGTAAGGCAAGATGGCTAGAAGAAGAAAACACTGGCATGTTCATGTGCCTTAAAGAGAACTCACATCCAAGACAATCAAAGGACTACAAACACCAGCAAAATGTTAAACAATTTAAAGCCAGAGAAACAATTTATCCTGATCTCCTCTATGAGGTACATGAACAGCCAATAGGTCCATGGAGACCCCTGTACTCCACATGTTAGCGGAATGCAGATGTGATCCACACACCACATTGAGTAAACCTGGTTTAGTTAAAGAAGTTGAAAAACGGGTCGGAGAGATGGCTCAGTGTTTAAGAGCATTGCCTGCTCTTCCAAAGATCAGAAGTTCGATTCCTGGACATCACATAATTGCTTCAAAATGAGGTTTCGTGCCCTCTACTGGAAGCAGAAGGAAGAGGCAGGAGAGATGTCTTGGTGCTTAAGAGCATGCCTGCTGAGTTTGATGAGGCCAAGTGCAGACATACAGCCAGGGCCCAGGTTGTTGGGACTGAATCAGGCAAAACATTTTGTTAGGATAATAAAGACTCAAGCTCTATCACCATGAGCCAGCATGCTTCAGAGACACCACCAAGCAGAGTAAGGCAAGATGGTTAGAAGAAGAAAATACCAGCATGTTCATGTGCCTTAACAAGAACTCACATCCAAGATATACAAAGGAACAAACACCAAGAACAGCTTAACCAATTTAAAGCCAGTGAAACAATTTGTCTAGACCTCCTCTATGAGGTACACGAATGGGCAACAGATCCATGGAGACCCCTGTACTTCAAATGTTAGGAAAATGCAGATGTGATCCACACATCATTGAGTACATCTGGTTTAGGTAAAGAAGTAGAAAAACGGGTTGGAGAGATGGCTCAGTGTTTAAGAGCATTTCGTGTTCTTTCATCCACCTGTATTCAATTTCAAGCAACCACATAATGGCTCACAACCATCTGCACTGATGTCTTGTGCCCTCTTTTGGATGCAGAAAGCAGCGCTCGAGAGATAGCTCAGTGGTTAAGAATCCTGGCTGCCCTTCTAAAGGTCAGAAGTTCGATTCCTGGCAACCACAGATTTGCTCTCAAAATGAGATTTGGTGACATCTACTGGCAACAGAAGGAAGAGGCAGGAGAGATGGGTCAGTGCTTAAGAGCATTGCCTGCTGATTTTGATGAGGCCAAGTGCAGACATAGAGTCAGGGCAAAGGCCAGGGCCCACGTTATTGTGACTGAATTGGGCAAAGGTTTTTTTAGGATGTTAAAGACTCACAGCTCTATCACCATGAGCCATCGTGCTTCAGAGACAACACTAAGGAGAGTAAGGCAAGATGGCTAGAAGAAGAAAACACTGGCATGTTCATGTGCCTTAAAGAGAACTCACATCCAAGACAATCAAGGACTACAAACACCTTCAAAATGTTAACCAATTTAAGCCAGACCTCCTCTATGAGGTACATGAACAGCCAATAGGTCCAAGGAGACCCCTGTACTCCACATGGTAGGGGAATGCAGAATTGATCCACACACCACATTGAGTAAACCTGGTTTAGTTAAAGAAGTTGAAAAACGGGTCGGAGAGATGGCTCAGTGGTTAAGAGAATTGCGTGCTCTTCCAAAGATCAGAAGTTCGATTCCTGGACATCACATAATTGCTTCAAAATGAGGTTTGGTGCCCTCTACTGGAAGCAGTAGGAAGAGGCAGGAGAGATGTCTTGGTGGTTAAGAGCATACCTGCTGAGTTTGATGAGGCCAAGTGCAGACATACAGCCAGGGCCCAGGTTGTTGGGACTGAATCAGGTAAAACATTTTGTTAGGATAATAAAGACTCACAGCTCTATCACCATGAGCCAGCATGCTTCAGAGACACCACCAAGCAGAGTAAGGCAAGACAGTTGGAAGAAGAAAATACCAGCATGTTCATGTGCCTGAAGAAGGACTCATATCAAAGACATACAAAGGAACAAACACCAACAAAAGCTTAACCAATTCAAAGCCAGTGAAACAATTTGTCTAGACCTCCTCTATTAGGTACACGAATGGCCAACAGATCCATGGAGACCCCTGTACTTCAAATGTTAGGAAAATGAAGATGTGATCCGCAGATCATTGAGTACATCTGGTTTAGGTAAAGAAGTAGAAAAACGGGTAGGAGAGATGGCTCAGTGTTTAAGAGCATTTCGTGCTCTTTCTTCCACCTGTATTCAATTTCAAGCAACCACATAATGGCTCACAACCATCTGCACTGAGGTCTTGTGCCCTCTTTTGAGTGCAGAAAGAAGCGCTCGAGGGATAGCTCAGTGGTTAAGAATCCTGGCTGCCCTTCTAAAGGTCAGAAGTTCGATTCCTGGCAACCACAGTTTTGCTCTCAAAATGAGATTTGGTGCCATCTACTGGCAACAGAAGGAAGAGGCAGGAGAGATGGGTCAGTGCTTAAGAGCATTGCCTGCTGAGTTTGATGAGGCCAAGTGCAGACATAGAGTCAGGGCAAAGGCCAGGGCCCACGTTATTGTGACTGAATTAGGCAAACGTTTTTTTAGGATGTTAGAGACTCACAGCTCTATCACCATAAGACATCGTGATTCAGAGACAACACTAAGGAGAGTAAGGCAAGATGGCTAGAAGAAGAAAACACTGGCATGTTCATGTGCCTTAAAGAGAACTCACATCCAAGATAATCAAAGGACTACAAACACCAGCAAAATGTTAACCAATTTAAAGCCAGAGAAACAATTTATCCTGATCTCCTCTATGAGGTACATGAACAGCCAATAGGTCCATGGAGACCCCTGTACTCCACATGTTAGGGGAATGCAGATGTGATCCACACACCACATTGAGTAAACCTGGTTTAGTTAAAGAAGTTGAAAAACGGGTCGGAGAGATGGCTCAATGGTTAAGAGAATTGCGTGCTTTTTCATCCACCTGTATTCAATTTCAAGCAACCACATAATGGCTCAGAACCATCTGCACTGAGGTCTTGTGCCCTCTTTTGGTGCAGAAAGAAGCGCTCGAGAGATAGCTCAGTGGTTAAGAATCCTGGCTGCCCTTCTAAAGGTCAGAAGTTTGATTCCTGGCAACCACAGATTTGCTCTCAAAATGAGATTTGGTGCCATCTATTGGCAACAGAAGGAAGAGGCAGGAGAGATGGGTCAGTGCTTAAGAGCATTGCCTGCTGATTTTGATGAGGCCAAGTGCAGACATAGAGTCAGGGCAAAGGCCAGGGCCCACGTTATTGTGACTGAATTGGGCAAAGGTTTTTTTAGGATGTTAAAGACTCACAGCTCTATCACCATGAGCCATCGTGCTTCAGAGACAACACTAAGGAGAGTAAGGCAAGATGGCTAGAAGAAGAAAACACTGGCATGTTCATGTGCCTTAAAGAGAACTCACATCCAAGACAATCAAGGACTACAAACACCTTCAAAATGTTAACCAATTTAAGCCAGACCTCCTCTATGAGGTACATGAACAGCCAATAGGTCCAAGGAGACCCCTGTACTCCACATGGTAGGGGAATGCAGAATTGATCCACACACCACATTGAGTAAACCTGGTTTAGTTAAAGAAGTTGAAAAACGGGTCGGAGAGATGGCTCAGTGGTTAAGAGAATTGCGTGCTCTTCCAAAGATCAGAAGTTCGATTCCTGGACATCACATAATTGCTTCAAAATGAGGTTTGGTGCCCTCTACTGGAAGCAGTAGGAAGAGGCAGGAGAGATGTCTTGGTGGTTAAGAGCATACCTGCTGAGTTTGATGAGGCCAAGTGCAGACATACAGCCAGGGCCCAGGTTGTTGGGACTGAATCAGGTAAAACATTTTGTTAGGATAATAAAGACTCACAGCTCTATCACCATGAGCCAGCATGCTTCAGAGACACCACCAAGCAGAGTAAGGCAAGACAGTTGGAAGAAGAAAATACCAGCATGTTCATGTGCCTGAAGAAGGACTCATATCAAAGACATACAAAGGAACAAACACCAACAAAAGCTTAACCAATTCAAAGCCAGTGAAACAATTTGTCTAGACCTCCTCTATTAGGTACACGAATGGCCAACAGATCCATGGAGACCCCTGTACTTCAAATGTTAGGAAAATGAAGAAGTGATCCGCAGATCATTGAGTACATCTGGTTTAGGTAAAGAAGTAGAAAAACGGGTAGGAGAGATGGCTCAGTGTTTAAGAGCATTTCGTGCTCTTTCTTCCACCTGTATTCAATTTCAAGCAACCACATAATGGCTCACAACCATCTGCACTGAGGTCTTGTGCCCTCTTTTGGGTGCAGAAAGAAGCGCTCGAGGGATAGCTCAGTGGTTAAGAATCCTGGCTGCCCTTCTAAAGGTCAGAAGTTCGATTCCTGGCAACCACAGTTTTGCTCTCAAAATGAGATTTGGTGCCATCTACTGGCAACAGAAGGAAGAGGCAGGAGAGATGGCTCAGTGCTTAAGAGCATTGCCTGCTGATTTTGATGAGGCCAAGTGCAGACATAGAGTCAGGGCAAATGCCAGGGCCCACGTTATTGTGACTGAATTAGGCAAACGTTTTTTTAGGATGTTAGAGACTCACAGCTCTATCATCATGAGATATCGTGCTTCAGAGACAACACTAAGGAGAGTAAGGCAAGATGGCTAGAAGAAGAAAACACTGGCATGTTCATGTGCCTTAAAGAGAACTCACATCCAAGACAATCAAAGGACTACAAACACCAGCAAAATGTTAAACAATTTAAAGCCAGAGAAACAATTTATCCTGATCTCCTCTATGAGGTACATGAACAGCCAATAGGTCCATGGAGACCCCTGTACTCCACATGTTAGCGGAATGCAGATGTGATCCACACACCACATTGAGTAAACCTGGTTTAGTTAAAGAAGTTGAAAAACGGGTCGGAGAGATGGCTCAGTGTTTAAGAGCATTGCCTGCTCTTCCAAAGATCAGAAGTTCGATTCCTGGACATCACATAATTGCTTCAAAATGAGGTTTCGTGCCCTCTACTGGAAGCAGAAGGAAGAGGCAGGAGAGATGTCTTGGTGCTTAAGAGCATGCCTGCTGAGTTTGATGAGGCCAAGTGCAGACATACAGCCAGGGCCCAGGTTGTTGGGACTGAATCAGGCAAAACATTTTGTTAGGATAATAAAGACTCAAGCTCTATCACCATGAGCCAGCATGCTTCAGAGACACCACCAAGCAGAGTAAGGCAAGATGGTTAGAAGAAGAAAATACCAGCATGTTCATGTGCCTTAACAAGAACTCACATCCAAGATATACAAAGGAACAAACACCAAGAACAGCTTAACCAATTTAAAGCCAGTGAAACAATTTGTCTAGACCTCCTCTATGAGGTACACGAATGGGCAACAGATCCATGGAGACCCCTGTACTTCAAATGTTAGGAAAATGCAGATGTGATCCACACATCATTGAGTACATCTGGTTTAGGTAAAGAAGTAGAAAAACGGGTTGGAGAGATGGCTCAGTGTTTAAGAGCATTTCGTGTTCTTTCATCCACCTGTATTCAATTTCAAGCAACCACATAATGGCTCACAACCATCTGCACTGATGTCTTGTGCCCTCTTTTGGATGCAGAAAGCAGCGCTCGAGAGATAGCTCAGTGGTTAAGAATCCTGGCTGCCCTTCTAAAGGTCAGAAGTTCGATTCCTGGCAACCACAGATTTGCTCTCAAAATGAGATTTGGTGACATCTACTGGCAACAGAAGGAAGAGGCAGGAGAGATGGGTCAGTGCTTAAGAGCATTGCCTGCTGATTTTGATGAGGCCAAGTGCAGACATAGAGTCAGGGCAAAGGCCAGGGCCCACGTTATTGTGACTGAATTGGGCAAAGGTTTTTTTAGGATGTTAAAGACTCACAGCTCTATCACCATGAGCCATCGTGCTTCAGAGACAACACTAAGGAGAGTAAGGCAAGATGGCTAGAAGAAGAAAACACTGGCATGTTCATGTGCCTTAAAGAGAACTCACATCCAAGACAATCAAGGACTACAAACACCTTCAAAATGTTAACCAATTTAAGCCAGACCTCCTCTATGAGGTACATGAACAGCCAATAGGTCCAAGGAGACCCCTGTACTCCACATGGTAGGGGAATGCAGAATTGATCCACACACCACATTGAGTAAACCTGGTTTAGTTAAAGAAGTTGAAAAACGGGTCGGAGAGATGGCTCAGTGGTTAAGAGAATTGCGTGCTCTTCCAAAGATCAGAAGTTCGATTCCTGGACATCACATAATTGCTTCAAAATGAGGTTTGGTGCCCTCTACTGGAAGCAGTAGGAAGAGGCAGGAGAGATGTCTTGGTGGTTAAGAGCATACCTGCTGAGTTTGATGAGGCCAAGTGCAGACATACAGCCAGGGCCCAGGTTGTTGGGACTGAATCAGGTAAAACATTTTGTTAGGATAATAAAGACTCACAGCTCTATCACCATGAGCCAGCATGCTTCAGAGACACCACCAAGCAGAGTAAGGCAAGACAGTTGGAAGAAGAAAATACCAGCATGTTCATGTGCCTGAAGAAGGACTCATATCAAAGACATACAAAGGAACAAACACCAACAAAAGCTTAACCAATTCAAAGCCAGTGAAACAATTTGTCTAGACCTCCTCTATTAGGTACACGAATGGCCAACAGATCCATGGAGACCCCTGTACTTCAAATGTTAGGAAAATGAAGATGTGATCCGCAGATCATTGAGTACATCTGGTTTAGGTAAAGAAGTAGAAAAACGGGTAGGAGAGATGGCTCAGTGTTTAAGAGCATTTCGTGCTCTTTCTTCCACCTGTATTCAATTTCAAGCAACCACATAATGGCTCACAACCATCTGCACTGAGGTCTTGTGCCCTCTTTTGAGTGCAGAAAGAAGCGCTCGAGGGATAGCTCAGTGGTTAAGAATCCTGGCTGCCCTTCTAAAGGTCAGAAGTTCGATTCCTGGCAACCACAGTTTTGCTCTCAAAATGAGATTTGGTGCCATCTACTGGCAACAGAAGGAAGAGGCAGGAGAGATGGGTCAGTGCTTAAGAGCATTGCCTGCTGAGTTTGATGAGGCCAAGTGCAGACATAGAGTCAGGGCAAAGGCCAGGGCCCACGTTATTGTGACTGAATTAGGCAAACGTTTTTTTAGGATGTTAGAGACTCACAGCTCTATCACCATAAGACATCGTGATTCAGAGACAACACTAAGGAGAGTAAGGCAAGATGGCTAGAAGAAGAAAACACTGGCATGTTCATGTGCCTTAAAGAGAACTCACATCCAAGATAATCAAAGGACTACAAACACCAGCAAAATGTTAACCAATTTAAAGCCAGAGAAACAATTTATCCTGATCTCCTCTATGAGGTACATGAACAGCCAATAGGTCCATGGAGACCCCTGTACTCCACATGTTAGGGGAATGCAGATGTGATCCACACACCACATTGAGTAAACCTGGTTTAGTTAAAGAAGTTGAAAAACGGGTCGGAGAGATGGCTCAATGGTTAAGAGAATTGCGTGCTTTTTCATCCACCTGTATTCAATTTCAAGCAACCACATAATGGCTCAGAACCATCTGCACTGAGGTCTTGTGCCCTCTTTTGGTGCAGAAAGAAGCGCTCGAGAGATAGCTCAGTGGTTAAGAATCCTGGCTGCCCTTCTAAAGGTCAGAAGTTTGATTCCTGGCAACCACAGATTTGCTCTCAAAATGAGATTTGGTGCCATCTATTGGCAACAGAAGGAAGAGGCAGGAGAGATGGCTCAGTGCTTAAGAGCATTGCCTGCTGAGTTTGATGAGTCCAAGTGCAGACATAGAGCCAGGGCAAAGGCCAGGGCCCACGTTATTGTGACTGAATTAGGCAAACGTTTTTTTAGGATGTTAAAGACTCACAGTTCTATCACCATGAGACAACGTGCTTCAGAGACAACACTAAGGAGAGTAAGGCAAGATGGCTAGAAGAAGCACTGGCATGATCATGTGCCTTAAAGAGAACTCACATCAAAGACAATCAAAGGACTACAAACACCAGAAAAATGTTAACCAATTTAAAGCCAGAGAACAATTTATCCTGACCTCCTCTATGAGGTACATGAACAGCCAATAGGTCCATGGAGACTCCTGTACTCCACATGTTAGGGGAATGCAGATGTGATCCACACACCACATTGCGTAAACCTGGTTTAGTTAAAGAAGTTGAAAAACGGGTAGGAGAGATGGCTCAGTGGTTAAGAGCATTGCCTGCTCTTCCAAAGTTCAGAAGTTCGATTCCTGGACATCACATAATTGCTTCAAAATGAGGTTTGGTGCCCTCTACTGGAAGCAGTAGGAAGAGGCAGGAGAGATGTCTTGGTGGTTAAGAGCATGCCTGCTGAGTTTGATGAGGGTAAGTGCAGACATACAGCCAGGCCCGAGGTTGTTGGGACTGAATCAGGCAAAACGTTTTGTTAGGATAATAAAGACTCACAGCTCTATCACCATGAGCCAGATGGTTCAGAGACACCACCAAGCAGAGTAAGGCAAGATGGTTAGAAGAAGAAAATACTAGCATGTTCATGTTCCTGAAGAAGAACTCACATCCAAGACATACAAGGGAACAATCACCAACAAAAGCTTAACCAATTTAAAGCCATTGAATCAATTTGTCTAGACTGCCTCTATGAGGTACACGAATGGCCAACAAATCCGTGGAGACCCCTGTACTTCAAATGTTAGGAAAATGCAGATGGGATCCACACATCATTGATTACCTCTGGTTTAGGTAAAGAAGTAGAAAAACGGGTTGGAGAGATGGCTCAGTGTTTAAGACCTTTTCGTGCTCTTTCATCCACCTGTATTCAATTTCAAGCAACCACATAATGGCTCACAACCATCTGCACTGAGGTCTTGTGTCCTCCTTTGGGTGCAGAAAGAAGCGCTCGAGAGATAGCTCAGTGGTTAAGAATCCTGGCTGCCCTTCTAAAGGTCAGAAGTTTGATTCCTGGCAACCACAGTTTTGCTCTCAAAATGAGATTTGGAGCCATCTACTGGCAAAAGAAGAAAGAGGCAGGAGAGATGGCTCAGTGCTTAAGAGCATTGGCTGCTGAGTTTGATGAGGCCAAGTGTAGACATAGAGTCAGGGCAAAGACCAGGGCCCACGTTATTGTGACTGAATTAGGCAAACGTTTTTTTAGTATGTTAAAGACTCACAGCTCTATCACCATGAGACAGCGTGCTTCAGAGACAACACTAAGGAGAGTAAGGCAAGATGGCTAGAAGAAGAAAACACTGGCATCTTCATGTGCCTTAAAGAGAACTCACATCCAAGACAATCAAAGGACTAAAAACACCAGCAAAATGTTAACCAATTTAAAGCCAGAGAAAAAATTTATGCTGACATCCTCTATGAGTTACATGAACAGCCAATAGGTTTATGGAGACCCCTGTACTCCACATGTTAGGGGAATGCAGATGTGATCCACACACCACATTGAGTAAACCTGGTTTAGTTAAAGAAGTTGAAAAACGGGTAGGAGAGATGGGTCAGTGGTTAAGAGCATTGCCTTCTCTTTCATAGGTCAGAAGTTCGATTCCTGGACATCACATAATTGCTTCAAAATGAGGTTTGGTGCCCTCTACTGGAAGCAGAAGGAAGAGGCAGGAGAGATGTCTTGGTGGTTAAGAGCATGCCTGCTGAGTTTGATGAGGCCAAGTGCAGACATACAGCCAGGGCACAGGTTGTTGGGACTGAATCAGGCAAAACACTTTGTTAGGATAATAAAGACTCACAGCATATCACCATGAGCCAGCATGCTTCAGAGACACCACCAAGCAGAGTAAGGCAAGATGGTTAGAAGAAGAAAATACTAGCATATTCATGTGCCTGAAGAAGAACTCATATCCAAACATACAAAGGAACAAACACCAACAAAAGCTTAACCAATTTAAAGCCATTGAAACAATTTGTCTAGACCGCCTCTATGAGCTACACGAATGGCCAACAAATCCATGGAGACCCCTGTACTTCAAATGTTAGGAAAATGCAGATGTGATCCACACATCATTGTGTACCTCTGGTTTAGGTAAAGAAGTGGAAAAACGGGTTGGAGAGATGGCTCAGTGTTTAAGAGCATTTCGTGCTCTTTCATCCTCCTTTATTCAATTTCAAGCAACAACATAATGGCTCACAACCATCTGCACTGAGGTCTTGTGCCCTCTTTTGGGTCCAGAAAGAAGCGCTCGAGAGATAGCTCAGTGGTTAAGAATCCTGGCTGCCCTTCTAAAGGTCAGAAGTTCGATTTTTGGCAACCACAGTTTTGCTCTCAAAGTGAGATTTGGTGCCATCTACTGGCAAAAGAAGAAAGAGGCAGGAGAGATGGCTCAGTGCTTAAGAGCATTGCCTGCTGAGTTTGATGAGGCCAAGTGTAGACATAGAGTCAGGGCAAAGGCCAGGGCCCAAGTTATTGTGACTGAATTAGGCAAACGTTTTTTTAGGATGTTAAAGACTCACAACTCTATCACCATGAGACAACGTGCTTCAGAGACAACACTAAGGAGAGTAAGGCAAGATGGCTAGAAGAAGAAAACACTGGCATGTTCATGTGCCTTAAAGAGAACTCACATCCAAGACAATCAAAGGACTACAAACACCAGAAAAATGTTAACCAATTTAAAGGCAGAGAAACAATTTATCCTGACCTCCTGTATGAGGTACATGAACAGCCAATAGGTCCATGGAGACCCCTGTACTCCACATGTTAGGGGAATGCAGATGTGATCCACACACCACATTGCGTAAACCTGGTTTAGTTAAAGAAGTTGAAAAACGGGTCGGAGAGATGGCTCAGTGGTTAAGAGCATTGCCTGCTCTTCCAAAGTTCAGAAGTTCGATTCCTGGACATCACATAATTGCTTCAAAATGAGGTTTGGTGCCCTCTACTGGAAGCAGTAGGAAGAGGCAGGAGAGATGTCTTGGTGGTTAAGAGCATGCCTGCTGAGTTTGATGAGGGTAAGTGCAGACATACAGCCAGGCCCGAGGTTGTTGGGACTGAATCAGGCAAAACATTTTGTTAGGATAATAAAGACTCACAGCTCTATCACCATGAGCCAGATGGTTCAGAGACACCACCAAGCAGAGTAAGGCAAGATGGTTAGAAGAAGAAAATACTAGCATGTTCATGTTCCTGAAGAAGAACTCACATCCAAGACATACAAGGGAACAATCACCAACAAAAGCTTAACCAATTTAAAGCCATTGAAACAATTTGTCTAGACCGCCTCTATGAGGTACACGAATGGCCAACAAATCCGTGGAGACCCCTGTACTTCAAATGTTAGGAAAATGCAGATGGGATCCACACATCATTGATTACCTCTGGTTTAGGTAAAGAAGTAGAAAAACGGGTTGGAGAGATGGCTCAGTGTTTAAGAGCTTTTCGTGCTCTTTCATCCACCTGTATTCAATTTCAAGCAACCACATAATGGCTCACAACCATCTGCACTGAGGTCTTGTGTCCTCCTTTGTGTGC
Source organism: Chionomys nivalis (assembly GCF_950005125.1). Classification (NCBI taxonomy): domain Eukaryota; kingdom Metazoa; phylum Chordata; class Mammalia; order Rodentia; family Cricetidae; genus Chionomys; species Chionomys nivalis. The sequence goes on from NC_080108.1 coordinate 52,593,166, forward strand.
AGAAAGAAGCGCTCGAGAGATAGCTCAGTGGTTAAGAATCCTGGCTGCCCTTCTAAAGGTCAGAAGTTTGATTCCTGGCAACCACAGTTTTGCTCTCAAAATGAGATTTGGAGCCATCTACTGGCAAAAGAAGAAAGAGGCAGGAGAGATGGCTCAGTGCTTAAGAGCATTGGCTGCTGAGTTTGATGAGGCCAAGTGTAGACATAGAGTCAGGGCAAAGGCCAGGGCACACGTTATTGTGACTGAATTAGGCAAACGTTTCTTTAGTATGTTAAAGACTCACAGCTCTATCACCATGAGACAGCGTGCTTCAGAGACAACACTAAGGAGAGTAAGGCAAGATGGCTAGAAGAAGAAAACACTGGCATCTTCATGTGCCTTAAAGAGAACTCACATCCAAGACAATCAAAGGACTAAAAACACCAGCAAAATGTTAACCAATTTAAAGCCAGAGAAAAAATTTATGCTGACATCCTCTATGAGGTACATGAACAGCCAATAGGTTTATGGAGACCCCTGTACTCCACATGTTAGGGGAATGCAGATGTGATCCACACACCACATTGAGTAAACCTGGTTTAGTTAAAGAAGTTGAAAAACGGGTAGGAGAGATGGGTCAGTGGTTAAGAGCATTGCCTTCTCTTTCAAAGGTCAGAAGTTCGATTCCTGGACATCACATAATTGCTTCAAAATGAGGTTTGGTGCCCTCTACTGGAAGCAGAAGGAAGAGGCAGGAGAGATGTCTTGGTGGTTAAGAGCATGCCTGCTGAGTTTGATGAGGCCAAGTGCAGACATACAGCCAGGGCCCAGGTTGTTGGGACTGAATCAGGCAAAACACTTTGTTAGGATAATAAAGACTCACAGCATATCACCATGAGCCAGCATGCTTCAGAGGCACCACCAAGCAGAGTAAGGCAAGATGGTTAGAAGAAGAAAATACTAGCATATTCATGTGCCTGAAGAAGAACTCATATCCAAACATACAAAGGAACAAACACCAACAAAAGCTTAACCAATTTAAAGCCATTGAAACAATTTGTCTAGACCGCCTCTATGAGCTACACGAATGGCCAACAAATCCATGGAGACCCCTGTACTTCAAATGTTAGGAAAATGCAGATGTGATCCACACATCATTGTGTACCTCTGGTTTAGGTAAAGAAGTGGAAAAACGGGTTGGAGAGATGGCTCAGTGTTTAAGAGCATTTCGTGCTCTTTCATCCTCCTTTATTCAATTTCAAGCAACAACATAATGGCTCACAACCATCTGCACTGAGGTCTTGTGCCCTCTTTTGGGTCCAGAAAGAAGCGCTCGAGAGATAGCTCAGTGGTTAAGAATCCTGGCTGCCCTTCTAAAGGTCAGAAGTTCGATTTTTGGCAACCACAGTTTTGCTCTCAAAGTGAGATTTGGTGCCATCTACTGGCAAAAGAAGAAAGAGGCAGGAGAGATGGCTCAGTGCTTAAGAGCATTGCCTGCTGAGTTTGATGAGGCCAAGTGTAGACATAGAGTCAGGGCAAAGGCCAGGGCCCAAGTTATTGTGACTGAATTAGGCAAACGTTTTTTTAGGATGTTAAAGACTCACAACTCTATCACCATGAGACAACGTGCTTCAGAGACAACACTAAGGAGAGTAAGGCAAGATGGCTAGAAGAAGAAAACACTGGCATGTTCATGTGCCTTAAAGAGAACTCACATCCAAGACAATCAAAGGACTACAAACACCAGAAAAATGTTAACCAATTTAAAGGCAGAGAAACAATTTATCCTGACCTCCTGTATGAGGTACATGAACAGCCAATAGGTCCATGGAGACCCCTGTACTCCACATGTTAGGGGAATGCAGATGTGATCCACACACCACATTGCGTAAACCTGGTTTAGTTAAAGAAGTTGAAAAACGGGTCGGAGAGATGGCTCAGTGGTTAAGAGCATTGCCTGCTCTTCCAAAGTTCAGAAGTTCGATTCCTGGACATCACATAATTGCTTCAAAATGAGGTTTGGTGCCCTCTACTGGAAGCAGTAGGAAGAGGCAGGAGAGATGTCTTGGTGGTTAAGAGCATGCCTGCTGAGTTTGATGAGGGTAAGTGCAGACATACAGCCAGGCCCGAGGTTGTTGGGACTGAATCAGGCAAAACATTTTGTTAGGATAATAAAGACTCACAGCTCTATCACCATGAGCCAGATGGTTCAGAGACACCACCAAGCAGAGTAAGGCAAGATGGTTAGAAGAAGAAAATACTAGCATGTTCATGTTCCTGAAGAAGAACTCACATCCAAGACATACAAGGGAACAATCACCAACAAAAGCTTAACCAATTTAAAGCCATTGAAACAATTTGTCTAGACCGCCTCTATGAGGTACACGAATGGCCAACAAATCCGTGGAGACCCCTGTACTTCAAATGTTAGGAAAATGCAGATGGGATCCACACATCATTGATTACCTCTGGTTTAGGTAAAGAAGTAGAAAAACGGGTTGGAGAGATGGCTCAGTGTTTAAGAGCTTTTCGTGCTCTTTCATCCACCTGTATTCAATTTCAAGCAACCACATAATGGCTCACAACCATCTGCACTGAGGTCTTGTGTCCTCCTTTGTGTGCAGAAAGAAGCGCTCGAGAGATAGCTCAGTGGTTAAGAATCCTGGCTGCCCTTCTAAAGGTCAGAAGTTTGATTCCTGGCAACCACAGTTTTGCTCTCAAAATGAGATTTGGAGCCATCTACTGGCAAAAGAAGAAAGAGGCAGGAGAGATGGCTCAGTGCTTAAGAGCATTGGCTGCTGAGTTTGATGAGGCCAAGTGTAGACATAGAGTCAGGGCAAAGGCCAGGGCACACGTTATTGTGACTGAATTAGGCAAACGTTTCTTTAGTATGTTAAAGACTCACAGCTCTATCACCATGAGACAGCGTGCTTCAGAGACAACACTAAGGAGAGTAAGGCAAGATGGCTAGAAGAAGAAAACACTGGCATCTTCATGTGCCTTAAAGAGAACTCACATCCAAGACAATCAAAGGACTAAAAACACCAGCAAAATGTTAACCAATTTAAAGCCAGAGAAAAAATTTATGCTGACATCCTCTATGAGGTACATGAACAGCCAATAGGTTTATGGAGACCCCTGTACTCCACATGTTAGGGGAATGCAGATGTGATCCACACACCACATTGAGTAAACCTGGTTTAGTTAAAGAAGTTGAAAAACGGGTAGGAGAGATGGGTCAGTGGTTAAGAGCATTGCCTTCTCTTTCAAAGGTCAGAAGTTCGATTCCTGGACATCACATAATTGCTTCAAAATGAGGTTTGGTGCCCTCTACTGGAAGCAGAAGGAAGAGGCAGGAGAGATGTCTTGGTGGTTAAGAGCATGCCTGCTGAGTTTGATGAGGCCAAGTGCAGACATACAGCCAGGGCCCAGGTTGTTGGGACTGAATCAGGCAAAACACTTTGTTAGGATAATAAAGACTCACAGCATATCACCATGAGCCAGCATGCTTCAGAGGCACCACCAAGCAGAGTAAGGCAAGATGGTTAGAAGAAGAAAATACTAGCATATTCATGTGCCTGAAGAAGAACTCATATCCAAACATACAAAGGAACAAACACCAACAAAAGCTTAACCAATTTAAAGCCATTGAAACAATTTGTCTAGACCGCCTCTATGAGCTACACGAATGGCCAACAAATCCATGGAGACCCCTGTACTTCAAATGTTAGGAAAATGCAGATGTGATCCACACATCATTGTGTACCTCTGGTTTAGGTAAAGAAGTGGAAAAACGGGTTGGAGAGATGGCTCAGTGTTTAAGAGCATTTCGTGCTCTTTCATCCTCCTTTATTCAATTTCAAGCAACAACATAATGGCTCACAACCATCTGCACTGAGGTCTTGTGCCCTCTTTTGGGTCCAGAAAGAAGCGCTCGAGAGATAGCTCAGTGGTTAAGAATCCTGGCTGCCCTTCTAAAGGTCAGAAGTTCGATTTTTGGCAACCACAGTTTTGCTCTCAAAGTGAGATTTGGTGCCATCTACTGGCAAAAGAAGAAAGAGGCAGGAGAGATGGCTCAGTGCTTAAGAGCATTGCCTGCTGAGTTTGATGAGGCCAAGTGTAGACATAGAGTCAGGGCAAAGGCCAGGGCCCAAGTTATTGTGACTGAATTAGGCAAACGTTTTTTTAGGATGTTAAAGACTCACAACTCTATCACCATGAGACAACGTGCTTCAGAGACAACACTAAGGAGAGTAAGGCAAGATGGCTAGAAGAAGAAAACACTGGCATGTTCATGTGCCTTAAAGAGAACTCACATCCAAGACAATCAAAGGACTACAAACACCAGAAAAATGTTAACCAATTTAAAGGCAGAGAAACAATTTATCCTGACCTCCTGTATGAGGTACATGAACAGCCAATAGGTCCATGGAGACCCCTGTACTCCACATGTTAGGGGAATGCAGATGTGATCCACACACCACATTGCGTAAACCTGGTTTAGTTAAAGAAGTTGAAAAACGGGTCGGAGAGATGGCTCAGTGGTTAAGAGCATTGCCTGCTCTTCCAAAGTTCAGAAGTTCGATTCCTGGACATCACATAATTGCTTCAAAATGAGGTTTGGTGCCCTCTACTGGAAGCAGTAGGAAGAGGCAGGAGAGATGTCTTGGTGGTTAAGAGCATGCCTGCTGAGTTTGATGAGGGTAAGTGCAGACATACAGCCAGGCCCGAGGTTGTTGGGACTGAATCAGGCAAAACATTTTGTTAGGATAATAAAGACTCACAGCTCTATCACCATGAGCCAGATGGTTCAGAGACACCACCAAGCAGAGTAAGGCAAGATGGTTAGAAGAAGAAAATACTAGCATGTTCATGTTCCTGAAGAAGAACTCACATCCAAGACATACAAGGGAACAATCACCAACAAAAGCTTAACCAATTTAAAGCCATTGAAACAATTTGTCTAGACCGCCTCTATGAGGTACACGAATGGCCAACAAATCCGTGGAGACCCCTGTACTTCAAATGTTAGGAAAATGCAGATGGGATCCACACATCATTGATTACCTCTGGTTTAGGTAAAGAAGTAGAAAAACGGGTTGGAGAGATGGCTCAGTGTTTAAGAGCTTTTCGTGCTCTTTCATCCACCTGTATTCAATTTCAAGCAACCACATAATGGCTCACAACCATCTGCACTGAGGTCTTGTGTCCTCCTTTGTGTGCAGAAAGAAGCGCTCGAGAGATAGCTCAGTGGTTAAGAATCCTGGCTGCCCTTCTAAAGGTCAGAAGTTTGATTCCTGGCAACCACAGTTTTGCTCTCAAAATGAGATTTGGAGCCATCTACTGGCAAAAGAAGAAAGAGGCAGGAGAGATGGCTCAGTGCTTAAGAGCATTGGCTGCTGAGTTTGATGAGGCCAAGTGTAGACATAGAGTCAGGGCAAAGGCCAGGGCACACGTTATTGTGACTGAATTAGGCAAACGTTTCTTTAGTATGTTAAAGACTCACAGCTCTATCACCATGAGACAGCGTGCTTCAGAGACAACACTAAGGAGAGTAAGGCAAGATGGCTAGAAGAAGAAAACACTGGCATCTTCATGTGCCTTAAAGAGAACTCACATCCAAGACAATCAAAGGACTAAAAACACCAGCAAAATGTTAACCAATTTAAAGCCAGAGAAAAAATTTATGCTGACATCCTCTATGAGGTACATGAACAGCCAATAGGTTTATGGAGACCCCTGTACTCCACATGTTAGGGGAATGCAGATGTGATCCACACACCACATTGAGTAAACCTGGTTTAGTTAAAGAAGTTGAAAAACGGGTAGGAGAGATGGGTCAGTGGTTAAGAGCATTGCCTTCTCTTTCAAAGGTCAGAAGTTCGATTCCTGGACATCACATAATTGCTTCAAAATGAGGTTTGGTGCCCTCTACTGGAAGCAGAAGGAAGAGGCAGGAGAGATGTCTTGGTGGTTAAGAGCATGCCTGCTGAGTTTGATGAGGCCAAGTGCAGACATACAGCCAGGGCCCAGGTTGTTGGGACTGAATCAGGCAAAACACTTTGTTAGGATAATAAAGACTCACAGCATATCACCATGAGCCAGCATGCTTCAGAGGCACCACCAAGCAGAGTAAGGCAAGATGGTTAGAAGAAGAAAATACTAGCATATTCATGTGCCTGAAGAAGAACTCATATCCAAACATACAAAGGAACAAACACCAACAAAAGCTTAACCAATTTAAAGCCATTGAAACAATTTGTCTAGACTGCCTCTATGAGCTACACGAATGGCCAACAAATCCATGGAGACCCCTGTACTTCAAATGTTAGAAAAATGCAGATGTGATCCACACATCATTGTGTACCTCTGGTTTAGGTAAAGAAGTGGAAAAACGGGTTGGAGAGATGGCTCAGTGTTCAAGAGCATTTCGTGCTCTTTCATCCTCCTTTATTCAATTTCAAGCAACAACATAATGGCTCACAACCATCTGCACTGAGGTCTTGTGCCCTCTTTTGGGTCCAGAAAGAAGCGCTCGAGAGATAGCTCAGTGGTTAAGAATCCTGGCTGCCCTTCTAAAGGTCAGAAGTTCGATTTTTGGCAACCACAGTTTTGCTCTCAAAGTGAGATTTGGTGCCATCTACTGGCAAAAGAAGAAAGAGGCAGGAGAGATGGCTCAGTGCTTAAGAGCATTGCCTCCTGAGTTTGATGAGGCCAAGTGTAGACATAGAGTCAGGGCAAAGGCCAGGGCCCACGTTATTGTGACTGAATTAGGCAAACGTTTTTTTAGGATGTTAAAGACTCACAACTCTATCACCATGAGACAACGTGCTTCAGAGACAACACTAAGGAGAGTAAGGCAAGATGGCTAGAAGAAGAAAACACTGGCATCTTCATGTGCCTTAAAGAGAACTCACATCCAAGACAATCAAAGGACTACAAACACCAGCAAAATGTTAACCAATTTAAAGCCAGAGAAACAATTTATCCTGACCTCCTGTATGAGGTACATGAACAGCCAATAGGTCCATGGAGACCCCTGTACTCCACATGTTAGGGGAATGCAGATGTGATCCACACACCACATTGAGTAAACCTGGTTTAGTTAAAGAAGTTGAAAAACGGGTAGGAGAGATGGCTCAGTGGTTAAGAGCATTGCCTGCTCTTCCAAGGATCAGATGTTTGATTCCTGGACATCACATAATTTCTTCTGTGCCCTCTACTTGAAGCAGAAGGAAGAGGCAGGAGAGATGTCTTGGTGGTTAAGAGCATGCCTGCTGAGTTTGATGAGGCCAAGTGCAGACATACAGCCAGGGCCCAGGTTGTTGGGACTGAATCAGGCTAAACATTTTGTTAGGATAATAAAGACTCACAGCTCTATCACCATGAGCCAGCATGCTTCAGAGACACCACCAAGCACAGTAAGGTAAGATGGTAGAAGAAGAAAATACTCATGTTCATGTGCCTGAATAAGAACTCACATCCAAGACATACAAAGGAACAAACAACAACAAAAGCTTAACTATTTAAAGCCAGTGAAACAATTTGTCTAGACCTCCTCTATGAGGTACACAAATGGCCAACAGATCTATGGATACCCCTGTACTTCAAATGTTAAAAAATGCAGATGTGATCCACACATCATTGAGTACATCTGGTTTAGGTAAAGAAGTATAAAAATGGGTTGGACAGATGGCTCAGTGTTTCAGAGCCTTTAGTGCTCTTTCATCCTCCTGTATTCAATGTCAAGCAACTACATAATGGCTCACAACCATCTGCACTGAGGTCTTGTGCCCTCTTAGATGCAGAACGAAGCGCTCGAGAGATAGCTCAGTGGTTAAGAATACTGGCTGCCCTTCTAAAGGTCAGAAGTTCGATTCCTGGCAACCAAAGTTTTGCTCTCAAAATGAGATTTGGTGCCATCTACTGGCAACAGAAGGAAGAGGCAGGAGAGATGGCTCAGTGCTTAAGAGCATTGCCTGCTGAGTTTGATGAGGCCAAGTGCAGACATAGAGTCAGGGCAAAGGCCAGGACCCACCTTATTGTGACTGAATTAGGCAAACGTTTTTTTAGGATGTTAAAGACTCACAGCTCTATCACCATGAGCCATCGTGCTTCAGAGACAACACTAAGGCGAGTAAGGCAAGATGGCTAGAATAAGAAACCACAGGAATGTTCATGTGCCTTAAAGAGAACTCTCATCCAAGACAATCAAAGACTACAAACACCAGCAAACTCTTAACCAATTTAAAACCAGAGAAACAATTTATCCTGACCTCCTCTATGAGGTACATGACCAGCCAATAGGTACAAGGAGACCCCTGTACTCCACATGTTAGGGGAATGCAGATGTGATCCACACACCACATTGAGTATACCTGGTTATGTTAAAGAAGTTGAAAAACGGGTCGGAGAGATGGCTCAGTTAATACGAGAATTGCCTGCTCTTCCAAAGATCCGAAGTTCGATTCCTGGACATCACATAATTGCTTCAAAATGAGGTTTGGTGCCCTCTACTGGAAGCAGTAGGAAGAGGCAGGAGAGATGTCTTGGTGGTTAAGAGCATGCCTGCTGAGTTTGATGAGGCCAAGTGCAGACATACAGCCAGGGCCCAGGTTGTTGGGACTGAATCAGGCAAAATATTTTGTTAGGATAATAAGGACTCACAGCTCTATCACCATGAGCCAGCATGCTTGAAAGATACCACCAAGCAGAGTAAGGCAGGATGGTTAGAAGAAGAAAATACTAGCATGTTCATGTGCCTGAATAAGAACTCACATCCAAGACATACAAAGGAACAAACACCAACAAAAGCTTAACCAATTTAAAGCCAGTGAAACTTTTTGTCTAGACCTCCTCTAGGAAGTACACGAGTGGCCAACAGATCCATGGAGACCCCTGTACTTCAAATGTTAAAAAAATGCTGATGAGATCCACACATCATTGAGTACATCTGGATTAGTTAAAGAAGTAGAAAAAAGGGTTGGAGAGATGGCTCAGTGTTTAAGAGCATTTCGTGGTCTTTCATCCACCTGTATTCAATTTCAAGCAACCACATAATGGCTCACAACCATCTGCACTGAGGTCTTCTGCCTTCTTTTGGGTGCAGAAAGAAGTGCTCGAGAGTTGGCTCAGTGATTAAGAATCCTGGCTGCACTTCTAAAGGTCAGAAGTTCGATTCCTGGCAACCACAGTTTTGCTCTCAAAATGAGATTTGGTGCCATCTACTGGCAACAGAAGGAAGAGGCAGGAGAGATGGCTCAGTGCTTAAGAGCATTGCCTGCTGAGTTTGATGAGGCCAAGTGCAGACATAGAGTCAGGGCAAAGGCCAGGGCCCACGTTATTGTGACTGAATTAGGCAAACGTTTTTGTAGGATGTTAAAGTCTCACAGCTCTATCACCATGAGACAATGTGCTTCAGAGACAACACTAAGGAGAGTAAGGCAAGATGGCTAGAAGAAGAAAACAGTGGCATGATCATGTGCCTTAAAGAGAACTCACAACCAAGACAATCAGAGGACTACGTACACCAGCAAAATGTTAACCAATTTAAAGCCAGAGAAACAATTTATCCTGACCTCCTCTATGAGGTACATGAACAGCCAATAGGTCCATGTAGACCCCTGTACTCCACATGTTAGGGGAATGCAGATGTGATCCACACACCACATTGAGTAAACCTGGTTTAGTTAAAGAAGTTGAAAAACGGGTCGGAGAGATGGCTCAGTGGTTAAGAGCATTGCCTGCTCTTCCAAAGATCAGAAGTTCGATTCCTGGACATCACATAATTGCTTCAAAATGAGGTTTGGTGCCCTCTACTGGAAGCAGAAGGAAGAGGCAGGAGAGATGTCTTGGTGGTTAAGAGCATGCCTGCTGAGTTTGATGAGGCCAAGTGCAGACATACAGCCAGGGCCCAGGTTGTTGGGACTGAATCAGGCTAAACATTTTGTTAGGATAATAAAGACTCACAGCTCTATCACCATGAGCCAGCATGCTTCAGAGACACCACCAAGCACAGTAAGGTAAGATGGTAGAAGAAGAAAATACTAACATGTTCATGTGCCGGAAGAAGAACTGACATCCAAGACATACAAAGGAACAAACACCAACAAAAGCTTAACCAATTGAAGCCAGTGAAACAATTTGTCTAGACCTCCTCTATGAGGTACACGAATGGCCAACAGATCCATGGAGACCCCTGTACTTCAAATGTTAGGAAAACGCAGATGTGATCCACACATCATTGAGTACATCTGGTTTAGGTAAAGAAGAGGAAAAACGGGTTGGAGAGATGGCTCAGTGTTTAAGAGGATTTCGTGCCCTTTCATCCACCTGTATCCAATTTCAAGCAACCACATAATGGCTCGCAACCATCTGCACTGAGGTCTTGTGCCCTCCGTTTGATGCAGAAAGAAGCGCTCGAGATATAGGTCAGTGGTTAAGAATACTGGCTGCCCTTCTACAGGTCAGAAGTTCGATTCCTGGCAACCACAGTTTTGCTCTCAAAATGAGATTTGGAGCCATCTACTGGCAACAGAAGGAAGAGGCAGGAGAGATGGCTCAGTGCTTAAGAGCATTGCCTGCTGATTTTGATGAGGCCAAGTGCAGACATAGAGTCAGGGCAAAGGCCAGGGCCCACGTTATTGTGACTGAATTAAGCAAACAGTTTTTTAGGATGTTAAAGACTCACAGGTCTATCACCATGAGAGAACGTGCTTCAGAGACAACACTAAGGAGAGTAAGGCAAGATGGCTAGAAGTAGAAAACACTGGCATCTTCATGTGCCTTAAAGAGAACTCACATCCAAGACAATCAGAGGACTACAAACAACAGCAAAATGTTAACCAATTTAGAGCCAGAGAAAAAATTTATGCTGACCTCCTCTATGAGGTACATGAACAGCCAATAGGTCCATGGAGACCCCTGTACTCCACATGTTAGGGGAATGCAGATGAGATCCACACACCACATTGAGTACACCTGGTTTAGTTAAAGAAGTTGAAAAACGGGTAGGAGAGATGGCTCAGTGGATAAGAGCATTGCCTGCTCTTCCAAAGATCAGAAGTTTGATTCCTGGACATCACATAATTGCTTCAAAATGAGGTTTGGTGCCCTCTACTGGAAGCAGAAGGAAGAGGCAGGAGAGATGTCTTGGTGCTTAAGAGCATGCCTTCTGAGTTTGATGAGGCCAACTGCAGACATACAGCCAGGGCCCAGGTTGTTGGGACTGAATCAGGCAATACATTTTGTTAGGATAATAAAGACTCACAGCTCTATCACCATGAGCCAGCATGCTTCAGAGACACCACCAAGCAGAGTAAGGCAAGATGGTTAGAAGGAGAAAATACTAGCATGTGGATGTACCGGAAGAAGTTCTCACATCCAAGACATACAAAGGAACAAACACCAACAAAAGCTTAACCAATTTAAAGCCAGTGAAACAATTTGTCTAGACCTCCTCTATGAGGTACACGAATGGCCAACATACCCATGGAGACCCCTGTACTTCAAATGTTAGAAAAATGCAGATGTGATCCACAAATCATTGAGTACATCTGGTTTAGGTAAAGAAGTAAAAAAACGGGTTGGAGACATGGCTCAGTGTTTAAGAGTATTTCGTGCTCTTTCTTCATCCTGTATTCAATTTCAAGCAACCACATAATGGCTCACAACCATCGGCACTGAGGTCTTTTGCCCTCTTTTGCATGCAGAAAGAAGCGCTCGAGAGATAGCTCAGTGGTTAAGAATCCTTGCTGCCCTTCTAAAGGTCAGAAGTTCGATTCCTGGCAACCACAGTTTTGCTCTCAAAATGAGATTTTGTGCCATCTACTGGCAACAGAAGGAAGAGGCAGGAGAGATGGCTCAGTGCTTAAGAGCACTGCCTGCTGAGTTTGATGAGGCCAAGTGCAGACATTGAGTCAGGGCAAAGGTCAGGGCCCACGTTATTGTCACTGAATTAGGCAAACGTTTGTTTTAGGATGTTAAAGACTCACAGCTCTATCAAAATGAGACAACGTGCTTCAGAGACAACACTAAGGAGAGTAAGGAAAGATGGCTAGAAGAAGAAAACACTGTCATGTTCATGTGCCTTAAAGAGAACTCACATCCAAGATAATCAAAGGACTACAAACAGCAGCAAAATGTTAACCAATTTAAAGCCAGAGAAACAATTTTTGCTGACCTCCTCTATCAGGTACATGAACAGCCAATAGGTCCAAGGAGACCCCTGTACTCCACATGTTAGGGGAATGCAGATGTTATCCACACACCACATTGAGTAAACCTGGTTTAGTTAAAGAAGTTGAAAACAGGTCGGAGAGATGGCTCAGTGGTTAAGAGCAATGCTTGCTCTTCCAAAGATCAGAAGGTTGATTCCTGGACATCACATAATTGCTTCAAAATGAGGTTTGGTGCCCTCTACTGGATGCAGAAGGAAGAGGCAGGAGAGATGTCTTGGTGCTTAAGAGCATGCCTGCTGAGTTTGATGAGGCTAAGTGCAGACATACAGCCAGGGCCCAAGTTGTTGGGACTGAATCAGGCAAAACATTTTGTTAGGATAATAAAGACTGACAGCTCTATCACCATGAGCCAGCATGCTTCAAAGACAACACCAAGCAGAGTAAGGCAAGATGGTAAGAAGAAGAAAATACCAGCATGTTCCTGTGCCTGAAGAAGAACTCACATGCAAGACATACGAAGGAACAAACACCAACAAAAGCTTAAAGCCAGTGAAACAACTTGTCTAGACCTCCTCTATGAGGTACACGAATGGCCAACAGATCCATGGAGACCCCTGTACTTCAAATGTTAGGAAAATGAAGATGTGATCCACACATCATTGAGTATATCTGGTTTAGGTAAAGAAGTAGAAAAACGGGTTGGAGAGATGGCTCAGTGTTTAAGAGTATTTCGTGCTCTTTCGTCCTCCTGTATTCAATTTCAAGCACCCACATAATGCCTCACAACCATCTGCACTGAGGTCTTGTGATCTCTTTGGGATGCAGAAAGAAGCGCTCGAGAGATAGCTCAGTGGTTAAGAATCCTGGCTGCCCTTCTAAAGGTCAGAAGTTCGATTCGTGGCAACCACAGTTTTGTTCTCAAAATGAGATTTGGTGCCATCTACTGGCAACAGAAGGAAGAGGCAGGAGAGATGGCTCAGTGCTAAGAGCATTGCCTGCTGAGTTTGATGAGGCCAAGTGCAGACATAGAGTCAGGGCAAAGGCCAGGGCCCACGTTATTGTGACTGAATTAGGCAAACGTTTTGTTAGGATGTTAAAGACTCACAGCTCTATCACCATCAGACAGCGTGCTTCAGAGACAACACTAAGGAGAGTAAGGCAAGATGGCTAGAAGAAGAAAACACTGGCATGTTCATGTGCCTTAAAGAGAACTCACATCCAAGACAATCAAAGGAAACAAACACCAGCAAAATGTTAACCAATTTAAAGCCAGAGAAACAACTTATTCTGACCTCCTCTATTAGGTACATGAACAGCCAATAGGTCCATGGAGACCCATGTACTCCACATGTTAGGGCAATGCAGATGTGATCCACACACCACATTGAGTAAACCTGGTTTAGTTAAAGAAGTTGAAATACGGGTCGGAGAGATGGCTCAGTGGTTAAGAGCATTGCCTGCTCTTCCAAAGATCAGAAGTTCGATTCCTGGACATCACATAATTGCTTCAAAATGAGGTTTGGTGCCCTCTAGTGGAAGCAGAAGGAAGAGGCAGGAGAGATGTCTTGGTGGTTAAGAGCATGCCTGCTGAGTTTGATGAGGCCAAGTGCAGACATACAGCCAGGGCCCAAGTTGTTGGGACTGAATCAGGCAAAACATTTTGTTAGGATAATAAAGACTCACAGCTCTATCACCATGAGCCAGCATGCTTCAGAGACACCACCAAGCAGAGTAAGGCAAGATGGTTAGAAGAAAAAAATACTAGCATGTTCAGTTGCCGGAAGAAGAACTGACATCCAAGACATACAAAGGAACAAACACCAACAAAAGCTTAACCAATTTAAAGCCAGTGAAACAATTTGTCTAGACCTCCTCTATGAGGTACACGAATGGCCAACAGATCCATGGAGACCCCTGTACTTCACATGTTAGGAAAATGCAGATGGGATCCACACATCATTGAGTACATCTGGTTTAGGTAAAGAAGTAGAAAAAAGGGTTGGAGAGATGGCTCAGTGTTTAAGAGCATTTCGTGCTCTTTATTCCTCCTCTATTCAATATCAAGCAACCACATAATGGCTCACAACCATCTGCACTGAGGTCTTGTGCCCTCTTTTGGATGCAGAAAGAAGAGCTCGAGAGATAGCTCAGTGGTTAAGAATCCTGGCTGCCCTTCTAAAGGTCAGAAGTTCGATTCCTGGCAACCACAGTTTTGCTCTCAAAATGAGATTTGGTGCCATCTACTGGCAACAGAAGGAAGAGGCAGGAGAGATGGCTCAGTGCTTAAGAGCATTGCCTGCTGAGTTTTATGAGGCCAAGTGCAGACATAGAGTCAGGGCATAGGCCAGGGCACACGTTATTGTGAATGAATTAGGCAAACGTTTTTTTTGGATGTTAAAGACTCACAGCTCTATCAGCATGAGCCAACACTAAGGAGAGTAAGGCAAGATGGCTAGAAGAAGAAAACAATGGCATGTTCATGTGCCTTAAAGTGAACTCACATCCAAGACAATCAAAGGACTACAAACACCAGCAAAATGTTAACCAATTTAAATCCAGAGAAACAATTTATGCTGACCTCCACTATGTGGTACATGAACAGCCAGTAGGTCCATTGAGTACCCTGTACTCCACATGTTAGGGGAATGCGGATGTGATCCACACACCACATTGAGTAAACCTGGTTTAGTTAAAAAAGTTGAGAAACGAGTCAGAGAGATGGCTCATTGCCTGCTCTTCCAAAGATCAGAAGTTCGATTCCTGGACATCACATAATTGCTTCAAAATGAGGTTTGGTGCCCTCTAATGGATGCAGAAGGAAGAGGCAGGAGAGATGTCTTGGTGGTTAAGAGCATGCCTGCTGAGTTTGATGAGGCCAAGTGCAGACATACAGCCAGGGCCCAGGTTGTTGGGACTGAATCAGGCAAAACATTTTGTTAGGATAATAAAGACTGACAGCTCTATCACCATGAGCCAGCATGCTTCAGAGACACCACCAAGCAGAGTAAGGCAAGATGGTAAGAAGAAGAAAATACCAGCATGTTCATGTGCCTGAAGAAGAACTCACATGCAAGACATACAAAGGAACAAACACCAATAAAAGCTTAAAGACAGTGAAACAACTTGTCTAGTCCTCCTCTATGAGGTACACGAATGGCCAACAGATCCATGGAGACCCCTGTACTTCAAATGTTAGGAAAATGCAGATGTGATCCACACATCATTGAGTACATCTGGTTTAGGTAAAGAAGTAGAAAAACGGGTTGGAGAGATGGCTCAGTGTTTAAGAGTATTTCGTGCTCTTTCGTCCTCCTGTATTCAATTTCAAGCACCCACATAATGCCTCACAACCATCTGTACTGAGGTCTTGTGATCTCTTTGGGATGCAGAAAGAAGCGCTCGAGAGATAGCTCAGTGGTTAAGAATCCTGGCTGCCCTTCTAAAGGTCAGAAGTTCGATTCGTGGCAACCACAGTTTTGTTCTCAAAATGAGATTTGGTGCCATCTACTGGCAACAGAAGGAAGAGGCAGGAGAGATGGCTCAGTGCTAAGAGCATTGCCTGCTGAGTTTGATGAGGCCAAGTGCAGACATAGAGTCAGGGCAAAGGCCAGGGCCCACGTTATTGTGACTGAATTAGGCAAACGTTTTGTTAGGATGTTAAAGACTCACAGCTCTATCACCATCAGACAGCGTGCTTCAGAGACAACACTAAGGAGAGTAAGGCAAGATGGCTAGAAGAAGAAAACACTGGCATGTTCATGTGCCTTAAAGAGAACTCACATCCAAGACAATCAAAGGACTACAAACACCAGCAAAATGTTAACCAATTTAAAGCCAGAGAAACAACTTATTCTGACCTCCTCTATTAGGTACATGAACAGCCAATAGGTCCATGGAGACCCATGTACTCCACATGTTAGGGGAATGCAGATGTGATCCACACACCACATTGAGTAAACCTGGTTTAGTTAAAGAAGTTGAAAAACGGGTCGGAGAGATGGCTCAGTGGTTAAGAGCATTTCCTGCTCTTCCAAAGATCAGAAGTTCGATTCCTGGACATCACATAATTGCTTCAAAATGAGGTTTGGTGCCCTCTAGTGGAAGCAGAAGGAAGAGGCAGGAGAGATGTCTTGGTTGTTAAGAGCATGCCTGCTGAGTTTGATGAGGCCAAGTGCAGACATACAGCCAGGGCCCAAGTTGTTGGGACTGAATCAGGCAAAACATTTTGTTAGGATAATAAAGACTCACAGCTCTATCACCATGAGCCAGCATGCTTCAGAGACACCACCAAGCAGAGTAAGGCAAGATGGTTAGAAGAAAAAAATACTAGCATGTTCAGTTGCCGGAAGAAGAACTGACATCCAAGACATACAAAGGAACAAACACCAACAAAAGCTTAACCAATTTAAAGCCAGTGAAACAATTTGTCTAGACCTCCTCTATGAGGTACACGAATGGCCAACAGATCCATGGAGACCCCTGTACTTCAAATGTTAGGATACTGCAGATGTGATCCACACATCATAGAGTACATCTGGTATAGGTAAAGAAGTAGAAAAAAGGGTTGGAGAGATGGCTCAGTGTTTAAGAGCATTTCGTGCTCTTTATTCCTCCTCTATTCAATATCAAGCAACCACATAATGGCTCACAACCATCTGCACTGAGGTCTTGTGCCCTCTTTTGGATGCAGAAAGAAGAGCTCGAGAGATAGCTCAGTGGTTAAGAATCCTGGCTGCCCTTCTAAAGGTCAGAAGTTCGATTCCTGGCAACCACAGTTTTGCTCTCAAAATGAGATTTGGTGCCATCTACTGGCAACAGAAGGAAGAGGCAGGAGAGATGGCTCAGTGCTTAAGAGCATTGCCTGCTGAGTTTTATGAGGCCAAGTGCAGACATAGAGTCAGGGCATAGGCCAGGGCACACGTTATTGTGAATGAATTAGGCAAACGTTTTTTTTGGATGTTAAAGACTCACAGCTCTATCAGCATGAGCCAACACTAAGGAGAGTAAGGCAAGATGGCTAGAAGAAGAAAACAATGGCATGTTCATGTGCCTTAAAGTGAACTCACATCCAAGACAATCAAAGGACTACAAACACCAGCAAAATGTTAACCAATTTAAATCCAGAGAAACAATTTATGCTGACCTCCACTATGTGGTACATGAACAGCCAGTAGGTCCATTGAGTACCCTGTACTCCACATGTTAGGGGAATGCGGATGTGATCCACACACCACATTGAGTAAACCTGGTTTAGTTAAAAAAGTTGAGAAACGAGTCAGAGAGATGGCTCATTGCCTGCTCTTCCAAAGATCAGAAGTTCGATTCCTGGACATCACATAATTGCTTCAAAATGAGGTTTGGTGCCCTCTAATGGATGCAGAAGGAAGAGGCAGGAGAGATGTCTTGGTGGTTAAGAGCATGCCTGCTGAGTTTGATGAGGCCAAGTGCAGACATACAGCCAGGGCCCAGGTTGTTGGGACTGAATCAGGCAAAACATTTTGTTAGGATAATAAAGACTGACAGCTCTATCACCATGAGCCAGCATGCTTCAGAGACACCACCAAGCAGAGTAAGGCAAGATGGTAAGAAGAAGAAAATACCAGCATGTTCATGTGCCTGAAGAAGAACTCACATGCAAGACATACAAAGGAACAAACACCAATAAAAGCTTAAAGACAGTGAAACAACTTGTCTAGTCCTCCTCTATGAGGTACACGAATGGCCAACAGATCCATGGAGACCCCTGTACTTCAAATGTTAGGAAAATGCAGATGTGATCCACACATCATTGAGTACATCTGGTTTAGGTAAAGAAGTAGAAAAACGGGTTGGAGAGATGGCTCAGTGTTTAAGAGTATTTCGTGCTCTTTCGTCCTCCTGTATTCAATTTCAAGCACCCACATAATGCCTCACAACCATCTGCACTGAGGTCTTGTGATCTCTTTGGGATGCAGAAAGAAGCGCTCGAGAGATAGCTCAGTGGTTAAGAATCCTGGCTGCCCTTCTAAAGGTCAGAAGTTCGATTCGTGGCAACCACAGTTTTGTTCTCAAAATGAGATTTGGTGCCATCTACTGGCAACAGAAGGAAGAGGCAGGAGAGATGGCTCAGTGCTAAGAGCATTGCCTGCTGAGTTTGATGAGGCCAAGTGCAGACATAGAGTCAGGGCAAAGGCCAGGGCCCACGTTATTGTGACTGAATTAGGCAAACGTTTTGTTAGGATGTTAAAGACTCACAGCTCTATCACCATCAGACAGCGTGCTTCAGAGACAACACTAAGGAGAGTAAGGCAAGATGGCTAGAAGAAGAAAACACTGGCATGTTCATGTGCCTTAAAGAGAACTCACATCCAAGACAATCAAAGGACTACAAACACCAGCAAAATGTTAACCAATTTAAAGCCAGAGAAACAACTTATTCTGACCTCCTCTATGAGGTACATGAACAGCCAATAGGTCCATGGAGACCCATGTACTCCACATGTTAGGGGAATGCAGATGTGATCCACACACCACATTGAGTAAACCTGGTTTAGTTAAAGAAGTTGAAAAACGGGTCGGAGAGATGGCTCAGTGGTTAAGAGCATTGCCTGCTCTTCCAAAGATCAGAAGTTCGATTCCTGGACATCACATAATTGCTTCAAAATGAGGTTTGGTGCCCTCTAGTGGAAGCAGAAGGAAGAGGCAGGAGAGATGTCTTGGTGGTTAAGAGCATGCCTGCTGAGTTTGATGAGGCCAAGTGCAGACATACAGCCAGGGCCCAAGTTGTTGGGACTGAATCAGGCAAAACATTTTGTTAGGATAATAAAGACTCACAGCTCTATCACCATGAGCCAGCATGCTTCAGAGACACCACCAAGCAGAGTAAGGCAAGATGGTTAGAAGAAAAAAATACTAGCATGTTCAGTTGCCGGAAGAAGAACTGACATCCAAGACATACAAAGGAACAAACACCAACAAAAGCTTAACCAATTTAAAGCCAGTGAAACAATTTGTCTAGACCTCCTCTATGAGGTACACGAATGGCCAAAAGATCCATGGAGAACCCTCTACTTCAAATGTTAGGATACTGCAGATGTGATCCACACATCATAGAGTACATGTGGTTTAGGTAAAGAAGTAGACATACGGGTTGGAGAGATGGCTCAGTGTTTAAGAGCATTTCGTGCTCTTTATTCCTCCTCTATTCAATATCAAGCAACCACATAATGGCTCACAACCATCTGCACTGTGGTCTTGTGCCCTCTTTTGGATGCAGAAAGACGCGCTCGAGAGATAGCTCAGTGGTTAAGAATCCTGGCTGCCCTTCTAAAGGTCAGAAGTTCGATTCCTGGCAACCACAGCTTTGCTCTCAAAATGAGATTTGGTGCCATCTACTGGCAACAGAAGGAAGAGGCAGGAGAGATGGCTCAGTGCTTAAGAGCATTGCCTGCTGAGTTTTATGAGGCCAAGTGCAGACATAGAGTCAGGGCATAGGCCAGGGCACACGTTATTGTGAATGAATTAGGAAAACGTTTTTTTTGGATGTTAAAGACTCACAAATCTATCAACATGAGCCAACACTAAGGAGAGTAAGGCAAGATGGCTAGAAGAAGAAAACAATGGATGTTCATGTGCCTTAAAGAGAACTCACATCCAAGACAATCAAAGGACTACAAACACCAGCAAAAGGTTAACCAATTTAAAGTCAGAGAAACAATTTATGTTGACCTCCACTATGTGGTACATGAACAGCCAATAGGTCCATTGAGAACCCTGTACTCCACATGTTAGGGGAATGCAGATGTGATCCACACACCACATTGAGTAAACCTGGTTTAGTTAAAAAAAGTTGAGAAACGAGTCAGAGAGATGGCTCATTGCCTGCTCTTCCAAAGATCAGAAGTTCGATTCCTGGACATCACATAATTGCTTCAAAATGAGGTTTGGTGCCCTCTACTGGAAGCAGAAGAAAGAGGCAGGAGAGATGTCTTGGTTGTTAAGAGCATGCCTGCTGAGTTTGATGAGGCCAAGTGCAGACATACAGCCAGGGCCCAGGTTGTTGGGACTGAATCAGGCAAAACATTTTGTTAGGATAATAAACTCACAGCTCTATCACCATGAGCCAGCATGCTTCAGAGACACCACCAAGCAGAGTAAGGCAAGATGGTTAGAAGAAGAAAATACTAGCATGTTCATGTGCCTGAAGAAGAACTCACATGCAAGACATACAAAGGAACAAACAACAACAGAAGCTTAAAGCCAGTGAAATAACTTGTCTAGACCTCCTCTATGAGGTACACGAATGGCCAACAGATCCATGGAGACCCCTGTACTTCAAATGTTAGGAAAATGCAGATGTGATCCACACATCATTGAGTACATCTGGTTTAGGTAAAGAAGTAGAAAAACGGGTTGGAGAGATGGCTCAGTGTATAAGAGCATTTCGTGCTCTTTCATCCTCCTTTATTCAATTTCCAGCAACCACACAATGGCCCACAACCATCTGCACTGAGGTCTTGTGCCCTCTTTTGGATGCAGAAAAAAGCGCTCGTGAGGTAGGTCAGTGGTTAAGAATCCTGGCTGCCCTTCTAAAGGTCAGAAGTTCGATTCGTGGCAACCCCAGTTTTGCTATCAAAATGAGATTTGGTGTCATCTACTGGCAACAGAAGGAAGAGGCAGGAGAGATGGCTCAGTGCTTAAGAGCATTGCCTGCTGAGTTTGATGAGTCCAAGTGCAGACAGAGAGTCAGGGCAAAGGACAGGGCCCTCGTTATTTTGACTGAATTAGGCAAAAGTTTTTTTAGGATGTTAAAAACTCACAGGTCTCTCACCATGAGCCATCGTGCTTCAGAGACAACACTAAGGAGAGTAAGGCAAGATGGCTAGAAGAAGAAAACACTGGCATGTTCATGTGCCTTAAAGAGAACTCACATCCAAGACAATCAAAGGACTACAAACACCAGCAAAATGTTAACCAATTTAAACCCAGAGAAACAATTTATCCTGACCTCCTCTATGAGGTACATGTACAGCCAATAGGTCCATGAAGACCCCTGTACTCCACATGCAAGGGGAATGCAGATGTGATCCACACACCACATTGAGTAAACCTGGTTTAGTTAAAGAAGTTGAAAAACGGGTCGGAGAGATGGCTCAGTGTTTAAGAGCATTGCCTGCTCTTCCAAAGATCAGAAGTTTGATTCCTGGACATCACATAATTGCTTCAAAATGAGGTTTGGTGCCCTCTACTGGAAGCAGAAGGAAGAGGCAGGAGAGATGTCTTGGTGGTTAAGAGCCTGCCTGCTGAGTTTGATGAGGCCAGAGCCCAAGTTGTTGGGACTGAATAAGGCAAAAAATTTTGTTAGGATAATAAAGACTCACAGCTCTATAACCATGAGCCAGCATGCTTCAGAGACACCACCAAGCAGAGTAAGGCAAGATGGTTAGAAGAAGAAAACACTAGCATGTTCATGTGCCTGAAGAAGAACTCACATCCAAGACATACAAAGGACTACAAACACCAGCAAAATGTTAACCAATTTAAAGCCAGTG
Source organism: Chionomys nivalis (assembly GCF_950005125.1). Lineage (NCBI taxonomy): Eukaryota > Metazoa > Chordata > Mammalia > Rodentia > Cricetidae > Chionomys > Chionomys nivalis. The sequence goes on from NC_080108.1 coordinate 52,614,854, forward strand.
AAACAATTTGTCTACACCTCCTCTATGAGGTACACGAATGGCCAACAGATCCATGGAGACCCCTGGACTTCAAATATTGGGATAATGCAGATGTGATCCACACATCTTTGAGTACATCTGGTTTAGGTAAAGAAGTAGAAAAACGGGTTGGAGAGATTGCTCAGTGTATAAGAGCATTTCGTGCTCTTTCATCCTCCTGTATTCAATTTCAAGCAACCACATAATGGCTCACAACCATGTGCACTGAGGTCTTTTGCCCTCTTTTGTGTGCAGAAAGATGTGCTCGAGAGATAGCTCAGTGGTTAAGAATCCTGGCTGCCCTTCTAAAGGTCAGAAGTTTGATTCCTGGCAACCACAGTTTTGCTCTCAAAATGAGATTTGGTGCCATCTACTGGCAACAGAAGGAAGAGGCAGGAGAGATGGCTCAGTGCTTAAGAGCATTGGCTGCTGAGTTTGATGAGGCCAAGTGCAGACATAGGGTCAGGGCAAAGGCCAGGGCCCACGTTATTGTGACTGAATTAGGCAAACGTTTTTTTAGGATGTTAAAGACTCACAGCTCTATCACCATGAGCCATCGTGCTTCAGAGACAACACTAAGGAGAGTAAGGCAAGATGGCTAGAAGAAGAAAACACTGGCATGTTCATGTGCCTTAAAGAGAACTCACATCCAAGACAATCAAAGGACTACAAACACCAGCAAAATGTTAACCAATTTAAAGCCAGAGAAACAATTTATCCTGACCTCCTCTATGAGGTACATGAACAGACAATAGGTCCATGGAGACCCCTGTACTCCACATGTTAGGGGAATGCAGATGTGATCCACACACCACATTGAGTAAACCTGGTTTAGTTAAAGAAGTTGAAAAACGGGTCGGAGAGATGGCTCAGTGGTTAAGAGCATTGCCTGCTCTTCCAAAGATCAGAAGTTCGATTCCTGGACATCTCACAATTGCTTCAAAATGATGTTTGGTGCCCTCTACTGGAAGCAGTAGGAAGAGGCAGGAGAGATGTCTTGGTGGTTAAGAGCATGCCTGCTGAGTTTGATGAGGCCAGAGCCCAGGTTGTTGGGATTGAATCAGGCAAAACATTTTGTTAGTATAATAAAGACTCACAATCTAACACCATGAGCCAGCATGCTTCAGAGACACCACCAAGCAGAGTAAGGCAAGATGGTTAGAAGAAGAAAATACTAGCATGTTCAGTTGCCGGAAGAAGATCTCACATCCAAGACATACAAAGGAACAAACACCAACAAAATCTTAACCAATTTAAAGCCAGTGAAACAATTTGTCTAGACCTCCTCTATGAGGTACACGAATGGCCAACACATCCATGGAGACCCCTGTACTTCAAATGTTAGGATAATGCAGATGTGATCCACATATCATAGAGTACATCTGGTTTAGGTAAAGAAGTAGAAAAACGGGTTGGAGAGATGGCTCAGTGTTTAAGAGCATTTCGTGTTCTTTCATCCTCCTCTATTCAATATCAAGCAACCACATAATTGCTCACAACCATCTGCACTGAGGTCTTGTGCCCCCTTTTGGATGCAGAAAGAAGCGCTCGAGAGATAGCTCAGTGGTTAAGAATCCTGGCTGCCCTTCTAAAGGTCAGAAGTTCGATTCCTGGCACCCACAGTTTTGCTCTCAAAATGAGATTTGGTGCCATCTACTGGCAACAGAAGGAAGAGGCAGGAGAGATGGCTCAGTGCTTAAGAGCATTGCCTGCTGAGTTTGATGAGGCCAATTGCAGACATAGAGTCAGGGCATAGGCCAGGGCCCCAGTTATTTTTAATGAATTAGGCAAACGTTTTTTTAGGATGTTAAAGACTCACAGCTCTATCCGCATGAGCCAACATTAAGGAGAGTAAGGCAAGATGGCTAGAAGAAGAAAACACTGGCATGTTCATGTGCCTTAAAGAAAACTCACATCCAAGACAATCAAAGGACTACAAACACCAGCAAAATATTAACCAATTTAAAGTCAGAGAAACAATTTATGCTGACCTCCTCTATGTGGTATATGATCAGCCAATAGGTCCATGGAGAACCCTTTACTCCACATGTTAGGGGAATGCAGATGTGATCCACACACCACATTGAGTAAACATGGTTTAGTTAAAAAGTTGAAAAACGGGTCGGAGAGATGGCTCATTGCCTGCTCTTCCAAAGATCAGAAGTTCGATTCCTGGACATCACATAATTGCTTCAAAATGAGGTTTGGTGCCCTCTACTGGAAGCAGTAGGAAGAGGCAGGAGAGATGTCTTGGTGGTTAAGAGCATGCCTGCTGAGTTTGATGAGGCCAAGTGCAGACATACAGCCAGGGCCCAGGTTGTTGGGACTGAATCAGGCAAAATATTTTGTTAGGATAATAAAGACTCACAGCTCTATCACCATGAGCCAGCATGCTTCAGAGACACCACCAAGCAGAGTAAGGCAAGATGGTTAGAAGAAGAAAATACTAGCATGTTCATGTGCCTGAAGAAGAACTCACATCCAAGACATACAAAGGAACAAACACCAACAAAAGCTTAACCAATTTAAAGCCAGTGAAGAAATTTGTCTAAACCTCCTCTATGAGGTACACGAATAGCCAACAGATCCATGGAGACCCCTGTACTTCACATGTTAGGAAAATGCAGATGTGATCCACACATCATTGAGTACATCTGGGTTAGGTAAAGAAGTAGAAAAACAGGTTGGAGAGATGGCTCAGTGTTTAAGAGCATTTCGTGCTCTTTCATCCACCTGTATTCAAATTCAAGCAACCACATAATGGCTAACAACCATCTGCACTGAGGTCTTGTGCCCTTTTTTGGATGCAGAAAGATGCGCTGACAGATAGCTCAGTGGTTAAGAATCCTGGCTGCCCTTCTAAAGGTCAGAAGTTCGATTCCTAGACATCACATAATTGCTTCAAAATGAGGTTTGTTTCTCTCTAGTGGAAGCAGAAGGAAGAGGCAGGAGAGATGTCTTGGTGGTTAAGAGTATGCCTGCTGAGTTGGATGAGGCCAAGTGCCGACATAGAGTCAGGGCATAGGCCAGGGCCCACGTTATTGTGAATGAATTAGGCAAACGTTTTTTTAGGATGTTAAAGACTCACAGCTCTATCACCATGAGACAACGTGCTTCAGAGACAACACTAAGGAGAGTAAGGCAAGATGGCTAGAAGAAGAATACACTGGCATGTTCATGTGCCTTAAAGAGAACTCACATCCAAGACAATCAAAGGACTACAAACACCAGCAAAATGTTAACCAATTTAAAGCCAGAGAAATAATTTATGCTGACCTCCTCTATGAGGTACATGAACAGCCAATAGGTTCATGGAGACCCCTGTACTGCACATGTTAGGGGAATGCCGATGTGATCCAACACCACATTGAGTAAACATGGTTTAGTTAAAAAAGTTGAAAAACGGGTCGGAGAGATGGCTCATTGCCTGCTCTTCCAAAGATCAGAAGTTCGATTCCTGGACATCACATAATTGCTTCAAAATGAGGTTTAGTGCCCTCTACTGGAAGCAAAAGAAAGAGGCAGGAGAGATGTCTTGGTGGTTAAGAGCATGCCTGCTGAGTTTGATGAGGCCAAGTGCAGACATACAGCCAGGGCCAGGTGGTTGGGACTGAATCAGGCAAAACATTTTGTTAGGATAATAAAGACTCAGAGCTCTACCGTCATGAGCCAGCATACTTCAGAGACACCACCAAGCAGAGTAAGAGTAAGGCAAGTTGGTTAGAAGAAGAAAATACTAGCATGTTCATGTGCCTGAAGAAGAACTCACATCCAAGACATACAAAGGAACAAACACCAAAAAAAGCTTAACCAATTTAAAGCCAGTGAAATAATTTGTGTAGACATCCTCTATGAGGTACACGAATGGCCAACAGATCCATGGAGACCCCTGTACTTCAAATGTTAGGAAAATGCAGATGTGATCCACACATCATTCAGTACATCTGGTTTAGGTAAAGAAGTAGAAAAACGGGTTGGAGAGATGGCTGAGTGTTTAACAGCATTTCGTGGCTCTTTCATCCTCCTGTATTCAATTTCAAGCAACCACATAATGGCTCACAACCATCTGCACTGAGGTCTTGTGCTCTCTTTTGGATGCAGAAAGAAGCGCTCGAGAGATAGCTCAGTGGTTAAGAATCCTGGCTGCCTTTCTAAAGGTCAGAAGTTCGATTCCTGGCAACCCCAGTTTTGTTCTCAAAATGAGATTTGGTGCCATCTACTGGCAACAGAAGGAAGAGGCAGGAGAGATGGTTCAATGCTTAAGAGCATTGCCTGCTGAGTTTGATGAGGCCAAGTGCAGAAAGAGAGTCAGGGCAAAGGCCAGGGCCCACGTTATTGTGACTGAATTAGGCAAATGTTTTTTTAGGATGTTTAAGACTCACAGCTTTATCACCATGAGACATCGTGCTTCAGAGACAACACTAAGGAGAGTAAGGCAAGATGGCTAGAAGAAGAAAACACTGGCATGTTCATGTGCCTTAAAGAGAACTCACATCCAAGACAATCAAAGGACTACAAACACCAGCAAAAGGTTAACCAATTTAAAGCAAGAGTAACAATTTATCCTGACCTCCGCTATGAGGTACATGAACAGCCAATAGGTCCATGGAGACCCCTGTACTTCAAATGTTAGGAAAATGCAGATGTGATCCACAAATTATTGAGTACATCTGGGTTAGGTAAAGAAGTAGAAAAACGGGTTGGAGAGATGGCTCAGTTTTTAAGAGCATTTCGTGCTCTTTCATCCTCCTGTATTCAATTTCAAGCAACCATATAATGGCTCACAATCATCTGCACTGAGGTTTTGTTCCGTCTTTTGAATGCAGAAAGAAGCGCAGAGATAGCTCAGTGGTTAAGAATACTGGATGCCCTTCTAAACGTCAGAAGTTCGATTCCAGGCAACCACAGTTTTTGCTCTCAAAATGAGATTTGGTGCCATCTCCTGGCAACAGAATGAAGTGGCAGGAGAGATGGCTCAGTGCTTAAGAGCATTGCCTGCTGAGTTTGATGAGGCCAAGTGCAGACATAGAGTCAGGGCAAAGGCCAGGGCCCACGTTATTGTGACTGAATTAGGCAAACATTTTTTTAGGATATTAAAGACTCACAGCTCTATCACCATGAGACGGCGTGCTTCATTGACACAACTAAGGAGAGTAAGGCAAGATGGCTTGAAGAACAAAACACTGGAACGTTCACGTGCCTTAAAGAGAACTCACATCCAAGACAATCAAAGGACTACAAACACCAGCAAAATGTTAACCAATTTAAAGCCAGAGAAACAATTTATGCTGACCACCACTATGAGGTCCATGAACAGACAAATGGTCCATGGAGACCCCTGTACTCCACATGTTAGGGGAATGCAGATGTGATCCACACACCACATTGAGCAAACCTGGTTTAGTTAAAGAAGTTGAAAAACAGGTCGGAGAGATGGCTCAGTGGTTAAGAGCATTGCCTGCTCTTCCAAAGATCAGAAGTTCGTTTCCTGGACATCACATAATTGCTTCAAAATGAGATTTTCTGCCCTCTACTGGAAGCAGAATGAAGAGGCAGGAGAGATGTCTTGGTGGTTAAGAGCATGCCTGCTGAGTTTGATGAGGCCAAGTGCAAACATACAGCCAGGGCCCAGGTTGTTGGGACTGAATCAGGCAAAACATTTTGTTAGGATAATAAAGACTCAGAGCTCTATCGCCATGAGCCAGCATGCTTCAGAGACACCACCAAGCAGAGTAAGGCAAGATGGTTAGAAGAAGAACATACTAGCATGTTCGTGTGCCTGAAGAAGAACTCACATCCAAGACATACAAAGGAACAAACACCAACAAAAGCTTAACCAATTTAAAGCCAGTGAAACAATTTGTCTAGACCTCCACTATGAGGTAAACGAATGGCCAACAGATCCATGGAGACCCCTGTACTTCAAATGTTAGGAAAATGCAGATGGGATCCACACATCATTGAGTACATCTGGTTTAGGTAAAGAAGTAGAAAAAAGGGTTGGAGAGATGGCTCAGTGTTTAAGAGCATTTCGTGCTCTTTCATCCACCTGTATTCAATTTCACGCAACTACATAATGGCTCACAACCATCTGCACTGAGGTCTTGTGGTTTTTATTGGATGCAGAAAGAAGCGTTCGAGAGTTAGCTCAGTGCTTACGAATACTGGCTGCCCTTCTAAAGGTCAGATGTTTGATTCCTGGCAACCACAGTTTTGCTCTCAAGATGAGATTTGGTGCCATCTACTGGCAACAGAAGGAATAGGCAGGAGAGATGGCTCAGTGCTTAAGAGCATTGCCTGCTGAGTTTGATGAGGCCAAGTACAGACATAGAGTCAAGGCAAAGGCCAGGGCCCACGTTATTGTGACTGAATTAGGCAAATGTTTTTTTAGGATGTTAAAGACTCACAGCTCTATAACCGTGAGACAGCGTGCTTCCGAGACAACACTAAGGAGAGTAAGGCAAGATGGCTAGAAGAAGAAAACACTGGCATGTTCATGTGCCTTAAAGAGAACTCACATCCAAGACAATCAAAGGACTACAAACACCAGCAAAATGTTAACCAATTTAAAGCCAGAGAAACAATTTATCCTGATATCCTCTATGAGGTACATGAACAGCCAATAGGACCATGGAGACCCCTGTACTCCACATGTTAGGGGAATGCAGATGTGATCCTCACACCACATTGAGTAAACCTGTTTAGTTAAAGAAGTTGAAAAACGGGTTGGAGAGATGGCTCAGTGGTTAAGAGCATTGCCTGCTCTTCCAAAGATCAGAAGTTCGAATCCTGGACATCACATAATTGCTTCAAAATGAGGTTTGGTGCCCTCTACTGAAAGCAGAAGGATGTGGCAGGAGACATTTCTTGGTGCTTAAGAGCATGCCTGCTGAGTTTGATGAGGCCAAGTGCAGACATACAGCCAGGGCCCAGGTTATTGGGACTGAACCAGGCAAAACATTTTGTTAGGATAATAAAGACTCACAGCTCTATCACCATGAGCCAGCATGCTTCAGAGAAACCACCAAGCAGAATAAGGTAAGATGGTTAGAAGAAGAATATACTAGCATGTTTAAGTGCCTGAAGAAGAACTCACATCCAAGACATACAAAGGAACAAACATCAACAAAAGCTTAACCAATTTAAAGCGAGTGAAACAATTTGTCTAGACCTCCTCTATGAGGTACACGAATGGCCAACAGATCCATGGAGACCCCTGTACTTCAAATGTTAGGAAAATGCAGATGTGATCCATACATCATTGAGTACATCTGGTTTAGGTAAAGAAGTAGAAAAACGAGTTGGAGAGGTGGCTAAGTGTTTAAGAGCATTTTGTGCTCTTTCATCCTCCTGTATTCAATTTCAAGAAAACACATAATGGCTCACAACCATCTGCACTGTGGTCTTGTGCCCTCTTTTGGATGCAGAAAGTAGCGCTCGACAGATTGCTCCGTGGTTAAGAATCCTGGCTGCCCTTCTAAAGGTCAGAAGTTCGATTCCTGGCAACCACAGTTTTGCTCTCAAAATGAGATTTGGTGCCTTCTATTGGCAACAGAAGGAAGAGGCAGGAGAGATGGCTCAGTGGATAAGAATACTGGCTGCCCTTCTAAAGGTCAGAAGTTCGATTCCTGGCAACCACAGTTTTGCTCTCAAAATGAGATTTGGTAGCATCTATTGGCAACAGAAGGAAGAGGCAGGAGAGATGGCTCAGTGCTTAAGAGCATTGCCTGCTGAGTTTGATGAGGCCAAGTGCAGACATAGAGTCAGGGCAAAGGCCAGGGCCCACATTATTTTGACTGAATTAGGCAAAGGATTTTTAGGATGTTAAAGACTCACAGGTCTATCACCATGAGCCATCATGCTTCAGAGACAACACTAAGGAGAGTAAGGCAAGATGGCTAGAAGAAGAAAACACTGGCATGTTCACGTGCCTTAAGGAGAACTCACATCCAAGACAATCAAAGGACTACAAACACCAGCAAAATGTTATCCAATTTAAAGCCAGAGAAACAATTTATGCTGACCTCCTCTATGAGGTACATGAACAGCTAATAGGTCCATGGAGATCCCTGTACTCCACATGTTAGGGGAATGCAGATGTGATCCACACACCACATTGAGTACCTCGTTTAGTTAAAGAAGTTGAAAAACGGGGTGGACAGATGGCTCAGTGGTTAAGAGCATTGCCTGCTCTTCCAAAGATCAGAAGTTCGATTCCTGGACATCACATAATTGCTTCAAAATGAGGTTTGGTGCCCTCTACTGGAAGCTGAAGGAAGAGGCAGGAGAGATGTCTTGGTGCTTAAGAGCATGCCTGCTGAGTTTGATGAGGCCAAGTGCAGACATACAGCCAGGGCCCAGGTTGTTGGGACTGAATCAGGCAAAACATTTTGTTAGGATAATAAAGACTCACAGCTCTATCACCATGAGCCAGCATGCTTCAGAAACACCACCAAGCAGAGTAAGGCAAGATGGTTAGAAGAAGAAAATACTAGCATGTTCATGTGCCTGAAGAAGAACTCACATCGAAGACATACAAAGGAACAAACACCAACAAAAGCTTAACCAATTTAAAGCCAGTGAAAAAATTTGTCTAAACCTCCTCTATGAGGTACACGAATAGCCAACAGATCCATGGAGACCCCTGTACTTCACATGTTAGGAAAATGCAGATGTGATCCACACATCATTGAGTACATCTGGGTTAGGTAAAGAAGTAGAAAAACAGGTTGGAGAGATGGCTCAGTGTTTAAGAGCATTTCGTGCTCTTTCATCCACCTGTATTCAAATTCAAGCAACCACATAATGGCTAACAACCATCTGCACTGAGGTCTTGTGCCCTTTTTTGGATGCAGAAAGATGCGCTGACAGATAGATCAGTGGTTAAGAATACTGGCTGCTCTTCTAAAGGTCAGAAGTTCGATTCCTAGACATCACATAATTGCTTCAAAATGAGGTTTGTTTCTCTCTAGTGGAAGCAGAAGGAAGAGGCAGGAGAGATGTCTTGGTGGTTAAGAGTATGCCTGCTGAGTTGGATGAGGCCAAGAGCAGACATAGAGTCAGGGCATAGGCCAGGGCCCACGTTATTGTGAATGAATTAGGCAAACGTTTTTTTAGGATGTTAAAGACTCACAGCTCTATCACCATGAGACAACGTGCTTCAGAGACAACACTAAGGAGAGTAAGGCAAGATGGCTAGAAGAAGAATACACTGGCATGTTCATGTGCCTTAAAGAGAACTCACATCCAAGACAATCAAAGGACTACAAACACCAGCAAAATGTTAACCAATTTAAAGCCAGAGAAATAATTTATGCTGACCTCCTCTATGAGGAACATGAACAGCCAATAGGTCCATGGAGACCCCTGTACTCCACATGTTAGGGGAATGCCGATGTGATCCAACACCACTTTGAGTAAACATGGTTTAGTTAAAAAAGTTGAAAAACGGGTCGGAGAGATGGCTCATTGCCTGCTCTTCCAAAGATCAGAAGTTCGATTCCTGGACATCACATAATTGCTTCAAAATGAGGTTTAGTGCCCTCTACTGGAAGCAAAAGAAAGAGGCAGGAGAGATGTCTTGGTGGTTAAGAGCATGCCTGCTGAGTTTGATGATGCCAAGTGCAGACATACAGCCAGGGCCAGGTTGTTGGGACTGAATCAGGCAAAACATTTTGTTAGGATAATAAAGACTCACTGCTCTATCACCATGAGCCAGCATGCTTCAGAGACACCACCAAGCAGAGTAAGAGTAAGGCAAGATGGTTAGAAGAAGAAAATACTAGCATGTTCATGTGCCTGAAGAAGAACTCACATCCAAGACATACAAAGGAACAAACACCAAAAAAAGCTTAACCAATTTAAAGCCAGTGAAATAATTTGTGTAGACATCCTCTATGAGGTACACGAATGGCCAACAGATCCATGGAGACCCCTGTACTTCAAATGTGAGGAAAATGCAGATGTGATCCACACATCATTCAGTACATCTGGTTTAGGTAAAGAAGTAGAAAAACGGGTTGGAGAGATGGCTGAGTGTTTAACAGCATTTCGTGGCTCTTTCATCCTCCTGTATTCAATTTCAAGCAACCACATAATGGCTCACAACCATCTGCACTGAGGTCTTGTGCCCTCTTTTGGATGCAGAAAGAAGCGCTCGAGAGATAGCTCAGTGGTTAAGAATCCTGGCTGCCTTTCTAAAGGTCAGAAGTTCGATTCCTGGCAACCCCAGTTTTGTTCTCAAAATGAGATTTGGTGCCATCTACTGGCAACAGAAGGAAGAGGCAGGAGAGATGGTTCAATGCTTAAGAGCATTGCCTGCTGAGTTTGATGAGGCCAAGTGCAGACATAGAGTCAAGGCAAAGGCCAGGGCCCACGTTATTGTGACTGAATTAGGCAAATGTTTTTTTAGGATGTTTAAGACTCACAGCTCTATCACCATGAGACATCGTGCTTCAGAGACAACACTAAGGAGAGTAAGGCAAGATGGCTAGAAGAAGAAAACACTGGCATGTTCATGTGCCTTAAAGAGAACTCACATCCAAGACAATCAAAGGACTACAAACACCAGCAAAAGGTTAACCAATTTAAAGCCAGAGAAACAATTTATCCTGACCTCCGCTATGAGGTACATGAACAGCCAATAGGTCCATGGAGACCCCTGTACTTCAAATGTTAGGAAAATGCAGATGTGATCCACAAATTTTTAAGTACATCTGGGTTAGGTAAAGAAGTAGAAAAACGGGTTGGAGAGATGGCTCAGTTTTTAAGAGCATTTCGTGCTCTTTCATCCTCCTGTATTCAATTTCAAGCAACCATATAATGGCTCACAATCATCTGCACTGAGGTTTTGTTCCGTCTTTTGAATGCAGAAAGAAGCACAGAGATAGCTCAGTGGTTAAGAATACTGGATGCCCTTCTAAACGTCAGAAGTTCGATTCCAGGCAACCACAGTTTTTGCTCTCAAAATGAGATTTGGTGCCATCTACTGGCAACAGAATGAAGTGGCTGGAGAGATGGCTCAGTGCTTAAGAGCATTGCCTGCTGAGTTTGATGAGGCCAAGTGCAGACATAGAGTCAGGGCAAAGGCCAGGGCCCACGTTATTGTGACTGAATTAGGCAAACATTTTTTTAGGATATTAAAGACTCACAGCTCTATAACCATGAGACGGCGTGCTTCATTGACACAACTAAGGAGAGTAAGGCAAGATGGCTTGAAGAACAAAACACTGGAACGTTCACGTGCCTTAAAGAGAACTCACATCCAAGACAATCAAAGGACTACAAACACCAGCAAAATGTTAACCAATTTAAAGCCAGAGAAACAATTTATGCTGACCACCACTATGAGGTCCATGAACAGACAAATGGTCCATGGAGACCCCTGTACTCCACATGTTAGGGGAATGCAGATGTGATCCACACACCACATTAGTCAAACCTGGTTTATTTAAAGAAGTTGAAAAACAGGTCGGAGAGATGGCTCAGTGGTTAAGAGCATTGCCTGGTCTTCCAAAGACCAGAAGTTCGATTCCTGGACATCACATAATTGCTTCAAAATGAGGTTTGGTGCCCTCTACTGGAAGCAGAAGGAAGAGGCAGGAGAGATGTCTTGGTGCTTAAGAGCATGCCTGCTGAGTTTGATGAGGCCAAGTGCAGACATACAGCCAGGGCCCAGGTTTTTGGGACTGAATCAGGCAAAACATTTTGTTAGGATAATAAAGACTCACAGCTCTATCACCATGAGCCAGCATGCTTCAGAGACACCACCAAGCAGAGTAAGGCAAGATGGTTAGAAGAAGAAAATACTAGCATGTTCGTGTGACTGAAGAAGAACTCACATCCAAGACATACAAAGGAACAAACACCAACAAAAGCTTAACCAATTTAAAGCCAGTGAAACAATTTGTCTAGACCTCCTCTATGAGGTACACGAATGGCCAACAGATCCATGGAGACCCCTTGACTTCAAATGTTAGGAAAATGCAGATGTGATCCACACATCATTGAGTACAGCTGGTTTAGGTAAAGAAGTAGACATACGGGTTGGAGAGATGGCTCAGTGTTTAAGAGCATTTCGTGCTCTTTCATCCTCCTGTATTCAATTTCAAGCAACCACATAATGGCTCACAACTTCCGCGCCAGCGCGGGCTGGAATCAAGAGTCTCGGCGGAGGGTGTCCAGGTTGAATGAATACACAGAGCAGCAGGTTGAGGTGGAACAGCTTTCTTTATTGTCTGCTGGGCTGGTTTTATAACATGGCACCAAATGAGGAGGGGGCTGCGAAGGGACTGTAACCTGACCCTGGCAGGGATCAAGGACATGTCACCATGCACTCAAAATTCCTTCCTTCCCTGCTCCAGGAGCAGAGGGAATTTATTATGTTTTCCTTGCAGATAAGCACCTCAAATGGGGGCAGGGCTATCAACTCGGGGCTGCAATTCCCACAATTCCCCCTACTTTATTTTATAATGAGGGATCCTGTCTTAGGTCCTGTGAGAGAAGTACCTTCCCTTACCCGTCATAGGGCCCCCGATGCCCTGTCTTAGGTGGGGGGTCTCCCCACAGGTTGCCCGTCCTTGGAGGCCCTCATTTTTTCAGCATCTGTAGCCACACCTCATGACTTCTGGGAGAGTCATGCGCCAGACTGAGTAACACCTGACGGTGGGCAAGCTCAGTCAGAGTGAAGATGTTTAAGACTCGTTTTAAGAGGAGCAGGCCTACTGCCACCCCTACTAGTCCCAAGATCCCCAGGGATAAGGCACCTCCCCATCGCTGTGCCCAACCCCCAATCTGGGCCATGGTATTCCACCATCCCTCAGCAGATACAGGTTCAACACGAGTTTCATTAATTGCAATAATTTGATGTACCAAAGAGTGGGTAAAGTTTACAAAGGAATCATTCCAAGGTCCCCTAAGGTACGCATTAAGGCGTTGCACCTCAAAGGACATATTTTTCACTTCCATAAGGGTCACACAGGCAGAATGATAAAAATGAGAACAAGAGGCTTGTTGCACCATCCACAACACATTAATCTGTTCCTGTAATAAGGCTGTTTGCTGATTTAAATTTAACATCCCCAACTGAATATGTGAGTTAATAGTATTTTGAGTTTCTAAGGCCTGGGTAACACGGGCAGCAAGAGTGTTAACAGTCTCTGCAGTAGCTGCACTCTAGGACACGGTGATTCCTGCAACGGTGGCAGCTGTGGCTGATATGGTGATAGCTGCGATGACTGCGGCGGTGATCCCAAAGTCTCTTCTTTCTCTATACAAGATAAGCTCTCGTCCATCATGTGGGTATTCTACCACCAGGGGAATCAGGGCAGGAATCCTCACCATCAGCACGGACTCATCCATCGGGGACCAGCAGTTGCTCAAAAGGCAGGATCTGGAAGAACAATTAAGGACACCATCCTCCCCGACCGACCCATTAAAGGAGACAAACATAAAGGGAGGTAGAACACAAGCTAGGCTGACAATAGAGAAATTCATTCCCGCTGCATAATTAATCTGGAGGGAGGTTTCAAAGATGTCCGATGTGTTCATCGGGCTGTGGCATTGAAGGCCAAGCCCCTTTGAAGGGCTAAAGGTCTAATATCTGTACATGCACGAGGGCCACAGAGAAACATGCCTGCGAACGTAGGTGAAACTCCTGCCATATTTGGATTTCTATAGGAATAATCAAAGGCCCCTCCCAAGGAGTTTTTAAAGGTAGGTCGGTGACCAAACCACCATAAATATTTATCTCCCTCCAATTTCCAGGGTTCCTTAGGAGCACAATTTCCCCAAGGCAATGGTAAATATAATTTGAAGGATTGTGGCGTCTTCCAACATAAGGGAGCTGGTCTCGGAGGGGTAGGGAGTCCAGAAACATTTCTTTTAAAATTTATTGGGTAAAAGATATCTCTCAATCCAAAACAGGGATGCCCAGAAGAATTAGAAGAAAAGTCTCCCAAAGAATAATTACTAAGGACCACACATGGCCCAGAAAGGGAGACACTAGGCATCTCTGAAATATTGTTAATCCTCCGGAAGCAGAGGGCATGAGATATATCAAACGTTAAAATACCCAGTGAGGATCTTTCTAATGCTGTATTTGCTGCAGGAACTCCCAAGGTATAATTGGTGGAGTAAAAGGATGGAAAAACAGAGCTTATTTTACTTACTGGCATCAGTATGGGTGGATTCCTCACCAGTGCCCATCTCAGGCCTCCCTCGATGTTCTTCACTTGAACCCATATTATCAGGGCCAGTACAACCCGACTCCACCGGCCGAACATTCCGCTCTGGCACCCAGATGGGTTTTTTGGTTCCTGGAGGGAAGACACAAATGGCTCCCCTCACCCTAGCCAGCATAGGTGTGGGTGATTGCCATTGTCCCGTGATACTATCCTTCCATATAACCCAGCCCAGAGATTGGGAGGGTTACTGCCAATGTCTTTCCATTGCCGATAGACCTTGTTTATCTACTGTTAGAAAATTAAAAATGTATAAAATTGTAGATAATTGGGTATTTGGGGAGGTGATATACTCCCCCTTCTTTATTTTACAAAAGAACTGTTTAAGGGTAGCATGCGTGCGCTCCACTATGGCCTGACCTGTGGGATTATGTGGAATTCCAAAGGTATGTGTAATTTGTTGTTCTTGGCAAAATTTTGCAAACCGTTGGCTGGTATAAGCCGGTCCGTTGTCTGTTTTGAGAAAGTCTGGGATGCCCATATAGGCAAAAGCCTGTAGACAATGGGCAATAACATCCTTAATCTTTTCCCCTGAATGTAGGGAGGCATAAATTACCTTGGAATAAGTATCTATAGAGACATGTAAAAATTTAAGTCTGCCAGCTTGGGACAAATGGGTAACATCTATCTGCCAAAGGTGGTTAGGACTGAGGCCTCGAGGATTAACACCTTCATTGGGGGCATTATGAAATGGAGCACAAGCTGGACATTGGGACGTGATTTGAGTAGCCGTGGCTAAAGAACAGCCAGAGTGAAACTTTAGAGAAGAGGCATTTAAATGATACTTTTCATGAAGATGACGGGCTCGTTGTTCCTCAGAAAGGAACAATGCCATTGGGCGGGTGAGGGAATCAGCAAGCTTATTTCCCTCTGCCAAGGGCCCTGGCAAATCAGTATGGGCCCAAATGTGACCAACAAAGGCAGGAAACACTCTTTGGCATATAAGACTTTGTAGCTGAACCAAAAGGTGGAAAACCTGAGAGGTAGGTAATATGTATGCTGAAGTTTCCAATGGCCCGACAATTCTTGCCACATATATACTATCAGTATACAAGTTGAAGGGTTGATCCTTGAAAAGAGAAAAGGCCATAAGGCAGGCCGTGAGTTCTGCAGCTTGGGCAGAAATTGGACCTAGGGGCTGCTTTTCTTTAATTGAATCAGAAACTACCACTGCATAGCCCTTGGAAGAACCATCAGTGAACACTGAGCGCACTCCTTTAAGGGGGGAGGTTTTAATAATTTTTGGAAAAATAACAGGATGATTCTTAAAAAAGGAAATTAAACGGGAATCAGGATAATGGTTATCAAAAATGGCTCCAGTGGTGGTGATGAACAAGGTCCATCCATCTTGAACCCTCTGTAGCCTTGCTATTTCTTCCTTTTGATAAGGGATTAGAAATTTATTTGGGATCCTGCCAAAAACTTGTAAACTAAAATCATATGCCTTCCATAGGAGCTGTAGCACCATTTCATAATATGGAGTCACCACCTTCTTAGGGGAAGCAGGTAAATGTAGCCAATAAATTGGTCCCCTTTGCCAAAAAACTCCAGTAGGAGAAAATTGTGAAGAAAAGACCATGAAATAAAAAGGGCAGTCATAATTGAGGCGACGGAGATGTGCTCGCTCAAGAGCATTAAGCAAGGCATATAGGACTTCTTTTGCCGCTGGAGTCATGATCCTGGGGGAGGCAGGGGAAGGGTCCCCAGGCAGCATGTCATAAAGGGGCTTAAGAGCTCCTGTAGGAATGGAAAGGGGGGAACGGATCCACTGAACATCTCCCAATAATCTCTGCCAGTCATGGAGGGTCCGCAAATGGGAGCAATCCAGCTGCAGTCTCTGAGGCTGAAGCCCAATGGATTGGATTTGAAAGCCCAGATAGGAATAGGGCGGTTGCATCTGCACTTTCTCTGGGGCCAAAATGAACCCATGTCCCTCTAGAAGGGTCTGTAACTCTGCAAACATTAACAAACTTTCCTCTTTTGTTGGTACTGCCAGAAGTATATCATTTATATAAAGGACATTATGGAAGGAGGAAAACTTAAGCCAAAGTGGATCCAAAGAAGCTGCAACATATATTTGACAAATTGAAGGACTGGCAGCCCAGTCCTGGATTGTTAGGGTCAGGAATTTTTATAACAGGGGCAATCACTGGGCAGCACTTAACGCCTCCGCGGGGAGCCTCCTCCTAGAGCCTCCTCGAGCCCAACCAAGTGGGAGGGGCCAGAGAGGTCCCGAACTAGTCAGAAAGAGGATAGGGAGGGGGCTTGTCCTGCTCCCCAGAGGTCCCCTTTGTCTTTTCTTTTAAATGGGCCCTGCGTAATTCCCGTAATTCCTGCTGCAGCGCTGCGATTTCTCCCTCCAAAACTTCTTCTTCTGAACCTGTTGATTCCCCCAAGCTCTCTTCAAAATCAGACAAAGAAGGGTAGAGGCGTGTTTGCGCCGAAGAAATTTGCTTGGGGCGAGCCCCTAAGCTCTCAGACGAAACTTGGTCCTGGGATTCACTTCCCTCCCCCTTGTCTGGAGGTTTTCACTTTCTTTTAATCTTTCTCTTTTCTACCTTGTCGGGCCTCCCCTCAGCAGGCTGAGAGAGCAGTTCGGCCTCTGTTTCAGAGGCATTATCAGAACAAAGGGAAGCCTTAATCTCACTATCTTGGATCTCAGATAACACCTCTTTTGTTGCTTCCAAAGCCTGCTTAACCCAGACTTTCTCTGTAAGCAAAGCATCCCTGATTAGTCTCCAAAGGGAGAACGTGGCCATTGGTAGGGCTTCAGGCCCCTCCTTTCTCAACGTTTTCTGAAGATCCCCGTGGACTGGTTCCCATTCAGAAATATTGAGGGCTCCACTGGTGACGAACCAGGGACTCCATGTCTCTATAGTTTTAATAAAATCTTCTAAAGTCTTAGTTTTTACAGCTGCTCCCTGCTCTTTCAATAATCTCTTTAACTGAAACTTTAACTCCGATTTACTTGTAATATTACCCATATTAATTAATTAATTAATTAACATTCCTTTATATAATTAATTCCCCAATGCATCCCAGCCGGCTTACGGGATGACCCAGTCCACTGTACCTCACTTTCCGATCTCGGTTGGGACCTCCAGTTACCGCGCCAGCGCGGGCTGGAACCAAGAGTCTCAGCGGAAGGTGTCCAGGATGAATGAATACACAGAGCAGCAGGTTGAGGTGGAACAGCTTTCTTTATTGTCTGCTGGGCTGGTTTTATAACATGGCACCAAATGAGGAGGGGGCTGCGAAGGTACTGTAACCTGACCCTGGCAGGGATCAAGGACCGGTCACCATGCACTCAAAATTCCTTCCTTCCCTGCTCCAGGAGCAGAAGGAATTTATTATGTTTTGTTGCAGATAAGCACCTCAAATGGGGGCAGGGCTATCAACTCGGGGCTGCAATTCCCACACACAACCATCTGCACAGAGGTCTTGTGCCCTCTTTTGGATGCAGAAAGAAGCGCTCGAGAGATAGCTCAGTGGTTAAGAATCCTGGCTGCCCTTCTAAAGGTCAGAAGTTCGATTCCTGGCAACCACAGTTTTGCTCTCAAGATGAGATTTGGTGCCATCTACTGGCAACAGAAGGAAGAGACAGGAGAGATGGCTCAGTGCTTAAGAGCATTGCCTGCTGAGTTTGATGAGGCCAAGTGCAGACAGAGAGTGAGGGCAAAGTCCAGGGCCCACATTATTGTGACTGAATTAGGCAAACGTTTTTTAGGATGTTAAAGATTCACAGCTCTATCACCATGAGACAACGTGCTTCAGAGACAACACTAAGGAGAGTAAGGAAAGATGGCTAGAAGAAGAAAACACTGGCATGTTCATGTGCCTTAAAGAGAACTCACATCCAAGACAATCAAAGCACTACAAACACCAGCAAAATGTTAACCAATTTAAAGCCATAGAAACAATTTATGCTGACCTCCTCTATGAAGAACATGAACAGCCAATAGGTCCAAGGAGACCCCTGTACTCCACATGTTAGGGGAATGCAGATGTGATCCACACACGACATTGAGTAAACCTGGTTTAGTTAAAGAAGTTGAAAAACGGGTCGGAGAGATGGCTCAGTGGTTAAGAGCATTGCCTGCTCTTCCAAAGATCAGAAGTTCGATTCCTGGACATCACATAATTGCTTCAAAATGAGGTTTGGTGCCCTCTACTGGAAGCAGAAGGAAGAGGCAGGAGAGATGTCTTGGTGGTTAAGAGCATGCCTGCTGAGTTTGATGAGGCCAAGTGCAGACATACAGCCAGGGCCCAGGTTGTTGGGACTGAATCAGGCAAAACATTTTTTTTTCTTTTTTGGTTCCTTGAGACAGGATTTCTCTGTAGCTTTGGAGCCTGTCTTGGAACTAGCTTTTGTAGCCCAGACTGGCCTCGACCTCACAGAGATCCATCTGCCTCTGCCTCCTGAGTGCTAGGATTAAAGGCGTGCGCCACCACCGCCTGGTGCCAGGCAAAACATTTTGTTAGGATAATAAAGACTCACAGCTCTATCACCATGAGCCAGCATGCTTCAGAGACACCACCAAGCAGAGTAAGGCAAGATGGTTAGAAGAAGAAAATACAAGCATGTTCATGTGCCTGAAGAAGAACTCACATCCAAACATACAAAGGAACAAACACCAACAAAAGCTTAACCAATTTAAAGCCAGTGAAACAATTTGTCTAGACCTCCTCTATGAGGTACACGAATGGCCAACAGATCCATGGAGACCCCTGTACTTCAAATGTTAGGAAAATGCAGATGTGATCCACACATCATTGAGTACATCTGGTTTAGGTAAAGAAGTAGAAAAACGGGTTGGAGAGATGGCTCAGTGTTTAAGAGCATTTCGTGCTCTTTCATCCACCTGTATTCAAATTCAAGCACCTACATAATGGCTCATAACCATCTGCACTGAGGTCTTGTGCCCTCTTTTGGATGCAGAAAGAAGCGCTCGAGAGATAGCTCAGTGGTTAAGAATCCTGGCTGCCCTTCTAAAGGTCAGAAGTTCGATTCCTGGCAACCACAGTTTTGTTCTCAAGATGAGATTTGGTGCCATCTACTGGCAACAGAAGGAAGAGGCAGGAGAGATGGCTCAGTGCTTAAGAGCATTGCCTGATGAGCTTGATGATGCCAAGTGCAGACATAGAGTGAGGGCAAAGGCCAGGGCCCACGTTATTGTGACTGAATTAGGCAAACGTTTTTTTAGGATGTTAAAGACTCACAGCTCTATCACCATGAGACAACGTGCTTCAGAGACAACACTAAGGAGAGTAAGGCAAGATGGCTAGAAGAAGAAAACACTAGCATGTTCATGTGCCTTAAAGAGAACTCACATCCAGACAATCAAAGGACTACAAACACCAGCAAAACGTTAACCAATTTAAAGCCAGAGAAACAATTTATCCTGACCTCCTCTATGAGGTACATGAACAGCCAATAGGTCCATGGAGACCCCTGTACTCCACATGTTAGGGGAATGCTTATGTGATCCACACACCACATTGAGTAAACCTGGGTTAGTTAAAGAAGTTGAAAAACGGGTCGGAGAGATGGCTCAGTGGTTAAGAGCATTGCCTGCTCTTCCAAAGAGCAGAAGGTTGATTCCTGGACATCACATAATTGCTTCAAAATGAGGTTTGGTGCCCTCTCCTGGAAGCAGAAGGAAGAGGCAGGAGAGATGTCTTGTTGCTTAGGAGCATGCCTGCTGAGTTTGATGAGGCCAAGTGCAGACATACTGCCAGGGCCCAGGTTGTTGGGACTGAATCAGGCAAAACATTTTGTTAGGATAATAAAGACTCACAGCTCTATCACCATGAGCCAGCATGCTTCAGAGACACCACCAAGCAGAGTAAGGCAAGATGGTTAGAAGAAGAAAATACAAGCATGTTCATGTGCCTGAAGAAGAACTCACATCCAAACATACAAAGGAACAAACACCAACAAAAGCTTAACCAATTTAAAGCCAGTGAAACAATTTGTCTAGACCTCCTCTATGAGGTACACGAATGGCCAACAGATCCATGGAGACCCCTATACTTCAAATGTTAGGAAAATGCAGATGTGATCCACACATCATTGAGTACATCTGGTTTAGGTAAAGAAGTAGAAAAACGGGTTGGAGAGATGGCTCAGTGTTTAAGAGCATTTCGTGCTCTTTCATCCACCTGTATTCAAATTCAAGCACCCACATAATGGCTCACAACCATCTGCACTGAGGTCTTGTGCCCTCTTTTTGATGCAGAAAGAAGCGCTCGAGAGATAGCTCAGTGGTTAAGAATCCTGGCTGCCCTTCTAAAGGTCAGAAGTTCGATTCCTGGCAACCACAGTTTTGCTCTCAAGATGAGATTTGGTGCCCTCTACTAGCAACAGAAGGAAGAGGCAGGAGAGATGGCTCAGTGCTTAAGAACATTGCCTGCTGAGTTTGATGAGGCCAAGTGCAGACATAGAGTCAGGGCAAAGGCCAGGGCCCACGTTATTGTGACTGAATTAGGCAAACGTTTTTTTAGGATGTTAAAGACTCACAGCTCTATCACCATGAGCCATCGTGCTTCAGAGACAACACTAAGGAGAGTAAGGCAAGATGACTAGAAGAAGAAAACACTGGCATGTTCATGTGCCTTAAAGGGAGCTCACATCAAGACAATCAAAGGACTACAAACACCAGCAAAATGTTAACCAATTTAAAGCCAGAGAAACAATTTATCCTGATCTCCTCTATGAGGTACATGAACAGCCAATAGGTCCATGGAGACCCCTGTACTCCACATGTTAGGGGAATGCAGATGTGATCCACACACCACATTGAGTAAACCTGGTTTAGTTAAAGAAGTTGAAAAACGGGTCGGAGAGATGGCTCAGTGGTTAAGAGCATTGCCTGCTCTTCCAAAGAGCAGAAGGTTGATTCCTGGACATCACATAATTGCTTCAAAATGAGGTTTGGTGCCCTCTCCTGGAAGCAGAAGGAAGAGGCAGGAGAGATGTCTTGTTGCTTAGGAGCATGCCTGCTGAGTTTGATGAGGCCAAGTGCAGACATACAGCCAGGGCCCAGGTTGTTGGGACTGAATCAGGCAAAACATTTTGTTAGGATAATAAAGACTCACAGCTCTATCACCATGAGCCAGCAAGCTTCAGAGACACCACCAAGCAGAGTAAGGCAAGATGGTAAGAAGAAGAAAATACCAGCATGTTCCTGTGCCTGAAGAAGAACTCACATCCAAGACATACAAAGGAACAAACACCAACAAAAGCTTAACCAATTTAAAGCCATTGAAACAATTTGTCTAGACCTCCTCTATGAGGTACACGAATGGCCACCAGATCCATGGAGACCCTGTACTTCAATGTTAGGAAAATGCAGATGTGATCCACACATCATTGAGTACATCTGGTTTAGGTAAAGAAGTAGAAAAACGGGTTGGAGAGATGGCTCAGTGTTTAAGAGCATTTCGTGCTCTTTCATCCTCCCGTATTCAATTTCAAGCAACCACATAATGGCTCACAACCATCTGCACTGAGGTCTTGTGCCCTCTGTTGGGTGCAAAAAGAAGCGCTCGAGAGATAGCTCAGTGGTTAAGAATCCTGGCTGCCCTTCTAAAAGTCAGAAGTTCGATTCCTGGCAACCACAGTTTTGCTCTCAAAATGAGATTTGGTGCCATCTACTGGCAACAGAAGGAAGAGACAGGAGAGATGGTTCAGTGCTTAAGAGCATTGCCTGCTGAGTTTGATGAGGCCAAGTGCAGACAGAGAGTAAGGGCAAAGTCCAGAGCCCACATTATTGTGACTGAATTAGGCAAACGTTTTTTTAGGATGTTAAAGACTCACAGCTCTATCACCATGAGACAACGTGCTTCAGAGACAACACTAAGGAGAGTAAGGAAAGATGGCTAGAAGAAGAAAACACTGGCATGTTCATGTGCCTTAAAGAGAACTCACATCCAAGACAATCAAAGCACTACAAACACCAGCAAAATGTTAACCAATTTAAAGCCAGAGAAACAATTTATGCTTACCTCCTCTATGAAGAACATGAACAGCCAATAGGTCCAAGGAGACCCCTGTACTCCACATGTTAGGGGAATGCAGATGTGATACACACACCACATTGAGTAAACCTGGTTTAGTTAAAGAAGTTGAAAAACGGGTCGGAGAGATGGCTCAGTGGTTAAGAGCATTGCCTGCTCTTCCAAAGATCAGAAGTTCGATTCCTGGACATCACATAATTGCTTCAAAATGAGGTTTGGTGCCCTCTACTGGAAGCAGAAGGAAGAGGCAGGAGAGATGTCTTGGTGGTTAAGAGCATGCCTGCTGAGTTTGATGAGGCCAAGTGCAGACATACAGCCAGGGCCCAGGTTGTTGGGACTGAATCAGGCAAAACATTTTTTTTCTTTTTTGGTTTCTTGAGACAGCATTTCTCTGTAGCTTTGGAGCCTGCCTTGGAACTAGATTTTGTAGCCCATACTGGCCTCGACCTCACAGAGATCCATCTGCCTCTGCCTCCTGAGTGCTAGGATTAAAGGAGTGCGCCACCACCGCCTGGTGCCAGGCAAAACATTTTGTTAGGATAATAAAGACTCACAGCTCTATCACCATGAGCCAGCATGCTTCAGAGACACCACCAAGCAGCGTAAGAGTAAGGCAAGATGGTTAGAAGAAGAAAATACTAGCATGTTCATGTGCCTGAAGAAGAACTCACATCGAAGACGTACAAAGGAACAAACACCAACAAAAGCTTAACCAATTTAAAGACAGTGAAACAATTTGTCTAGACCTCCTCTATGAGGTACACGAATGGCCAACAGATCCATGGAGACCCCTGTACTTCAAATGTTAGGAAAATGCAGATGATATCCACACATCATTGAGTACATATGGTTTAGCTAAAGAAGTAGAAAAACGGGTTGGAGAGATGGCTCAGTGTTTAAGAGCATTTCGTGCTCTTTCATCCTCCTGTATTCAATTTCAAGCAACTACATAATGGCTCACAACCATCTGCACTGAGGTCTTGTGCCCTCTTTTGGATGCAGAAAGAAGCGCTCGAGAGATAGCTCAGTGGTTAAGAATCCGGGCTGCCCTTCTAAAGGTCAGAAGTTCGATTCCTCGCAACCACAGTTTTGCTCTCAAAATGAGATTTGGTGCCATCTACTGGCAACAGAAGGAAGAGGCAGGAGAGATGGTTCAGTGCTTAAGAGCATTGCCTGCTGAGTTTGATGAGGCCAAGTGCATTTATATAGTCAGGGCAAAGGCCAGGGCCCACGTTATTGTGACTGAATTAGGCAAAGGTTTTTTTAGGATGTTAAAGACTCACAGCTCTATTACCATGAGACAACGTGCTTCAGAGACAACACTAAGGAGAGTAAGGAAAGATGGCTAGAAGAAGAAAACACTGGCATGTTCATGTGCCTTAAAGAGAACTCACATCCAAGACAATCAAAGGACTACAAACACCAGCAAAATGTTAAACAATTTAAAGCCAGAGAAACAATTTATCCTGACCTCCTCTATGAGGTACATGAACAGCCAATAGGTCCATGGAGACCCATGTACTCCACATGTTAGGGGAATGCAGATGTGATCCACACACCACATTGAGTAAACCTGGTTTAGTTAAAGAAGTTGAAAAACGGGTCGGAGAGATGGCTCAGTGGTTAAGAGCATTGCCTGCTCTTCCAAAGATCAGAAGTTCGATTCCTGGACATCACATAATTGCTTCAAAATGAGGTTTGGTGCCCTCTACTGGAAGCAGAAGGAAGAGGCAGGAGAGATGTCTTGGTGGTTAAGAGCATGCCTGCTGAGTTTGATGAGGCCAAGTGCAGACATACAGCCAGGGCCCAAGTTGTTGGGACTGATTCAGGCAAAACATTTTTTTTTCTTTTTTGGTTTCTTGAGACAGGATTTCTCTGTAGCTTTGGAGCGTGTCTTGGAACTAGCTTTTGTAGCCCAGACTGGCCTCGACCTCACAGAGATCCATCTTCCTCTGCCTCCTGAGTGCTAGGATTAAAGGCGTGCGCCACCAACGCCTGGTGCCAGGCAAAACATTTTGTTAGGATAATAAAGACTCACAGCTCTATCACCATGAGCCAGCATGCTTCAGAGACACCACCAAGCAGAGTAAGGCAAGATGGTAAGAAGAAGAAAATTCCAGCATGTTCATGTGCCTGAAGAAGATCTCACATCCAAGACATACAAAGGAACAAACACCAACAAAAGCTTAACCAATTTAAAGCCAGTGAAACAGTTTGTCTAGACCTCCTCTATGAGGTACACGAATGGCCAACAGATCAATGGAGACCCCTGTATTTCAAATGTTAGGAAAATGCAGATGTGATCCACACATCATTGAGTACTTCTGGTTTAGGTAAAGAAGTAGAAAAACGGGTTGGAGAGATGGCTCAGTGTTTAAGAGCATTTCGTGCTCTTTCATCCTCCCGTATTCAATTTCAAGCACCCACATTATGGCTCACAACCATCTGCACTGAGGTCTTGTGATATCTTTGGGATGCAGAAAGAAGCGCTCGAGAGATAGCTCAGTGGTTAAGAATCCTGGCTGCCCTTCTAAAGGTCAGAAGTTCGATTCGTGGCAACCACAGTTTTGTTCTCAAAATGAGATTAGGTGCAATCTACTGGCAACAGAAGGAAGAGGCAGGAGAGATGGCTCAGTGTTTAAGAGCATTTCGTGGTCTTTCTTCCTCCTGTATCCAATTTCAAGCAACCACATAATGTCTCACAACCATCTGCACTGAGGTCTTGTGCCCACTTTTGCATGCAGAAAGAAGCGCTCGAGAGATAGCTCAGTGGTTAAGAATCTTGGCTGACTTCTAAAGGTCAGAAGTTCGATTCCTGGCAACCACAGTTTTGCTCTCAAAATGAGATTTGGTGCCGTCTACGGGCAACAGAAGGAAGAGGCAGAGAGATGGCTCAGTGCTTAAGAGCATTGGCTGCTGAGTTTGATGAGGCCAAGTGCAGACATAGAGTCAGGGCAAAGGCCAGGGCCCACGTTATTGTGACTGAATTGGGCAAACGTTTTTTTAGGATGTTAAAGACTCACAGCTCTATCACCATGAGACATCGTGCTTCAGAGACAACACTAAGGAGAGTAAGGCAAGATGGCTAGAAGAAGAAAACACTGGCATGTTCATGTGCCTTAAAGAGAACTCACATCCAAGAAAATCAAAGGACTACAAACACCAGCAAAATATTAACCAATTTAAAGCCAGAGAAACAATTTATCCTGATCTCCTCTATGAGGTACATGAACAGCCAATAGGTCCATGGAGACCCCTGTACTCCACATGTTAGGTGAATGCAGATGTGATCCACACACCACATTGAGTAAAGCTGGCTTAGTTAAAGAAGTTGAAAAACGGGTCGGAGAGATGTCTCAGTGGTTAAGAGCATTGCCTGCTCTTCCAAAGTACAGAAGTTCGATTACTGGACAGCACATAATTGCTTCAAAATGAGGTTTGGTGCCCTCTACTGAAAGCAGAAGGAAGAGGCAGGAGAGATGTCTTGGTGGTTAAGAGAAGGCCTGCTGAGTTTGATGAGGCCAGGGCCCAGGTTGTTGGGACTGAATCAGGCAAAACATTTTGTTAGGATAATAAAGACTCACAGCTCTATCACCATGAGCCAGCATGCTTCAGAGACACCACCAAGCATAGTAAGGCAGGATGGTTAGAAAAACAAAACACTAGCATGTTCATGTGCCTGAAGAAGAACTCACATCCAAGACATACAAAGGAACAAACACCAACAAAAGCTTAACCAATTTAAAGCCAGTGAAACAATTTGTCTACACCTCCTCTATGAGGTACACGAATGGCCAACAGATCCATGGAGACCCCTGTACTTCAAATGTTAGGAAAATGCAGATGTGATCCACACATCATTGAGAACATCTGGTTTAGGTAAAGAAGTAGAAAAACGGGTGGCAGAGATGGCTCAGTGTTTAAGAGCATTTTGTGCTCTTTCTTCCTCCTGTATCCAATTTCAAGCAACCACATAATGTCTCACAACCATCTGCACTGAGGTCTTGTGCCCACTTTTGCATGCAGAAAGAAGCGCTCGAGAGATAGCTCAGTGGTTAAGAATCTTGGCTGCACTTCTAAAGGTCAGAAGTTCGATTCCTGGCAAACACAGTTTTGCTCTCAAAATGAGATTTGGTGCCGTCTACGGGCAACAGAAGGATGAGGCAGAGAGATGGCTCAGTGCTTAAGAGCATTGGCTGCTGAGTTTGATGAGGCCAAGTGCAGACATAGAGTCAGGGCAAAGGCCAGGGCCCACGTTATTGTGACTGAATTGTTTAAACGTTTTTTTAGGATGTTAAAGACTCACAGCTCTATCACCATGAGACATCGTGCTTCAGTGACAACACTAAGGAGAGCAAGGAAAGATGGCTAGAAGAAGAAAACACTGGCATGTTCATGTGCCTTAAAGAGAACTCACATCCAAGACAATAAAAGGACTACAAACACCAGCAAAATGTTAACCAATTTAAAGCCAGAGAAACAATTTATCCTGATCTCCTCTATGAGGTACATGAACAGCCAATAGGTCCATGGAGACCACAGTACTCCACATGTTAGGGGAATGCAGATGTGATCCACACACCACATTGAGTAAACCTGGTTTAGTTAAAGAAGTTGAAAAACGGGTCAGAGAGATGGCTCAGTGGTTAAGAGCATTGCCTGCTCTTCCAAAGTACAGAAGTTCGATTACTGGACAGCACATAATTGCTTCAAAATGAGGTTTGGTGCCCTCTACTGGAAGCAGAAGGAAGAGGCAGGAGAGATGTTTTCGTGGTTAAGAGCATGCCTGCTTAGTTTGATGAGGCCTAGTGCAGACATACAGCCAGGACCCAGGTTGTTGGGACTGAATCAGGCAAAACATTTTGTGAGGATAATAAAGACTCACAGCTCTATCACCATGAGCCAGCATGCTTCAGAGACACCACCAAGCAGAGCAAGGCAAGATGATTAGAAGAAGAAAATAGTAGCATGTTCATGTGCCTGAAGAAGAACTCACATCCAAGACATACAAAGGAACAAACAACAACAAAAGTTTAACCAATTTAAAGCCAGTGAAACAATTTGTCTACACCTCCTCTATGAGGTACACGAATGGCCAACAGACCAATGGAGACCCCTGAACTTCAAATGTTAGGAAAATGCAGATTTGATCCACACATCATTGAGTACATCTGGTTTAGGTAAAGAAGTAGTAAAACGGGTTGGAGTGATGTCTCGGTGTTTAAGAGCATTTCATGCTCTTTCATCCTCCTGTATCCAATTTCAAGAAACCACATAATGGCTCACAACCATCTGCACTGAGGTCTTGTGCCCTCTTTTGCATGAAGAAAGAAGCGCTCGAGAGATAGCTCAGTGGTTAAGAATCCTGGCTGCCCTTCTAAAGGTCAGAAGTTCGATTCCTGGCAACCACAGTTTTGCTCTCAAAATGAGATTTGGTGCCATCTACTGGCAACAGAAGGAAGAGGCAGGAGAGATGGCTCAGTGCTTAAGAGCATTGGCTGCTGTGTTTTATGAGGCCATGTGCAGACATAGAGTCAGGGCAAAGGCCAGGGCACACGTTATTTTGACTGAATTAGGCAAACGTTTTTTTAGGATGTTAAAGACTCAAACTCTATCACCATGAGACATCGTGCTTCAGAGACAACACTGAGGAGAGTAATGGCTAGAAGAAGAAAACACTGGCATGTTCATGTGCCTTAAAGAGAACTCACATCCAAGACAATCAAAGGACTACAAACACCAGCAATATGTTAACCAATTTAAAGCCAGAGAAACAATTTATCCTGACCTCCTCTATCAGGTACATGAACAGCCAATAGGTCCATGGAGACACCTGTACTCCACATGTTAGGTGAATGCAGATGTGATCCACACACCACATTGAGTAAACCTGGTTTAGGTAAAGAAGTTGAAAAACGGGTCGGAGAGATGGCTCAGTGGTTAAGAGCATTGCCTGCCCTTCCAAAGATCAGAAGTTCGATTCCTGGACATCTCATAATTGCTTCAAAATGAGGTTTGGTGCCCTCTACTGGAAGCAGAAGGAAGAGGCAGGAGAGAAGTCTTGGTGGTTAAGAGCATGCCTGCTGAGTTTGATGAGGCCAGGGCCCAGGTTGTTGGGACTGAATCAGGCAAAACATTTTGTTAGGATAATAAAGACTCACAGCTCTATCACCATGAGTCACCATGCTTCAGAGACACCACCAAGCAGAGTAAGGTAGGATGGTAGGAAGAAAAAAATACTAGCATGTTCTTGAGCCTGAAGAAGACTTCACATCCAAGACATACAAAGGAACAACACCAACAAAAGCTTAACCAATTTAAAGCCAGTGAAACAATATGTCTACACCTCCTCTATGAGGTACACGAATGGCCAACAGATCCATGGAGACCCCTGTACTTCAAATGTTAGGAAAATGCAGATGTGATCCACACATCATTGAGTACATCTGGTTTAGGTAAAGAAGTAGAAAAACGGGTGGCAGAGATGGCTAAGTGTTTAAGAGCATTTCGGGCTCTTTCTTCCTCCTGTATCCAATTTCAAGCAACCACATAATGGCTCACTTCCATCTGCACTGAGGTCTTGTACCCTCTTTTGCATGCAGAAAGGTGCTCTCGAGAGATAGCTCAGTGGTTGAGAATCCTGGCTGCCCTTCTAAAGGTCAGAAGTTCGATTCCTGGCAACCACAGTTTTGCTCTCAAAATGAGATTTGGTGCCATCTACTGGCAACAGAAGGAAGAGGCAGGGGAGATGGCTCAGTGCTTAAGAGCATTGGCTGCTGAGTTTGATGAGGCCAAATGCAGACATAGAGTCAGGACAAAGGCCAGGGCCCATGTAATTGTGACTGAATTGGGCAAACGTTTGTTTAGGATGTTAAAGACTCACAACTCTATCACCATGAGACATCGTGCTTCAGAGACAACACTAAGGAAAGTAAGGCAAGATGGTTAGAAGAAGAAAACACTAGCATGTTCATGTGCCTTAAAGAGAACTCACATCCAAGACAATCAAAGGACTACAAACACCAGCAAAATGTTAACCAATTTAAAGCCAGAGAAACAATTTATCCTGACCTCCTCTATCAGGTACATGAACAGCCATAGGTCCATGGAGACACCTGTACTCCACATGTTAGAGGAATGCAGATGTGATCCACACACCAAATTGAGTAAACCTGGTTTAGTTAAAGAAGTTGAAAAACGGGTCGGAGAGATGGCTCAGTGGTTAAGAGCATGCCTGTTTGGTTTGATGAGGCCTAGTGCAGACATACAGCCAGGACCCAGGTTTTTGGGACTGAATCAGGCAAAACATTTTGTTAGGATAATAAAGACTCACAGCTCTATCACCATGAGCCAGCATGCTGCAGAGACACCACCAAGCAGAGCAAGGCAAGATGATTAGAAGAAGAAAATAGTAGCATGTTCATGTGCCTGAAGAAGAACTCACATCCAAGACATAGAAAGGAACAAACAACAACAAAAGCTTAACCAATTTAAAGCCATTGAAACAATTTGTCTACACCTCCTCTATGAGGTACACGAATGGCCAACAGACCCATGGAGACCCCTGAACTTCAAATGTTAGGAAAATGCAGATGTGATCCACACATCATTGAGTACAACTTGTTTAGGTAAAGAAGTAGTAAAACGGGTTGGAGTGATGTCTCGGATTTTAAGAGCATTTCGTGCTCTTTCATCCTCCTGTATCCAATTTCAAGAAACCACATAATGGCTCACAACCATCTGCACTGAGGTCTTGTGCCCTCTTTTGCATGAAGAAAGAAGCGCTCGAGTCATAGCTCATTGGTTAAGAATCCTGACTGCCCTTCTAAAAGTCAGAAGTTCCATTCCTGGCAACCACATTTTTGCTCTATAAATGAGATTTGGTGCCATCTACTGGCAACAGAAGGAAGAGGCAGGAGAGATGGCTCAGTGCTTAAGAGCATTGGCTGCTGTGTTTCATGAGGCCAAGTGCAGACATAGAGTCAGGGCAAAGGCCAGGGCACACGTTATTTTGACTGAATTAGGCAAACGTGTTTTTAGGATGTTAAAGACTCACAACTCTATCACCATGAGACATCGTGTTCAGAGACAACACTAAGGAGAGTAAGGCAAGATGGCTAGAAGAAGAAAACACTGGCATGTTCATGTGCCTTAAAGAGAACTCACATCCAAGACAATCAAAGGACTACAAACACCAGTACAATGTTAACCAATTTAAAGCCAGAGAAACAATTTATCCTGACCTCCTCTATCAGGTACATGAACAGCGAATAGGTCCATGGAGACACCTGTACTCCACATGTTCGGGGAATGCAGATGTGATCCACACACCACATTGAGTACACCTTGTTTAGTTAAATAAGTTGAAAAACGGGTCGGAGAGATGGCTCAGTGGTTAAGAGCATTGCCTGCCTTTCCAAAGATCCGAACTTCGATTCCTGGACATCACATAATTGCTTCACAATGAGGTTTGGTGCCCTCTACTGGAAGCAGAAGGAAGAGGCAGGAGAGATGTCTTGGTGCTTAAGAGCATGCCTGCTGAGTTTGATGAGGCCAGGGCCCAGGTTGTTGGGACTGAATCAGGCAAAACATTTTGTTAGGATAATAAAGACTCACAGCTCTATCACCATGAGCCAGAATGCTTCAGAGACACCACCAAGCAGAGAAAGGGAAGATGGTTAGAAGAAGAAAATACTAGCATGTTCAAGTGCCTGAAGAAGAACTCACATGCAAGACATACAAAGGAACAAACACCAACAAAAGCTTAAACAATTTAAAGCCAGTGAAACAATTTGTCTACACCTCCTCTATGAGGTACACGAATGGCCAACAGATCCATGGAGACCCTTGAACTTCAAATGTTAGGAAAATGCAGATGTGATCCATACATCATTGAGTACATCTGGTTTAGGTAAAGAAGTAGAAAAACGGGTTGGAGTGATGTCTCGGTGTTTAAGAGCATTTCTTGCTCTTTCATCCTCCTGTATCCAATTTCAAGCAACTACTTAATGGCTCACAACCATCTGCACTGATGTCTTGTGCCCTCTTTTGGATGCCGAAAGAAGCGCTAGAGAGATAGCTCAGTGGTTAAGAATCCCGGCTGCCCTTCTGAAGGTCAGAAGTTCGATTCCTGGCAACCACAGTTTTGCTCTCAAAATGAGATTTGTTGCCATCTACGGGCAACAGAAAAAAGAGGCAGGAGTGATGGCTCAGTGCATTCAAAGAGCATTGCCTGCTGAGTTTGATGAGGCCAAGTGCAGACGTAGAGTCAGGGCAAAGGCCAGGGCCCACGTTATTGTGACTGAATTAGGCAAACGTTTGTTTAGGATGTTAAAGAGTCACAGCTCTATCACCATGAGCCATCGTGCTTCAGAGACAACACTAAGGAGAGTAAGGCAAGATGGCTAGAAGAAGAAAACACTGGCATGTTCATGTGCCTTAAAGAGAACTCACATCCAAGACAATCAAAGGACTACAAACACCAGCAAAATGTTAACCAATATAAAGCCAGAGAAACAATTTATCCTGACCTCCTCTATGAGGTACATGAACAGCCAATAGGTCCATGGAGACCCCTGTACTCCACATGTTAGAGGAATGCAGATGTGATCCACACACCACATTGAGTAAACCTGGTTTAGTTAAAGAAGTTGAAAAACGGGTCGGAGAGATGGCTCAGTGGTTAAGAGCATTGCCTGCTCTTCCAAAGATCAGAGTTCGATTCCTGGACATCACATAATTGCTTCACAATGAGGTTTGGTGCCCTCTATTGGAAGCAGAAGGAAGAGGCAGGAGAGATGTCTTGGTGGTTAAGAGCATACCTGCTGAGTTTGATGAGGCCAGTGCCCAGGTTGTTGGGACTGAACCAGGCAAATCATTTTATTAGGATAATAAAGACTCACAGCTCTATCACCATGAGCCAGCATGCTTCAGAGACACCACCAAGTAGAGTAAGGCAAGATGGTTAGAAGAAGAAAATACTAGCATGTTCATGTGACTGAAGGAGAACTCACATCCAAGACATACAAGGGAACAGACACCAACAAAATCTTAACCAATTTAAAGTCAGAGAAACAATTTATCTAGACCTCTTCTATGAGGTACTCGAATGGCCAATAGGTCCATGGAGACCCCTGTACTTCAAATGTTAGGTGAATGCAGATGTGATCCACAAAAGCTTATCCAATTTAAAGCCAGTGAAACAATTTGTCTAGACCTCCTCTCTGAGGTACACGAATGGAAAAAGGATCCATGGAGTCCCCTGTACTTCAAATGTTAGGGAAATGCAGATGTGATCCACACATCACTAATTACATCTGGTTTAGGTAAAGAAGTAGAAAAACGGGTTGGAGAGATGGCTCAGTATTTAAGAGCATTTCGTGCTCTTTCATCCTCCTGTATTCAATTTCAAGCAACTACATAATGGCTCACAACCATCTGCAATGATGTCTTGTGCCTTCTTTTGGATGCAGAAAGAAGCGCTCGAGAGATAGATCAGTGGTTAAGAATACTGGCTGCCGTTATAAGGTCAGAAGTTCGATTCCTGGCAACCCCAGTTTTGCTCTCAAAATGAGATTTGGTGCCATCTACTGGCAACAGAAGGAAGAGGCAGGAGAGATGGTTCAGTGAGTTCAAAGAGCATTGCCTGCTCAGTTTGATGAGGCCAAGTACAGACATAGAGTCAGTGCAAAGGGCAGGGCCCACGTTATTGTGAGTGAATTAGGCAAACGTTTTTTTAGAATGTTAAAGACTCACAGCTCTATCACCATGAGCCATCGTGCTTCAGAGACAACACTAAGGAGAGTAAGGCAAGATGGCTAGAAGAAGAAAACACTGGCATGTTCATGTGCCTTAAAGAGAACTCACATCCAAGACAATCAAAGGACTACAAACACCAGCAAAATGTTAACCAATTTAAAGCCAGAGAAACAATTTATCCTGACCTCCTCTATGAGGTACATGAACAGCCAATAGGTTCATGGAGACCCCTGTCCTCCACATGTTAGGGGAATGCAGATGTGATCCACACACCACATTGAGTAAACCCGGTTTACTTAAAGAAGTTGAAAAACGTGTCGGACAGTTGGCTCAGTGGTTAAGAGCGTTGCCTGCTCTTCCAAAGTTCAGAAGTTCGATTCCTGGACATCACATAATTGCTTCAAAATGAGGTTTGGTGCCTTCTACTGGAAGCAGAAGGAAGAGGCAGGAGAGATGTCTTGGTGGTTAAGAGCATGCCTGCTGAGTTTGATGAGGCCAGGGCCCAGGTTGTTGGGACTGAATCAGGCAAAACATTTTGTTAGGATAATAAAGACTCACAGCTCTATCACCATGAGCCAGCATGCTTCAGAGACACCACCAAGCAGAGAAAGGCAAGATGGTTAGAAGAAGAAAATACTAGCATGTTCAAGTGCCTGAAGAAGAACTCACATGCACGACATACAAAGGAACAAACACCAACAAAAGCTTAAAAAATTTAAAGCCAGTGAAACAATTTGTCTACACCTCCTCTATGAGGTACACGAATGGCCAACAGATCCATGGAGACCCTTGAACTTCAAATGTTAGGAAAATTCAGATGTGATCCATACATCATTGAGTACATCTGGTTTAGGTAAAGAAGTAGAAAAACGGGTTGGAGTGATGTCTCGGTGTTTAAGAGCATTTCGTGCTCTTTCATCCTCCTGTATCCAATTTCAAGCAACTACTTAATGGCTCACAACCATCTGCACTGATGTCTTGTGCCCTCTTTTGGATGCCGAAAGAAGCGCTAGAGAGATAGCTCAGTGGTTAAGAATCCCGGCTGCCCTTCTGAAGGTCAGAAGTTCGATTCCTGACAACCACAGTTTTGCTCTCAAAATGAGATTTGTTGCCATCTACGGGCAACAGAAAAAAGAGGCAGGAGTGATGGCTCAGTGCATTCAAAGAGCATTGCCTGCTGAGTTTGATGAGGCCAAGTGCAGACGTAGAGTCAGGGCAAAGGCCAGGGCCCACGTTATTGTGACTGAATTAGGCAAACGTTTGTTTAGGATGTTAAAGACTCACAGCTCTATCACCATGAGCCATCGTGCTTCAGAGACAACACTAAGGAGAGTAAGGCAAGATGGCTAGAAGAAGAAAACACTGGCATGTTCATGTGCCTTAAAGAGAACTCACATCCAAGACAATCAAAGGACTACAAACACCAGCAAAATGTTAACCAATAAAAAGCCAGAGAAACAATTTATCCTGACCTCCTCTATGAGGTACATGAACAGCCAATAGGTCCATGGAGACCCCTGTACTCCACATGTTAGAGGAATGCAGATGTGATCCACACACCACATTGAGTAAACCTGGTTTAGTTAAAGAAGTTGAAAAACGGGTCGGAGAGATGGCTCAGTGGTTAAGAGCATTGCCTGCTCTTCCGAAGATCAGAGTTCGATTCCTGGACATCACATAATTGCTTCAAAATGAGGTTTGGTGCCCTCTATTGGAAGCAGACGGAAGAGGCAGGAGAGATGTCTTGGTGGTTAAGAGCATACCTGCTGAGTTTGATGAGGCCAGTGCCCAGGTTGTTGGGACTGAATCAGGCAAATCATTTTATTAGGATAATAAAGACTCACAGCTCTATCACCATGAGACAGCATGCTTCAGAGACACCACCAAGTAGAGTAAGGCAAGATGGTTAGAAGAAGAAAATACTAGCATGTTCATGTGACTGAAGGAGAACTCACATCCAAGACATACAAGGGAACAGACACCAACAAAATCTTAACCAATTTAAAGTCAGAGAAACAATTTATCTAGACCTCTTCTATGAGGTACTTGAACGGCCAATAGGTCCATGGAGACCCCTGTACTTCAAATGTTAGGTGAATGCAGATGTGATCCACAAAAGCTTATCCAATTTAAAGCCAGTGAAACAATTTGTCTAGACCTCCTCTCTGAGGTACACGAATGGAAAAAGGATCCATGGAGTCCCCTGTACTTCAAATGTTAGGGAAATGCAGATGTGATCCACACATCACTGATTACATCTGGTTTAGGTAAAGAAGTAGAAAAACGGGTTGGAGAGATGGCTCAGTATTTAAGAGCATTTCGTGCTCTTTCATCCTCCTGTATTCAATTTCAAGCAACTACATAATGGCTCACAACCATCTGCAATGATGTCTTGTGCCTTCTATTGGATGCAGAAAGAAGCACTCGAGAGATAGATCAGTGGTTAAGAATACTTATAAGGTCAGAAGTTCGATTCCTGACAACCACAGTTTTGCTCTCAAAATGAGATTTGGTGTCATCTACTGGCAACAGAAGGAAGAGGCAGGAGAGATGGTTCAGTGAGTTCAAAGAGCATTGCCTGCTGAGTTTGATGAGGCCAAGTACAGACATAGAGTCAGTGCAAAGGCCAGGGCCCACGTTATTGTGAGTGAATTAGGCAAACGTTTTTTTAGGATGTTAAAGACTCACAGCTCTATCACCATGAGCCATCGTGCTTCAGAGACAACACTAAGGAGAGTAAGGCAAGATGGCTAGAAGAAGAAAACACTGGCATGTTCATGTGCCTTAAAGAGAACTCACATCCAAGACAATCAAAGGACTACAAACACCAGCAAAATGTTAACCAATTTAAAGCCAGAGAAACAATTTATCCTGACCTCCTCTATGAGGTACATGAACAGCCAATAGGTTCATGGAGACCCCTGTCCTCCACATGTTAGGGGAATGCAGATGTGATCCACAAACCACATTGAGTAAACCTGGTTTACTTAAAGAAGTTGAAAAACGGGTCAGAGAGATGGCTCAGTGGTTAAGAACGTTGCCTGCTCTTCCAAAGTTCAGAAGTTCGATTCCTGGACATCACATAATTGCTTCAAAATGAGGTTTGGTGCCCTCTACTGGAAGCAGCAGGAAGAGGCAAGAGAGATGTCTTGGTGGTTAAGCGCATGCCTCCTGAATTTGATGAGGCCAGGGCCCAGTTTGTTGATACTGAATCAGGCAAATCATTTTTTTAGGATAATTAAGACTCACAGATCTATCACCATGAGCCAGCATGCTTCAGAGACATCACCAAGCAGAGTAAGCTAAATTGGTTAGAAGAAGAAAATACTAGCATGTTCATGTGCCTGAAGAAGAACTCACCTCCAAGACATACAAGGGAACAAACACGAACAAAAGCTTAACCAATTTAAAGTCAGTGAAACAATTTATCTAGACCTCTTCTATGAGGTACTCGAACGGCCAATAGGTCCGTGGAGACCCCTGTACTTCAAATGTTAGGTGAATGCAGATGTGATCCACAAAAGATTATCCAATTTAAAGCCAGTGAAACAATTTGTCTACACCTCCTCTATGAGGTATACGAATTGCCAAAGGATCCATGGAGACCCCTGTACTTCAAATGTTAGGAAAATGCAGATGTGATCCACACATCATTGAGTACATCTGGTTTAGGTAAAGAAGTAGAAAAACGGGTTGGAGAGATGGCTCAGTGTTTAAGTGCATTTCGTGCTCTTTCATCCTCCTGTATCCAATTTCAAGCAACCACATAATGGCTCACAACCATCTGCACTGTGGTCTTGTGCCCTCTTTTGGATGCAGAAAGAAGCGCTCGAGAGATAGCTCAGTGGTTAAGAATCCTGGCTGCCCTTCTAAAGGTCAGAAGTTCGATTCCTGGCAACCACAGTTTTGCTCTCAAAATGAGATTTGGTGCCATCTACTGGCAACAGAAGGAAGAGGCAGGAGAGATGGTTCAGTGCTTAAGAGCATTGCCTGCTGAGTTTGGTGAGGCCAAGTGCAGACAGAGAGTAAGGGCAAAGGCCAGGGCCCACGTTATTGTGACTGAATTAGGCAAAGGTTTTTTTAGGATGTTAAAGACTCACAGCTCTATTACCATGAGACAACGTGCTTCAGAGACAACACTAAGGAGAGTCAGGAAAGATGGCTAGAAGAAGAAAACACTGGCATGTTCATGTGCCTTACAGAGAACTCACATCCAAGACAATCAAAGGACTACAAACACCAGCAAAATGTTAACCAATTTAAAGCCAGAGAAACAATTTATCCTGACCTCCTCTATGAGGTACATGAACAGCCAATAGGTCCATGGAGACCCATGTACTCCACATGTTAGGGGAATGCAGATGTGATCCACACACCACATTGAGTAAACCTGGTTTAGATAAAGAAGTTGAAAAACGGGTCGGAGAGATGGCTCAGTGGTTAAGAGCATTGCCTGCTCTTCCAAAGATCAGAAGTTCGATTCCTGGACATCACATAATTGCTTCAAAATGAGGTTTGGTGCCCTCTACTGGAAGCAGAAGGAAGAGGCAGGAGAGATGTCTTGGTGCTTAAGAGCATGCCTGCTGAGTTTGATGAGGCCAAGTGCAGACATACAGCCAGGGCCCAGGTTGTTGGGACTGAATCAGGCAAAACCTTTTTTTTTCTTTTTTGGTTTCTTGAGACAGGATTTCTCTGTAGCTTTGGAGCCTGTCTTGGAACTAGCTTTTGTAGCCCAGACTGGCCTCGAACTCACAGAGATCCATCTGCCTCTGCCTCCTGAGTGCTAGGATTTTTGGCGTGTGCCACCACCGCCTGGTGCCAGGCAAAACATTTTGTTAGGAAAATAAAGACTCACAGCTCTATCACCATGAGCCAGCATGCTTCAGAGACACCACCAAGCAGAGTAAGGCAAGATGGTTAGAAGAAGAAAATACTAGCATGTTCATGTGCCTGAAGAAGAACTCACATCCAAGACATACAAAGGAACAAACACCAACAAAAGCTTAACCGATTTAATGCCAGTGAAACAATTTGTCTAGATCTCCTCTATGAGGTACACGAATGGCCAACAGATCCATGGAGACCCCTGGACTTCAAATGTTAGGAAAATGCAGATGTGATCCACACATCATTGAGTACATCACGTTTAGGTAAAGAAGTAGAAAAACGGGTTGGAGAGATGGCTCAGTGTTTAAGAGCATTTCGTGCTCTTTCATCCTCCTGTATTCAATTTCAAGCAACCACATAATGGCTCACAACCATCTGCATTCTGGTCTTGTGCCCTCTTTTGGATGCAGAAAGAAGAGCTCGGGAGATAGCTCAGTGGTTAAAAATCCTGGCTGCCCTTCTAAAGGTCAGAAGTTCGATTCCTGGCAACCACAGTTTTGCTCTCAAAATGAGATTTGGTGCCATTATTGGCAACAGAAGGAAGAGGCAGGAGAGATGGCTCAGTGGATAAGAATACTGGCTGCCCTTCTAAAGGTCAGAAGTTCGATTCCTGGCAACCACAGATTTGCTCTCAAAATGAGATTTAGTGCCATCTGCTGGCAACAGAAGGAAGAGGCAGGAGAGATGGCCTAGTGCTTAAGAGGATTGCCTGCTGAGTTTAATGAGGCCAAGTGCAGACACAGAGTCAGGACAAAGGATAGGGCCATCGTTATTTGGACTGAATTAGGCAAAATTTTTTTAGGATGTTAAAGACTCACAGGTCTATCACCATGAGCCATCGTGCTTCAGAGACAACACTAAGGAGAGGAAGGCAAGATGGCTAGAAGAAGAAAACACTGGCTTGTTCACGTGTGTTAAAGAGAACTCACATCCAAGACAATCAAAGGACTGCAAACACCAGCAAAATGTTAACCAATTTAAAGCCAGAGACACAATTTATCCTGACCTCCTCTATGAGGTACATGAACAGCCAATAGGTCCAAGGATACCCCTGTACCTCACATGTTAGGGGAATGCCTATGTGATCCACACACCACATTGAGTAAACCTGGTTTAGTTAAAGAAGTTGAAAAACGGGTCGGAGAGATGGCTCAGTGGTTAAGAGCATTGCCTGCTCTTCCAAAGATCAGAAGTTCGATTCCTGGACATCACATAATTGCTTCACAATGAGGTTTGGTGCCCTCTACTGTAAGCAGAAGGAAGAGGCAGTAGAGATGTTTTGGTTGTTAAGAGCATGCTTGATGATTTTGATGAGATCAAGTGCATAGATACAGCCAGGGCCCAGGTTGTTGGAACTGAATCAGGCAAAACATTTAGTTAGAATAATAAAGACTCACAGCTCTATCACTATGAGCCAGCATGATTCAGAGACACCACCAAGCAGAGTAAGGCAAGATGGTTAGAAGAAGAAAATACTAGCATGTTCGTGTGCCTGAAGAAGAACTCACATCCAAGACATACAAAGGAACAAACACCAACAAAAGCTTAACCAATTTAAAGCCAGTGAAACAATTTCTCTAGACCTCCTCTATGAGGTACACGAATGGCCAACAGATCCATGGAGACCCCTGTACTTCAAATGTTAGTAAAATGCAGATGTGATCCACACATCATTGAGTACAACTGGTTTAGGTAAAGAAGTAGAAAAACGGGTTGGAGAGATGGCTCAGTTTTTAGAGCATTTAGTGCTCTTATATCCACTTGTATTCAATTTCAAGCAACCACATAATGGCTCACAACCATCAGCACTGAGGTCTTGTGCCCTCTTTTGAATGCAGAAAGAAGCGCTCGATAGATAGCTCAGTGGTTAAGAATCCTGGCTGCCCTTCTAAAGGTCAGAAGTTCGATTCCTGGAAACCACAGCTTTGCTCTCAAAGTGATATTTGGTGCCATCTACTGGCAACAGAAGGAAGAGGCAGGAAAGGTGGCTCAGTACTTAAGAGCATGGCCTGCTGAGTTTGATGAGGCCAAGTGCAGACATAGAGTCAAGGCCTGGCAAGGGCTCACGTTTTTGTGACCTAATTAGGCAAACGATATTTTAGGATGTTAAAGACCCAGAGCTCTATCACAATGAGAGAGCGTGTTTCAGAGACTACACTAAGGAGAGTAAGGCAAGATGGCTAGAAGAATAAAACACTGGCATGTTCTGGTGCCTTAAAGAGAAATCACATCCAAGACAATCAAAGGACTACAAACACCAGCAAAATGTTAACCAATTTAAAGTCAGAGAAACAATTTATCCTGACCTCTTCTATGAGGTACATTAACAGCCAATAGGTCCATGTAGACCCCTGTACTCCACATGATAGGGGAATGCAGATGTGCCCCACACACCACATTGAGTAAACTTGGTTTAGTTCAAGAAGTTGAAAAACGGGTCGGAGAGTTGGCTCAGTGGTTAAGAGCATTGCCTGCTGAGTTTGATGAGGCCAAGTGTAGAAATAGAGCCAGGACCCAGGTCGTTGGGATTGAATCAGGTAAAACATTTTGTTAGGAAAATAAAGACTCACAGCTCTATCACTATGAGCCAGCATGATTCAGAGTCACCAGCAAGCAGAGTAAGGCAAGATGGTTAGAAGAAGAAAATACTAGCATGTTCGTGTGCCTGAAGAAGAACTGAGATCCAAGACACACAAAGGAACAAACACCAACAAAAGCTTAACCAATTTAAAGCCAGTGAAACAATTTCTCTAAACCTCCTCTATTAGGTACACGAATGGCCAATAGATCCATGGACACCCCTGTAATTCAAATGTTAGGAAAATGCAGATGTGACCCACACATCATTGAGTACGTCTGGTTTAGGTAAAAAAGTAGAAAAACGGGTTGGAGAGATGGCTGAGAGTTTCAGAGCATTTCGTGCTCTTTCATCCTCCTGTATTCAATTTCAAGCAAGCACATAATGGCTCACAACCATCTGCACTCAGGTCTTGTGCCCTCTTTTGGATGCAGAAAGAAGCGCTTGAGAGATAGCTCAGTGGTTAAGAATCCTGGCTGCCCTTCCAAAGATCAGAAGTTCGATTCCTGGACATCACATAATTGCTTCAAAATGAGATTTGGTGCCACCTACTGGCAACAGAAGGAAGAGATAGGAGAGATGGCTCAGTGCTTAAGAGCATTGCCTGCTCTTCCAAAGATCAGAAGTTCGATTCCTGGACATCACATAATTGCTTCAAAATGAGGTTTGGTGCCCTCTACTGGAAGCAGAAGGAAGAGGCAGGAGAGATGTCTTGGTGGTTAAGACCATGCCTGCTGAGTTTGATGAGGCCAAGTGCAGACATACAGCCAGGGCCCAGGTTGTTGGGACTGAATCAGGCAAAACATTTTGTTAGGATAATAAAGACTCACAGCTCTATCACCATGAGGCAGCATGCTTCAGAGACACCACCAAGCAGAGCAGGGCAGATGGTTAGAAGAAGAAAATACTAGCATGTTCATTCGCCTTAAGAAGAACTCACATCCAAGACATACAAAGGAACAAACAACAACAAAAGCTTAACTAATTTAAAGCCAGTGAAACAGTTTGTCTAGACCTCCTCTATGAGGTACACGAATGGCCAACAAATCCATGGAGACCCCTGAACTTCAAATGTTAGGAAAATGCAGATGTGATCCACACATCATTGAGTACATCTGGTTTAGGTAAAGAAGTATAAAAACGGTTTGGAGTGATGTCTCGGTGTTTAAGAGCATTTCGTGCTCTTTCATCCTCCTGTATCCAATTTCAAGCAACCACATAATGGCTCACAACCATCTGCACTGAGGTCTTGTGCCCTCTTTTGCCTGCAGAAAGAAGCGCTCGAGAGATAGCTCAGTGGTTAAGAATCCTGGCTGCCCTTCCAAAGGTCCGAAGTTCGATTCCTGGCAACCACAGTTTTGCTCTCAAAATGAGATTTGGTGCCATCTACTGGCAACAGAAGGAAGAGGCAGGAGAGATGGCTCAGTGCTTAAGAGCATTGGCTGCTGAGTTTGATGAGGCCAAGTGCAGACATACAGTCAGGGCAAAGGCCAGGGCCCACGTTATTGTGACTGAATTGGGCAAAAGTTTTTTTAGGATGTTAAAGACTCACAACTCTATCACCATGAGACATCGTGCTTCAGAGACAACACTAAGGAGAGTAAGGCAAGATGGCTAGAAGAAGAAAACACTGGCATGTTCATGTGCCTTAAAGAGAACTCACATCCAAGACAATCAAAGGACTACAAACACCATCAAAATGTTAACCAACTTAAAGCCATAGAAACAATTTATCCTGACCTCCTCTATGAGGTACATGAACAGCCAATAGTTCCATGGAGACCCCTGTACTCCACATGTTAGGAGAATGCAGATGTGATCCACACACCACATTGATTAAACCTGGTTTAGTTAAAGAAGTTGAAAAACGGGTCGGAGAGATGGCTCAGTGGTTAAGAGCATTGCCTGCTCTTCCAAAGATCAGAAGTTCGATTCCTGGACATCACATAATTGCTTCAAAATGAGGTTTGATGCCCTCTACTGGAAGCATAAGAAAGAGGCAGGAGAGATGTCTTGGTGGTTATGAGCATGCCTGCTGAGATTGATGAGGCCAGGGCACAGGTTGTTGGGACTGAATCAGGCAAAACATTTTGCTAGGATAATAAAG
Source organism: Chionomys nivalis (assembly GCF_950005125.1). Classification (NCBI taxonomy): domain Eukaryota; kingdom Metazoa; phylum Chordata; class Mammalia; order Rodentia; family Cricetidae; genus Chionomys; species Chionomys nivalis. Next base: position 52,657,461 of record NC_080108.1, read on the forward strand.
ACTCACAGCTCTATCACCATCAGCCAGCATGCTTCAGAGACACCACCAAGCAGAGTAAGGCAGGATGGTTAGAAGAAGAAAATACTAGCATGTTCTTGTGCCTGAAGAAGAACTCACATCCAAGACATACAAAGGAACAAACACCAACAAAAGCTTAACCAATTTAAAGCCAGTGAAACAATTTGTCTACACCTCCTCTATGAGGTATAAAAAGGCCAAAAGATCCATGGAGACCCCTGTACTTCAAATGTTAGGAAAATGCAGATGTGATTCACACATCATTGAGTACATCTGGTTTACGTAAAGAAGTAGAAAAACGGGTGGCAGAGATGGCTTAGTGTTTAAGAGCATTTCGTGCTCTTTCTTCCTCCTGTATCCAATTTCAAGAAACCACATAATGGCTAACAACCATCTGCACTGAGGTCTTTTGCCCTCTTTTGCATGCAGAAAGAAGCGCTCCAGAGATAGCTCAGTGGTTAAGAATCTTGGCTGCTGCCGGGCGGTGGTGGCGCATGCCTTTAATCCCAGCACTTGGGAGGCAGAGGTAGGCGGATCTCTGTGAGTTCGAGACCAGCCTGGTCTACAAGAGCTAGTTCCAGGAGAGGCTCCAAAGCCACAGAGAAACCCTGTCTCGAAAAATCAAAAAAAAAAAAAGATTCTTGGCTGCCCTTCTAAAGGTCAGAAGTTCGATTCCTGGCAACCACAGTTTTGCTCTCAAAATGAGATTTGGTGCCATCTACTGGCAACAGAAGGAATAGGCAGAGAGATGGATCAGTGCTTAAGAGCATTGGCTGCTGAGTTTGATGAGGCCAAGTGCAGACATAGAGTCAGGGCAAAGGCCAGGGCGCACGTTATTGTGACTGAATTGGGCAAACGTTTTTTTAGGATGTTAAAGACTCACAGCTCTATCACCATGAGACATCGTGCTTCAGAGACAACACTAAGGAGAGTAAGGCAAGATGGCTAGAAGAAGAAAACACTGGCATGTTCATGTGCCTTAAAGAGAACTCACATCCAAGACAATCAAAGGACTACAAACACCAGCAAAATGTTAACCAATTTAAAGCCAGAGAAACAATTTATCCTGATCTCCTCTATGAGGTACATGAACAGCCAATAAGTCCATGGAGACCCCTGTACTCCACATGTTAGGGGAATGCAGATGTGATCCACACACCACATTGAGTAAACCTGGTTTAGTTAAAGAAGTTGAAAAACGGGTCGGAGAGATGTCTCAGTGGTTAAGAGCATTGCCTGCTCTTCCAAAGTACATAAGTTCGATTACTGGACAGCACATAATTGCTTCAAAATGTGGTTTGTTGCCCTCTACTGAAAGCCGAAGGAAGAAGCAGGAGAGATGTCTTGGTGGTTAAGAGAAGGCCTGCTGAGTTTGATGAGGCCAGGGCCCAGGTTGTTGGGACTGAATCAGGCAAAACATTTTGTTAGGATAATAAAGACTCACAGCTCTATCACCATGAGCCAGCATGCTTCAGATACACCACCAAGCAGTGCAAGGCAGATGGTTAGAAGAAGAAAATACTAGCATGTTCATTCGCCTGAAGAAGAACTCACATACAAGACATACAAAGGAACAAAAACCAACAAAAGCTTAACTAATTTAAAGCCAGTGAAACAATTTGTCTACACCTCCTCTATGAGGTACACGAATGGCCAACAAATCCATGGAGACCCCTGAACTTCAAATGTTAGGAAAATGCAGATGTGATCCACACACCATTGAGTACATCTGGTTTAGGTAAAGAAGTAAAAAAACGGGTTGGAGTGATGTCTCGGTGTTTAAGAGCATTTCGTGCTCTTTCATCCTCCTGTATCCAATTTCAAGAAACCACATAACGGCTCACAACCATCTGCACTGAGGTCTTGTGCCCTCTTTTGCATGCAGAAAGAAGCGTTCGAGAGATAGCTCAGTGGTTAAGAATCCTGGCTGCCCTTCCAAAGGTCCGAAGTTGGATTCCTGGCAACCCCAGTTTTGCTCTCAAAATGAGATTTGGTGCCATCTACTGGCAACAGAAGGAAGAGGCAGGAGAGATGGCTCAGTGCTTAAGAGCATTGATTGGCTGCTGAGTTTGATGAGGCCAAGTGCAGACATAGAGTCAGGGCAAAGGCCAGGGCACACGATATTGTGACTGAATTGGGCAAACGTTTTTTTAGGATGTTAAAGGCTCACAACTCTATCACCATGAGACATCGTGCTTCAGAGACAACACTAAGGAGAGTAAGGCAAGATGGCTAGAAGAAGAAAACACTGGCATGTTCATGTGCCTTAAAGAGAACTCACATCCAAGACAATCAAAGGACTACAAACACCAGCAAAATGTTTACCAATTTAAAGCCAGAGAAACAATTTATCCTGACCTCCTCTATCAGGTACATGAACAGCCAATAGGTCCATGGAGACACCTGTACTCCACATGTTAGGGGAATGCAGATGTGATCCACACACCACATTGAGTAAACCTGGTTTAGTTAAAGAAGTTTAAAAACGGGTCGGAGAGATGGCTCAGTGGTTAAGAGCATTGCCTGCCCTTCCAAAGATCAGAAGTTCGATTCCTGGACATCACATAATTGCTTCAAAATGAGGTTTGGTGCCCTCTACTTGAAGCAGAAGGAAGAGGCAGCAGAGATGTCTTGTTGGTTAAGAGCATGCCTGCTGAGTTTGATGAGGCCAGGGCCCTGGTTGTTGGGACTGAATCAGGCAAAACATTTTGTTAGGATTATAAAGACTCACAGCTCTATCACCATGAGCCAGCATGCTTCACAGACACCACCAAGCAGAGTAAGGCAGGATGGTTAGAAGAAGAAAATACTAGCATGTTCATGTGCCTGAAGAAGAACTCACATCCAAGACATACAAAGGAACAAAAACCAACAAAAGCTTAACCAATTTAAAGCCAGTGAAACAATTTGTCTACACCTCCTCTATGAGGTACACGAATTGCCAACAGATCCATGGAGACCCCTGTACTTCAAATGTTAGGAAAATGAAGATGTGTCCACACATCATTGAGTACATCTGGTTTAGGTAAAGAAGTAGAAAAACGGGTGGCAGAGATGGCTAAGTGTTTAAGAGCATTTCGGGCTCTTTCTTCCTCCTGTATCCAATTTCTAGAAACCACATAATGGCTCACAATCATCTGCACTGAGGTCTTGTGCCCTCCTTTGGATGCAGAAAGAAGTGCTCGAGAGATAGCTCAGTGGTTAAGAATCCTGGCTGCCCTTCTAAAGGTCAGAAGTTCGATTCCTGGCAACCACAGTTTTGCTCTCAAAATGAGATTTGGTGCCATCTACTGGCAACAGAAGGAAGAGGCAGGAGAGATGGCTCAGTGCTTAAGAGCATTGATTGTCTGCTGAGTTTGATGAGGCCAAGTGCAGACATAGAGTCAGGGCAAAGGCCAGGGCCCACGTTATTGTGACTGAATTGGGCAAACGTTTTTTTAGGATGTTAAAGACTCACAGCTCTATCACCATGAGACATCGTGCTTCAGAGACAAAACTAAGGAGAGTAAGGCAAGATGGTTAGATGAAGAAAACACTGGCATGTTCATGTGCCTTAAAGAGAACTCACATCCAGGCAATCAAAGGACTACAAACACCAGCAAAATGTTAACCAATTTAAAGCCAGAGAAACAATTTATCCTGACCTCCTCTTTGAGGTACATGGACAGCCAATAGGTCCATGAAGACCCCTGGACTCCACACGTTAGGGGAATGCAGATGTGATCCACACACGACATTGAGTAATCCTGGTTTAGTTAAAGAAGTTGAAAAACGGGTCAGAGAGATGGCTCAGTGGTTAAGAGCATTGTCTGCTCTTCCAAAGATCAGAAATTCGATTACTGGACATCACATAATTGCTTCAAAATGAGATTTGGTGTCCTCTACTGGAAGCAGAAGGAAGAGACAGGAGAGATGTTTTGGTGGTTAAGAGCATACCTGCTGAGTTTGATGAGGCCAGTGCCCAGGTTGTTGGGACTGAATCAGGCAAAACATTTTGTTAGGATAATAAAGACTCACAGCTCTATCACCATGAGCCAGCATGCTTCACAGACACCACCAAGTAGAGTAAGGCAAGATGGTTAGAAGAAGAAAATACTAGCATGTTCATGTGACTGAAGGAGAACTCACATCCAAGACAAACAAGGGAACAGACACCAACAAAATCTTAACCAATTTAAAGTCAGAGAAACAATTTATCTAGACCTCTTCTATGAGGTACTCGAACGGCCAATAGGTCCATGGAGACCCCTGTACTTCAAATGTTAGGTGAATGCAGATGTGATCAACAAAAGCTTATCCAATTTAAAGCCAGTGAAACAATTTGTCTAGACCTCCTCTCTGAGGTACACGAATGGAAAAAGGATCCATGGAGACCCCTGTTCTTCAAATGTTAGGGAAATGCAGATGTGATCCACACATCACTGATTACATCTGGTTTAGGTAAAGAAGTAGAAAAACGGGTTGGAGAGATGGCTCAGTATTTAAGAGCATTTCGTGCTCTTTCATCCTCCTGTATTCAATTTCAAGCAACTACATAATGGCTCACAACCATCTGCAATGATGTCTTGTGCCTTCTTTTGGATGCAGAAACAATCGCTCGAGAGATAGATCAGTGGTTAAGAATACTGGCTGCCCTTATAAGGTCAGAAGTTGGATTCCTGGCAACCCCAGTTTTGCTCTCAAAAGGAGATTTGGTGACATCTACTGGCAACAGAAGGAAGAGGCAGGAAAGATGGCTCAGTGCGTTCAAAGAGCATTGCCTGCTGAGTTTGATGAGGCCAAGTACAGACATAGAGTCAGTGCCAAGGCCAGGGCCCACGTTATTGTGAGTGAATTAGGCAAACGTTTTTTTAGGATGTTAAAGTCTCACAGCACTATCACCATGAGCCATCGTGCTTCAGAGACAACACTAAGGAGAGTAAGGCAAGATGGCTAGAAGAAGAAAACACTGGCATGTTCATGTGCCTTAAAGAGAACTCACATCCAAGACAATCAAAGGACTACAAACACCAGCAAAATGTTAACCAATTTAAAGCCAGAGAAACAATTTATCCTGACCTCCTGTATGAGGTACATGAACAGCCAATAGGTTCATGGAGACCCCTGTCCTCCACATGTTAGGGGAATGCAGATGTGATCCACACACCACATTGAGTAAACCTGGTTTAGTTAAAGAAGTTGAAAAACGGGTCGGAGAGATGGCTCAGTGGTTAAGAGCGTTGCCTCCTCATCCAAATTTCAGAAGTTCGATTCCTGTACATCACATAATTGCTTTAATAAGAGGTTTGGTGCCCTCTAATGGAAGCAGCAGGAAGAGGCAGGAGAGATGTCTTGGTGGTTAAGAGCATGACTCCTGAATTTGATGAGGCCAGGGCCCAGTTTGTTGATACTGAATCAGGCAAATCATTTTGTTAGGATAATTAAGACTCAAAGCTCTATCACCATGAGCCAGCATGCTTCAGAGACATCACCAAGCAGAGTAAGCTAAGATGGTTAGAAGAAGAAAATACTAGCATGTTCATGTGCCTGAAGAAGAACTCACCTCCAAGACATACAAGGGAACAAACACCAACAAAAGCTTAACCAATTTAAAGTCAGTGAAACAATTTATCTAGACCTCTTCTATGAGGTACTCGAACGGCCAATAGGTCCGTGGAGACCCCTGTACTTCAAATGTTAGGTGAATGCAGATGTGATCCACAAAAGCTTATCCAATTTAAAGCCAGTGAAACAATTTGTCTAGACCTCCTCTATGAGGTATACGAATGGCCAAAGGATCCATGGAGACCCCTGTACTTCAAATGTTAGGAAAATGCAGATGTGATCCACACATCACTGAGTACATCTGGTTTAGGTAAAGAAGTAGAAAAACGGGTTGGAGAGATGGTTCAGTGTTTAAGAGCGTTTCGTGCTCTTTCATCCTCCTGTATTCAATTTCAAGCAACTACTTAATGGCTCACAACAATCTGCACTGATGTCTTGTGCCCTCTTTTGGATACCGAAAGAAGCGCTCGAGAGATAGCTCAGTGGTTAAGAATCCCGGCTGCCCTTCTGAAGGTCAGAAGTTCGATTCCTGGCAACCACAGTTTTGCTCTCAAAATGAGATTTGGTGCCATCTATAGGCAACAGAAAAAAGAGGCAGGAGTGATGGCTCAGTGCATTCAAAGTGCATTGCCTGCTGAGTTTGATGAGGCCAAGTGCAGACATAGAGTCAGGGCAAAGGCCAGGGCCCACGTTATTGTGACTGAATTAGGCAAACGTTTGTTTAGGATGTTAAAGACTCACAGCTCTATCACCATGAGATATCGTGTTTCAGAGACAACACTAAGGAGAGTAAGTCAAGATGGCTAGAAGAAGAAAACACTGGCATGTTCATGTGCCTTAAAGAGAACTCAAATCCAAGACAATCAAACGACTACAAATACCAGCAAAATGTTAAACAATTTAAAGCCAGAGAAACAATTTATCCTGACCTTCTGTATCAGGTACATGAACAGCCAATAGGTCCATGGAGAAACCTGTAGTCCACATGTTAGGGGAATGCAGATGTGATCCACACACCACATTGAGTAAACCTGGTTTAGTTAAAGAAGTTGAAAAACGGGTCGGAGAGATGGCTCAGTGGTTAAGAGCATTGCCTGCTCTTCCAAAGATCAGAAGTTTGATTCTTGGACATCAAAAAATTGCTTCAAAATGAGGTTTGGTGCCCTCTACTGGAAGCAGAAGGAAGAGGCAGGAGAGATGTCTTGGTGCTTAAGAGCATGCCTGCGGAGTTTGATGAGGCCAAGTGCAGACATACAGCCAGGGCCCAGGTTGTTGGGACTGAATCAGGCAAAACATTTTGTTAGGATAATAAAGACTCACAGCTCTATCACCATGAGCCAGCATGCTTCAGAGCCACCACCAAGCAGAGTAAGGCAGGATGGTTAGAAGAAGAATATACTAGCATGTTCATGTGCCTGAAGAAGAACTCACATACAAGACATACAAAGGAACAAATACCAACAAAAGCTTAACCAATTTAAAGACAGTGAAACAATTTGTCTAGACCTCCTCTATGAGGTATACGAATGGCCCACAGATCCATGGAGACCCCTGTACTTCAAATGTTAGGAAAATGCAGATGTGATCCACACATCATTGAGTACATCTGGTTTAGGTAAAGAAGTAGAAAATCGGGTTGGAGAGATGGCTGAGTGTTTAAGAGCATTTCGTGCTCTTTCTTCCTCCTGTATCCAATTTCAAGGAACCACATAACGGCTCACAACCATCTACACTGAGGTCTTGTGCCCTCTTTTGCATGCAGAAAGAAGCGCTCGAGAGATAGCTCAGTGGTTAAGAATCCTGGCTGCCCTTCTATGGGTCAGAAGTTCGATTCCTGGAAACCAATGTTTTGCTCTCAAAATGAGATTTGGTGCCATCTACTGGCAACAGAAGGAAGAGGCAGGAGAGATGGCTCAGTGCTTAAGAGCATTGGCTGCTGAGTTTGATGAGGCCAAGTGCAGACATAGTGTCAGGGCAAAGGCCAGGGCCCACGTTATTGTGACTGAATTGGGCAAACGTTTTTTTAGGATGATAAAGACTCACAGCTCTATCAACATGAGACATCGTGCTTCAGAGACAACACTAAGGAGAGTAAGGCAAGATGGCTAGAAGAAGAAAACACTGGCATGTTCATGTGCCTTAAAGAGAACTCACAACCAAGACAATCAAAGGACTACAAACACCAGCAAAATGTTAACCAATTTAAAGCCAGAGAAACAATTTATGCTGACCTTCTCTATGAGGTACATGAACAGCCAATAGGTCCATGGAGACCCTTGTACTCCACATGTTAGGGGAATGCAGATATGATCCACACACCACATTGAGTAAACCTGGTTTAGTTAAAGAAGTGGAAAAACGGGTCGGAGAGATGGCTCAATGGTTAAGAGCATTGCCTGCTCTTCCAAAGATCAGACATTCGATTACTGGACATCACAAAATTGCTTCAAAATGAGGTTAAGTGCCCTCTACTGGAAGCAGAAGGAAGAGGCAGGTGAGATGTCTTGGTGGTTAAAAGCATGCCTGCTGAATTTGATGAGGCCAAGTGCAGACATACAGCCAGGACCCAGGTTGTTGGGACTGAATCAGGCAAAACATTTTGTTAGGATAATAAAGACTCACAGCTCTATCACCATGAGCCAGCATGATTCAGAGACACCACCAAGCAGAGTAAGGCAGGATGGTTAGAAGAAGAAAATACTAGCATGTTCATGTGCCTGAAAAAGAACTCACATCGAAGACATACAAAGGAACAAACACCAACAAAAGCTTAACCAATTTAAAGCCAGTGAAACAATTTGTCTAGACATCCTTTATGAGGTACATGAATTCCCCACAGATCCATGGAGACCCCTGTACTTCAAATGTTAGGAAAATTCAGATGTGATCCACACATCATTGAGTACATCTGGTTTAGGTAAAGAAGTAGAAAAATGGGTTGGAGAGATGGCTCAGTGTTTAAGAGCATTTCGTGCTCTTTCTTCTTCCTGTATCTAATTTCAAGCAACCACATAATGGCTCACAACCATCTGCACTAAGGTCTTGTGCCCTCTTTTGCATGCAGAGAGAAGCGCTCGAGAGATAGCTCAGTGGTTAAGAATCCTGGCTGCCCTTCTAAAGGTCAGAAGTTCGATTCCTGGCAACCACAGTTTTGCTCTCAAAAGGAGATTAGGTGCCATCTACTGGCAACAGAAGGAAGAGGCAGGAGAGATGGCTCAGTGCTTAAGAGCATTGGCTGCTGAGTTGGATGAGGCCAAGTGCAGACATAGAGTCAAGGCAAAGGCCAGGGCCCACGTTATTGTGACTGAATTGGGCAAACTTTTTTTAGGATGTTAAAAACTCACAGCTCTACCACCGTGAGACATCGTGCTTCAGAGACAACACTAAGGAGAGTAAGGCAAGATGGCTAGAAGAAGAAAACACTGGCATGTTCATGTGCTTTAAAGAGAACTCACATCCAAGACAATCAAAGGACTACAAACACCAGCAAAATGTTAACCAATTTAAAGCCAGAGAAACAATTTATCCTGACCTCCTCTATCAGGTACATGAACAGCCAATAGGTCCAGGCAGACCCCTGTACTCCACATGTTAGGGGAATGCAGATGTGATCCACACACCACATTGAGTAAACCTGGTTTAGTTAAAGAAGTTGAAAAACGGGTCGGAGAAATGGCTCAGTGGTTAAGAGCATTGCCTGCTCTTCCAAAGAACAGAAGTTCGATTCTTGGACATCACATAATTGCTTCAAAATGAGGTTTGGTGCCCTCTACTGGAAGCAGAAGGAAGAGGCAGGAGAGATGTCTTGGTGGTTATGAGCATGCCTGCTGAGTTTGATGAGGCCAAGTGCAGACATACAGCCAGGACCCAGGTTGTTGGGACTGAATCAGGCAAAACATTTTGTTAGGATAATAAAGACTCACAGCTCTATCACCATGAGCCACCATGCTTCAGAGACACCACCAAGCAGAGTAAGGCAGGATGGTTAGAAGAAGAAAATACTACCATGTTCATGTGCCTGAAGAAGAACTCACATCCAAGACATACAAATGAACAAACACCAACAAAAGCTTAACCAATTTAAAGCCAGTGAAACAATTTGTCTAGACCTCCTCTATGAGGTACACGAATGGCCCACAGATCCATGGAGACCCCTGTACTTTAAATGTTAGGAAAATGCAGATGTGATCCACACATCATTGAGTACATCTGGTTTAGGTAAAGAAGTAGAAAAACGGGTTGGAGAGATGGCTCAGTGTTTAAGAGCATTTCGTGCTCTTTCATCCTCCTGTATCCAATTTCAAGCAACCACATAATGGCTCACAACCATCTGCAATGAGGTCTTGTTCCCTCTTTTGCATGCAGAAAGAAGCGCTCGAGAGAAAGCTCAGGGGATAAGAATCCTGGCTGCCCTTCTAAAGGTCATTATTTCGATTCCTGGCAACCACAGTTTTGCTCTCAAAATGAGATTTGGTGCCATCTACTGGCAACAGAAGGAAGAGGCAGGAGAGATGGCTCAGTGCTTAAGAGCATTGCCTTCCCTTCCAAAGAGCAGAAGTTCGATTCCTGGACATCGCATAATTGCTTCAAAATGAGGTTTGGTGCCCTCTACTGGAAGCAGAAGGAAGAGGCAGGAGAGAAGTCTTGGTGGTTAAGAGCATGCCTGCTGAGTTTGATGAGGCCAGGGTCCAGGTTGTTGGGACTGAATCAGGCAAAACATTTTGTTAGGATAATAAAGACTCACAGCTCTATCACCATGAGCCACCATGCTTCAGAGACACCTCCAAGCAGAGTAAGGTAGGATGGTTAGAAGAAGAAAATACTAGCATGTTCATGTGCCTGAAGAAGACCTCACATCCAAGACATACAAAGGAACAACACCAACAAAAGCTTAACCAATTTAAAGCCAGTGAAACAATTTGTCTACACCTCCTCTATGAGGTACACGAATGGCCAACAGATACATGGAGACCCCTGTACTTCAAATGTTAGGAAAATGCAGATGTGATCCACACATCATTGAGTACATCTGGTTTAGGTAAAGAAGTAGAAAAACGGGTGGCAGAGATGGCTAAGTGTTTAAGAGCATTTCGGGCTCTTTCTTCCTCCTGTATCCAATTTCAAGCAACCACATAATGGCTCACTTCCATCTGCACTGAGGTCTTGTACCCTCTTTTGCATGCAGAAAGAAGCGCTGAGAGATAGCTCAGTGGTTGAGAATCCTGGCTGCCCTTCTAAAGGTCAGAAGTTCGATTCCTGGCAACCACAGTTTTGCTCTCAAAATGAGATTTGGTGCCATCTACTGGCAACAGAAGGAAGAGGCAGTAGAGATGGCTCAGTGCTTAAGAGCATTGGCTGCTGAGTTGGATGAGGCCAAGTGCAGGCATAGAGTCAGGGCAAAGGCCAGGGCCCATGTAATTGTGACTGAATTGGGCAAACGTTTTTTTAGTATGTTAAAGACTCACAGCTCTATCACCATGAGACATCGTGCTTCAGAGACAACACTAAGGAAAGTAAGGCAAGATGGTTAGAAGAAGAAAACTCTGGCATGTTCATGTGCCTTAAAGAGAACTCACATCCAAGACAATCAAAAGACTACAAACACCAGCAAAATGTTAACTAATTTAAAGCCAGAGAAACAATTTATCCTGACCTCCTCTATCAGGTACATGAACAGCCATAGGTTCATGGAGACCCCTGTACTCCACATGTTAGGGGAAGGCAGATGTGATCCACACACCATATTGAGTAAACCTGGGTTAGTTAAAGAAGTTGAAAAACGGGTCGGAGAGATGGCTCAGTGGTTAAGAGCATGCCTGCTTGGTTTGATGAGGCCTAGTGCAGACATACAGCCAGGACCCAGGTTGTTGGGACTGAATCAGGCAAAACATTTTGTTAGGATAATAAAGACTCACAGCTCTATCACCATGAGCCAGCATGCTGCAGAGACACCACCAAGCAGAGCAAGGCAAGATGATTAGAAGAAGAAAATAGAAGCATGTTCATGTGCCTGAAGAAGAACTCACATCCAAGACATAGAAAGGAACAAACAACAACAAAAGTTTAACCAATTTAAAGCCAGTGAAACAATTTGTCTACACCTCCTGTATGAGGTACACGAATGGCCAACAGACCCATGGAGACCCCTGAACTTCAAATGTTAGGAAAATGCAGATGTGATCCACACATCATTGAGTACATCTGGCTTAGGTAAAGAAGTAGTAAAACGGGTTGGAGTGATGTCTCGGTTTTTAAGAGCATTTCGTGCTCTTTCATCCTCCTGTATCCAATTTCAAGAAACCACATAATGGCTCACTTCCATCTGCACTGAGGTCTTGTGCCCTCTTTTGCATGCAGAAAGAAGCGCTCGAGAGATAGCTCCGTGGTTGAGAATCCTGGCTGCCCTTCTAAAGGTCAGAAGTTCGATTCCTGGCAACCACAGTTTTGCTCTCAAAATGAGATTTGGTGCCATCTACTGGCAACAGAAGGAATAGGCAGGATAGATGGCTCAGTACTTAAGAGCATTGGCTGCTGAGTTTCATGAGGCCAAGTGCAGACATAGAGTCAGGGCAAAGGCCAGGGCCCACTTTATTGTGACTGAATTGGGCAAACGTTTTTTTAGTATGTTAAAGACTCACAGCTCTATCACCATGAGACGACGTGCTTCAGAGACAACACTAAGGAGAGTAAGGCAAGATGGTTAGAAGAAGAAAACACTGACATGTTCATGTGCCTTAAAGAGAACTCACATCCAAGACAATCAGAGGACTACAAACACCAGCAAAATGTTAACCAATTTAAAGCCAGAGAAACAATTTATCCTGACCTCCTCTATGAGGTACATGAACAGCCAATAGGTCCATGGAGACACCTGTACTCCACATGTTAGGGGAATGCAGATGTGATCCACACACCATATTGAGTAAACCTTGTTTAGTTAAAGAAGTTGAAAAACGGGTCGGAGAGATGTCTCAGAGGTTAAGAGCATTGCCTGCCCTTCCAAAGATAAGAAGTTCGATTTCTGGACATCACATAATTGCTTCACAATGAGGTTTGGTGCCCTCTACTGGAAGCAGAAGGAAGAGGCAGGAGAGATGTCTTGTTGCTTAAGAGCATGCCTGCTGAGTTTGATGAGGCCAAGTGCAGACATACTGCCAGGGCCCAGGTTGTTGGGACTGAATCAGGCAAAACATTTTGTTAGGATAATAAAGACTCACAGCTCTATCACCATGAGCCACCATGCTTCAGAGACACCACCAAGCAGAGAAAGGCAAGATGGTTAGAGGAAGAAAATACTAGCATGTTCATGTGCCTGAAGAAGAACTCACATGCAAGACATACAAAGGAACAAACACCAACAAAACTTAACCAATTTAAAGCCAGTGAAACAATTTGTCTACACCTCCTCTATGAGGTACACGAATGGCCAACAGATCCATGGAGACCCTTGAACTTCAAATGTTAGGAAAATGCAGATGTGATCCACACATCATTGAGTACATCTGGTTTAGGTAAAGAAGTAGAAAAACGGGTTGGAGTGATGTCTCGGTGTTTAAGAGCATTTTGTGCTCTTTCATCCTCCTGTATCCAATTTCAAGCAACCACATAATGGCTCACAACCATCTGCAATGAGGTCTTGTGCCCTCTTTTGCATGCAGAAAGAAGCGCTCGAGAGATAGCTCAGTGGTTAATAATCCTGGCTGCCCTTCTAAAGGTCAGAAGTTCGATTCCTGGCAACCACAGTTTTGCTCTCAAAATGAGATTTGGTGCCATCTACTGGCAACAGAAGGAAGAGGCAGGAGAAATGGCTCAGTGCTTAAGAGCATTGATTGGCTGCTGAGTTTGATGAGGCCAAGTGCAGACATAGAGTCAGGGCAAAGGCCAGGGCCCACGTTATTGTGACTGAATTGGGCAAACTTTTTTTAGGATGTTAAAGACTCACAGCTCTATCACCATGAGACATCGTGCTTCAGAGACAACACTAAGGAGAGTAAGGCAAGATGGCTAGAAGAAGAAAACACTGGCATGTTCATGTGCCTTAAAGAGAACTCACATCCAAGACAATCAAAGGACTACAAACACCAGCAAAATGTTAACCAATTTAAAGCCAGAGAAACAATTTATCCTGACCTCCTCTATGAGGCACATGAACAGCCAATAGGTCCAAGGAGACCCCTGTACTCCACATGTTAGGGGAATGCAGATGTGATCCGCACACCACATTGAGTAAACCTGGTTTAGTTAAGAAGTTGAAAAACGGGTCGGAGAGATGGCTCAGTGGTTAAGAGCATTGCCTGCTCTTCCAAAGATCCGAAGTTCGATTCCTGGACATCACATAATTGCTCCAAAATGAGGTTTGGTGCCCTCTACTGGAAGCAAAAAGAGGCAGGAGAGATGTCTTGGTGGTTAAGAGCATCCCTGCTGAGTTTGATGAGTCCAGGGCCCAGGTTGTTGGGACTGAATCAGGCAAAATATTTTGTTAGGATAATAAAGACTCACAGCTCTATCACCATGAGCCAGCATGCTTCAGAGACACCACAACGCAGAGCAAGGCAAGATGGTTAGAAGAAGAAAATACTAGCATGTTCATGTGCCTGAAGAAGAACTCACATCCAAGACATACAAAGGAACAAACACCAACAAAAGCTTAAACAATTTAAAGCCAGTGAAACAATTTGTCTACACCTCCTCTATGAGGTACACGAATGGCCAACAGATACATGGAGACCCCTGTACTTCAAATGTTAGGAAAATGCAGATGTGATCCACACATCACTGAGTAGATCTGGTTTAGGTAAAGAAGTAGAAAAACGGGTTGGAGAGATGGTTCTGTGTTTAAGAGCATTTCGTGCTCTTTCATCCTCCTGTATTCGATTTCAAGCAACTACTTAATGGCTCACAACCATCTGCACTGATGTCTTGTGCCCTCTTTTGGATGCCGAAAGAAGCGCTAGAGAGATAGCTCAGTGGTTAAGAATCCGGGCTGCCCTTCTGAAGGTCAGAAGTTCGATTCCTGGCAACCACAGTTTTGCTCTCAAAATGAGATTTGGTGCCATCTACGGGCAACAGAAAAAGAGGCAGGAGTGATGGCTCAGTGCATTCAAAGAGCATTGCCTGCTGAGTTTGATGAGGCCAAGTGCAGACATAGAGTCAAGGCAAAGGCCAGGGCCCACGTTATTGTGACTGAATTGGGCAAACGTTTTTTTAGGATGTTAAGACTCACAGCTCTATCACCATGAGACATCGTGCTTCAGAGACAACACTATGGAGAGTAAGGCAAGATGGTTAGAAGAAGAAAACACTGGCATGTTCATGTGCCTTAAATAGAACTCACATCCAAGACAATAAAAGGACTACAAACACCAGCAATATGTTAACCAATTTAAAGCCAGAGAAACAATTTATCCTGACCTCCTCTATGAGGTACATGAACAGCCAATAGGTCCATGGAGACACCTGTACTCCACATGTTAGGGGAATGCAGATGTGATCCACACACCATATTGAGTAAACCTGGTTTAGGTAAAGAAGTTGAAAAACGGGTCGGGGAGATGGCTCAGTGGTTAAGAGCATTGCCTTCCCTTCCAAAGATCAGAAGTTCGATTCCTGGACATCGCATAATTGCTTCACAATGAGGTTTGGTGCCCTCTACTGGAAGCAGAAGGAAGAGGCAGGAGAGAAGTCTTGGTGGTTAAGAGCATGCCTGCTGAGTTTGATGAGGCCAGGGTCCAGGTTGTTGGGACTGAATCAGGCAAAACATTTTGTTAGGATAATAAAGACTCACAGCTCTATCACCATGAGCCACCATGCTTCAGAGACACCTCCAAGCAGAGTAAGGTAGGATGGTTAGAAGAAGAAAATACTAGCACGTTCATGTGCCTGAAGAAGACCTCACATCCAAGACATACAAAGGAACAACACCAACAAAAGCTTAACCAATTTAAAGCCAGTGAAACAATTTGTCTACACCTCCTCTATGAGGTACACGAATGGCCAACAGATACATGGAGACCCCTGTACTTCAAATGTTAGGAAAATGCAGATGTGATCCACACATCATTGAGTACATCTGGTTTAGTTAAAGAAGTAGAAAAACGGGTGGCAGAGATGGCTAAGTGTTTAAGAGCATTTCGGGCTCTTTCTTCCTCCTGTATCCAATTTCAAGCAACCACATAATGGCTCACTTCCATCTGCACTGAGGTCTTGTACCCTCTTTTGCATGCAGAAAGAAGCGCTCGAGAGATAGCTCAGTGGTTGAGAATCCTTGCTGCCCTTCTAAAGGTCAGAAGTTCGATTCCTGGCAACCACAGTTTTGCTCTCAAAATGAGATTTGTTGCCATCTACTGGCAACAGAAGGAAGAGGCAGGAGAGATGGCTCAGTGCTTAAGAGCATTGGCTGCTGAGTTGGATGAGGCCAAGTGCAGGCATAGAGTCAGGGCAAAGGCCAGGGCCCATGTAATTGTGACTGAATTGGGCAAACGTTTTTTTAGTATGTTAAAGACTCACAACTCTATCACCATGAGACATCGTGCTTCAGAGACAACACTAAGGAAAGTAAGGCAAGATGGTTAGAAGAAGAAAACACTGGCATGTTCATGTGCCTTAAAGAGAACTCACATCCAAGACAATCAAAGGACTACAAACACCAGCAAAATGTTAACTAATTGAAAGCCAGAGAAACAATTTATCCTGACCTCCTCTATCAGGTACATGAACAGCCATAGGTTCATGGAGACCCCTGTACTCCACATGTTAGGGGAATGCAGATGTGATCCACACACCATATTGAGTAAACCTGGTTTAGTTAAAGAAGTTGAAAAACGTGTCGGAGAGATGGCTCAGTGGTTAAGAGCATTGCCTGCTCTTCCAAAGATCAGAGTTCGATTCCTGGACATCACATAATTGCTTCAAAATGAGGTTTGGTGCCCTCTATTACAAGCAGAAGGAAGAGGCAGGAGAGATGTCTTGGTGTTTAAGAGCATACCTGCTGAGTTTGATGAGGCCAGTGCCCAGGTTGTTGGGACTGAATCAGGCAAAACATTTTGTTAGGATAATAAAGACTCACAGCTCTATCACCATGAGCCAGCATGCTTCACAGACACCACCAAGTAGAGTAAGGCAAGATGGTTAGAAGAAGAAAATACTAGCATGTTCATGTGACTGAAGGAGAACTCACATCCAAGACATACAAGGGAACAGACACCAACAAAATCTTAACCAATTTAAAGTCAGAGAAACAATTTATCTAGACCTCTTCTATGAGGTACTCGAACGGCCAATAGGTCCATGGAGACCCCTGTACTTCAAATGTTAGGTGAATGCAGATGTGATCAACAAAAGCTTATCCAATTTAAAGCCAGTGAAACAATTTGTCTAGACCTCCTCTCTGAGGTACACGAATGGAAAAAGGATCCATGGAGACCCCTGTTCTTCAAATGTTAGGGAAATGCAGATGTGATCCACACATCACTGATTACATCTGGTTTAGGTAAAGAAGTAGAAAAACGGGTTGGAGAGATGGCTCAGTATTTAAGAGCATTTCGTGCTCTTTCATCCTCCTGTATTCAATTTCAAGCAACTACATAATGGCTCACAACCATCTGCAATGATGTCTTGTGCCTTCTTTTGGATGCAGAAACAATCGCTCGAGAGATAGATCAGTGGTTAAGAATACTGGCTGCCCTTATAAGGTCAGAAGTTGGATTCCTGGCAACCCCAGTTTTGCTCTCAAAAGGAGATTTGGTGACATCTACTGGCAACAGAAGGAAGAGGCAGGAAAGATGGCTCAGTGCGTTCAAAGAGCATTGCCTGCTGAGTTTGATGAGGCCAAGTACAGACATAGAGTCAGTGCCAAGGCCAGGGCCCACGTTATTGTGAGTGAATTAGGCAAACGTTTTTTTAGGATGTTAAAGTCTCACAGCACTATCACCATGAGCCATCGTGCTTCAGAGACAACACTAAGGAGAGTAAGGCAAGATGGCTAGAAGAAGAAAACACTGGCATGTTCATGTGCCTTAAAGAGAACTCACATCCAAGACAATCAAAGGACTACAAACACCAGCAAAATGTTAACCAATTTAAAGCCAGAGAAACAATTTATCCTGACCTCCTCTATGAGGTACATGAACAGCCAATAGGTTCATGGAGACCCCTGTCCTCCACATGTTAGGGGAATGCAGATGTGATCCACACACCACATTGAGTAAACCTGGTTTAGTTAAAGAAGTTGAAAAACGGGTCGGAGAGATGGCTCAGTGGTTAAGAGCGTTGCCTCCTCATCCAAATTTCAGAAGTTCGATTCCTGTACATCACATAATTGCTTTAATAAGAGGTTTGGTGCCCTCTAATGGAAGCAGCAGGAAGAGGCAGGAGAGATGTCTTGGTGGTTAAGAGCATGACTCCTGAATTTGATGAGGCCAGGGCCCAGTTTGTTGATACTGAATCAGGCAAATCATTTTGTTAGGATAATTAAGACTCACAGCTCTATCACCATGAGCCAGCATGCTTCAGAGACATCACCAAGCAGAGTAAGCTAAGATGGTTAGAAGAAGAAAATACTAGCATGTTCATGTGCCTGAAGAAGAACTCACCTCCAAGACATACAAGGGAACAAACACCAACAAAAGCTTAACCAATTTAAAGTCAGTGAAACAATTTATCTAGACCTCTTCTATGAGGTACTCGAACGGCCAATAGGTCCGTGGAGACCCCTGTACTTCAAATGTTAGGTGAATGCAGATGTGATCCACAAAAGCTTATCCAATTTAAAGCCAGTGAAACAATTTGTCTAGACCTCCTCTATGAGGTATACGAATGGCCAAAGGATCCATGGAGACCCCTGTACTTCAAATGTTAGGAAAATGCAGATGTGATCCACACATCACTGAGTACATCTGGTTTAGGTAAAGAAGTAGAAAAACGGGTTGGAGAGATGGTTCAGTGTTTAAGAGCGTTTCGTGCTCTTTCATCCTCCTGTATTCAATTTCAAGCAACTACTTAATGGCTCACAACCATCTGCACTGATGTCTTGTGCCCTCTTTTGGATACCGAAAGAAGCGCTCGAGAGATAGCTCAGTGGTTAAGAATCCCGGCTGCCCTTCTGAAGGTCAGAAGTTCGATTCCTGGCAACCACAGTTTTGCTCTCAAAATGAGATTTGGTGCCATCTATGGGCAACAGAAAAAAGAGGCAGGAGTGATGGCTCAGTGCATTCAAAGTGCATTGCCTGCTGAGTTTGATGAGGCCAAGTGCAGACATAGAGTCAGGGCAAAGGCCAGGGCCCACGTTATTGTGACTGAATTAGGCAAACGTTTGTTTAGGATGTTAAAGACTCACAGCTCTATCACCATGAGATATCGTGTTTCAGAGACAACACTAAGGAGAGTAAGTCAAGATGGCTAGAAGAAGAAAACACTGGCATGTTCATGTGCCTTAAAGAGAACTCACATTCAAGACAATCAAACGACTACAAATACCAGCAAAATGTTAAACAATTTAAAGCCAGAGAAACAATTTATCCTGACCTCCTGTATCAGGTACATGAACAGCCAATAGGTCCATGGAGACACCTGTACTCCACATGTTAGGGGAATGCAGATGTGATCCACACACCACATTGAGTAAACCTGGTTTAGTTAAAGAAGTTGAAAAACGGGTCGGAGAGATGGCTCAGTGGTTAAGAGCATTGCCTGCTCTTCCAAAGATCAGAAGTTCGATTCTTGGACATCAAAAAATTGCTTCAAAATGAGGTTTGGTGCCCTCTACTGGAAGCAGAAGGAAGAGGCAGGAGAGATGTCTTGGTGCTTAAGAGCATGCCTGCGGAGTTTGATGAGGCCAAGTGCAGACATACAGCCAGGGCCCAGGTTGTTGGGACTGAATCAGGCAAAACATTTTGTTAGGATAATAAAGACTCACAGCTCTATCACCATGAGCCAGCATGCTTCAGAGCCACCACCAAGCAGAGTAAGGCAGGATGGTTAGAAGAAGAATATAGTAGCATGTTCATGTGCCTGAAGAAGAACTCACATACAAGACATACAAAGGAACAAATACCAACAAAAGCTTAACCAATTTAAAGACAGTGAAACAATTTGTCTAGACCTCCTCTATGAGGTATACGAATGGCCCACAGATCCATGGAGACCCCTGTACTTCAAATGTTAGGAAAATGCAGATGTGATCCACACATCATTGAGTACATCTGGTTTAGGTAAAGAAGTAGAAAATCGGGTTGGAGAGATGGCTGAGTGTTTAAGAGCATTTCGTGCTCTTTCTTCCTCCTGTATTCAATTTCAAGCAACCACATAATGGCTCACAACCATCTGCACTGAGGTCTTGTGCCCTCTTTTGCATGCAGAAAGAAGTGCTCGAGAGATAGCTCAGTGGTTAAGAATCCTGGCTGCCCTTCTATGGGTCAGAAATTCGATTCCTGGAAACCAATGTTTTGCTCTCAAAATGAGATTTGGTGCCATCTACTGGCAACAGAAGGAAGAGGCAGGAGAGATGGCTCAGTGCTTAAGAGCATTGGCTGCTGAGTTTGATGAGGCCAAGTGCAGACATAGAGTCAGGGCAAAGGCCAGGGCCCACGTTATTGTGACTGAATTGGGCAAACGTTTTTTTAGGATGTTAAAGACTCACAGCTCTATCAACATGAGACATCGTGCTTCAGAGACAACACTAAGGAGAGTAAGGCAAGATGGCTAGAAGAAGAAAACACTGGCATGTTCATGTGCCTTAAAGAGAACTCACAACCAAGACAATCAAAGGACTACAAACACCAGCAAAATGTTAACCAATTTAAAGCCAGAGAAACAATTTATGCTGACCTCCTCTATGAGGTATATGAACAGCCAATAGGTCCATGGAGACCCTTGTACTCCACATGTTAGGGGAATGCAGATATGATCCACACACCACATTGAGTAAACCTGGTTTAGTTAAAGAAGTTGAAAAACGGGTCGGAGAGATGGCTCAGTGGTTAAGAGCACTGCCTGCTCTTCCAAAGAACAGAAGTTCGATTCTTGGACATCACATAATTGCTTCAAAATGAGGTTTGGTGCCCTCTACTGGAAGCAGAAGGAAGAGGCAGGAGAGATGTCTTGGTGGTTATGAGCATGCCTGCTGAGTTTGATGAGGCCAAGTGCAGACATACAGCCAGGACCCAGGTTGTTGGGACTGAATCAGGCAAAATATTTTGTTAGGATAATAAAGACTCACAGCTCTATCACCATGAGCCAGCATGCTTCAGAGACACCACCAAGCAGAGTAAGGCAGGATGGTTAGAAGAAGAAAATACTACCATGTTCATGTGCCTGATTAGAACTCACATCCAAGACATACAAATGAACAAACACCAACAAAAGCTTAACCAATTTAAAGCCAGTGAAACAATTTGTCTAGACCTCCTCTATGAGGTACACGAATGGCCCACAGATCCATGGAGACCCCTGTACTTTAAATGTTAGGAAAATGCAGATGTGATCCACACATCATTGAGTACATCTGGTTTAGGTAAAGAAGTAGAAAAACGGGTTGGAGAGATGGCTCAGTGTTTAAGAGCATTTCGTGCTCTTTCTTCCTCCTGTATCCAATTTCAAGCAACCACATAATGGCTCACAACCATCTGCAATGAGGTCTTGTGCCCTCTTTTGCATGCAGAAAGAAGCGCTCGAGAGATAGCTCAGTGGTTAAGAATCCTGGCTGCCCTTCTAAAGGTCATTATTTCGATTCCTGGCAACCACAGTTTTGCTCTCAAAATGAGATTTGGTGCCATCTACTGGCAACAGAAGGAAGAGGCAGGAGAGATGGCTCAGTGCTTAAGAGCATTGGCTGCTGAGTTGGATGAGGCCAAGTGCAGACATAGAGTCAGGCCAAAGGCCAGGGCCCACGTTATTGTGACTGAATTGGGCAAACTTTTTTTTAGGATGTTAAAAACTCAAGCTCTACCACCGTGAGACATCGTGCTTCAGAGACAACACTAAGGAGAGTAAGGCAAGATGGCTAGAAGAAGAAAACACTGGCATGTTCATGTGCTTTAAAGAGAACTCACATCCGAGACAATCAAAGGACTACAAACACCAGCAAAATGTTAACCAATTTAAAGCCAGAGAAACAATTTATCCTGACCTCCTCTATCAGGTACATGAACAGCCAATAGGTCCAGGCAGACCCCTGTACTCCACATGTTAGGGGAATGCAGACGTGATCCACACACCACATTGAGTAAACCTGGTTTAGTTAAAGAAGTTGAAAAACGGGTCGGAGAGATGGCTCAGTGGTTAAGAGCATTGCCTGCTCTTCCAAAGAACAGAAGTTCGATTCTTGGACATCACATAATTGCTTCAAAATGAGGTTTGGTGCCCTCTACTGGAAGCAGAAGGAAGAGGCAGGAGAGATGTCTTGGTGGTTATGAGCATGCCTGCTGAGTTTGATGAGGCCAAGTGCAGACATACAGCCAGGACCCAGGTTGTTGGGACTGAATCAGGCAAAACATTTTGTTAGGATAATAAAGACTCACAGCTCTATCACCATGAGCCAGCATGCTTCAGAGACACCACCAAGCAGAGTAAGGCAGGATGGTTAGAAGAAGAAAATACTACCATGTTCATGTGCCTGAAGAAGAACTCACATCCAAGACATACAAATGAACAAACACCAACAAAAGCTTAACCAATTTAAAGCCAGTGAAACAATTTGTCTAGACCTCCTCTATGAGGTACACGAATGGCCCACAGATCCATGGAGACCCCTGTACTTTAAATGTTAGGAAAATGCAGATGTGATCCACACATCATTGAGTACATCTGGTTTAGGTAAAGAAGTAGAAAAACGGGTTGGAGAGATGGCTCAGTGTTTAAGAGCATTTCGTGCTCTTTCTTCCTCCTGTATCCAATTTCAAGCAACCACATAATGGCTCACAACCATCTGCAATGAGGTCTTGTGCCCTCTTTTGCATGCAGAAAGAAGCGCTCGAGAGATAGCTCAGGGGATAAGAATCCTGGCTGCCCTTCTAAAGGTCATTATTTCGATTCCTGGCAACCACAGTTTTGCTCTCAAAATGAGATTTGGTGCCATCTACTGGCAACAGAAGGAAGAGGCAGGAGAGATGGCTCAGTGCTTAAGAGCATTGGCTGCTGAGTTGGATGAGGCCAAGTGCAGACATAGAGTCAGGGCAAAGGCCAGGGCCTACGTTATTGTGACTGAATTGGGCAAACGTTTTTTTAGGATGTTAAAGACTCACAGCTCTATCACCATGAGACATCGTGCTTCAGAGACAACACTAAGGAGAGTAAGGCAAGATGGCTAGAAGAAGAAAACACTGGCATGTTCATGTGCCTTAAAGAGAACTCACATCCAAGACAATCAAAGGACTACAAACACCAGCAAAATGTTAACCAATTTAAAGCCAGAGAAACAATTTATCCTGACCTCCTCTATCAGGTACATGAACAGCCAATAGGTCCAGGCAGACCCCTGTACTCCACATGTTAGGGGAATGCAGATGTGATCCACACACCACATTGAGTAAACCTGGTTTAGTTAAAGAAGTTGAAAAACGGGTCGGAGAGATGGCTCAGTGGTTAAGAGCATTGCCTGCTCTTCCAAAGAACAGAAGTTCGATTCTTGGACATCACATAATTGCTTCAAATTGAGGTTTGGTGCCCTCTACTGGAAGCAGAAGGAAGAGGCAGGAGAGATGTCTTGGTGGTTATGAGCATGCCTGCTGAGTTTGATGAGGCCAAGTGCAGACATACAGCCAGGACCCAGGTTGTTGGGACTGAATCAGGCAAAACATTTTGTTAGGATAATAAAGACTCACAGCTCTATCACCATGAGCCAGCATGCTTCAGAGACACCACCAAGCAGAGTAAGGCAGGATGGTTAGAAGAAGAAAATACTACCATGTTCATGTGCCTGATTAGAACTCACATCCAAGACATACAAATGAACAAACACCAACAAAAGCTTAACCAATTTAAAGCCAGTGAAACAATTTGTCTAGACCTCCTCTATGAGGTACACGAATGGCCCACAGATCCATGGAGACCCCTGTACTTTAAATGTTAGGAAAATGCAGATGTGATCCACACATCATTGAGTACATCTGGTTTAGGTAAAGAAGTAGAAAAACGGGTTGGAGAGATGGCTCAGTGTTTAAGAGCATTTCGTGCTCTTTCTTCCTCCTGTATCCAATTTCAAGCAACCACATAATGGCTCACAACCATCTGCAATTAGGTCTTGTGCCCTCTTTTGCATGCAGAAAGAAGCGCTCGAGAGATAGCTCAGGGGATAAGAATCCTGGCTGCCCTTCTAAAGGTCATTATTTCGATTCCTGGCAAACACAGTTTTGCTCTCAAAATGAGATTTGGTGCCATCTACTGGCAACAGAAGGAAGAGGCAGGAGAGATGGCTCAGTGCTTAAGAGCATTGGCTGCTGAGTTGGATGAGGCCAAGTGCAGACATAGAGTCAGGGCAAAGGCCAGGGCCTACGTTATTGTGACTGAATTGGGCAAACGTTTTTTTAGGATGTTAAAGACTCACAGCTCTATCACCATGAGACATCGTGCTTCAGAGACAACACTAAGGAGAGTGAGGCAAGATGGCTAGAAGAAGAAAACACTGGCATGTTCATGTGCCTTAAAGAGAACTCACATCCAAGACAATCAAAGGACTACAAACAGCAGCAAAATGTTAACCAATTTAAAGCCAGAGAAACAATTTATCCTGACCTCCTGTATCAGGTACATGAACAGCCAATAGGTCCATGGAGAAACCTGTAGTCCACATGTTAGGGGAATGCAGATGTGATCCACACACCACATTGAGTAAAACTGGTTTAGTTAAAGAAGTTGAAAAACGGGTCGGAGAGATGGCTCAGTGGTTAAGAGCATTGCCTGCTCTTCCAAAGATCAGAAGTTCGATTCCTGGACATCACATAATTGCTTCAAAATGAGGTTTGGTGCCCTCTACTGGAAGTAGAAGGAAGAGGCAGGAGAGATGTCTTGGTGGTTAAGAGCATCCCTGCTGAGTTTGATGAGTCCAGGGCCCAGGTTGTTGGGACTGAATCAGGCAAAATATTTTGTTAGGATAATAAAGACTCACAGCTCTATCACCATGAGCCAGCATGCTTCAGAGACACCACCAAGCAGAGTAAGGCAGGATGGTTAGAAGAAGAAAATACTAGCATGTTCATGTGCCTGAAGAAGAACTGACATCGAAGACATACAAAGGAACAAACACCAACAAAAGCTTAACCAATTTAAAGCCAGTGAAACAATTTGTCTAGACCTCCTCTATGAGGTACACGAATGGCCAACAGATCCATTGAGACCCCTGTACTTCAAATGTTAGGAAAATGCAGATGTGATCCACACATCATTGAATACATCTGGTTTAGGTAAAGAAGTAGACAAAAGGGTTTAGAGATGGCTCAGTGTTTAAGAGCATTTCGTACTCTTTCTTCCTCCTGTATCCAATTTCAAGCAACCACATAATGGCTCACAACCATCTGCACTGAGGTCTTGTGCCCTCTTTTGCATGCAGAAAGAAGTGCTCGAGAGATAGCTCAGTGGTTAAGAATCCTGGCTGCCCTTATAGAGGTCAGAAGTTCGATTCCTGACAACCACAGTTTTGCTCTCAAAATGAGATTTGGTGCCATCTACTGGCAACAGAAGGAAGAGGCAGGAGAGATGGCTCAGTGCTTAAGAGCACTGGCTGCTGAGTTTGATGAGGCCAAGTGCAGACATAGAGTCAGGGCAAAGGCCAGGGCCCACGTTATTGTGACTGAATAGGGCAAACGTTTTTTTAGGATGTTAAAAACTCACAGCTCTATCACCATGAGACATCGTGCTTCAGAGACAACACTAAGGAGAGTAAGGCAAGATGGCTAGAAGAAGAAAACACTGGCATGTTCATGTGCCTTAAAGAGAACTCACATCCAAGACAATCAAAGGACTACAAACACCAGCAAAATATTAACCACTTTAAAGCCAGAGAAACAATTTATGCTGACCTCCTCTATCAGGTACATGAACAGCCAATAGGTCCATGGAGACCCCTGTACTCCACATGTTAGGGGAATGCAGATGTGATCCACACACCACACTGAGTAAACCTGGTTTAGTTAAAGAAGTTAAAAAACGGGTCGGAGAGATGGCTTAGTGGTTAAGAGCATTGCATGCTCTTCCAAAGTTCAGAAGTTCGATAACTGGACATCACATAATTGCTTCAAAATGAGGTTTGGTGCCCTTTACTGGAAGCAGAAGCAAGAGGCAGGAGAGATGTCTTGGTGGTTATGAGCATGCCTGTTGAGTTTGATGAGGCCAAATACAGACATACAGCCAGGGCCCAGGTTGTTGGGACTGAATCAGGCAAAACATTTTCTTAGGATAATAAAGACTCACAGCTCTATCACCATGAGCCAGCATGCTTCAGAGACACCACCAAGCAGAGTAAGGCAGGATGGTTAGAAGAAGAAAATACTAGCATGTTCATGTGCCTGAAGAAGAACTCACATCCAAGACATACAAAGGAACAAACACCAACAAAAGCTTAACCAATTGAAAGACAGTGAAACAATTTGTCTAGACCTCCTCTATGAGGTACACGAATGGCCAACAGATCCATGGAGACCCCTGTACTTCAAATGTTAGGAAAATGCAGATGTGATCCACACATCATTGAGTACATCTGGTTTAGGTAAAGAAGTAGAAAAACGGGTTGGAGAGATGGCTCAGTGTTTAAGAGCATTTCGTGCTCTTTCTTCCTCCTGTATCCAATTTCAAGCAACCACATAATGGCTCACAACCATCTGCACTGAGGTCTCGTGCCCTCTTTTGCATGCAGAAAGAAGCGCTCGAGAGATCGCTCAGTGGTTAAGAATCCTGGCTGCCCTTCTAAAGGTCAGAAGTTCGATTCCTGGCAACCACAGTTTTTGCTCTCAAAATGAGATTGGGTGCCATCTACTGGCAACAGAAGGAAGAGGCAGGAGAGATGGCTCAGTGCTTAAGAGCATTGGGTGCTGAGTTGGATGAGGCCAAGTGCAGACATAGAGTCAGGGCAAATGCCAGGGCCCAAGTTATTGTGACTGAATTGGGCAAACGTTTTTTTAGGATGTTAAAGACTCACAGCTCTATCACCATGAGACATCGTGCTTCAGAGACAACACTAAGGAGAGTGAGGCAAGATGGCTAGAAGAAGAAAACACTGGCATGTTCATGTGCCTTAAAGAGAACTCACATGCAAGACAATCAAAGGACTACAAACACCAGCAAAATATTAACCACTTTAAAGCCAGAGAAACAATTTATGCTGACTTCCTCTATCAGGTACATGAACAGCCAATAGGTCCATGAAGACCCCTGTACTCCACATGTTAGGGGAATGCAGATGTGATCGACACACCACATTGAGTAAACCTGGTTTAGTTAAAGAAGTTGAAAACGGGTCAGAGAGATGGCTCAGTGGTTAAGAGCATTGCCTGCTCTTCCAAAGATAAGAAATTCGATTACTGGACATCACATAATTGCTTCAAAATGAGGTTTGGTGCCTTCCACTGGAAGCAGAAGGAAGAGGCAGGTGAGCTGTCTTGGTGGTTAAAAGCATGCCTGCTGAATTTGATTTGGCCAAGTGCAGATATACAGCCAGGACCCAGGTTGTTGGGACTGAATCAGGCAAAACATTTTGTTAGGATAATAAAGACTCACAGCTCTATCACCATGAGCCAGCATGCTTCAGAGACACCACCAAGCAGAGTAAGGCAGGATGGTTAGAAGAAGAAAATACTAGCATGTTCATGTGCCTGAAGAAGAACTCACATCCAAGACATACAAAGAAACAAATATCAACAAAAGCTTAACCAATTGAAAGACAGTGAAACAATTTGTCTAGACCTCCTCTATGAGGTACACGAATGGCCAAAGATCCATGGAGACCCCTGTACTTCAAATGTTAGGAAAATGCAGATGAGATCCACACATCATTGAGTACATCTTGTTTAGGTAAAGAAGTAGAAAAACGGGTTGGAGTGATGGCTCAGTGTTTAAGAGCATTTCGTGCTCTTTCTTCTTCCTGTATCCAATTTCAAGCAACCACATAATGGCTCACAACTATCTGCACTGTGGTCTTGTGCCCTCTTTTGCATGCAGAAAGAAGCGCTCGAGAGATAGCTCAGTGGTTAAGAATCCTGGCTGCCTTTCTAAAGGTCAGAAGTTCGATTCCTGGCAACCACAGTTTTGCTCTCAAAATGAGATTTGGTGCCATCTACTGGCAACAGAAGGAAGAGGCAGGAGAGATGGCTCAGTGCTTAAGAGCATTGGCTGCTGAGTTTGATGAGGCCAAGTGCAGACATAGATTCAGGGCAAAGGCCAGGGCCCACGTTATTGTGACTGAATTGGGCAAACGTTTTTTTAGGATGTTAAAGACTCACAGCTCTATCACCATGAGACATCGTGCTTCAGAGACAACACTAAGGAGAGTAAGGCAAGATGGCTAGAAGAAGAAAACACTGGCATGTTCATGTGCCTTAAAGAGAACTCACATCCAAGACAATCAAAGGACTACAAACACCAGCTAAATGTTAACCAATTTAAAGCCAGAGAAACAATTTATCCTGACCTCCTCTATGAGGTACATGAACAGCCAATAGGTCCATGGAGACCCCTGTACTCCACATGTTAGGGGAATGCAGATGTGATCCACACACCACATTGAGTAAACCTGGTTTAGTTAAAGAAGTTGAAAAACGGGTCGGAGAGGTGGCTCAGTGGTTAAGAGCATTGCATGCTCTTCCAAAGATCAGAAGTTCGATTCTTGGACATCACTTAATTGCTTCAAAATGAGGTTTGGTGCCCTCTACTGGAAGCAGAAGGAAAGGCAGGAGAGATGTCTTGATCGTTAAGAGCATGCCTGCTGAGTTTGATGAGGCCAGGGCCCAGGTTGTTGGGACTGAATCAGGCAAAACATTTTGTTAGGATAATAAAGACTCACAGCTCTATCACCATGAGGCAGCATGCTTCAGAGCCACCACCAAGCAGAGTAAGGCAGGATGGTTAGAAGAAGAAAATACTAGCATGTTCATGTGCCTGAAGAAGAACTCACATCCAAGACATACAAAGGAACAAACACCAACAAAAGCTTAACCAATTTAAAGCCAGTTAAACAATTTGTCTAGACCTCCTCTATGAGGCCAACAGATCCAGGGAGAACCCTGTACTTAAAATGTTAGGAAAATGCAGATGTGATCCACACATCACTGAGTAGATCTGGTTTAGGTAAAGAAGTAGAAAAACGGGTTGGAGAGATGGCTAAGTGTTTAAGAGCATTTCGTGCTCTTTCATCCTCCTGTATTCAATTTCAAGCAACCACATAATGGCTCACAACCATCTGCACTGTGGTCTTGTGCCCTCTTTTGGATGCAAAAAGAAGCGCTCGAGAGATAGCTCAGTGGCTAAAAATACTGGCTGCCCTTCTAAAGGTCAGAAGTTCGATTCCTGGCAACCACAGTTTGCTCTCAAAATGAGATTTTGTGCCATCTACTGGCAACAGAAGGAAGAGGCAGGAGAGATGGCTCAGTGCTTAAGAGCATTGCCTGCTGAGTTTGATGAGGCCAACTGCAGACATAGAGTCAGGGCAAAGGCCAGGGCCCACGTTATTGTGACTGAATTAGGCATACGTTTTTTTAGGATGTTAAAGACTCACAGCTCTATCACCATGAGACATCGTGCTTCAGAGACAACACTAAGGAGCGTAAGGCAAGATGGTTAGAAGAAGAAAACACTGGCATGTTCATGTGCCTTAAAGAGAACTCACATCCAAGACAATCAAAGGACTACAAACACCAGCAAAATGTTAACCAATTTAAAGCCAGAGAAACAATTTATCCTGACCTCCTCTATGAGGTACATGAACAGCCAATAGGTCCATGGAGACCCCTGTACTCCACATGTTAGGGGAATGCAGATGTGATCCACACACCACATTGAGTAACACTGGTTTAGTTAAAGAAGTTGAAAAACGGGTCGGAGAGATGGCTCAGTGGTTAAGAGCATTGCCTGCTCTTCCAAAGATCAGAAGTTCGATTCCTGGACATCACATAATTGCTTCAAAATGAGGTTTGGTGCCCACTACTGGAAGGAGAAGGAAGAGGCAGGAGAGATGTCTTGGTGCTTAAGAGCATGCCTGCTGAGTTTGATGAGGCCAGGGCCCAGATTGTTGGGACTGTATCAGGCAAAACATTTTGTTAGAATAATAAAGACTCACAGCTCTATCACCATGAGCCAGCATGCTTCAGAGACACCACCAAGCAGAGTAAGGCAGGATGGTTAGAAGAAGAAAATACTAGCATGTTCTTGTGCCTGAAGAAGCACTCACATCCAAGAC
Organism: Chionomys nivalis; assembly: GCF_950005125.1. Taxonomy (NCBI): domain Eukaryota; kingdom Metazoa; phylum Chordata; class Mammalia; order Rodentia; family Cricetidae; genus Chionomys; species Chionomys nivalis. The sequence continues at coordinate 52,687,399 of NC_080108.1, forward strand.
ATACAAAGGAACAAACAACAACAAAAGCTTAACCAATTTAAAGCCAGTGAAACAATTTGTCTACACCTCCTCTATGAGGTACACGAATGGCCAACAGATCCGTGGAGACCCCTGTACTTCAAATGTTAGGAAAATGCAGATGTGATCCACACATCATTGAGTACATCTGGTTTAGGTAAAGAAGTAGAAAAACGGGTGGCAGAGATGGCTCAGTGTTTAAGAGCATTTCGTGCTCTTTCTTCCTCCTGTATCCAATTTCAAGCAACCACATAATGGCTCACAACCATCTGCACTGAGGTCTTGTGCCCTCTTTTGCATGCAGAAAGAAGCGCTCGAGAGATAGCTCAGTGGTTAAGAATCCTTGCTGCTCTTCTAAAGGTCAGAAGTTCGATTCCTGGCAACCACAGTTTTGCTCTCAAAATGAGATTTGGTGCCATCTACTGGCAACAGAAGGAAGAGGCAGGAGAGATGGCTCAGTGCTTAAGAGCATTGATTGGCTGCTGAGTTTGATGAAGCCAAGTGCAGACATAGAGTCAGGGCAAAGGCCAGGGCACACGTTATTGTGACTGAATTAGGCAAACGTTTTTTTAGGATGTTAAAGACTCACAACTCTATCACCATGAGACATCGTGCTTCAGAGACAACACTAAGGAGAGTAAGGCAAGATGGCTAGAAGAAGAAAACACTGGCATGTTCATGTGCCTTAAAGAGAACTCACATCCAAGACAATCAAAGGACTACAAACACCAGCAAAATGTTAACCAATTTAAAGCCAGAGAAACAATTTATCCTGACCTCCTCTATGAGGTACATGAACAGCCAATAGGTCCATGGAGACCCCTGTACTCCACATGTTAGGGGAATGCAGATGTGATCCACACACCACAATGAGTTACACTGGTTTAGTTAAAGAAGTTGAAAAAAGGGTCGGAGAGATGGCTCAGTGGTTAAGAGCATTGCCTGCCCTTCCAAAGATCAGAAGTTCGATTCCTGGACATCACATAATTGCTTCAAAATGAGGTTTGGTGCCCTCTACTGGAAGCAGAAGGAAGAGGCAGGAGAGATGTTTTGGTGTTTAAGAGCATGCCTGCTGAGTTTGATGAGGCCAAGTGCAGACATACAGCCAGGACCCAGGTTTTTGGGACTGAATCAGGCAAAACATTTTGTTAGGATAATAAAGACTCACAGCTCTATCACCATGAGCCAGCATGCTTCAGAGACACCACCAAGCAGAGCAGGGCAGATGGTTAGAAGAAGAAAATACTAGCATGTTCATTCGCCTTAAGAAGAACTCACATGCAAGACATACAAAGGAACAAACAACAACAAAAGCTTAACTAATTTAAAGCCAGTGAAACAATTTGTCTAGACCTCCTCTATGAGGTACACGAATGGCCAACAAATCCATGGAGACCCCTGAACTTCAAATGTTAGGAAACTGCAGATGTGATCCACACATCATTGAGTACATCTGGTTTAGGTAAAGAAGTATAAAAACGGGTTGGAGTGATGTCTCGGTGTTTAAGAGCATTTCGTGCTCTTTCATCATCCTGTATCCAATTTCAAGCAACCACATAATGGCTCACAACCATCTGCACTGAGGTCTTGTGCCCTCTTTTGCCTGCAGAAAGAAGCGCTCGAGAGATAGCTCAGTGGTTAAGAATCCTGGCTGCCCTTCCAAAGGTCCGAAGTTCGATTCCTGGCAACCACAGTTTTGCTCTCAAAATGAGATTTGGTGCCATCTACTGGCAACAGAAAGAAGAGGCAGGAGAGATGGCTCAGTGTTTAAGAGCATTGGCTGCTGAGTTTGATGAGGCCAAGTGCAGACATACAGTCAGGGCAAAGGCCAGGGCCCACGTTATTGTGACTGAATTGGGCAAAAGTTTTTTTAGGATGTTAAAGACTCACGACTCTATCACCATGAGACATCGTGCTTCAGAGACAACACTAAGGAGAGTAAGGCAAGATGGCTAGAAGAAGAAAACACTGGCATGTTCATGTGCCTTAAAGGGAACTCACATCCAAGACAATCAAAGGACTACAAACACCAGCAAAATGTTAACCAATTTAAAGCCAGAGAAACAATTTATCCAGACCTCCTCTATCAGGTACATGAACAGCCAATCGTTCCATGGAGACCCCTGTACTCCACATGTTAGGAGAATGCAGATGTGATCTACACACCACATTGATTAAACCAGGTTTAGTTAAAGAAGTTGAAAAACGGGTCGCAGAGATGGCTCAGTGGTTAAGAGCATTGCCTGCTCTTCCAAAGATCAGAAGTTCGATTCCTGGACATCACATAATTGCTTCAAAATGAGGTTTGATGCCCTATACTGGAAGCATAAGAAAGAGGCAGGAGAGATGTCTTGGTGGTTATGAGCATGCCTGCTGAGTTTGATGAGGCCAGGGCACAGGTTGTTGGGACTGAATCAGGCAAAACATTTTGTTAGGATAATAAAGACTCACAGCTCTATCCCCATCAGCCAGCATGCTTCAGAGACACCACCAAGCAGAGTAAGGCAGGATGGTTAGAAGAAGAAAATACTAGCATGTTCATGTGCCTGAAGAAGAACTCATATCCAAGACATACAAAGGAACAAACACCAACAAAAGCTTAACCAATTTAAAGCCAGTGAAACAATTTGTCTAGACCTCCTCTATGAGGTACACGAATGGCCCACAGATCCATGGAGACCGCTGTAGTTCAAATGTTAGGAAAATGCAGATGTGATCCACACATCATTGAGTACATCTGGTTTAGGTAAAGAAGTAGAAAAACGGGTGGCAGAGATGGCTCAGTGTTTAAGAGCATTTCGTGCTCTTTCTTCCTCCTGTATCCAATTTCAAGCAACCACATAATGGCTCACAACCATCTGCACTGAGATCTTGTGCCCTCTTTTGCATGCAGAAAGAAGCGCTCGAGAGATAGCTCAGTGGTTAAAAATCCTGGCTGCCCTTCTAAAGGTCAGAAGTTCGATTCCTGGCAACCACAGTTTTGCTCTCAAAATGAGATTTGGTGCCATCTACTGGCAACAGAAGGAAGAGGCAGGAGAGATGGCTCAGTGCTTAAGAGCATTGATTGGCTGCTGAGTTTGATGAGGCCAAGTGCAGACATAGAGTCAGGGCAAAGGCCAGGGCACACGTTATTGTTACTGAATTAGGCAAACGTTTTTTTAGGATGTTAAAGACTCACAACTCTATCACCATGAGACATCGTGCTTCAGAGACAACACTAAGGCGAGTAAGGCAAGATGGCTAGAAGAAGAAAACACTGGCATGTTCATGTGCCTTAAAGAGAACTCACATCCAAGACAATCAAAGGACTACAAACACCAGCAAAATGTTAACCACTTTAAAGCCAGAGAAACAATTTATCCTGACCTCCTCTATCAGGTACATGAACAGCCAATAGGTCCATGGAGACCCCTGTACTCCACATGTTAGGGGAATGCAAATGTGATCCACACACCACAATGAGTTACACTGGTTTAGTTAAAGAAGTTGAAAAAAGGGTCGGAGAGATGGCTCAGTGGTTAAGAGCATTGCCTGCCCTTCCAAAGATCAGAAGTTCGATTCCTGGACATCACATAATTGCTTCAAAATGAGGTTTGGTGCCCTCTACTGGAAGCAGAAGGAAGAGGCAGGAGAGATGTTTTGGTGTTTAAGAGCATGCCTGCTGAGTTTGATGAGGCCAAGTGCAGACATACAGCCAGGACCCAGGTTTTTGGGACTGAATCAGGCAAAACATTTTGTTAGGATAATAAAGACTCACAGCTCTATCACCATGAGCCAGCATGCTTCAGAGACACCACCAAGCAGAGTAAGGCAGGATGGTTAGAAGAAGAAAATACTAGCATTTTCATGTGCCTGAAGAAGAACTCACATCCAAGACATACAAAGGAACAAACACCAACAAAAGCTTAACCAATTTAAAGCCAGTGAAACAATTTGTCTACACCTCCTCTATGAGGCCAACAGATCCAGGGAGAACCCAGTACTTCAAATGTTAGGAAAATGCAGATGTGATCCACACATCACTGAGTAGATCTGGTTTAGGTAAAGAAGTAGAAAAACGGGTTGGAGAGATGGCTAAGTGTTTAAGAGCATTTCGTGCTCTTTCATCCTCCTGTATTCAATTTCAAGACACCACATAATGGCTCACAACCATCTGCACTGTGGTCTTGTGCCCTCTTTTGGATGCAAAAAGAAGCGCTCGAGAGATAGCTCAGTGGCTAAAAATACTGGCTGCCCTTCTAAAGGTCAGAAGTTCGATTCCTGGCAACCACAGTTTGCTCTCAAAATGAGATTTTGTGCCATCTACTGGCAACAGAAGGAAGAGGCAGGAGAGATGGCTCAGTGCTTAAGAGCATTGCCTGCTGAGTTTGATGAGGCCAACTGCAGACATAGAGTCAGGGCAAAGGCCAGGGCCCACGTTATTGTGACTGAATTAGGCATACGTTTTTTTAGGATGTTAAAGACTCACAGCTCTATCACCATGAGACATCGTGCTTCAGAGACAACACTAAGGAGAGTAAGGCAAGATGGTTAGAAGAAGAAAACACTGGCATGTTCATGTGCCTTAAAGAGAACTCACATCCAAGACAATCAAAGGACTACAAACACCAGCAAAATGTTAACCAATTTAAAGCCAGAGAAACAATTTATCCTGATCTCCTCTATGAGGTACATGAACAGCCAATAGGTCCATGGAGACACGTGTACTCCACATGTTAGGGGAATGGAGATGTGACCCACACACCACATTGAGTAAACCTGGTTTAGTTAAATAAGTTGAAAAACGGGTCGGAGAGATAGCTCAGTGGTTAAGAGCATTGCCTGCCCTTCCAAAGATCAGAAGTTCGATTCCTGGACATCACATAATTGCTTCAAAATGAGGTTTGGTGCCCTCTACTGGAAGCAGAAGGAAGAGGCAGGAGAGATGTCTTGGTGGTTAAGAGCATGCCTGCTGAGTTTGATGAGGACAGTGCCCAGGTTGTTGGGACTGAATCAGGAAAATCATTTTGTTAGGATAATAAAGACTCACAGCTCTATCACCATGAGCCAGCATGCTTCAGAGACACCACCAAGTAGAGTAAGGCAAGATGGTTAGAAGAAGAAAATACTAGCATGTTCATGTGACTGAAGGAGAACTCACATCCAAGACATACAAGGGAACAGACACCAACAAAATCTTAACCAATTTAAAGTCAGAGAAACAATTTATCTATACCTCTTCTATGAGGTACTCGAATGGCCAATAGGTCCATGGAGACCCCTGTACTTCAAATGTTAGGTGAATGCAGATGTGATCCACAAAAGCTTAACCAATTCAAAGCCAGTGAAACAATTTGTCTAGACCTCTTCTATGAGGTACACGAATGGCCAAAGGATCCATGGAGACCCCTGTACTTCAAATGTTAGGAAAATGCAGATGTGATCCACACATCACTCAGTATATCTGGTTTAGGTAAAGAAGTAGAAAAACGGGTTGGAGAGATGGCTCATTGTTTAAGAGCATTTCGTTCTCTTTCTTCTTCCTGTATCCAATTTCAAGCAACCACATAAGGGCTCACAACCATCTGCACTGAGGTCTTGTGCCCTCTTTTGCATGCAGAAAGAAGCGCTCGAGGGATAGCTCAGTGGTTAAATCCTGGCTGCCCTTCTAAAGGTCAAATGTTCGATTCCTGGCAACCACAGTTTTGCTCTCAAAATGAGATTTGGTGCCATCTACTGGCAACAGAAGGAAGAGGCAGGAGAGATGGCTCAGTGCTTAAGAGCATTGGCTGCTGAGTTGGATGAGGCCAAGTGCAGACATAGAGTCAGGGCAAAGGCCAGGGCCCACGTTATTGTGACTGAATTGGGCAAACGTTTTTTTAGGATGTTAAAGACTCACAGCTCTATCACCATGAGACATCGTGCTTCAGAGACAACACTAAGGAGAGTAAGGCAAGATGGCTAGAAGAAGAAAACACTGGCATGTTCATGTGCCTTAAAGAGAACTCACATCCAAGACAATCAAAGGACTACAAACACTAGCAAAATGTTAACCACTTTAAAGCCAGAGAAACAATTTATGCTGACCTCCTCTATCAGGTACATGAACAGCCAATAGGTCCATGGAGACCCCTGTACTCCACATGTTAGGGGAATGCAGATGTGATCCACACACCACATTGAGTAAACCTGGTTTAGTTAAAGAAGTTGAAAAACGGGTCGGAGAGATGGCTCAGTGGTTAAGAGCATTGCCTGCTCTTCCAAAGAACAGAAGTTCGATTCTTGGACATCACATAATTGCTTCAAAATGAGGTTTGGTGCCCTCTACTGGAAGCAGAAGGAAGAGGCAGGAGAGATGTCTTGGTGGTTAAGAGCATGCCTGCTGAGTTTGATGAGGCCAAGTGCAGACATACAGCCAGAACCCAGGTTTTTGGGACTGAATCAGGCAAAACATTTTGTTAGGATAATAAAGACTCACAGCTCTATCACCATGAGCCAGCATGCTTCAGAGACACCACCGGGCAGAGTAAGGCAGGATGGTTAGAAGAAGAAAATACTAGCATATTCATGTGCCTGAAGAAGAACTGACATCGAAGAGACACAAAGGAACAAACCCCAACAAAAGCTTAACCAATTTAAAGCCAGTGAAACAATTTGTCTAGACCTCCTCTATGAGGTACACGAATGGCCAACAGATCCATGGAGACCCCTGTACTTCAAATGTTAGGAAAATGCAGATGTGATCCACACATCATTGAGTACATCTGGTTTAGGTAAAGAAGTAGACAAATGGGTTGGAGAGATGGCTCAGTGTTTAAGAGCATTTCGTACTCTTTCTTCCTCCTGTATCCAATTTCAAGCAACCACATAATGGCTCACAACCATCTGCACTGAGGTCCTGTGCCCTCTTTTGCATGCAGAAAGAAGTGCTCGAGAGATAGCTCAGTGGTTAAGAATCCTGGCTGCCCTTCTAAAGGTCAGAAGTTCGATTCCTGGCAACCACAGTTTTGCTCTCAAAATGAGATTTGGTGCCATCTACTGGCAACAGAAGGAAAAGGCAGGAGAGATGGCTCAGTGCTTAAGAGCACTGGCTGCTGAGTTTGATGAGGCCAAGTGCAGACATAGAGTCAGGGCAAAGGCCAGGGCCCACGTTATTGTGACTGAATAGGGCAAACGTTTTTTTAGGATGTTAAAAACTCACAGCTCTATCACCATGAGACATCGTGCTTCAGAGACAACACTAAGGAGAGTAAGGCAAGATGGCTAGAAGAAGAAAACACTGGCATGTTCATGTGCCTTAAAAGGAACTCACATCCAAGACAATCAAAGGACTACAAACACCAGCAAAATATTAACCACTTTAAAGCCAGAGAAACAATTTATGCTGACCTCCTCTATCAGGTACATGAACAGCCAATAGGTCCATGGAGACCCCTGTACTCCACATGTTAGGGGAATACAGATGTGATCCACACACCACACTGAGTAAACCTGGTTTAGTTAAAGAAGTTGAAAAACGGGTCGGAGAGATGGCTTAGTGGTTAAGAGAATTGCCTGCTCTTCCAAAGATCAGAAGTTCGATAACTGGACATCACATAATTGCTTCAAAATGAGGTTTGGTGCCCTTTACTGGAAGCAGAAGCAAGAGGCAGGAGAGATGTCTTGGTGGTTAAGAGCATGCCTGTTGAGTTTGATGAGGCCAAATACAGACATACAGCCAGGGCCCAGGTTGTAGGGACTGAATCAGGCAAAACATTTTCTTAGGATAATAAAGACTCACAGCTCTATCACCATGAGCCAGCATGCTTCAGAGACACCACCAAGCAGAGTAAGGCAGGATGGTTAGCATGTTCATGTGCCTGAAGAAGAACTCACATCCAAGACATACAAAGGAACAAACACCAACAAAAGCTTAACCAATTTAAAGCCAGTGAAACAATTTTTCTAGACCTCCTCTATGAGGTACACGAATGGCCCACAGATCCATGGAGACCGCTGTACTTCAAATGTTAGGAAAATGCAGATGTGATCCACACATCATTGAGTACATCTGGTTTAGGTAAAGAAGTAGAAATACGGGATGGAGAGATGGCTCAGTGTTTAAGAGCATTTCGTGCTTTTTCTTCTTCCTGTATCCAATTTCAAGCAACCACATAATGGCTCACAACCATCTGCACTGAGGTCTTGTGCCCTCTTTTGCATGCAGAAATTAGCGCTCGAGAGATAGCTCAGTGGTTAAAAATCCTGGCTGCCCTTCTAAAGGTCAGAAGTTCGATTCCTGGCAACCACAGTTTGCTCTCAAAATGAGATTTGGTGCCATCTACTGGCAACAGAAGGAAGAGGCAGGAGAAATGGCTCAGTGCTTAAGAGCATTGCCTGCTGAGTTTGATGAGGCCAAGTGCAGACATAGAGTCAGGGCAAAGGCCAGGGCCCACGTTATTGTGACTGAATTGGGCAAAGGTTTTTTTAGGATGTTAAAGACTCACAGGTCTATCACCATGAGACATCGTGCTTCAGAGACAACACTAAGGAGAGTAAGGCAAGATGGCTAGAAGAAGAAAACACTGGCATGTTCATGTGCCTTAAAGAGAACTCACATCCAAGACAATCAAAGGACTACAAACACCAGCAAAATGTTAACCAATTTAAAGCCAGAGAAACAATTTATCCTGACCTCCTCTTTGAGGTACATGGACAGCCAATAGGTCCATGAAGACCCCTGGACTCCACACGTTAGGGGAATGCAGATGTGATCCACACACGACATTGAGTAATCCTGGTTTAGTTAAAGAAGTTGAAAAACGGGTCAGAGAGATGGCTCAGTGGTTAAGAGCATTGTCTGCTCTTCCAAAGATCAGAAATTCGATTACTGGACATCACATAATTGCTTCAAAATGAGATTTGGTGTCCTCTACTGGAAGCAGAAGGAAGAGACAGGAGAGATGTCTTGGTGGTTAAGAGCATCCCTGCTGAGTTTGATGAGGCCAGGGCCCAGGTTGTTGGGACTGAATCAGGCAAAACATTTTGTTAGGATAATAAAGACTCACAGCTCTATCACCATGAGCCAGCATGCTTCAGAGACACCACCAAGCAGAGTAAGGCAGGATGGTTAGAAGAAGAAAATACTAGCATGTTCATGTGCCTGATTAGAACTCACATCCAAGACATACAAAGGAACAAACACCAACAAAAGCTTAACCAATTCAAAGCCAGTGAAATAATTTGTCTAGATCTCCTCTATGAGGTACACGAATGGCCAACAGATCCATGGAGACCCCTGTACTTCAAATGTTAGGAAAATGCAGATGTGATCCACACATCATTGAGTTCATCTGGTTTAAGTAAAGAAGTAGAAAAACGGGTTGGAGAGATGGCTCAGTGTTTAAGAGCATTTCGTGCTCTTTCTTCCTCCTGTATCCAAATTCAAGCAACCACATAATGGCTCAGAACCATCTGCACTGAGGTCTTGTGCCCTCTTTTGCATGCAGAAAGAAGCGCTCGAGATATAGCTCAGTGGTTAAGAATCCTGGCTGCCCTTCTAAAGGTCAGAAGTTCGATTCCTGGCAACCACAGTTTTGCTCTCAAAATGAGATTTGGTGCCATCTACTGGCAACAGAAGGAAGAGGCAGGAGAGATGGCTCAGTGCTTAAGAGCATTGGCTGCTGAGTTTGATGAGGCCAAGTGCAGACATAGAGTCAGGGCAAAGGCCAGGGCCCACGTTATTGTGACTGAATTGGGCAAACATTTTTTTAGGATGTTAAAGACTCACAGCTCTATCACCATGAGACATCGTGCTTCAGAGACAACACTAAGGAGAGTGAGGCAAGATGGCTAGAAAAAGAAAACACTGGCATGTTCATGTGCCTTAAAGGGAACTCACATCCAAGACAATCAAAGGACTACAAAAACCAGCAAAATGTTAACCAATTTAAAGCTAGAGAAACAATTTATCCTGCCCTCCTCTATGAGGTACATGAACAGCCAATAGGTCCATGGAGAAACCTGTACTCCACATGTTAGGGGAATGCAGATGTGATCCACACACCACATTGAGTAAACCTGGTTTAGTTAAAGAAGTTGAAAAACGGGTCGGAGAGATGGCTCAGTGGTTAAGAGCATTGCCTGCTCTTCCAAAGATCAGAAGTTCGATTCCTGGACATCACATAATTGCTTCAAAATGACGTTTGGTGCCCTCTACTGGAAGCAGAAGGAAGAGGCAGGAGAGATGTCCTGGTTGTTAAGAGCATCCCTGCTGAGTTTGATGAGTCCAGGGCCCAGGATGTTGGGACTGAATCAGGCAAAACATTTTGTTAGGATAATAAAGACTCACAGCTCTATCACCATGGGCCAGCATGCTTCAGAGACACCACCAAGCAGAGTAAGGCAGGATGGTTAGAAGAAGAAAATACTAGCATGTTCATGTGCCTGAAGAAGAACTCACATCCAAGACATACAAAGGAACAAACACCAACAAAAGCTTAACCAATTGAAAGACAGTGAAACAATTTGTCTAGACCTCCTCTATGAGGTACACGAATGGCCAACAGATCCATGGAGACCCCTGTACTTGAAATGTTAGGAAAATGCAGATGTGATCCACACATCATTGAGTACATCTGGTTTAGGTAAAGAGGTAGAAAAACGGGTTGGAGAGATGGCTCAGTGTTTAAGAGCATTTCGTGCTCTTTCTTCCTCCTGTATCCAATTTCAAGCAACCACATAATGGCTCACAACCATCTGCACTGAGGTCTTGTGCCCTCTTTTGCATGCAGAAAGAAGCGCTCGAGAGATAGCTCAGTGGTTAAGAATCCTGGCTGCCCTTCTAAAGGTCAGAAGTTCGATTCCTGGCAACCACAGTTTTGCTCTCAATATGAGATTTGGTGCCATCTACTGGCAACAGAAGGAAGAGGCAGGAGAGATGGCTCAGTGCTTAAGAGCATTGGCTGCTGAGTTTGATGAGGCCAAGTGCAGACATAGAGTCAGGGCAAAGGCCAGGGCACACGTTATTGTGACTGAATTGGGCAAACGTTTTTTTAGGATGTTAAAGACTCACAGCTATATCACCATGAGACATCGTGCTTCAGAGACAACACTAAGGAGAGTGAGGCAAGATGGCTAGAAAAAGAAAACACTGGCATGTTCATGTGCCTTAAAGGGAACTCACATCCAAGACAATCAAAGGACTACAAAAACCAGCAAAATGTTAACCAATTTAAAGCCAGAAACAATTTATCCTGACCTCCTCTATCAGGTACATGAACAGCCAATAGGTCCATGGAAAAACCTGTACTCCACATGTTAGGGGAATGCAGATGTGATCCACACACCACATTGAGTAAACCTGGTTTAGTTAAAGAAGTTAAAAAACGGGTCGGAGAGATGGCTCAGTGGTTAAGAACATTGCCTGCTCTTCCAAAGATCAGAAGTTCGATTCCTGGACATCACTTAATTGCTTCAAAATGAGGTTTGGTTCCCTCTACTGGAAGCAGAAGGAAGAGGCAGGAGAGATGTCTTGGTGGTTAAGAGCATCCCTGCTGAGTTTGATGAGTCCAGGGCCCAGGTTGTTGGGACTGAATCAGGCAAAACATTTTGTTAGGATAATAAAGACTCACAGCTCTATCACCATGAGGCAGCATGCTTCAGAGACACCACCAAGCAGAGTAAGGCAGGATGGTTAGAAGAAGAAAATACTAGCATGTTCATGTGCCTGAAGAAGAACTCACATCCAAGACATACAAAGGAACAAACACCAACAAAAGCTTAACCAATTGAAAGACAGTGAAACAATTTGTCTAGACCTGCTCTATGAGGTACACGAATGGCCAACATATCCATGGAGACCCCTGTACCTGAAATGTTAGGAAAATGCAGATGTGATCCACACATCATTGAGTACATCTGGTTTAGGTAAAGAGGTAGAAAAACGGGTTGGAGAGATGGCTCAGTGTTTAAGAGCATTTCGTGCTCTTTCTTCCTCCTGTATCCAATTTCAAGCAACCACATAATGGCTCACAACCATCTGCACTGAGGTCTTGTGCCCTCTTTTGCATGCAGAAAGAAGCGCTCGAGAGATAGCTCAGTGGTTAAGAATCCTGGCTGCCCTTCTAAAGGTCAGAAGTTCGATTCCTGGCAACCACAGTTTTTGCTCTCAAAATGAGATTTGGTGCCATCTACTGGCAACAGAAGGAAGAGGCAGGAGAGATGGCTCAGTGCTTAAGAGCATTGGCTGCTGAGTTGGATGAGGCCAAGTGCAGACATAGAGTCAGGGCAAAGGCCAGGGCCCACGTTATTGTGTCTGAATTGGGCAAACGTTTTTTTAGGATGTTAAAGACTCACAGCTCTATCACCATGAGACATCGTGCTTCAGAGACAACACTAAGGAGAGTAAGGCAAGATGGCTAGAAGAAGAAAACACTGGCATGTTCATGTGCCTTAAAGAGAACTCACATGCAAGACAATCAAAGGACTACAAACACCAGCAAAATATTAACCACTTTAAAGCCAGAGAAACAATTTATGCTGACTTCCTCTATCAGGTACATGAACAGCCAATAGGTCCATGGAGACCCCTGGACTCCACATGTTAGGGGAATGCAGATGTGATCCACACACCACATTGAGTAAAACTGGTTTAGTTAAAGAAGTTGAAAAACGGGTCGGAGAGATGGCTCAGTGGTTAAGAGCATTGCCTGCTCTTCCAAAGATCAGAAGTTCGATTCTTGGACATCACATAATTGCTTCAAAATGAGGTTTGGTGCCCTTTACTGGAAGCAGAAGCAAGAGGCAGGAGAGATGTCTTGGTGGTTAAGAGCATGCCTGCTCAGTTTGATGAGGCCAATTACAGACATACAGCCAGGGCCCAGGTTGTTGGGACCTAATCAGGCAAAACATTTTCTTAGGATAATAAAGACTCACAGCTCTATCACCATGAGCCAGGATGCTTCAGAGCCACCACCAAGCAGAGTAAGGCAGGATGGTTAGAAGAAGAAAATACTAGCATGTTCATGTGCCTGAAGAAGAACTCACATCCAAGACATACAAAGGAACAAACACCAACAAAAGCTTAAACAATTTAAAGCCAGTGAAACAATTTGTCTAGGCCTCCTCTATGAGGTACACGAATTGCCAACAGATCCATGGAGACCCCTGTACTTCAAATGTTAGGAAAATGCAGATGTGATCCACACATCATTGAGTACATCTGGTTTAGGTAAAGAAGTAGAAAAACGGGTTGGAGAGATGGCTCAGTGTTTAAGAGCATTTCGTGCTCTTTCTTCCTCCTGTATCCAATTTCAAGCAACCACATAATGGCTCACAACCATCTGCACTGAGGTCTTGTTCCCTCTTTTGCATGCAGAAAGAAGCGCTCGAGAGGTAGCTCAGTGGTTAAGAGTCCTGGCTGCCCTTCTAAAGGTCAGAAGTTCGATTCCTGGCAACCACAGTTTTGCTCTCAAAATGAGATTTGGTGCCATCTACTGGCAACAGAAGGAAGAGGCAGGAGAGATAGCTCAGTGCTTAAGAGCATTGGCTGCTGATTTGAATGAGGCCAAGTGCAGACATAGAGTCAGGGCAAAGGCCAGGGCCCACGTTATTGTGACTGACTTGGGCAAACATTTTTTTAGGATGTTAAAGACTCACAGCTCTATCACCATGAGACATCGTGCTTCAGAGACAACACTAAGGAGAGTGAGGCAAGATGGCTAGAAAAAGAAAACACTGGCATGTTCATGTGCCTTAAAGAGAACTCACATCCAAGACAATCAAAGGACTACAAAAATCAGCAAAATGTTAACCAATTTAAAGCCAGAGAAACAATTTATCCTGACCTCCTCTATGAGGTACATGAACAGCCAATAGGTCCATGGAGAAACCTGTACTCCACATGTTAGGGGAATGCAGATGTGATCCACACACCACATTGAGTAAACCTGGTTTAGTTAAAGAAGTTGAAAAACGGGTCGGAGAGATGGCTCAGTGGTTAAGAGCATTGCCTGCTCTTCCAAAGATCAGAAGTTCGATTCCTGGACATCACATAATTGCTTCAAAATTAGGTTTGGTGCCCTCTACTGGAAGCAGAAGGAAGAGGCAGGAGAGATGTCCTGGTGTTTAAGAGCATGCCTGCTGAGTTTGATGAGTCCAGGGCCCAGGATGTTGGGACTGAATCAGGAAAAACATTTTGTTAGGATAATAAAGACTCACAGCTCTAACACCATGGACCAGCATGCTTCAGAGACACCACCAAGCAGAGTAAGGCAGGATGGTTAGAAGAAGAAAATACTAGCATGTTCATGTGCCTGAAGAAGAACTCACATCCAAGACATACAAAGGAACAAACGCCAACAATAGCTTAACCAATTGAAAGACAGTGAAACAATTTGTCTAGACCTCCTCTATGAGGTACACGAATGGCCAACAGATCCATGGAGACCCCTGTACTTCAAATGTTAGGAAAATGCAGATGTGATCCACACATCATTGAGTACATCTGGTTTAGGTAAAGAAGTAGAAAAACGGGTTGGAGAGATGGCTCAGTGTTTAAGAGCATTTCGTGCTCTTTCTTCCTCCTGTATCCAATTTCAAGCAACCACATAATGGCTCACAACCATCTGCACTGAGGTCTTGTGCCCTCTTTTGCATGCAGAAAGAAGCGCTCGAGAGATAGCTCAGTGGTTAAGAATCCTGGCTGCCCTTCTAAAGGTCAGAAGTTCGATTCCTGGCAACCACAGTTTTTGCTCTCAAAATGAGATTTGGTGCCATCTACTGGCAACAGAAGGAAGAGGCAGGAGAGATGGCTCAGTGCTTAAGAGCATTGGCTGCTGAGTTGGATGAGGCCAAGTGCAGACATAGAGTCAGGGCAAAGGCCAGGGCCCACGTTATTGTGTCTGAATTGGGCAAACGTTTTTTTAGGATGTTAAAGACTCACAGCTCTATCACCATGAGACATCGTGCTTCAGAGACAACACTAAGGAGAGTAAGGCAAGATGGCTAGAAGAAGAAAACACTGGCATGTTCATGTGCCTTCAAGAGAACTCACATGCAAGACAATCAAAGGACTACAAACACCAGCAAAATATTAACCACTTTAAAGCCAGAGAAACAATTTATGCTGACTTCCTCTATCAGGTACATGAACAGCCAATAGGTCCATTGAGACCCCTGGACTCCACATGTTAGGGGAATGCAGATGTGATCCACACACCACATTGAGTAAACCTGGTTTAGTTAAAGAAGTTGAAAAACGGGTCGGAGAGATGGCTCAGTGGTTAAGAGCATTGCCTGCTCTTCCAAAGATCAGAAGTTCGATTCCTGGACATCACATAATTGCTTCAAAATTAGGTTTGGTGCCCTCTACTGGAAGCAGAAGG
Source organism: Chionomys nivalis (assembly GCF_950005125.1). Taxonomy (NCBI): domain Eukaryota; kingdom Metazoa; phylum Chordata; class Mammalia; order Rodentia; family Cricetidae; genus Chionomys; species Chionomys nivalis. The sequence goes on from NC_080108.1 coordinate 52,702,761, forward strand.
AAGAGGCAGGAGAGATGTCCTGGTGTTTAAGAGCATGCCTGCTGAGTTTGATGAGTCCAGGGCCCAGGATGTTGGGACTGAATCAGGAAAAACATTTTGTTAGGATAATAAAGACTCACAGCTCTAACACCATGGACCAGCATGCTTCAGAGACACCACCAAGCAGAGTAAGGCAGGATGGTTAGAAGAAGAAAATACTAGCATGTTCATGTGCCTGAAGAAGAACTCACATCCAAGACATACAAAGGAACAAACGCCAACAATAGCTTAACCAATTGAAAGACAGTGAAACAATTTGTCTAGACCTCCTCTATGAGGTACACGAATGGCCAACAGATCCATGGAGACCCCTGTACTTCAAATGTTAGGAAAATGCAGATGTGATCCACACATCATTGAGTACATCTGGTTTAGGTAAAGAAGTAGAAAAACGGGTTGGAGAGATGGCTCAGTGTTTAAGAGCATTTCGTGCTCTTTCTTCCTCCTGTATCCAATTTCAAGCAACCACATAATGGCTCACAACCATCTGCACTGAGGTCTTGTGCCCTCTTTTGCATGCAGAAAGAAGCGCTCGAGAGATAGCTCAGTGGTTAAGAATCCTGGCTGCCCTTCTAAAGGTCAGAAGTTCGATTCCTGGCAACCACAGTTTTTGCTCTCAAAATGAGATTTGGTGCCATCTACTGGCAACAGAAGGAAGAGGCAGGAGAGATGGCTCAGTGCTTAAGAGCATTGGCTGCTGAGTTGGATGAGGCCAAGTGCAGACATAGAGTCAGGGCAAAGGCCAGGGCCCACGTTATTGTGTCTGAATTGGGCAAACGTTTTTTTAGGATGTTAAAGACTCACAGCTCTATCACCATGAGACATCGTGCTTCAGAGACAACACTAAGGAGAGTAAGGCAAGATGGCTAGAAGAAGAAAACACTGGCATGTTCATGTGCCTTCAAGAGAACTCACATGCAAGACAATCAAAGGACTACAAACACCAGCAAAATATTAACCACTTTAAAGCCAGAGAAACAATTTATGCTGACTTCCTCTATCAGGTACATGAACAGCCAATAGGTCCATTGAGACCCCTGGACTCCACATGTTAGGGGAATGCAGATGTGATCCACACACCACATTGAGTAAACCTGGTTTAGTTAAAGAAGTTGAAAAACGGGTCGGAGAGATGGCTCAGTGGTTAAGAGCATTGCCTGCTCTTCCAAAGATCAGAAGTTCGATTCCTGGACATCACATAATTGCTTCAAAATGAGGTTTGGTGCCCTTTACTGGAAGCAGAAGCAAGAGGCAGGAGAGATGTCTTGGTGGTTAAGAGCATGCCTGCTGAGTTTGATGAGGCCAATTACAGACATACAGCCAGGGCCCAGGTTGTTGGGACCTAATCAGGCAAAACATTTTCTTAGGATAATAAAGACTCACAGCTCTATCACCATGAGCCAGCATGCTTCAGAGCCACCACCAAGCAGAGTTAGGCAGGATGGTTAGAAGAAGAAAATACTAGCATGTTCATGTGCCTGAAGAAGAACTCACATCCAAGACATACAAAGGAACAAACACCAACAAAAGCTTAACCAATTTAAAGCCAGTGAAACAATTTGTCTAGGCCTCCTCTATGAGGTACACGAATGGCCAACAGATCCATGGAGACCCCTGTACTTCAAATGTTAGGAAAATGCAGATGTGATCCACACATCATTGAGTACATCTGGTTTAGGTAAAGAAGTAGAAAAACGGGTTGGAGAGATGGCTCAGTGTTTAAGAGCATTTCGTGCTCTTTCTTCCTCCTGTATCCAATTTCAAGAAACCACATAATGGCTCACAACCGTCTGCACTGAGGTCTTGTGCCCTCTTTTGCATGCAGAAAGAAGCGCTCGAGAATTAGCTCAGTGGTTAAGAGTCTTGGCTGCCCTTCTAAAGGTCAGAAGTTCGATTCCTGGCAACCACAGTTTTGCTCTCAAAATGAGATTTGGTGCCATCTACTGGCAACAGAAGGAAGAGGCAGGAGAGATGGCTCAGTGCTTAAGAGCATTGGCTGCTGAGTTTGATGAGGCCAAGTGCAGACATAGAGTCAGGGCAAAGGCCAGGGCCCACGTTATTGTGACTGAATTGTGCAAACGTTTTTTTAGGATGTTAAAGCCTCACAGCTCTATCACCATGAGACATCGTGCTTCAGAGACAACACTAAGGAGAGTAAGGCAAGATGGCTAGAAGAAGAAAACACTGGCATGTTCATGTGCCTTAAAGAGAACTCACATCCAAGACAATCAAAGGACTACAAACACCAGCCAAATGTTAACCAATTTAAAGCCAGAGAAACAATTTATCCTGACCTCCTCTATGAGGTACATGAACAGCCAATAGGTCCATGGAGACCCCTGTACTCCACATGTTAGGGGAATGCAGATGTGATCCACACACCACATTGAGTAAACCTTGTTTAGTTAAAGAAGTTGAAAAACGGGTCGGAGAGATGGCTCAGTGGTTAAGAGCATTGCCTGCTCTTCCAAAGATCAGAAGTTCGATTCTTGGACATCACAAAATTGCTTCATAATGAGGTTTGGTGCCCTCTACTGGAAGCAGAAGGAAGAGGCAGGAGAGATGTCTTGGTGCTTAAGAGCATGCCTGCGGAGTTTGATGAGGCCAAGTGCAGACATACAGCCAGGGCCCAGGTTGTTGGGACTGAATCAGGCAAAACATTTTGTTAGGATAATAAAGACTCACAGCTCTAACACCATGAGCCAGCATGCTTCAGAGACACCACCAAGCAGAGTAAGGCAGGATGGTTAGAAGAAGAATATACTAGCATGTTCATGTGCCTGAAGAAGAACTCACATACAAGACGTACAAAGGAACAAATACCAACAAAAGCTTAACCAATTTAAAGCCAGTGAAACAATTTGTCTAGACCTCCTCTATGAGGTATACGAATGGCCCACAGATCCATGGAGACCCCTGTACTTCAAATGTTAGGAAAATGCAGATGTGATCCACACATCATTGAGTATATCTGGTTTAGGTAAAGAAGTAGAAAAACGGGTTGGAGAGATGGCTGAGTGTTTAAGACCATTTCGTGCTCTTTCTTCCTCCTGTATCCAATTTCAAGGAACCACATAATGGCTCACAACCATCTGCACTGAGGTCTTGTGCCCTCTTTTGCATGCAGAAAGAAGCGCTCGAGAGATAGCTCAGTGGTTAAGAATCCTGGCTGCCCTTCTGAAGGTCAGAAGTTCGATTCCTGGCAACCACAGTTTTGCTCTCAAAATGAGATTTGGTGCTATCTACTGGCAACAGAAGGAAGAGTCAGGAGAGATGGCTCAGCGCTTAAGAGCATTGGCTGCTGAGTTTGATGAGGCCAAGTGCAGACATAGATTCAGGGCAAAGGCCAGGGCCCACGTTATTGTGACTGAATTGGGCAAAGGTTTTTTTAGGATGTTAAAGACTCACAGCTCTATCACCATGAGACATCGTGCTTCAGAGACAACACTAAGGAGAGTAAGGCAAGATGGCTAGAAGAAGAAAACACTGGCATGTTCATGTGCCTTAAAGAGAACTCACATCCAAGACAATCAAAGGACTACAAACACCAGCTAAATGTTAACCAATTTAAAGCCAGAGAAACAATTTATCCTGACCTCCTCTATGAGGTACATGAACAGCCAATAGGTCCATGGAGACCCCTGTACTCCACATGTTAGGGGAATGCAGATGTGATCCACACACCACATTGAGTAAACCTGGTTTAGTTAAAGAAGTTGAAAAACGGGTCGGAGAGGTGGCTCAGTGGTTAAGAGCATTCCATGCTCTTCCAAAGATCAGAAGTTCGATTCTTGGACATCACTTAATTGCTTCAAAATGAGGTTTGGTGCCCTCTACTGGAAGCAGAAGGAAAGGCAGGAGAGATGTCTTGGTGGTTATGAGCATGCCTGCTGAGTTTGATGAGGCCAGGGCACAGGTTGTTGGGACTGAATCAGGCAAAACATTTTGTTAGGATAATAAAGACTCACAGCTCTATCACCATGAGGCAGCATGCTTCAGAGCCACCACCAAGCAGAGTAAGGCAGGATGGTTAGAAGAAGAAAATACTAGCATGTTCATGTGCCTGAAGAAGAACTCACATCCAAGACATACAAAGGAACAAACACCAACAAAAGCTTAACCAATTTAAAGCCAGTGAAACAGTTTGTCTAGACCTCCTATATGAGGTACACGAATGGCCAACAGATCCATGGAGACCCCTGTACTTCAAATGTTAGGAAAATGCAGATGTGATCCACACATCATTGAGTACATCTGGTTTAGGTAAAGAAGTAGAAAATCGGGTTGGAGAGATGGCTCAGTGTTTAAGAGCATTTCGTGAACTTTCTTCCTCCTGTATCCAATTTCAAATTTTTTTAAATTTTTTTTTTTTTGGTTTTTCGAGACAGGGTTTCTCTGTAGCTTTGGAGCCTTTCCTGGAACTCCCTTTGTAGACCAGGCTGGCCTCGAACTTACAGAGATCCGCCTGCCTCTGCCTCCCGAGTGCTGGGATTAAAGGCTTGCGCCACCACCGCCCGGCTGTATCCAATTTCAAGCAACGACATAATGGCTCACAACCATCTGCACTGAGGTCTTGTGCCCTCTTTTGCATGCAGAAAGAAGCGCTCGAGAGATAGCTCAGTGGTTAAGAATCCTGGCTGCCCTTCTAAAGGTCAGAAGTTCGATTCCTGGCAACCACAGTTTTGCTCTCAAAATGAGATTTGGTGCCATCTACTGGCAACAGAAGGAAGAGGCAGGAGAGATGGCTCAGTGCTTAAGAGCATTGGCTGCTGAGTTTGATGAGGCCAAGTGCAGACATAGAGTCAGGGCAAAGGCCAGGGCCCACGTTATTGTGACTGAATTGGGCAAAGGTTTTTTTAGGATGTTAAAGACTCACAGCTCTGTCACCATGAGACATCGTGCTTCAGAGACAACACTAAGGAGAGTAAGGCAAGATGGCTAGAAGAAGAAAACACTGGCATGTTCATGTGCCTTAAAGAGAACTCACATCCAAGACAATCAAAGGACTACAAACACCAGCTAAATGTTAACCAATTTAAAGCCAGAGAAACAATTTATCCTGACCTCCTCTATGAGGTACATGAACAGCCAATAGGTCCATGGAGACCCCTGTACTCCACATGTTAGGGGAATGCAGATGTGATCCACACACCACATTGAGTAAACCTGGTTTAGTTAAAGAAGTTGAAAAACGGGTCGGAGAGTTGGCTCAGTGGTTAAGAGCATTCCATGCTCTTCCAAAGATCAGAAGTTCGATTCTTGGACATCACTTAATTGCTTCAAAATGAGGTTTGGTGCCCTCTACTGGAAGCAGAAGGAAAGGCAGGAGAGATGTCTTGGTGGTTATGAGCATGCCTGCTGAGTTTGATGAGGCCAGGGCACAGGTTGTTGGGACTGAATCAGGCAAAACATTTTGTTAGGATAATAAAGACTCACAGCTCTATCACCATGAGCCAGCATGCTTCAGAGACACCACCAAGCAGAGTAAGGCAGGATGGTTAGAAGAAGAAAATACTAGCATGTTCATGTGCCTGAAGAAGAACTCACATCCAAGACATACAAAGGAACAAACACCAACAAAAGCTTAACCAATTTAAAGCCAGTGAAACAGTTTGTCTAGACCTCCTATATGAGGTACACGAATGGCCAACAGATCCATGGAGACCCCTGTACTTCAAATGTTAGGAAAATGCAGATGTGATCCACACATCATTGAGTACATCTGGTTTAGGTAAAGAAGTAGAAAATCGGGTTGGAGAGATGGCTCAGTGTTTAAGAGCATTTCGTGAACTTTCTTCCTCCTGTATCCAATTTCAAATTTTTTTAAATTTTTTTTTTTTTTGGTTTTTCGAGACAGGGTTTCTCTGTAGCTTTGGAGCCTTTCCAGGAACTCCCTTTGTAGACCAGGCTGGCCTCGAACTTACAGAGATCCGCCTGCCTCTGCCTCCCGAGTGCTGGGATTAAAGGCTTGCGCCACCACCGCCCGGCTGTATCCAATTTCAAGCAACGACATAATGGCTCACAAGCATCTGCACTGAGGTCTTGTGCCCTCTTTTGCATGCAGAAAGAAGCGCTCGAGAGATAGCTCAGTGGTTAAGAATCCTGGCTGCCCTTCTAAAGGTCAGAAGTTCGATTCCTGGCAACCACAGTTTTGCTCTCAAAATGAGATTTGGTGCCATCTACTGGCAACAGAAGGAAGAGGCAGGAGAGATGGCTCAGTGCTTAAGAGCATTGGCTGCTGAGTTGGATGAGGCCAAGTGCAGACATAGAGTCAGGGCAAAGGCCAGGGCCCACGTTATTGTGACTGAATTGGGCAAAGGTTTTTTTAGGATGTTAAAGACTCTATCACCATGAGACATCGTGCTTCAGAGACAACACTAAGGAGAGTAAGGCAGATGGCTAGAAGAAGAAAACAGTGGCATGTTCATGTGCTTTAAAGAGAACTCACATCCAAGACAATTAAAGGACTACAAACACCAGCAAAATGTTAACCAATTTAAAGCCAGAGAAACAATTTATCCTGACCTCCTCTATCAGGTACATGAACAGCCAATAGGTCCATGGAGACCCCTGTACTCCACATGTTAGGGGAATGCAGATGTGATCCACACACCAAATTGAGTAAACCTGGTTTAGTTAAAGAAGTTGAAAAACGGGTCGGAGAGATGGCTCAGTGGTTAAGAGCATTGCCTGCTCTTCCAAAGATCAGAAGTTCGATTCCTGGACATCACATAATTGCTTCAAAATGAGGTTTGGTGCCCTCTACTGGAAGCAGAAGGAAGAGGCAGGAGAGATGTTTTGGTGGTTAAGAGCATGCCTGCTGAGTTTGATGAGGCCAAGTGCAGACATTCAGCCATGACCCAGGTCGTTGGGACTGAATCAGGCAAAACATTTTGTGAGGATAATAAAGACTCACAGCTCTATCACCATGAGCCAGCATGCTTCAGAGACACCACCAAGCAGAGTAAGGCCGGATGGTTAGAAGAAGAAAATACTAGCATGTTCATGTGCCTGAAGAAGAACTCACATCCAAGACATACAAAGGAACAAACACCAACAAAAGCTTAACCAATTTAAAGCCAGAGAAACAATTTGTCTAGATCTCCTCTATGAGGTACACGAATGGCCCACAGATCCATGGAGACCCCTGTACTTCAAATGTTAGGAAAATGCAGATGTGATCCACGCATCATTGAGTACCTCTGGTTTAGGTAAAGAAGTAGTAAAACGGGTTGGAGAGATGGCTCAGTGTTTAAGAGCATTTCGTGCTCTTTCTTCTTCCTGTATCCAATTTCAAGCAACCACATAATGGCTCACAACTATCTGCACTGTGGTCTTGTGCCCTCTTTTGCATGCAGAAAGAAGCGCTCGAGAGATAGCTCAGGGGTTAAGAATCCTGGCTGCCCATCTAAAGGTCAGAAGTTCGATTCCTGGCAACCACAGTTTTGCTCTCAAAATGAGATTTGGTGCCATCTACTGGCAACAGAAGGAAGAGACAGGAGAGATGGCTCAGTGCTTAAGAGCATTGGCTGCTGAGTTTGATGAGGCCAAGTGCAGACATAGAGTCAGGGCAAAGGCCAGGGCCCACGTTATTGTGACTGAATTGGGCAAACGTTTTTTTAGGATGTTAAAGACTCACAGCTCTATCACCATGAGACATCGTGCTTCAGAGACAACACTAAGGAGAGTAAGGCAAGATGGCTAGAAGAAGAAAACACTGGCATGTTCATGTGCCTTAAAGAGAACTCACATCCAAGACAATCAAAGGACTACAAACACCAGCAAAATGTTAAACAATTTAAAGCCAGAGAAACATTTTATCCTGACCTCCTCTATGAGGTACATGAACAGCCAATAGGTCCATTGAGACCTCTGTACTCCACATGTTAGGGGAATGCAGATGTGATCCACACACCACATTGAGTAAACCTGGTTTACTTAACGAAGTTGAAAAACGGGTCTGAGAGATGGCTCAGTGGTTAAGAGCGTTGCCTGCTCTTCCAAAGATCAGAAGTTCGATTCCTGGACATCACATTATTGCTTCAAAATGAGGTTTGGTGCCCTCTACTGGAATCAGAAGGAAGAGGCAGGAGAGATGTCTTGGTGGTTAAGAGCATGCCTGCTGAGTTTGATGAGGCCAAGTGCAGACATACAGCCAGGACCCAGGTTGTTGGGACTGAATCAGGCAAATCATTTTGTTAGGATAATAAAGACTCACAGCTCTATCACCATGAGCCAGCATGCTTCAGAGACATCACCAAGCAGAGTAAGCTAAGATGGTTAGAAGAAGAAAATACTAGCATGTTCATGTGCCTGAAGAAGAACTCACCTGCAAGACATACAAGGGAACAAACACCAACAAAAGCTTAACCAATTTAAAGTCAGTGAAACAATTTATCTATACCTCTTCTATGAGGTACTCGAACAGCCAATATGTCCATGGAGAAACCTGTACTCCACATGATAGGGGAATGCAGATGTGATCCACACACCACATTGAATAAACCTGGTTTAGTTAAAGAAGTTGAAAAACGGGTCGGAGAGATGGCTCAGTGGTTAAGAGCATTGCCTGCTCTTCCAAAGATCAGAAGTTCGATTCCTGGACATCACATTATTGCTTCAAAATGAGGTTTGGTACTCGAACGGCCAATAGGTCCGTGGAGACCCCTGTACTTCAAATGTTATGTGAATGCAGATGTGATCCACAAAAGCTTAACCAATTTAAAGCCAGTGAAACAATTTATCTAGACCTCTTCTATGAGGTACACGAATGGCCAAAGGATCCATGGAGACCCCTGTACTTCAAACGTTAGGAAAATGCAGATGTGATCCACACATCACTGAGTACATCTGGTTTAGGTAAAGAAGTAGAAAAAAGAGTTGGAGAGGTGGCTCAGTGTTTAAGAGCATTCCGTGCTCTTTCTTCCTCCTGTATCCAATTTCAAGCAACTACATAATGGCTCACAACCATCTGCACTGAGGTCTTGTGCCCTCTTTTGCATGCAGAAAGAAGCGCTCGAGAGATAGCTCAGTGGTTAATAATACCGGCTGCCCTTCTAAAGGTCAGAAGTTCGATTCCTGGCAACCACAGTTTTGCTCTCAAAATGAGATTTGGTGCCATCTACAGGCAACAGAAGGAAGAGGCAGGAGAGATGGCTCAGTGCTTAAGAGCATTGGCTGCTGAGTTGGATGAGGCCAAGTGCAGACATAGAGTCAGGGCAAAGGCCAGGGCCCACGTTATTGTGACTGAATTGGGCAAACGTTTTTTTAGGATGTTAAAGACTCACAGCTCTATCACCATGAGACTTCGTGCTTCAGAGACAACACTAAGGAGAGTAAGGCAAGATGGCTAGAAGAAGAAAACACTGGCATGTTCATGTGCCTTAAAGAGAACTCACATCCAAGACAATCAAAGGACTGCGAACACCAGCAAAATGTTAACCAATATAAAGCCAGAGAAACAATTTATCCTGACATTCTCTATGAGGTACATGAACAGCCAATAGGTCCATTGTGACCTCTGTACTCCACATGTTAGGGGAATGCAGATGTGATCCACACACCACATTGAGTAAACCTGGTTTAGTTAACGAAGTTGAAAACCCGGTCTGAGAGATGGCTCAGTGGTTAAGAGCGTTGCCTGCTCTTCCAAAGATCAGAAGTTCGATTCCTGGACATCACATAATTGATTCAAAATGAGGTTTTGTGCCCTCTACTGGAAGCAGAAGGAAGAGGCAGGAGAGATGTCTTGGTGGTTAAGAGCATGCCTGCTGAGTTTTTTGAGGCCAGGGCCCAGGTTGTTGGGACTGAACAGGCAAATCATTTTGTTAGGATAATAAAGACTCACAGCTCTATCACCATGAGCCAGCATGCTTCAGAGACACCACTAAGCAGAGTAAGGCAAGATAGTTAGAAAAAGAACATACTAGCATGTTCATGTGCCTGAAGAAGAACTCACATCCAAGACATACAAAGGAACAAACACCAACTAAAGCTTAACCAATTTAAAGTCAGAGTAACAATTTATCTAGACCTCCTCTATGAGGTACTCGAACGGCAAATAGGTCCGTGGAGACCCCTGTACTTCAAATGTTAGGTAAATGCAGATGTGATCCACAAAAGCTTATCCAATTTAAAGCCAGTGAAACAATTTGTCTAGACCTCTTCTATGAGGTACACGAATGGCCAAAGAATACATGGAGTCCCCTGTACTTCAAATGTTAGGGAAATGCAGATGTGATCCACACATCACTGATTACATCTGATTTAGGTAAAGAAGTAGAAAAACGGGTTGGAGAGATGTCTCGGTGTTTAAGAGCATTTCGTGGTCTTTCATCCTCCTGTATTCAATTTCAAGCAACTACATAATGGCTCACAACCATCTGCAATGATGTCTTGTGCCCTCTTTTGGATGCAGAAAGAAGCGATCGAGAGATAGCTCAGTGGTTAAGAATACTGGCTGCCCTTATAAGGTCAGAAGTTCGATTCCTGGCAACCCCAGTTTTCCTCTCAAAATGAGATTTGGTGCCATCTACTGGCAACAGAAGGAAGAGGCAGGAGAGATGGCTCAGTGCGTTCAAATAGCATTGCCTGCTGAGTTTGATTAGGCCAAGTGCAGACATAGAGTCAGGGCAAAGGCCAGGGCCCACGTTATTGTGACTGAATTAGGCAAACGTTTTTTTAGGATGTCAAAGACTCACAGCTCTATCACCATGAGCCATCGTGCTTCAGAGACAACACTAAGGAGAGTAAGGCAAGATGGCTAGAAGAAGAAAACACTGGCATGTTCATGTGCCTTAAAGAGAACTCACATCCAAGACAATCAAAGGACTACAAACACCAGCAAAATGTTAACCAATTTAAAGCCAGAGAAACAATTTATCCTGACCTCCTCTATGAGGTACATGAACAGCCAATAGGTCCATGGAGACCCCTGTCCTCCACATGTTAGGGGAATGCAGATGTGATCCACACACCACATTGAGTAAACCAGGTTTAGTTAAAGAAGTTGAAAAACGGGTCGGAGAGATGGCTCAGTTGTTAAGAGCGTTGCCTGCTCTTCCAAAGATCAGAAGTTCGATTCCTGGACATCACATAATTGCATCAAAATGAAGTTTGGTGCCCTCTAATGGAAGCAGCAGGAAGAGGCAGGAGAGATGTCTTGGTGGTTATGAGCATGCCTCCTGAATTTGATGAGGCCAGGGCCCAGTTTGTTGATACTGAATCAGGCAAATCATTTTGTTAGGATAATTAAGACTCACAGCTCTATCACCATGAGCCAGCATATTTCAGAGACATCACCAAGCAGAGTAAGCTAAGATGGTTAGAAGAAGAAAATACTAGCATGTTCATGTGCCTGAAGAAGAACTCACCTCCAAGACATACAAGGGAACAAACACCAACAAAAGCTTAACCAATTTAAAGCCAGTGAAACAATTTATCTAGACCTCTTCTATGAGGTACTCGAACGGCCAATAGGTCCGTGGAGACCCCTGTAATTCAAATGTTAGGTGAATGCAGATGTGATCCACAAAATCTTAACCAATTTACAGCCAGTGAAACAATTTGTCTAGACCTCTTCTATGAGGTACTCGAACGGCCAATAGGTCCATGGAGACCCCTGTACTTCAAATGTTAGGAAAATGCAGATGTGATCCACACATCATTGAGTACATCTGGTTTAGGTAAAGAAGTAGAAAAACGGGTGGCAGAAATGGCTAAGTGTTTAAGAGCATTTCGGGCTCTTTCTTCCTCCTGTATCCAATTTCAAGCAACCACATAATGGCTCACTTCCATCTGCACTGAGGTCATGTGCCCTCTTTTGCATGCAGAAAGAAGCGCTCGAGAGATAGATCAGTGGTTAAGAATCCTGGCTGCCCTTCTAAAGGACAGAAGTTCGATTTCTGGCAACCCCAGTTTTGCTCTCAAAATGAGATTTGGTGCCATCTACTGGCAACAGAAGGAAGAGGCAGGAGAGACGGCTCAGTGCTTAAGAGCATTGGCTGCTGAGTTTGATGAGGCCAAGTGCAGACATACAGTCAGGGCAAAGGCCAGGGCCCATGTTATAGTGATTGAATTGGGCAAACGTTTTTTTTAGGATGTTAAAGACTCACAGCTCTATCACCATGAGACATCGTGCTTCAGAGACAACACTAAGGAGAGTAAGACAAGATGGTTAGAAATAGAAAACACTGGCATGTTCATGTGCCTTAAAGAGAACTCACATCCAAGACAATCAAAGGACTACGAACACCAGCAAAATGTTAACCAACTTAAAGCCAGAGAAACAATTTATCCTGACCTCCTCTATCAGGTACATGAACAGCCAATAGGTCCATGGAGACCCCTGTGCTCCACATGTTAGTGGAATGAAGATGTGATCCTCGTCCCATATTGAGTAAACCTGGTTTAGTTAAAGAAGTTGAAAAACGGGTCAGAGAGATGGCTCAGTGGTTAAGAGCATGCCTGCTTAGTTTGATGAGGCCTAGTGCAGACATACAGCCAGGACCCAGGTTGTTGGGACTGAATCAGGCAAAACATTTTGTTAGGATAATAAAGACTCACAGCTCTATCACCATGAGCCAGCATGCTTCAGAGACACCACCATGCAGAGCAAGGCAAGATGATTAGAAGAAGAAAATACTAGCATGTTCATGTGCCTGAAGAAAAACTCACATCCAAGACATACAAAGGAACAAACACCAACAAAATCTTAACCAATTTAAAGCCAGTGAAACAATTTGTCTAGACCTCCTCTATGAGGTACATGAATGGCCAACAGATCCATGGAGACCCCTGAACTTCAATTGTTAGGAAAATGCAGATGTGATCCACACATCATTGAGTACATCTGGTTTAGGTAAAGAAGTAGAAAAACGGGTTGGAGAGATGGCTCAGTGTTTAAGAGCATTTCGTGCTCTTTCTTCCTCCTGTATCCAATTTCAAGCAACCATATAATGGCTCACAACCATCTGCACTGAGGTCATGTGCCCTCTTTTGCATGCAGAAAGAAGCGCTCGAGAGATAGCTCAGTGGTTAAGAATCCTGGCTGCCCTTCTAAAGGTCAGAAGTTCGATTCCTGGCAACCACAGTTTTGCTCTCAAAATGAGATTTGGTGCCATCTACTGGCAACAGAAGGAAGAGGCAGGAGAGATGGCTCAGTGCTTAAGAGCATTGGCTGCTGAGTTTGATGAGGCCAAGTGCAGACATAGAGTCAGGGCAAAGGCCAGGGCCCACGTTATTGTGACTGAATTGGGCAAACGTTTTTTTAGGATGTTAAAGACTCACAGCTCTATCACCATGAGACATCGTGCTTCAGAGACAACACTAAGGAGAGTAAGGCAAGATGGATAGAAAAAGAAAACACTGGCATGTTCATGTGCCTTAAAGAGAACTCACATCCAAGACAATCAAAGGACTAAAAACACCAGCAAAATGTTAACCAATTTAAAGCCAGAGAAACAATTTATCCTGACTTCCTCTATGAGGTACACGAACAGCCAATAGGTCCATGGAGACCCCTGTACTCCACATGTTAGGGGAATGCAGATGTGATCCACACACCACATTGAGTAAACCTGGTTTAGTTAAAGAAGTTGAAAAACGGGTCGGAGAGATGGCTCAGTGGTTAAGAGCGTTGCCTGCTCTTCCAAAGATCAGAAGTTCGATTCCTGGACATCACATAATTGCTTCAAAATGAGGTTTGGTGCCCTCTACTGGAAGCAGAAGGAAGAGGCAGGAGAGATGTCTTGGTGGTTAAGAGCATGCCTGCTGAGTTTGATGAGGCCAAGTGCAGACATACAGCCAGGACCCAGGTTGTTGGGACTGAATCAGGCAAATCATTTTGTTAGGATAATAAAGACTCACAGCTCTATCACCATGAGCCAGCATGCTTCAGAGACATCACCAAGCAGAGTAAGCTAAGATGGTTAGAAGAAGAAAATACTAGCATGTTCATGTGCCTGAAGAAGAACTCACCTGCAAGACATACAAGGGAACCAACACCAACAAAAGCTTAACCAATTTAAAGTCAGTGAAACAATTTATCTATACCTCTTCTATGAGGTACTCGAACAGCCAATAGGTCCATGGAGAAACCTGTACTCCACATGTTAGGGGAATGCAGATGTGATCCACACACCACATTGAGTAAACCTGGTTTAGTTAAAGAAGTTGAAAAACGGGTCGGAGAGATGGCTCAGTGGTTAAGAGCATTGCCTGCTATTCCAAAGATCAGAAGTTCGATTCCTGGACATCACATTATTGCTTCAAAATGAGGTTTGGTGCCCTCTACTGGAAGCAGAAGGAAGAGGCAGGAGAGATGTCTTGGTGGTTAAGAGCATGCCTGCTGAGTTTGATGAGGCCAGGGCCCAGGTTGTTGGGACTGAATCAGGCAAATCATTTTGTTAGGATAATAAAGACTCACAGCTCTATCACCATGAGCCAGCATGCTTCAGAGACACCACTAAGCAGAGTAAGGCAAGATAGTTAGAAAAAGAACATACTAGCATGTTCATGTGCCTGAAGAAGAACTCACATCCAAGACATACAAAGGAACAAACACCAACTAAAGCTTAACCAATTTAAAGTCAGAGTAACAATTTATCTAGACCTCCTCTATGAGGTACTCGAACGGCAAATAGGTCCGTGGAGACCCCTGTACTTCAAATGTTAGGTAAATGCAGATGTGATCCACAAAAGCTTATCCAATTTAAAGCCAGTGAAACAATTTGTCTAGACCTCTTCTATGAGGTACACGAATGGCCAAAGAATACATGGAGTCCCCTGTACTTCAAATGTTAGGGAAATGCAGATGTGATCCACACATCACTGATTACATCTGATTTAGGTAAAGAAGTAGAAAAACGGGTTGGAGAGATGTCTCGGTGTTTAAGAGCATTTCGTGGTCTTTCATCCTCCTGTATTCAATTTCAAGCAACTACATAATGGCTCACAACCATCTGCAATGATGTCTTGTGCCCTCTTTTGGATGCAGAAAGAAGCGCTCGAGAGATAGCTCAGTGGTTAAGAATACTGGCTGCCCTTATAAGGTCAGAAGTTCGATTCCTGGCAACCCCAGTTTTGCTCTCAAAATGAGATTTGGTGCCATCTACTGGCAACAGAAGGAAGAGGCAGGAGAGATGGCTCAGTGCGTTCAAATAGCATTGCCTGCTGAGTTTGATTAGGCCAAGTGCAGACATAGAGTCAGGGCAAAGGCCAGGGCCCACGTTATTGTGACTGAATTAGGCAAACGTTTTTTTAGGATGTTAAAGACTCACAGCTCTATCACCATGAGCCATCGTGCTTCAGAGACAACACTAAGGAGAGTAAGGCAAGATGGCTAGAAGAAGAAAACACTGGCATGTTCATGTGCCTTAAAGAGAACTCACATCCAAGACAATCAAAGGACTACAAACACCAGCAAAATGTTAACCAATTTAAAGCCAGAGAAACAATTTATCCTGACCTCCTCTATGAGGTACATGAACAGCCAATAGGTCCATGGACACCCCTGTCCTCCACATGTTAGGGGAATGCAGATGTGATCCACACACCACATTGAGTAAACCAGGTTTAGTTAAAGAAGTTGAAAAACGGGTCGGAGAGATGGCTCAGTTGTTAAGAGCTTTGCCTGCTCTTCCAAAGATCAGAAGTTCGATTCCTGGACATCACATAATTGCATCAAAATGAAGTTTGGTGCCCTCTAATGGAAGCAGCAGGAAGAGGCAGGAGAGATGTCTTGGTGGTTATGAGCATGCCTCCTGAATTTGATGAGGCCAGGGCCCAGTTTGTTGATACTGAATCAGGCAAATCATTTTGTTAGGATAATTAAGACTCACAGCTCTATCACCATGAGCCAGCATATTTCAGAGACATCACCAAGCAGAGTAAGCTAAGATGGTTAGAAGAAGAAAATACTAGCATGTTCATGTGCCTGAAGAAGAACTCACCTCCAAGACATACAAGGGAACAAACACCAACAAAAGCTTAACCAATTTAAAGCCAGTGAAACAATTTATCTAGACCTCTTCTATGAGGTACTCGAACGGCCAATAGGTCCGTGGAGACCCCTGTAATTCAAATGTTAGGTGAATGCAGATGTGATCCACAAAATCTTAACCAATTTACAGCCAGTGAAACAATTTGTCTAGACCTCTTCTATGAGGTACTCGAACGGCCAATAGGTCCATGGAGACCCCTGTACTTCAAATGTTAGGAAAATGCAGATGTGATCCACACATCATTGAGTACATCTGGTTTAGGTAAAGAAGTAGAAAAACGGGTGGCAGAAATGGCTAAGTGTTTAAGAGCATTTCGGGCTCTTTCTTCCTCCTGTATCCAATTTCAAGCAACCACATAATGGCTCACTTCCATCTGCACGGAGGTCATGTGCCCTCTTTTGCATGCAGAAAGAAGCGCTCGAGAGATAGATCAGTGGTTAAGAATCCTGGCTGCCCTTCTAAAGGTCAGAAGTTCGATTTCTGCCAACCCCAGTTTTGCTCTCAAAATGAGATTTGGTGCCATCTACTGGCAACAGAAGGAAGAGGCAGGAGAGACGGCTCAGTGCTTAAGAGCATTGGCTGCTGAGTTTGATGAGGCCAAGTGCAGACATACAGTCAGGGCAAAGGCCAGGGCCCATGTTATAGTGATTGAATTGGGCAAACGTTTTTTTTAGGATGTTAAAGACTCACAGCTCTATCACCATGAGACATCGTGCTTCAGAGACAACACTAAGGAGAGTAAGACAAGATGGTTAGAAATAGAAAACACTGGCATGTTCATGTGCCTTAAAGAGAACTCACATCCAAGACAATCAAAGGACTACGAACACCAGCAAAATGTTAACCAACTTAAAGCCAGAGAAACAATTTATCCTGACCTCCTCTATCAGGTACATGAACAGCCAATAGGTCCATGGAGACCCCTGTGCTCCACATGTTAGTGGAATGAAGATGTGATCCTCATCCCATATTGAGTAAACCTGGTTTAGTTAAAGAAGTTGAAAAACGGGTCAGAGAGATGGCTCAGTGGTTAAGAGCATGCCTGGTTAGTTTGATGAGGCCTAGTGCAGACATACAGCCAGGACCCAGGTTGTTGGGACTGAATCAGGCAAAACATTTTGTTAGGATAATAAAGACTCACAGCTCTATCACCATGAGCCAGCATGCTTCAGAGACACCACCAAGCAGAGCAAGGCAAGATGATTAGAAGAAGAAAATACTAGCATGTTCATGTGCCTGAAGAAAAACTCACATCCAAGACATACAAAGGAACAAACACCAACAAAATCTTAACCAATTTAAAGCCAGTGAAACAATTTGTCTAGACCTCCTCTATGAGGTACACGAATGGCCAACAGATCCATGGAGACCCCTGAACTTCAAATGTTAGGAAAATGCAGATGTGATCCACACATCATTGAGTACATCTGGTTTAGGTAAAGAAGTAGAAAAACGGGTGGCAGAAATGGCTAAGTGTTTAAGAGCATTTCGGGCTCTTTCTTCCTCCTGTATCCAATTTCAAGCAACCACATAATGGCTCACTTCCATCTGCACTGAGGTCATGTGCCCTCTTTTGCATGCAGAAAGAAGCGCTCGAGAGATAGATCAGTGGTTAAGAATCCTGGCTGCCCTTCTAAAGGTCAGAAGTTCGATTTCTGGCAACCCCAGTTTTGCTCTCAAAATGAGATTTGGTGCCATCTACTGGCAAGAGAAGGAAGAGGCAGGAGAGACGGCTCAGTGCTTAAGAGCATTGGCTGCTGAGTTTGATGAGGCCAAGTGCAGACATACAGTCAGGGCAAAGGCCAGGGCCCATGTTATAGTGATTGAATTGGGCAAACGTTTTTTTTAGGATGTTAAAGACTCACAGCTCTATCACCATGAGACATCGTGCTTCAGAGACAACACTAAGGAGAGTAAGACAAGATGGTTAGAAATAGAAAACACTGGCATGTTCATGTGCCTTAAAGAGAACTCACATCCAAGACAATCAAAGGACTACGAACACCAGCAAAATGTTAACCAACTTAAAGCCAGAGAAACAATTTATCCTGACCTCCTCTATCAGGTACATGAACAGCCAATAGGTCCATGGAGACCCCTGTGCTCCACATGTTAGTGGAATGAAGATGTGATCCTCGTCCCATATTGAGTAAACCTGGTTTAGTTAAAGAAGTTGAAAAACGGGTCAGAGAGATGGCTCAGTGGTTAAGAGCATGCCTGCTTAGTTTGATGAGGCCTAGTGCAGACATACAGCCAGGACCCAGGTTGTTGGGACTGAATCAGGCAAAACATTTTGTTAGGATAATAAAGACTCACAGCTCTATCACCATGAGCCAGCATGCTTCAGAGACACCACCAAGCAGAGCAAGGCAAGATGATTAGAAGAAGAAAATACTAGCATGTTCATGTGCCTGAAGAAAAACTCACATCCAAGACATACAAAGGAACAAACACCAACAAAATCTTAACCAATTTAAAGCCAGTGAAACAATTTGTCTAGACCTCCTCTATGAGGTACACGAATGGCCAACAGATCCATGGAGACCCCTGAACTTCAATTGTTAGGAAAATGCAGATGTGATCCACACATCATTGAGTACATCTGGTTTAGGTAAAGAAGTAGAAAAACGGGTTGGAGAGATGGCTCAGTGTTTAAGAGCATTTCGTGCTCTTTCTTCCTCCTGTATCCAACTTCAAGCAACCATATAATGGCTCACAACCATCTGCACTGAGGTCTTGTGCCCTCTTTTGCATGCAGAAAGAAGCGCTCGAGAGATAGCTCAGTTGTTAAGAATCCTGGCTGCCCTTCTAAAGGTCAGAAGTTCGATTCCTGGCAACCACAGTTTTGCTCTCAAAATGAGATTTGGTGCCATCTACTGGCAACAGAAGGAAGAGGCAGGAGAGATGGCTCAGTGCTTAAGAGCATTGGCTGCTGAGTTTGATGAGGCCAAGTGCAGACATAGAGTCAGGGTAAAGGCCAGGGCCCACGTTATTGTGACTGAATTGGGCAAACGTTTTTTTAGGATGTTAAAGACTCACAGCTCTATCACCATGAGACATCGTGCTTCAGAGACAACACTAAGGAGAGTAAGGCAAGATGGATAGAAAAAGAAAACACTGGCATGTTCATGTGCCTTAAAGAGAACTCACATCCAAGACAATCAAAGGACTAAAAACACCAGCAAAATGTTAACCAATTTAAAGCCAGAGAAACAATTTATCCTGACTTCCTCTATGAGGTACACGAACAGCCAATAGGTCCATGGAGACCCCTGTACTCCACATGTTAGGGGAATGCAGATGTGATCCACACACCACATTGAGTAAACCTGGTTTAGTTAAAGAAGTTGAAAAACGGGTCGGAGAGATGGCTCAGTGGTTAAGAGCGTTGCCTGCTCTTCCAAAGATCAGAAGTTCGATTCCTGGACATCACATAATTGCTTCAAAATGAGGTTTGGTGCCGTCTACTGGAAGCAGAAGGAAGAGGCAGGAGAGATGTCTTGGTGGTTAAGAGCATGCCTGCTGAGTTTGATGAGGCCAAGTGCAGACATACAGCAAGGACCCAGGTTGTTGGGACTGAATCAGGCAAAACATTTTGTTAGGATAATAAAGACTCACAGCTCTATCACCATGAGCCAGCATGCTTCAGAGACATCACCAAGCAGAGTAAGCTAAGATTGTTAGAAGAAGAAAATACTAGCATGTTCATGTGCCTGAAGAAGAACTCACCTGCAAGACATACAAGGGAACCAACACCAACAAAAGCTTAACCAATTTAAAGTCAGTGAAACAATTTATCTATACCTCTTCTATGAGGTACTCGAACAGCCAATAGGTCCATGGAGAAACCTGTACTCCACATGTTAGGGGAATGCAGATGTGATCCACACACCACATTGAGTAAACCTGGTTTAGTTAAAGAAGTTGAAAAACGGGTCGGAGAGATGGCTCAGTGGTTAAGAGCATTGCCTGCTATTCCAAAGATCAGAAGTTCGATTCCTGGACATCACATTATTGCTTCAAAATGAGGTTTGGTGCCCTCTACTGGAAGCAGAAGGAAGAGGCAGGAGAGATGTCTTGGTGGTTAAGAGCATGCCTGCTGAGTTTGATGAGGCCAAGTGCAGACATACAGCCAGGACCCAGGTTGTTGGGACTGAATCAGGCAAAACAATTGTTAGGATAATAAAGACTCAAGCTCTATCACCATGAGCCAGCATGCTCCAGAGACACCACCAAGCAGAGTAAGGCAGGATGATTAGAAGAAGAAAATACTAGCATGTTCATGTGCCTGAAGAAGAACTCACCTCCAAGACATACAAGGGAACCAACACCAACAAAAGCTTAACCAATTTAAAGTCAGAGAAACAATTTATCTAGACCTCTTCTATGAGGTACTCGAACGGCCAATAGGTCCGTGGAGACCCCTGTACTTCAAATGTTATGTGAATGCAGATGTGATCCACAAAAGCTTAACCAATTTAAAGCCAGTGAAACAATTTATCTAGACCTCTTCTATGAGGTACACGAAAGGCCAAAGGATCCATGGAGACCCCTGTACTTCAAACGTTAGGAAAATGCAGATGTGATCCACACATCACTGAGTACATCTGGTTTAGGTAAAGAAGTAGAAAAAAGAGTTGGAGAGGTGGCTCAGTGTTTAAGAGCATTCCGTGCTCTTTCTTCCTCCTGTGTCCAATTTCAAGCAACCACATAATGGCTCACAAGCATCTGCACTGAGGTCTTGTGCCCTCTTTTGCATGCAGAAAGAAGCGCTCGAGAGATAGCTCAGTGGTTAAGAATACCGGCTGCCCTTCTAAAGGTCAGAAGTTCGATTCCTGGCAACCACAGTTTTGCTCTCAAAATGAGATTTGGTGCCATCTACTGGCAACAGAAGGAAGAGGCAGGAGAGATGGCTCAGTGCTTAAGAGCATTGGCTGCTGAGTTGGATGAGGCCAAGTGCAGACATAAAGTCAGGGCAAAGGCCAGGGCCCACGTTATTGTGACTGAATTGGGCAAACGTTTTTTTAGGATGTTAAAGACTCACAGCTCTATCACCATGAGACTTCGTGCTTCAGAGACAACAATAAGGAGAGTAAGGCAAGATGGCTAGAAGAAGAAAACACTGGCATGTTCATGTGCCTTAAAGAGAACTCACATCCAAGACAATCAAAGGACTGCGAACACCAGCAAAATGTTAACCAATATAAAGCCAGAGAAACAATTTATCCTGACTTCCTCTATGAGGTACATGAACAGCCAATAGGTCCATTGAGACCTCTGTACTCCACATGTTAGGGGAATGCAGATGTGATCCACACACCACATTGAGTAAACCTGGTTTATTTAACGAAGTTGAAAACCCGGTCTGAGAGATGGTTCAGTGGTTAAGAGCGTTGCCTGCTATTCCAAAGATCAGAAGTTCGATTCCTGGACATCATATAATTGATTCAAAATGAGGTTTTGTGCCCTCTACTGGAAGCAGAAGGAAGAGGCAGGAGAGATGTCTTTGTGTTTAAGAGCATGCCTGCTGAGTTTGATGAGGCCAGGGCCCAGGTTGTTGGGACTGAATCAGGCAAATCATTTTGTTAGGATAATAAAGACTCACAGCTCTATCACCATGAGCCAGCATGCTTCAGAGACACCACTAAGCAGAGTAAGGCAAGATAGTTAGAAAAAGAACATACTAGCATGTTCATGTGCCTGAAGAAGAACTCACATCCAAGACATACAAAGGAACAAACACCAACTAAAGCTTAACCAATTTAAAGTCAGAGTAACAATTTATCTAGACCTCCTCTATGAGGTACTCGAACGGCAAATAGGTCCGTGGAGACCCCTGTACTTCAAATGTTAGGTAAATGCAGATGTGATCCACAAAAGCTTATCCAATTTAAAGCCAGTGAAACAATTTGTCTAGACCTCTTCTATGAGGTACACGAATGGCCAAAGAATACATGGAGTCCCCTGTACTTCAAATGTTAGGGAAATGCAGATGTGATCCACACATCACTGATTACATCTGATTTAGGTAAAGAAGTAGAAAAACGGGTTGGAGAGATGTCTCGGTGTTTAAGAGCATTTCGTGGTCTTTCATCCTCCTGTATTCAATTTCAAGCAACTACATAATGGCTCACAACCATCTGCAATGATGTCTTGTGCCCTCTTTTGGATGCAGAAAGAAGCGATCGAGAGATAGCTCAGTGGTTAAGAATACTGGCTGCCCTTATAAGGTCAGAAGTTCGATTCCTGGCAACCCCAGTTTTGCTCTCAAAATGAGATTTGGTGCCATCTACTGGCAACAGAAGGAAGAGGCAGGAGAGATGGCTCAGTGCGTTCAAATAGCATTGCCTGCTGAGTTTGATTAGGCCAAGTGCAGACATAGAGTCAGGGCAAAGGCCAGGGCCCACGTTATTGTGACTGAATTAGGCAAACGTTATTTTAGGATGTTAAAGACTCACAGCTCTATCACCATGAGCCATCGTGCTTCAGAGACAACACTAAGGAGAGTAAGGCAAGATGGCTAGAAGAAGAAAACACTGGCATGTTCATGTGCCTTAAAGAGAACTCACATCCAAGACAATCAAAGGACTACAAACACCAGCAAAATGTTAACCAATTTAAAGCCAGAGAAACAATTTATCCTGACCTCCTCTATGAGGTACATGAACAGCCAATAGGTCCATGGAGACCCCTGTCCTCCACATGTTAGGGGAATGCAGATGTGATCCACACACCACATTGAGTAAACCAGGTTTAGTTAAAGAAGTTGAAAAACGGGTCGGAGAGATGGCTCAGTGGTTAAGAGCGTTGCCTGCTCTTCCAAAGATCAGAAGTTCGATTCCTGGACATCACATAATTGCATCAAAATGAAGTTTGGTGCCCTCTAATGGAAGCAGCAGGAAGAGGCAGGAGAGATGTCTTGGTGGTTATGAGCATGCCTCCTGAATTTGATGAGGCCAGGGCCCAGTTTGTTGATACTGAATCAGGCAAATCATTTTGTTAGGATAATTAAGACTCACAGCTCTATCACCATGAGCCAGCATATTTCAGAGACATCACCAAGCAGAGTAAGCTAAGATGGTTAGAAGAAGAAAATACTAGCATGTTCATGTGCCTGAAGAAGAACTCACCTCCAAGACATACAAGGGAACAAACACCAACAAAAGCTTAACCAATTTAAAGCCAGTGAAACAATTTATCTAGACCTCTTCTATGAGGTACTCGAACGGCCAATAGGTCCATGGAGACCCCTGTAATTCAAATGTTACGTGAATGCAGATGTGATCCACAAAATCTTAACCAATTTACAGCCAGTGAAACAATTTGTCTAGACCTCTTCTATGAGGTACTCGAACGGCCAATAGGTCCATGGAGACCCCTGTACTTCAAATGTTAGGAAAATGCAGATGTGATCCACACATCATTGAGTACATCTGGTTTAGGTAAAGAAGTAGAAAAACGGGTGGCAGAAATGGCTAAGTGTTTAAGAGCATTTCGGGCTCTTTCTTCCTCCTGTATCCAATTTCAAGCAACCACATAATGGCTCACTTCCATCTGCACTGAGGTCATGTGCCCTCTTTTGCATGCAGAAAGAAGCGCTCGAGAGATAGATCAGTGGTTAAGAATCCTGGCTGCCCTTCTAAAGGTCAGAAGTTCGATTCCTGGCAACCCCAGTTTTGCTCTCAAAATGAGATTTGGTGCCATCTACTGGCAACAGAAGGAAGAGGCAGGAGAGACGGCTCAGTGCTTAAGAGCATTGGCTGCTGAGTTTGATGAGGCCAAGTGCAGACATACAGTCAGGGCAGTGGCCAGGGCCCATGTTATAGAGATTGAATTGGGCAAACGTTTTTTTAGGATGTTAAAGACTCACAGCTCTATCACCATGAGACATCGTGCTTCAGAGACAACACTAAGGAGAGTAAGACAAGATGGTTAGAAGAAGAAAACACTGGCATGTTCATGTGCCTTAAAGAGAACTCACATCCAAGACAATCAAAGGACTACAAACACCAGCAAAATGTTAACCAACTTAAAGCCATAGAAACAATTTATCCTGACCTCCTCTATGAGGTACATGAACAGCCAATAGGTCCATGGAGACCCCTGTACTCCACATGTTAGAGGAATGCAGATGTGATCCACATCCCATATTGAGTAAACCTGGTTTAGTTAAAGAAGTTGAAAAAGCGGGTCAGAGAGATGGCTCAGTGGTTAAGAGCATGCCTGCTTAGTTTGATGAGGCCTAGTGCAGACATACAGCCAGGACCCAGGTTGTTGGGACTGAATCAGGCAAAACATTTTGTTAGGATAATAAAGACTCACAGCTCTATCACCATGAGCCAGCATGCTTCAGAGCCACCACCAAGCAGAGTAAGGCAGGATGGTTAGAAGAAGAAAATACTAGCATGTTCATGTGCCTGAAGAAGAACTCACATCCAAGACATACAAAGGAACAAACACCAACAAAAGCTTAACCAATATAAAGCCAGTGAAACCATTTGTCTAGACCTCCTCTATGAGGTACACGAATGGCCAACAGATCCATGGAGACCCCTGTACTTCAAATGTTAGGAACATGCAGATGTGATCCACACATCATTGAGTACATCTGGTTTAGGTAAAGAAGTAGAAAAACGGGTGGGAGGGATGGCTCAGTGTTTAAGAGCATTTCGTGCTCTTTCTTCCTCCTGTATCCAATTTCAAGCAACCACATAATGGCTCACAACCATCTGCACTGAGGTCTTGTGCCCTCTTTTGCATGCAGAAAGAAGCACTCAAGAGATAGCTCAGTGGTTAAGAATCCTGGCTGCCCTTCTAAAGGTCAGAAGTTCGATTCCTGGCAACCACAGTTTTGCTCTCAAAATGAGATTTGGTGCCATCTACTGGCAACAGAAGGAAGAGGCAGGAGAGATGGCTCAGTGCTTAAGAGCATTGGCTGCTGAGTTGGATGAGGCCAAGGGCAGACATAGAGTCAGGGCAAAGGCCAGGGCCCACGTTATTGTGACTGAATTGGGCAAACGTTTTTTTAGGATGTTAAAGACTCACAGCTCTATCACCATGAGACATCGAGCTTCAGAGTCAACACTAAGGAGTAAGGCAAGATGGCTAGAAAAAGAAAACACTGTCATGTTCATGTGCCTTAAAGAGAACTCACATCCAAGACAATCAAAGTACTACAAACACCAGCAAAATGTTAACCAATTTAAAGCCAGAGAAACAATTTATCCTGACCTCCTCTATGAGGTACATGAACAGCCAATAGGTCATGGAGACCCCTGTACTCCACTTGTTAAGGGAATGCAGATGTGATCCACACACCACATTGAGTAAACCTGGTTTAGTTAAAGAAGTTGAAAAACGGGTCGGAGAGATGGCTCAGTGGTTAAGAGCATTGCCTGCTCTTCCAAAGATCAGAAGTTCGATTCTTGGACATCACATAATTGCTTCCAAATGAGGTTTGGTGCCCTCTACTGGAAGCAGAAGGAAGAGGCAGGAGAGATGTCTTGGTGGTTAAGAGCATGCCTGCTGAGTTTGATGAGGCCAAGTGCAGACATACAGCCAGGACCCAGGTTGTTGGGACTGAATCAGGCAAAACATTTTGTTAGGATAATAAAGACTCACAGCTCTATCACCATGAGCCAGCATGCTTCAGAGACACCACCAAGCAGAGTAAGGCAGGATGGTTAGAAGAAGAAAATACTAGCATGTTCATGTGCCTGAAGAAGAACTCACATCCAAGACATACAAAGGAACAAACACCAACAAAAGCTTAACCAATTTAAAGCCAGTGAAACAATTTGTCTAGACCTCCTCTATGAGGTACAGGAGTGGCCAACAGATCCATGGAGACCCCTGTACTTCAAATGTTAGGAAAATGCAGATGTGATCCACACATCATTGAGTACATCTGGTTTAGGTAAAGAA